>NW_026575028.1:4465000-5887990 GCF_905146905.1 Nyctereutes procyonoides
GCAACATGATGTCAGTTTATTTTAGAGTTGTGTTTATGAGGGCAAATGTAAAAGGTGTTCAGGATATGAAAGCACCGGGAAGGAGCAACCAGGTGGGAGGTTTGGTAACAGTCTTTTTTTGGTTTTGTGAGAAGCAGGTAGTTGAACTTGGCCAAGGGAATGACATGAGGATGGAAAGAGGGCTGGTTTTGGGGACATGGGCACTTACTTGAAACTTCGGGCAAAGAGGTAAAGTAGCAGAAGCCTCAGGACAGGGCTTCTGGAGAAAGAGCATGTTCTTTTCCTAGCTTGGCTGTATATTCCTGGTCTGTGTGGTCCAGGATGAATCACCTAAGCTGTCTCCTCTGTCAAGTGGGGAAAGCAATGTTTATCTTGCAGGGTTGTTATGAGGATTGAGGAAAATAACTGTTGATGTCTTGGCACAAGGTAAGCCCTCCGAATTTTATAGCTTTACTGTCAGTGATCAGGGCTGACAGGAAGGCTCCAGGATCTCAGTTTTGCCATAGAATTAACATGTATCCTTGGGCAAGTTACTTCATTAGTCTGGGATTTTTTCATTTAGATATGGCAGGCATGGAGCTCCATGATCTCTAACATCCATTCTGGCATGAAAATTCTGTTATCTTCCGAATGTTGAGAGAAATAACTTAGCAATACATTGGTCGATGGAATTGGGACTTTAAATCACAAGTGTGCTCTAGCAATGGAGAGAAACTAATGAGATGAAAGGCAGTGGGCACATGTTACAGTACGCTGTACCTAGATTTATAAAACTGCAGGAATATTGAAGGGGGAGCTCTGCCTTTAATGCTGGACGTGACACCCTGGACAGGCCCTGGTGCTGCTTAGGGCTTTATGTTCGTGGTAGTCTGACGCACAGTATGAAGGGAGTTCAGTGCTAGGCTGCATGGATGGAAACAGAGCATCCAGATCAAGAACCATCACAGCTTGTTGCCCTTTGCAATTTTCAGATTCCATGGAGTTTAGTGTTCAGCCCATTCACTGCCTACTCTGTCACTGATCATTTCTGTGCGCCTCCTAAGTGCTGGGTATTGAGGTGGGCGCTGGAGGTACTGTATTATTGATCAGATGTGGTAGTTGAGGGCACCACATCTTAGGGAGGGCATTGGTAGACCAGGAATGTCCAGGAGGAGAGTAGGCAGGGCCACAAAGGATCTGTGGGTTGCTGCATGAATAACAGTGGGAAGAAGTGGAGATGTTTTGCTTGGGGGAAGAGAAGGCTCAGGGGCACAGGATACTGCCTTCTTACTTGGGAAAAGCTGGCACCTGGCTGAGGAATTAGGCCTTTGCTTTACTGTTCCAGAGGAAAGAACTAATTCTATTAGCCAGAATAATGATGATGATGATAATTAAAAGAAGTATTATCTACTATTTATTAAGTGTAGGGTGTGCCAGGCACTGAATCAGGCCCTGTGCATAGATCATCGACTGCATGTTGTTAGGCATTTATTGTACTCATAATTCAGATCAGGAGACTGAGGTGCAGGGCAGTTAAGTAACTTGTTAAGGGGAAGAGCTGGGATTTGATACTGATGTGGCTGATTTCACGGCCCATGTCTCCCCAAGCCCCATCTTGGTCTCTAAGATGGAAAGCAGAGGCAGGTGAGTGGTGCTTTATGGCAGTTAGAGCTGTGAGATGATGCTGGAGCAGTGTCCAAGCTGAGTTAGCTGGCTGCCTTGCAGGGTCTTCCTTGGCGGGGCTTCTGCTGAGGGACAGAGGCTGGACATAAGCCAGTAACTCTTCCTGGGCTCATTGGCTCCCAGGACAGCCCTGGAGGGAGGGAGGCACCATGCCTGTTTTGCAGATGGGAAAACCACAGCTCACAGGGGTTGAGTGGCTTGCCTAAAGTCACATGGTCCCTAAAAGACAGATCTGGGACTCAAACCTGGGTCTCATGATCCCATTCCATGTGCCCTTCCTACTGCCCCACTCTGCCTGCCGGCCCTTTACAGCAGTCATACCTTCTGTGATTCGCATTGGTCTTTTGCCTAGATCCATTCCACCTGCTCCTCCCTGCTGCTTTGCTGTATCTGACAGGTTGTCTGTGATGTCCCAGAACTCAAAACTGGCCTCACACTGAGGCCTCAAAACTGAGCTCAAAAATAGCCAGTATCTAAGCTGATTGCGAGGTGGTACACAGTCTGTGTGCATGCATGTGCTCACATGTGTGTCTTGGAAGACCATGAGGGGGGTTTGAAGTCTGGAGGGCTGTGTGTGATATGGCATGGGCTGGTGAGGGAAGGCTGGAGGATCCCGGGGGGGGGGGGCAAGTGGTCTCTCTCCTGCCCCTTATTAGCCTTTCCCTGGGGTGCTCCTATCTCTTTCTAGAAGGCAGGTCGGGAGGGAGCAGATTAGGGAAGTTCATTACTCAATTAATTCACCTAGATCAGACAGGCTTTCTGCTTGGGAGATGCTCTGCTGATGGAATGAGGAAATTGCAAAATTTGCCCGTCCTGGCTACTGATAGAGGGTGTCTCAGGAGGTGGGGAAGCTGTTGGTACACCCTACTAGGTTCCCTTGGGCTTATGTGAATGAACCCTTCTCTTTCTCACCCTGTGATTCTCTCCCCCCAGCCCCACAGTCCCCTTTTATGGGGAAGCACTTGGTACTGTGAGAAGAGTTGGCTGGGCTAGATTTTCAGGCTGCATTCATTCACTCATCAAGTGCTTACTGAGTCACTGGCATGTGGTTGGATGCTAAGGGGACACAGCAGGAATTGACTCGTGCTCTGCTCTCTTGCAGCCGACAGTCCATCTGCAAAGACAAGACTTGCCCAGTCAGGCTGCTCAGGGTGAATCAGGGAGGCCATGTGATCTGGGGTGGGAGGGCAGGTGTGTGTTGGGGTCATGAGAAGGGGGAGGTCTGTAACTGGACCATCAACTTGAGGAGCCTCCAGGCCAAGGGAGGGGATGCTACTTGAAGCCTAGAATTGGGGCAGGCTGGTGGAGAGCTGAGCCAGGCCATGTAGCCCTCCCTAAGGCTGGGATAGCCGCACAGGAGTAGAGTCCAGGACAGATGATGGAGAGGGCTGACGTAGGGCACACTGGGTATGTATTTTTTCAGCTTTGCTGGGGTGAGGGCATATCTGAAAGTGAACAAAGGCGCTATGCTGTATCTTTGATGACACATGCAGGAGGGAAAGAAAAGCAGCCCTGGAGTGACCCTATCCTACCATTCTATTCTTCCTCCCCCTGCCCCCTCCACCCCCCACCGTGTCCCTCTTCATGAGGCAGGTCTGTGAGTATGGGCTTGGGCTGACAGAGTGATTTTGGCAGTTCTGTCCCTGCTGGAGAGGGGAGCTTTTGGCCGGGATTGTCTTCCCAGCTGGTGTGACTTCAGATTACTGACAGAAATGTTTCAGGGTGACTTTGGTGATTATGTGCAGATGTCTCTTCAGGAGATGAACCAAAGGGAGCCATGGGGCCTTGCACCCAGACAGCCTCCAGGCCTGGAGGATTTGCTGGAGGTAGTCGGACTGTGTCATTGCTTGAGTAGTGAAAGGAAGGGCTGGCAGGGACCCTTGAAATTCAGCATGCCTTAGAATCCCTTGAGGGTTTGATTAACAGAGGAGCTCATCATGGTCCTGTCTCCAGCAATCCTGACTCTGTTAGGCCAGACTGGGCTCAGGAATTTGCCTTTGGTAGCAGAATGCCCAAGGTCTTGGAAGTAGGTAGCTTGGGTACCACACTAAGAGAAACGTGTTTTGGGGGGAACTCGGTACTTGAAAGGGGCACCGGACCAGGGCTGTGAACACCTGGTCGTGGCCCCTCAGTGATGGGCTGGGTGCAAGTCTCGGACACAGTGATGTGTGTGGCAGTTAGTTGAACTCCCCAGGACTTCCGTGAGGGTGAAATCCTTACTTAGGTGAAATCCTTTTGAACAGCATACACTTTTCTGTAGGTGCAAGCTGTTGTCATCGCTTTTACAGTTATAATAAAAATGTTCTGAAGAGTCTGTCTTGGTTGATTGAAGCCAAGGAAGGGCAGGGGAGGAGAGAAGTGAATCAGGCAATCTCTGAAGACCTGTAGCTTCTGGGATCTTCTTCCAATGAGAAAATTCAAGGAATTGCCCTCTCTCTCCCCCTGGTCCAGGTGGTGAATCTATTTTTTTCTTTTTTCACCACACAGGCAGCTGCTTCAGTCTCGAGATAGATAGGTAGCAAGAAGAGAGGCCCCAGAGCTCCCTGATTACAGCACTTTCCAGATCGCCTTTCCCTTCTCTTTGGTGCTGATTTTGCTTAAACCGAGCAATTAGAGCTGTGGGATGTTGCTGCGAGCTCCGGGCACCCGTATTGCCCGGGGTGGTTTTGCTGATGTCTTGTGGCATGAGGTTGGGGTGGGGATAGCCTGCACCCAGAGATCCCGTTCTGTGCATCGCTTCTCAAGCCAGCTCCTGGTTGCTGGATGTCCTATGGGAGGGGGTGGGCTAGAGCAGGGCTTCCCTGTCGCACAGCTTCAGGGGACCTGTTTCCCAGAGAAGCAGGATAACTCTCCCCCTGCAGGTGGGTGGTGACAGCCCTCCCTGGAAGGGCCAGCCCCGAGGCATCCCTGTTTTGTTACTAAACTCTTCTGGATCTTTGCTCCCGTGGTCTTTATTCTCAGTTTTGGTGCCTAATGAGATCGGTAGAAGTATACATAGTGAAAAAAGATCATGATAACAGTAATCAAGACGAGCTTGTCCCCTGACCAGACTTGGTTTCAGAAGACATGCAGAAGCAGTTGTTTGATAAACAAGCATTTGTTGAGCCTGGCTGTGTGTCTGGCCGCCTGCAGAATGACTGAGGGTGGGAGCTGGTGTCAGGGAGAGGGGTGGAGAGGGACCCAGTAGATAAGCCATGCTCAGATAGCACAATGCTAACTCCCTCCATTCAGCCTGCATTTTTGGTGAGTGCTTGCATTGTCGGGGCCTGGGAGATGGGTACCATGCTAGCTAGCTTCAGCCTCGGAATTTCTGAGGTTGTCCAGGTGAGGCTAAGAGTCATTTTACTATGGAAACTCAGAGGGTCACATTCAGAAATGGAATCTGGGTGCGCCTAACACAGCTCTTGACTCACTTTACCCACATCTGGTGGATTTGAGGGTGTGGCCTGGGAGTTTCCGGTCCCTCCAAGGAAGGTCCGGTGTTATGCGGGGTGGTGGACACTCCCTTTCCGAGCTCCTCAGGTCAGCACTCTTAGTGAGTTAGCTTCTTCTACCTCCAACCCGGGCCTCTGGCCCGCTGTGGCTACGTGCTATAGCTGGGACCGTGGAGCTTAAAATAGCATGAGCTGGCTGCTTTGCATGTGGGGAGCCCGCCTGAGGCATGATGGGGCAGCTGCCTGGAGTTGGGGCTCCATTGGCTCTAGCCACTGGGATGGGGAGTATTCTTTGGCGGTTTCTTCTAGGCTTGGGGCTGGGAGTACAGAGCTTTGGTGGGTTGGGAACTCAGGTTTGAGTGGTGCAGAGGAGAAGCAAAAAGCTTGTCTTTCCAAAGATCTTTTAAAGGAATGCCTTGAACCTGACTGCAGAGACTCCTGCATTGCCCAGAGGCCTTCGGCTTGGTGTCCTATCTAGCCCTAGCTCTGGCCCTTGGTGCTGCCCAGGGTTAGCCACGTAGGGTCCCATTCCAGCCTAAGTAAAGGGAGAAAATGAAGCGCAGAGATGGGATCAAGGTGCTGCTGTATCAGGTCACAGTGGCAGAGTCAGCATGAGGACACAGGCATCTTGAGCACAGACAGGTGGGTGCTAACCACTGGACTCCCTCACTCCCCTGTTGCCTCCTCTAGGAAAGCCAAGATGGCACCTAGAGGACTGGGCAGGAGCATCCTCCAGACATTCATTTGTCCAGCAAATGCTTACTGAGTACTTGCCAGGCGGGGGAGCTCTGTTCTTTGGTGGAAAGATAGTAAGGAATGAAACAGACCAAATCCCCGCTCACGCTCACGGAGCTTGGAGCTTCGGAGCTTCCTTCTGGTGGGGCAGAGAGATTGTAAACAATCAGTTAAGAGAAAGGTAGAGACATACCTTTTTTTATTGTGCTGTGCTCTGTTGCACTTTACAGATACTGCATTTTTTTTTTTTTTTTTTTTTTTTTGCAAATTGTACTCAGCTTCATGGCAACCCTGCTTCGGGCAAGTCTATTGGTGCCATTTTTCCAACAGCATTTGCTCACTTCGGTCTCTGTATCACATTTTAGTAATTCTCGCCTTATTTCAACCTTTCCATTATTGTTACATTTGTTATGGTGATCTGTGATCAGTGATTACAGCTGGCTGAAGGCTTAGATGATGGTACTTTTTAGCAAAAAAATATTTTAAAATTAAGGTACATACTTTTTTTTTTTTAGATCTAATGCTCTTGCATACTTAATAGACTATAGTAATTTATTTTATTTTTTTTAATTTTTTTTATTTATTAATGATAGTCACAGAGAGAGAGAGGCAGAGAAACAGGCAGAGGGAGAAGCAGGCTCCATGCACCGGGAGCCCGACATGGGATTCGATCCCGGGTTTCCAGGATCGCGCCCTGGGCCAAAGGCAGGCGCTAAACCACTGCGCCACCCAGGGATCCCGACTATAGTAATTTAAATGTAACTTCTATATGCTCTGAGAAACCCAAAATTCATTTGACTTGCTTTATTGCAATATTTGCATTATTGTGATATTTAATTTGTTGTGATAATTGCTTTATTAGAGTGGTCTGGAACTGAACTTGCAATATCTCCAAGGTATGCTTGTAAATTATATTATATGTTGGGAATAAGTGCTGTGGAAAAAGCTGGACAGGGTAAGAGAGTTACATGTGCTGGGGGAAGTGCAGTTTTAAGTGGGGGTGGTCAGGGAAAGCCTCATGGAGAAGGTGACATTTACTTGAAGGTGTAAAGGAGACAAGAGAATTGGCCATGCAGAGATCTAGAGGAAGAATGTTCCAGTCTTGAGAACAGCCAGCATAAAAGCTCTCCTGGAAGAAATAGCAAGATGGACAGTGTGGATGTGGTGGAGAGAGTGAGTGGGGTGTGTGTGTGAATTTTGTCTTACTCTGAGAGAGATGGGAAGGCTTTGAGTGGAGTAGTACTCTGACCTGACCTGCATGATAAGGTCACTGTAGTACAGGAGCTACTTTCCCTTGTCTTTCTCTGGTTATTAGGCCACCTGTGGGGCACCCAGGAGACCAGACAGAGGGCATCTGGGACCCCTCTCCTCTGCCCTCATTCAGCGAGGATGTCAGTTCAGCATGCCTCTCATCTTTTCTAAGAAGCCTTCCCAGATAGGCCAGGCCTCCCTGGCTATGTCTTCTGAGCCCTCAGTTCATACCACCAGTTCTGGCATGTGCATGTGCGCTTCTGTCGCTTGCTGCCCTGTCCTTTTGTTACTCTTCCCCTATATGGACCATTAGCTCCTAAGGGCTAATGCTCCTCAGTAACACCCTCAGTGACAAGCCCAGGATGGGCACGGTGTGGAACTCAGGAAATCTTCAGTGATTTGAAACTGCTAGAGTGTCCTTTGTGTTTACGTCGAGCTCCTGTGAAACACATTGGAGGGTTCCAGTGTGTGGATGGATGGCAGCTTCTGTCCACCTGATAAAGTAGTTTCCCAGACAGTGTCTCATCTGTCCCTCACAATCCTACCTGCCCCCCCCCCCCCGGTTTACAGACAGGAGAATGGAAGTATGTTTCTTCATTCCTTTGAACAGTTTTCAGACAAGAGAATGGAAGTGTGCTCATCCATTCATTCATGTGCTCAAAGAGCTGTAAGCCTCTTGTCCAGGTCACACAGATAGTGTCAGAACTGGGACCTGGGCCCCAGCGCTTCAATCTGCCTGGCTCCCTACAGCATGGGTGTTTGTCTTGTGCTCTCCCTTTACGAGGCAGATAGGGCTGCACAGTTGAGTTGAGCATGCATTCATGGAAGGATCAGGGGTAAGCCAGGTTGGATGCTGGTCAGGCTCAGGCTCGGGGGTGGAGGGAGAGAGGGGCAGTGCCAGTGCTCAGTGCCCGTCCCTGTTGTGTCCGGCCGAGGCTGCGGGCTGGCATTTCCTCTGGCAGCGGTGTGGGGGAGGGGAAGAGCAGGTGTGCCCTGGCATTGAGCCCGACTGGGATATGGAAGCGCCCCTTGGGGCCAGAGCTTGGGGGATGAGTGACATGCAGCCACCCAGACACACTGGGCCTTGCGGAGCACAGCCACATTCTCTGAACTCCAGGCTGGACATCTAAGCCTTCTGGTGCTTCAGAAGATAGCCAAATCTGGTGGGTAACCCCAGAAAGGGCCTCTAGAAGGGAGGACAGATACTAGTGATTTAGCAAGGTGAGTGCCCACCCCAAAGGCTGAGTGAGGGTGGTGTCAGGCATGTCCAATACATGGGTTGAGGTAAGTACATATGGTGGAGGCAGGGGTGAGGTTTGGGAACCATGTGGATGGTGTGAGGGATTTAGTCAATTGTCTTCAGATTTCTTAAGTGTCTTCCACATACTAGGCTGATCCTGCAAGAGGAACACAGGTGGGTTCATCCCCTCAGATCTTCCTGTGGTCTTGTAGGAAGATATTTATGCAAACTGCCATGATATGAGACAGTGGAATGAGTGCCCCAGAGAGGTGAAGAGCAAAAAGAGGGCCTCTTAGTTTGGGGGATCCTTAGGATAAGAGTTTCATTCATGGAGGATGTGGCATTTGAGTTGAGTCCTGAACCATCTACTACAGACAAGAGATGGGTGGGGGGGGCTCATAGGTGGAGAGCAGTACATAAGCCAGAGAGTGGAGGCAGGGAAGTGGAGACATGCTTGGAGAACAGTGAGGCACTCTGATTGCCCAGGGGGAGCACAGGTCAGGGACTTGTGGGAAATAATGTCCACAAAGTACAGTGTAGAAGGTCTCGAATGCCAAGCTTGAGTGTTTGTGTTAAAGCCCCAGGGAGCCGGCGAAGATTATGAGCTTGTGAGAGGGGCAGTGTGGTGTCTCAGGGCCCTGTTCTGGTCAGCGATGGTGGCAGCATGTGGCAGGGGCCATTAGGAGGGCGGGAGGCAGTAAGGTGTGGCAGGTGGGAGGTGGCGTGGGGCTGGCAGTCTTAAGGAGGGGAGGCTGTGACAGGGACCGTGTGTGGGTGCTGTCTGCATTCTGGGCATGTGTTAGGTAAGTCTGGGTCAGGGAAGCATGGTTGGGTCCACGTCATGGAAGACTGGGTTACAGCAGCTCTGCCAGAAGGACCTGAGAGGCTTGGGAAGAACATTGCAGGACTGTAAAGGGTGTGGTTTGCTCACCTCTGCTACTTTGAGACTAGAAAGATGTCTCTGAGGTCCCCTCAGCTGGAGGCACCTTGACCTGCTCATCAGCTGCATGGATCTGGGCCCTCCTGAGGTGGGGAGAGGCAAGAGAGATGCAGTGGGATTTGGCCAGCGCTGCTGCCTCACTTTACCCAAGTAGCTGGTGGGAGTTGAGAGAACACTGGTGGCTTCATGCACCAGGAGACTTGAGAGTCCTTTGACAGCCAACTTCTCCCCCTTGGGGGTGCCCAAATATGTCTTCCCCCATCTGGTCACCACCCACCCCTGACTCCCTTCAGCTAGGGTGGAGCATGAAGGGTGTGCATGCTCGCTTCCTGTGATGGTTTCAGGGCCCTCTCTTTTCTCCATCTTCTTCAGAGCATCCCCAAGTGCTACTCACGTGCTGCTCTTCTCTACAGAAGTTCCAAGCCCAGTGGGGGGATGGAGGGAAGGGCAGGCAGCAGGCAGCAGTTCTTGAATCAGTGGAGGGTCCCAGCTGCAGGGGCCAGCTTCGCAGGTGGGCTGGACGCCAGGTCAGAG
Organism: Nyctereutes procyonoides; assembly: GCF_905146905.1. Lineage (NCBI taxonomy): Eukaryota > Metazoa > Chordata > Mammalia > Carnivora > Canidae > Nyctereutes > Nyctereutes procyonoides. The sequence goes on from NW_026575028.1 coordinate 4,474,797, forward strand.
GGCGCTGTCCTAGCTAATGCGTCAGTGCCCCACATGGGGTGGTTTAGGAACACTGGATTTGCTGGGTCAGTACAGTTCCATTGGTGCATGGCAATAAACCTCAGGCTTCGTCACACTTCCCTGTACCTAGCGGTCTGGCCTTATCTCATCCTCCCTGAAGCCATCTGCCCTCTTTGATAAGTACTTATAACAAATCCTTTCTTTCTCTCTGTCTCCCTGGAGTGAATGGCTCAGTATATGCACGCGTGTGGGTCTGGGTACATCTGTCCAGCACAATGCCTTGCACACCAGGCTCTTTGGACTTGGGAGGAAAGATGGTGCTGGTTTGGGATTTTCTCAGGAAAAAGGGCCTGAGAGCCCAGGGTGGCCATTGCACATGGGTTGGGTCACCAGCCTGTGCTTCCAGGGCTCAGCCTCTGCTGCTCCCTCTCACTCTGTACAGCTGCTCAAAGAAAAGAGTATTGTCCTTTGGGAGTTGCCATTCTTGCTCTTTGTGTAAAGACTCCCCTGTTCTAAGCCAAGGCACATTTTTCTAAAGAGCACCTCTGAGACCCTCACTGCTTCACTCACATGTTTGATGGTGATTAAGAGCTCCTGTGTGCGAGCCACTGTGCCAAGGGCTGGAATGCAGAGGTGATGGTCACAGCCGGTGCTCTCAAGGAGTGCACACTCAGGCTCGGGGAGATTGGTGAATAGGCAGTGCGATGCTCTGAGGGGCTCTGGAGCTCTAAGGAGGGGTCCCAGACTTCAGGAGGAGGCCACATAGGTGCCACTAGGCTGTGAAAGTTAGCCAGTCAGAGTGGGTGTGGAAAGTTCTAGAAAGAGGAAGCAGTGACTTTGATGTTTGTTCATCTTGGTGGGAGCGTAGGTGGAGGAGGGTGCCAGGGGGATAGAGTGGACAAGAGAAATAGGGCTGGGGTAAGCACCTGTAACTGGCATGTAACTGAATGGTAACTGGCATGTGGGTCATCTCTGCTCCAGCCCCACCTCCCTTTCATGTTCACTAGCTGCGAAGCTGTGTTTCGGCTGGGCACATGGACATGTCCTTCCCGCGTGTCCTGGGCACTCTTCTCCCTCTGGCTCTCTCTAACTATTCCCCTTCTAGCACCCTCTTCCTCCCACCCTCTGTCTAGTCCTGCCTATCCTCCTGCTTCACAGGTGGGAATTTCAGGGCTAGAAGTTTGGAAAACCCTTGAAGAACCAACTAGTCTAAGCAACTTGTTCTGCTTTGAGGAACCAGAGATCACAGAGGTAATCCTGTGGGGTTTGTTGCTTAGGTGGCCCAAGGTGCCCAGACAACTGGAAGGCCCTTCCTGAAGATGCTGGTTTGCCCTGCGCATGCCTCGCATTGAGCTTGCATTCATTGGTTATCAAGTATTTATTGAGGCCTGCTGCTGGTCAGGCATTGTCCTGGGTACACCGTAGTGAGAAAAACAGACCCAGCCTCCGCTCCCTGTGGGTTCATGGTCAAATAGGAGAATCAGGCGGCAAATTGTCACTCAAGGAAACATTTGCTTTCAAACTGGGATGAGCGCTAGGCAGGAAGAGGCCAGTGGTGCTGAGATTGTATTATCGATGCGCAGGGGAGCTTCAATTTAGCCTGCAGGCAGGGGCAGCCAGCACTAGAAGAAACTTTTTTGAGGAATTCGCAAGAGTGCAGGGATGAGTAGAACTAGGTCAGGCAGTGAGTTGAAGAACAGCATTCTGGGCAGAGGGAAGAACATGGACAAAGACTCTAAGTAGAAACACGCTTGGAGGGTTCACTGGCTATGGCATACTGAGCAAGAGAAGACTTGCAAATGGGGCTGGATAGGTGGGCTGGGGCCAGTGGTGCCAGACCTTTTGGGTGTTTCAGGAATTGGATTACAATAGATAAGTAGACTGGCAATGTCACACACACACACACACACACACACACACACACACACACCCCTAATCTCAGGAAAATAGGGAGCCTCTAGAGAGATTAAAGTAGGGGAGTGAGAAGATGGTGTTGGCTGCCCCATGTAGAGGACTTGGGGCCAGGGTGGGAATGGGAGCTCTGCCCCAGGTGAGACATGGTGTAGGATGGGGCCATGGCAGTACCCCTGGGGACAGAAGCAGAAGGTGGCTCATTGGATAGGACTTGTGTTTGATTGGAGGCAGGAGCAAGTGACAACAAGGAGTCATGGGTGAACCTTGGGCTTCTGGCATAAGCCATGGGATGAGTGTTAGGCCGTTTATTGAGAAGAGAGGGTATGACCAAGGGAGCAGGGCTAGGGCAAGGTCAGTCCCTCTGGGGCATGTGAAATTGGAGCTGCCTGTGAGGCAGCTAGTGGGGCTGCCAAATGGGAGCTGGGTATGTGCACTTGGGGCTCAGAAGCTGGGGCAGGCTCAGGTAAACATTTAGGTGACATCAGCAGGTGGATGGTCCTAGAACAGATGGGATGGCCAAATGCAGGCGTGTTGGGCAGAGGAGAAGGAGGCCCAGAACTGAGGGACTGTCTGAGGAGGAGGAGCTGCCAGAGCTTACCCTTAGAATTTGAGCCATAGAATATTTTGCATTGATTATGTGTTGTATCTTTGTCTGTTTAACAGCATTGTAATTCGATGGGGCCTGGGACCATACTTACTATAATAATTATGTTGATAAATCATAATAGTGCCCCAACTCCTTTGAACATTTCTGTTTCAGACATTGTGCCATGTATTTGCAGTTTTAACCTTTAATCTCTGTCTTATAGCCTGGGGAACTGTGCATTATCATCTCCATTTTATGGTTGGGGAAACTGAGATACGTGGGGGTTCTGGTGGTCATTCTAGGTCACCCGGCAGTTCGGAGTCACCTGCTCCAGAAGCGGTTTGGACACAGATCCATCTAGTCCCAAAGCTCAGAGAGTTCCCATGACATTACCTCACTAGAGCTTTGCTCTCTGTGGCTGGGTCGGGTGGTGGGTATGGCCAAGGGGTATTGACAGCATCTGAGCATATGCCATTGTTTCCCACAGAACTGGGCCTAGCTGGCCCACAGTCACTAGGGCATGTGGTTTATGCTGAGTGGTGTTGGTCTTCCTGATGATCCTTTCCCCTGGTTCCTCATGATCTAGAAGCCTGGATTTCAGCACTCCTGCCTGGGTCATGAGTGGGTATGGTTGGTCTACAGCTGTGACCCTGTTCCCTCGGAGCTAACTGCCCACAGGGTCAGCAGCACATGCTCTGACCAGTGTGCTCACCTCTCATGTGTGGAGTGTGGACACATGGCTGAGAGTCCCTTCACAGTCAAGGTTTCTCAGTGGCAAGGAGTGGCCTCTGACAAGACTTTATCATGCCAGCTCTTGGGCTCTGAGATGTGACGACAGTACTCAGGAGCTCACATGAGTTCCCCAGGGACTCAGCTGGAGGTGGACCTGCATTGTCCTTAGAGCTCCTCCAAAAGGCATGGCCCACCAGGGATGGGGAGGGGTCTGTGAGTAGCTTGGCCTCTGTCTGGTTCTCGTCAGTCTGTTTTCTCCTTCTTACCTTTCCTGAGTCTTCCTCCAAAATGGCCCTGTGATCCATAAGCTTATTTATCCATCTGTCCATTTCCTCACCCATCCCGTGCTGCTCTGTGTGTTGTGAGTATGGCTGTGAACAAAACAGTTGACCTTGGGGCCTTTATATTCTGTTATCTGTTGCTGGGAAATTTAAATTTCCTGAGTTCTCTCTTTAGGTTCTGATGGCTTCAGGTAGCCTACTTTCCAGGAAAATTCCATAGAATTCTGGCTTGGGTCCCATCCTCTGGTTAATGAATTTGGGGCTCTCAGGCTGTCCTTAGAGAGAACCTGGGACTTAGGCATGGTGGTCTTCCTTACCCATCTACCTACTGACACATTCTGAGTACCTTCCCTGTGGTGGTCATTGTGACAGGCCCCAGTAGGTCAGGGAGGGCGGGGTGCAGGGATGATGTGATTCAGATACAGCCCCTCCCTCCTTTGGGAAGCCGAGTGCCCAGAGCAGAGGCATGTGGGTAGACTATAATTGCAGGCTGAACAAACAGATGGGACTCAAAGGAGGGAGGAACAAACCTCTCTCCAGAGAATGAGGTACCCGGGCCACCCTTGACACTGTCCTGAGCAATTCTTTTTTTAAGATTTTATTTATTTATTTATTCATGAACGACAGAGAGAGAGAGAAAGAGAGGCAGAGACACAGGCAGAGGGAGAAGCAGGCTCCATGCAGGGAGCTGACGTGGGACTCAATCCTGGGTCTCCAGGATCATGCCCTGGGCTGAAGGCGGCGATAAACTGCTGAGCCACCCAGGCTGCCCTGTCCTGAGCGATTCTAACTGTGAACCTACCACTGCAGCCAAACCCCGTTTGTTTGTGTGTGCGTGTTTCTTTACGAGTCTCAGAAAGTAAACACATAAAAAATAGAACCACCCCTAGTTCTTTTTAACTCTGATCTTTTCACTGGCATTGTTACTATCCTTCTTGAATCCTGGCCAAGTATGGGATCACCTGACCTTGTAGCTGTTTAATTTCCCTGGCAAAGAGCCTTACCCCGGACTCGGGACCCTCCTAACCATTCCTCACCTACTGAGCCTTCATGCAAACATTGTGGGATAATGGCCCCCTGCTAGAGACTGCTCCAGCCTCCTTCTCTTTTGGCACCATTGGTAAATGGTGTGCTTAGCAATTAAGGCATTTTCTGTATTGCCAAAAAAGATCCCAATTTTGGAGTTTAAAAATTGGGTTGGCTTAATACTCCTCCTACAGGGGTGGCCCATCTCACACACTACTTAGGATAGCAAGTGCCACCTCGTGTCTAACCTAAATTCTCAGTGAGGTTGAGCTGTTTGAAGCTTAGAGGTACAGCATACCTCATGAGCTGCACATGCTGCTGAACACAGAAATATTCAGAGCAGGTCAAGAAGGGGTTCTGTGTGGGTCCATCAGCTCTGATTGTGTGTGGGTGAGCGAGAGACCAAAGCTGATCTCTGGCTCACACTGCAGGCCTGAGAAACTCAGGAAGAGGCAGAGAGAGCTTGGCATTTACTCCGAGCCCACATCTCCCCAGTTGCCAGTCAGTGGAGACTTTGCATGTTGATTTCACATATTCACTTCTGTTTCTCCCCTCTGGGAATTCTGTACTTGCTTCACTTTTTTGTTGTTGTTGTTGTTGTTTTTTTTTTTTTTAAAAAAAAAAAAAAAAAAGGAAAGGCAAGGCAGCTCTGCCTTGTTCACATGCTCAGAGATCCTCAAGGGCAGGCTGTACCTTCCAGCTCCCCAGAACATGGCGAGTCAGAGAGGATCAGGAGTGGGCAGGGAGACATGGTGTCTCAGAGCACCTTTGCTCTCTGATTGTTATTTCTGTACCCACAATCTAAGATATTGGGACAACCACAGCAGCTGATCTTACCTCTCCATGCTGCTGCAAGGCCCAGCTTCATAGGACACCAATTTTGTCATGTGCCTCCATTGCTTGGGGAGCTCCAGGGTGAAGTCCAGACTTTTTCCTGTCATGCAAGGCTGTGCACAGTAGCTCAGTTTGACTTCCAGGTACATTCTCCTGCTCCAGGCAGGCCTGGCTCCTCACTGCCCCCTCTGTGTACCATAGCCAGGCCTTCCTGGGATGCCTTCACACCTCCTGTCCCTATCCACACCCACTCCAGGGGGTGCAAGGGACAGCTCTTTGATAGTCCTGTCATGGAACATGCTATATCGCTCTGCTTTGGGCTTCTCTGTGTACAGTCTTGAAGTGGGGGCAGAAGGCTTTTTTTTTTTTTTTTTGAGGTCCTTTTTTTTAAATGAAGTCCTTTTATCTAGTGATCTCTCATCAGGACATAAAATTTCAGGTTCCCTGTTGTGCTTTTAAATTCTGCCTTTTAGACTGGAAGATTCCCAAGGTTGGGAACTAGATTTCTAGCCCAAGAGAGTAAAGAAACGGGCTTTGAAATTATACAGTTTCCTCATCTGTAAAATAGGGACAGTAACATCCCTTATTCTGTAGGGTTGTCATGAGGACTCTGTGAGTTACTGTGTGTAAAGCTGGGTGCCTGGGATATAGTGAGGATTTGCAAATCTCTGTTGCTCTTACTATTTTGATAATGACTAAGCTGGGTTCCCGATGGACCATCATTGAACTTTGTTAATGGACTAAAGACCAGGACTTCAATGCCCTCCTGACAAGGATGAGCAGGAGTGAGCAGAACTCCTACACTGGGCGACCTCCTCTCCTCTTACCTTTGCCCTTCACCCTGGCCCACCAGGGCCTCTGCTGCTAAGGAAATAGTTACTGGCCTGAATCCACTTATAATCAGGAATGAAGGTGGAATGATCCAGGGACAATGTAGAGGCTATTCTCACTGAACAAGGTGTGAGTTGATGAAAGAAAAAAGAGAGAGAGAAGGTACAGGGGGCCAGCCTGGGAGGGCCTGTGCTGACACAACAGAGTCTCTGTCTTAGGCCAGTGATACCAGGCCCTTGTATTTGGTCAGGGCTCAGACTGGTCTCATAGTTCACTTTATTCTCACGACACCCCTCGGAGGTAGGCTTTATTAATCCCCATTTTAAAGAGGAAGAAATGGTAGCTCCGAAAGGCAAACTACCTTGTCCTTGATCACACAGCTCAACATTGAGCTCAGAGTGAAAAACAGGTCTCCTGACTCACCAGTCCAGCTGGTGAATGATCTCTCCTGCATCAAAGAAGTAGTGTTATGAGAACGAAGTGGCAGCCGGGAGCCCCTGGAAGCTGGTCAGGCTGAAGAGGACAGAAGGTGTTAGCTCCCATCCAGGAGACCAAGGTGCCATGGTTTTGACACTCACTGAGTTTCATTGCTGGGCTACCTTCCCAGTGGGGAAGGGGCATGGAATAGCATGGAATTGCAGTTCCCTTTAATGAAGCTGAGCACTGGCACCCCTGCCTCTGAGCCAGTGAGGGTGCACTCAGCATGGGGCCACCACAGCTGACCTGTGATGAGGGTCTTCAAGTCCCTCTGACTGGAATTAATGTCCTCCTCCCTCTTGGCATAGCCAGCTGTGTTCCTGCCCCTCGCCTCAGTGATTATGTTTCCATCTCCCTGGCTAGATTGTGTGTGTCTGAAGGGCAGGGAGCAGCACACCTTCTATCTGGCCCCATGCTCAGTACATAGCAGGTGTGGAAAAAAAAGTCTGATGGGATCCAGGTTGGAGAGATCACACTCTGTGGGAGGGCAGGAATTCTTCTATCCAGCCATCCTTGTGTAGCGCCTCCCAGAGGCCAAGCCCGGTGCTGGGATACAGAGCCTGGTAAACACTGGGCCCTGTTCTCAGGGGGTCTCAGCACTCTCTTGCTGGTGGCAGAAAAGAGAGGTGGGCACCTCACCTCCTCAAGTCTTCTAGTTTTGTTTGCTGACTGTGGTAGCCCCGGATCAGCTGTGCAGACTTCTGCACGAGCCCAGGGGACACAGGTGCAGTGTTTTCCTGTCGGATGAAGGGCTCCTCCTGGCTGTTCCCGAGCCCCTGCTCTTGCCAGAGCATTCTTCGTGCTGTTTCCCTTGACCAGCCCCTTCTGTGCACTCCTCCAGCCCGGGTCCAAGAGGACTCCTACGTCACCCTTGGCAGGGGCGAGGCAGGACCCCGCTTCTGCCACCTGCCCTTCTCGGCCCAGCTGGGGTCCCAGCCAGCGCCGCACCACCCCCGAACGCGGGGTGGTGGGGGTTGGGGGCTCGCGCAGCTGCAGGAGCCTTGCGGAGCCGCGTGTGTGCCGGAGCGTGCGCGCGCGCGCAGGGGGCGGGGAGGGCGGCGCGCGCCCCGCGGCGGCCCCCGGCGCCTTTCCCACACCTCGCGCCTCCCCTGCGGTCTCCTTTCCCAGCGGGAGCCAGATCCACGTGTGCAAAAGCGCGCGCGTGTGTGTGCGTCTGTGTGTGTGCGCGCGCGCTGGTGTGTGTAGCAGGGAGACCGTGCGCCTCGGGTCGGACAGGCCCCGTGGGCACCGGGGGCGGCGGCCAGCTCGCAGTTGGCCGCGCTTCTTTCCTCCTCGGGTCCTCCCCAGCCCTTTTCTCTGGGTTCCTTGGGTCGTTGGTGCCTCCAGCCATTCCCCCTTCTCTCGCCGCCCCCTTTTCTCCCGTGGAAGAGACGGGCGCCTTCCGGTGAAGGTTCTGGTTCACCCGCAGCTCCAGGGCCCTTGACATTTAGCGAGGGCCCGCGGCGCACTGGTGTAGGCACCAGGCACACAGCAGAACGCTAATCCCCTTAAAGATAATGTGTCATTGGGGAGGGGGAGGCTGCCCGCCCCCCGGCAGGCCTAGTGTTCATTGGTCGAATGCAAAGCAGGGGGCGGGGCCGAGGCCGGGGAGGGGGCTCCAGGCGCTTTCCGAGTCGGGAGTCGGGAGTCGGGAGTCGGGGCCGGGATTTCGCAGGGAAAGCCCAGTGGTGGCAGGGTGGCGGCTGCGGCGGATCCCTCGGCACTGCCCGCCGCGCGCCGGGGCAGCCCAGGGCCGGCGAGCGGCTCCGCAAAGTGGCGGAGCGCGAGGAGGCGGGGCGCCCGCGGAGTGGTGGCGGCTGCGGCTGCGGCTGGGCAGGGGGAGGTGTGCCCGGGGACCTGGATCCCCGCGCCCTTGTGCCTCGCGCGGAGCGGCCGGTGCACCCGGGAGGCGAGCTGACGCTCTGGAAAGCCAAGTCAAATCGCAGCCTCCCCAAAGACCTCAAGTTACCCAGGCCAGCCAGTGCCCGGAGAGCGCCCGCGAGCGCGCGTAGAGCGGGCAGCGCCGCGCCGCACCGCGGAGCCCTGCCGGGCCGGTCGGCCGCGAGCGGGGCGCCGTCCGAGAGGCAGCGGCCCCCGGGCTCGGGGTCTGGCGGCGAGCGCGCCCCGGTGCGGAGAGGGGGCGTGCGGGGCTCCGCCGGCCCGCCCGCAGCCCGCGCCCGACTCGGGCGCCGCCGCCGTCCCGCTCCGGGAGCGATGCCCCCCGCCCCGCGCGCCCCCCGGGAGCGACGCGAGCATGGAGAAGTCGAGTAGCGAGGATTCTTCGATCCGCCGGAGTCCATCTTTGGACAGCAAGGACTCGGACTTCGCCAAGCCGTCCACCTCGGGCCGCCCGTTCGGCCGCGGCTTCACGGCCGGCGCCTTCTACGGCACCGCGGGCTCCCGGGGGCAGAGCCGCGCCGAGGCTGGCGTCAAGGCGGACCAGTACCATGCGCCCAAAGGCAGCAAGTACGTCGTGTTTTACCTGGACCTGTCCTTTGTTTTTCTCCTAGAATTTAAGAAGTGCAACATGGCCAGGGGCTGCCTCTGCTGCTTGAAGTACATGATGTTCCTCTTCAATTTGATATTCTGGGTAAGTCCTTGCCTGTCTCTCCATTCGCCACCTCTCTCCGTTGCTCACGGTAGCGTGCTACCCTTTCCCCCCGCGGTGCTGCATTGCCCTGCTTTCTGCACAACGGTAAGTGTGGGTTGTTTTTTTTTTACATCTCCCCCCCTTCATTCATCTTTCTTTCTCCTTGATGGCTGAATGGAGGCTCCGACTTGCCTCTCTTCTAGGAGAGACTTACTCTACTCCTAGGTGGCTGGCAAAGTTTGCTCCCACCTCCTTCCCCTGTAAGAAACCCGCACTGAAAGTGCCTTCGACTGGGTAACCTGCAGAAATAAGAGTGGGGCTGGAATATTTAACAGCTGTGACCTTGAGTTGAAGACAGGCACAAGTGTGGATGATTTTTGAGTTTCCTCTTGTATTGTTCCTGAATACACAGAAGACAATCTGCAGCGTTTTGTGGGCATGAGATGGGGGTGGGAGGCATGGTAGAAGTCACTTCCTCTCACTCCTTCAGTGAGTCCCAGGAGAGGGAGAGGAGCCCCCTCCCAAGTGGGGGAGGGAGGGGCAACATTTGCTAGCCTACAGATATGCCCCTGAGTTAGTTAGGGCTTGTGTGAAAAAGGAGAGTGTGGAAGGGATGCTGCCATCGGGTGGCGTGCAGCTGCTTTTGAGGGATTGCAGTCCACTGGGCAGGGAGCGGGCTGGCCATGTGCTCCCACCAAGGAATGCCAGCCAGCACTCCCAGGCTCCGGGAGCTCAAAGACTGGAAGGGATAAGGGGAGTGCTCCTGTGCTCAGGGAGAGATGATTTTCTAGAGAAAGGGTCAGTGGGTGGGGCAATTTGGGATCTGAAGGCCATGTGTGCACCCATGTGCATGCGTGCATGAGAAATACAAGTTAGGCAAATTTTAAAACTTGGGAAATTCATATCTAATTGTTCGTTCATCCCGACTGCTGCCTCTGCCTTTCTTCACCGGAGCCCCAACGTAGTCAGCACAGATGTTTGGCTCTGCCCCAGGGCCTATCCTCCTGTCTGCAGGAGGCTGTCAGCTGCCCGTAGTCCAGAAGGAGCACCGGGGGCAAGAGAAAGTCATTCACAGTGAAGCTGGGTAGATGGGGTTGTGCTTTGATGTTCAACACTTGTGTGGAGTGACCTGCTTTAACTGACAAACTTTTTTGGGTGTGTGTATGGGGGGTGGGGTGAGCTTTCCCACAGAAGGGAAGATCTCAGGGCTGGGTGGGAAGAAGACTGGGTCTAGTCTTGGTTCTGTTAGCTGCTTGTGTGACCTTGGGAAAATTGCTTTATCGCTTAAGGTCTGGGTTTCCTTTCCAGTCTTGAGGAGGAGGAGGCTGTTGTGATGGTCTTCCTTATGTCTGACCTCATTGCAGGATGGGACATCCTGCATCCTCTCCTCCCCTCTGGGGAGGGAGTCCCCTTCTCAGCAGGGGGCCACAGGCTGCTGCTTCTCTTTTGAGGAGCCCAGTTTGAGATTGAGTTGGATTTCCCCCATGTCTGCATGGTTTGGGGCCCTCCAGCTACTGCTGTTAGGATGTTACCTGTCCTGTGGTGAGGGTTCTGTGGAAACTGGGGCAGAACCATTGGAATGTCAAGAATGATGTCATGGCTGCCTTTGGGGAAGTACTCCTCCTGGTCCCCTGGCTCATTTGCCAGCATCAGTGTCAGCCAAGTAGTGGTGTTTATTAGTCTGCAGCCTGATGTACAAGAATGCTGCCTCACTTGCATTGTGGTTTCCTTCTCTGCCTCTGTTCATAATCTCAACCTACCTTTCTGCCTTGCCACACTCTGCATGTCCTACCACTCACTAGAAAGTCCTTGGTGGGGATGCTCAGGCCTTGGCCAGTACTTCCCACTCAACTGCCCTCCTCCCCACCCCCACCCTGCCATCTGCTGGCCAGAGTAGATATAACTGCTTGTGGCTCCCTTCTCCAGTCCATCCTAGCTTGGTTTAGGGAACCACCTCACACCTTGGCATAGTGGTCCATGTCCTACATATTGTAGGCACTCATGATAAGTTTGTGAGTGAATGAATGGATGGCCAGAGTGGTAAATCCACATCTTATTTGTGACAGGGATTTCCAAGTCCCACATGATAGGGAAGAGGAGTTCTCAAACTCGCCTGTGATGAAGGCTCTCCTAGCCACTTAGTTGTGGGGTGGCAAGCAACTCTTTTCATCTTCCCTTAAGACGTTGGCAGAGGTTAATGAGCTGACTGATGGAATGGCTTTATTTTTTTGGTTATAGTGAGATAATTTGTTGTCTCTTCCTAATTAGGAGGTACGTACTGTCACTCTTCTACCAGGCAAGGAGTCTCTCTGAATCTCTGACTTTTCTGATTACTCAATATTTTTCGAATTTCCATGATGTGCTATGAGCTGGGGGAAATTGGATCTCAAAGACCCAGTTCTCTTAGGCTAGTGAGATGATGAAATAAGACATAGGCCTTAAGAAAGATGGAAAGTTAGCAGAAGAGAAATGGATGCTTGTATGTGTAGGAGTATTTGCCACTGTGTTCCCTGGAGGTGGAGAGGGTATAATATGGAGTTAGCTAGGATTTGGGCACGGGGCAGGTCACCACACTTCACTTGAGTGAAGACGTCATGCAAGCCTGATATGGGAAAGGGAACAGAGGAAAGAGCCAAGTCAGAAAAGAAAGGGTATTGGGCACCTGGGTGGATCAGTTGGTTAAGCATCTATCTTTGGCTAGGGTCGTGATCTTAGGGTCCTGGGATTGAATCCCACGCCGGACTCCCTCTCCCTCTGCTCCTCCCCTCTGTTCATGTTCTCTCTCTCTCTCTAATAAATAAAATCTTTAATAAAATAAAATAAAGAGAAAAAAAGAAAAAAGAAGAGAAAGGATGAAGATACTTAGGCCAAAGGCAGGTGGGGTAGTTGATGGGGCAGGACCGCTGGGATAACTCTGCTGCTTTCCAGTGTACACAGGAAGACTGGAGGTGAGTGAGAGGGTAAGGTTGAGGGAGGGATGCAGGGCTGGTCAGAGCCTGAGCCCTCTGGGACCCAGAGTAATTGTTAGGAGTGATGTAGCCATCACTTTTTTTAGTCTCCTGGCTCAGATCCCCAAAGGAGGCTTTTCTGGGGCATTAGAGTTGAACCTGAGGCCTGCAATCAATAAATAGAGATCTTCCTATAGGTCCTGGAGCTACCTGGTAGCTCTCCAAACCCACCGCTGCTGCCACACCCCCCTGGCTCCTCGGAGCCCTCTGGGAGGATTCCCAGTTTGGAGGAGAGGTGCAGCTGTCTTACTGCACCCCCCCACAGGCCTAAGAATCCTGGGGCCTTGCCACTGGGTGGAGCTTCTAGGGTATTGCCTTTAGTGAGGTCCTGGGTGACGTCACTGGGGGCAGAGTGGAGGTGGGGCTATGTGGCCAGCGCTCCTCCTCCTTACCCAGAAGGCCAGTGATTTACAGGCTGCTGGGCACTGCCTACTGGAGAGGGGGTGGCATCCAGGTTTGCTCCTGGCACCGGTGACTTCAACCAGATGGTGCTAGCACCCAGGACAGCATTTCTGAAAGCCCGATGGAGATGGTGGGGCTGGGGAGGGGGAGCCAGTGGTCATACCAGTCTGAGCCCCACCTCCTCTGCCCCTGTTGTACTTCATCCTGATCCTTGGGGCCCAAGGGAATGTTGGCTTCTCAGTGGCAAGGGGGTAGGAGGCCTGAAAGGGCACAGCAGTTTCTCCATCCTGAGGGGCCTGTTCCTGTGTGATCAGACCCACTCCGGGGCATTCTCCCTGCCGTGGAAGGCACAGGGCAGCTCCCTCCATCAGCCCTATCTCCGAGTTCTCCTAGGCCATTTGGTGGAATACCTTGGGGAGAAATGAAGTGACTTGGAGCCCCTCCAGGAGGGCAAAGGAGGCTTAGAGCTTTAAACCCTGAGTAGGGGAGAGAGAGTATGGGGGTGGGCTTTGGGTACTAGGGGCCTTTATCCCCTTCTCAGCACAACAGATCGTGATACCAGCCCAGCTCCTCCCAACCCAAATCAAGCTCCTGTCTGATATGGATGGGCTAGGGGTAGCCAGGGGTTCCTGGCATAATTGCCACTCAGGATAATGGTCACTTTTCATGCTTGCCATCAGAGCTGTCCCATCACTTTAAATCATGGCTGGCAGAGCAGTGACATTCTGGCTTCATTGGAAAGTCTATTCCTTGTGGACTACTCCCTTAATAAAGGCCAATTAGCCAAGGAGGCAGTGTTCAGTGTGCCTGCTGGAGCAGCTAAAGGTTGGGACAGAGCTGCCACAGGTAGGGTGCTGGATGGAGGCCCTGATTAACCCCCTAAGTGGGGTCAGGCCTTTGTGGCTTGGCTCCTCGTGGTCCATTCACTTGCCCTCTGGGTGTAGGCAACTTGGTTAAGGCTGTCTAGCCACATCTGAGGCATGTGTTTGTTATTGGCTTGGCTGCATCATGAGTTCCTCTGTGGGTTCCCTAGCTCCTTGTTTGACCATGGTATCCAGGACATGGGTCTGTGCACAACCGGTGTTAGATATCCTGGGTGTCATAAGGAGTTGGTGGGATACCTTCTGCCTGGGAACAGAAGTGGTAAGTGGACTGAGGGGTCTGAACCGGGTCCAGACTGGTTTGGAACGTGGCCTCTCCAAGCAGGAGACTGGATGATCTGGGCAGCAAGAGGCATTTAGAGGCTTCCTGAAATGCTCCGGTGTAAGGCACCAGGCCATCTCCCCTGTCTCTCACCTTCAAGGAGGGCCAGGTAGGGCTCTGCTTGGGGAAAGGGGGCTGGTGCTCTGAGACCCCAGGAAGTGGCCATGAGGGAATGGCAGCTTGGTGTTCACTTCCTTTCCAAAGCATTAAAAATTAAACTTCCTTGTCTTAATATCTATTTTTAAATAATGTCAGAGCCAGCACTTGTGTCAATCAAGAGGGGGTGGGGAGGAAGATGATAAAAGAGAGAAAGTCCCAGCTGAAACAGGGTGAGCCCTGTCACTACCTTAGGAAAGGGCCATGGACCTGACCTCCATTTTGCTGGCCTGCCAGTGAAGAGCCCAGAAAATACCACCGGCCTCTTCTGAGGATGGTGGCCTCGCCCTCCGCCTGCCACGCCTCTGTGTGCCTGGTTGCCCTTGGCTGAACTTGGCAGGAGTCTCTGGGGCTTGCTGGGCTGTTGGGGTCCCAATTGAGCCCATTCACTCATGCCATAACTATTTACTGAATGCTTGCTGCGTGCACAGGAGCCTCCAGTTGGTAAGAACAGGCTGACTGGGCTTGCATAGGGCAGATCAGCTTTCTCGGGCCAGGAAGTCATGGAATCGAGAGGTCATCTGGACTCCTCCACCAAGCATTTGAACACAGGGCTACCCAGGCAGGGGTTAGAGCCAGGCCATCACCCTTCCCCAGTGTTCTAGGGAGGGACAGTAGCAGGCCTGGACCCTGCCCTCCTGGGGGGCCTGACTTGACTTGTCCTCCCCTTTCCCCCACCCTGGTGTCTGACTCTCCCTCTAGAATGTTTGTGTCTCTCAGAAATAAATGAGAGGGAGAAAACCCAGTCTGTTTCCTTTAGGAGTTTCCTAGTTTGGAGAAAAGAATTAGTGAATTATGTGTCTTTCTGTTTCTTCTATTGAAAGGGCTAACTGAATGCACTGTGGTTGGTGTGTACTGGTGCACTGATTGAGCACCTGCTGTAAGCCAGGCCCTTGAGCTGCTCAGAATCCCACGGAAGAGTCAGACACACAGACAATTCTAGTTCTGAGCAGTAGGTGCTCAATAGTTACTTAATAGAGTAGTTAATACTGCTTGGTAGAGAGAAAACATAAAGATAACAGGGTAGATTTTGAAGGATGAGAGTTTGCTGGATAGATGAAGATGGGGTTCCAGGCATAGGACAAGGGTGGAGAGAGACAGAGACAAGTGCCCAGGGAGAGCTTGCAGTGAAGTGGCAGGGACAGAGCCTCCTGCACACGTGAAATGGGCTGGACCCAGGGAAACAGGGTGCTGTGAGTCTGGGTGTTTGTTGTGGATGGCTTCCAGGGTGGGGAGTTTGGCATGGCTTCTGAGGATGAGGTGGCCCTGCCCTACCATGAAGCTTGCAGCAGTGCCTGTGGATGCCCTTTACTTTGTCCCCAGGGCTCAGAGGAAAGGGATATTTGGTTTTTCCGGCAGTGACCACCATGACAGGTCTTGCTGTGTCACTCGGGCTGCAAGCTGTTGCTGTAGGTAATCCAGCTTACAGAGATGGCCGTTCTTCCCCCCCCCCCCCCCCCCCCCCCGGCCTCTCTCTCTTCCAGCTGCGATATGCCCGCTTATTTGGTTCCAGTTAGGAAGCTTTGAAGCTGAGCTAAACCCGTCGGGCAGAGTTAAGTCTTCTGAGCCAGCTTTGTCCCTGCTCACATTTGAAAGCTAATCTACCAGCAGAAGTGCTGGGGGGTTGGGGCAGGAACATTACAAGTGGCACATGATCTGGAGGGTGAGCGGATCTGCAGCTGTGGGGAGCAGGACAGGGTAGAGTCAAGACTTTTGCTCCCTGCTCTTTCTCCAGGTAGTCATAGGCTTCAGGTGATACCTGAAATACCTCTTAATGGCATAATGTGCTTCCATCTGGATAGGCTCCACCTCTCTCTCTCTTGGGCTCCAGCAAGCTTTGAAGGCTCTCAGGGGACCTGGAAGAAGCCCTTGGGAGGGAAGGCTGCAGGATTTCAAATCTTCTCCCCTGTGTTGGGTGGCTCCGTGCATTGGGGTGTGCAGGGAGGTCCTGTTTTAGTGACTGTCAGGGTGTGACTGGCCAAGAAGAACAGAGACTTGGCATCTGCCTTCGGAGAGCTTTCTGTGGACTTGGAGGGTTCTTCCTGAAGTTGTAGATTCAAATCAACCAGATACCTTTCTTACATGAACAGAGACCAAGTCTCCCTGCCTGCCTCTCCCTCCCTCCTTCCCTCCTTCCCTCCCACTGACCCACTGAGTCAGAGTCTCCAGGAAGGAGGCCTGCATCTTGAAGGTTGCCTTACCTCTTGGCGTCTGGATTTTCTCATGCTTGATTTCTCAACTATCTTCCAGGGCTGATGAGGCCCGCATGAGGCTATGTGTGCGTTCTGTAGGTATGCTGCTTAGCGAGATGTGGACATGCTAGAGGCACAGGTAGCCCCTCTCACAGAGTCAGATGCCCAGAGGCTTGAGCAACAGTGCTGAGCAGTGCTTGGGAGCCCTATGAGGAGCCTCATGTATCTCTTTAGGCTGGGAATTGTTCTGGGATGTCTTCTGGTCTTAGGGATATGTGGTAGAAATGGGGATCAGGGGATCCCTGGGTGGCGTAGCGGTTTGGTGCCTGCCTTTGTCCCAGGGTGCGATCCTGGAGACCCGGGATCGAATCCCACATCGGGCTCCCGGTGCATGGAGCCTGCTTCTCCCTCTGCCTGTGTCTCTGCCTCTCTCTCTCTCTCTCTCTGTATGACTATCATAAATAAATAAATAAATTTAAAAAAAAAAGGGAATCAGTGAAGTTCAGCCAGATCTGTTGGGATGGAGGATGAAAATGGAAGGTGGTGGGTGAGGGGTGTGGTCTCAGATCCCAAGGCTTGCGGTTGCACCTGCCACTTTGTACACTTACCTCTGGCCTTTCCAGGTGAGGTGGTCCACACCTTGCCCCAGCTTCCCTTTGCTGCTGCTGCGATGAATCAGGCCAGGAGCAGGCCAGCTGGGCCAGTGGTCATATTGCAGGGTCCTCATGGGGCCTCTGCCCTCGGTGCTCCAAGGGCAGGTCTCTCTCTCTCCGGCACACTCAGTGTTGGACTCTGCTGGGCATTTTGGCCTGTGACCCGAGCAGACTAAAAGAGCATGTGGGGCTCCAGGTCCAGGGCACTTTACTAACGAGAAAAACCATTACTTACTTTCTTTTTTAAACGTTGGAATATATTGTGTAAATTCATGTAGTTTAAAAAATTACATAAAGAACACATACCATTGTTTATCTTAAGAAATAAAACACCAGCTATACCCATGTAGCCTTCCTGAGCATGCCCCCAGCCTGTCCTCTAAAGAGAACCATTATCCTGAAATTTTGTGTTAGGTATATTTCTTTATAATTTTTCCACATATGTAAGCATCCTTAAATGCCGCATCATTTGATTTGGCCTGTTTTAAAACTTTTGATAAATGGAATCCTCTGATATATATATTTATATATATAGAGAGATAGCAACTGCATGCATGAGCCTGTGCGTGGGGGCAGAGAGCAAGCGAGCGAGCGAGAGAGAATATCTTAAATAGGCTCTATCTCACAACCTTGACATCATGACCTGAGCCAAAATCAAGAGTTGGGCACTTAACCAACTGAGCTACCCAGGCACCACTGAATTTATTTTAGTTCACGTTTATTGATTCATTCATGTCAATGTGTGGCCGTCGTGCACTTATTCCATGTTCCATTATCATTCATCTGATGATAAGCATTTGGATTATTTCCTTCTTTTTAAACATGCTCCTGTGAACACTCTTTTGCAAGGCTCCTGGTGTACATACACAAGGGTTTCTCTGGGACATTGCTTCTGGAAGTATCTGTGAAGGAGCCGCTTTTTGACTTCCAGCTGCTTTTGACAGCTCTGCTATGCATGACTAGTACACAGCTCGAACTACAGGCAACTCCCCTACATCCAGACAAGTTCACTGGTCCTGTGCCTGAATATTCTGGCAATATCAAATTGCTATAAAGTTCTGAAGTATTAAGCATTTCTATGGACCATACTTTCAGGAGAACTGCTTTAGAGTACATAGCAAGGAATGGCATTGCTGGATCTGTGCATTTCTGCTTGACCCGATAATGTCATATTGTTTTCCAAACTGGATGTATCAATTGACACTTCTACCAGTGGAACAGAAAGTTTTGGCCTTCTCCAATATAGTGGGTGTAAAATGCTGTATTATGTTTTAAATTTGCATTTCCCTGACTAAAAGTGTACATCTCTTCGTAGGTTTATTAGCCATTGTTTTCCTATGAATGTCTGTTTATGTTTTTGTCCATTTTCCTATTGAGTTACTTGATTTTTTCTATTATTTTTAGGAGTTTTATTATGTTTTGAAGACTAATCTGTTGTCTGTTAAGTGTACCATAAATACAATCTCTATCTTCCAGTTTATAGGTTGTCTTTTTACATTCTTTACAGGGTCTTTTATTTTTTTATTTTTAAAAATTTTTAAAAGATTTATTTATTTATGATAGAGAAAGAGGCAGAGACACAGGAGGAGGGAGAAATAGGCTCCATGCTGGGATCCTGACGCGGGACTTGATCCCAGGACTCCAGGATTGCACCCTGGGCCAAAGGCAGGTGCTAAACCGCTGAGCCACCAAGGGATCCCCTTTACAGGGTCTTTTAATGAACAGAAATTGTTTATTATAATGTAGTCAAATTTATTTTCTCTTTTCTTTGCTAGATTTTACTTTTTTTACATATTGCTTAAAAATACAAAATATCTTGTGGATGTCTTTGTATTGCTCATAATAGGACAGTGCTTGTCACAACGTAATAGGCATTTATGAATTTTTTAATAAATGAGTGAATGATTAAAGGTAACCTTTATTTCCAAAAGTTATTCTTTTGCCATTTAAGTCCTTAATATGTCCAGAATATATATTTGCGTGTGATGTGAGGTAGGGCTCAATTTCTTTTTTCCCTATATATATATCAGTTGTCCTAGCTCCAGTGATTGGATAGTCTCCTCTTCCCTTCTGACATGTAATGCTACCTATGTCTTTTCCATGGCACAATTTATTTATCCCTGTGTCACATTGTCTTAATTACTGCAACTTTACAATGAGTCTTGATATTTGGCAGGGCAAATCCTCTCATCTGATCTTTTTCCAGAATATTTTGGCTATTCTTGGCCCTTCGTTCTCAAAAGAGATTTATGCAAACATAAATTTTGGAATCAGTTTGTCTAGTTTCACCAAAAATCAATTGATCAGTCAATCACTTCTCCCCATCCTCCACCATGCAGGCCCTGCTGGTAGTTGGATTGGCTTTGCTTTGAGTCTGTTGATCAACTTGAGGAGAATCACTATTTTTGTATTTCCATTCATGAATATAAATTGTATTTTAGTTGTATGTTTCTATTCATGGACATGGTATACCTCATGTATTAGGCCTTATTTAATGTCTTTCTGTAAAGTTCCATAACGTTCTCCATGAAGCTCTTACACATCTTTTGTTACGTAGAGACTTTTGATCTTCTATGCTTTGATACCCCCACCTTCCCCTCAGAGTGAAGCAGAACTTCTGTACACACCAGGACAGAGAAGGGTAGAGCACCAGGAGGACACCGGCAGTCCTTCTAGCCACTCCTCCTCATGGTATGGTAGGGCTGAGTAGTTGGCCAGGCATGGTGTTGGGCACTTCCCTAGGTTGCTTTGTTACCTTTTCGACTCTCCACAGCACCTGATGAGGAGAGGTAGGATTATTGTCATTTTGTCTCCAAGGAGTTGTAAGCTCTGGCTGGCAGCTTAGGAATTTTGTGCCAGATCAGAACTGGAAAGTGACAGAGCTGGGATTTGAACCTAGGTTCAGAGCCCGTATTCTTTATATGACTGTCTCTGGGAGGTCATCCTGATCCAGTTCCTTCATCTGCTAACTTTAGCTTGTGCTTTTCTTGGATCCATGCTTCCAATTTGGTGCGGTGCAGCCCTGTAATAACAGGATCAGAGTTATGCATATTTGGATATAACCTATTGATGGTTTGTGCCTCCCTTCTCCCAGTCCCAGCCCCAAATGGAAGTGGATCAGGAGGTGACCACCTAGTGATCATCAGGGCCTTTCTCAGATCAGTAGATGGTCAGTTGTATACAGTCTAGGTTTTCGGATCTATTTTTGTGCTTTTTATGAGAGTACCCCAGAATGAAGACTGTTTCTTCACAGCTTCCCAATAGCATGACCCTGCATATTGTGCTATTGAATATTTCAGATCCTACTCACCTCATTGTGGCAGGGTTTACCATATGGCAGAGTTCTAACCATATGGTCCTGCTTTTATGTTTTCTATCTTGTGCCCCACTCTGCTAGCATCTTCTAGGCACTTTAAATCATCACAGCTATCACGAGTGGGCAGTGGTACCTGTGTGTTAATGAGGACATGAAGCTAGAGACATTTCTTACCCAAGGCTGTGAGCAGGAGAAGGTGAGTGTAAGGGACCTTCATCTTATCACCTTGCCTCGCTTGCTTGTGATGGGTGCTCAGTAAATGTGTGTTGGTCTCTGGGCTGACTGAACTGCACCCCTTTACCCTTAGGTAAAGGGGGCTTGGGTAGGCTAATAATGGGATGCCTCTTGCAAGTGATACTGTTTGAATACGATTGGGGTTTACCTAAAGGAAAGGCTCCATGCTGTGGGGGAGCATACTGGCCCCCAGTTGGAATATCTTGCTTAGCCATATGGGACCTAGGCAGCCATACATACTCACTGCCTTGGAAGGAGGCTTTGTGACCAATGCCTCATCACAGCAGGCCTTGATGGGTGTCACCCTCCACAGTGATTCATCAGTGTGTTCTTTTTTGTGTACAACATTCTCCCTGAGAACTCCATGGAAAATACTGTTGCCTCCATTGTTTTAGTTCCCAGAGATGCTGCAGACTCATGGGGTTTGGTGCCCTGGCACTTGGCTGGCCATTTTGCCCTGTGATCAGGTTCTGGGTAGGCCCTTGGTGGTGTTACTTTGTTACTGCATGATGAGTGATGAGCACTTGGAAAATGCCATCTGTCACTCTATGCCTCAGTTTCTCTTCCTGGTGGGGAGTTAGAAATTAAGTGGGATGGTCTGAAAAATGATTTCTGGTGTGAGGGAGAGGTGGGAAGAACCTATGAAAGGGAAAGCACGATTAGATTTGTCCTTTGGAAGAAAAGGAGATGAGGGAGCAGTGTTTAATTGTATTTCTGTCCATGACAGAGCCTGCAGCTATGTGTGAGGGGAGCTGCCAGCCACATTAGAACAGAGAACCCCAAAATGCAATCCTGCTTGGTCATGGAAGGCTTGGTCCCGTGTGCCCAGCCTGGGCCTCTATGTGGCTCAGGCTCAAGTGGAGCGGCCCTGCCCACTGCTCATCCTCCCCCAGGATCTGGGTGGGGGGCACCCTTTCAGACTTCTCTGGGTCTGAGACCCCATGGTGGCAGAGGAGATATGCTGCTTGCCAGTGGAAGCCAGCAGGGCTGGAGTTGGAGCAGTCAGCAGGCATCTGTCTCTGGGTGAGGAGTCCATGGGTAAGCATAGACAGTGAGGCAGGCTTCTGAGGGGCTTTTCTTTCTCTTTTGCTGGTCTGGTTCTGCACTTGCGTCTTTCCCTTGGGTACCTAAGCTGTGAGTTCTCAGAGCTCCCCTGTGCCCCCCCTACACACGAGCACGGACATGTAGACATTATATGTATGCATGTGCATGTGTGCATATAAACACATATATGGCATGTATATGTACACATGTATATGTGTATGCATATATAAACATGTAGAAACATTTTCATAGTGTGGATGTGTGTGTGTGTGTTTATTTATATATATAGTTGATCCTTGAACAACACAGGTTTGAACTGTGCAGGCCGATTATTTATATTTATTTATTTATTTATTTTTTAAAAAGATTTTATTTATTCATGAGAGACAGAGGCAGAGATATAGGCAAAGGGAGAAACAGGCTCCCTCTGGGGAGCCTGATGTGGGACTTGATCCCAGGACCCCCCGGGATCATGACCTGAGCCAAAGACAGATGCTCAACCACTGAGCCACCCAGTGTTCCTGTGGGGGTCCACTTACATGCACATTTTTTACGGTACTGTAAATGTATTTTCTCATGATGTTCTTAATATTTTCTTTTCTCTCACTTTAGTGTTAGAACACAGTATATGCTACATGTACAAAATACCTGTTGATCAACTGTTTACATTGGTAAGATTTCTAGTCAATGGTAGGCTATTAGTTAAGTTTTGGGGGAGTCAAAATTTATATGCAGGTTTTTTGTTTTTATACATGTATAAGATACATTTCTATTAATAACAGTATTTTGTTCTATATGTTTGTTCTATGAACAATTTCTGTGAATTAATAACCACAGTGTACTGTAATTAATACACTCTGGAAAGACACATGTATAAAAGGTCTTCTTGAGAATTCTAGTAGCATATTTAAATATGTACAGTAATATATATGCAAATTCTTGACTGGGGGAGGATTGGTGGTGTTCAAGGGTCAATTGTGAATGTGTAAATTTAGATTCCCTCCAAGTGCTTGTGACCCTTGGGTATAAGCCGGCGTCCTCATTTTCAGCTTCCCATTTCTTCGATGGCTTCTGGGGGCTTGTAGGTTGTGAGCACCACACATCAACCGTGGCAAACTATTTATCTCTCTCTCTGGTCTCAGCCCAGCAGTGTTGTTTTGTATTTGGGGGCAAACCACTCTGGCAGGCGCTTGTTTTCAATGGCCCAGCCTTCTTTTCCCTTCTCTTGCTATCTACACCCTTGTGTTTCTGTCTGATACTGATCTTTCAGTATCCGTGAAGAGACAAGGTTAGCTCATAGGCTAGAAAGGAAAGCTGAGCCACAGGCCACATGCAGGGAAAGGAGCCAGAGCCACTCTGGGTGTCCAGGTACCAGGAGCTAATGATGACCTTGGTCACATTGACTCTGTTTCAGGCCCATGGGGCTCACTGTTCAGGAATTGGCTTCCCAGGACAGAGGGACTGAGGCTATTACTGGCCAGGGCTGAGCAGAGCATCCTGATGGATGGGACAGGGCTGTATGGACAAGAAGGAGGAAAACTGCCCAAAAGAAAACAGAGGTGCTGACACCAAAAGAAGGAGCAAAAGTAGAAATGGTAGATATTTGCTGCCAGATTTGCTCATCCCCTGGAAGTATCCTCCCCACCTCCTGGGGGGAGAAGTCAGGAGCAGATGGGGGAGGCTAAGACCTCCCCCCTCCTCCCTGCCACCCAGCAGCTCTAGCTATGTTTGCACGTCCACCACGACTGCCTCTGGGGGAGAGATTTGGGCAGCCCTGGTGCTGTCATCTGCTCTCTGCCTGGCTGTGCCATCTGGTATGTCTTAGTGTCTCAAGGCTAGATTTTCCAGCTTCCCCAGAACCAAGATGCCTTTGGGGCATCTCCCAGCAAACCATGCATATAGATTCCAATGTGTCAGTCCCTTTCCATACCCATCTCTGGTGACCACTGCTGGATCTGCAGGCAGGGCCGGCTGATGCTCTAGGGAATGTGTGTCTGTGATGCTGCTTCCACTTTTCAGCCCTGCCCTGGAGTTTCCTGACATTCCTCGGTCCCCAGTCTCTGAATTCCCAAAAATGGGTTCTGAGTGATCAGCAAGTGAGTCCTGAGTTGTTACTCATGGTTCACTAAACCCATGCTACATGTTGTAGGGGGACAAGAGCACACCATGTCCCTGCTCTCAAGAGGCTTGCAGTCTAGCTGGGAAGAGCCAGCTGCTGTCACGGTGTGCAGGAAGGCAGTGCAACGTACCAGGGGGAGCACACATACATGGCCGACCGGTCCAGGGTTAGTGCATTTTACAGACATCCTCAATGTTCAGTCTGTGGGCTACTCATCCAGGATCCTAAGGCAGCAGGGACTTAGTTGAATAACTGACGTTAGGGTTCCTGTGCATGGCCTCTCGCACACAGTGGGCACCTGTAAACAGTACACGTTATTATATAACCCAGTGTATTTCCCATTTGCCTTGGCTTCCTGGGAGTGTGAACTGGGGTGGCATCAGGTTGTTCAGGTGGATGGCTAGGTGGACAGGGAAGGCTATGTGCAAGAGGCAGGACTTGAGCTGATCCTTGACAAAAGAATGGTATTTAGCCACCTGGTGAGGAGGAGGCATGGCCTTCCAGGTGTGCCTGAACATGGGGAGAACGGGAACCAGAGGCTAGCAGGGTGAGAACCTGAGGCAGGACCTCACACTCAAGCTCACCACGGCCGTGTGTACAGACCTGATGAGTGAGAGGAGTGCGGGGGACTGTGCGGTCCTCTAGCAGATGCATGGGAGGGCGGGTACCTCTCCGGGATGGAAGAGGACACTGCATACTGAGTACCTGCTGTGCCCCAGCTAGCACCATGCTAAGTGCTCTCCTGACCATGGAGGACAGTGTCAGGATGTCCCTGTCCAGCACCTGCCCTCTTTCTTCTGAGCAGAGCAGGCTTTTTGGCAGAGGCAGGCTCTCAGGGTATTCAAGAGCAGGAAGGAGAGGACCTGAGGAGCCAGAGGATGGAAGATGTACAGCTGGGGAGAAGGCAGGGAAGGGGAAAAAGACAGTCAGGTGAAGAGGTTCTGGACCAGCAAAGGTGAGATGGAGAGGGTGGAGGAGATGGTGGCAGAAAGTTGGGTAATATCTATAGCCAGGGAAAGGGGCGAACGCAGAGGGTTTTGAACCAGATTGTGGTGGGCAAGGAGTTGCTTCAGTAGAGCTGTTTGCTTGTCATTGAGGATCCCTCTAATGGTGGCACTTTGGGTGGTACCTGGCAGAGCTTTAGAGACTGCCAGGTGGAAGGTCTATGTACATAGTACCCTGAGTTTTGGAGAACATGGTGAGCCTGGGCTGGGCTGGGCTGGGCTGGCAGGGGGTTGAAGGAGACCACAGTGGCTGGCTGAAAGATCCCAAGCCTTCTGTGGTCCATCCAGTGAGAGGCAGCCCCTAGTGTGTTCTCTCTGGGAGGTCAGGTGTGCTCTGAGGCCTGGCTGTGACAGCCCCCCCCACAGCCCCCTCCCACAAGGGAGGCATCCCCAGCTTGTGGGCAGGAGCTCATGGGACCTAAATTAGAGTGACAGCTTGTCAGGCCAATGAGCCTGGGTTCCGGCCAGAGCTTTCTGATGTCTGAGCCATTTAGGACACCCATCATGACTGGTTCTTGGGGCCTGGGGGCCTGGCAGGGGGGAGATTGGGGGAATGGGGGGGCAGGAAGGGAGGAGCAGTGATGCTGTTGGAAGAGCTGAGCACACGAGGTGCTTGATTTGTTACCATTTATGGCAGCCACTGAGGAGGGCGTGAGGCCCTGGTCCCTCCCCCCTGCCTCAAGCCCCCCTTTGTCTGCCCCTTTCTCAGCCTGCCTGGTGGGAGGAGGGGAGTCTGTGTGAAAAGTGCATGTTTCATAAAAAGCCGCTCTGTAGAGGGCGGCGGGTCTGAATCAGGAGCTGTAGGAGGAAGATTGACAAGATTCTCAGCATTGCTGATTTGTTTTCTCTCTTCCTTCTTGAACAGGGCTCCTTGGAATGGTTGGGGTTGGGGGCCAGGGTGGGTTGGATGACCCCTCCAGCAGCCTGAAAGATTCCAGTGGGCCCAGCGATTGATCTTATCCTGTATCTCCTCCCCATTTCTAGAAATGTAGGAATCCCGCTTTTCACGGTGCCGTCCACCAGCTCATTGTCAGTTGTGCTTGGTATCGGGGTGGCGGAGCGGGAAAGAGCAGGGGTTGGGTCACCAGACCCCTGATTTCTGAGTCCCAGCTGTGTTGGTAACTGGCCGTGTGACCCTGGGCAAATCACTTCCTTTCTCTGGGCCTAAGTGTCCATCCACATCTGGACAATAGACTTATCTCTAAGGTCCCTTTGGGCTCTGACATCCTGTGATTTTATACATTTCTTCTGTTTCCTTGGTGTTTTCAGAGAGCTGATGATTCTTGAGATACCTTATCTTCCTTTCCTCCTGGTAGCCTTGGTCGAGTGAGGAACCAAGGGATGGTGCCTTGACTTCTTGCAAGTGGGGCAACTGAGGCCAGAGTGAGGGAGGACCCACTGAGCCGGGCTGGGTGTGTTCATAGTGTGCTGGAGCTCTCTACCTGAACCTCACAAAACTGCCCCAGATTCAGCTCTGCCAGGAGGCTCATCTGCTGGCCACCAGCAGCTCCTCTGCTGTGGGGCAGGCTGGGTATGGGCATGGGGGCTCCCAGGTTCCAGACTGGATGTTCCCCAGCGGGCTTTGGCTCCTTGGGCTTTGGTTCCCCTGCTCAGGGGCAGGCAGAAAATCTCCCCTGCTACCTATTTCCCCACTTCAGGGTCGTGGCTGGGTCTGAGCAGGAGATGGGGCCAGCCATGGCTTCTGGCAGCCGAATGGTTTTGCCTGCCCACCACCCCCACCCACCCTGACCCCCGCCCCTGCCCAAGAGGGCCGGCACCATTGAGCAGGTAATGAGGGGTGGGCCGCTTTATTAGGCACCCTCACTAGGGGAGAGGAACTCAGCACCTTGTTTGACACACAGAACTGTCTTGGCTCCCTTCCTATTGTTAGAAGCCTTAATTATGATTGTTCCAATTCCGCCCTCCAGCATTCATCATTAGGAAGAGCTTTCTTTTCCTTTCCTGTGTTCTCCCCAACCCCCCAGAACAGCGAACAGCAGCGAACAGCACAGCGTCTTGGCTGTTCCCTTGTACTACGAGGCCTCCCACCTCTGTCTCTCCCCTCTCTACCACCCACCTCTACTGGGGGCAGTCCTGGTACCAGGTCCCCTCAAGTCCTGGGGACCTTGAGTCCCCAGCTGCTGCCCTTTGAGAAAACAAACAGCCCCCTCCCCAACCCCACTAAACTCAGGGCTCCAGGCTGAGAAGGCATTCCCTTCAGTGGGCCTCTTAAGCATGAGTTCAGGACGCTGCCCACCTCTCTCACTGTGGTCACGAGGAGCAGCACAGTGGGTGTCCTTGGCTGGAGAGCACTAGGTGTTTGTTTTCCATTTGGGGGCTGATTTACCATTGCTGGCTATGCCTCCCCTTCTGACCTAGGGCCCCTGGGTTGGTCCCTTCTCTGATTTTGTTTCAAGGACTCTTTTGTGTGTTGGGGGGGGGTTGTAAAGAGCCTCGACCAGGAGTGTGGGTTCCCCTCACAGCTCTGCTGTGACCCCCTGTGAGGATCTTTGACTTTACTTTGTCATCTGTAAAGTGGGGATATACCTCAATACTTGGCTGGCCAACCTGGAGGAATTGTCAGGAGGATACATTGAGATGGTGTTCGTGAAAGTTCTCTGAAGTCTGTGAATGGTGATGCTAATGTAAATTGTTTTTCTGTTTGTAACTCTCCCTTTCTGCCACCACCTTTCTGCCTTCCTGTTTCAGAGTAGGCCATAAAGCTGCCAGTGGTTTCTACCCTGAGGTATTTCTCCATCCAGGTGACCACCATAAGTCTGTGACTAACATATGATTACGGTCCTGTAGTCTGCCTGCCAAGGTGCTGCCTCACAGCTGACACCCCAGTGAAGCCCACTCATGGCTGTCCCAGAAGTGTGGTGGTGGGAGGGGGACCCCTCCTTTGTCTCCAGCGTCCCCTTCCAGCATTCCCAAAGTTCTGTGGTAGGGTCCGTGGGGAGAAAATGGGTTGGCTGGGTAGGAACTACAAATACCCCTCCAGAGTCATCTAGGACTGCTCTGTCTGGTTTGTTCAGACTCATTCCTTCTGTTGGGGGTTTACTAAGATCACAGAGAACCGGTTTCGTTTTCCCAGTGGCTGACGCATCTGACCCACTGTCTATTTAGACCGATGCCTTGTGCTTCCTCAGGGCAGCTGTGGCCTCAGCTCCCCTTCAAGGAAGAATCCCTGTGCTGGGGATAACCTCTGGGGAGGCCCTTCCCCAATGGGCCCAAGGGCTGGTCTCTCAGTCTGTAAGTCTGGTGCCTTGATTGACAGGAGTTTGACCAAATTTGCTTGCTTGGGTTTATCTGCCCTGTGGGGATGCTCGAACCGGCCAGTCATCCTCTGAGGGACAAAGCCAGCTGGTTTCTACTTTAACCATGCAGATGTGGAAGTGGGTTTTGGGGGCAGGGCACTGAGCAGAGCTCTCACACTTGCCCGCACCAGTATTTTATACTGTTTCTGAGACACCTGAAGAATACCTTCTCAAGGAGATTTACCAGATGTCAACAGCCTTATTTTGCTTTTAGGAACACTGAGCTGTGGAGAGAGGAGGAGTTAAATCGAGGGTCCAGGTCACACGGAGAATAAATAAACCCTGCCTGGCTGTAGTGGAACATACTGCAACCCAGAGTGCCTTTACTATAAGCATTGGGGGAAGTATGAGCCTCCTTTGCCTAGGCCCTGACCTCCAGCCTTTAGACATAGACCCCGAGGCCCAGGGCTTCAGTGGACTTGGGTGCACCACAGGCTCCCAGGGCCCTCGTGAAACTCCAGGTCAGGCCACTACCCCAAGGGCCCCTTGTCCTCGGGAGGTGAGGCTGCCAGAATGGGCTTCTGAGCATGGTTGGAGAAGGGGCCAGGGAAGGAGAAGAAAATGAAGGCTGAGAGACACCTCTGGGAGGACAACCTGTTGCCTTGCTATTTATATTTAATTTACTGGGTATTTTTCCCTTGTCTCTCTCTGCTTGGTGTTTCCCAAACTTGTCTTCATTAACTCTCTCCCTTCTGGGTTCTCTTCACCTCACTGTCTTTAGGAGGTAACTAAGTTGTCAAGCCCTCCATGCTGCCCCTGACCTGATGCCCCCTGACATTGAATGCCGGGACTGAGGAGGTGGGGCAGAGCTGGGGAGCCCTTCTGGGGAGGCAGTCGTGGGTCCGCTGATGGAGATGTCCACTGACTCGACTGGGCATTCTAGGCGATGGGAGAAGGAAGGGGGTGTGGAAGCAACCCCACTGCACCCTGCACCTGATTTCTCTGATGTCTGTCTGTACCACTGAGGCAGCATTGGGGCCCCTAGGGTGGGTGGATGGCCTGATCTCTGAGAGGAGAGTGGGGGGTGAGCCTTGCTCCAGAGCCTGTGCTGTTTGTGCAGGCACATTTCTCTCCCTTTCACTTGTGCCAGGAAATTGGAAGAGGCTTTTTCCTTTGGGAGGGGAGAAGATCAGAACCTACAGAGACTAACTCCTCCTGGCTTCAGCTGTCTCTGTCTGCATCCCTGTAGCCACCTCTTTCACCCCTGCCTCTTGGCATCTGATTACCTGCCCCCTCCCTTGTGCCAGGGCTTCTCTAGCTGACTGGTTTGGGAAGTGAAAGGTGGCAAGAGTGTTGGCTTTAGAGTCAGACAAGTGGGTTTGACTCTTGGTATCATTGTATATTATTTGTATGAACCTGACAAGGTCTTTAATTAACTATTTGAGCCTTGACCTCCTCATCTGTAAAATGGGATAATAGCAGAACTACTTTGTAGGTTGGCTCAAGGAGTAATAGACACCCACATGAAGAGGGTTCAGCCCATTGTATGGCACTTGGTAGATGCCTTCAGGTCAGGTGAGGTTTGCACTGGCAGGTGATGGCTGCTAGGGTAGCACAGCCATGCTCCTTGGCAGGGTGATATGGGGAATATGTATTCAGAATTAGAGTGTGGGTGCCTGGTTTCTGTTCTCAGCCCCCACTTCCTCGGCTGGGCCCTCGTTTTCTCTAGGCTTATGTTTTGGCTTTCTCCTCAGCAGAATGAAGCAAGTCATTGCGTCCCTGCCCCCTCCCCCAGCTTCCTGCTAGGCCAGAAGAGCTGGACAGATGAGGAATGAGCTCCTAGCCCCTTGAGTGCCTTGAGATCTCAGCCAGAGATGGGGGAGGAAATTGAAGGTGGGCTGTGCTGTGCTTTTAGGATGCTCTCTAGGGACTCAATATTTAAACTAGGGTTGAAACCTCTTACTGAGCTCTCACAAGAAGGATCCAGAGGAGGCCCCTGGGGCCTGCATTAGCCCCACCAGCCAGGGACCCAGGTGGGCAGAGATGTCCCACCTGGTCTTGCCGGGAGGGCTGAGGGGGGTCTGCAGGGAGACTGAGCATCCCACTTAGGGCCATGGCAGAGACAAAGTGGAAAGACAAAAGCAGAACCTGAGTCGGGAGGAGGAGAGCACAAGGAAGAAAGGGGAAGAAAGGAGAAGGCACAGGGACAGCTGGTAGGGCCGGCAGACGCCGGCAGAGCGCCTCAGGTAGCTCAGGGCTGAGCCTGCCTGGTCTCTTCCTCTCCGCAGTGATTAAGACATCACCAGCTGCCTGTGTTCTTAGCTCCGCTGGCTCTCTGCTGCCAATAACAAATGCATCTGGCTGGAATCTGGGTCATTAAAAAAACAACCTGATATTTCTCTTCTTCCTTCACCCCCTGGCAATCTATGTCCTGGAATATAGCTGGGACCCTCAAAGGAGGGGGTCTGGTGGTATAGGGAGCCAGGGTAGACGTGTTGGCTGTCAGGGCCACTCAGCCAGCCAGGCAGCCACCCTTGTTGGCTGTGTCGCTTCTGTGGTTGTGAAGTGCAGCCCTTAAATGGAGAGTGATGGGCTGGGGATGTGGGTTTTACAGGTAGTTTTCCTTCCTCCTTGTAGGCCGGGACAGGGAGCGGATAGTGTAGCGGCTGTGGTGGTAACACAAGCTCAGAGTCCCAGCCTGAGGTTCCACGGTGATCTGGTGAGAATCATTAGCCTCTCTAGGCTCACCTTCTTCCTATCGTGAATGATGACAATGATGCGGGACCTACACCAGGGGTTGCTGCGTGGGGTATGCAGGGAATGTCCCAGCACGGCACACAAGGCAGCTCTTGCTTAGTTTGTCACCATGATCGTGTTGCCTCTGTTGAGTAGCATCTCCTGAGGGAGCTATGGCCACTCAACCGCGGTGCCTGGTATTGGGCTGGGCACTGGACCAAGGCTGACCTTCTGGAGAGCGGAGGGAGAGATGTCCAAAGCCCTCGTGGACAGGTAGCTCTCTTGAACTGAGACCTCTTTTAAAACTGCAAAGGTTTGTTTGTACATTTCCCTCTGGATTTAAGAATACAGATGAGTAGGGAGAAGCTGAGGGAGGGTGGAAAGGGTGATGGACACACAGGGAAGAAATAAGGAAGTTTCTTGGAATCGGAATCGGCCTGGTTCTAGTTATCTGTACAGCTTCCACTTGCAGGAGCTTCCCTCTGCCTGGCCCTGGTCTGAGCACTTCACCTCTGTTGTCCCTTGTCTGGCCGATTCCAGAGGCTCCCTTGACCCTTGCTCCTAACCACTATATAGGTTTCCCCTGCTATCCCCTTCCTATGAAAACTTTCACAGGCAGAAATGGTGTAAAGAAGCAGTTACCATTAATTTATATGGAAATAGTTTTTGAGCATTCCCAGATGCAAAACAGAACCTCTCTTAGGCTTTTCTGATACTTAGGACACATCTTGCTAACGGATGCACAAAATACATTGAGATAAAGCACAGATGCTCACAGATACAGTTCAAAGCTATGGCAGCTTGATGCTGAGTGCAGTTTCCAGGGAGGGAGCTCGCCAGGGCCACTCTCACAGCTCCGGGTGCACTGCCTCTATAGTGGCTGGCTGCGAGACAAATGCTCAATGCTATTTTCACTTTTTTTAAAAAAAATTTTGGTAAAAGTGAAAATCCTCTTCAGATTTCTTTCAATTAGCGAAAATAGGTACCGATGTAGGTCTTGCGTAAAAGCGAAGTGGCGCAATGAGAACTTTCGAAAAGCGGGGGTTACCTACACTGCCCTGTTCTATTCCAGACTGGTAATAGACCAAGGAGTGTGACTTCGAGTAAAGCTGTCAGGGCTGGCAAGGCCTTGGGCATGCTCCCACGTGTTCTCCAGTGGGTCTGGGGTGGCTGGGTGGAGCCACACTGGCAAGGCTGCTGGTCTCCCAGATGGGAACCCACGTGGCAGGTGCCCTGGCCCTGGGACCCAAGCCTTACTTCGTCCATCCCTCCAGCAGAACATGCAGAGCTGTGTCACAGAGCAGCTTAGCAAATAAATGTTGGCTGGGGTGCTTCTTTGGATAAGCAGGGGTGATGCTTATGTTGACCGGGCTGAACCTGGGGTGTTTCCTGGGGAGTGGGAAGCGTGGGGGATGTCTGCAGAAGAAGCTGGTATTGAGTTGTTTTCCTTGGACTGGCAGGAGGGTCCAAATGCAGAGTCTTAGCCCTGCTGTCCTGGCCTGTAGGGAACATTCTTGGTCAGCCTGGTGGGGCTGTCTCCCTGTGAGGCAGTGGTGGCACACCAGGCCACCAGCAGACAGGCCTCAGGTGGGGAGGGCAGGCCATTTCTGGGTTCTGCCCTGCAAAGGAGAGAGCCCTGCTGGTCATAGATTGTAGATGAGGGACACACTGGCCTTTTCCCGTGAGATTGTTCCTGACTCTGGAGCCATCCTTCACCCGTTGCTCTTTCCTGAAGACGCAGAGAGATATTTCAAGTCACCTTTTATGGCTCTGGGACAGGAGGGCCCTGGAGAGTTGGCATCAGGTTGATCTTTTACAAGTTTACTGCCTCTTGGTGGGTTGGGGGAGAGGAGAGAGAAGCCCTGGGGAAATGGGGACCCGTTCACCACCATGAATGCACACTCAGGGCTTTCCAGGGTTCCCTTGCCCTGCCTGTGGTTGGGAGGATGACCTCTTGTTACCAGCTCTTTCCCTTCTTTGTTGTTTCATTTATTCATTCATTTAAATACCTCCTTGTGCCAGGAAATACAAAAACAGGGCTGGAACACAGTCCCTACTACAATCATAGTAGACTCCCTTGACATATTAAGACATTATTTTGTATTAAAGGGAAATATTAAAGATATCTGAACACCTAATTGAAGCCTGTCTTTTGACATGGTAAGATGCATTGTTTAAAGACCCCTGAATGAGTGAGTGTTGGAAAGAGAGTGAGCAGCTGTCTTAGGTGCTGTTATGAACACAATTCCTTAGAGCTATGCAGGGTTCTCTACCATCTTTTCCTGACAGTTCTTCCAATAACATTTTTGAACTTCTCCTGTGCCCAAGGCACAGCCTGGGCTTGGCTCTGCCAGGATGCAGAAGGGAGGGGCACGGTTGTGACTGCCCTAGGAAGAGGGGTATATTTCAGTGGGAATCCCCACTGCCTGCACCTAGGGCCTTGGCCCTGTTCTAGCTGAGGCCCGTTTCACTTTGTTGTAACTTGTTCTTCCAGAATCAACTGCAATAGCGGCTGGTGGGCCCCAAAGCACTGCCCAGGCTAGACTATGATAGTGGCAAAGGGCTGGGTGGCAGGTTCTTCCCGGGGCATTTAGCAGCACAAATCTGCAAGCCTAAAGCTTTACCCTTGCTAGGCTGATAGGCTCCCCCTCCCTCCATCCCCAGCACCCTTCAGATCTGTATCTGGAGACAGTCACAGGAGTCTTAGCTCTTGGCTATATCTCTGAGCCTGATGCCACCAGGGTGATCCTGATCAGATCGTATGTGGGGTCCTGTGTGATAGATGGTTCATTTTGTGTCTTGGCTCTGGAGGCCCACATTCCTGCCAAGAGTGTGCCAAATCCAAGGCCCTTTCTCTAGTGGGCCCTCAAGAAATATTAATTGGTTGTGAGGACCAGAGAGTCAAGTTCACCAGAGCTGGCCTCTGGGTTCTTGCTCCCCCACAATTTATAGTTCTCTCCTTAAATCATCCCCAGGCCTCATGCTGGGACACAGGGCCAGCCAGCTTCTCCTCTGCTCAAAACCCAAAACAGTAGGGAGCAGGGTAGGAGGGTAGGGGGAGGGGCTTAATCATAGCTCTGGCTATTGGAACCTGGGAACCACCACCGGAAATGCACACGGAGGCCATGGCAGACAGACAGGCGGGGCCCGGGCAGAGGAGCGCTGGCCCACCTAGTGGAGATGGACCACAGGGGCCTGGTGCCGAGCTAGCCTCCCCCTATCTATTAACTCCCCATTAGCATGCGACAGTGGCGTTGCCTCTCACAGTTTGATTTATGCTACCGAGGTTTTGCTTACAAATTAGAAGCCGCTATTGTGCTAAGTCGGCTTTAAAATCGATGCAGAGTAATTGCAGTACACGGGTAGTTGGACGACGTTAACATGAGAAATGTGCTGTAGTCGTCATCTTTGGAACAAACATGACCCATTACAGTACAATCCCGCGTCCTTTACCCGGCTAATTTGAACACAGCTCACTGCCAGGCCCTCCCTTAGCATGGCCAGGCCTGGATGGAGACATGTCAGGAATGGATTTGTCGGGGGTAGGGCAGGGAGTGATTGTGTTGACAGCCCATGGAGGTCTGGGACGGGGACCTCATTTGTCTCATTGCCTGTTCCAAACGCTTTGACTGTCATGGTGTGTTTTCTATATGGTTTGCTGCCATGATGCTTTAGGCCTGGAGTAGCAACCCTAAGAACCTTAATGTACGTGGTGCCTCTGTATGTGTGCACCTCCTTGTCTGTGTGCCTGTGTGTGTGTGTGTGCATATGCCTGGGTGTGTGTCTGTGGGTGCCTTTGTAGATGTGCCTGTGTGTGTGTCTGTGTGTGTATGTGTCTCTGCCTGTGTGTATGTATGCATGCCTGGGTGTGTGCCTGAGTGTGTGCCTGAGTGTGCCTATATGGTTGTGCCCGTGTATGTGGATGCCTGTGTGGTCTGTCTTGCCTTAGAGTAAAACCAAGTACTCGTGAAGCTTGCTTGCCACTTTGCACCCTGCCTCCCTAGTGGTTGCCATCATCACTTGTGTCTCCTCACCTGTAAATTGGGGAGACGGCACAGCTTTCACACTGGTACTAAGCATTGGGAGAGAGAATGGGAGTCGAGTGCGGTAAGGCAGGAGCACAGATCTGGCGGTGGCAACAGCAGTGGCTTGTTAGGAGAATGATTTACCCAGCAGCTGACGGAGCGGCCAGCCATCAGGAGGGTTCTCAGTCTTGTTTGCACAGCAGTGTATGGTGGATTTATAACAAAATACTGATGCTGGCTTCTGTCTTCAGAAATTTTGGTTTAACTGGGCTGAGGTATGCCCTGAGCATCTGGATATTGGAAGGCCCCCCAAAGATTCATACCTGTAGCCAAGGCTGATAACTTCAACCTGTGCATTTCTCTATCTTCAGATGGGTGTATGCTTCTTTGGCAGAGCTATGCTAATTGTTGTTACAGATCTCTGAAAAGGAGAGAGAGAGAGAGAGAGAGAGAAAGAAGAAGAAGAAGAAGAAGAAGAAGAAGAAGAAGAAGAAGAAGAGAGGAGGAAAGAAAGAAAGAAAGAAAGAAAGAAAGAAAGAAAGAAAGAAAGAAAGAAAAAAGGAGGAAGAAAGGAAGGTAGATAGGTAGATTTTCTAATTGGCAGGCAGGAAGTTCTTCCATCTAACCAGAATCCCTGCTGCTTCAAATTTTACCACTCACCTATCCCTTAGCTGAATGTGGGTACCTGGCCTCTCCGTCTCTCTGTATGGTGGGTGTCAGGCAGCACTGTCTCTGTTGGGAGCAGCTGCTTTCCCCTGGGATTCTCACTGATTTAGAAATCAAACAGTGAGGCTTTCTGCTGGGAGTGCCGCACTGATGGTTGCACGGCTCTACTGGGCATGGTGCTAGGCACCCCCAACAAGCCAGTGATGGGGAGCTCTGAGCCCTCGGAGCCTGCAGGGGATGGGAGGGAAAGAGCCCAGGGAGTCCAACTCTCCGTTTTTACACATGAGGCAGCTAGGACCCAGAGAAGGAAAGGCACTTGGCCTGTGAACCATAGCAAGTTTGTGGCAGAGGCAGGACCAGAGCCCTGGGCCCAGGCTCCTATTCAGGGCTGTTTCCTAGCACTGTCCAGCCCCGGCTGGAGAGAAGCAGCCTCTGGACCCCGTCTCCGGGGAGGCTGTACCCAGAGAGGCAGGATCCACGTGGATGGCTCTGAGACAGAGCTGAGTGCCGGCTCACTCCCAGACACACGCATTACACCAGGATGGCTGCGTGACGGGCTGAGGGAATGACAGCTGTCGGGTCTGGTTTGACGTCAGTGCAGGCCCCCTGACAGATCCCCCAGTTCTGTCAGCCTCGCTGTAGCAGCATGCTTCCTGGTTGGTAAAAGCAGTTCTGCCTTAGATCAGCCCACTGGACGGGCGGAAGTGGCAGCTGGGGGAGCAGAGTGGTGGTCAAGATTACAAGGCGGCCCTGGGGAGTGATGCTCGTCCCCATGTGGCAGTCGGGATGTCAGAAATCATTTGCCATCACTCAATCATGACTGAGTGTGTGTGTGTCACCTTTTACTAATTCAGTGCAGGGTACCCCGGAGAGGCTCCCAGCCTAACGTTGGGGACTCTAGGAATAATGCGTTGGTCTGCACCCAAAGTGAAGGGAGGTGAGTGGCTTCGGGCCAGGCAGGGCTTTGTCTTCTGGTATCTCCATCCCTCCCCAGCCTGCAGGCCTACTCAGCAGTGAAGGGAGTCTGGGCTGGGGCAGACAGCTGCTCCTTCTGTACCTTCCGTTGAAGTGAGGGCAAGGTGGTGGGAAGGATGTCACACCCAAGATGGACATGGCAGCTCCAAGCAGAGCAGCAGTCACATGTGTGCAGCA
This sequence comes from Nyctereutes procyonoides, assembly GCF_905146905.1. NCBI lineage: Eukaryota > Metazoa > Chordata > Mammalia > Carnivora > Canidae > Nyctereutes > Nyctereutes procyonoides. The sequence continues at coordinate 4,511,235 of NW_026575028.1, forward strand.
CTGGTCTGGGGGCAGTTTGCTGGCAGCTGCGAGCAAGGCAGGGCCCTGTGGGACGTGGGCCTGTTGATGCCTCCTCATGAGAAGATGAGCAATGTATCCCTGCACATTGCCTGACTCATGCTTGGTTCCGGAGCTTTAAAAAGGTGGGAAAACAGCCCCCTCCCCTCTACAATAACAGGAAGACAGGGGCAGAGGGATTGCTTTAAGTCTGGGGAAGCAGAGGGGCTTGTTTTCAAATAGGTTATGCTCATCAGAGGGACTGTGACCGGGCAGCTCCTTAGTCCTGGGCCCCCAGGCTAAATCCCTGGGAGTGTGGACAGGTTCTTTCTCAGCTAGCAGGACAAGCCCATGCCTGGGGGACCCAGAGGGACTATTCCTCTGTGCTCCTTCCTGCTGGGCCAGGTGGGGAACCAGCTGGGAACTGGCTTTCATTTCTTCTGACCGTCATAAACCATGACAGGTCCATCAGTGTGGATGGGGAGCAGGAGAGAGGGCTCAGAGTCCCTGTTCTGCTCTCTCTCACTCTGCAGTCAGTACTGGTGGGCTCCAGAGCAGGGCAGAAGCTGGGGTGACAGAGGGTGCAGTAGGTTGCTCTGGCTGAGTGTTGTGAGGAGGAGAGGGTGGTAGGCAGGAGGGGATGGTAGGATCAGAAGGGAAGGTTATTTTTTATTCCTAGAATTACGTATGGGGGGAAAACTTTTTTATAGACCAGAAAAGATAACCTTCCATTCTTGGTCTTTGGGCTTTGGAAGGACATTCCTAGTTTGTCTCCAAGTTCAAGGAGGCTGGCTGGGATATTTCTGAGGGAGCAGTTAGCTCTTGAAAGGCCAAATTCATGTGTCAGCAGCCATAGGGTGGCCCATGTCTGAATCCTCTGGTCATGAGGTCCTTTAAGGGCTCATCTAGGCCTCCCTCTTGGGGAGAACACTGATGACCCTTTACCTGGAGGTGGAGAGTCCCACCCCTCCCAGGCGTATTCAGATTTTAGAACCCTCCTCCTTTGTGACCTGAATCCCTTCCAAGGAGCTCAGTGGGTTCCCACAAGGTAGGCCTAATAGGAGTGGGGCCAGGTCCTCCTGACCTTGATGAGCAAGATTCTGAGGGGGCAGAGGGGGACACCCAGCACTTTCCCAGCAGGTCCGGAGGGGTGGTGGAGGCAAAAATGGAATCCCTTGTGTGCAGGTCTCTGCCTGTGGATGCTATACTCCAGAGAGAAACACCACCGTGGGTAAATCCAAATGGTTGTTTAGTGGTAAAAAATTAAATGCAAGAACCGAGGCCAACAGTAATTTTAACCAACACAGGGAGACTAAGAGCCCCAGAGCAGCATTAGAAGTTGTCTGCCACACATGTGTCCTGGGTTTTTTTGTGGCCCCGAATCTGTCCCCCAAGCGCACACAGTCTGGGCTTGTTCGCGTTGCTGGGGAAGGGCTGGGGGCTGCTCAGCCTCCTGACCTGCTCCCTGTGCATGGTTCCTGTGGCCCATATGCTCCTGGGTTCCCTGAGCCACCAAGGCCAGGGGCCTGAGGGACAGAGCTGTTTTCAGTGGTGGTGGTGGGGGGTGTGGGCAAGTGTTTACGCAGCCAGACCCTCTCCACTCTCCCTCCATTCCCTCATGTCATCTCACACTGTTCCCCAGGCACCCATTTGCTCTAGCTGGGTGTGTCCTCCCTGTGGTGAGACAGGTGCCTGGTTCACTTACAGCCTGGGGGTTGGTGCCCTGGGGGCTTGAAGATGAAGGGGGGGGGAGAAGTTCTTCATGAACGGGGCTGATCTTGTCCCTCCCCTGTGGGCTGTGGTGACTGAGAGCTTGACTTCCGCCGAGTTATAACTCCCAACAGCTGCCATTCATGTGATGCCGCCCTGTTGAGCAGACACCTTCAGCTGCATTGCTCTTGCTCCTCATGCGACCTTTCAAGGATATAACAACAGCAACTAGAGTTTCTAAAGTAACTACTATGTGCAAGGCACTGTGTGAAGTGCTTTATAGGCATTAAAAAAAAATTCTCTCCTTACAACGACCTTGGACGCAGTACCAAAACAATCTCATTTTATCTGTGAGGAAACTAAAGCTCAGAGATGTTGGGTAACAGGGTCACACGGGTACTACGCAAGCCATTGGGCTCTGGAGGCTACACTCCCTCCTACCCTCTCTGGCCTGCAGACTTGGAAGGGAGCACATCTGACTCTACCAGTCCAGTCCTGGCTGCTGGTGAGCTGCAGAGTGGCACCTGTTTCCAGGTGGCAGTGCCCGTTCCCAGGTGGCAGCTCCCGTTCCCAGGTGGCAGCACCCTGTTCCCAGGTGGCAGTGCCCGTTCCCAGGTGGCAGCACCCTGTTCCCAGGTGGCAGTGCCCGTTCCCAGGTGGCAGCAGCCCATTCTCAGGTGGCAGTGCCCATTCCCAGGTGGCAGCGCCCATTCCCAGTGGCAGTGCCCGTTCCCAGGTGGCAGTGCCCATTCCAGGTGGCAGCGCCCATTCCAGGTGGCAGCTCCCATTCCCAGGTGGCAGTGCCTCTCAGCCCCGGCATGGGTTGATGCCCAAGCAGGTTTTTTTTTTTTTTAATTTATTCATTCATGAGAGACACAGAGAGGGAGGCAGAGACACAGGCAGAGGGAGAAGCAGGCTTCCCCGGCAAGCCCGATGTGGGACTTGATCCCAAGACCCTGAGTCACCCAGCTGCCCCCCTCCCCCACGCAGATTTCTTAAAGAAAACTTACTACAGTTTCCTTCCAGGGTTTCCAGTGGCTGATGTCACAAATTACCAAAAATCTGGTGGCAGAAAATAGCAGGAATTTATTCTCATATGGTTCTGGAGGTTAGAAGATCACATCACGGTGTTGGCAGGGCCACATTTCCTCCGGAGGCTCTAGGGGAGGATTCTTCCTTGCATCTTCCAGCTTCCCCTGCTGCCGGCATTCCGCAGCTTGTGGCTGTATCACTCCGATCTCTTTCTCCGTGTCCGAGGACTCAGTCTCTGCTTCCACCTTCACATCACATTCTCTGTGTGTCTAATTTCCTTCCTCCTCTCTTGTAAGGGCACTTGTAATGCATTTAAGGGCCCACCAGGGTAATCCATCTCCCTATCTCAACATCTTTAACATAACCACACATGCAAAGACCCCTTTTCCAAGTAAGGACACATTCACAGGTTTTGGGGCTTGGAACGTGGACATGTCAGTCCACTACCCAGGGCATCTTCAGGTGTGGTGGGCACGGGAGGCAGGGGTTTGGTCCTATTTCAGATTCAGAGGATGGTGGTGGCCATGGATCTGTACCTGCCCTCCCCTCAAGCAGCCAGTAGAACCAGGAAGGTGACTCCTACTGCTGCGTCTCATCATGCTGTGGATCATGGCTTGGCCCTGGAACAAGCCTCTGACTCTAAACCTGCACTGGGTGTACAGCCTTGCACTCCCTTCTTTCCTTCCATCTCTAAACTCTGGAACCTTGGGGCTGGGGGTAGCACCCATGGGTTGTCTTGCCCTGGTGATCAGACACTTTCTCCTTACCTCTGGCCTCATCGGCTTCTGCAGCATTCCTGTCTGAGGCCTGCTGCCAAGGGGCTCTCACCAGGACCTGTCCATGCAAGTACAAGCCATGACCAAAGGGAAACTGTACACAGGGCTGGATGGGTGTGGAGTGGTTTGCCTCAAGGTCGAGCTGTGTGCAGTTTCCCTGCTGGGTTTTGCTGAACTCAGAAATATGGGATCATGGTGGCATGAGCCTCTTGCCAGGCACAGCCTGGGTGGAATGCAGATGAAGCCCCTTGCTGGTCTCCCAGGTCCAGCCCCGCAGCCTCCGCTCTGGCAGGCAGGCCCTGTCACACCTGCTACTATTGCAAGGATATTCAGGAGACCTCTGCTGCCTGGGAAGTCAGAGGCAGTCCTGGCTCCCTTGGGCCAGATGAGTTCCTGTGATCCTTGAGCAGGAGATAGGGACCTGACTGTGCCGTGTGACTCCTTTCCTCATTCTCAGCTCATTCTCCATCCTTCCTGCTGTTCCCACCCCTCCCAGCACCTGCCCCATGGAGCCCTGCATTGTCCCCACCTCCATACCACCTGTGCTGCCCCCTCACCCCACTCCAGTATTGTCCTGACCCTGCTTGGGCTTTGGTTAGAGACGCTAGGGACCTGGGTGGAGGTGGCACACAACACAGGTTGTCTAAGAGGATGCATGGTTTTGAAGATTAAGAGGCAGGGTTAAGTCCCAGCTCTTCCTGTGTGTTCCCTGATGCATAGTTCTCTGGCCCAGCCTCCTGAACCCAAGTGAGCCTGACCTCACTGTCCCTATCTCACTGTCTCTTCCCTCCCTGACCCTTCTCTCATTGCCCACCAGGGAGCCCTGTCTGTTGCAGTGTCATGTGCACTGGGACTTACTGTTCATGCCCTGGAGCTGAATGTTTCTAGATGACAGTAGGGCACTTGACTTGCACCTGCCTCTGTATACAGTAGGTGCCTACTGAGTGCTCTTCAATGGTATGGGGTATAGTCTTGTAAAATGGGGATGGAACAGTGGTTTCTCAGCCTTTGAGGTTTTTCCCAAGCTGCTCTGGGAACCAACAGGGGCAGAAGTCCCTCCTAGTCTGACTTGCCAGCTGTTCCCCTGTCCTCTCCTTCTGTCCCTGGCACAACCCTCATCTCTTCATTGTTCAGCCACTGTTCCTGGTTCTCTGTTCCCTGAGCAAGTACCAATTTGTTGGAAGACTTACTTGTTTCTTGGTCACTCTGGGGGCTCCTTAAGGATGCCACGGGGCATCCCTGACTTTATTTGGAGGTTCCTAAGCCAGTAGGATCTCTGTGCACCCCTCCCTGACTAAAGGTGTAGAGATGGGGGAGGGGGTGCTGGGAGGCTGTACTATTAGGGCCCGGCTTGACCTCTGTAAACCTGCTATCCCAGAGGTGAAGGACACATCAAATTGGGGACAGTGCTTGGTCAAGAGAGTGTGCACCTGGGTGTGCAAGGATTGTGGGTTTTTAAAAGTCATTTAAATTTCTCGCCAGAGAATGCCATACATTCTTTCTCTCTCTGCTCTGTGGAGCCTCTTATCCCTTCAGAGGGCAATAGGACAGCAGATGCAGAAATGAGAGAGGCTAATGGGAGTGAAGGGGAGCAGGGACAGTCCCAGGTTCTCTGGCTCTGTGATCCAGGGCCAGGCACCCCTGGTGTCTGGGCCTTGGGATTCCCATCAGTGCACTGACCCTTTGGATTCCTTCAGGTGGAAGATTCTGGTTTCGTTGCCACCACTGCAGACACTAAACATGATCTGAGATGGGAGTCAGCAAGGACGGCACTCCCAAGCTGGGCCTTGCTCTGGCCATGGCTGGGGTAACATCCCTGGCATAGGCCGCATTTCACCAGATGCCATGGCTGAGAGCTTGGAGAGAGTTCACCAGATCCACACATTACAACCCCATGCCAGGCCCACCCTAAAGAGGTCAACCTCAAGGGGCAAAGAGTGGTCCTGGTAGGGGTGGGGCGGCTGGAAATTCACGTGGAATTGGCCAGCCTCGGCGCCAGGGCAACAGATGTTCGCTTTGGAGCCTGGATGGGGTTCGCTCCAGGCCGTGGGCGGGCGGTGCCTTTAGATGATCTCCCGGGTCAGGTTTCTCGTTGGCCCTGGGCAAGGCCTTTCATTTTGGGGGCCGTCTGGCCTCCAAGATTCCTCCCACTACTGCCTCTCCACCCACTATGGCATGCATGCCCAGCCAGCAGATTTGGCCAGTGCCCCCGGTGCTGTGAGCTCCCTGAGCTTGGGGCCGGCTCTGCGTTGGGCTGTCTCTGGCCAGGGTAGCTGCTCCCCTCTGCCTGGGAGCATTCTGCTCATCTTAAATGCAGCAGCACAATTATGTGCACCCTGGGAGGGGACTGGGAGTCTGCAGGACCTCAGCCCCAGCATCTCCAGAAGTCACTTCCATCTGTTCATTAGATCCACTCCTGGATCTTCCTTTTCAGCATAGTTCTTATGGGCCTGAGGATGGTGAGCTTTGAAAGTGAAGTGGGCACGGGCTTTCCAGCTGCCAGAATGCCCTTTGCAACCAAGTACCTGCTCCTGGCCCACAGGATGCTAGTAAATCCTGTGGTATGTGTGCTGTCTACTCTCCAAATGCTTTCTCTCCTGACTCCCAGTTTCCATTATAAGCTTGTTTCTCGTTTTACCATGAGATTTATTTATTTGTTTGCTTTTAAAATCCTCCCAATATATGAAGCCAGTTTAACTTTTTCAAGGGATAAGACAGCTGGAGTGGTTTGAGGTCTGAGATCATCTGAGGTACTGGGAACCAGAAACATGTCCCCTGCCCTGATTGCCCATTCCCTGCTCCATACCCTTGGTGCCACTGGACCACAGAATTTTGAACCAGAATAATTCTTTATATAACTTTTAAAGGTTTTACTTATTTGAGAGAGAGAGAGAACACATGAGAAGGGAAGGGACAGAGGGAGAAGCAGACTCTCTGATGAACAGGGAGCCCGATGCAGGGCTTAGTCTCAGGACCCTGAGATCATGACCTGAGCCAAAGGCAGATGCTTAACCGACTGAGCCACCCACATGCCCCTGAACTAAAAGAAGTCTTAAAGGGCATTAAATCTGGTGGTTTTGAGCCTAGCACATTCGCACACATCACATGGGAATGGCCTGGGAAGCTTACATGACAATGGACTTACAGTTCCCACCTGTGGAGATGCATTTTGTTGGTCAGGAGTAGGACGTGGGGAGTGGCTTGGTTAACAAACACCCCAGGTGATGCTGACATATCCAGCCCTCCCTGAGCCTTGGAATGGCGTTTTAGCAGCCCTGTCCCTGTCCCTTATCAGCTGACAGTTCAGCTCCCGCTTTTCCCCATGGATGCCCGTGGTGGGTGTTCACTGCCTCCTGGGGCTGCTCACTCCCTTCGAGGACATATGTGTTCATGGTAGCTCATTCTTCCTCATTGGCCCCGCTCTGTACCCCAGAGCTACACAGAAAGGTTTCCCTTCCTTGTCACTGTGGCTGGCCTTCTTATGTGGTCACAGCAGTCCCATCCTACCCAGTCTTGTCCTCTGCAGTCTATACACCGTTGCTCCTCCTCATGCTTCTCAGACTCCTTCATCAGCCACAGGAGGAGGGAGAGGAAACTGACAGGGAGGAGCCCATAAGAGGGAGCTGGGAACCCACGTGCTCAGGAACCCCCTCCCTTCCCGCCCACTGGCTGAGGGCAGCAGTCCCCTGTCCCAACTCAACTCGACCACCTCTCCTGCCTTTCAATGTTGTTAGGTAACATCGGCAGGTTGGCTCATGAACTCCTCTAGCTCCCACAGCCACGTTAAAATTTTAATCTCGTAAGCTAACAAGCTCATTAAGTTATGTTATTAAGTAGTATTTGATAAAATACAAAATATGCATGTAAGTTATGAAGGATAAGAGAAGGAACACTCCTGAACTCACCACCCGAACTAGTACATTGCCTCTTGTCATCGTTTGTCCCCCTGTGCCCCTGGGCTCTCCCCTCAGAGAGGATCCTGACTGCGTTTTTATTGCTCTTCTGCCGTGGTTTTGTGGTGTTGCCACTCATATATATCCCTAAGCAATACATCTATAATTTTGCTTGCGTTTGAGCTGTGTGCAATGGTGGTATGCTATATGTGGCTTTTGGTAGCTTGCCATTTTTTTTACACAGTATTATGTTACTAAGATTCATCGTGTCATGTTTGTAGCTGCAGTTCACTCATTTTCCCCATCTTTGTAATATTTCATTGTGCAACTATAGTCTATCCTTTGTTACCTGCTCTGGCCATCAGGGGCAACCTGCTGTGAGTGTTTTGACCCATTTCTTAAGGGCATGTGCCTAGGAGTGTCTCCAGGGCATATCCCTAAGTGTGGACTTGCTGGCTTATGGGGCAAGGACAGTGTCATCTTTTGGGAACCATGAGATCTCAAAGAAAGCAAAGGGCCATCCTACTGGTCCTACTGGCTAGGATTGGTCGGGTGTGGTTTTCTCTGCTGGGGTCCTGGGGTAGAGAGGCTGTGCAGATTAGCAGCTTGGTGTCTGCAGGGGCTAATTCCAAAGCCAATGGCACGAGCCAGGTTCCTTCAGGCAGCCCCAGGTCTCAGCCCACAGCAGGCTGCAGAGAACAGCAGTTACTTCACAACAGAGCAAGGATGAATGGAGTGTGTGAGCGCGCGCGTGTGTGTGTGTGTGTATGTCTGAGATGTTCTCACAGATCTAATTTACTGTTCCGCTTTCCCATCCTGGAGCCTCTGCCAAGTGCCTATAAAAAAGATGAAATATTTAGCTAAGATCGGGGAGGGAAGGATCAAGGCAGTCTTTTGCGTTAGCCGTGGTGTTGAAAAGGTAGTTTGGGTAATTTCCTTCTATACCATCCCAGATTTAAATCCTGGCTATCCTTCTGCATCTCCCTTATTATATTCGATAGTCTGAACGAAATCTTTCTGTCCCTAGTTTCAGGTGCCTTATGTTCCTCTGAATTTCTCAATACCATGTAACGTCTGCATTGTAGTTGAGACTGCAGTGCTTCCTGCCTGATGAGTTGGTTCTCTTACAGATGTGTCTCCTCCCCTCAGCCAGATCATCAGTCCTTTGAGGGCAAGCCCTTTGTCTCCCAGTCCATGGGAGACAAAGCCCCGGGCACAGTGGTGGGTACTCAGTATTGTCATTAATTGACTCATTAATTGACTGGATCGACGTCAGCCACATATGCATGAGTTGGGTGACAGGCTATGTTGTCATTCCCATTCTTGACTCCGTAGCCCCCTCCCCAAATACCATTCCCTAAGCCAGACTTCTGGGAGGTTGAGATACTTTTTTTTTTTTTTTTAAGATTTATTTATTTATTTTAGAGAAGAAGAGAGAAAGAGGGAGGAAGGGAGGAGGTGGAGAGAGGCAGAGGGAGAAAGAGAATCTCAAGCAGACTCCCCACTGAGCATGGAGTCCAACACAGGGCTCTATCCCATGACCCAGATGGAGATCATGCCCTGAGCTGAACTCGAGTCAGTGCTTAACTGACTGAGCCTCCCAGGCACCTGGGAGGTTGAGATACTTTATGGGGCTTTTCACTTCTTTGTGCAGGGGAGGGGTCAGTTGTAGAGCAGGGCTGCAGGCAGGGTGGAGTGTGGAGCGGAGTGCACTGTTCCCAGCACTCACTCTGGGACCAGCCACTGTTTGCTGTGCACAGCCGTGCTGGTGAGGCTCGGAGAAGGGTGCAATCCTGGCAGGTCTTCAGAAGAGAAAAACATCACTGCAGTCTCCCATGTTTTCTTGGGCAGCAAGAAAAGGTAGTATAGTAGATAAATAACCTCAGGCGTCATAAGTATAGATGAGTGGATGAAGGAATGAATGGATCAAAGGGAGAATGAATGAATGAAAGAGCACATGAACAGCATGCTGTTATTTTTTTTAAAGATTTTATTTATTTATTCATGATAGTCACACACACACACACAGAGAGAGAGAGAGAGGCAGAGACACAGGCAGAGGGAGAAGCAGGCTCCATGCAGGGAGCCCGATGTGGGATTCGATCCCGGGTCTCCAGGATCGCACCCTGGGCCAAAGGCAGGCACCAAACCTCTGCGCCACCCAGGGATCCCCAGCATGCTATTATAGAAAGAATCTGGAGACTCAGGTGTGCATCCCATCCCTTTCCTTCTAATTTGTGCAATGTTGGAAAAATCACTTAAAGCTTTCTTAGTTTCCTCATCCATAAAATGGGACAAAAGTATGTACTTCCCCAGGGTGGCCCAGAAGACCAAAATAAATTATGTCTGTAAGCATGCCTAGTCCCCTCGGAGTTATGACTAACATAACCAGGATCTGGGGATTGGCAGGACTGGGTGTGACGGGCCCATGCATGTGATTTTCCCCATTGGGGGGGTTGTAGTCAGTGAAGTGCCCACTGCCTCCCATCTCCCAGCCTCTGGTCATTGCTGGCTGTTTGCAGATGGAGAAGATGGCACCCCTGGGAGCTGGGTTTGCACTGCAGCCAGAGTGCTGAAAACTATTGCTTTCTCCTCGTGTGTGAAGGCTGCTGGTTGGCTGCACCTTCCGAGTTTACTCGGCCGGGGGAACAGGAGTCAATCTGATTAGCTTTGGGGAGTTTGGCCTAACTGCTGCAGCCGCATTTAACTTGGGGGAGACGAGCCATGCCTCTCAGAGACTTGCTAAGGCCATGTCTCAATTGTCAGGGAGCTGCTGGAGTCAGAGAGGGGTGGAGGTACCGGACCCAGCCTCCCCCAACTACTTGATTCTTATGACTTGAGGCTGTGACCTTCCCCGGGGATGAGGACACATCCTGCAGCCTTTCTGTCCCTTTAGTGTCTTCTGCAGGCCTGTGGTATTGCAAGATCAGGGTGCCCCAAGTCAGAAGACCCGAGTGCGAATCCCCATCTCTGTCTCCTTGGCAGCAGCTCTGTGACTTTGAATGAGTTGTCTGGCGTCTCTGAGCTTTACCCTCCTCCCTGGTAGAGAGAAGGCAGTAATACCTCAAGGGAGGGATGCAATAATACAATATTATCATTTATAGGGTGCCAGCTGCTTGGCAAACACTTTACAAACATAATTTCAGCAGCAAACCTGAGAGAGAAGTGGTGTGGACCTCCGTTTTACAGAGGAGGCAGCTGCAGCTCAGAGAAGTTGGGTGACTTGTCCCAGGTCACACAGCTGGTGATTGCAGAGTTACCCAGCTGTTGCCTGTGCTCTTCACCACCGACATGTTGCTTCTCTCAGTAAATAAGATGATATGTGAAGAGCGTCTGGCATGCAGTTGGCTGGCTCTGAATCTGACATGGCCTGTGGTATTTACAGAGAGATTAGCTGAGGCTTTCTGGGACCGGAAAAAAATGGGGTGGGGGTAGAGGAGAGACTCATAAGCCTGGGTGTGTGCTCCCCAACCCTTGTAGGGGAATCATCTGTGAGTCTAGGCCTTGGCATATTTTTGGTAGAAGACTGAGGACTCTTTCCCAAGCTTAGCAGGAGGTGGAGGGCTGCTAACAATATGCAGGGAACATTTGAGAAGTATCATACAGATAGAGTGCTGCCCGTGGGGGCCACCAGATTGTCCAACAGACAGGGGAGGGCACCCATGCATGAAGCAGCAGCTGAAGGACAAGAGCAGCATAGTATGTGTTGCCACGGACGACACAATCAGGGAGGGCTTCCTGGAGCAGGTGTGACCACTCTTGAAGCATGAGTGGAGTGTGCCAGGAGAGGGAAGGGGCTGAGGCCATGAGGTGTGTCGAGGTGGGGTGCATCTTGAATTGGGGCTGAGGGCTCATTGTATTATCCTAATCAACCTTGTCTCCTTCATTCTAAGGTATTCATATTGGCTGCTCAAGAAGGAAGCCAATGACACAGATAGTTCTGGGACCTTGCCTCCTTGTTGCTCACCATCAAAGACAGGCTGATGCCTGCTTTGGTGAAATGTGACTTACAAAGCCCTCTGTAAAACCATGAGCAGCAGAGAAGGCTCTGGTCTCTGCATTTGGCCTCAGAGCAGGGAGGGACCTCACACTGGCTGACGCCCTCCTGCCAAAGACACTCCCTGAACTGGACTGCCAGAGCCGGCTAGGCTGTGTCTCACCTGAGGAAGGTTCCCCTCTGTGGGGCTCCTGGTCTCGCACAGACCTCTGGCCTCCTCAGTGGGTTGGAATCAGAACCTGATTGATCTCTCTGGAACGAATGGCAGTTTCATGGCTTAGGGTTTCACTTTCTGGAAGTGTCCCTGATCCCCAGTCTCAGAGAGGGCAGGGACAGTGTACCCTCCATTTCCAAAGCCAAGAGTGGACATTAGTGCCCCCTCCCAATCCCAGCAGCTGCCCTACATCTACACAGCCAGCTGTTGCCTGCTGTGGAAGGGCATTACTGCCACCATCTGCAGCTCATCCCCTTGTATGAACTTAGCAAACAGCCTTTTTAATCATGTTTATGAACTTGGCATACATTTGCCGCAGGTTGGGTTCCTGTGATGACAAAGGACTTGGCAGTAAAGCCAGCAGGTTGGGCTTCAAATTCTCAGCCTCACTGGGGACCCCTCCTCTGGTTTCCTCTGTCTTCCCACCTTCCCACCTCTCCCCACCCCCTTCCTCAAGAAGTCAAGAATATTCCCATTTTTACCTGATGCTTACAGTTTACACTGTGCTCATTTCTCCTGTAGAGAGGATGTATTTTTCTCATTTTGCAGGTAAGAAAACAGAGTGATTGGCCTAAGGCCGGTGGGTAGAAGTAGCTGAGCTGAGCTTCGAACCCATGTCCTAAGGCTGCATCTTTTGCTTTTCTCACTTTGTTGGACTCTCTCAATTTGGCCTGCATGACTCACTCCTTCCCTTGGGCAGTGCTGGGCAGTCCCTTGGGCCCCATCCCCCAGGACACGTGGGGCTGAGCACAGTCTATCACTGTAGAGGGCAGTGGGGCAGCCTGCTTCGTGCTGGCTTGTGGCTTTTGTTTTTTGCCACAGTGCCCTTCGTGAATGTCATGGAGTTACCAGAACTGGATCCTTCACTTTGCTAGCAGGAATCCTGAGCCCTGAAAATTACGCCCTTCTCCAGAACACAATGGTGGGTCTCTGATGTCTCCTGGGAACAGCCTGGGGTTGGGACTTCTAGGTTTACACCCAAAGCCAGCCATCCTTTTATCCCCTGTCCTGGGGCAAAGTCACATGCCCTCATTTCCCCATTCAAAGGATGGGGGCGACGGTTATCATGACTTCAAACCTCAGTCCCCAGCGAGGCTGTGTGGCAATGCATTGGGAGACGTCAGCTGAGGCCATTTTGACCACAGCAGCAGACGGGCAGCTTGGTGGTTAGCTCCTGGGGAAAAGTAGGCCACCGGTGGCCCCCAGCCCCTGGGCATGCAGGCTGCGCACAATAAATGGTGGCAGGCTGTGGGTCTGGCCCTTTTGCCAGTGTCATGCCTTCATCCCTAAGGTGTTTCCTGCTGCATCTTCTCTCTCGTTGTTCCAAAGGTATCATATCATACTCCTCGAAGAGGCTCCGGTAATGGAGTAGGGGAGTTTCTCCATAGTCGCCCACATGGCAGGACGTGGCTAGAATTAGATCCAGGGGCTCCCAATTCATCCTGTGATCCTAGGAGCCTCCTCTTTTCCAGGCCTGACCCTGTCATGCTGGGAGGGAAAGGAAGGAGCAGCCCTGAGCTCAGCAGGCAGCTGGGATGGGGACTGTGTGACAGGGCCACACTTACCCAGAACGCTGCCTCCCTGCCGCAAACTTCTCATCTGCGAAGGGGCACGCTGGAGCACTTCTATGGAGGAACACATCCCCTGCCCCTCTTGGTTTTCATTTTTATCCCCGTTGATATGATCGCTGTGGCTGTGTTTCCCTAGCACCTCTGTGGGTGAGGAGTGTTTGCCATGGAAGTCGCCTCATCAAGGCTCCAGGTCTGAGTGTGATGCCCATGAGCTGGCTCAGAGATGGGCGCTCTTTTTAGCCTTTTCAGAGTAGCAGGAGTGGCTGCTGAAAATCTGCTAGCTCTGCTCTCCACTTGATCTGAAGTGGAGAGAAGTTAGTTGTCTAGGTGAGCACGGGCTCCGGTGTGGCTGAGGCTGAAACCCAGATGTTCCGGTTCATCTTCTGCTGCCCTGGACTTGGCCTTGGGGTCATTGGGAGCTTCCACAGCATCTGGTGGAGGGGAGCAGAGGGAGAGAAGGAGGGAAGCCGCTAGGAGTTTGGAAGTTGTAAAGTGGAATCAAGGCAAGAGAATCCTGATTATACTAGAGTGTGCGAAGAAGGAAGGCATCCCTGGCATCATAGGTACAAAGTGGGGCCAGGTATTATGAAATGGCTCCCTGTTTCCTTCCAGCTTCTCATTGTGGAAATTTTCAAACAGGTCCAGAAATAGGACAGTGTAAGAAACCCTCATGTACCCATCACCCAGCTTCAGTGGTCTCCTGCTCCCCTCCTTGTTTGCCTTCTGGAATGTTTAAAAGTGGATGCCAGGTAGCCTATCATTTCACACGTCTACTTTTTGAACCCTTTAAGGGGCGTGTTTGGATGCTGAGGTGTGGGTGGTATGGACAGGGAGGGGGAAAGAGCTGCCCCAGGAGGACCATGGTCCTCTGGGAAGTGGACAGTCCACAGGAGCCAGAGCTCAGCCCCAGGGTACATTTCCTGTCACCTCCACTCCCTGCCTCTTCACTGGTGAACCCCATAACCCTCGTTCATTGAGTGCTTGCTGTGTGTCAGTACTTCCCATGCTTTGCCTCACTGAAGCCGCACAGTGGGCCTCTGGAGATGACTCTGTCAGCATTCCCATTTTGTGGATGTGGAATGGAGGCTCAGGGAGGATGGGCCATGGCCTAAGCTCACATAGCTGGGCAGCAAGGAAGCCAGGATGTGAATCCAGGCTGCAGGCCCCCAAAGCTCTTGTCTTGTGTGTCATACTGCCTCTGATAGGTGTTGAGGTGGAGCACATACTTCAGAATTCCTTTCTCTCTGGCCCCTGTGTGGCTTTTGGGGTGGTCCAGTGTTTTGCCTGGAAAGAGGTCTCCCCTGCCCATTAAAAGGCTTGTTTTCATGCTTAAGGGGGATATTTGATCCATCTCTTCTGCCAGATGGGCCGGCGGCATCTTTCCCCTCCTGCCTGTGTCTGGGCTGGTTGGACTCCTCTCTCTGTGGCCCTGGGATGCCACTGACATGGTGGGAAGTAGAGCAGGAGGAGGCTCTGGACTTCCAGGCATCAGCAAGTTGCCAGCCTTTTGAGAAGGGAGTGGGGAGGCATCTGAGCCACAAGGCTGTGTCTTAGGATTGGTTGATGGTTTTCCCCTCTTGGTAGCTACAGTGGTGGCCTGCACTGGCCTTTCTATGGGGGTTGGTGGCAGGGTGGGGGGCAGTCTAGGCCACCCAGCCCCCAGTCATCTCTCCTTCCCGCTGCTCTGTTGCATTAGAACTGAGCCATCTACAGGAGCTGGGATCCCCTAAGTAGTAGAGTGATCACACATTTCGCTTCCTGCTACCTTTCGAAGCTTACTCTGGCACTGAATTTTTTTCTTGTCTTCCAGGGAGGAAGTCATTGGGTCCATTCCTCTGCTCTCCCACTGATAACCCTTATGGGATAAGTGTCCTGCTTGTAAAGTGTACCTGGTGGGAAGACCTCCTTTTGAATGCCATCCTGCAGTTGAGCATAATAGCATTATAGTTCAGTATCACTGGCGTCTTCCTCTTTCCTCCCCAACTCCCAGTTTGGGTGCTCTGCATATCCGGCCATTTGGTAGCATCCATGGTGGCAACTCTTGTTGCTTGTTGAGTTCCTATAGGTGTGTGGCCCTACGATGAGTGCCTCACCTGGTTTGTGTGGGGACCCTGAAAAGTACTCATCCTAGTTTCCCGTTCTAATTCCAGAGCAGCTGAAACTGAAGCTAAAAGAGGTTAAGTCACTTTCTCAAGGTCACACAGCTGGTATCTGAGGGTGTAGGCATTTATAGTCAGGGACATCTGGCTTCAAATCTGGTGTTCCCAACGCTGCCCCTTGCCTGTCTCTATGGTACTGTGGTATTAAATACAAGTGTAATATTAAACTCTGTGATGGAATGTAGATTTGATATAACAATAATACCGAAATGGCATGAATGTTTGAGAATTGTGGCTTACTGGCTGTTGCAGTAATTAGGTTTGTGTAAGAAGAAGTATTAGTGATCAATAAGTGTGAGGAAGAATGCATAATGTCACTAGTCATCAAAAAAAAATCCAAATTGTGATGATAATACGATGCTATTTTCGTTTGTTTCCAATGTGCCTTGATTTTCAAACCGATCATTGCCTGTGTGATGCAGCCCTACAACTCAGAGCTGCAGGGAGCGTAAGGTGCTGCACTCTGCACTAGACAACTTCACAGAGAAGTATGGAGAGCCTTAAAATTGGCCCGTCTCCTGACCAGTAACTGTGCTTCTGAGAATCCACTCTGAGAAAATGATCAGAAATGCTGTCAGATATATTATGCATGAGTGTATTCATTAGAGAGCGATTTGTAGTCAAGGAGAATTAGAAACAACTTGAGCGTCTTACAGCAGGGGAATGGTTAAACCAACTATGCTGCATCTAGGGGTGAGCAACTTTGGGGAATCATTATATATGCCGGGAGGAACATGTTCGCTATATCGTGTACTTCGCACGCTGTCAAATGTACTCTTTGGTGTATGGTTCTGAGCTCCACCAAACACAGGCAGTCACGTCACTACCACCACATAACATGAACTTCAGTGAGGAGGAATAGTTCGCTACAGCAAATGCCTAGATCTTTAAGAACATGTGTGTGTGTGTGTGTGTGTGCGTGTGTCTGCACGCCCACATAGGACCAGAAGGGCGTCACGAAACAGAGATCAAGTGCAATGGTCAAGGAAGAATGGGCGGCATGATTTTTAAACCAATGTTTTCCTTCTGAGTCTTGGTTTCTTGCCTGTAGAATGGTGACATTGGGCACTGGAGCTGTGACCAGCACACTCAGCCCAGTCCTGGTCCATTTGGGGGGTGTGGCTCCGGGCCTGTGACGGGCCCTGACCTTGGGTGGAGGTGCTGGCCTTGGGGTGAGCCCAGTGGGGCTGGGGAGGCAGGCGGCACTGCCAGCTGGGGCTCTGCTGTGTCACTGGGCTCAGTATAGAACGGAATGCTGCTAGCTGGGGCCGTGTCCTGATGAAGAGCAGTGGAGGGCAGAGGCCTCTCCCCTGCCCCCTCCTCACGGCCTCTGCCAGGCAGCTGCTTGGAGTCAGGGCTTCAGCATGCAGGGGGCTGCTAGCTTGGGAGGAGGCTGTCCTCCGTTCTCCTGGGCTGTGAGTAGTCCGAATCAAGAGAGAGAACCTTCTGCCATCCTGCCCTCTTGCCCTCTCCCTGTCCCCCCTGGTGTTCCAGACAGACCACCTTTGGGAGTCTTCCTCTCAGGCTCCCTCAGGCCCCTGGAGCGGCCTTATTATTACTTTGATCCCAACAGGACCACTCACAGGACCACTCCTTAGCAGTCAGGGAGAAGCCTGCATAGGACGCTGGCCCCGGCGCTTAGGAACTGCTGATTCAAAGCCCGAGCCAGGGTGGGGAGGAGACAGGGCAGCCTGGGAGGGGATCTGCCACCTGCCATTGCCTGGATTGGGGCAGGCATGCCTCCTGCCCAGTGGCCTCGTGCCCTGGGATTGCACTCAGCCTGCCCCTCAGCACCCAGCTTCCTTTCCCACCTGTCCTAGCAGCCAGCGAGGGCACCTCCTGTTCTATAGGTGAGGAACAGCTCTCGGGAGTGGGATGTGGACTGCTCAAGCTCCCCCTGTCGGTTCCGGGCAGAGTCCCCGGTGCCCAGGTGTTCTCTTCCCCTGCCCCCCTTGTCTCCCAAGTCCCCAGGACGAGGACTGTCCCTGCCCTTTTCTGTGTGTTCAGCTGACGGCCCAGGACCGCACAGAGCATGCAGTGGACAAGCCAGGGCTCTGGCAGTCAGTGGGGCTTGCCTATGCTCTGGGTGCAGGGACAGAGGTGTCATGGGGAGCCCCAGCTCCACTCTGGATGTACTGTGAGGTCTGGGTGAGCACTCCCTAGGCCTGGGCACCCAGTGACTATGCTTGTGATCTCCAAGGACCCTTTGTGCTCACTCCTCTCCTTGCAAGATTCCCAGTAACACTGACTATTGGGTGTCTCATGTCCCTCTATAGTCACTGCTCCCCATACCCTGTATGCATCTGCTGTCGCCCAAAAGTAAAGGGTTCTTAGAGGCAGGGCATCCAAACAGGAACTCTGTAGGAGGATGGAGAGTCCCCGGGTCTCAGCACAGCCTTGGAATCAGCCTTAGAAAGTCTGGGTTTGGGTGCACGGGCATTTTGGGGGGATGGGGCTCGGGATGGGCCTTAAAACCCCAAGTAGAAAAGATGACTCAGTATGGAGGCATCCCTCAAGCCTGTCCTTCTCCCTACATTGCTGTGTGGTGGTTGGTTTCCACATTTCCTCTTGTGTTGGTCTGACCCACTGTGTTTCCACCCCGCCACCCAGCATTTGTGGAGCATCTGCTGTGGGCCAGGCACACACTGGGCCTCTGCTCCTACTACCTTGTTAAGTTTCCATTACACCCCTAGGCGGCAGGGCTCTGTGGTCCTTCCTTTTGCACACAGGAGGTTCAGAGTAACTCTGGTCACACCAGCTCTGTCTGGCTGGAGGCGCTTACTTCCCGCAGAGTTGCCCCATGCCCCTCGTCCCCAGCCAGCTGAGCCTTGAGCTGAGGAGATAGGTCATTGGCTAAGCTGCTTAGTGCAGGACCAGATCGCAGCCAAGACGGTGTCAATCCTGGGCATCAGGGGACGGGGTTATGGGGGGAGAAGCCAGGCTTCAGGCCCCGCCTCTGCTGCCCGCTCCAGCTCCCTCTTTGTGGGCCCCCCTTGCCCAGATTTGGCTGAAGAGGGACATGAACACCCCATTGCTTTCTTATCTTCTCTGATACAGGTTTCCAGGCTGGCACAGAGCATGACCCTGTGGACTACAATGGGTGGAGGGATGCAGGAGGTACCTGGGTTCAAGGCCACTGCCTTCAATAAGCCTTCTATGATTGAGTTACCACTGCCAGCCATCAGGGGTCTCCTCTGTCTGCACAGGCCCTCTGTTCCCACACTCCTGGGAACCCAAAGCTTACTGGCCAGGTGTTGGCCAGTCAGTCGAAAGCACTGTGGCCTCTGTTTGCTGTGCCCTCCCACCTTGCTTACTGTGTACTGCTGGGTGTAAGCTTTAGCAGCAGAGCCTGTCTCGGGCACTTTGCCCCGCACATGTACTCCGAGGTGACAGATGCTTCAGGGACATGGTTGTTTACCCCAACAGCCTGCTTGGAGACAGGGAGATTACTTTGTGACTCAACTTTCTTGACCCAAACTCCTGTCCCCTGTCCATGAGACCCAGCCACAGGGACCCTGGGTTCCATGGATGGGTGAGTCTAGGTGGGTCTCATCCTCCCCATGGCCTTCCTTTCTCTCCCTGAGCCTCCATAGCACCTCAACTGTTCCCACAAAGAGGTGTTTGGAAGCCCTGCTTGCCGCCTCCCGGCCCCCACCGGGGAGGAGGCCAGGTGCTGCCAGCCATAGCCCTGGAACTGGGTCCAAGTACTCCTAGCCCTCCCCAGAGGGAGGCACAAGGTACAAAGATGGGGACCGGAGAGGCTGCTGGAGGTGTGTGCTGGGACTTCTGCAGAGCTCTTGGCAGTGTCCACTTTGGGTGAAGGCACTCTTGCATCACCCATGCCCTGTTGATCCCTGTGCTGTAGGCAGACGACGAGCATCCGTGGCAGCAGGTCCCACCAGATGGTGAGCCCCCCCGTGGCTCCTGCGAAGGGACCATCTGGTTGATGGGATCTTTAGTCATGGGTGTGAGAGCTCGAGTAATGGAGGAGAAAGGGTTAGTGGAGCCAAATCTTACTGGAGTTCTATGGCAGAGAGGGGAGGATGTGGGGTTCACTAGGCTTGCACTGCCTAGCCAGGCTCTGGAATGTTCTCACTGGGAGAGTGGCTGGGCTCTTACTCCCTTTCCTGAGGACGACGGTTGACCTAGCTTTGTCTCTCAGTATCCAGCACCATGCTTTTGGAGCTTCATGGACCTATCTCTGCCAAATCTCCCTCCCTCATGGTGCCTTAGCTTCTCTGCTCCACGGCATCCAGGCTTCTGGGGAAGACACATCTGTGTGCTGCTGTGTTCCTGGGATGGAGGGAGGAGAACAGACTTAACTGAGTCCCAGGTACCATCCATACACCCCTCCAGCCCCTGGCAGGCACTGTTCTCTGCCTCTCACTGGCAGCATCTGGTTCTGGAACTCAGCACCACTCTGATCGGACCGTCCTGAGGCGGCCAAGC
This sequence comes from Nyctereutes procyonoides, assembly GCF_905146905.1. NCBI lineage: Eukaryota > Metazoa > Chordata > Mammalia > Carnivora > Canidae > Nyctereutes > Nyctereutes procyonoides. Next base: position 4,531,033 of record NW_026575028.1, read on the forward strand.
GAGCAAGCAGATGCCTGGACCGAGGCACGTTTCTTGCACCTGCTAGCCGGTGGAACAGCCCCGGAAGGTGCCAGGCCCATTTCCAGTTCTCAGGCTGCTGCCAAAGGGAGGTGGCTAGGGGGTGCAGGAAGGACAGACGGATGTCCTCAGAACCGTTCCTGGGCTTCCACCCTTAAAACGGCAAAGGAAAGTTGACTGTTGGCAAGAGAGAGATGTTTTTCAGTCTTGTTTTTCTCAAACCACTTTTGAATGTTCCAGAAGAGGGGAGCCAGTTGAGTGGAAGCCTCGCTGTGTTAGAGGGAAGGGATAAGACAGGGCAGGTTTGCCCTTGATTTGCCCTATGACCATGGATTGCTCTCTGGGCCCCTGCCACCTGTAACTGGGTAGGAAAAGTGCTGCCCGCTCTCCGTCTTCCCCACTTGGCTTCCTTGCCACGTGCTGGCTGCCAGAATGGTCAAAAGAGGGGTGATGGAGGCTTCGGCCACATCTGCTGGCCCCCAAACATCCTTTTCTTTGGCACCAAGGTGCGGTGGGAGGGGCCAGGATGTGTTGCTGGCATCAGGACCGATTCTGTGCCTGTCTTGTGTACTTTTGTGATTGGTGGGGGACTCTGGATTTGTGTACTAGAGATTCTGCTGGGCAGGCTGGAGTATTGTCCTCAGAGTCCCGGGAGGATGGGAGCTGCCCACCCCCACCCCGGACCTCTTCCCAGGCCTCTGATAAGCTCATTACAGCCACCCTGGGGATGGGAGGACTATGTGGAGGAGGGCCTGAATCCAGGTTACCCTTTGGGAGTGCTCCTTGGAGTGGCCAGGGGAGAAGGCATTTGGACATCTGCAAAATGTCCCATTTGAAAGGTTTGGGATCCTGAGTCCATTCCCCTCTCAGTGCCAGGGAACAGTTGCCCAGTTGTTCCAAACCCCTGTCATCTGGGTCAGTGCATCCATGTCCTTCCTGACTATGACCCTTCAATTTCTGGGCCTTGTAACGGCCTGATTTGGGGCAGGGCAGAGCCAAACTAGAATTGGTGGCTGTTCAGAACAACCCTGGCACCTCCCCCATTCCCCTCTACAAGTGCTGCTGGCCATCCCAGTCAGAGATGGCTGTGGGACTTGGTGGTGAGTGTCTCCCTGTTCCTGGGGGCAGAGGTGAAGAGGCTGAGCCTGCTCTGGGGGCAGTGGAGTCCTAGGCGAAGTGAGGGCAGCTTCCAGGATAGCAGTCTGCAGCGTGTTTGTGGCTCCGGGGTGATGGTAATCTGGAAAGAGCATGGTCCTGGCAGAATGGGTGGAAGGAAAGGTGTGGGCTTGCCCAGAGCAAAGAAGAGGAGTGCTGGGCTCATTGAAGGTGCTCAAGAAATGGGGATTGCTTGGGGTACTGCTTCCCTTGTGGACAGCCCTCTGGGCTGTTGGTCTCACACTGCTGGCTTCCAGACTTACAGAGAAGCTCCTTTGCTGCCTTGCAGAAATGCCCCCTGACTCTTCTGGCCCCACTGCCCCTTGGCTTCTGTGGCTAGAATGGGACAGCGGGCACCTTCAGGGCATGCATGCCAGTGGAGCAGCGTGGCTGCTGGAGGATGCTGGGGTGACTTGACAGCAAACCTGTATTCCTTCCCCCTCCTGCACACCTGCTTGGCCTCTGCACATGAGAGCAACAGCCCCTTGATTGTAATCAGGGAGCAGATGGCTCCTGAATGCCTCTTTCCTGCCCTGTCCGTCCTCAGAGATTTTGACGAGCAGTCCCTCACTTGGCCAGTCGCACCCCGTAGTTACTTTTGTGGTAATTACTCCTTCAAGGTGCTGCACCTCCCTGTGGCACACACTCTACTTCACTTTGACATTGTCCTCCTTTTCAGGACGGACCGAGGGCTGTTGTTCCTTGTGGGACATGGGGTCATCATGATGGCCAGGGCTGGCAGTGTGAGTGCATGAACATGGGCTCTGGAGGAGGATTGTGTGTAGCCGGTCTTTGGAGATAAGATCCCACTCTCTTTCTTTGATTTTTGAGATGTTGTGATCTCCTGGTTTTTCTTCTGCTTCTTGGCTTTGTCCACAGCTGCTTCTTGCTTTGACCGGATATCCCTGAAAATTGCACCTTTGGTCTTTCCTCCCTCTTGTCTTTCTTTCTCCCTGGGCAAAGTTGTCTAGCCTCTTGGTTTTAGCTACAAAGTCTGAGAATAACATCTTACATGTGCTTTGTAGTTTATCGTGCATCTTTATATGTGTTACACTTGCTCTTTACAATAAGCTTGTAGAATTGGATGATCAGACTCAGGCCCAGCATGCTTAAGCCACAGTTTGTTTGGTTACACTCTTGAGGCTCCAGAGTACATGATTAAAGCATGTCTTCTGATGCCGGGTCTGCAGCCTGCCCTTACCACACGTCCCGCTGCCTTCTGGTGTCTCCATATGCCCCTTCCCCTGGTGTCTCAAACTAGTTTTGTCTTCCTGCTTCAAAAGCCCTCCATTGTCCTCTATTTGGTTTGGTAATAGGTCCCACCACCTGCCCAGCTCTAGACCCAAAACCCCACCTGCCTCCTCCCCACCTGTCCTGTGCCTGTCCTTTTGTACTGCCATTTCCCTCCGTCAGGACTCCTTCAACCCTTGTGTGCTCATTGGTTCTTTCCTGACCTTCCTATACCCGGTATCTCTTAGATCCTTTGATTCACAACTACTAGATGATTCTTTCCAGTACCTGAACCATGTTAACAGCCCTTCCACTCCCGTGTAAGGTACCACTGCTATCACCATCACTTGGAAATCAGCAGAGACCGTGCTCTCCCCATCTTCATCACCTGGACCTCCCAAACTGGAGTCACTTTTAATGACATCAGGCAACCTGTGGACTACCTTTCCCAGTCTCTGTTTCCCCTGTCACACTTCCTGGGTGGCCCCCAGGAAGCTCAGATGTCATTTCCTGTTCTGCTTCTTTCCTGGTTGCTGTGTGACTCATGTTTCCTTCCTGCCCATGGTTCTCTCCATACCAATTATCTGTACACATTAGGAGCCCATCCCCTTCTCCTTGAAGATTCCATCTCAACTGCCTTCTTCCCTGAAACCTTCCCTAACTCCTCCAGGTAGAACCTCTGAACTCCTTTCACACTCTCTCTCCTGCAGTCCTTACTACTTTTCACTCATGCTGGGTTATTTATGTGCGCATCTGATGCTCCTGTGGGCAGAACCACACCTGGTTTATCCACGAAGTGACTATGGATTATGGTTAGTGGCTATTTGCTGCCCACCTCCCACCTAACAGGCACTGTCCTTGGGGTCCAGCTATGTTATTTGGTTTAATTCTCAGATCATACCTACATAGAAGATAGCCTTATCCTTATTTTGTAAATGAGGGAACGGCCCCCAAGAGGTTAGGTGATTTACTCAAAGCCTCCAAGTGAGTGGTGGAGCTAGGATTTGAACTCTGGATGCCTGACTCCAAAGCCTGCATGCTTTCCTCTCTCTCTGTGCCTCGTTGGTGAGTGGTGTTGACTGCTTACATGGCACGTGGGGTGGGGCTACCCAAGCCAGGTAAGCCGCTCATCTATCGGGATTTGCCACAGCCGGCCGGCTGTGAAGGTCCTAGGTGCTCCAGCTTCCCTGCTTCCTTTACTGGCCTGGCGTGGTTCTGTCACCCCTGGGTCTATCTGAGCTGTCTTGATCTTAGTCGTGTTTTTGTCCTGTGCTATACCATGTTGTAACAAGCCCCTTGCCTTTGCCTGCATGTAAATGAACTGCCTTTTATTGATCCTCAGATAATTTTTTTAAGCTCTGAAGGTTGCCTGTGGTTCTATTTTGGGATCTGTTGGACAGGTCTGCGTTGGTTGTATCATTGTCCTTTGGGATTTTGCAAACTTTGATCTAATCCCCCACTAGCTTTGTCTTTCTAGAATGAGGAGTTTGCTGCTTCTAGAATCTTCCCTCGTGCTCACCTTTACACTTGCCTCTTGTGTGTCTGAAAAGTTGGGAGTGTGTGAGGGAGTCACCCATGAGAGTCAGACATGCTGCGGGCCAGGCTTTTAGGCCCCTTCTCCAGCCCTGCTTGTACCGGAACAGACCTGCCATGGGAAGCTCTTCCTCTGCTCCTACTCCCAGGCCTGCCCTGCCCATGCTGAGGCCAGATTCTCAGCAGTTGTGGAGGTGGCTTGTGCCAACTTAGCTGGCTCACAGCATCGTGCCTGTGACACCAGAACCCATTTCGGGTGCTATGACGGAGGGCCTGAGATATGTGGCACTCAGCTCTTGGACTTCTGTGCCAATCGCAGGCTGCCAGGCCCAGGGACGGTCAGGTTAATGGCTGTGATGGGCATGGCGACCTGCCCTGAGAAGGGGCTTGAAGCCCAGGAGGGATTAAAGGTAGCGCAAAGTGGACGGGGTGGCAGGTGCTCCAGTGCATGTGCTCTCTCATCTCCTTTCAGCCTCCCCTTCCTCCTTGGCTCCCTTTCTTCATCTTTCTTTTTCCCTCCTATGTGTTGGGAGTTACCACAGCGATGAATGTGACTTTGTACCATCCTATGCTGAGGTGAGAGCCTGGTTTTGGCTCCATACCATTGTGGTTACAGGCACGTTAAGGGTTGCAGGTTGCCTTTGGAGATGGTTAGGGACCCTTGCTGGCGTGTGATCAGCAGCAGAAGCTGCCTCCAGGACTATGGGAAGGGGAAAGCATTCAGTGTGCACCTGGTGTGCCACATGCTATCACATAGGCATCCAGGACCTGAGAAACGGGCAAGTCCTGTGCTCTTACTTTCCCAGAAATGATGAAATGCACTTGCACTTCATGACATTCTTCCCTGGTGTGTGTGAATGTACCAGGCGGTATGGGAAAAAGGAGGGTGTAGGTCTCTGACTAATGATGGGAGGGGTCTGAGAGGAGATAAGGAGGTTGCTTCCTCTTTAAAAAGTTTATTTTTGGTTATAAAATTAGTATGTGATCATTGGAGATTATTGGAAAGACTAGAGAGATGAAGAAAAATAAAACATAAATCAAAATTACTCATAATGCCATCTTCCAGAGATAACAACTATTCACCTTTTGCTGAGGCACGTGTGCGGTGGGAGGGGAGGAGATTTTTGATGAAAAGGATGTCTTCAGGTACAAAGAATAGAAGGACATGGAGGACAGTGGGTTCTCAGCCCCCACCCTTTCCCTGGGGTGCCCAGAGATTCCTTTGACTGCCACCACCAGCTGGCTGCCCTAGGAATGGGGCCACTGCTCAGCACCATGTTTGGGCACTCCTGGGCTCAGGGTTGGGAGCTAACCTGGAAAGAGGACCCTGCTCTGGGAAGCTCCTAGTTAATGTGGAAGTACAGAGTGGACAGTGACTAGAACAGCAACAGGCCCATGAGACAGCCCCAGCCCCAAAGCAGAGGTTCCTAGCCGGTGGCCATGGTGTCTCCACCCAGACTTCTAGTGGCAGCCACCATATTGGTCAGCTCTGGGTCTCTGGGTGAGTGAGGCTAGGGGATTGTTTTTCACCTTGTAAGTTCTAATTCTAGGTGTTCGTTTTACCCTCCAGAGCTTCATGGAATAAGTACAGAGAGTATAAGCCATGGCAGTCCTTCTTGTGCCTAAAACCTGCACCTATGTTCTTTGCCACATGTCAGCCAAACACCTCTAGCTCTCATACCCACTCCTCATGGGCAGCATGATTTTCACACCCTCTGGTGCTGGTATGGCTGAGGAGAGGTGGAGCCTTTTGGCAAGGCTTCCTGGCACAGGTGAGACGAGAATGGTGCTTGGAGGGTATGGTGATGGCAGTGAAATGGGGAAGCCCATTCCAGGCCAGGGAATGGCATGCAGGAATGTTCATCCGTGGCAGGTGTGTGCACATGCCTGTGTGTGTGTGAGCTCTTGCCGGGGCCGGGCAGAAATCCCAGCCCCCTGGGCTCCCCCCAGCCCCATGCCCTTGTATAGCTGTCCCCATGCTCTCAGAGCTCCAGGGGTGGGGACGGAGCCCCCCCCCCCTCCACTACTGTACTCCTGTGGGGAGCCTACAGCAGCTAGCTGGGCTAGAGCCGAGTCTCTCAGGATCGTCTTGTCATCACAGCCGGAGTCAGCTGTTGGTTTGGGAAGCCTTCCCTGGTCCAGTGTTTCACCGTGCACAGCCAGAAATATAACCCTCCTGTTTGCCAAGAGCATTGGATCTTGGCAGGCATCCTCATGGCCTATTTTAAACTAAAGGGAGCCGAGAGAGGTGCCTCTGAGGCTGAGGACCCTTCCCTTGTGGATCCAGGGGGGCTGCTGGGTGCTTGTCACTTTCTCTGTCCATTGGCAGGTGGACAGCTGTCTTGTCATGCAGGGGATGGGAAATGGAGCTGTTTAGGGCAATGTAGAAGAGGCTTTATGTGATTGCACAGAGTCCCAAACTGCCATTGGGCGACTTGGTCTGTCTTCTCTGGCCTAGGTACTGAGTGCCTCCAGGACTCAAACTTTTTTCCCATCCCTTTTCAGCCCTTAGACGCCCTCTTCCTTGTCTCCACCTCCCACCCCAACATCCCCGCATTGGAGGCCTAAATGGAAAGGGAGGAGGTCTTCTCATGTCAGGTGAGGAGGATGGGGAGAGCCATCTGCAGATCCACGGAGAATTGGACTCTGGTCCTCAGCCTTGGCCTCCCTGGGTTGCATCCGTGGCTGCCTTCCCAACCAGCTTGTGTCCGAGCTCCAGGCCCCACACCAACGCCCAGCACATTTCTCCCCCAAACAGAGGGCTCGAGGGGAAGATTCACTTCTGTCTCGCCCCTCTCATGATGACTCCGATGGCCGCAGCAGTGATGGTGACGTCATCCAGTGCCTGCAGGACTTTCACAAGGTACCAGGCACTGCTTTCAGTGCTCTTGGTGCCCTGACTTGTTTTAGTTTTGGGACAACCCCGCAGGAGTTACCGTTAGCAAAACCCACCAAACAGATACGGCAGGTGAGTCGCAAAGGAACAGTGAATTGCCGAGGGCCTTGTTCCCAAGTGGGCCTTTCCCCAATCTTGTTCTTTTAGGTTTGAGTTCGTGTCCGTTTTCACGCACGGACCCACTCACGGTGACAGGTGCATGCCGTGCACTCCCCATGGACTTTTCTCCCAGCAGCCTGCAACGACCATGCAGGAGGGATGCTCCACGCGCACGTGTGTGTTGACTGTTGAGCGAATTGTATTTGCCGGTTTCCAGGGGGCAGGGAGAGGCTGAAGAGGGGGCGGCAGCTGTCCCGTCGCCAGGAGAGATGTGCTGATGCCAACCTGCCCACAGCCATCAGTTCCCCTTTGTCTATTGGAGCCCAGAATAGCAGTCTGCAGTCAAGAGGGACTATGAGGAGTGAGGCACGTGGTTGGGCTGGAGGGCTGATGGGTGCAGGACGGTCAACCTTGGGGCTTCCGGCCTGGCTCCGCCTGGCCCGCCAGCTCCGGGCTTTTTATAGTGAGGCTGCGTGAGGCGAGCCCAGCGAGTTTGTGCATTGGCCGCATCTGACGGCGGCATGTAGACCCTTTGCAGGGGTGGCCTGAGGAGACGTGGCCCCTGGGCTGACCTGGGTTTGAGTCTCCACAGCAGCTGACTCGCCCTGCCCACAGCCCCATCGCGTAATGGGAGCAGCCGGCCAGCGCAACTGAAAAAGGAAACAGGCTGTGCCCTACCCAGCTCTATTATTAAACTTTTCTCTAGCACTTTCTCCCCACTCAGCCCTTTGCCACCATGTTCGTGAGATTGTCCCGGTGCCACCCCAAGGGTATGTGGCCGTGGTTAAGTTGGTATTGGGAGGACATAATGGGTGCCAGGTTTGGTTTCAGACAAGCACCATTGGGATTTCCACCACCTCTTTCCCCCACCTTTTTTGGTGGCAGAAGAATGACTAGTTTGCAGAAGGAACTTCTTAGGGCACCTGGCCCCCTAGCCCAGAAGTCATAGAACCTTTCCCTTGGGGACACCCTTAGGATAAGGCAAGTCTTGTCTAGACAGACACACAGCCAATGAAATCCTGGTGAGGGCCAGTATATGTACCCTTGAGGATATGGTGATATCAGGAGGTCTTAGCAGTCTCATGGGTCCAGAGAAGTGTGTCAGATATGGCAGACGTGTAGTCCACGCAGGACCGAAGCTGGATTTCCCCTTCCTGTTTCAGGCATGGGCATCTGCTCTTCTTCAGTTCCTTGGATGGAAGGGAGGTTTTTCCCTCTCAAATCACATCCTTGCAGGTTAGGCTATTGGTCATTCACTCCTCTCTCCTTCTCTCCTCTCTCCCTTCCTCCTCCCTCCCTCCCTCCTTCCTTCAAGAAAGTTGAGGTTTACAGCAGAATTAAGAGGAAGGTATAGAGCTTTGCCTCCCACACATGCACAGTCCTCCTCACTGTCAACATCATTGACCAGAATGGTACATTTTTTACCAAGAATCAACCTGCATTGACACAGTAATCATCCAGAGTCCATGGTTTCCCTTAGGATTCACTCTTGGGGGAGTACATTCAGTGGGTTTGGGCAAACACATGTCATGTATCTATGTTGTGTCATACAGAGTTCTTTTACTGCCCTAAAATCCTCTCTGTGCCCCCTGTTCATGCCCCTACCCCTGCAACCACTGAGCTTTTTACTGTCTCCATAGTTCTGCCTTTTCTAGAATGTCATATGGTTGGCATCACACAGTGTGACTTCAGATGGGCTTCTTTCACTTAGTGATATGCATGTAAGTCTCCTCTGTGTCTCTTCATGGCTCGGTAGTCCATTTCTGTCCAGCACTGAAGGCAATTACATTGTCTGGATGGGCCACAGTTCATGATTCATTCGCCATCTCTTTTACAGAAGGCAGGGGACCTGTACCCACAACTTAACTAGACCCATTCCCCCATCAAGGCTTCTTTGCAGAAGTGTCTCCACTCCCACCCCTTTTGTTGTTTTGCCCATGCTTTCCATTTGTGGGTGTCAGGGAGGTGATGAAGGGACGAGAAGGAGGGAAGAGAGCGGTTAAGGGTGCCGGCAGTTGGAGGGGGCAGGACTGCCAGGCCTGAGGCCTAGTGATGAGCTAGTGAGAAGCTGGGAGCCCAGCCCCAGCCAGTTAGGGGCCAGGAGCTGCCCAAGGCATGGTGCTGGAAGGGTAAGATGCTGTTGAACACAGCCCTCGGTGCCTCGGAGGTGATGGGGCAGGGACCATGTGGAACCTGAGGAGGCCCTCCTGCAGGGGTCTGGCGCGGCCGAATCCCCAAGGCTGAGGCCACAGGCCTGGTGCTCGACACCTGGCTGTGACAGGAGGTGTCTGGTTCCCTACAGAAGGCAAGCGGGTTATAAATAGTTGATGACGGGCTGCGGTAGCGTAATTGTCGATTTTGAGAGTGCCCTGGCTAGGGTTAGGAGGGATGGCTAAGGTTAAATTCAGCCCCATTGGCTGATTGGCATTTCTTAAGCGAGGTGCTAATCCCTTCAGGAGGTCAGATAAGCTCCCTAGCGGCGCCCCTGATCTTAACTTTGAGGCCAGGTTAACTCTTTCCAGGGGACTGCAGAAGAACCCCAAAGTTGTGACTATTCCACATGGCCTAAAACAACAGCAGAGCTGGACTTGGGCAGGGCCCAGCCCGGGGAGGGCTGGTTCCTGAAATACAGAGTGGACTTTGCTATGTGACCATCGCTCCAACCAGGCCATCTGAATGGAGGGCTATCCTGGGACAGCCTTGTGGCTAATGAGGACAGAAACTACTTCTCCCTGGGAGGTAGCAGAGGCCTCAGGGCTAAGGTGGGTGGAAGGTGCCAGCAGGCAGCATTGAAGGCTGGGGATGCCTTTTACCACCAGTTCTGTGTTCCAACAACCCCCCACAGTCTGATGAGTTAGGAGACCCTTCCCTGCCCAATTTCCAGTGACTCTCAAAAGTAAAAGCAGAAAGCTCCCCTCTGTGTTCACTGGGCTTTTGGGGTTTCCTGCTACCACCTAGCCTGCTGGAGGCATAATGCCTTATCCTGTTTGCATAGTAAGGGGAAGTTTCTAGCCTCGCTTACCTAACTCCAGGGGCCCCTGGGGGCAGCAGGTAGGCAGTTCTCTATGGCCAGAGATGGAGGTGCCTGTCCTTTCCCCTTCCAGGGCGTGGGGGTTCTGGCTCAGTCTTCTTTGAGTCTGATCTGCTTCCCTCCCAAAGCCGGGGGTGCCGCTGTATTTCCTTCTATGAGGGGTAGGCTGTGCTCCTGGGTTTCTTGGAACCTCCCCCACTAGGACTGTAAAGTCTGTTCCCTGTGGAGTGTCATGGCCCCCAGTGGGCCGTCTTCTGCTTTATGGCTGCTGTATCTCTGCAGCGCTCACTGCCCCGTCACAGAGCTGTGGCATCCAAGAACAACAGCAACTGCTTGTTCCATTATAAACTCAACTAGCTGAAACCCGCTGAGATGGGGGTGGGGGGTAGGGATAAATTATCCCCAACAAGCTCTCCTGTTAGAAGCCAGACCCCTCCACTGCTACCGCCTGGCTCCCCTTTGCAGGCATCTCAGCAGGGTTTCTGGAGCCTGCCTGCTGGCTGTCCCCTTCCAATGCCCTTCCTACCTGCTGTCATGGCTTCTTCCTAATCACCAGTTGTGCCAAGTCAGGAGGCTTTGGGCAGAGGACTAAAACTGCTGGTGCCCAGAAATGGAGAGGATTGGATTTTATTCCTTCTGTTTCTTTCTGCTCTTCATCCGCGAAAGATACCTCTGAAGGAGCAGGATCTTAGCAGGTCTTGCAAGGTGACTCAGGAGAAGGGGGATCTGCCTTCCAGGCTGAAGCTACTTGGGTGGTGATGAGTGGCTCACAAGGGATATCCTAGGAGATGAGCCTGGGGTTGGCTCACAGAGGACCTTGACTATTAGGCCAGAGGGTTTGGACTCCTCACACAGGTAGGGGGAGCCAGTGGAGCTCCTGTATATAGAAACAACATGGTAAAGCTATCTTAGAAAGAATAATTGGGGCAAGGGAGAGAGGGGTGCTGGGATGGCATTGGCAAGTATGGGGAGGGGTGTCTCAAGGTCTAGTTGAGAGCTGAGCCATCTGCAGGTGCATCTTGACACTCTCTTGGGTGGAATTCACACTCTGGTATCCTAGCCCATAGACTCTAGGAGTTCAGGAAGGGAAAGCCTTGGCCAGGCTCATTTTGTGTCCAAGTGCCCTGGGCCCAGGACGTGTTCTCTCTACCCAGCCCAGGTTCTCTCTGGGGCTCACAGTCTTCTGGTGTTCTCTCTGCTGGGAGGGGAAGGAGAAGGCAGGCCCTCCTTTCCTGGAGGGAGGAAGACCTCAGTGAGTGTTTTTGCCTCAGTGAGTGTTTTTGCCTGGGCAGTGCAGCTAGTCATCTCCTTCAGGGAACAACTAAGGGTGGAGGGAGCCTTGAATCCTTCCCTGGGTTTTGAGCTGCTATTTGATTAGAAACCAAGGTGTCAGGTGCATTGGTTCTTATCTTGCTTCTTTGCCCTCCCACCGAGGCTGCAAGCAGCTTGAGGTTAACCCCAGATCCTAAGCACTGTTGGATAACACTGTACCATGACCTTTCCCCTGGAGCTCCAGTGCCTTCCCCCAGGGACTTCTGCCATGATTGGGAATGACAGGTTGGTCTGGGAGCAGGCTTCCCTTGGCAGCTCCCAACAGAGATTCCCTGGAATCAGAATGCACATGGTCTCTGTGGACAACATGACATGCTACTGGAGCCCTCTGGCAGCTTCACCACATCCCTCTCTTGTGCTTTAGGTGAGGTCCCAGGTCAAGGCAGCTGATGCATGAGTGATGGTGACATCTAGACATCCCAGCACCTGAGGAGCAGGAGGATGAACTCATCTAATTAGAAAGAGTGTGTGGATTGAGCCCCTAGCATCCTTGGAAAAAGAATTTGATACGAGTGTCCATTCTATAGCTGGCACTATATTGCACAACCTCGTGAGTTTGGTATTGTCTCTATTTTGTTAATGGGAAATTAAGGCCCAGAGAGATTAACTAGCTTTCTTAAGGTTGCATGGCCAGGGCAGGGGTTTTAACTCACTCGAGGCCATTGACTTTATAGCCCACATTCCATCTTGTCCTTGTTTGCCAGGGCTACTTAGGTCCCATGACATTCTCTCCGTGCTGCTACTCAGTACCCTGCTACCACTCCCATGATCTTGGGGATGCTCGAGAAGCATCATCTGTGTGTACTAAATGCTACTTTAGAGGAAAGTTCTTGAGGATGGAGGATTTCCAAGTCCTGGTCTCCTCCCTCCCTTAGTCCCTCCTGCCTGCAGAGATTTACTGAACCTTTGTCGCATGCCCGGCACAGTGCAGCACCCGAGAGATGCACAAGGAAACGTCAGAGCTCTTATCTCCTGGAATTCATATTCTTATAGGGGAGGCAGACAATAATATACAAACACTTCAAGTAATAATAGATTGTCATACAAGATGAGAAGGAAGCAAGGGAAACTTAAAGGGTAAGACTAAGCCAACCACATGACTACCTAGGGAAGAACGTTCTGGGCAAAGGAAACACCAAATGCAAAGTAGCATGGTGTACCTTGGGAACCAACAAGGGGGGGGTGTGTGGGAGCAGAGTACGGAGGAGGTGAGGAAGGCAGAGGCCAGATCACACTGGGACTTGCAGGCTGTGGGAAGGATTTGGAATTAGGAGCCTGAACCAGCCTGCTCTGTGGCAGCTGGGAAAGCAGAACACGAGTGCAGAAGTTCAAGAAGAGACGGCAGCAGTGGAGATGGAGAGAGGGAGAAACCAGAGACAGAACCAGCTAGTTGGACCAGAAACAGAAATTGGAGGCAGAACCAGCTGGACATGTGGATGGGACATGTGCATGGGACACCTGATCAGGTGAAGAGCCCCTGGTGACACACAGGTTCCCTGCGGCCAGAACATCAAGATTTCTTCTGTGAACTGATCGAGAGATCCCTGTGAAGCATCTGGGTGGATAGAATAAATAGGCAAGTGGGTTCCCAAGTCTGGAGCCCAGAGAGGGGATGCCTGCTTCAGCCCTGTGGTGGTCAAGTAGAGCTCTCTGAGATGCTGGGAGGCGCTCATGCTGCTAGACTATGGAAAGACAGTGAGATGATTGCATGAATGAATCATACAAAGGAAGGATGTTGATAATCCCTGTGGTCACATGCTTTGGGGCAGGGATGGGGATGTAGCTGCAATTAATATGACATTTCTGTGCTGCTGAAGAATTTGGATGCATTTGGTGTTCATGGAGACGGGGCTTGCTTGACCGTTATGGTCCTTGACAGTGGAAGTGGGTGTGCGTTTTCCCCAGAGTACCAGCTGGGCACCTCACAGAAAAATTGTACCATCTTAGTCCCACCCTGCTGGGAGCTTGCCTTCAAGAAAATAGCCACAACTTGAAATACACCTTTTGGGAGCCTACTAGATATGAGGCACAGTAGGAGATGTAAGATAAGAATTGGCTTAAGCAAGACCAACAAGGAGCAAATAGCTGCCAGGCAAAATGGGTTAGGTACCCATTTTGTTTCACGGACATGGAAGGGCAGGTGGAAGGTGGCGCGGGTAGAGGTCATGGACCCTCCATGGGAAGGATGGGCATTGATGAGCAGTAGAGGGTGAAGTGAAGGGTGTGGCTGGTAAGGGAAGAGCTTGAGGGTAGGCATACAGGCTAAAGGACTGGGGTGTATCACAGAGGGACAAGTACCCCAGATTGTAGGGGATAGTGGTGCACTAATGATGAAGAGTTGAGCCCATTTGATGTAGAAGGTCTCAAATGAGTGCCTGGCTGGAGAGTTCCAGCCACATGGTGTGGGCTGCAGGAGCCCTCTAGGGTCTGGACTAGGAGGCGTGATGATATGTTCGGGACAGAGCATTTGAATTGTGGTAATGACAGAGAGGAGGTGGGATGACCAACAGGGCCACCTCCCAGTGTTCCAGCCAAAGGGGTGAGAGCAGGAACCAGGCTGAGGGTGTGGAGAGGATGAAGTGAACCCAGGAGCTTTGCAGGGATATGGCCAACAGATTTGAGATGGACAAGATGCAGAAGGGCAACGATGACAGTGACAGTGGTGCACCTTGATGATGTTAGGCCATGCTCTTGTTCTGAGAGCTTTACAAGTTTTATTCTTTTTTCTTCTTTTAAGATTCAATTTATTTATTTGAGAGAGAGTGAGCATGAGCAAGGGGAGAGGGGGAGGGAGAAGCAGACTACCCTCTGAGTAGGGAACCTGATGCGGGGCTCCATCCCAGGACCCTGGGATCATGACCTGAGCTGAGGGCAGATGCTTCATAGACTGAGCCACCCTGGTGCCCCTATAAGTTTTATTCTATTTAATTTTCACAACCACCTTGTAAGGTAAATATATTAAGTGGATTTTTTTTGGAGATAGCACTCTTCTGTCCATTTTACAGATGAGAAGTCAGAGTCACAGAGCCCAACCAGCCCAGTTACATTTGGTAGGGGGTGGAACTGGGATTCACAAACCAAGTGTTCACTCCAGAGCTTGGCGTGAACAGAATGGAAGAAGAGATGAAGGAAATGTGTCCGCAAGGGGACACGGTAGAGAAGCACATTTCAGGAGACTGGGACAGACACCCTGATCCAGAAGACATTGTTCACATGGCAGTGACATCATGGAAAAGAAGTACCATCGTTCAGTGCAAGCAAAGGATCTCAGGCATTTTGTGACCTGAGGGGCAGCGTGGCCACCTGGAGCAGGTGGCATGATCCTCACCTGAGTCCAATGCCTTTGGTGTTTACAGTGTCATGCTCACAGACAGGACTGGTGAACCCCAACATGGAATCACGCCCCCTCCCACAGCAGTGGTTCGGGTGCTGGCTAAGCACCCCTCCTTTCTGGGCCTCAGTGACCTGCTTTTTGCAGAAAGGACAGAATCTGGAGGAGTACCTTGGTTCGCTTTTGCAGAGAGGTCAGAATTTTCCTGAAATGAAGCCAGGCTCTAGCTCCCCTGAGCAGCTGGTACCACTGATGTTAAGGGTTCAACGTACAAGTAAAAAAAAAAAAATGTTTTAAAGTAACTTCTTTTTCCAAAGATGCACAGCTGCCAAGTCAATGGGAGCGGCCCCTTTCCCTATTAATTTGAGGGTGTCTATTTTGTGGGTGCCCCTGGAGGCCACACCCTAGTCTCTCCACCTACAGTGTTGTTTTTTCTAGTTCTTCTGACTCCCGTGTCAGCCTATATCTCAAAAAACACTCTTGAGAGCTTAAGGGAAATGTGGAGCTGCAAAGTGCAAGCGTCTGCATTCTGCTGTATCCTCATCCCTCTCTGGCTACTGCTCTCTCTTGCTCTCTCTTTTTTTCTGTTGAATAAGCAAAAGGAAGAGCAAATTTATTCCTTGGGATCTCATATGAAAATGCGTAGTAATTGTTTCTTTTTGCTATTGTCAATATGTTTCTGTTCCATTCCCTGAACTTTGTTCTCCGTGCCTCTGCCAACTCTCAGTTTAATGTGTAGGTTCTTTTTCCTCTGTTTGCCCTTATAAAATGGCATCATTTGCCCCCTCCAGGCCTTGATGAAGGGAGTGCTTATCTGTGTGTGTGTGTGTGTGTGTGTGTGTGTGTGTGTGTGTGTGTGTGGCAGGGGTAGGAGAGGGGAGGGAGGGACTGCTGGGGTTTGCTTTAGATCTAGGCCTCCCTGCAGCCTAGACTTGATCAAAGCCCTCACTTTACTCTGCTCCTTCCAGGTATGGGAAGTGCCTGAGCTCAGAAGTAATCGATTCTGATTTATATCCAGGTTGGGGTATAATTAGCAGTCTTGATTTAATGTCACTATGGCCTGAAACGCTGCCATCTCTTTGCTCTGTTTGAGTGTCAGTACACGGCAGGTCCCTGGGGCAGGGGCTGAATGGGTATCTGGCTGAATCCTCGACTGGGGGACCCCAGCAAGTCTCCTGTCCCAGTGTCGTCTGTTAACTGGGGGGTTTAGATCACCAGGTAACCCTACATGACGGCACTTCTCAGGCCCAGCTCCGTCCAGGGCCTGGCATTTCCCCTCTCTGCTCCGTCCTGCGAGAGTGGAGGGAAACCTCTTCCTGAGATGGGGAGCAGGATGCAGGCCCGCAGTGTGTGAGCCTGTCCCTCAACCCCGAAGACCTTGTTGGGCTCTTCCCCCAGAGAGTGGACTAACCTTGGGCGTCTCACCTAACTCACACAGCTAGAGTAAGGATTGAGCAGAAGTGGAATCCCAGATCTTAAGGCTGGAAGGGATCTGGGATATTATGAAGTTCAATCTTTTGTTTTGTGAGTGGGGGAGCTGACTGGCTAGGAGGATCAATCTTCTTGCCAGTGGTCTGCGGCCGTTGACTCCACTGTGCGGGTGCTGTGCAGTCAGGTTCATTTCACCGCTCCCTCTAACGGCTTACCTGTTGACGAACTGAAAAGCATATGTAGGGCCGCACACCTCTCTGTGTGTGGTGGTGGACAGACAGCTGGCCTGTCTCCCACCATATGCTTGAAGAGTGTCAGGGATGGAAGGCGGTTAGCTCATGTGCTGCTGTCACACCAGGGATGGGGAGGCACTCCTGTTGCTGAGCTGAAAACTCGCCTTGCTTCCATGTCCCCATGTCCCTTCTTCACTCGGGCTCAGTTGATACCTGGCTCTTGATAAACAAGGACCTCTCTGTACCCAACACTGAGCTCTTTGCCAGACAAATGCACAGACAGATGTGACGGGAGGTACCTGCACACAGCCGTTCTAGGCTGGAACGCACACCCAGCAAGGGTCAGTACTGGAAAGGTGGAAGGAAGTTTTAAGGCTGATGAGTGGTTGGGCAGTTGAGCCACTGCAGAGTGTTGTGGTCAGGGTGGGATTGGCCAGCCTGGAGGAAGAGAGGGACATCAGCTGGCTTCGAAGGTCCCAGATTGGATCGAGAAAGGTGAGAAGGAGCCTAGTTTACCTGGTTCTAGGTAGGAGGAGAGGCTGTGAGCAAGGCATGGAGACAGAGATGCGTAAGGTGCATTTGGGGGACTTGGCGGTTCACGCGGGGGTGTGGGGAAGCTTCATGAGAATGACATTTTTTTTAAAATCTTTTTTTTTAATTTTTATTTATTTATGATAGTCACAGAGAGAGAAAGAGAGAGGGAGAAGCAGGCTCCATGCACCGGGAGCCCGACATGGGATTCGATCCCGGGTCTCCAGGATCGCACCCTGGGCCAAAGGCAGGCGCCAAACTGCTGCGCCACCCAGGGATCCCCGAGAATGACATTTTTACCTTTTACCTTGGCTCTCTAGCGTTAGTGATTGGGCAGGCCAGTGTCTGATTAGATTTAGCTTGTCTAAAGCGGCAAATGGTGTCATGATTTTGGTTCAGAGCGTTGCCGAGAACCTGATGTTATGTGTGGCCAACACTTGCTTACCCACCCCGAGGATGGAATGGGCCCCAAGAGAGGCACAGTGACTTCCTGTGTCTCCCTCTTTCTGAGAAGGCTGGGTCAAATGGGGCCCTTGGGATCCGGGGAGAGGAGGCCGTGAGCCCTAGTCTTACTTTGGATTCACTTTGGTCCTTTTTGGGTCACAGAGCTCGACTTCTCGCCTGCCTGCCCACCTCAGCCCGCCTCCCTGAGAGCTGGCTTTCCGCTTATCTTAATTTATTGATGAAAACTTGTTTTACGGTCCAGAGCACAGACGGCAGCAGCTCCCTGCCAAAAGAAAGCAGCTCACAAATCGGGAAAGCGAGCTGCCTCCCGGAGATGAGTGGCTGGGGAGCGGGAGGACGGCAGGGTGAGTAAAGCATGTCTGGGCAGACACACCATGCGGTCTGGGGGGGAGACTGGCGGGGGCGGGGGGGAGCACTGGGGGCTGGGGACGGCTGGGCTCCAGCCTGGGCAGGACCTCTCCACCTCTCTCCGCCGCTGGCCTCTGGCTCACAGCTGCTCTCCCTGGTCTCTAGAACCTGGGTGAATGAAGACTGCGGCCCATAAATACTAATAATGACTCCTGTTTATAGCTGTGTGCACGGCACCACGCTAGGAAGCTTATTTTCATGAATCTCATTTAATCCCAGCTATGACTCTTTGTTGGTAGGTACCACAAATCCCATGTTTAAAAACAAGCACTGGAATAGTTGTTTTCTCAGACACCCCCTGCCACCCCAGTGGTAAATGAGGGCACTGAGGATTTGAACCCAGTCTCCCTGGTTCCAAGACCAGAGTTGTGCACGGTGTGTTCTTCTATGTTGTGGCTGGTTTCTGTCACCTAGACTTGCTGGTCCAGCTGGCTCAGATGGTCCTGGGATGGGGACCCCATCTGTGGCTCGTGCTGCTATGGCCAGCACGGTGTCAGCTCAGGGCAGACACTCTGAGGATACCTGATGAGAGACTTAGGGCAGAAGGCTCTGTGAACAGGTTACCAGTCAGGCCTGCCTTGTTTTTCCTTTCTAGAAAGTGGCCTGTCTTTGAGTTGCTTCTGTGAGCTGCTCTGAAGCTCTGTTTCCTGGTGGATCAGATGAAGCTATTCCTGCCTACCACATAGGTTGTATACAGGCATGGCATGAGAGGAGGGCTTGATTCCCGTGGGCTGCAACATCCTCATGTATAAAGTGGGATAACACCTCCTCATGAGGCTGTTGGGACTGGGTGTGTGAGATAGTGAATGTGAAAGAACATTCTAGAAAACGAACAGTGGACGATTGATTATTTCCACAATCTCCCCTTTTGTGGAAATGTAGGCACAAAAGGAAGGTCTGTCGAGCTCCACATTAGTTTACTTTGTTTCTTCTTGCTTCTTCTTGCAGAGGTAAAGTCAACAATTTTCATAACTCTGGCAAAATCAGCGAAGTAGGTATATTACCCTGGCTGGACTTCAGCAGCTCCAACCCATGTACATCTCATACACGTGGCCCTGCCTGCACATGGGACATGTCTTGCCCGCCGCTCGCTCCCTGTCCTCGCCCACCCTCCTCTGCTCCCCAGCACGGCTGCTCCTGCCCCCACCCTGCCCAGCTGGGCACCAGGGATGCGCCTGCCAGCGCTCCATCTACCCATGGCACACTGGCTTCCCACCCTCACGCTGGACCCTCTTCAGGGTCCCTGCACTCTTCAGCACTCCATTCCCACCTGCTTCCACTCAGATTGGGCTGAAAAGTTGTTGAAAAGGTTTAATGAGATGAGGTCTTGGATTTTCCTTCAGTCTGTAGGAGGCACAGAGAGGTTCCAGCCATAGGATTTGAAATTACACCAAACTGGACTAAAACCCCAGGCCTGCCAGCTCCACATGTGAGCTTGGATGAGATATGTAATCTCTGATTCTTATTTTTCCTGTGTGCAAAGTGGAGGGGAGGGAAATAAGAGTAACTGTCTTGTCTGGCTTTGTGGAGAGATGTTGACAGTGCTTGGCATGTCATGTGGGGTCTGTAAATGCCCAGTGTCCTTACCAGGCCTGTTCCTGTCTTCATCATCAGCATTGTCACCCTCGATGCCACCCTGTCACCACTGCCACTATCCACCGTTGCTACCTTTTCTCTTCTGCGCCCCCCCCCCCCAAGTGCACATGTGGGCTTCAGGCCAGGCCACGGAGCCTTGCTCATGCACACCACACCACAGCTAGCCTTCTTTCCTCCAGATAGAAACATGTCTAGGAGACACCCTTTCTGGCTGATTTGGGATGACTTAGGTCTAAACAGTGGGGCATGGTGGGTCAGAACACAGTTTCTGGGGTCAGATATCCTGGGTTCCTTCACCACTTAAGCACTGTGTGCCTTTGTTCACTCACCTGTAAAGTGGAGAAGACAGAAAGAGCACCCCCGCCCTCTGCCACTGGATTGAGAGGGCTCAATGAAGCAGAAGAGGCAAAGCACTCAGAACTGTGCTGGCGCCCAGTCAGCGCTCACAAACGCTTGTCCCCAGCAGCATGGCATTGAAGGATTAACACAGGCAAGTCAGTGGGGCGGGGGCTGGGAGTGAGGCAGGGCTCCATCACCAATAAGCTCCTTGACCTTGGACAGGTTGGTCTGGCCAGACCCTGGACAGGCAGCTTTCAGCAGATTATCTCGAATTGCATGCACGTGTGGAATAGTAGTAGTAGTAGTAGGGTGGGCGGGGGTCTCCCATTCTGCCAGGAGGATGAAGAGACAGGTAGGGCCTGGCACAGGGTGGGGAGGGGCCTCAGGTGGTCAGTTGGGTTGCTGCTGAGACCATCGCTGGCAGAGGGACCTGACCATCACCGGCCTATGTCCCCCCACAAAGCATGTCAGAAATGCCAAATCCTGGCATGGGTGGACACGGCTCCCATCTGGCAGTGTTGAATAATCAGGCCGTGGGCATAGGATCCCTGGAGAGGAGACCAGTCATGTGTCGGCCACGTCCCAGGGTTATAGCGGAAGTGTGTGTAGGTGGCTGTCCTGGGCCACAGATGGACCTGGTTTCCAGCCATGATCTTTTCTGATATCTGTATGCGTAATTATAGAGTGTTATTTGCTGAACTTGAGCTGTAGGAGATTATTAAAAGGGTGTCCATTTGGGATTGTGTGAAAGGCACCAGCAATGGACTGTGTGACATCTCTTCACCTCTCAGGGGCAGGATGAGGGGCACCTTTCTTCCAACAGGAGAATGGTCTCCACCACCTTGCCCATTCCCCAGGTTGAGTTATAGTCTCATTTGCACTCTTTGCCAGAAAGATGTGATAGGCATTCAAGGGATCCTTGCCCTGTTCCCCTGCATTTCCCAAGGAGTTTGAATAATAGCACTGTACCTTGTACGATATTTATATTCTGAGGAACACAAAGTGCTCAGCAGACATGATCCTATTCATCCTCTCTGCATCCCCACGTGCTGTGGAACTGCTTCCTCTCCCTCATTCCTTGAGCAGAGCAACATCTCCGAAAGGCCAGGTGGCCCGCCAGAGCTGCACAGCACACGGCTGCCCCCTTGGGCGCCGTCCTGAGATCTGGGCTGCTGGCGTTTCTGCCTTCTCAGAGAAGCCCAGGTGGACATCCGTGTCACTGTGATCCTTGAAGGCCCGTTTCCTAAGCCCGTCCCTGCCTCCCATAGCAGCCCTGGCTTCACATATTGCTCCATGCTTTGATGCTGTCAAAGTGCCTTTCTCCCCGGATGCAGAAAATAAAACAAATGCAGTAAGGAAAAAATATGCTGGTGATTGGAAAATCCTTCTTCAGACTCCTTTCACAAGCTCTTCTGAGTCCTAGGCATCCTCCCTCCCAATTTACAGCAACTTTGGGAGTGAAGATGGTGCCTCCTACTGTGGTCCCAGGATGTGTCAGACAGTCGTGGCCCTGGGGGTGCAGGTAAGGAGAGCTACATGTACGACCCCCACCCCAGCATAGACAGTACCCTCCCTACACTGGCACCCTGCCTCAGTGTGTTACTGGATGTGGGTGGCCTCGGGCCCCAAGCTGTTTCCTGTGGATAAGTTCTGGAGTTTGGGGAAAAGACATGTCAGCGGTGATCCACCCCCCCACACTGTCCCAATGAAGGGCAGTCTGCCCTCCAGCTCAGGGAACAGAAGCTCTAGAGGAGACCAGGACAAAGGACTGTCAGCCTCCCCTGTGGGAAGTTCATCCCGTGTCTGCCGCCTGTCCCTTCTGCGTCCCTTAGCCTACTTCCTCTTGCATATTCCCGAAGAGGAATGTGAAGCAGCTGTGTTCTTTCCCATGTGTCCTCTTGTTAGTCCGTGAGCAGAATCTCACTGTCAAGGTGTCCATCCCCCTGTGGCCAGCAAGGAGTGGGATTGGGATGGCAGGGGTCAGTTTGGGAAGCTCCGGGCTCCCGGTACTGCTGTGTTTTCCTTTTTCCCAGTACCCCTAGCTGCATGCTTGGCCAGCCTGGGAAGGGCCTCAGTGTTGCCGGAATTGATGTTTATGGACTGGTGAATGATCATTCCTGCTTTATAAGGCTGGCGGGAGCTTTATTTCACCCACTGCTCTTGGGCATCCAGCCAAGGGCATTCTGTGGTCCTTCCGGGGGGTGTTCCCCAGGCTTCATCCTGGCAGCCCACGCCCACTTCGGGTCCCCATAGGGGGTTCTGGGTTTGTCTCTACCTCCTTTTTCACTTATCCCCCGCCCTCACAACCCTCTGCTTGATTTGAGAAGGTGGAAAGATGGCAGCACCTGACAAAGTTGATCTGTGCCCTACTGTCCGCATGGAGGCTTCCAGATGGTTCAGGGTCTAGGGTGCAGGTGGAAGTGGGGGAGGTGAGCCATGGCGCAGGAGACGGAGTTTAAAGGGGCTGTGTTAAAGCACCACAAGGTGGATGCCCCTTGCTCTCCAGGCATCAGTTGTATCAGGATCTAGGCCTGCTCTTGGTACCCCTGCCCTGGCCTTTGCAGACCTGGACTCTACCTGCCCCCAGGGCTGCTCACCCTGGAGTCCCACAAATGCCTTGGTTTGAGTGAGTCCCTGGGCAAGGAAGATGCCCTCTGTATGGAGGCCAGGCCAGGAAGCCCCATCAGATGGGTAGTGCTTCAGTAAAGCCAGCCTCCTGCCTTCAGGGGCTAGAGGACACCAAGCCCATTGTGCAGCCAGCTGGGGGCCAGGACTGCTGGTGACTGGACCTTCACCTCCACCCAAGACCTTCGGCAGAGGCTATCCTCAGAGTCTCATGTAAGATTTTCCTCATCACAGACTCTTTGATCGTCATGTGCTTTCTAGAGTTTGAGGGCACAAGAGGTATTGTGATAGGACCCACTCTCAACTGGTGGAGGGGGCAGGGGCGGGCGGGCTCTAGTATGTTGGAGAGGAGGAGTTCCCGTAGTTTCAGGGTCTCTTTAAGGTTTCACAGAGAGAAGTGGACTCTTGAAACATAATTTAAGAGCTCTCTGAACCTCAGAGTCGTGCAGCAACCAGACACAGTGTCCCTGAAGTTTGGCCACGTTTAAATGCTCTCTCCTAGAACTATCTGAGAAAATAACCTCATTCTGCAATAATCAAAATGTAACTGGGTTTTAGATATGCAAATGCTTTGTGTAATGTTTATTTGGAGGAAAATTCAGCTCAGAAATATGGGTGTGATCTTCCTGTCACCTATGTAAGCTGGTGATATTGGGGGCTGCGAGGTGAAGTTGTGAAGAAATTGGAAGCTTTGAGAGAAAGTGTGGCGTCAAAAGAAGAATGACCGAGGAGTCATGCTGTTTCATGTTAAATGATGCACAACCTCAGGGTGAGCCTAGACCATGGGGGGCTGGCCACCAAGCTAGGAGGGCTTCGGCTGGATTACTGGAAGTATAGAGCTCAGAGTGTAGGAGTTGAGTGGGGTATCTGTGTACTCTGTTCTGTCCCTGTCCAAAGCTGGAATCTAACTGCGAGTGTGGGACAGGGAGGGAACACAGATGTAAAAGCCTTAGAATAGATCAGAGGAAGACTTGGGGAAGAATATTAGTTACAGGCCTTCAAATATTTGTTTCTGGTGGGCTGCTTGGACACAACTAGGACTGGCACGTGTCAGCCACAGGAAAGTGCGTTCATTCTTGAGTTAATAAGAAAATTCTAGGTGGACCAGAACTGTGCAAAGGTGGGACAGCCCTGAGTGCTGGGACCCTGGGTGCACAAGCGGGGCTGGTCAGCCCAGGGCCAGGGAGAGCCTCACAAGGAGACTTCTCACCAAGTGGCTGCTTCCCCTTTGTCCTTTGATCTGCCTGCCTGCCTGCAGGGTGACTTTGGCAAAGACATTGTCTGTCTCCCTCCTTCCCCTCCTTTATGGCACTGAATGAGCTGCAGGGCCCCTTGGAAGCAAGGGATGTCTGAAATACAAAGTAGCTGCCCCACTCCTGGTGCTGATGTATTGTCCCTTTTCCCTGCGATGAAGTTCTTGGCAGGCTGTCTAATCTCAGGGCCGGGCTGGACCATGAATAGTTGCACGTCGGGCTGTGAAATTAAAGTCATTTTGGTTTTCCTTTTTATTTTCCACATACACTAATTTATTAAATGCCATTAAATGCTGTGCTTGGCTCTGGCGTGCAGAGAACACTGGGGAGTGCTGGGACCTAGTGTTTGAAAAGCTCCTGCAAAGCAGAGGGGATGAAGCTCTGGGGGGGCAGGGGGCAGGTTGGGGGGCTCTGTAGAGACACATGAGGCAGCAGGGATGAGAACAACCAGAGGGCTCTGAGGGGAAGTGGGGCAGGTGAGCCCGTAGCTTACACAGGCCAACGAGGGGCTAAGGAGGGTGAGGTGGGAGTAATTTGGGGGCACCTGGGGGTTCTAGGAATAGGGATTAGGGGGTGTATGGGGGGTTTCTTATTCAAGTGGGTTTGTGTGTCTGGGTCTGGTCCTTTTCCTAGGCTGTGGCCTGCTCGGACCCTCCCATCCCCTTTTATCCATCCATCCATCCATCCATCCATCCATCCATCCATCCATCCATTCTTCCATCCATCTGTGGAGCAAATGTTTATGTAGTATTCCAGGCAAGTTCTGGGCCCTGCCACAGGGAAGGAATGGATGAGTGTGAACCTGGCCCTGGAAGCGCTGGTGTCTTAGTGGGCCGGGGGGCGGGCGGGGGGGCAAGTCTACACAGAAAGTTTGGCGGGTCTCTGATGTGTTGCCCTGGGCCTGAGATCACCCTCAGGGAAGGCCACCCCTGCATGGGGGAGAGGCCTTTGGCAGCTATGAGGGGTACTGGGAGTGGCTGTCCTCTGAGCTAAGTCAGAGCTAGAAGCTCAGAAGGGAGGTTGGATTGAAGAGGAAACTATGGGACTCACCCACAGAGAAATGGGATGAAAATACTTAAGAACATAAGGCAGAAACATATATTAAAGCTACAAATCAACGTGATTCAAATGAAAGATGAAGAGAGATGCCAAGGGGATATTTGGCTAATTATAACAGGCTTAATAAATGAGGTGAGTCTGGAGTGCTTGTTCACTACATGGCCGTAGCCTGGCTGGGCCTCAGTTTACGTGGTGTGCACCTGGTGGATGGGCCCAAGGGTGATGAGGAAGGTCCTAAGATGGCCTCTCTGAAAGACCTGTACCTTCTCCCTTCCCCACTCGGCGAAGGGCCTGGACAGGAGAGCCTTGTAGGAGGGACACCCAAGGGCATCACCAAGGGTGAGGCACTGTTCTAGGCCCTGGGGATTTAGCAATGAACAAAATAGACCAAGGTCCCTGCCCGCGTAGAGATCAAGGCCCCGGGCGAATGCAAGGGTAGGAACTTGTTTTCTCACATTTATTAAAAACGTTTAGAGATGCTCTTGGTTGGGGGAGGGGACAAGGAGCAGGAATCTCTGTTGTCAGGAGGGTCACTGGGCCACCACTCCTCTGCTGGGGAGCGGCGCTGGCCAGGCCTGGACCATAACACCTTGGCAGTGACCTTGGGTCCGTCCCTGCTAACCCTGGCTAGAGCCTGGTTCCCTGAGTCACCCTGCCTCACCCTGCCTTGGGTTTGACTGTGGCTCGGTCATCTCAGCTGAGACAGTCCCTTGGTTTGGGAAGGGGATTTTCCCGAATGCCACCAGGTAAGTTCTCTGGCACGGGGCCTTGGCTGAGCTGCTGCAGGCTCTGCCTCCTTCCTGTGCAGGGCACCTTCCGTCTGGGGCAGCCCTCCTCTCTCCTCTTCCCTTCCCCCATTCCTGCCGCACCCTCCCCTGCCCCTTGCTCTGGCTTCAGGGTCTGCTTCCTGTCTTCTTGCCTCCCCCCACCCAGCAAACCTGTTCTGCTGTCCTGCTCAGGGCCAGGCACCAGACATTGGCCTCTTTGCTGTGCCTGCCCAGGTTCTCACAAGCTCTTTACTCCTCTCACGCTCTACTGTCCCTTTCAGAACCAGGACGCTGCTCCGGCCCTGGAGGAACACACCAGGTTCTTTCTGTGATGGCTGTCTTCTTGCGCTGATAGCCAGAGGGTGGACGCCTGGTATGGGGATGGGCCAGGACAGGCTTTCTTGACTTATGTCCACATTTGGGACTGGACAGTTGTTTGCAGGAGGGACTGTCCTGTGCACCGTTGGCTGTTTGGCAATAACCCTGGCCTCTACTCACTCAGATATCAGTAAGGGCCCCCTACTCCTGAGTCGTGAGAGTTGTTCCCGGAGGAGCAAAATCGCCCTGGGTTGTGAACCATGGGGCAGGGACATGGCAGCACCGTGTCTCAGGCTGGGCAGAGCCTGTGCTGGCAGAGACCTGAGGAATTCTCTAGTCCAGAGCCCACATTTTAAAGGAAATTGGGCCTCAGAGAGCTAAAGAATTGTAAGGTCACACAGGGGAGCAGCATGATGAAAGCCACATCTTAGAAAAAAAGACCTGGGCAGCTCTGTGCAGGCTGGGCTGGAAAACAGGCCAGAGGCAGGAAGGGCGCGCTTGGGACCTGGGCACGAGGCAGGTGCTGGGCAGTGCCTCCCACCTGCCAGCCCGGGCTCAGCGTGCGTGCAGCAGTCTCCTGGGGTGAGGGTGTGGAAGAGGCCCCGCACCCAAGGCCAGGAAACCAGGTGTGGGCCCTGCCTGGCAATGGGACGGCTGCGTGTCCCCTCTTACTGTCCTTATCTGTGAACTCAGGGCCTGTTTGTATTTGCTTCCTGCCTGGAGGCTCTGCTGCTGAGAGGGGAGCAGAGGCTTCATTGGGCAGGAGAGCCCTGACGGTATGGGAGAGTGGCAGTGGGTGTGCAGGAGCCCTTCGTGGCACTGCAGGGTCCTCATGCAATCAGCAGATGATGTGTCCCATGCCGCCTCCACCCCGGCACTTAAGTACAGGGAGTGTGTGGGGCCTGCCCCACCTGTAGGCAGTGGATCTCACCTGGGATCCAGCCAGGGGCATGGTGGGGCCTCAGGGAGTGAGAAGGGAAGCAGGTATGAGGACAGAGCCATAGTTCCCTTCTCTTACTGTGCTGGAAGGAGGCTCCTGGGTGGGTTGTGGGGAAGCTTGCAGACCAAATAAAAAATGTGGAGCATGAAGTCTGAGAACCATTTGGGGAGAGATATGACTGGGTCCTGGGCGTTTCTGGGCTGTTGAGGTTTTCCCAGATAGAGGCTCTTGGACCTCACGGCAGTCCTCCTCAGGAGGCAGATGGAGAATGGAGGTGCACAGGGGGCCTTGCCTGCCCACTCCCAGTGGGAGCTGGCTTCCAGGGAAAGGTGTACTGTGAGAACTTTTCCAGGTCCAGGGAGGGCCCCAGTGTCCCCACTGCAGGGTGGTAGAGGCATCCTGCAGCTCCCTGGGTCCCAAAGCCAGGTCTCTCTAGCAGGCTCCTCTACCTGCAGGGAGTGACCTGGCGGCCATGGGGTTTCCTCTCAATCATTCTGGGCTCTGGCTTTTGGAACAATAAATCTTCAGCATGAAGATCATGAATTTCCATGGTATGATTAATGGAAGAAAAATTTAGATGGCAGTGTGGAAACCGACCAGATTGAAAAAGTCCCTATGAGAAGTTGGGTGAGGGTTTCGAGCTCCGGACCCGGCCTGGAGCGCCACCTAGTGGTTCTGGGCGTGGCGGCCACCGTTCCCTCCGCAAAGCTTGGTGGATGCCCATTGGGTGGACGCTCTGGGCGGAGTGTGCCGGTCCCTGGGGAGCCTTGACAAAGTTCCACTGGGACTGTCCCTGGTACAGGGGACACAGGACCACTCCACAGTGTGGGCGACCTATGAAGCCGCTCCACGTCCTCGCCTTCCTCCCCGGCTGCTTGAACCATCTCTGCTTTAGTAATGCACGGGGACACCCCCACTACTTTTGTCATGCCCAGCCTGGGTCACCTTTCTGGTTTCTCATTTATGAAAATCCTACTCATCTTTTAAAGCCCGCACGTCCTGTCAAGCCTGCCTTATCAATACCGTTTCATCGTACTGCTGCTTACCACTCCTCCGGAGCTGGCTGGCGCAGGTCACCACTAGCTTGTGCCTGATCCCTGCCGTGGCCTCCTGGTGCCCCCCCAGCTTTCCCCTGTGCCCTTCGGTGGTCGTCTCTGAACAGCAGCCAGCGTGGTCTGTCAGGACCATGAATCACGTCACTGTCCAGCCTTAGGAGCTTCCCAGAATGCTAAGAACACTACCCACCTTGTCTATACTGATGCCTGCAAGATCTTGTCTCATCTGTCCCCTGCCACGTGTCACCTCCTTCACTCTGTTGCAGCCACGTGGACAGTTTGCTCCTCCTGGGGTGGGCCAGGCTCATTTCTGCCTCAGGGCTTTTGCACTTGCTGTTCCCTCCATCTAGAACATTCTTCCATCGCATCCCCTCTTCATTTGGGTCCTTACTTAAATGCCACCTTCCTGAGAGGCCTTCCCTGACCACTCTGTATCCCGATACTTTCTAACTCCTTGCCATCTTTGTTTTTCTTCATGGCATGTACCATCACCTGAAACTGTTACTGGTATGCTCATGGAACGTCTGTGTTCCCTATAAGAATAGCCTGTTCAAGGGGTGGGGGAGGCAGGGGTGGTTTGCCTATGCTGCTCATCACCACCTCCCCAGCACTCAGAACAGGCCCTGGCACTTACTAAATGGGTGCTCTGTTTGGGTTTGAGGGAAGGAAGTGCCCCTTCCAGGGGGCAACCTCTCCCCACACCCTTACCTTCCATGCACACATGTGAGAACTGCTCTGTGCCTACTCGTGGGCTACCTTGTCTTCACTGGTGCTTTGGGGTCTCCTCTCTGGAGGTAGGGCAGCTCGAAAGTGGGATGTGCTCAATTTCTGGGGTCATAACCCAGCTCCTGACACTTAGGAGCTGCTCAGTAGATACTCTTCAAAGACCAGCCAGCACCTGGCGCTGGTCAGCCACTTCCCATGCTTCTTCCATTTAAATTCTCACAACAATCCAGAAGGCAGGCTTACTGTCCTCACTGGGCACAAAAGGAGTTGGCAAGGTCACACCACCAGGAAAGCTGGAGCCGGGTATCAGATCCGTGTCTGTACCTCCAAAAGCCCTTGTGTGTATGCTTTCACCCTGCATGGAACGTTCCTGATCCCCACCTGCCCTATGTCCACCGTCCTTTAGGGACTGCCTCTTCCAACTGATATCTTGGGCTGGGACAGTGGTTGTCTTCTCTGAACTCCTCTACTATTTATTTGACACCAGTGTATACTGCTTGGGGTTGATGCTGCTTTTTCATTGTCCCCGTCCAGCTCGAGCAGAGGCCCCAGGGAGGCAGGTCTCTGAAGAGGTCGTAGCTCTTCTGGCACAGGACGCTGCAGGCTGTGGTACTCAATAAATACCGGTTGACTGATTGATTGGCTCCTCATGCTCAGCACACTTCCTCGGAGCTGCTGGAGGGAGGGAGGTGGAGTGTCAGCTATATGGAGCATAAAATAAGGCAGCTGTGGAGACTTGCAGCCAGTGAAACAGAAGCGTCCCCAGGTGAAGCCGGTGGCGTCGCAGCCCCGGGCGAGCATGGAGGAAAGTCGGTTTTGGGGCCCAAGCGCTGGCTGCTGGCTCCCAGGGATGGATGGCAAAGGCAGTGATGGACTCGGCCAGCCCACTGAGCTCCTGTCTACTTCCATCTGTGGGAAATTGGTTCTCCGGGCTCCTGAGAATAGTGGGCCTATGGCCCTTCTGGACAGTGCAGCAGGACACAGTCGCCGGAACGTCTGGGTCTGAGAAACTGGACTCTGACGTTCTTCCCGGCCCCAGAGACAAGTCCTTGCTCACCTTCCCTGACCACCGTGCCCCTCCTCCTGGATTCCTTTCTGAATGCTGGGGGCTCTCTGCTGACAAGGAGGGTAACCATGACCACTTCCGTGTGTCTGGAACCTTCAGTATGTATTACAGGGTTTTGTGTCGTTTAAAATTCGATCCTCAGAGTGACTGGAGGAGATTCGTGATGCTAGTAGAATGCCATTTGCCAAGATGGGAAAACTGAGACAATGAGAGGCTGTGGATTTGTCTGGGTCACACAGCCAGCGTGATTTGGGCCTGTAGCCATAGCTGACCTGTGGCCCCATTCTCACTCTTTCCCTAGGAGTTAGGGGTGGGGTCATGCAGCCTTTGGGTTCTGTGGACATGAACACAAAGGCAGTACTGATCTAACCACTTTCCTTTCTCTCCAGCTCTGTGGCTGTGGGCTGCTTGGAGTGGGCATTTGGCTGTCTGTGTCCCAAGGCAACTTTGCCACCTTCTCCCCCAGCTTCCCTTCGCTGTCCGCAGCCAACCTAGTCATTGCCATAGGCACCATTGTCATGGTGACAGGCTTCCTCGGCTGCCTGGGAGCCATCAAGGAAAACAAGTGCCTCCTCCTCAGTGTAAGTTGGACCCCCATACCCCAGCCCCCCAAACTCTGATCTCCCTGCACTTGGGCCACTAGGATGGGCAAGACCTGGAATGACTGTCAGCCTCCTGGATGCCCAACCTGAGCCCTGGGAAATTGTTTCTAGAATGTTTTTGCCTGACCACATCCCTCTTCCTGCGGATCCTTGATCATCCCTCCCACTCCTTGATTGGTTGTCTACTTTCTCTCCCTCTCTTATCTATCTGGTATTCCTCAGAAGTAGCTGGCCCCTCCCATACCTGGGAAGCCCGGTCTGGGTGCTTGCCTATCCCCTGCCTCCCTGCCATCCTTGTGTGCAACCCCATCCTGGCCATGACCACTACCACGTGACCATACCTAGGCGTTCTCTTTCCAGTTTTTCATCGTCCTGTTGATCATCCTCCTAGCAGAGCTGATCTTGCTTATCCTCTTCTTTGTCTACATGGACAAGGTGAGCCTTGTGAGAAGGGAGGGGGCATATGGCGTTTCACTGGGGCATGGCAGACCAGAGGAGAAGCACTGACAGGGACTTCCCTCTGAGGAAGGGAGAAAGGGAAATGGGACCAGGGAGCTAGAAGAGGCCTGGATGAAAGGTTTTGATGAGGGCATCATGGGGAAGGGGAGTTTGGGGGGCACGTGGGGAGGCTTATTACTTGTGTAGTCTTGGGAAATAGAATCCTTGAAATTACCCAGGGAGGCAATGGACAGCCTCTTGCATTAGGGAGCTCCCCATCACTGAGAGGATTCAAGCATAGTTATGTTGACTCCTTGGAGGAGGGATTCAGGTGTGTGCCCTCAACCTGACAGGTGAATGAGAATGCCAGGAAGGACCTGAAAGAGGGTCTACTGCTGTATAACACGGAGAACAACGTGGGGCTTAAGAATGCTTGGAACATCATCCAGGCCGAGGTGAGGGGTCGGGCTGGCTGGGGGGCGGGCCCTCAGACTTGACCTGGGGTCGCCATACAGGGGATGCCTCTGGAGAGAGACAAGCAGGTGAGTGGAAGAGGGTGGGCAGAACCTGGGCACAGGACGGGAGCCAGGGCACGTGCCTAAATGGGCCCAGGGAACTGGGACATGTGGATCATCTTCACCTTAGCAAGATCGTGGGTCAGGCCAGGAGGTTCAGATTCCAAGAGGAAAACAAGTCAGTGCAGCCCAGAAGCCCCATGTCAAGTTCTCGGGAGTAGGGGCCACCCACTTGGGATGATCCACAAAGCAGAGCATGTGGTCTGGTGCTCCCACCTGGGTCCAAGGCCCAGCTCAGGGAGGCAGGTGGGTGCTTCCCTTTTGGGTCCAGCCGAGACCTAAAGAAGGGACAAGAAGGAGGCCTTTGTCTCCTCTGCTGACCCCCAGAGAGGCAGCCTTTGTGGGGCCCAGTCGGTCCAGGCAGGGGAAGGTACAAAGGATGTGGCAAGTCTGACCCTGTGTGCTCCCTGCTGCAGATGCGCTGCTGTGGTGTCACGGACTACACAGACTGGTACCCAGTACTGGGGGAGAACATGGTTCCCGACCGCTGTTGCATGGAGAACTCCCAGGGCTGTGGGCGCAACACCACCACCCCTCTCTGGAGAACGGTGAGGCTGGAGGCACCTTCCCGGGGCTTCCTCCCAGAAGCCTGTGCGGAGGACAGTGTGGGGAAAGGACACCTGTGGAGGAGGGGTGCCAGGGACACGAGGGTATTGGCTTAACATAAGATGGGTGGGGGACACATGGGTCTGAATATCTAAAAGGCAGGTAGACAGTGGGGGGGGGCTGGACCCACACTTGGGAGTGTCAGAGGGTGGGGGTTGAGTGGGGGTCTCTGGCTGTGCAGGGGGGCCTTGTAGGTAGAGCCTTGGGGGGGAGGGTTGGGCCTGCTCCAAGGCCAGAGGACCAGGCCTGAGGGCCAAGGAGGGACAGGAGGAAAGAGCAAGGCTGGTGGAGGGGGGAGGGGTGTGTGAGGAGAGGGCAGTGAGGTGTGGGGGCTGGGCAGGAGGGGCACTCATGGTCCTGCCACTGCCTTAACTCTGGTCCCTGCTCCCCAGGGCTGCTATGAAAAGGTGAAGATGTGGTTTGATGACAATAAGCACGTGCTTGGCACGGTGGGGATGTGCATCCTTATCATGCAGGTAAGAGGCCTGTCTGGAGCCTCGAGGCTCCCCTGCTGGAGCTGAGCCAGAGGAGGAAGAGGAGGTACACGCACATGCACATCAGCTGACCAGGCAGCCTGCAGCCCGTGTGCCTTCCTGCTCTGCTCTGTCTTGAGGCCTTGTCTTTGGATACCTGTCCCAGCTCTGCAGGCACCGTAGGGCTGGGCTTCTGCGGCATTCCCCCTGGGCCTTGGGCCTGGTGCTGTCATTGTGCCAGTTCCGTGTGGGTTTGCTGGAGAACACGCCTGCCCTCCTTCCCAGGGACCTTCACCTGAGGCCTCGGGTAATACATCTGAGTGCAGGCTCACGCTCTGTTGGCGGCTGTCCTGGCCGCTCTGCCTATTAGTGGGCACGATCATCATGCCACTTCTTAGCATTAAGTGAGCTCAGTATGTGTCACAGGGTGCCGAGTGGGACCAGGCAGCTGGGAAGGGCTCTGCAGGCAGTAGCTGTTATTAGCAGGCATGCAGCGAGCAGCCACACTCTACAAACCCTGGCACAGATGCTGGAGACGGACCAGGAGGGAGTCCTCACCTCCCTTCCAGAAGATGAGGCTGGCAGGGCTGGAGGGGAGTGAGAGCCTCCCGACTTTCCTGGGACAAGCATTTCCGGGACTCTGTCCTTTGTCCATTTATGTATGACTCTAGCCATTTATGAATGGCTCCTCCAGCAGGAGCTTTCGATGCCCAGTTCCCCTTGGAGAGCTTGAACTTGACTGGCTGGTCCATGGAAAGACGGCTGACATCCTGCATGAAGTTTTCGTTCTTGCCCCTCAGCTCTTGGGCCTGCGGGTCTGAGGGTCTGACCGTGTCTGATTTCCCTAAGAGCTTTCCAGCTCAGCGGACGATCCTGCTGCCATTTTGGCCGAGCTCTGATATGAGATGTGTGCACAGGAGTGAGATTCTTTTCAGCATTGAGAACAGGGGCACCTCTCGGCTCCCTGTGGTCAGGCCTGGACCACAACCAGCCAGGGTCCCCTCTGGTTATGCCCAAACACTGAGTGCAAGAGCTGTGAGAGCCACGCAGTGTCTCCCGGTCCCTCTCTGTATGGCACGTGCCCACAGCACACTCTCTGTGGTGACTGTGAGGCCGTAGGCTGGCTTCCTCCTGCCTCCTGCACTGCTCTGCGTCCCCACTCCCTTCAGGGTTCAGGAGTTGAGGGAACACAGATGAGCATGAATGTTGTCCCAGGCACATCAGTGGTGAAGACACACCTGCTGCCGCCAAGACCTCATGTCGTGCTTTGCAGAACCAAACAGAGTGACTCGACCTCCCTGGTTCCCTCCTCAGTTCCATGGTAGCTGCCTCTTAGGATCGGGTCCTTTGCGCATTCAGTCCTCACCACAACCCTTGGAAATGGGCAGATTTCTGAGCCTCCTTGAGGCGTATAAGATTCTGAGGGGCTGAGCTCATCCGTGTGCCACCTCCTCTGTCACCACTGTCTGTCTGCTGCCAGCCGTTTTCAAGTACAGAGGGTTGTCCCCGCTTGCTCTGGGTGCTGTGTGGTAGACCCCAGGCCACCAGCTTCCCTCCAAGGGCCTCTCCCCCATGTCTTTCAGATTCTGGGCATGGCCTTCTCCATGACCCTCTTCCAGCACATCCACCGGACTGGTAAGAAGTACGACGCCTGAGCGGGCTGGTGGGGAGCACCCCAGCCCCACACGGACACTGTGCCAGGGGAGAAGATTTGAGCTTTGTGTTGCCTGCCCTCGCTCTCCGGACTGCTGACCCCTGCACCCACCTCCCCAGCCCACCTGCCCCCCAGCCCACCCCGCCTCAGCCTTCTTGGTGGGTGGAGGGTCAGGGAGGAGGAGGTGTGGACGAGGCACGCAGAGATCTTGAGAGGCTGGGGGGCACCTGGATTCCTGCATCTGTGTATTTGCCAAAGAAGACAGGGTGGGCTGGGTTCGTGCTCCGGGAGCCTCCCCGCCCCCAGCACTGATGCGTTTCTGCCCCTGCCCTTCCTTGCCCTGACACTTTGTCCCTATGGGGGTGGGGAGCAGAGCGCCCCCTCCTGGTGGAGAGACTGCCTGGCGGAGGCCGCTGGCAGCCGGGCACAGCCACCAGGCAGGAGAGCTGGCAGGGGCGGGGGTCTCACTGCCTCTGGGCAAGGCCCCTGGGAGCATCTTGCCCAGGCTTTTTATACTTTACAGTGTAACTTTTTTATTTTATTTTACTCTGATTATGATTATTCAGGAATATTATCTCTCAGATAAGTTTAGGGTTAGCTTTCTGATTTATAACTTTTTACTGCGTTGGTTTCTGTAATGGTTTGATTTTTTTTTCCTCTGAGGGTGGGGGACAGGTGGGGAGAGAGGATGTCCATCAGTTTTCAATCAGGACAAACCACTGTGCCATGCTTGGGAGGCCCTGAGGGGAGGCGCACTGAGCCGCAGGGAGAGGGGCAGGTGCCTGGGCCCAGGAGCCTGGAAGAGGCGTGTATAGCCGAGGGAGCGTCCTGCCCAGCACCAGGGTGTTTACTAATGCTGGCACCAGTGGCCAGGGCAGTTGGGGGTACTCTGAGGGGCACTGGTAAGTGCTTCACCAGAAACGTGGCCGGGACTGATGTGGGTCCTTTTACTTCACTGATGAGCAGTCTTTCTTTTTTCTCTTCTTCCTTCCTCCTGCCCTCTGCTGGCACAGGAGGCTCCCCTTCCACCCCACGCGGGCATTCCCGCCACAGGTTCTGCAAAGCCCAGTTACTTTCACAGACATTCCTGCTAGAAACTCTTGGACAAATACCTCTCTAGTTCAGATGCTGCTCACTTTCTCACATTGCTTCTGGAAGGGGAAGCAGTCCTGACACTTTGCTGCTCAGACAGTGGCAGAGGACCCATGACCATCAGGAGGGGAAGATGGAACTGGTGCCCATGATCATTCCAGCCACGTCCACTGGGCTGTAGCTTCCCTGCTGAGAGGGGGGGGAGCGGGGGAAGGTGGCCATGGGGCCACAGGGCTCTGGGGCTCACTGATGGTGGAGTGGGGGCCCCAAGAGAAGCACAGGGAGGTCAGTCTGGGTCTTGCTACAGCAGCCCCAGGAGGCCGACAGCCTAAAGGACCGACCGCAGTACTGATAGGGCAGGGGTATCTGACTGCAGCAGGCACCCCCATTCAGACTTTGTGCTGATCTGAGGGAGTGTTTTTGGAGCTTAAAAAAAGACAGTCAAGAATTCACGAGACTGAGCTCAGAAAGGCTATCTGCTAGCTAGGGCTAGTGCGCTTCCTCGACGGGGCCTCGCATGTCTCCTGCACCATTTGGCTCAGTACCTTGATTTACCACCAAGCTCACATCTCCCTCTCCAGCCTCTGCTTGTCTGTTCCAAAAGCTGAGACCCAGCCACCCAGCCAGCTACTCCTCCACTCGCCTAAGTCGGGACCAGAAGTACAGAACTTTGATGTATTCAGGATTCCCGGCTTGGGGGGTGGGAGTGGAGAGTGGGGTGGTCTCAACGAGTCCAGCTGAGTGAAGACCACCCCCTGAGACTGGAGCAGAGGTGCCCTGGGGAGGTGGGTTCTTGGGTGGGGGATGGGGCGGCACACGTGTGGGTCTCCTGGCCGGGAGCTTCTGCTGCCTCCCCAGGGACTCCCGACTGCAGGCTCACAGCCCGCAGGCACGCTGCCATGCTGCTGTAGACAGACACTTGGTGACCCAGCACTGGAGTCGCACGGTGGGCTTGGTGCCTAATGACCTTGTGCTTGGTTGGGGGTGGGGCGGGGCCGGTGTGTTCGTGCCCATCAATGCAATTTCAGTTTTTGTTAAAATCAACAGCAAAAGCCTAACACCTTGGGAAGGGATGTGTGCAGCCTCCCTGGCAATCTTGTTTCTGGAGCTTCAGGGGTGTGCTCCGGCCCTGCAGCCTCCGCCGCAGCCCCCCTCTGTCCCCTTACCTGTCCAAGCAGCCATGTCCACAGTCCCCCCGACTGCCTTCATGCCTCACCCCGTGCTTGACTGTGGAGGCACTTGACCGAGTTTCCCCAGGGGAAGGCACAAGTGGTGGTGGGTACTCTCCCAAGCCCCTCACCCTCCCTGCAGGGCAGTACTCACACCACCAGAAGTCCACGCCAGGTGGTGTCTGTGGTAGCGGCCCGATCTCTTCTCAGTTTCTTCCTGACCCTGAGCTCATTGGGGTGGGATTACCCGAATGAACTCTCTCACTTGTGGCTTCCCTCACCACAGTCAGAGTTCAGTCAGGTCTGAAGCAGGCTGCTTATAGATGAGACTTAGAAGGTCAAGGTTCTCCGGACTGCTTCCAGGGAGTGCTGGCCCTAGACTTGGCCTTTTCCTGCCGTCATCTTGCAGAAGAGGTGGGCAAGCAGGGACTGAGCTTTACCCTTGGGGGGTGGTGGCAGGTATTGGGGGGCAATAGCAGGTGTCCGGGGGCAAGTCTCCACCACCTTGCCCTAGCTGGAATACTGTCACCCCCTCTCCCTGCCACCATGGGCCTGCATCCTGGGCTCTTAATCCAAAAGAGTTGCTGACCCCACCCCACATCCTCAAGTGTGGTTTGACTTGGATCCAAGTGGCCATCCCTCCTTGCGTTGGTGGCCAAAAAGTAGTCCAGGTGGATGGAAATGACCGTCCCCTCCTCTGCAGCCCCCTGCCCACCCACACTGGTGGAGGTGCTAACTAGCAGGGACCTGGTGTGGGACGGGAGCTGGGTGCCAGGTGCCTGGAGTCTATCCTACATCCCCCCACCCCTCCGCATCCAGCCTCCTGAGGCCCTGGTCTCCCATCTCGCTCCTCCGCACCCCAGCGAGGCAGTAGTCCTGGCAGGCCCTGACCTCCCTGCCCCTTACAGGCACCCAGGGCCCAGAGCCAGGGGCTGGTGCCTGCAGCCTGCCCATGCCTGGGAGCACGTGAAAGCAGGGACAGCACGCTTGTTGGTTTCAGATGCACTTTTCTGCTTGCGATGCCGTATCTGTGCGCTTCCTTCATCCTGGACCTGGCTTTATTGAACATCATGTTTTTAGCATGTTTTTAAATAAAAACTGATAATGTGTCAAAAGCACAAACAGGTTGTCTCTTTGTGATTGAGTTTGTGTCCACTCAGCTGTGACTGTGACTTGACTTGTGGTGGTTGGTGTGAGGGTCACAAAGATGGGTTAGGCACCAGCCCTACTGTTTGTCTGAGATCCCTCAGAGCAAGCACTTCATCTCCCCTTCTTGGGCCCCAGTCACAGGTCTGCTGGGCAGGGTGGGGCTCAGACCCCCCTGGGATGCCCTTTGCCGAGTGACTACATGCAGTTATGGTCGGGGGCCAGTCCAGCAGGCCTGTACGAGAGGTCTGCTCACACCTCGGTGTCTGTCACTGGTCACATGTGGCCAGTCCTGTGGGACTGGATTGCCCAGGATTGTGCCCCCAGGAGGAGCAAGGAACGAATCATTCATTCATTCATGGCTGTTGGTTTTATACAGTTTTTCCCTGGTCCCTCTGACATCCCTGGGATTCATTTGGGCCTGAATGTCTTCCAGGAGTGGGGAGAACTCACAGCATGACTTGGCCCAGGCGGTGATCTCTTAAGGGGGGCTCTGAGACAACCTCAACGGCAGCATGGGACACCAAGTCATAGAGGTCAGCAGGGAGGAGGGGGCATCTTATGCCCCTCTGAGCCCACTGATACTGTGGCTTCAGGCTATAGATGTGTTCTTGGTTGGGTTCTGGTTTGTGGAGTTTCCTCAGCTGGCCCGTCCCAGTGACGAGGTGCAGGTGGGGGAAGCTCAGAGGTCATCCTTGTTGGGGGCCATGAGTACTGAGCTGGTATGGGAGTGAAGAGTGAATGTGTGGGCCCAGTAGCAGGAGAGGGCATCTCTGGACCCTTCTGTGTGTGGGGGCAGTCTCTCTCCCTCCTCAAATGCCAGGGCATTTTTCCAGAGTATCAAGGTTCAGGACCCCATCCTGCAGCTGCTGTGTCCCAAAGCTTCCAGAGGTCTGCTGAGGATGGAGGAGTCTGAGGGGACCCTCTGTCAAAGGTCTGACTAGAATGGGATCCCTGAAGCTCCCCTTAGGAAATTTCTCAGAAGGGACCATATGGGTGTGGAATTAGGAGTTGGTCGTGAACCAGGCCCTCTGACATCCTCTGAGGACCAACCACTTCATAGATGTGTGGGTGGAAGCCATTTCCTCTCTGCCCACTGTTCTGGCTGCCATCCCCATTAGGATGCTGGCCAGGTCCCTGTGCCGTCTGCTTTTGGGGGACAGAGTGAAGTCCGCTGGCTCCCAGGGCAATGCCCTGTTAGCACTGGGCTCTAGTCAAATGAGCTGAGCCATGAAAGGCAGGCTGCCCTGGCCAGGCAGGAGAGGAGATGTTCTTCTCCAGACAGGGCTGGGCATTGTTTATCTCTGGGGATGTCTGATGAGTAGGCCTGAGCATCTGTGATGGGTGCTGGGCTCTTCAGCCCGCACGAGGGGGGTGAACAAGATGACCCTGGAGGCCCTTCCCTCACCCTGTGTGCTATGGTGCTGTGGTGGGAGAGCTGCCTCCCTACCTGTGCTCAGCAAAGGGCACGTGAAAAAGGATGGCTTGTGAGCAGCAGCCGAGCAGGCTTCATCCCCATAACTAGAACTCTCAAAATGGCCAAGGCCAGGGCTTGTGGGGACAAGATGTTTATCTACCCAAAGAGGTATCGAATCTTAACTTGTGCCAACCACTGGGGTGCAGTGGGGAAGGGTCTTGAGCCAACCCTGTGCTTACAGAGCCAGCGATCCAATGAGGACCACAGAACAAACCGGATTGCAGCCCAGGGCTATGATCATGATGCTCGCGGGATGAGAGAGGCGCTGATCCCAACTTGGGGAAGCGATGTCACAGCTGAGAGTTGAAGATAGCAGTTAAGCTAGCAAGGATGGGAAGGTGTGCCCTGGTGATGGCACTGGAGCTGGTGCACAGAGCAAGCATGAAGAGGGCGTCTGCAGAGGGCGACAGCCACCCGATCACAAGGTACAAAGCCAGGGTAGAGTTGAAGTCGAGAACCGTGGGAGCTCACTGAAGTCGTGTGTGCCTGACTCACACCTGCCCTTGGGAAGGATCCCTCTGGTTCCGGCGTAGAGAGGATAGAGAGGGGCGTAGAGAGGGGTAAATGGGACAGGGTGGAAGCAGGGATGTCAAGGAGGGGCTGCTGCAGTGACAAGTGAGAGCTGATGGGGCCCACAGGGAAGTGTCAGTGGAAGGGAGACAAAAGCACCAGATTTGAGAGACATACAGGAGAATCACAAAGACTTGATGATTAGCTGGATTCACTGAGGGGGGTGCCTGGAGGGAGGGGAGACCATTCTTCCCATTCATCCGACATGACGTCCCTCGCCCTGGACAGGTAGATGACTAATTGCACCAAATGGAGGATGAGTGTGTTTCCCGGGGTTGGTGCTCCTGTGCCCGCAGAGACCAGCATGGTATAATTAAATCTCTCCTTTTGTTTGCATTGAGCTTCGCAGCTTGCAAAATGCTTCCACGTACGTTATCTAGGTTTCTCCTGACCTGTTATTTTATCTGCTGTCACGGGGTTGGAACTTCCAGCGTTAGAGATGGGCCATGTTCGGGTGAAGAGCACTGGTTTGGGAGCTGGAGGGTCTGAATTCTCACTGTGCGTGTGAGCCCTGGGGATCACTAAACTTGTCCTGCTTTTATCATCTGCAAAATGAGGACAATACCTATTTTGCAGATTTGCTGTGAGGATTAAGTAAAACTATGTATGTAAAGGCACCCAATCGGTTCCTGGACCAGGGTAAGTGCTTGGCAAGAAATTGGTCAGATCTGAGTTCTCAGGAGGCCCCAGACCAGAGGTGGAACCCCAGGGAGGAGCATCCCCCTGGCTGAAAGCTGGGGACACAGGAGAGTCATCTCCTGGGGACACAGGGAGTCGGTGTACGTGGGGTGGTAGTGAGCTGTGGAGTGGAGACGTGCGGGCTGGGTGGGCAAGCTTCCCCCATGCCTCCGTGTTGCTCTGGAATGGCAGCATTCAAGACTCCACAGAAACAAGAGGAAGTCAGATTAGATGAATGTCGCTTTGAACACAGAAATATTGGCATTGCGATGGTCCCATCTAAAGCACTCAGCAAAGAGGAGGAGGCTATCGATTGAGCCATCTCATTTCTGCTTAGTGTCTTGACAGCTGTGGAGATGGACTATTGCATGTCCTTAAGCTAACAAAAAGTGTTATGACCCTGCATGGGCCATGCTCAGGCCAGACTCTGTGACGCTGCCTGCTGGAATCCCCCCTCTGTGGCCCTACAGACCCCAGGCGGCCCCGAGCCACCCAGGGAAAGCCTTGGGTGCTGTCCTCTTTCCCGTGGCGTCCCTGGACACAGGAGGGCAGGGGTCTGGGGGAGCAGGGCCAAATAGGGGTCTGTGGCTGGGTCTGGTGGTGTGAGACTGTCGCCCAGAGACTTTCCTTCTGGTGGCTGCAGGGTAGGGTTCTAAGAGCTGGCCTTGCCCAGCATCCAGAGCAGGGCCGATGCAATGTGCAGACACAGTGCAGGGCCTACGTGCTATTTACGTATTGGCCTCAGGAAGCTCCTTGCTCTCTGCCTCCCTCCTCGTGCCCCAACTGACCCCCTACCTGAATTCCCGGGAGCCCAACACATTCTCAATATGTGTCTTTTTCCCTGGAAAGGGACAGCAGTTCCCGAAAGGACTCGGCCTTCTTATTTACAGCTTGGCACCTCAGGGAGACATGTTGAATTTGTTCTCATCCCCAACTCGGTGTTCTCTAAACCCCAATTAGGGATCTCATGAGCTGCTTTCAGTCTATTAGAAGTCGGGTAGAAATTGCTCATGACCTCTTCAAGAATGCCCAGGCTCACAGGAACATGGCCCTTGGGGCTCAGGCTGCCCTGGGCCTGTCCTCACTGATGCTGTTGGTACCTGCTGATGGCAGGGGACAGATGGGAGCTTTCCTCACTGCCCTCTTCACCCCTGGCCTGACCAAAGGATCCCAGTGAGTCCCTCGCAGCACCCTCTCCTTCGTGCCCAGTCCTTGCTCTGCTGGGTTTCAGCCCAGGGCAGAAGCACAAGGAAAAGGGACATAGGGGCTTCTCGTATATTTGTTTTTAAGGAGAAGGTAGTGGAATAATCTAGGCTTTTGGACCTCGTATCTCTACCACCCCACCCCACCCCCGCCCCGATAGCCTCTCTATTTTCAGTTGGGGAGAGGGAGTAGGAACCGGGGTCCCAGCTCAAAGTAGCCCACCTTGTGGTGACATGACAGCCTGACACTAGAGCACCTGCTGGGAAGTAGTGGCAATTGACAGGGCCAGCTGGCAGCCATCGAGGAGGATGGCTTCGCATAGCTTCTCACTGCTGCCCACCTACCTGAGGTGGCCACCAGAGCCTTTTCAGACAGCAGGGATATTCACCCACCGCACTCTTGTGCGGTCGACAGGGGCCCAAAGGAATGCTTGTCCCCCCAGGCACCTTTGTGTGCCTGTGTACGTGTGCCCACCCATTCACAGTGATGGTAGCGGAGAGCAGATGTCTGGGTCCAACAATATGGGTGACCTCGCACGGGCCCTGGATTGGGTCCATCCCCTGCCTGAGACACAAGCTGTCAGAGGGCTACTGCTGTGATTGTTCAGGGAATGAACTCAACCGAAGGGGCCAGAGACCCATGAGAGGTGGCCAGGCCTGTAGACGTCACCTGCTACATAGCAAGTGAGCTGGCCTCTTGCAGCTTCTCCCTGGCTGAGACGCTCTCACTCCCCATCTGCTTGCCCACCCCACCCTGGTCTGGCCATCTTGGAACCCCTGGAATCCAGCTTCCCCAGCTACTGTTCAGGATCACCCACTCACCTGCCCACCTCCAGCGAGTTTTCTAGACAGAAGAGTGGATGAGACAGAATGAAGGGTTTGTGTCATCACAGCATTTCCTTCTCATAGCTCCACACAGGGCCACCTAATGCTCTCCGCTCCTCTGAATAAGATTGACGTCATTCTGCATTCGGATGCAAGAGTGTGCCGCCCTGGATTTGAGGATCGGGATGCATCAGCTGGTCCAGGTGGAGAGCAACTGGTCTGGGTAGCAGTAGGAGTGTGTGTGTGTGTGTGTGTGTGTGTGTGTGTGTGTGTGTGTGTCTGGGCTCCTGACACTCGGCTGGGAGCCTGAGGGCCAGCGGAGGGGGCCCTTCGCCCCGACCCCTAACCACATGCAGCGTTGCTGCAGCTAGTGTAGGGCGATGCCCGTGGCAGGACATGCAAACACGGGCTCATCAACGAAGCTGGCTGGGCAGTGTAGTGAGCGACGTGGGGATGTGGGCTGACCACGGCTGAGAGCTTTCAGAGGCGCGCAGTCCGAGCCTATTTGCTTGTAGCCAGGAGCCAGTGGCACGTATGCGTAGGCTAAGGCAAGGTCCAATCAGAGAAAAGGTGAGAGCCGGCAAAAATAACGGTAAGTGGGACCCCGATCAGTGTGGTCAGTGGGCTTCCTCGTGGGGCTCCCCCTTTCCCTCCCTCTCCCCAGGACTAAGGTCCGCTTCAGCATGTACAGTGGGTTGAAAGACATCTGATGAACTGATGGCCTGGGATTTCCCTGTGGATGAGGAAAAAAGCCACAGAAGGTAGTCCTAGATACAATTCCTTTATTATCATGCCACCCAGCAGGTGAGGCC
The DNA here is from genome assembly GCF_905146905.1 of Nyctereutes procyonoides. Lineage (NCBI taxonomy): Eukaryota > Metazoa > Chordata > Mammalia > Carnivora > Canidae > Nyctereutes > Nyctereutes procyonoides. The sequence continues at coordinate 4,573,789 of NW_026575028.1, forward strand.
AGGCAGGCACTGAGGCCAGCGAAGTGGAGAGGTGTGTTTACAACTACAGTGACTTCTCTATATGCAGTAAGTTAAGGCAACTTCTCAGTCTCTAGAATATTGGGACAACCGTATCCAAAGGCCAGCTGGTTCCAGAAGCCCCCTTGACCTTCTACTGGGCTGCCTGGAATTCCTAGTGGCACTTGCACAGGGTGTCTCTGGGGCCAAAGCAGGAAGGGAAGGGGCACGTGAGAGGCTGGGGGTACAGACAGGGTGGGGGGCATTGTGCTAAACCAGAAAGTGGGGGTGATGAGAATGGAGCTGGACTCTCCCAAAGCACACAGGAGGGTGGTGGGAGAATGGGGCTGGGGACCTAATCTGTGCCCTTCCAGGAAGAGCACGCAGGCACCTGGTCTCCCAGCCATGGTCACAGAGGGCAGAGCAGGTGCTGCAAGAACGCACTGCAGGAGGGCGCGTTCGGGGCCCACTGCAATGCCTCACCCCATCCTCGCGTGGCCAGTGGGCTGGGCCCTGCTAGACCTCCCGAGGGATTCTGGGATGCTTAGGGTGATGCTCATACAAAGGAAGGTGGCAAATGTCCTTTGTGGGGAGCTCTAAAGCAGCGGTTCTCAAAGGGTGGGTCCGGGGCCAGGAGCCCCAACATCATCCAGGAACTTGTTAGAAATGCTCACTCTCCATGCTACCCCTGCAAATTTGAAGCTCTGGGGTGACACTTAGCAGTCTCCAGGTGACCTGATGCATCCTCAAGTTTGAGAACTTCTGGTTCAGACACATCACTAGCATCCTGGGCGATGTGAGTGCCACCCAGCAGTGACAGAAGATGCGTTTTCTCCTTAGCTCGTCAACCACTTTCCCCTATGCCTCCCCCACTCTCCCCAGGCCCAAAGTAGCCAGAAAGTAGAGAATATTTGCCAGGTGGAAATTGGGGTGGGTGGCGATGAACATGTTTCAGTTTGCTTCCTCTACCTCCAAACCCAGGGACGGACCGGAGTGGCTGCAGTGCACAAGGATTCCCCCACCCACCCCGGGGCTGTCCTGGCCCTGCCAAGCCTGAGTGTCTGTGGCTGTGCCCAGGCTGAGCAGCCTGCTGAAATTCCAGGCCATCAGCTCTGTGAGACAGAGGCTGCACTGTGCCACCCTCCAGCAGTACAGCGAGGGAAAGCTAGCTGAAGGTGGTTAACATGGGCCCCCGGGGTGGCTCTGAGTGCCTGTGACCTGAGACACCCCCCCCGGCTCCCAGCAGGGGGCAGCCCTCCCAGCCCTCTGGGCCCCTAGATATGATCTCTGCATGGGCACGAGATCCCACACGCCATGGGCAGGTTCTGATTGCTGAGGTCTGGTGTGCTCTTCCTTGGTGTCAACACTGGCACCCGAGGTGACAGGCTGGCAATTCCCCCGAGCATGGTCCCCAGGGCCCCCACGTGCTGCCTGAGCCAGTCCACCAGGAGGCCCCGGCTGTCAATCGGGAAAGGAGCCAGGCCGCTCTGCAGGTGTGCGGGGCGCGCTGGCGGTGGGGCCAGATGGATGGTTCCGTCCGATCTGGGAAGGGGGGCCAGGCCGCTGCTATTGGACAGAGAGTGCCCCCTGGGGGACCCGGTGTTTCCGAATGTCAGAATGTCAGCCAGATGGCTTCCTGCAGAGATGGAGAGCCACAGGATGCCGAGGAGCAGGGGCTCCCAGCCCAGCTTCCCTGGCTTCCATCAGCTGCTACCGCCTGGCAGGTGTCTTAATTGCTCTGAGCCTTGATTTGTCACCTGTAGAGGGGGGACCAGTACCTTCTTGTTGCGATCGCCACGGGAGAGCATGTACGTGACTCACACATTCAAAGCTCACGGTAGGCCCCCGGTGACCAGCAGCATCTGCTGTGGCCCGACCTGTACAGAATGCTGCCTTCCTTCCTGGGTCCCAGCGTGTCGGGGGCCTTTTGCTTGCACACGGCTGATGACAGCTGTCCACAGGCATGCCCTTCTCTATCCGAGGAATTCATGACCATGACGTCCAAGCAGTGCCCTGGGTGCAGATCCGCATGCTCTCAGGCAGGGTGGGCACATCCTTGGCTCCAGACTCCAGCCCTCTGTGTCCTGAGCCAGAGCCTGCTGTAACCTGGGCCTCCATCTCCTCTGCCCTTGCCTCACCTCCCGGGCTGTGGGCACCAATGAGCAGGTCACCGTTCCCTAAAGCTCTGCGTTGTTCCATCTCTGTAGCTTGGGCCATCCATCCTTGGTCTGGGTGGGCCGGTGTGCAGGAGCCTTTTGCTCGCAGCCAATCCTGCCTTCAGCCAGGATGGCCTAACCCAACACGGGGGGCTGGGGCCAGTGCTACCTGCCTATCACCCTGTCCCACCTCCACAAGCCCCACTGACCTCAGTAAAGAGGGCAGTGGCTCCAGCAGGGGCCACAGGACACAGCCCTTCCCCTGGCATCACCACCACCCACGGGCCCCTCCACTGGAAGAACACAGCTCTCTTTCAGGCCTCACTTGGTAAGACCTGTCAGTCTGTGACCTGGCCTTGCCGAGAGCTTGGGAGGTAGTTATTTCTCGGCTGCACGAGTCCCAGAGAATTGGAAGGCAGCAAAGATAGTCCCAGCACCCTTTTTCTCGGCCTTGGCACAGTCCGGGATTACCAGAAAGCTGGTTTCCCTGTTAATGGATTTGCAATCGCAACCCCAGGGCCCTGGGGGGCAGAGTTGCTGAGCCAGCCAGGGTTCCGACAGCCCCCAGGGGATCTCCGGGGTAGAGGAGCAATCTGCCCAGGGAAGCTGGTCTTTCCTGTGCATGTGAGTAATCTGCATTCGGAGGGCATACAATTTCTATACATGTAGGGCAGTGTCTGGGGACAGCAGTGACCTGTGTACGGAAGAGAGCACAGCCTTCACCCAGGACTGGCCCAGGTTACCAAGAGCTGCGCTCATCACCCTGGGGCTTGCCATGAGTTAGAGGCAAGGGGTGACCTTTCCTGGCCTTGATGTTGGCAACAAGGGGTCGCTCCCTCATGGTGGGTCCCCAGCCCCGGAAGCTTAGGACCTGGAAGGTATAGGAGCTAGGTGCGGGATTCCGGGACTATGAGCTACCCACTTGTGACAGTTACTTGGAGAGGGTCCCTGTGGCTGACTCCCAAGTTGACACCTGTTCTTTGGAAAACTGCCAGCGTCTCTACTCTGCCTTTTCCAGGGTTTTGTTGTTGTTGTTCCGTTCTATCTTAGTATTTAAGAAAATGGTTCCTGAAAATTCCCTGCCTGATTCAGAGAAGCAAGAGAGAACCAAAGGAGGGGACTGGATTCACTCTGGGGAGCAGAGCAAGGGCTCTGGGAGGGGCACGGTGGTGGTCATGGAGTCTGGGACTGTGGGCCCAGGAAAAGCAAGGCCCAGGGCGGAGCACCCCTCTACTCAGCATTGAGCCTTCTCAGTGGCCCCCATATTGCAGGGCCTGTGACTTGGTCTACCCAGGAAGGACTTTTCACTCCCACCCACACGAAGAGCTGGAGATCATTTAAAAACCTGGCATTCCTGAGAATCAGGCCATAGGAGATCCCTGCAGGGCCTAGTTACTACAGAGGGGGGGGGCACAAGCCATAGTGTTCTGGGGGATCTCTCCCAGGGATGGCTTCTGGGCAGTGCACAGGGTCCTGGGGCAGCATTTGCCTGTGACCTTACCTGCCCTGCTCCTCGCCCTGGTGGTGCCTAAGCCCAGTTTCTGGGGTCTCACCCCAGGCCTCTCCACTGCCAGGCCCTGTGAGAAGGAACCAGGCCAACAGGGCGCTATCTTCCAGGTGACAGGGGTGGGTCGGTGTATCAAAGGCTGGGGCTTCTGGGGGCAGAGCCCACCCTGACTGCCCCACCCCAAGCAGAGACAAGACGAGGGGTGCTCAGCACCAGTGGGGAGATGATGTGCCCCAGTGGGGAGTCCCAGAGGGGCCAGAGTTTTTAGACCTTCATTCTAGCTTTTGGAGCTGGGAGGGAGCAAAGGGTGTGATTCTCACCACCCCCTGCAGTCCACGGGACCCCACTGCTGGTGAGGGGTGCTGGTGGCTGTTTCCTGGCAGGATGCATCCTGTGCCCAGGGATCCTGGCAGTGAGCACTTGGTAGTGGAGAGAGGGGGCTGAGGGCCCCCGGCCTGGGTGGGAGCCACAGGAGCCATGGTCTTGGGCACTTGGTGGGTCCGAAGGGGCTAGGCACACAGTAGAGGGAGTTTCTAGGCAAGCTGGTGCTGACTCTGCAGGCCTGGAAGATGGGATGTGGGCACCTGTCCTTGCGAGGGGCAGTTGGCCATTAGTAAAAATGCAGCTGGAGCCTCCGGTGCAGGCAACAGGTGAGAACCATCCCACAGATCTGCCAGGTGGAGAGAGCAGAGGAGCAAAGAGCAATCAGAACCTCAGCAAGCAGCCCTCCCCAGAGTGCCCTGGAGCAGGCCTGTCACACTCGGGTGCACACATGGGCATCCTGATGAAGGCAGATTCCAACCTAGGAAATCTGGGGTGGGGCCCGAGATCCTACGTTACCAACAAGCTGTCCACTTCTGGTCTGCGGTCCCAGATCTCCAGAGACGGGCCAATTTAACTAGATCCTGGGTGGTAGTAGTTCCGCTCCCTCACTGCTGTCTGAAGCTGTCTTTCTCTAGGAGAGGTTCTGTCTGTGTTTCGCTGCTCTCAGACTCCAGAGCAACACTAAGGTTCATAGTCAGTTCTCTGGCTGATGTACAGAAGCCACCGGGCTCTCAGAGGCGCGCCCAGAGGGGTCGCCAACTCTTCCTGTTAAGCCAGCTTGGGATCCGGCACCAGGCCCAGCCCCAGCAGCTGGCCTGACAGTCCCTCCATTGCAAGGGGCTGAACAAGGAGGCACCAGAGCACCCTGCCCAAAGCTGGGCAGTGCTAGAAATTCCCCGTCCCCCTGGGGGGTCTCACTTCGCCAATCTCTAAATGCAGCACAAGAAGCTGTGGAAGTCTCAGACCCTCGAGGCCCGTGACTATGATCTTGCTGTGATAGCGATGCCATTGGATCCCAGAGGCAGAGGCGCCGCGGGGGCAGCCCCATACCTGTCTTGTGGCACGTGGGCAAAGGCAATTTCCTCAAAGATACAGAATAATGCCCATCGTCCCCAAGAGCTTCTCGCCCCTTTGCCCTGCTCTCCATCCCCACAGGGCGGACGCTGGAGTCCCTGAGCACAGCTCGCAGCTTCCGGACTTGGTCCTAAGAGCTGTGCTAATCCACTTTCACACTCAGCCACGAGCTGAAGGCAGCCCGAGAGGCTAGCTTGTCTCCCACTGGCTTCACGCAGGTGCCATCACAGCCACCACACCCAGGGGTCATGCGGCATGCCCTGCTCCCTGGCCCTTGTGGTCTGACGGCTAACCTGTGGGGCTATCTGGATCTTTCTGGTTCTGGCTGAGGTTGGGGAGGGTAGATGGGAAGGGTTGTGGCCACACCTCCTACAGTGTGGGGTTTGTGCCGGGGACTGGGAGAGTGGAACTTGCTGGAACTTGCCCGAGTGTTCCTGGGGTGCCTCCCAAGGGAAGGCAGAGAGAGGCTGGAGGTGTATGGGCCAGACTCTCCCCAACACATGTCCACACATACAGATGGAGCCTCCCCAACACATGCAGATGGGGCAAGGATGCACTCAACATGCATGCACACGTACGCACATACACGAGCACACACACAAGCACCCTGATTCATGCCAAGGAGTAGTGGCCATCTGATCCCTGAGGGAGCACCCGCGTCTCCTTCCTGAAATCAGCACCCATCGCTTTGTGTGGCCAGCACAGGGTGAGCAGAGAAAACAATTGACAGGTCGAGTGCAGGAGCAGGAGACGGCAGAGGATGGAGGATGGGGGGGGGCGGGGATGGCAGCGGAGGGGGCCCAGCTTGGGGCAGCGCTGCACGGGGCACAGCGCCCTCTTCTGGCAGCTGTCCAGGCACAGCATTTGCCACCCATGGGGCTCTTTTTTCACAGAGAGATGGCATTCTCTCAGTTGCTTTTGAGGTTTTTGAGCCAACACCTGATTGTTACCCAAGAGCATCAAGGAAGGGCCGGAGAGGTCCCAGGAAGCCAATCCAACATGATCTTTCAGCTTTCCCTTTTAATGACCTGCAGATCCCAATCTCAGCTGTCTTGTGAGTTTTCTCGGCTCTGCAACATGTTTCCATCCTCCAAACTGGGACTGTCCAGGTGGGAGTGCGGTAGCTTCTCTTTGGGCCTGTGTGATCTTGGGGACAGGTATATCTGTCTCTGAGCCTCAGCTCTTCCTCTATCAATAGGAAAGCCTCCAGACTGTTCAATAGCCTTCCCTGGAGAGATTCTTTAAAAACTAGGATGACAGGACCACACCATCACGGTTCCCCTCCTGCACCCTGAGCCTTTGATAAGCCAGGCAGTGGCCCTCCTGAGCCCTCGGAGTAAAGCCCTCCCTCCACAGCAACCAGTCAGGATTTTGCAAATTCAATTCCCTCACCCTGTCACTCTTCCCATCTTAATTCTTCTTGTTAAATCCCTTCAAGGTTTAATTATATATCACTTTCTCCAGGAAGCCTTCCCTGACTGCCCATGGCAGGTTATGGCCTCCTATATGCTACCCCAAGCCCTAGGTTGCACACGTGCACAGTGCCTCTGCCTGCAAGTGACAACCCATGCTCTATGTGTCTCCTCTCTTGAGTGAAAGCTTCCTGGGAGAAGGGACCACATCCTGCCCGCTGGTGGCCCCGGCACTAGGCTTAGCACCTGACACAGAGCAGCTCTCATTACAAAGCTGACAATGGAGGCTCAGCCCTCAGCATCCTCTGCACAGCCCCTGGGTGGGAGGCTTCCAGAGTGTGTGTGTGAGCAGGGTGGTAGGAAAAGGATGAGCCACTACATCCTTTCTAGACAGAAGCTTCCCTGCCAGAGTATGCTGGAAATTAGCTTCCAAAGTTATCTCAAGGTGGAGTGCCTCCAGAGTCTACCCACAGTAGAACACAGAGCCCCAGGACTGGGGTCCTCACTGGCTCTGCCATGGTGGCCATGTGACAGTGACCACATTGCTGGGCTTGGTGTCTTCAGATGTACACAAGGGGGGGCGGCGCCCAGTGTTCTCTACCCTGGTGCACACTGGAATCCCTGAGGGCTTTAAAAAATACCCAACGCCAGGCCTCATCTCGGAAAGTCCGAGTCTGAATCTGTGGAGTTGGGCCTTATTGTCACGTGCAGCTGGGGCTGCCAGCACTGGCCTAGGTACCTTGTAAGGTCCTTCCAGAACGCAGAGCGATTCGGAGGTATCCCAAGACCCCCATCATCCCTTTCAGGTCTGAACATCCTGAGTAGTGAGTGATGTGTCTGGGGTGGACACAGAGGCCCCGCAGGGTCTGGCTGAAAGGAGCGCCTGGCAGCAGCATGGAAGGGATGTGTGTGCCCATCGTGTGCGGGGCACCCGGCTTCAGTGGGCCGGCCGGCGTCCAACTTCTGCGGCAACCTGCAGCCACAGACAGCTCCGGGCTCAACAGGGACCACTGCCAGAGAGTTCCAATTGTTAACGGATTCTCCAGTCTGCCTCCTTGGAAACTCCACCTGTTGTTCCTATCTGTCTTCTGGTATCCCCGGAGTGTCCCCTTGCTCCCCCACATGCCTGCCTTTGGGTATTTAAGGACTGTGATGGTTCCCTCTCCTCCCTGGCCCCTGACCTTCCCCACGTCTGACCCTCCGGTGCCCTGTGGCTCCTGTCACTCACGCGGGCCAGCGTTCTCAGCCTGGCTGCACACTGGACCCACCAGGGAGCTTTACAAGGATGCTGATACCTGGCCGTGGGCCCCAGATGATGTGACTAAATTATGCTGGGGTGTAGCCTGGGTCTTGGGCAGTTCTGACGCTGGCCAGGTGGTCCCCAGGTGCAGGCAAGGTTGAAGCCTGCTGCCGTGGAGGCTCTGCGGAGATCCTGTGTCCCTCCAGCCCACCACCATCTCTCCTAAGTATATCAGCGCCTGGTCCGCGCACATCCATGGGGCCACAAGTGACATGTCGCCAAATATCTGCAATCAGGGTTTGTTATGTTAGCCACATTTTCTGCTTGGCGTTGAGAGCATTCACGAGACATGCTGTGATGTTCTAGAATATTGCAGCACGTGAGTCTCACTGAGGCAGGGTCCTTACCAAAAATCACAGAACCTGAGAGCTCCAACAACCAACTCAACCAGAGCGGCTCCTCGTGTCTAATACCCAGGCTCCTATGTGGGATTTCCACAGATTAGAGAAGTCTATCACTTCACGGGAGGCTTGAAAAATATCCAACTCCTCCATTTTATAGGAAGGAAGCCTGAGGCTCAGAGAGGGAACGTGACTTCCTCAAGGTCAGGTGAGAAGCGGGGAGGCCCTCTGACCTCTCCTCGGGTCCTGGAGACCAGGGGCACAGGACACCGCCTTTTAGCTGCTGAGGCTTGGGGATCTTTGCAGGGCCAGGCCGGGCATGTGTGGGGAAGGCGTCCGGTGCCCACTCCGGGGACCAGGGCTGAGCCTGGGGCCCGCCGGGTGGCCAACCTGGACTCGGCCAGCTGAGTTCCAGCATCGGCCAGCAGAGGGAGCTGTGACCGAGGCTTGGCTGCCCAGGGCCGGCGGAGCAGAAGAAGGGCACAAGCTGGGCGTCGGGCGAGGGGCGGGGTCCACGGCGGGGCCGGGGCAGCCCCTCTGGGGGCCCTGAGCGAGCAGCACCTCCACAGCAAGCTGCGCAGGACCAAGGAGTCATGGGGGTACGACATGGTCCTCCCCTCCCTGGGCAGTGCTCCCACCCCTGCCTATTTCACTTTGACCTCAGGCTTGGGGCCAGGCAGGCCCACCCCCTGCCCTGGGGGTCACTGGCCCTGTCTTCAGCCTCTCCAGGCTCCCCCAGGCCCAGGAGGCCAGGGGGAAGGGGATGGAGTGTGGTCCAGACGTGGTCAGTGTGCACACAGAGCAGGCCCCTCACACCTGAAGGAGACGGCAGGTTTCTGGAAACAAGTTATCCAGGAGCTGGAGCACACAGCTGCCCCTTCCTCACCCCCCAGTGGCGCCTCCTCAGCTCACTCTGTGGGGCAGAAGGCCTGCGCCAGGGAAGTGCCAAAGGGGGCCTGCGGATGCCACGCGGGGCTTCTGGCCTGCGTGCCAACTGTTGGAGATGGGGCAAGCTGCTCTGGCCAGGAAACAACTTTTCGAGAAGGCTTTTTTTTGAGAGACAATGTGCCCACATGGAAATGAATAAAATAACGAAGGGTACCATTTATTGAACACCTGCTATCTGCTCAGCGACGAGCCAAGTGATTTACATATATATTGCTAATCCTCTCACCAAACTAGGTATAATTAGCCCCATTTTACAAACAAGGAACTGAGGCCTAGAGATGGCGTAACTAGCCCTGGGTTGTCTGCTTCCCCCTACCCCCCCGGCCTCCAGCGGGTAGAGCCCCGGATGCACAGACCTACGTGCCCAGGCCGTGCAGTGATCTGGAAGGAGCCCACACTGGCGGGCTCTCTGAGCCAGCTGCCGCTACCGCCCTCTGCTTCTCTTTGCATGGAACTCTGTGTTGGAGGGCGGGTGGGATTGGGGAAAGCAAACACCACAAGTCAGGAGGCTTGGGGACCAGTTCAGGAGATGACACCCTTGGTCTTTTCTCAGGGTCCCAACCTTCTGATCCGTGGAATGGGAGAACGAGGACACGCCTGGCCTGGGTCTCACGTGGTGGCAGGAACAGAAAGCGCCTGAAACTGCTCTGAAGTCTACAGATAGCCTGGTAAACCACCACTTCTGCTTGCGGGGAGGCCTTCCCTGTTGAGCACAGTGAGCGTGTCATGCTCATGACCTCATTCTTGTCTAGACCTTCTGTTGCACGGCTGGGGGAATCCATGAGGCAGGCAGGGACGTGGCTGCTCTACGCCTAGAGCCCAGAGGATCTCCGGGCCTCTGACCGCCACCCCCCACCCCTCAGGGCTGGTAGTCCCGGTCCTTACGGGAAGGGCGGGGCGGCACTGCGCTCCCTCTGGAACTTGCTGCGCCAGGCAAGGTGGCCACGCAGGGCCCAGCCCCAGGGTGCCCCTCCTGAATCCTCTCTACCGACCCTGGACTGGAGCGACCGAGAGACTACCAGTGACTTCCTGGGTGTAGCAGGGAGGCGGGTGGAGCAGGGACACAGCAGAAGGCATCGCTCAGAGCAGAGAGCTGGGCATACAGGAAGTGTACATCCACGGGCAGGCATGTGTGTGAACACACACACCGGGGAATGAGTGCACATGCATGCACACACACACACACACACACATGCACCAGCACACCTGAACACATACCCGTGCACACAGTGCCACGTACACCTAGATGCATGCGGATGACCCACGGCCTCACACCTACCCCGGCAGGCTGCACACACACACCCGCGTGCACACACACAGGCAGCATGCACATACCTGAGCTCACACTCACACTCCTCAAGTTGGGCCCCAGGGCCCCCAGGCATTTTCCTTCATCTTTTCTGGGGAAGAGAGTGACCATGTGATTCAGGCTTGGCTGCTCAGGGAAGGTGGCAGAAGAGAGGGAGAGGGCAGGGCAGCACGTGGGAGTGCAGAGGGCAGTGATCTGCGATGCCCACCCAGGGGAGAGGGGTTCACAGCTCTGCTAGAAAACCCCGTCCTTATCTGCCCTGCCTCCAACTCACCTGCAGACAGGCCACCCCGATGCCCACCGCCCCCATGAGCAGTAGGTGGTCAGCCAAGAACTGCTCCAGCTTGGTGATGCAGCCTCCCTGTAAGGTAAGGGCAGGTTACACACGGTGGTCCAGAGGTGGGCGAGGCTGGGGCAGGAAGGGCTGGTGGGGGTGCTGCATCCACCCAGATGAGGGCAGGCCAGAGGCTTAAAGGGCCTGGTCCAGCATTTCAATGGCCCACAGGCTTCTTGAGTGACCCAGGGGCATGCCATGGTGTCCCAGGATCTCCCAGGGCTTTGTGGAGACCATTGAAGGCCAGCGAATAGGTGTTTCCTGCATCCCCCCTCCCCGCCCCTCTGCCAAAGCCTGCCTCTCGTGGGGGGCGGGGGTGCTCCTGGATGGCCAGGGCCATGGCAGAGCTCGGCTGGAGCTTGGGCACTCACCTCCACCTTGTAGATGTTGGAGGGATGGACCCGCTGGCCACAGCGCACCACCACCGTCTTGCAGCAGCTGTCTGGCACCCGGCGGCCCTCGGCCTCCTGAGACAGGATGTACGCGCTGTGCTGCCAGTCGGCAGAGCTGTTACTCCCGCAGCACTTGAACTGGAAGAGAGACAGACGCTGAGGGCCAGAGGCCTGGGGCTCCTCCAGCACCTCCGTGTCTGGGCTGCAGGACTCATTATTCAAATATTAACCCATCCCCGCTTTGTTCTCCCTGTGATTTTTCCTTTGCCTATTATGCGTAGTGTGCTGGTCTCTTTGAGGCCCTTCTCTCCAGGCAGGTGCAGAAGCTGGCTGTGAGACACCTGCTGGCTACCTTCTATCCACCCAAGTCCTGTAAGGAGATCATGCTCGGGGTTCTGAGGGCAGGGAGGGTCTGTGAGAAGATGCATGGGGAGTAGAAGCAGTTGGGTCCCTGAGAGAGTGGGGCTGTGCACCCCGGGCAGAGCCCAGGGCAGGGCCAAGACCATGTGGGAGTGTTTTCCTAGTCACCCAGGGAAGCAGGACCCCAGGGGCAGGGACCCCGCCTTGCCTCAGAGGTTCCTGGGCCCTCATTCAACCCTTGAAGCCTCAGAGCCCTCAGACCAACAGGAACACAGAGAGCGTCCCAGAGCCCAGGACAGGCAGGTCAGTGTTGACCAGAGGGGCGGTGTCAGTGCTGGATAAGACTGGTGGGCTTCTGCTCTGCTCCAGGGCAGGACAGCTCCAGCCCGGGGCCCCGGGGATGCAACAGGACACTGCTTCTCTCTTGCCTTTCTGAGTTGAGGGACCAAGTGCCCATGTGAGCCACAGAGCCAGCTGGGTGAGGCTGTCTGTGTGGGGGTGCAGGCAGCATGGGAGGTACGTTCAGTACAGTTAACGAGGGTGTGTTAGGCAACTACTATGCGCCAGGAGTGAAGCCGGGCCTGGCTCTTGCATCAGCCACCTGGTTCCTGGCTTTCTGACGCTTCTCTGGAGCTTACTAGGACAGACCCGGGGAGACGTGTGTAGCTCAGAGGAAGGGGCGAGTAACTCTGTTCACGAGCCTGAAAAGGCCCCACAAGGAAGAGGAGGAGCCCTGAGGAGGCAGGCAGGATGGAACAGCACCTGGGGCTGGGAATAGCACGGTGTGTGCGAGGAGTCACGTGGGATTATACTTCTGCGTGGCCCCTGGACAGGTTACTTGCCCTCTCTGGGCTTCAGTTTTGGCACTTGTAAACGGGGCAGATGAGGGACCTCAGTCTGGTGTGTGAGGACCGTGAGAAGTTATTCTATAAAGCCTGGAGAAGAGGGCCCTGCAGGGCAGAGCAGTTAGTAGGAGACACCCTCTCCTACGATGATCGTTTTGTGAGTACATGTGGGTGAGGCATGCAGGTGCCATTTGTGTACTGGGGTGCAGCCCGCGGCCCAGATGCTGGCCCTGGCCTGAAGCCGCTGCCTCCTTGAGGCTGCTTCCTCAGGCCTAGCTGCAGGCTGGGCCTGAGGTCCCTTGTGCACCTCTGGTTCTAACTGTGGCTGGCACGTGTGAGGTGGCAGACACTGGCTCCCACAGTGCCCTTCCTCATGCCGTTCCCTCCCTCCCTAGGCAAGCCCAGGACCTCCTTCCTGGCCCCCCAGGTGGCCTCCCCAGCTCTGTTCTCCACTCCGAGGGCCCTCCCAGCCTGGTGCTGGGTGCCGCTGCCGGCTCTGTGTCAGGCTCCCAGCGTGAGGCGCCGAGGGCAGGGACCAGATCCTCACTCGGGAGGCCCAACAAGTGCAGACCTAGCCTTGGACAGGGCTGCCCCACAGGGTGTGTGCAGGCAAAGCGTGTGGGTGTGGATGGGTGTCCCTATGTCACGGGTGCCTGAGCCACTGTAGCCAAGGACAAGAGACCACTTCATGCAGAGATTACTGGGGGCTAAGCCAGTCCTGGGGAGATGAGGAGGGTGCCTCCCCCACTCAACTAAGATGCCCCTAAAGCTCAGAGCCCCACCAACCTCTGCTCTGCTTACTTGCCTGCTATTCCTGGCAAAAAAGACCAAGGCTTCAGGCCCAGGGTGGGGTCTGCAGACACAGAGCTAAGGGTGAGGGTGGAGTGGCAGGGAGAAGGGAGACCCCAGCGCACAGGCAGAGCTTCCTCAGATTTTCAGACATGGAGCCATCAGGATCCTGGGGCCACAGTGTCCAAAAGAACTTTCTACAGTGACAGAAATGCCTTTTATGTGTGCTGTCCAATTTGGCGACTAACCACGTAAGGTTATTAGGCACTGAAGTGTGGTTTGTGACTGAGGAACTGGTATTTATGTGAAACAAATTTACATAATCACACACGGCTGTGACCACCACAGTGGCTGGTGCAGGTCTGAGGTCCACTTGCCCCTTCTCTACCTCAGGCAGGAGTGTGGGTGTCACTGGGAGAATTTGCTGAGTGTCTTCATAGACAGGACAGACTGCCCTTCTGCCCCACGCTCACAACTGGGAAGTTCTTACAGTGGCCTAACTGAAATACCTCCACTCCTCAGGGACTGTGGCTGTCTGCACCCAGAGGAGGAAGCAGGCAGCCTTGTTGATGGAAAGAGCCCGGATCCTGGCCAGGAGATGGGTCAGCCAGCTTGCTGCCCACCGGGGCCTGGCGGGGAAAGGCATGGGGGGTGGTGCTTGGAGGTGGCAGTTGGGGGGGAGCTGGGGTGGGAGAGCAGGACACAGGACGGGGAGGACAGAGCGAGGTTCAGTATGCAGTTTTCACAGTGGGGTGGACTTCTCCACATGTGATTATACTGAGTGCTCCACAGGCACTACGAGGCTGCAGTTTTAGAGGCCAGTGTGGCTCAGAGAAGGTAAGTAACCTGTCCAGGGCTACACGGACAGAAGGATGGAGTCGGGATTTGAACCCACGTCTGCAGGGGCTTCGAGCCCATGGGGCAGGTGCTTACGTCCTGCTGGAGGCGGTCCACCGACAAGGTGATGTCCACAGCTCCGGGCTGCCTGTAGTTCTCAGCCAGGGTCCGGGTCAAGTGCTGCTTCAGTTCCTCGCTGAGCTGGAGAGCGGGGAGGGGAGGCGGCCTCAGTGGAAGCACCCAGCCTGGTCCCACGCCCCCGGGTCCTTCTAACCAAGCCGGGAGGGAGGAGTGGGAGGCTGTGCAGGAGTTCACGGGGCGGGGGGAGGGGGGGGAGGCTGCAGAAGCCGGGGCCCTGACAGGTGCCAGGCAGAGCTGAGAGGCTGGCAGGGGGAGGCCCGGCTCAACACTGGTGGCAGGGCAAGGAGGCCGGGCACAGGGGCGCTTTTAAATCTGTTTTCATTAGATGATGAGGAAATATTAAAAATATTTACAACTGTTACCCTGCAGGCACGCATCGGTTGTACGGGTGCTGGCTTACAATAACCAATGTGTCATCTGTCTCACCCTGGTCGTGGTCTCAAGCCCCTGATTCCCAGAACCTGGTGGGAGGGCACCTGACTGGCCACTTCGTCCTTGTCCGAGGCAGGCAGGCAGGCCCCAGCCCCGGGCTTTCTCCTTGGATGCCCGCCAGCTGGACTCATCCTCTGCCTCTGCTGAGAAGGGGAGAGGGGCCGCCCCACCTCCCATGGGGCATTCCCACTCCCTGACTCCCACGCCGCACACCAGCATCAACAGATGGGGTGGAGAATCACTGGATGCGGGCCAAGACGTAGGACCCAGATGTGCCTAGGATTGTGGGGGCTGGAGAGACAAGCCCCCCCATGTGTCAGTGCCCTAGCTCCCCCATTCCTATGCACCCTGCCCTGTGCTGGTGCCCCCGTGAGGGGTGCTGATGGGGAACGTAGCAGGAGGATGCTTGCACTCACCCTCTGGTAGTACATGTGCGCCAGGACCCCCGCCACCAGCTCAACCAGGAAGATCACCAGCAACAGGCAGAAATACTAGGAGAAAGGAGTGAAGGTGGTCACCACCAGCATCAGGCCCGGGCGGGCAGATGGCACTTCAGGACTTCTAGGCCGAGAACTATAGTCTCCCCAAAGCAGCGGGAGAGGTGGGGCGACCTGCGAGGGACCCCATCACTCATACCATCTGCCTCCTCTTCCCAGCAGCTCTGGGTAGCCTCACCTTTCCTGGCTGCTGGTATGGAGTCTCCACACACCCCTTCACCTCCTGGTCTACCGTCAGTTCGTTAATCCATCCACCCGTCCAATGCTTATTAAATACCTCCTATGGGCCAGGTACCCTAAGTAAGACAGTTACTTCCCTCAGAGTTATTGGTGGGAGGGAGGGGGCACAGATAAATAAGTGATTACAATGCTGTGCTACAAATATTACAATGGGGTAAGCCCTAGAAATGATGGGTGGTCCTAGGTGGGGGAGGGCAGTCTGAGAAGGATTCCTGGAGGAGTTGACACCTGAATGGCACCTCTGAGGATGAGCTCCCAGGTGGAGAAGGCAGGAAGCATGTGCCAGGCAGAGGGGAGAGCATGTGGGAAGCCTGGAGGGGGCAGACGGTGGTGGAGAGAGCAGAAGAGGCTGTGAGTGTCGGGCTGGCTGGCAGGAACCAAGGCTCAGGAAATTGTAAAGGCACGTGGCCTAGGAAAGGCATCGGTGTGTCTTCAAGCCCTTCATGGCCCTGCACAGGGTTCTAAATTCCTGTTGCCACCACTGCCTGGCCTCAAGGCTCGGGGCTGCTCTGCACGCTTCACAGCCTGCTGGCTGGCTTCCCGGCTGTGCTCTCTTGCTCCCACCCGGTTTTACAGTCAGGAGGCTCCGGGACACTGTTCCATCTGCAGGTCAGAGATGCAAGTCAGGCCCACGTGGCCAAGCTGGGGACAGGGAGGAAGGGAGGAAGCAGGCTACAGGCAGGGGAGAGGGAATGAGGGGGAAGGCAGTAGAGTGCTGCTGCCTCCTCTGGGGGAGCCCAGCCTCTACCCATGCTCAGTGGTTAGTGACATCTCCCAGGCACCGCCTGTCCCGTCTGGCCATGGTCACTGATATCTCTGGATTGCAGGAGAGAGCTCAGCCTATGACTGAGCCCCAAAACTCCAGGGCTCATCAAATAGGGGAAGGGATGCAAGCAGGTGGGTCTGTGAATGGGAAGAAGGTGAGGGGAAGGCCAGGTGGGTAGGCCGGATGGGTGGCTGTTGGGCCAGTTCAGGGGTAAGGCGAGTTCATACCAGGGGCCTTGACTGACTATCTCCCAGAGCCCAGCATGAAACCTGGCATTGGGCAGGACTTAAACACAGAGGGAGGAGAGGGTATTCCTATTCACGAAGAACATTCCTTCCAGGGGCAAGGCTTCTTTCCAAGGTAAGTCAATAGTGCCCCTAGCCCCCAGACATTTTATTGAGCCCATGGTCTCCTGGGCTCAGCACTGGCCACCATCAGGGGTGAGGGAAGCTTTCCTGGACCTGAATGATGGTGGTAGGCCTGTGCTTCTCATCTATGGGGCCTAAGGCAAGAGTACAAATGGGAGTCCCTGGTACCCCCTTCTCCACCTGCTCCAAGCTCAGGGCCATACCAGAGAAGGCCTCTGGCCTACCTGTCCGAGCTCAGTCCATCCCCTGCCAGGATCCGCATACCCCACCCCTGCCACCACCCCTGGGGGGAGAATGTGGTGAGTTTAAGGAAACAGCCACCTTGTCACCTCTATGTGGGCTCTGGATGGAGGCCTATGCTGTCCACTGGCTCCTAGTCTAGAATGAGGAAGGGAGCTGCATGTCCCATGAGGGCATATTCCCTGGGCCTCATGGACTTCTTATGCCATAGGCGGGGTTAGAGGAAGGAGGGCCCCATGTGCCCGGGGCTGTGACAGGTGTGGGATGGTGTCCAGGTGAGCCAAGGCAGGAGGCTGACAAAAAGGTCTGTGGATGGGCTCTCTCTGCTTGATGAGCCTCTGAGATGCAGGGCCTGGAAGCCCGAAGAATGGTGGTGGAACGTCAGTGGATTTGGGTTTGAGTCGGGCTCTGCTACTTCCAGGCTCTGGATGAGCAGCCACCGGTGCCTAGTGTGAATTAGGAAAACGTGCTCCAAGGAGAAACTGTGGCTCAGGGAGTTGGGTGGGCTGAATTTTGATCTTCCCCAGGCTCACTCAGGGAGGCCCTGAGTCATAGCCCCGGGATGCAGCATCCAGGGCCATACACAGGGCCGTGCCTGTGGGATGGAGCCAGTGGATGGGAAGAATGGCACCCTTGCTGCCCTGCCCATCCCAAGGGGTTCAAAGCACCCAAAGGAAGGACACTATGCCTTACAGCGATGTGACCTGCTCCCTGCTCCCAGAGTGTGCGGGTGACAATGTGAAGTGAACCAGACTGGTCAGCCAGCAGCAGGCCTGATGGCCCGGGCCAGGCTGTGCCCCAACCGGGAGCTGCCCGGTGCCCCCGACAGCCCAGAGCAGCACTGACATCCTGCAGCTCCTCTGACACGGCTGCCCTTCCTGCTCACCCCAAATTGCCCCCCGTACCCCCTTGACCCCAGTATTCTGGGGCCAGCTCTCTTTCTGCGCACAGGACCCTACATGCAGAGATGGCTAGTCAGTGGCTGCCAGGCTCCCTGGGTGCACCCTGTGCCCTCAGGGGTGTTGGAGGCAGGCTGAGAGAGGATGCAGGCTGCTGGAGCAAGGAGGGCAGCATGTTGCCCCTCGCCGCCTTCCATCTGTGGGGGGGAGAGGCTCTTCTTCCCATCACTGATGTCCCATCAGCGGGGACTGTCAGCCGGGAGTCACGCTGGATGGTAGTCATGGAGGCTTGGCAGTGTCGTGCCACTCCCCCCGGGGAAGTCACTGCCACCGCCGCTGGAAGCTGGGCTGGGAGGAGGGCCGATGGGCCGGGCGGGCTGACTTAGTACACGCCAGCCCTCGACACGCTAGGAGGCACCGAACGGCAGCCCAACCTGATGGAGTCGTCGGGGGCGAGCAGAGCACTCCCGCCCACCTGGGAGCCTGGCTGTTCAGAGGCCTTCAGGAGGGGTGTGTGGGCCAGCCTGGGGTCCTTGGGGACTGATGGCCGCATGCTGGGGAGTGGGCAGGCCGGGTAGGCCGGGTGCTGGGGGTCATGGGCCCTGGCACCAGACAGCAGCAGCAGCAGCGGTGGGAGGGCTGCAGGTGCGTGACTCACCTAGGCGGGGGAGGCCCTGAGTCAGCCCCGGTGTGACGGTCCTCGGGAAGCTGGCAAAGGGTCACACACGTCGGGATCCCCCGCCCTGAGGGTCCTGGCAGCCCTGCCTCTGGAGCAGACTGCTGGAAGACTGGGCAATGGGGCCAGTGGCTAGTGGGGGTCGGCCATGCAAGGCCGTGAGCTGTGACAAATGTCTCTCCCCTGCCACTCCACCTTTGCTTTACCGAGCCTCCCTGACTCCCCTCAGGCCAGCCGGGTCATCCCAGCACTTCTAGAGCACAGGCTAGCTGGCTCCAAACCTGCAGAGCACCCCAGTGCCTGCACACGGTCCCTAAACATGTGCCAGCCTTCCAGCCCCCGCCTGTTTGCCCTCAGTGACTCCCTGCCTGGAATTCCAGGGCCCACCTGTCCTTTGTCACCCAGCTCCATCTTGGCCTTCACTAAGTCCTCCCCGGGTCTGCAGTAGGTGCTAGCCTTCCCAGCCCAAATGCCCACAGAGCTTCATCTGCCTCCAGCTTCTGCTCCTGCTCCTCAGCTAGACTCAGGCCCTAAACACTGTTCCTCCCAGGCCGGGTGAGTGACCTCACCTTGCCCCCTGCTCCAGAGGTCACCTCTGCCTCTGGTGTTATGGCCCTGTCTCCCCAGGATGACTGTGAGTTTCTGGGGAGCAGGGACCACATCTCAGGCTCTTCTGGCTCTCCCTCAGGGTCCACTATGGTGTTGGGTCCAGATGCATGCTCAGTAAATGCCACCTGATGAAGACCCGTGAGTGCCCTTTCACCAAGAACCCCACAAGAGACAAGGGGGACTGGCCAGTGTGTGCGGGCCCCAGGCGTGGAGGCAGGAGCCCAGTCATCGTCTGATCCATGGATGGCTCAGAATTGTCACCATAGTTTAATTTATACCAGTGGTTCTCTACCTGGCATGACTTTGCCCCAAGAGGACATTTGGCCATATCCGGAGATGTGTTTTTATAGTCGCACCTGGGGAAAGGAGGGCTCCTGGCTGGCGTCTAGTGGGGAGAGGCCAAGGATGCTTCTCAACGTCACACACGACAGGCCTCACCGCAAAGAATGATCCAGTCACCTAAAATGTCACAGGTGCCGGACTGAGAACCCCATCTACACATTTAACTTCAGAGTCTGAGGCTGCTGCTGGGACTTGATTTGCGTATGTGCCCCTCAGCCCTAGGGGAGACATAAAAAGAAAGATCTGAGGCAGGCTGGCTAGTTCCTGGGAAGCCTGGACCTGAGCACACACAGAGGCATGAGAGCGGCCTACTCTGTACCCTCCTCCGAGGGGACCAAGTGGCAGGATGTCGCCCACTCTGACTCCAGGATCAGTGAAGCCTCCAGGGCTCCAGTTCCTGGGCCCTTGGGCCGTGGGGCTGTTGTGGGGATGCTATGAGCCCGAGAGCATCCACAGCCTGTTTCCCGAAGCAGCTGGGTAGCCCCTGGCTTCCCCCACGTGAGCCGGGGCGGGCTGGGCGCTGCAGCCTCACGGAAGCATGAAGACGGCTCTGGCGCTGCCAGCTCCGACACCCTATGTGTAATTTGGAGGCGTCCTATTCCACTGCAGGTCGGGATTTACCGGCTTCTCCCAGCTACCTGGCCGGGGCAGGCCCGCGCTCTACCCCCAGGCAGCTGACGTTCTCTCTGGGGCCACCAGGATTCCTGCAGCCGAGGGGCGACAGCCCGACTCAGGGCGCCTGCCGTGCTTCTCCAGAGCCGGCCCCGTGGTTTCCTACCGAGAGTGATGGAAAGGCATCGCGTCCCCCCGAGACACGGAGAGAGCAATGAAGCTTCCCTGGCAGAATCAGCACCTCATGCACCTGCGCAGCCCCAGCACGCCGTGGGGGACCTGTGACGGCGAGGCCAGGGTGTCGCTCTTGCTGGTGCCCGTGCCTCTCGTGAGCACGTCTCAGGATGGCTCCCAGCCACCCTCGGGGCGAGCACGGCGTTGGCCTCCCTGTGACCGTGAGACGCGTGCATGGAGAGGCCGGCAGCTGGTCTGAGGTCACACGGCAGGACGTGGCCGAGCCCAGCGTTTCCAGCTGCAGAGCCTGTGCGCTGGCTTGCTGTGTGCGTCACCCCCAGGAGCGGCCGGGTGGGTGGCTACAGGGACCTCAGACCCTCGGCCAGGCAGGCCAGGCGTGCTCCGGGTGGCCTCTCCCAGCGGCCTCCTCTCCTTCCTCAGGGGCCCCGCCGGGCACTCCAAATGGTAGCTTCTGCCTGCCGGGCCGCTCCTTCACGCCTGTGCTGGGGCTACAGCCACGGCTCTCGTGCCATGCGTGCCCCGCCACCCATTGCTTTGCTCGGCCCAGCCCCATCCTGGGCCAGAGCCCAGTGGCCTGCACAGCTGTGCAGCGCTCCCTACGGCCTGCACCTTTCGACCTGATGTCGCCTGGGCCTCGCTGCCCCGACCGTGGCTGCGTCATACGTTGTTAGCCATCAAGTCTCAGCTTAGGTCAGGCCTCCCCCAAGCCCACCCTGTGCCAGAAGTTCCTGCGCATGACCTCACAGCTGACATCCTTCTTTCGGTGCCTCTGTTGGACTCCTGGGTCTCATGTGTGTCCTGCCCCCCAGGACCATGGGGACTTTGATCCTTGTTTGCCCTCCTACTCTGTCCTGTGTCTTATTCTGTCCTCACAGTCCCCAAGGAACCTTGGTGAACTGGGCCCAGCCTGGACCTAACTGCTCCCTGACCTCCAGTCCCACTTGCAGTTCTGTGACTGGCCAGTCCCTGCATTCAGGGCTGTCCCCAGTCCCTCCAGAAGCAACCACTGACGCTTGGTCTGATGGGGACCAGGAATGAGACTTCTATAGGAAGTTCTTGTAGCCTCTGCCTCTAGCACCCTCCGTGAGAACTATGCCACTTCAAAATCCACCAAAGGGTGCCCCAAACATAGAAGGAACCAGTTTGGAAAGCACAGAAGGGGACCCAAACATTTCTCTTCCCTCTGTACCATCTAAGTTTCTTTTTTTTTTTTTCCTTTACTCTTTAATGGTACAGTTTGAACTAGAAGTGAAGTTGGGTATTTTCTAAAACTAGAAATCCAAAATGAAGCTGGAACAGCACAGTACTGTCTGAACCAAACCAATACTTTCTTTAATGAGAAGCTCTGCAGGAGCTATGTGGCAATATTTCTAATGGTGACATTAAGGTGATTAATTAGAAATTGCATCTGCAGATGAGCTAATGCTGCATGAGGACAAGCTGAACCCCAGATATGGCTTCTGGGGCAGAGCCACTGGTGCATATGAGCCCAGACAGCTTGGCACCAGCTGGCATTCTCCCCACAGTGTTAAGACTTTATATGACTGGACTTTTGGAACTCCTTGCTGGGCTGATTCTACCACAAAGAAGGGAACCTGCTGATGCTTTCCTCCTCGGCCCCCTCCGCTATTCTGCAGGATCAGAGACGGAAACCAAGCCACAGCTGGAAAACTGAGGAGGCGTGGCGTCCAGGCAGGTGGAGGTGGAGTTCCCAGCTCATTCTAGAGCAGTGTGGCAACAGGAGAGGAGAGGGGACTCGAGGCGCTGCCAAGGTTATGCTGCCCGGAGAAGGGCGCCGCCAGTGCGGCTGTGTGTGAGAGGGTGACAGCGGCAGGCCGCAGCAGGGCCAGGGAACTGCCAATAGGCCACATAGGAAGAGAGGGAGCCCCTGTTTAAGCGGCGATGACCTCAGGTGCATTAATTTCTGGCTATTCACCACTGGCCGGAGGCAGTCAGGGCTCAGAGGTACGGCTGCCCAACTGTTGGTGCAGAAAAGAGAGGATGTGGGCTTGAGAGCCTTAAGCCATTCCTGTAAGGTGATATCACTGTTGGGAGGATGAAGGTGACCTCAACCCCTCTGGGCCCCCGCCATTCAGCCCCTCCACCTGGGGGGCCCTGCAGGCTACATACAGGATGATTGTATTCTGGCTGACATCTGAAATTCACTCTCAGTTCCGGCCCAGGTGGGGAGACCTGGTCCAACTAGAGATGGGAAGGTGGAAGACGAGGGGAGGGAACAGGCCGGGCCTGGGAGAGGCAGGAGGCCTTTGAGGGCCACATCAAGAGAATGCCATGGAGGCTGTCCAAGGTCCAAGCCAATATGCTGGGGTCAGGAGATCACATTGTTTGGGGGTGGGGGGTGGGTAGCGCACAGGAGGAGAACCTAATTTGGGACTCCAAGCCAAAGACAGGTATCAAGCCAGGACTGCCACAAGTTCAGGGTTGGATGGGCCTAAGACAGTGGGTCCAGAGGGGGAGGGGCCTGGCCTGCTGGCTGGCAGGATAAGGGCCAGACTCCTCTGGGCACACGTCCTGGCAACTCAGGGCATGCTGCTGCTGGAGGCATTTGGGCACAGGAGAAATGGCTGACTGCTGCCTCCAGCTGTCCCCTGGAAGGACCCAGATGTTCCTGTTGGAGTCTTCTCCCAGGCTGTGGGGGAGATGTGGCACAGCCCATAGACCTCTGTGCAGGCGCCTGGAACATATGAGATTTGCCTGGGCCCAGGGCAGGACCAAGGATGGGACTAGTGACAGGTTGCTAGGGGTGGGAAACTTAGAATTAGGATAGGGTTGGCTACAGGGAAGAAGGGAAGGTTGAGCAGGAGAAGGTCCTACCAAGCTTGGACGTACAGAACAGCGCAGAGAGGTCAGAAGCTTTGGCCAAATGGAAACAGGAATCCAAACCACCTACAGGGCTCTTGGTCCTTTGCTACAGGTGTCTTCTCATTAGACTCCAAGCTGAGAACTGGGCTGTAGGCCCCCTTGTGTCTTCTCTTCTCATCCTGCTTTGTGCCCAGTAGAGCAGGAAATTCTGGGAATGTGCTAGAAATGCTTGCTGAGGTCAATGGCAGCCCTATCAATGGAACGTGGAGAATGAATTGCAAAAAACTGTAGGAGAGGAAGTGGTGGAAATTAGGTGGCTGTAAAACCCACCCCATACAGAAAAGCTGCTGCAACAGGCAGGCAGTGATATTTTCATCCACTGCATCCTGAGATAGGTGGATCTTGAAGCCAGGATGGTGCTGGTCAGAGAAGAGTGATGTCACACAAGGTGCCTTGGTCTAGGGGTCTGGGTCCAGCTTGCCTCTGTAACAAGATGCTGTGTGACCCTGGGCAAATCACTCACCCTCTCTGAGCCTTCTGCATAAAATGTGGGGCTCAGATGGGAAAAACACCTTGGTGCTGTGGCGTCATCAATCCATGCCATGTACGGACTTTGCCTCCTCTGTCCTGGCCTCCTGCTTCCCACAGGGACAACTAGAGGAACACCCCCGGCGTCTCTTCTCCTTGCTCACTGCTTGTCCTATCTGGTGAGTGGGCCTTCCTCCTTCACTTCGGGACCAGCCTGCCCTCAGGATGCCAAATTTTCTTCTCTCCTGCATGCAGTGAGTTTAGTGGGGGCAGTTCGTAGAAAAGCATGTGAGCCTCTTTCAACCAGAGCTGACGGAGGTGCTAAGGCTTCTGGCTGCAGAGAGAAAGCCACTACTCCAACCAGCTTCACTAGTAATGACGGTGACCTTTTGCTGCCATCTCTCTGTCTCCTGGGTCTTATTTTTCAATTGATTGTAAATGCCCCTTAAAACCTCAGCATGATGTGTGGGAGATGGAGTAGGCATCTATGTCAAAGGCATGTATGTCAATACAGAGGCACCGACTTCAAAGCCAGGACCAGGACATGGTATGAGACGAGCACATCCAGACAGCTGTCCAGCCACCACTACTGTCCCAGGCCAAGGGGCGTGGGGAGGCCTGCGGCCACTGCCACAATGAGAATGAGGTGTGGATCAGACACAGCTCATCGATGGGTGGGGGGGGGGGCTCCTGCTCTCTGCCTCCCCCAGGGCTCTTGGCAGGGCAAGAGCCTCTTCAGAGCTGGACAGTACACACTGTCCAGCAGGCCTCACTAGCTATGGGGCCTCAGGAGAAGATTTTTCCCCTTGGGATCAGTTTCCCCCAGCTGCCAGCTCACTTCCAGGCCACCCTTGCTAGATGTCTGCTTGTGGAGTAAGATCCATTTGAACACTGGTGGGAGGGACACATCACCGGAAAGTCAGAAACATCTGCATGTACAGAAAGGCTTGCAAGGGAGTTGTGAGGGGCTACCTGGGGCTCAGATGTCCTGCAGCCCCAGTGATCAGGGCCCGGACTAGGCTTCAGTAGGTGAGAGGGACGCTAGCATGTCTCCTTCCTGTTACATGGCTAAACTCAGAATCTGCTAAGGAAGCGTAAGGAACCGAATGGTGGGGAGGAAGTCATCCGGAGTTCAGCAAACTCTTGCATTTGGGATATAAATAGATGATGTTTAGCAACCATCCCCTGCGCCACCCCCCCCCCCCCGGCAACACAGACACACGTGTGCACCTGCACTGTCTCTAAGCCTCCCCGGCCAGCCCTACTCTGAGTGAGACTTGCTTGGGCCCCAGCTGGGGCAGGGTTGGGGGATGGGGGATACAGAGAGCCACCATGATGGGGTGATCATCTATCCACACATAACTGAGTTGAACTTTCTCCCACTAGGCCAGCACATTTTCTTTGGTGCATTAACAGAGCTGCTTTCTGCCACACTGCCTGTATCCTCAAGCTTGCCCTTCACTTTTAAGTGGATCAGGGCACAGGCAGCTGCTAACTGATCCCAAGTTCTCCACATGCTTCACTTTTCACCTGGAATGCAAACCCTGAGGTCCTGAATCGCAAGATAGGTGAAAGCCCATTGCCTGTGTTGGAAGCATGCCAAAGGGAGGTGCAAAGCTAGCCTGGGGCAGCAGAGAAGGCCCTGGAGCAAAACTCAGGTATTGACTGGGCATCTACGTGACCTTAAGCATGTCTCTGACTCTCTTTGAAGGACCTCGGCAGGCCCTGCTGGGAGAGGCAGGGTACAGGCTGGCTGAATGGGTCTTTGAGGAGCCCTTGCCTCCGGACTCTGAGGGTATTCTGCATCCTACTTCCTTGTGAGGAGCCTTGGCGAGAGTCATCCCGTCCATTTCCCTGCCTCTACTGCACCAGGAGAGGAGGTTCAGATCAACCATACAGGACCAGGAAAGGCTATCCTGCTCTGATGCAGAGGACAGCCTTGGCTGTAGGATCCATTCTTTTGAAGCCTGTGGGCAGCTGACCCAAAGGTCAAAGTGCTACCAACCAGATGAGGCTATGGCCACCCGTTGGCTGGATGGCTGATGGAATGCTGACAAAGTAATGTGAGCCTGACAAAGGAGCAATGGGGAGACACAGTCAACCTCCCCTCTGCTCCCCGGGCACCAGGATCCTTCCTCCATTATCAGCTTCTATCAAGGAAGTGGTCCTGCCCAAGCTGTGGGGACCCTGGGAGTAATTGGCCCTAAGAATAACTCCATTTATTTAGGTTCCTCCTCAAAGGAGCTTGGTCATGGTGATGGTGATGTAAATGATAATTATAGCCACATTTTATGATCTTTATATAATGTGGTGACTCGTTTCCTAAGCCTTAGAATACTCCCTCGTTCTCTTCATACCTTAACCCCTAGATAAACATAGGGATCCCAAGGTGGCCAGAAGTGGCTGAGTGACTTTCCTGAGTCCCAGAGTAAGTTGGGCAAGCTTACTACAACTTGCTTTTTTTTTTTAAGATTTTATTTATTTATTTATTCATGAGAGAGAGAGAGAGAGAGAGAGAGAGAGAGAGAGAGAGGTAGAGGGAGAAGCAGGCTCCATGGAGGGAGCCTGATGTGGGACTCGATCCCGGATCTCCAGGATCAGGCCCTGGGCTGAAAGCAGCGCTAAACCGCTGAGCCACCTGGGCTGCCCCTACAACTTGCTTTTGTTTTGTTTTGTTTTTTTTTTTAAATTTTTATTTATTTATGATAGTCATACAGAGAGGGAGAGAGAGGCAGAGACACAGGCAGAGGGAGAAGCAGGCTCCATGCACCGGGAGCCCGACGTGGGATTCGATCCCGGGTCTCCAGGATCGCGCCCTGAGCCAAAGGCAGGCGCCAAACCGCTGCGCCACCCAGGGATCCCTACAACTTGCTTTTGAACCACAGTCCTTGATTCTAGATCTCATTGCCCTGGCTAACCAACTGTCAATATACTTGATGGAAGTGTTGCAGTCTGGGGTCTCATTTTCACAAATCAGTTCTAGCACTTCTTACACTTTAATCCATCCCCTAAATATAAAAGAGCCCCTGACAAGGACCCAGTTTAGCCTGAACTATTCATCATAATCTTCATTTGGCTTAAGATATAAAAGTTTTCAGAGCCCGTATTCAAAAATCTAAAAATATCCCTTTCTTTTGATCAGGGTGGTGTCTGTCCTGGTCACCGGCCTTAGGCTTAGATGGCCTGAATTATCTGGCTCCCTCATGCAGCCTTCGCTAAGACAGAAGATCTGGTGTAAATAATTTAAACCCCATTCCCTTTCCCCTGCGCAGATTTCCTATACCGCGCCGGGCGGCATTTCAACACCAGCAAAGATGTGCTATTCCTGTCTCTGATGAACGCTTCCTTCTTAGGAAAGTGACTTTAGGGGCTGCAGAGGTGCTAGGAGGAAGGGATCGGACCAGGGCAGATGTGGTGCCATGTGAGCTGGACCGTCTCACTCTGGGTCCTTCTCAGGGAACATCTGATGTCTGGCCTTGCCCTCTGCCTGGTCCAAGCTGGATCCACATCACTCGGATGCCTGGTCTTTCATCTTTCCCTTTCCTCTTTGGGGACCACTTTGTGCAGAGCCAGACTCACTGCATTTCTCCTTTGGAGTTTCCTGCAGCCCTTTAGCTGATGAAAGATTTCAAAAGGAAGTTAGACGAGGAGGGGGAAAGCATGAAATGAGAGCAGCAAGGAGCCTCCAGGAACCACAGAACACTTTCAAACTGCCTTAATGGCATCACTTGTATCTGAACAGGAGCCTGAGTTTAAAAGTTCCTACTTGTCCTAGCCGCCTTCTTGGTTAAACAGTCAAGTGCTCAATGATTCAGGGGCTGACAGGCCAGGATGTGGGTCACTCAGAACCGCTGCTTCACCTGTGTTCTGTCCTTGGGATGGTTCTGTCCGGTTCTTTCAGAGGGGCAGGGACAAGTAAAGGGAGAAGATTCCAGGCTTCAAGGTTTGCTGTCTGCTAGCCTGCTGCCCCTGGACTGGTGGCTGTGCATGTGCACTTTTTCCTGCCCTCACTTTCAAGCTGGTGATGTGTCTGGTCAGTGATGCTGGGCCACAGAGGTCAGAGGCATGGGATCAGTTCTGTTGGTTTGGAAGAGAGAGCAGACCAGGGGCTGGGGGATGTCAGGCAGGGCTGAGAAGAAGGAGGGCGTCTAGCCCTAGCCCATCCAGCAGCCCTGGTGCCCGAGCTCTGCCTCAAGGTCCAAGGGGATGAGGAAACCTCTAGTTTGTTGGCCCTCCAAAGGGCGAGCTGAGAGGTAGATGTGTGCCGTCCTGCAGCCAAGCCCAAGGCCCTGGCCTTCCAGAAGTCCTCACATCTTCCCTGCACAGCTCTGGGTATGGAGTTTGGTCCCCCCCAGGCAGGTTGTGGCTGGATGCTGGAGACATCAGCTTTCTTAATGGCTGGGCCTGGAGGGCGGCAGACCTTGCTAATGGATGGTATAGGTTGGGAGTGAAGAGGTGGCCGTGATGGGTGGCTCACAGAGCAGAATGCTGCCAGTTACCAACCCTTGGGCTTTCCTAGTGGTCTTTGAGCGCTTATGAGTAGACTGGTCTCCAAAGAGGCCGATAATGCTGAGCATCCCTCATTAATGCCCAGGTGACCCACACTTGCCAGTCCAATGTCTTTGGACTGGGACCTCTGGATGGAGTGCTGGACCTGATGGCCCTCAAGCTCCCTTCTACATGGTCATGCTCTGTCACACACTGTTATTTCCATATACTATAATGAAAGCAAGGAACTGCTAGGCCTCCCCCCAATTCCTCCTCCCCCATCGCCCCCTTGTCTCCTGCCCTAGTATTCCAGCTGGGTTCCATAGGGGGCTCCCTCTTGTACCCACCCTGACCTCTGAAAGCAGCTGCTCTGTGCTGACATCCACAGATACGGAGTCCATGTCCCTCCACCCACATTAGCCCACTCGGCATCCCATCCCTCTGCCTCCCACCCTGCCTGGCCTCCCTATGATGTGTATTCTTATTGGCAATTCTAACAGACTGGGCTTCACAGCTCCAGCACTTACTCTCTTCACATCTCCCTGGCCAGCTTGCTCATCTGCGCAGCGGGGTGAATGATGCCTTTGAGGCAGGCTAGCTGGGGGGACGCGAGCAATGGCCCGGGAGA
This sequence comes from Nyctereutes procyonoides, assembly GCF_905146905.1. Classification (NCBI taxonomy): domain Eukaryota; kingdom Metazoa; phylum Chordata; class Mammalia; order Carnivora; family Canidae; genus Nyctereutes; species Nyctereutes procyonoides. The sequence goes on from NW_026575028.1 coordinate 4,602,198, forward strand.
CAGACCTAGCTGCTCACTAGCAGTATGGCCTCTGGCAAATTGCTTAACCTATTTGCGGCCTTCCTCACTTAAAATGCACACCGTGAAAGTAAACACCTCACAGGGTTGGGTGAGGGTTAACTGAGCTAAATGCAGTGTTTAGAACAGTGCTCGGTGCAGAGTTCACAAAGATTATGACTTTGCAGGGCTGCTGTTGTAAGGGCAGAGGGAGGTGGCTCTCAATGAGAGCCATTCATGTTAGAATTGCACCCTGGGTGGACAGCGGGGCGCTGTTTCCCAAGGCTGAGGAAGTGATGTGGGACCTTTAGAGGGGACCATTAGAGTGAAGATGGCTCTGAGTGAGAAGGAAGGTTGCCAAGTGAGGGCCTTCCTTCCTGGGCTGCAAAGGTGAGTCCTTACTCTTCCTTGTGGAAGGAAGGGGCAGCTGGTGATCACAGGGCTCGGTGTGGGCCAGAGGGCTCAGCCTGAAGCCTGAGGCCAAGCCGAAGGCCCCATGTCCTAAAGGGTCAGTGCTGAGCAGAAGAGAGGTAGATCCACAGAGAAGGTAGGGAATGGGATCTCTCTGGGTAGATCCACAGAGAAGGTAGGGAATGGGATCTCTCTGGGCCCAGTTCCTGTAAGGGCTGGACTTTCTCCCCAGGCCATATAGCACAGGCCCACTCATGGAGTCATGCCCCGTGTCTTCATTCAGCTGATGCTGATCAGATCAAGGATGTCCAGCAGGCTTGCAAGGACTCATACCAGGCCATGTGAGGGAGGGCTGGTAGGTGCGGGGCCAGCTCAGGGCACACCTGTCCCAGTGCTGTTAGGACCGCTCACGTCAAAGCCCACGCTCTAGTGACTGGTCCCCTGTGGGACTTTGCCCTGCTGGTGGGCCACCATCCATGTGACCTGCACCTTGGCCCTGGGCTATCCCTCAGAGCAGAATTAAAGAATTTTTTCAGGCAGGGGAGAGCCATCCTGCTGAGCCTATGCACAGGTGCTTTTGTATCCTCAGCTAAATAACTAGGTCACCACTGATGTGAGAGTCTTCAGGGGACGGCCCCTCTGCTGCCTCCTGCTCCCTTGGTTGGATGTATAAGGGTACAGGGAAGCAGGGTGGAGAGAGCACAGCCTTCAAGGCTTCTTCCTGTGACCTGATTCCATTCAGGCTCAACCTGATTTTTCATCGAGACTCGGGCTGGTTCTGGCTCTGGCCCTTCCCTGCTAAGTCCACGTGTTCTGTGGCCTCCCTTGCTCCCCCCGGAGGAGGCTTGGCCCTCGGGAGGAGATTAAAATGGGAGAGATGCCACCCAGGCACCAGGGAGCCTGCCCAAGCAAAGGGTGCAGAGAAGCAAGGGGGTGGGTCTGGCTTCTGCCCCTGCCCATCCCACCTTGGCTTCTTTTCCTGACACGATGAGCTGGCTGTGGATGGACAGTCTTCCCAGCTTCAAGGAGACTGTCCTGCCCACAATGTCACCCATGAAATCCTCTTGCCCAAATAATTGAACCTGTGTTTGATCACACTTCTAGATTCAACTGCCAGGAGAACACTTTAAATGATGTCCTAAGGATACAATCAGAAAATCAGTGGGAGAAACCATAGAAGAGATGACCTGGTTCCTTCCAACAAATAAACTGCAAACAAGATGAAAGAGAGAGAGAGAGAGAGAGAGAGAGAGAGAGAGAGAGAGAGAGAGAGAAAGAGAAAGAGAAAGAGAAAGAGAAAGAGAAAGAGAAAGAGAAAGAGGAGAGAGAGAGAAGGGTAGTGGAGCTGAGAGACTGAAAGAGACTCAGGAGACAAACTGCCCAATCTTAATACATGGACCTAATTTAGGTTTCAATTCAAACAAACTGAAAAACAGAAAGGAGAACAGTTTATGGGTCATTTGGGGAAACCTGAAACTGCCTGGCTATTTCATGGTACTAAGGGATGACTGGTAATTGTTTTGGGGTGTGATCATGGTGTTGTCATGATTTCTAAAGAAGGACTCTTCAGTTCTAGGGGGGCGCACTGAAATATTACAAACCACACGCTGTCTGGGAGCCAAGGGGAGGGAGGCAGGAAGTAGGGAGGGAACAAAGTTGTTGAGTCTGAGTGATGGGACAGGCGGCTTCACTATCACGTTCATTTCTGCGTATCTTTGAAAAGCACTGTGAAAACACCCAGAAGGAAGAGGAGGAGGAGGAAGTGGAAAGGTAGGGTGGAATGGAAGATGAAGGAGCAGCAGGTGCCACCAGGACTGGAGTAGGTGCTAAGGACCTGGAGACTGTGGCCAACAGCAGTCTCGAGGGCGACTGTCCCTCTCTGGCTTTCCCCAGGCCTCCTTGCAGGGGCCTCCACCGCGTGCTGGGGGCTCTCAGGACAGGATCCCAATGCGGGGCGGGGGGGGGGGGGAACAGGGTGTGGGCTGGGGGCTCCGGCAGGCAGGGCACTCACCGTGGAGAGGCAGCTCCTATCTTCCCGGATGATGGCGCCGAAGCCCAGGAAGCCGGTCACCATGACAAGAGCCCCCGCGAAGATGAGGATGTAGGCGGATGCAGCGAAGGTGCTGGAGGCCAGGATGCTGAGGTAGCCGCTCTTCTCCACCAGGGTCCAGACGCCCACGGCCAGGACGGTGGCCCCGCCCACCTGCGGGAAAGCCTGGGTCAGGGCAGGAATCCTCGGATTCCAGGATTCCACTGCGTGGGCTGGACCTGCTGTGCCACTCACTTTGCTTTTAAAATTTGTTTTCTTCGAAGTGCTTTTTATTTCCTTCTAGATTTTATTTATTTATTCATGAGAGACACACACAGAGAGGCAGAGACACAGGCAGAGGGAGAAGCAGGCTCCCTCTTCCAAGTCCCAATGTGGGGCTTGATCCCAGGATCTGAGCCAAAGGCAGATGCTCAATCACTGAGCCACCCAGGTGCCCCTGGAAGTCCTCAGCACCTCCAGCAGGTAAGAGAGACAGGTTGAAGAACGTCACACAGCTGTGCCACTCCAAACAGAACAGGAGAGGCTAATGTGCCACATTTCTTCAATTCCACAATGCACATCTCTCCCCAGCCCCATTTGAACATCTCTATAAATGAGATGCATCTTATGATTAATGGCATCTTATGATTATAGTCGGCGGCGCTTTTTCTTAGTGGTATAGCAAACAATGGCATATCTCACAACTGGTGGCATCCTAGATTCAGTGAAATTCTGGACTACAATAGGTTTTGAAATTCCCTGTGAGCATATGCTCTCTTCGGCCCATACAGTGTCCATGACCAGGGAGGGAGTTCCTGAGTTTGGCTCAATGGAACTGTGTCAAGAGAGGGTTTCCAGCAAAAGAGCCTGCTCATATTCTTTCTGACCCCCACCCCGGCCGCCACGATACGACTGAAAGGCTGGGGTGAGGGTCCCAACTTCACCTAGCTAGCGGTGTGGCCTAGAGATAGTCAGTTTCTTCGTATCCCAAATAAGGGGCTGTATCAGACTAGTGATTCTCCGCCTAGAGCCACCAAGGCCAACTCTGATTACTTTTTCCTGTGGATCTCATATTTTGAAGCTTTTGCCTTCCAAATACAGTGAATTAATTAAGCAATAATTCATTTCTCATTTTTTATTAATCAAAGGCACATGGGAGCACCAGGAAGAGATTCTGAGCAGCATGAAACAGTCAATGTGACCACTTTGCATTGATCTTTTAAGAGGTGTAGTCTCTTTATAGAAATACACACATTATCCATTATCTGTCAGGTATGTCAATCCCACAGGCTGAGAATCAAATTCAGGATCCTCCATCTGGTCATGTGTGGGCTTGACTGGGGATGCTTTATCTGTTGTGGGACATGGAACCCACTGAAAATCTGATAAAAAGCTTTGGACACTTTGGCCAGAGAAATGGTAAGCCGCATAAAATAATGTGTTCAGGTTTGGGATTTGAAGTCTAATCTTGTAGCACACAACAAGCCCTGGTGTAGACAGGTCTCTAAGGCTTCCTCCACTTGGACACCCAGAGAAAGTGGCATTTCTCACCCAGACTGCATAGTCACCTGGGAGTACAGGTGACAAAATCCAATCACACCTGGAATCTCTGGGAGTGGGATCCAGGTGTAAATATTTTATTATATTCCCAGGTACCTCTGAGGAGAACCACTGCGTGGGTTCCATATTTAATGGAGGGTCACAGTGTCCTGTCCCTCTCCCCCAGGAGGCGGCACTGTGCTGAATCTCACAGAAGATGCTACTTCCTGGAAGATTCTGGGGCCTGCCCTAGGCGTCCCTACCTGGATAGTTCTGGACATTTGTTCAGGACTTGAACTCCATCCTTTTTCCTGTCTGTATTAGGGTGTTTGCTTTGGTAGGAGCTTTTAGGTTGAAGGTGGGGTAGTGAGGAGCACCATCCAGTTCAAAGGGATGAAAACCCTATTACGAAAAAAAGTAAAAACAAAAAACAAAAACAACCAACAACCCACCCATGGAGCTCCCGGAGGAAGGAGTAGGGGGCTGTAAGAAATGGAGCCCCGGGAGAGGAACAGTACTGATGCTACTAATGGAGGGCTGCTCTCTTCCAGAGTTCTTCTTGTCAGTCACAGAAAGGGCTGGAATCTTGAAAAGCAGGGAGAGTCCATAAGTCATCCAGGGTGGCAGCAGGACCCCTAGCCATAAGGGAGGGGGTGGTCTGGAAATGACCCAAAGGGACCCACCACCTTGATTAAGGTCTGGAGAACAAATCCATACTTGTTCCGATGTCCATGGCAACACCAACCCTCTCCTGAGATATCACATCCAGTGGAGAAGTTAGTGTCTACAGGGGATTTGCCCATCAGGAACAAAAAAGTTTCAAGTCCTCCAGGGCGTCTCCTGCTTGGGACTTGGTGAGCTCTTCAGAAAACAATTTTGCATCTGGACAGGCAAAGTAAAAGTTGCTAAATGTTGGAATGGGTCACCAGTGGGGTACTGGGAGGCCGAAGTCAGCAGGTCTGGGTTCTGGCCCTGGCTGTCCCCCTGCCTACCCATGTGACTGCGTGGCAAACACGTCACTTGGTGAAACCTCAGTTTCTTCATCTGTAAAATGGTGCTGCAGGATGCAAGTATCTCTGAGGTCTCTTCCACATGGGTAAAATGTCCCTGTTAGTACCAGGGGCCAGCCTGCTGCCAATGCTCCTCTGGCAAGATGCTTCTGGACCAGCGGCCATGGTATGTGGACACTGCCTAGGTCAGAAGGAAGAGCAGTGGACAGGGGACCAGGAGGAACACTGCCGGGTGGCAGGGACACATCTGACCCTAAAGAGCTACTTCAACTGCTGCTATGTGCATAGAGTTGATTCAACTGTATTTGGCTCCTTACAGAAACTGTGGAATATTAACTACATTTTTCAAAACCATAGCCTGTAGCCGATTAGCCAGAAAGCCCCACGGAGGGCGAAGCTCTTGCTGGTGAAGACCCAGGCAGTCCGGTAGGGCCATGGCGGGTCACCCACGCCTTGTAATTTTCAGAGCTTCCAATATAGAGAAGAGAAACATTGCCAGAATGTTCTCTAAAAAGGAGAAGGATTGGCCCGAGCAGCTGCACATGGCTGGGCCCTGACAGATGCAGGTGGCAGCAAACCACTGCCCACCACCCCCAGTCCCATCAGGCAGAGGATATAAAAGTAATTGCAGGATTTTCTTTGTTAGGCTACTGACGGGTTTCTGTGCTGGGATCTGGGGGATGGAGTGGTGGGGTGGGGCAGGGGCCAGGACTGTGGGGCTCTCAATAAGGAAGGGTCCCCCAGACCAGAGCTCTCTGCCCTCAGTGGGGAGGCTGGAACACACAGGGTACCATGTAGTTCACCTCTGTACATGTTTGCTGGGAGCCTCCAAAGTGCCAAGCTCCATGCTGGACTGGAGAGGTTTTGGAGCTAGATGTAGGTTCACCCATTTAGAACCACACTCAGAGCTCCTTCACCCCTGGCCAGTCTCATCAGTGGCACCACCATCTGCCCAGAGCAGAACCCCTAGGGTCACTCTGGACTCCTTACTCTCCTACCATGTGCTCATCCCCATCTGTCCTCCCACCATGTTCTTTTAACCATGCACTGGTCTGGCTTTGGCTCCTTGCCTCCCCACGCCTGTATCAGCAGCTTCCCTGCCCCTGCTCAACCCAGAGGCAAGAGTGTCATGCTTCAAATACCGATCCACCAGGCAACCCCACCAAAAAATTGCCCCTGGCTCCCTGGCACCCAGAGCATCAAGCCCAAACTCCAGCATGGCTTCACATATAGCCAGAGCCTGATTAATGACCAACAGCCCCCAGGGCCAGGCAAACATTTCTCCCAGCTCCCCCCATGCTCCTGTGGCCTTGGCGCCAGTTCTGTTTGAGTTGACTCTTCAAGGGTAGGCTTGTCCTGCTAAAAGCAACTTTCCACTTCAAGGCATTCTTTTCTTGGCTCTTTGGTTTTAAAGAGCCTTTGGTAAAATAAATCGGAACGCTATTTTCCCTCTTTCCCCAAACCAATTGACAAGAGGAGAGGTCATGGGATTTACTGAGGGTTGGAGCTGGGAAGGGACTTAACACTACCTGTTCCTCCTTCAAACCCAGCTCAGAACCTGCAGGGAACCTACCCCAGTCTTGCAAATCATTCCGTCCTCCCCATGGCTTCCATGCCTTATACAGGTGTCTAGAGTGACGCGTGTCCTGGCATATTTGTTGTATTTGTCACTTTGTCTCCCTTTTAGCCTTTTGGTGAAATCTCACCCATCTTAGTATCCTGAGCAGAGCACTACACAAGGCAGTGCCCGGTAACTCCCTAGAGAAGGAGGGAGGGAGGAACAGAAGAAAGATTAAGTCTGGCCCCTTTTATATTCTGGATGAAGAAACAAAGGCTTGGAGAGGTGACTTCCCAAGGTGCCATCAGTAGCCAGGGGCCAAGTAGGGACTAGAACTCAAGAGTCTGATTGGCCAGTTCAGTTCCAATTTTACCAGCTGGGCTGCTGATCCACACAGAGCTGCTCTGCCCATGAAGCCAGTCACTCTGCTCAGGGCTGTCACCACAGGCTTCCTCCTTGACTGGTGTCCCCACAATGGCCCTGTGAGGACCACATGTGCATCCCCCCTGAGTATGAGCCTGTCCCCCTGCAAGGATGCCCTCAACTCCAAGGGCGTCCTGTGACTTCAGTATCTTAAAGAAGTGGGGGGGGGGCAGCAGAAGAACCAACCATGGGATCCCTCCTCTGTGCTGTCACAGATGACATGACCTGGGAGGCAGGCAGAGGCCTGTTCAGTGGGAGGAATATGGGAGAACGAAGGGCTTTCTACCCTCTGCAGGAAAGGGAGCAGAGCTCTTCCTTCCTACACTCTCCATGGGAGTCCTAGAGAGGTGTCCTGAAGTCACCTCACTCCCCTGGCTGGGACACACATCCTCTACCATCACTGCCTCCTGTGTTGGCTCACTGTCTCCTCTAAGGGATCTGGGGGTTCCCTGGAGGCCAAGCCCCACTGGTCCCCAAGAGAAGCACCAATACCTCAGACAACACCCTGGAGCAGCACAGAGCTTTGGGAGCAGCCAGCTCTTCCCCCCTGTTCTCCCATAGCCTGGCATAGCTCCTGGGAGGCTGGGAAAGTTTTGATTATTAACACAGCCAAGCAGATAATTAAAATAATAAATTAGGGAACAACATTTGCAGGGGTGATGGGAGCTATAGGGAGCCATGCAGGAAACGGGAGGGAAGAAAAGCATTTCTGAGGCACCACGTAGGGAAGCCCGATCCTGTTTTCTTTTTAGGGTCGGGGAGGAGGGATGAAGGTGTTGGTATTTTTGGTTCCTGACCCGGAGCCAAGGGGGGCCTCCCTTGCCCAGTGAGAAGGTTCCAATCAATACTGGGTTATTTGAAATTCCAGGGGGGTGGGGTGGAGTCAAGGATAGGGTGATGGTGAAGGATGGGGGATCAGGCATGGGTTGAGTGTTGGGGGCCAGGGGGCCAGAGGTGGGACAGAGCTTGGGCACAGAAGATGGGTGTCTATTGTGGTGTTTCCTTTGTTTTACTTAGATTCTTCATACTCTGCATGTCTGAATGCCTACACCATTGAAACATCCTAATTCAAGTTCAATCTTGAACCTTGGGGCCATTTTGGATTCCAAGTAAGCATCAGAGTAGCAGGTCTATGGCTGTAATCATTGATCAGTGGCCTCTGTAGATGGGAAGACCACTGGACTTTGAGTCAGAAAACCCAGAAGTAACATAGGTTTCTACCAACCATGTGAGGCTCAGTTTCCTCTCTACAAAATGGGAATAGAGATATAAAAGAGTGGATGTAAGAATCAATGCAAAGGGTAAACTGATTCAGAACCCTCAAATTGTGCAAGCACAGCACAGCTGATTGGGAGGCAGGTAGACTAGGCTTAATGGCTCATTGAGACCACCAGGCCTGGCATGTGACCACTGGCATCTGCATCCTGCCCAAGTCAGGGTGGAGGTAGGGCCCATTTGCACCATCCGACTGCTCCGGGTTTTGAAACTTTGGAATTTAGCCCATTAGGGCTGTGAAATCAATTTGGTGGGGTCATAACCTGCATCAAAAAACAAAACAAAACAAAACAAAACGAAATGCCACCAAGTTGAAGAGAAAATATCAGACTGCATTGTGCCCAGTAAGGGTAAGCTTGCTTTCCTGCACAATTCTTCATGTAAGCATTTCTTATGCTTCCATGTATTTCTTACATGGGTCATGATCCCTGAAGTCTTAAATCCAGTGTTAATGGGCATGGAAAGCTATAAATGAGTCTACTCAAATAGCTACACACACAAGCCAAGCACCAAGCGTGTGTCAGAAACTGTGCTATTTCCCCAAATGTTCATCTTTAATTCTTACAGGGTTTTTTTTCTTTTTTCTTTTTTAATTTATTTATGATAGTCAGAGAGAGAGAGAGAGAGAGAGAGAGAGAGAGAGAGAGAGAGGCAGAGACACAGGCAGAGGGAGAAGCAGGCTCCATGCACTGGGAGCTCGACGTGGGATTTGATCCCGGGTCTCCAGGATCACGCCCTGGGCCAAAGGCAGGCGCCAAACCGCTGCGCCACCCAGGGATCCCTTTACAGGGTTTTTAAAAAAGATTTATTTATTTGAGAGAGGGAGAAAGAGAGTGAGCCCGTGCGAGTGAGGGAGAGGCAGAGGGAGGGAATCTCTAGCAGACTCCCGAGGAACCTGACATGGCCCCAAGTTCATGACCTAAGCTGGAACCAAGAGTCAGATGCCTAACTGACTGAGCCACCCAGGTGCCCCTAATTCTTACAGGTTTTTGACACTCCCATGGAAGATAAGAAAAGAGTGAAGCTCAGAGAGAGTAAGTGCCTTGCCTGTGTTGGCCTGCTCAAGTTACCATGATAAAAAACCACAGCTGGGAGGCTTCAGCAATAGAAATGTATTCCCATCTCTCACACTTCTGGGGCTGTAAGTCCCACAATAAAGTGCTGACCCATTCAGTGTTGGAGAGGACCCCCTTCCCTGACAGCTGCCTCCCTACCGTGTGCTCATACAACCTGTCCTCTGTGCACACTGATAGAGATCTCTCTCTTCCTCCACTGGTAAGGCCACTAGTCCTATTGGATTAGGACCCCACCCTTCTGCCTTCATTTAACCTGAATTACCTGCTCAAAGCCCCATCTCCAAATATAGTCACACTGGGGCTTAGGACTTCAGCGTATGAATTCTGAACGTTAGGGTCACAGTTCAGTCCCTAGCAACTAATGTCCCATGGCAAATAATTAAGATCTTGATTTGAACCCACACTTGAGCCCAAGTCTTCCCAGCATGCTCTGCTGTCTCACTAACCCACGTAGACCCCAAAGACAGTGAGGGAGTGTGCAGGACTTGGAGTTGAGTTGGTGGCCACGAGGTAGGCTTAGGGTGGAAGAGGGCTGGGCTCCAGCTCTGGCTTTCTGGGCATGCCGCTCCTGGCACTGCACAGTGGGGCTCTGACAGCACTGCCCAGGGCTGTGGGGGTGCTGGGAAGGTGAAACAGAATGGGGAGGTGAAGGCCTTGCACAGAGGAAGCCTGCAACAGTAAGTGCCATGCATCATAGGGACTCCGTCCACTGATGCATTCCAGGTGCCTAGCACAGTGCTTCATAAACATTGGGGATGGAGTTTTATTGTTATTATAATACCATTGTTATTATTGACCAGAATGCCTGGGTGTCAATGCTAGCTTTCTTTACCACCACTGTAAGATCCTTTGGGCAAGATCCTAAACTGGGTGAGCCTGTTCCCTGCCTAAGGATAATGGCCATACAGACCGCGGGGGTTGATTTGAGGATCGTGTGACATAATCCGAAGGTCTTTCTCCAGCGGTGCCTTACAAATGCTAGGCATCATATCTGCCCCGAGGAAGGGCTTTTTTTTTTAATCTTCTCTGTGCTGGATTTGGACAGAATATGGCAAGATGATGTACAGGGAAGGAACACTTTTCGGGGAGAAAGGGAGTTTGAGTGTTCACCCCATAGTAGAAGGGCACTCTGCCCCTGCCGTCTGGGCTCGCTCTCTGTGTCTGCACAGGGTAGTGGTGGTAGCAAGGGGCGTCAGGGAGCAGTAGCTGGAAGATCCTCCCTGATGCTCTGTATTAGAGTCAAAGGAGAAGGCAGAAGGAGTGGGAGCATTGACCAGTGTAGACACTCGCATTGCTGTGTGTCCTGTAAGAGGGGCTCAGATGGAGGGCCGGCAGCCGGACTCTGGGGTGTGCGTGGGGGGATCATTCTCTTGTGGGAAGGGGTCCTCAACGACACAGCCCCCTTCGTAGGGAATGCTGGTAAATTCCCAGGGCCTTGGCGTGCTACAAAATGTATGACATTGTGCCCTGCATGGGAGGAGATGGGCCAGCAGTCTGTCCCATATCTACTTCTGAGGAGACAGCAGCGCATCCAGGGGACAATGCCAGGATGTCCTTGGACTGGAGACAGAGGCCTGAACATCCCCGAACTGACCATCTGTTATAAGGTGGACGAGGCCTGGCTGAATGGGTCCTTGGGAAACTGGTCCATGTCCATCCAGGCCACCAGGCAGGGGTATTTTTAACCCAGAGCAAAGAGATCTCTATGGGGGAAGCTGACCCTCCCTGGGAGCTGCTCTGGTAACATGCTTGCTGCCCATCTGCCTAGGCTGCCACCCTCATGTCCCTCTCCCTGCCACTCCCAAGGGAATGCAAGCACTGAGTGGACAGACTCTGGCCTGCTCTGGCTGGAAGAGCCCCTAGGGGTGGTCACAGGCAGGACATGCAAGGTCAGGGCACTTCCAAAGATATTCTGGGCCGAGTGCCTCACAACAACAGCCATCTGGCCCTGCCAGCTACTGTCCTCGCTCTTCTCCTGGGGCCCAGCAGGTATTGTCTACATGGAGTACCTACTTCCTTGGCCCCTGCCCCCACTACTCTCCTGGGAGTTCTCTCAATACAGCCACCAATAAACTGTGTGGTCACACCTAATGGCCACTTTCCAGGCCTTAAAATACTTGATAGGTCCTGTCCCTTTAACACGCCAGCCCTGCCTCCCAGTCTCCTGCTTCTGGGACACTGTTCCTCCTGCTTTGCCTCCCCCTCCTCACCTGCTCTGACCTCCCCTCCTCCAGCCTCCCTGGGGGACCCCTCCTGTCGGCTTGCCTGGGGCTTTCCTGGTGGCAGCACTGAAGGTCTCACAACCTAGGAGCTCCCTTGGTTAGGGCAAATGGGGCCAGTCTCCATGCTGTCTTTGGGGGTCCTTACCTACTTCTGTGCCTGCAGCCACCATCTGGGTGGGAACGATCCAGACTTCCCATGAGCCAACTTCCCACAGAGCATCCCTGCTCATATGTCTTCTGGCAACTCAAACTCACTATGCCACCATCCAAATTCTCCTTCTGACGCCAAACTGCTCGTCCTTCTGGTCTACCACTGCAGTGAGGGGCTTCACCATCCACCCAATCTTTCCTCTCAACCAGCTCATGACCTAGTTTTACCTCCCAAGTCCCTTGCTTGTCTCCAAATATTTCCATTCCTGGTGTCACTCCCATGGGGCAGGTCACCACCATCTCCTGTCCCGATTAGGGCCAAATCTAGAGGGGATTTCAGCAGGGATCATCCCTAGGTGGTGAATATTATAGCTTGAATTGTGTCCCCAGAAAGGTTTGTTGAAGTCCTAACCCTGGGACCTGTGAATGGGACCTTATTTGGAAATAGAGTGTTTGCAGATGGAATCAAGTTACAATGGGGTCATCAGGGTAGGCCCTGATCCAATGTGAGTAGGGTCTTTCTAAGGAAAGGACAATGCCACATAAAGACAGAGACACGCAGGAAGAACAGCACAGGCTGGCAGACACAGAGATTGGAATCATGTAGCTGCAGGCCCAAGAATGCCAAGAATTGCCGGCCACCACCAGAATTTAGGAAGAGTCCAGGAAAGATTCTACCCAGAGTCTCAGAGGGAGCATGGCCCCAAGGATACCTTGATTTTGGACTTATGGCCTCCTGAGCTGTGAGAGGCTAAATTCCTATGGTTTAAAACCACCCAGTTTATGATACTACATTATGGCAGCCCTATGAAGCTAATTTACTGAGATACAGGCAATTTTTGTTTTATTTATACTTTTCGGTATTTCAGGGATCATCAATGGTGGAGAGATAGGCTTTTATGATACGGAAAAGCATACTTATTCCTAAAAAAAAAAAAAAAATCCTCACTCAGCGAGAATCCTAAGCACTCTATTGGATTTATCTCTAAGAATCAAAACTACCTGCACCCACACAGCTTACTGATCGCATCAGCGTGGCTTTGTTTAGTCCGCTGGTTTCATCAACCCAGCTTTACTATTCCAGGTAACACTTGCTCAAGACGATAAAAGTTGCAAATAAAATAAGTTCATTGTTTGTTTTAGGGACTTTGCAAAAGGCATTTAAACAAGCATCAAATGATTCCACTTTTTAACAGATAGCATCAAATGAGCGTCTACTCTCCAAGGCTCTCCCAAACTCTGGCCATGCTGTGCCCACCAATCCTTAACTACCATGTCATGATCCTTTGGGGTTTTAACACATTGCCCCATCTCAAGCAATTTCATTAGTCTTAGCGAAAGGCCCGGAACACACAGATATAACCTATCTGTGCCTTTGCTTCTCGGAGATGTTTCTAAGACTCTGTCAAGGGAGGGCATTGCTTCCCTGGGGAAGCAGGAACCTCAGATCTGCTCTCTCAGCAGGCTGATTTGGTGTTTTTTTCAGGCCTTCTATTGCTAACATATCTGAAATGCTGCATTTACGGAATGCCTTCTACATGCAGAGACCGAGCAAAGCACTTAACATGTACCATTCTAGGGCACCTGCTAATCGAATTGTTAAAAGATAAATTGAGGTATATTAAACATTTTAAGAGCTTCTTTGAGCAGAAATTGATTCCAATTGGGCAGCAGTCAGTCTAGCAGATAGAAAGGAGCTCCAATGAGTTTGTACCAAATGAAAGACTTTTATAGCCAGATGAGTGTGGGAATAAGGCTGTTATATTTGACAGAGAAGCAGGTTGGTTATTGCAAGGTTACTTCCCTTTACGGGAAGGCAGGGTCTATCAGGTGGGTTACCTAACTAGTGCTCATCAGGCGATTCCTGATTGATGGTTTAAGATGTCATTTCTAGGAGAGCCAAGACTGTAAGTATCGGTTTGGTGACATTAAGCTTAGCATGAGTGACTCCGTTTGGGGCCTGTTGTCTTATTTTTAATAAATCCCAAGCAGGTAGAAATGATTCCCATTTTGTAGCTGGGAAAGACTCAACCAATGTTAAGCGGCTTGCCTCCAGGTCATCCCATTAGTAAACAGCAAAGCCTGCTCTCCCAGGACCCTTCTGCCTCTCCAAGTTAAGGGAGACTGTAAAACAAAATACATACACGCATTCCAGGGTCTGGTTATTTTGGGGGAACCGATGATATTCTGCTCTCAATTACTCTGATAATTGCCTCAAGTAGACAGACTCCACTCCTCCTGGAAGACCTCAGCGAATAAGCTTCCTGAGAGGAGTCACCATGGCGGTCATTCCCATGGCCCCAGCCTTGTGCCCCAGGACTTTGGTTTCTCTTCCCTGGGCTTGGAGAATGTTAACCATGAGAGGCAAATGGCCTTCCATGGAAAATGAGCAATTATTTCAGGCAGGCACATTTCCCCCAAGGCACTGGTACAACAAGTTAGCAGGGAAGAAAGAGCTGGACCCGTTGTACAGCAGGCTGAACACAAAGCTCATTGTGATGTTTATGCATCCTCTATTCAGATGCCATGTGGTCCGGACTCTACGCCAACCTGCAGACCAGATTCTTTTCTTCCCCCTCAGTAGCAAATGTACATATTTGCTTTAAAGTAGGCAGAATTTGTCCATGGGTGGTCTTTGATTTGGAAGAAATCAACCTGAGTGGTGACTCACAAAAGCAAAGGTGATCTGACTCACTCCGTGCTGGGCCAGGGGATGTGTGTGCACAAATTCACTTACCCAGAAGAAGAAGTTAAAGACGAAGAGTAAATACTTCAGGTAGACGATTAGCCAGTCGTCCTGCTCCACCTTGTAATGGGCCATGGTTGCTGGGCCTGCAAAGAAGACACATGCGCTGGCAGGGGGCATTGCGGAGAACCACCTTGCCCTTCCCAGAGCCAGAGCCCCTTCCTAGCCTCTTTGGCTAGGTGGGTCGGAGGCTGTGGGTATGAAACTTGGGAGCAAAGATCAGGGAAATGTAAAGGCTGACGGATGCACAACAGACGTGAACTGGGCAGAATTTTTAGGCTCTCTGGATCTTGGTTTTGCCCCTTTGCCATGACTCTAACCTACAAGTCTTCCTACAGACTTTGCACTGGTCTTGTTGCATTCATACTCCCCTCTGCTGTGTCACCAGGGTCACAGGACACAGATGTACCTGTCTTACACACACACACACACACACACACACACACACACACACACACGTCTCCTCATGCACACCTGGCATGCCTGCTTGGCCCTGGACTCTGGCACTCAGGACCTCTGTGTGCCCAGGTGAGGCATGAGCTCCAGATCAGACAGTCCACACTGGAAAGGACCTCAACCTCACCCACTCCACCCCACTGGTCCCCTGTACCTCGACTTTCCAAACGAGGAAGTAGAGCAGCAGACCTAGTCATTTGGCAGAAGGAAGTACAAGAGCTCTGCAGTCTGACTCCCTGGGTTCAACCCAGGTCTGCCACAAGATACGCGAGACTCTGGGCAAGTCATGCAACCTCCCGTTCCTCAGTGTCATCATCTGTAGCAGAGATGATAATGATGCCTACATTGAAGGCTTGTTTAGAAGATTAAATCTATGTGAGGTGCTTAGCATAATCCTTGGCACACGTTAAGTGCTCAATAAATGTTAGCCATTACTATTAGCATGCATAGCAGGGATTAGGACCCAGGACTCCAGCCCTAAAATTCCTAGTGTTTGCCCTGGAGACATGCTCCCTCTCCTTGTCCTGATGCCCACTGATGGAGTCCCTGGGAACTGCGACACAGGTGGGGTGACACAGGTAGAGGAGGTTCACTGCACCTGGTAGTCCTAAGTGCTTCTCAGTGACTCTGAACAACGACCCTTGTACTTTCTTCTTCTCCTAGGCACCTGCCTGTGCTCTAACACTCAGAGTGGCTGCTCCCTGAGTAACTGGCTGTCTTGAGGGAACCTCTTTTATTATTTTTTTTAAATTTTTTTGGAACCTCTTTTAATCTAGAAACATAAGCAATGGGGCACTGGCTTTGCTCCCTTACATCTCTTTCTCCCTCACTGCCCCCCTCCAGCCACCCCTCCTTGCCACCACCCCACTCCTTTTCCTGGGTCAGTGCTGGGCCAAGCCCAGATCATTCCTCCTAAACCACCATTCTGCCTTTTATTTCAAGCTCCTGGGCTCCTAAGACAGGGAGAGGAAGAGAGAAAGGAAAAGGTGGCTTATTTGGGATTTCTATTTGCAGAACTTGAAGAAGGTAATATAAGAGTTTTAGTCTTCTGGTTAAAAAAGGACAAAACCCATTTTTCTCCAATTTTGTCTGAGAGGCAGTGTGGTGGAAAAAAAAATACAGAAGGAGAAAAAAGGAAGCCTATAAAAAAATGTGCAAAACATGGTGACAGATGGGGTCAGCTGGGCGACTGGAACCGGAGCTATTATGCGGTCATTCCACAGGTGGCCCTGACAAGAGCTCCTCTGCACCAGCGTGGGCCATTAGGAACTGGACAGTTTGTTTGGGGCCTGGCCTCTCCTGTCTGTAGCTCTCCTCCCAAACAGGGCCCACAGAACCATGCCACAGACTCTTCTAGACCTGTAAACTGGAGGAGTCAGGACCCTCTAAAGGAAGATCGTATTTCTGAAAAAGGAGTTGAGGCAGAAGACAGGATTTAACAAAAAGAAACACATTTTTAAAGGTAAAATTTCACCCATTAGTGGTGGAGACAGAACCACAGAATGTCAGGGTCATGGGAAATTTTGGGTTCATTAAGTCGACCTTCTGCAGAGACGGAATGTCCCCACTAACACTCTCTAAAATGACATGACTAATTGCTGGTCGCAGTTTCCTATCCCCCACTGCACCTCTGCTATAGGTAGGGCCCCATTCTGGGGGTGGCAGAGGCCCTGGAGAAGTTGGCAGTACCAGCTTGGAGCCAGATGCTTGGATCTACAAGCTAGCCTTGTCATTTCTCGGCTGTGTGACCTCGGGTAAGTTACCTGACCTGTCTGTGCAGCTCACATTTATTGGCCACTTATTATGTGCCAGGAACAGAATTAAGTGCTTTATACACGTTATCTTATCCCATGTTCCCAACAGACCTAGGAAGTACAAGTTACTTCCATTTTGAAAAATCAGGTAACAGAGGCTTAGCTAGTTACATAACCCGTCCAGAGTCACATAGCAAGTAAGAGGCAGAGGCAGGAGAGAGTGCAGAGCGTCTGAGCTGCCCAAGGTCTTACCAGTTGGGCGTGGCTCTCAGAACCAGAGCTACCGGGGGAGGCATTGAGGAAGGGACACAGATGGCTGGTTTCCTTGATACGTGTTCTCTCCGTTGGCCTCAGGACCCGAATCCCTCAGCGTTAGTGGGTACTGGCCACCTGGAGCAGACACTGCCTGGCACCCCTTCCTGTGGGGTGCAGCAGGGTTAACTCCTGGCATGTAGGCAGAAGTGCTGTACGCAGTTTCTTAGAGTTCTCATTTTGGGGGCGTATGTTTCACGTGCATTTGAATAAATGACATGAAAACTGCCGTTGTAGGGTACGGAACTCTGTGTGTTCGTTAGGCCAAATTCGTTAACAGCACTCTTCACATCTATTTCCTTACTGATTTTGTATCTGCTTGTCCCTCTCTCTGTTGAAAGACTCCCACAGTGACCATGAATTTGTCTCTCCTTCAGTTCTGTTCATTTTTACTTGAGACATTTTGCAATTATTTATACAGAGTTGGAGTTTTGGTATCATCCTGGTAGATCGATCCTTTTGTCATCAATAAATGTTATTCTTTATATCTGATAATCAGAAATATCCTTAGACTGAGGAGGGAGCATGTCTCTCCTCACCCTTTCCTTCTTCCTGCTGCCTGGAAGGTTGATTAAAGGACTGCAGCTCAAGCAGCCACTTTGAGCTACGAGTTGAAAAGAGCAGTCATAGTTTAAAAAAAGCTTGAATCTCAGATGATTTGAGAGCTGGGCAATCTTTCTCAGGGAAATCAGTATGCACAAGTTTCCCTTTTTTTTCAATGCAAACATGCTCCTTTACCTTAGACCTTCTTCTGGCTGCTTCCCTAGGCTTCATTTGGAAATATCTGCCCGAGTCCCCTCTCCCGAATCCCTAACCCACTGCCATCCTGCACTGATGCCACTCTGGCACAGCTGAATCCTCACCACCTCACATCACTGGGCTCTCTCTCAGCATGTGGCACTGTGGCCCAGCCCCTGCCCCCTGGCTTCTGGGACCCGCACTCCCCCGTCCTCCTAGTCTTTCCTTTGCACGTCAACCTCCCCTGTGGCTCCTTCTTCCCCCTCCCTGGGGTCATTCCCCCACTGTCTCTTAATGGTACTCACTGCCTGCCTGTGGGTGTCTGTCTCCTGCTCACCATCTCTGCTGCCACGGGTCTGGTTCAGACCTTGCCATCTCGTTCTTGGACTGCAATGCTAACTTCTTACCTGGTCTCTGGGCACCCAGCAGCCACAGCCCGTCCACGCCTGCCAGGGGACTCTCTGAAATGCAAGTCCCATCAAAGATGACTTCACTGAACCCCTTCCTGCCAGTCGACATCACCTTCAGGACACCACATGCCCTTAACTTGACTGCTTAGTGAGCCGGGACAGGTGGACAGGGAAGGGAAAGCAACCACCATCTTAGGAGAGGGGCATGCCTAGCCCACTTACCAGATGGGACCCCAGGCAGGCCGATAGCTGTCCTGAGTACACCCTCTACAGGACCTTGTTTTCCTTGGCCTCCGGTGTGGTTAGAGAGTTAATACATGGGAAGAGGGGTAGGGGTGGGGGTGGGGGCGGGTGTTCTGGGGGTGAGAATGGCCACAGTGGCCCCTGGAGAGGAGAAAAGGAAACATATGCTCCCTGACCCAACAGGTATGGAGGGACCAGGGCTTCTGAGCCTCTGAGAGTTCTGAGGAGTGTCTGAGGATTTGCAGGGAGCAGACTTTCTAAGTGGGTTTTACTTCTGTCCAGGGGAGTTGCACTTCCTGAACCAATGAGAGGCAGTGTCCTTAAGAGGCAAGAGGCAGACAGTCGGGGCAGGCAAGGCAGAGACACCTGCTCCCCTCAACTCCCACCACCCCCGGAGGTGGTGCTCAGCATCTGCCGTGGAGTCCTGCACTAGTCTGAGAACATAGAAGAGGTGGCGGTGCCTCCTAGGGCCTCGCTTCAGGCAGGCTGATGTCTTCTCTGGCCTCTTAGGAGACCTGCTGCTCCTCCCTCTGGGCCTTGGCTCCCAGGTGGCCCACATTTGGAGTCCCAGCTCTGCAAGTGCTGCCAGCCACATGCCCCAGGGTCAGTGGGGTCCCTCCTCACCTTCCCCACCTGACTGCGGTGCCCACCTGCAACAGCAACTGGTCTGGGTCCTTTTCAGTGTTTTTAAAATCTAACAAGCTGCCCGATTTCGACTTTGTTGCGTCTGCTGCATTGTGCGGCCTAAGACGGGGTGGCTGAGCTACACACGGAGGTGGGATGCTTGGGCTTGGGCCCTTTCTTGCTGCCTGCATGTAGGCACCTTACTTCTCTTCTCTGGGAATCTATTTTCCCATCTAGAGGGCAGGACAGTGGCCTTCCTGAGAAGGGTCAGAGTTATCTGGGGTGGCTAATGACCTAATTTGCCCAGCACCTACTGAGGGGTTTCCCAGAATATTGGACTTTCAGTGCTAAAACCTGGGTCACCCCAGGCAAACCAGATGATGCGTCACCCACTCCCAGACGCTGTGGCTGCTGCTGGTCTGAGGACCACTTTGAAACAGTTCTTTAAAGCCCCTTCTATGTCTGCAGGTCCATAACCCTGCACTGTGATAATCCTTTGCATCTGAATAGACAGAACTGAGTGGGGAGGGGGGATGTGTGTGTGTGAGAGAGAGAGAGAGAGACCTCTCGCACAGAATTCACATTTGGGACGCAGCTCCTGCTGAATGTCAGATTTCCCAGCCAGCCTGGTAATGGGACTTCAGAGTGCCTGTCCCTCCAGGCCAAGGCTCTGAGCACACAACAAAGCCGGTGGTCAAGGGCAGCCAGAGGCCTCGGGCTGCTAATGGCACAGTCAGGACCTACACCAGAGGACAGGATTCTCAGAAAAGCAAGTGCACACGCCTTGATGGTGAAGGGATAGATTTGAGGGACTTTCATCAGGCCAGATGTGTGAAGTCATGAGCTGTGAGAACTGGGGATCATGATATCTTCTACTGCCACCCCACCCCGCCCCGAGGAAACGAGTCTCAAATGCAGAAAAGATAAAGGGTATGTGGAAAGAGCCCAGCTGGCTGGCTGGGAACTCGTGCTGCACAGGGCCAGGCCAGGGCCAGCAGCTGGGAGCAGAGTGGACCCTTCCTGTGGGCTGCTGGCAGCCAGAGCTGAGTCCCTTAACGGTGATGGGTGGCAAGGGAGGCAGACTGTCAAAGTCACAGGTGAGTACATTGGCACACTTGGCCCCTGGGCCAGCCCCAACCTTCACTCATTCAACAGATGTGCACGGAGCACCCAGGAGGTGCCAGGAGCCATGCTCAGCACCACTGGCGCTAGTCCTACAGAGCTCAGGGCAATGGTGGGGGCGGGGACAGGCATGCAGATGACCCCTACCCCCTGATGGTGGCACAGAGGAAGTGGCAGTGATTCTGCCACATGGGGACATTTGATCTGGATGTTTGGTCCTTGAGGTTACTGTGGGCAGAACAGGAAGGAAGGCTGCTCAGGCAGCGGGGACGGTGTGATGTGAGCAGAGGCCGAGAGGCCTGGCTGGCACAGCAGAGAAAGGCTAACAGATCAGATTAGGAGCTGGGCCCAGTCTTGCTGCCACACTTCAGTTGTGACTCCTCCCCTTTCCCTCCACTCTCTACTTCTGGTCTTGCACAGACTTCTTCTGGGTCTGCTCCCATTCACAGCAGCTCAGGGTGGGTGGGGGGGGTCCTGACTCTCGACCTCCTAAGAGGTGAGCACCCTGTATCTGAGGTGGCGGAGGGGACTCCGGGGGAGCGAAGTGATTCTACAATAAAAACAAAACCAGTGTGCATATGCTAGGGACAAACCAGACCATACCCCATCCCCAGCCTTTCCGCTCAGTAAGTGCCAGTTTCTACCTCTGGGTTTGCGGCCAGGAAGCAGCCATGCCTGCAGGATGGCAAAAACAGTTGGAAAGGAAAAAACACAATCTGAGTGGTTGAATTTATAACTTAATTTAGGTTCCTAATGAAGCCTGGTTGCAGTCCTGCGTAGCGTGCTTCTTTCCCGCATACAGACAGCTTTGTCCTTCTTTGTCTTTGTCTTTCTCTCATTTAATTTCCACCTGCTGGACCCGTTCCTGGTGGGTAGACAGTCTTTCCAAAGCCATCAGGAAAGCGGGGTTTTCTCCAACCCTCTGAATAGGTTAGCTGAAAGATGCCCAAAGGGGCCCTGAGGGAGCCTTTTGAGAACTGAGCGAGCCAAGCCTGGGGTAGGCGTGGAGGGGTGGGGGGGTGGGGGTGGATGACACAGGGCCAAAGTCATGCTGCAGATAGGTAGTAGGGGAGAGATCTGGTCTCCTAGTTCCATGGCCACCAACAAGATTTTGATTGACTGATATAATAATAATAATTAAACACTTGCTAAGTGCTAACTACGTCGTGCTAGGTAGGCACTGAGCTAAGCGCTGTACGTGCAGTAAGTAATTTATTACTAATAGGATCCCATGATGGTGATACTACCCCTTTTACAGAAGAGGAAACCAAGACATGGAACTAGAAAGTGGAGAGACATGAGCATCGTGGATGCAGATGTTTTACTTTGGTCTGGACAGTTCTAGTTTTGGCTTCTTGTAACTTCTTTCAGTTTGGTGGCCTCTGGTTGAAGCTAAGAACAAGGAAGCCTTCCTCAGGCAGAGACCCCAGGCAGGGCTGGCATGCCTGGGTCAGGAGTACCATGGTGGCTGTCTCCACCAAGATACCAAACTGCTTGGGGGAACCCGGCGGGGGGGACACCACTCTCCTGGTCCTCCATTTCCTCGACTTCAAGGCTGAGGACTTGGCAGCTGCTAGGGCTACAGTGGGCCATGGGGTGGCCTGGGCCTCTGGGCCACCACCAGTTACTTTTATATGACCACACTTCTGGTGTGCAGGTAAAGGAATGTGGGCAACTCTTCTGGACCAAACTTAAGGTTCGATTGCTAACTATAGTGTCATGTGGATGGTGCTGTAGGCGGAACCTGAATTAAAATCCTAGCACTAAAAAGTCTTAGTCTTTATACTCAGAGAGAGATGTTCTCCTAAGTACATGGGTTATTTTTTTACTTCATTTCCAAGTGCCAACATGCATTATGTGGATCAGTCAGGGCTCCATTCATAACCTGAAACAGGTGGTTTGGCTTTTTCCTTGTTCTCCATATTTATAAATAAACTGAGGTTTGGACCACCCTTTCATATGTTTTTCCTGGGTCTTTTTGTAAATTGTAGCCTAACCCCATGAAATGAGGACCTCCCTAGTTCTTCTGACAAGCATCAATGAACACACAATGATAACTAGTCAGCAGGTTAGAAGACCGGGTGTGAATGCCAGCAGTGTGACCCTGGGCATCAGCTTCCTCTTCTGTGAAATGGACCTGATGCTGGGCCAGCTTTGTCTCCCTTGCAGGGTGGTGTGAAGATCTGGCAGGATGGAGAGTTCACAAGAACTGTGTGCACTGTAATTTCTTAGTCTCAGTGCTACACAAAAACAAAGGGATCATTACAACCAACTCCCTAAGAGCTTCTCCAATGGAGGAAAATGTGTGGGTAACCCCTAGAGAATACATTAGCCGGAGGCCATGTGTCTGAGAGCTGGAGATAGTGTCTCACGGCCCCTGCCCCTAAGCCCACCCACCTGCTAGTAGACTCTACCTAGATGATCGTGACAGGACACCTGTTCCCTGGTGACAAGAAGAATCCACCA
This sequence comes from Nyctereutes procyonoides, assembly GCF_905146905.1. NCBI lineage: Eukaryota > Metazoa > Chordata > Mammalia > Carnivora > Canidae > Nyctereutes > Nyctereutes procyonoides. The sequence continues at coordinate 4,624,759 of NW_026575028.1, forward strand.
CAAAAAATCAGGACCTTACCTGAACATAGCAGATTGGTTCAGACAGGAGGGTCATTTTAAAAGTAGAGGAATACAGGGGCGCCTGGGTGGCTTAGTCATTTAAGTGTCTGCCTTGGATCAGGTTATGATCTCAGGGTCCTGGGATCAAACCCCAATATTGGGATCCTTGCTTAGTGAGGAGTCTGCTTCTCTCTATCCTCTGTGCCCCCCACCCCTGATCATGCTCACGCTCTCTCAAGTAAATAAATAAAATATTTTTTAAAAATAAAGAGTGACACAAATATTAGTAAGATTTAACTATGGTTAATAATAAGGTGAGCTCAAAATCAAGTAACCAGTGGTGGAAGGAGACAGGATAAGAATTATAGAGAATTATGTTTTCTATAGAAGTATAGAGGAATCAATTTGGGATTATACATTGGACCCTAGAAATTGCCCACTGACACCAGGAACAAGCTCCTTGGGTTTCCACTTCCCAGTCTGAACTTATGAAAATATATTGGGACATTATTTTTCCTAGTCTTCTCTTGCTCTCTCCCCCTCTCTCTTTCTTTTTTTTATCATTCATCAACATCTTACTTTCTAAGCTCAGTTTCTCCCAACGTGACCGTAAAATTCAACTTGTATATAATTTCCTGCTGGATAGGTTGGCCTAAGTTCCATTCAAAAGGTTCCTAAACTCTCCTACATTGACCACTTGAAATTTTCCAGTCTGAAAGTGTGACAAAAAAATCACTTTAGTTAGATAAGTCTTCCTTAGAATGTAGATATGATTAAACATTACTCACTTGTATTTTAGTGCAAATTTGTTATATCGGATGATTTCCTCTTTTTCTAAACTTTTAAAATTGAAACTTAACAAATATAAAGTGCAGAGGTTTTAATTGTATAGCTTTTAGATCTTTTTCAAAGTGCATACATGCATTCAAGGCTATGTGTTTTCCTCTGAGTTCTGCTTTGGTTGCTTTCTGCACATTTTGACTTGCGGTGTTTTCACTTCAAAGTATTTCATTTTGAAGCATTTTCTAATTCCCACTGCAACTTATTTCTTGCTCCAAGATTATGTGTGTGTCTCTTGCCTTTAAAACATTTTGGGAATATTTTAGTAGTCTTTTTCTTCTTTACTTCTGGCTTGATTCTACTGTGGCTACAGAACATGCTCTGTGTAATTCCAGTCCTTTGAAATTTGTTGAGACTTGCTTTATAGCCCAGAAAACCGTTCCTTTCAGTGGAAGTTCCATGTGCATTGAAAAGAATGTGTAGCCTACAGTTTTGTTAATCATGTTACTAAAATAATAAACGTTATGAAATAAATAAATAAAATATTTATGAAATATAAAATATTTAAAAATAAATAAAATAAATAAATAAAATAAAAGGCAAGGGTTACAGTGGTCATGAAGCACCTCATCTTGGCTCTCAATAGGGCAAGGCTCCGTCATCAAAGCAGGACTAATGAGGTCATTAAGCCCAGAAGGTGATGATGTACCCCTACCCATTCCCTCTCTTCTCACTATGACCCAGTCCTCACTCCTTTGACTCAAGAGGACTAGGTTTGCACCTACTAGCCCCACTTCTGCTTCTGGCTTGCTGGTGACCGTGAGCCTCAGTTTCTCTCATTGGTAAAACTGGAAGGACTATCTCACTCACTGACCACTTCTGTATCACCTAAGGCTCTGTGTATATGATCTTATGCCTATTATTAACAATGGCTAATATTAATTGATCATGTGCCATGAGTTGGGGATGGTTCTAAGAACTTTTTTTTAAAAGATTTTATTTATTTATTTGACAGAGAGTGAGAGAACACAAGCAGGGGGAACAGCAGAGGGAGAAGGAAAAGCAGGCTTTCCACCAAGCAGGAAGTACACTGTGAGGCTCAATCCCAGGACCCTGAGATCATGACCTGAGCTGAAGGCAGGTGCTTAACTGACTGGGCCATCCAGGCACCCCAGTTCTAAGCACTTTGTAAGTAGTATCTCTTTTACTCCTCACAGTAACCCTGTGAGTGGGCATGAGCATCATCCCCACCTCACAAACAAGGAAAGGGAGATGGAGGTCATAGAGCTTGCCAGGGTCCACACTGTTAGTAAACAGGGGTGGCATTTAGAGTCAGACAGTCTGGCTTCAAGGTGGACTCTTCTCGGAGGGACCATATGTTCCAGTCTGCCCACACAATACCAGTGTCTCCAGTACAACCCTGATTTGCACCTACTGACTACACATATTTATTGGTAGTGCCCCTTTTCATGTAAAAAATGTCCCAGTTTAGATGTTCAATCCTGGCCTTCATATTGATTCACCACTGTCTCATATTGCTTGTCAATAATACCCATTATTCCCCAAGCCCCTGAATTTCTTTGCCCTATCCCCTCCATATGCTGTAGATTTCCCCAACCCCCTACGTGCTCTTACACACAGGGCCACCAAGCCCCAATCGCTGAGTCTAAGGCATTTCTCTTAACTACATCATTTGCTAAAATCTGAGTTCAGTTCTGTACCCTGAACATCCACCACAGCACCCGGGTGATCACCAGATGTTGAATGGAGGAATGAACAGATGAACACATGCACTCATGGGCCATGGGAAAGCTCCTGAATTTTCTAAGAGTCATATAAATATTTCTCACACAGTTTCCCTGGACATCTAAGTCAAAGATGATGAAAAGATAGAAGCAAAACTCACCCTATCCCTTCTGTATCCTGAACCTGCATGAATGTGGAGGAATCTGGTGGATGTTAAGCCAGCCCAAGGACTGGCTGTTTCTCCCCAGAGCTTTCTGTGTCCCCTCCACACCATCCCCTCTTTCCCTTCATCTTTCAGTTCCAGCCTCAGGTGAGAAACACAGACCTCTGTCCAAGGTATGCCAAAGTAGAAAATCCTTTTGAAAATCACCCAGATGACGACACACTAACAGGGACAGGACAGCCCCTGCTGGTGGGAAACACCCGGTAAATGGTTAGATACTTCCTCATGGAATCAGACCTCACAAGGAAGCACACAGCAGGAGAGGCAGCCTTGACAGGCTTGGAAGATGAGTGTGCAGATAACCCCCTTCTGAACTGCACACCTTCTTTTTCTTGCCTTTGCACCCACCCTTCGAGATGGCTGTCCAGTGGAGGCTGGGAGAGTTGGGAGCCCCGGAGGCCCACCCCAGTGGGACCTCAGCACCAGTCACCTGCGGCTTCCTTCCTTCGTCCTGTACAAGGCTCAGCAGCCAGGCAGTGGAGCCAAGCCATGAGAGCTGGGAGTGTGTGTGCACCGGACCTGAAAGGAGCTCATTAAATAAACAACTGCCCGATCCGAAGGAGGCAAGCCATTCTGCCTGTGTTTCAGAAATGTAAGATTTCTAGTCTTGGAGACAAGGTGTTTGAGAGCCTTGAGAAGCCACCTCTGGTCCTAGTGGCCCTCCCAGACTCCCTGGCCAGGAGTTAGAAGCCTCAGTCCCCTGCAGTGGCAGCTAGTGACTAGGCCAGGTCTCTCATTTAGTGGTCTCAGGTGCCATCACCTCTACAACTGAGGGGGCTGAGGCTCCTCTGGCAGACCCAGAGATCCGTCGCTGGCACTGTTGGTGTCAAAGTCAAGACTCTCTGGTCTGGGCTATCATCAGGCTCTGAGGAAAAAAAAAGTATTTTTTTCAACCTCCAGCCAGAGTTGATTTCTCTATCCAAGCTTGGTACTAAGAGCATGGAGATACCTCCATGAGAAGCCTACCTTAGCAAGAATGGAGGTTTCGGAGGTGGCCCATTCGGGGAATGCTCAGGATTTATATGGTAAAGAGCAAGGGCAGGAGGAAGGCCCCAGAGCCTAAGGTATTGGGGTTCAGCAGAGGGGTGGCTCATAGGAATGCAACAAAGACAGGGCAGCTACATTACTCAACTCCAGGGTGAGCTGTGCACATCAGGGGCCCCATGAGAGGCTGCCCCTGGAGTTGTGCAGGGCACTGTCGATGCAGGTGTGTACAGCTGCCCTGGCAAGCACCCAGCTGCTCATTTCTGATCTTTCTCTCTCTCGCCCTGTGCTGAGACTGGATGTCTTTCATTTGATGAAGCCAACTGCGTGGACTCTTGACTTTTATTAGAAGTTTGCAAACAGAGGCCGGGCAGGACAAAATACATTAGTGGGCAGACATTTGGGGGCTGGTATGACTGACAACCTCCCACCCCCATGTAAATTTTTTTAAAAAGGCTTTATTTATTTATTTGACAGAGAGAGAGAGAGAGAGAGAGAGAACGAGAGTGTGAGGCACAAGCAGGGAGAGCAGCAGATTCCTCGCTGAGCAAGGAGCCCCAACATGGGGCTCAATCCCAGGACTCCAGGATCATGAACTGAGCTGAAGGTAGATGCTTAACCAACTGAACCTCCTAGGCAGCCCCCTGTGTACATTTTTAAACATATAAGCCTTAACTTTGACCTGCAGATAGGTATCCTCTTCTTTCTTCTAGAGGATGGGAAGTGGATTAAAACTGATTTAAATCTGATTTCTAAGATAGCCAAGACTGTTAGTGGTCTATCAAAAGTTGCTTCCCTTCCCTCATTATAATGAAGTTGTAAGTGGATACGTGGCCACCTACGTAGCAACCACATGTCCCAGAACTCTCAGCAGCTAGATCTGGCTGAGTGGTAGTTCTTGACAATGGGATGTGAGTAGAAATGCCACTTCCAGGCTTGCCCCTGCACATCTCCACGATCTTTCCCCTGACAGCAGACCACAGATGTGCCTGAAACCCAGCTTCCACCACACATGAAGGAGAGCACACCAGAGCAATGGTTCTCTAACTTTAGGGCACATTAGAATCACCTGGAGGGCTTTTACAACCATAAGCAGCTGGGCCACCTGGCCAGAGATTCTGATTCAGAAGGTCTGGGATGGTGCCTGAGAATCTGAATTTCCAGCAAGTTTCCAGGGGATACTGATGATGCTGGTCCAGGAACCACCCCTGGAGACCACACCCTGCTCTTGGGTATGATAAAGAAACAAGAAGGCAGGAACCCGGATCCCTGTGTGACTGTGTGGAGCAGAACAGCGTGCCTTCCCTGGACTGTTACAAGAGAGAAAAAGAAACTTCTCTGCCCTGTTGTGTCTCTGGTACAGAAGCCCAGCTTTGTTTCTAACTGAATCCTACCTCCAGGAGTCTTCTCTGTATAATGTCCCACTCGAAGAGAAGAAAGGAAGTCCAGTGAGGTGGTCGTCAACCAGACCAGTGCCTAGAGCCAGGATGCAATTGCAGGTGGAAGGCTCCCAAGCCTGACCTGGTTGACTTACTTCCCAAGTCCCATGTGGCCCTGCATCCTGTCTCCTTCTCAAATGATTGCCAGGCGCTTCTTCTCTTTGCCACCGAGGCCTGAAGCTTCACTTCACTGTCCAGTCACTGAGCAGCTCAAGATAGTCCAGCTGCCCCCTCCATGCCACTCATCCAAAGTCACTTCTGATTGCCAAAGCCAGAGGCAGCTTTTCAGACTTCATCCTGCCACTTCACCTCTGCCAAATTTGAAACCACTGAGCCCACCGCACCATCCTTTTTTTGAAAGGTTTTATTTATTTATTCATGAGAGAGAGAGAGAGAGAGAGAGAGAGAGAGAGGCAGAGACACAGGCAGAGGGAGAAGCAGGCTCCATGCAAGGAATCTGACATGGGACTCAATCCTGGGTCTCCAGGATCATACCCCGGGCTGAAGGCAGTGCTAAACCGCTGGGCCATCAGGGCTGCCCTCACACCATCCTTCTGAAGCTCTCTCTTCCCTGCTGGTGTCTCAGCCCCACCCTCTCCCAATCCTTTCCGTATCTCTAATTTGCTCTAATCTGTGCTTCACACCACCAAGTCTCCTCTCCTCAGTCTCATTGGCTGGGTCCTCTTCTTGGTGCACTTCTTTAACTAAAGGCTGGCACTCCCACTGGAGCAAAGTGGGGACCAATCTTTGTGCTTTGCCTCCTGCCTTCCTTTTCAACCTCACTCACACCCAGTTCCGCCTATGTCTCCAATGCCGATGACTCTCAGAAGCCTGCTGGGCCCTAGGCTCACTCCTGTGGCCACAGGTCCTGCCAGCCCAGCTGAAGCTAAGTCCGTATCTCCCCTACCAACCCACCCATCCTATATCCCTAATCCTAGCAAGTGACACTCCCATCCTTCCACTCATCCAGTGCACCAGTCTTCAGGATTATGTTCTGCTCCTCCTCCTTTTTCAGCATCACCCCTTGCTGCCCCAAAACTTATTACTTCACCAAGATGAAGAGGAGATAGTCACATCAGTGTCATCCAACAAAATGCACAAAGTGCAGAGAGAAAAGTGTGTCTTGGGGTGCTGAAGAGTAAGTACTATGAGCAAGAGTCCCAGGACAAGTGGTAATCGGGCAAAGAAGTGGGAATTAGCAAATTGACAAAGCAGCCATATGCCAGGCTCAACATTCTGGACCTGATTATAAAAGCAATGGGCACCAGTGGACTTTCTGATTCAGGGATTGATAGAATTAGAGTCACCACTTATGAAGTAAGATTAAATAAACCCAAATGGTTTAGCAGGTTATACACCAGATCCTAGGGCTGGGGAACAAGCATTCCTTTAAATTAATTTTTTAAAAATTCCCCATAGAGCCCAGGCATCTGAAGGGAGAAGCAGGCCTGGCTGCTTCAAATCTCTGGCTGATTTTCTGGGGCTCTGTAAGGCCACAGCAGTGGACACCGTGTTGTCTAGGGCAGTTGAGGGCAGGCCAGCCTAGCCCACCATTAGTCTAAAAAGCTGGCTAAGGTGGCCTACCTGGACCAGGCTAGGGGAAAAGTGAAACCCTAAACCCAATGAGGAAAATCACCCTTCTCTGAACAAGGAGCAAAGGGTTTTAATGTTGACACATCAGGTCTCAAAGACACCTTAAAAAAAAGAAAAACTGCATTGCCTACTACACTTCCAGCTCCCTCTAAAAACCAGCTTCATTTTAGTGAAGAATACAGTCTATAATTTAGACTCGGAGGGGGATCTATATTAGAATGCTCCCCAGTCTTCATGAATGAGTGGAGGTATGATTTCCATCCAGCAAGAGCTGCTCTTTTCATCTCCACCCATGTGGAGACACTCGAGGCCCTCTCCAGGTGGGGGCTGCTTGGTCATCACCCCCAAAGGAAGGCTGGCGCTTGGCATGAGGGGGATGGGGCTGGGGAGTGTATGTGCTCCTGGAATCCAGGAGGGGACAGGCACTAAGTAAGGGTGGTCCTCTCTCCCCATGATTCTCAAACAAAAGGGGATTGCTGAGAGGATGCCAGGAACGTCTGCTGACAACAAGGGATGATATTTATGGAGGCATTAGCAGATGGGGTTTGGCTGTGGCTGGGCAGGCAGAGGCCCAGGTGTTGGGGGGTCTAATTCAGGATTTCCATCACTACTTGCCAGTACTTTGGGCAAGTCACCGCCTCTCTCTGTGCCTCAGTTTTTTTATGGGAAAGTTGGTGTTCTAGCAGTACATTCTTTCAAAGAAATTTGTATGTAGAACCAAACGTATAAAACAGATAAAGTATAGCTTCTTGGGCTGAAGGGGTGTGCTAAGTCTCCTTCCCCACATTCAAGCCCACTTGATCACTGTCTCCCCCTTTCCCCTCCTCACCTGAAAGCTGGAACCACAAAGAAATCCAGCTCTAGCACTCCGTGAGATTCTATGAGCTTTTTAATTCTTTGATTGCATACTGTCCCCTGCACTTGTCCCTGGTCAAAATAAGCAAGGGGAGAACTGCTGGGATCTACAACATAGAAATCTACATCCTGTATCATAATTTTAATTTTTTTTATTTATGATAGTCACAGAGAGAGAAAGAGAGAGAGGCAGAGACATAAGGCAGAGGGAGAAGCAGGCTCCATGAACCGGGAGCCCGATGTGGGATTCGATCCAGGGTCTCCAGGATCGCGCCCTGGGCCAAAGGCAGGTGCCAAACCGCTGCGCCACCCAGGGATCCCTAAATCCTGTATCATAGATGCATGAGACCCAGAAGTGACCTCTGAGATCATGAGAAAACTTTCATTTTATAGATACTTCCACTTCTGTTGACCCCCACCTGGCCCTAGTTCCACCCCATTGTTTTCCTTTTTTTTTTTTTAACTAAAGGAAAATACACTTAATATAAACTTGTACCCACCGAGCAACCACTCCTCACTCCCCCTATCCCGGGCTCCTGGAAACCTCTACTGAGCTTCCTTATGGATTTGCCTACTCTGAATACTTCATATCAATGGAATCATATAACATGTGATTTTCTGTGTCTGGCTTCTCTCACTTAGCATAATATCTTCAAGGTTCATCCATGCTCGAGCATGGATTAGTACTTTATTCTTTGTTATAGCTGAATAATATTCATTTATATGTATAGACCACTTTTTGCTTATCCATTCATCTGTTGGTTGACATTTGGGTTGTTCCCGGCTTTTGGCTATAGTGAATATAGCTGCTATGAACATTCATGTACACATTTTTGTTTGGGCACCTATTTTTAATTCCTCTGGGTAAAGCCTAAGAGTGGAATTGCCAGGTCACATGTTTAACTTCGTGAGGAATTGCCAAATTGTGTTCCAAGGCCTCACCTCATTTTTTTCAATATGGCGTCTGTCCTAAGCAAGTGGGCCCGAGCATACTGGGCAATGGCTGCAGCCCTGCATGCTGGCATGTGGTTTGCTACTTCTGTCCTCTCCAGGCTTTAGCTCACTGATGGCTTGCACAGAGGATGGGAATAATAACGATAATAATAATGACATAATTATTACAGTACTTCTCACAGCAACTAAAGATCCTTAAGGACCCCCATTTTACATATGGAAAAACTTACTCAAAAACACACATCCTTGTCTGAAATACAGGTCCACCCTTGCATCCACAGCCTGTGGGCTCTAGAGGAGTCTTCCTACCCTCTCTCCCCTCCCCCACCCCCAGCCTCCAGTCTGGAGATCCTCCTGCCCAGGCTCTTGGTGTCTGTTTCCCAGGAGCATGCCCTGGTCTGGCTCCTGCCAGGCTACTTCATGAGCTGGGCTGCCTTCCAGGTTCTGCCACTACATCAGGCTTCTCTGATTAGCGCCCAGCTCCTAGCTGATGATGAGACCACCTCTGCCCAGTAGACTTCTGGCATAGCTGGGCCCCGCTCTCTGCCCTCAGCTAGGGCCCCAGGGACACTGGGGCATGAAGATTGAGAGAGCTCGCTCCCCTTCCTCCTCAAGGCAGCTGCTGGCATATGTGGGCTCACGCTGACCATCACAGTTTTCCAGACCCTGTACACAGCCAGGGAACCTGAGCCTGGACTGGTCTTTGGCAGCACCTGAGGCCATGTGATTCTGGCAAGGCAAAAAGGCTGTCAGCTACAGACAAGGTGGGGCAGGAGGCCAGCCAGCGCTGCCCTCTCTGGTAGGTTCTGCTCTGCCAGCTAAGGCACAGAGTTGGGGTGGAAGCGACAGGTCTTCCCTGTCACCCACCATCTACCCACAGGTGATTCAGTCAACAGCCAGCTGCAGGTCCCTGCCAGAAATTCAAGAAGGCCAGAGGGCTGGGTGGCCATGACTCTGAGAGCAGAGGGACAAACTCCCAAACATCCACAGTGAGCCAGATGGACGTGGGAGATGCTCTGGGCCCCATGGACCTCCCAAGGTTGGATTTAGGGCTCAGACTGGAGCTGGAGACTCATGGGACATCTGTTCTTAGGGACCAGAGTATGATTTCACTGTTGTGTGTGTGTGAGGGCGGATGGGGTGTAAGACATAGCTCCTTGAAGTAGTCTAGAGGATGTGAAAGGAACTCTGGGCCCCAAGTCAACGATGACCCCAGCTCAGCAAGGACTCCTACCAGGTTTGACTCAGGGACCCAGGTCCTCAGATGTACAGGCCCTCTCTGTTGTCCTCTCCTCCAGGATGGGATTCCCTAGCTGGGGGCAAAGTACTCCGCGCAGCGGCCTCCCCAAGCCCCCAGCTGCAGCCACTATTTGCTTGACCTGGTAGTCTCTGGAGAGCTGGCTGGGAAATGACACTGGGTGGAGCCAACAGAGGACACCTGTGAGCTTCAGGGAGGAGGTCCTTGCAGAGCAGTTTATGCATGATCCTGAGTGCAGGTGGGAGGGGGGCTTTTCTTCCCTCCACCATTCCTGGTGCTAGAAGGGTGCTGGGGATTGAATGTGAACGCGAGCCTGGTTCCCTATGCTTTGGGTTGTAATATATGTGGAAGGAAAACTGCTGTCATTTTTACCAGCTGTGTAAACTTGGGCAGGCTGTCCTAAGTACAAGAGCCAGTTTCCTCCTCTGTCCTATGGGGATAAGAAGGCGCTTAAGGACCTCAGAAAGAGTAACCTTGAGGACCAGTTAGCACTGGTTGACTGCCACCTGCTCCCTCCCGACCCCGCCAGCAATAGCAGCCTCCTTTACGGAGAAGAGGGTAGTCAGAAGGCTCTGCACTCTGGCAGGGATCAGCCAGGCTGGAGGAGAGATGCTCTTGGGTGGAAGGAGGGGTGCCTCTGGAGAGGCCTTCATTATGGGGCACACTAACTGGCTCTTAAGTACATTCACAACCTACTTGCTGGGAATCAGAAAGGCATAGACACTCCCTTCCCGGCAGCAAGAAAAAAAAATGCCTGAATGACATAAAAACTTGTCTCCTTTCCCAGAGAGTAGGATTTATACAATTTCTCATTTGTTTTCAAAATAGTTCTGTCCTCTGGAGCAGGATACCATGGCTTAGCAGTAAGCTTAAAAGACCATTTCTTCCAAGGGGTTCTAAGTTGGAGGGCCTTGAAATTATAAGAATGAAAATGTTATATGTGCTGGGGTTCCCTAGGTTTTAGCAGGTTTCCCAAAGAGGTTCATGACCACACCCAACAAAAAGATTAAGATTCCTATTTTGGGGAGTTATAGACAAGGCCTGAATTATCAACTCCCAGGAGAAAGGCCTTGTGTTAGGCACAGAATCAGAGCCCCTGTGGGCCCCAGGGATGCCATAAGAGGCTGAGCTGGGGCTAGAAACCAGTATCCCAGGTATCCAGACCCTGGTTGAGCTTGATTCCTATGTACCACATGGACCGACAGAACCATGTTCTCATATATACGAGGGTGAGGAAGAGAGCATGTATGCATCCAAATTTAAATTCCAATTTTCACTTCGGGGCTTGGATGTAAATCTGTTAGGTCTTAAGTCCAGAAAGTGATGTAATTTATTGGACAGAGTGTGGAAGCTGCTAAGCTCCCTGATAAATAAACCATGTTTCTTCATCTCAGTTCTGTGAAAACATGTTTCCTAGGGACATAGAAACCCCCTTAGAAAGTGCTAGAATCCTCTCCCTGCAGGAGAGCCAAACACATAGATTCTTGTCTTTTAAAGATATTTGACTCTTCTGGGCAAGGAAATAATGCACTCTCGTGGCAACTAACCAACAACCCCCGCACTGTTACCCTAATTCTTTCCAAAAAGAAGGAAGAACTTAGTTCCATGAGTTATAGAGGGAGGATGTTATAGAAACAGACTTGGCATCAGAACACTCTAGATATTGCCCACATCGGCTCCTGAACAATGAAATGTACTGATTACATCACCATTAGCATCACTACTTATTGTTTATAAAGTTTAGAGAGCTGCTGCATGTCCCAGGACTAGAATATGGAGAAGGAGCCTGTCCGCTCCCATATGTTGGCCAGACTCAGAGGGTAGATGTCATTTCTCGTTTCTGCCTGAGTAGGTCTGAGAAGGGCTGCCCTCAAGTGCATATCTCTGATCCTCAGCCCAGTGCTTGGGCTTTAGGAGGACTGCAGGCTCCTGACACTGCCAACAGCCATGATCTCTGAGCTCCCACTGCCTCTGGTTGTTACTGAGCCTATTAATACTAGGACATCAGGAAATAACAAGTCTACAGTGCTTGGGAAGTGTGAAGAACTCTAAAAGGATGGCTCATTATTATTGATGGTGATGATAATATGTGGCATGTAGTATTTAGGTACCACTTTGGCTGCTAATTTCCAAAATGAGGAGGGAAGAATTTAAAGACCCAGTCAGTTCTATGGGTCGCAACTGCATTCTTGACAACTCAGTAGAATCTTTACTCTAGTTACCCATGTGCTTCTGGTCTTTGAATTCTTTCTAAGATGGCACATCAGCAATCCAACTGTTGGGTAGTGTGGGCTCACCTCCTGCCAAGGGTGCACAAGACACTGGGAAAGAATTAGGAGAGTGGGAAATAACTGCTTTCTAAGTCTATGAGCTCACCCAATTTAGATGTATTGAAATGCCACATCATGCTTGATCATGGGCAAGCTTCCCCACCACCCCACCCTCACCAACTTTGAGGCCAGACCTCCCTGGATTTGAATCTCAGTTCTGCCATTTTTTTTAAATTCATGAAAGACACACAGAGAGAGGCAGAGACATAGGCAGAGGGAGAAGCAGGCTCCCTGTGGGAAGCCCGATGTGGGACTCGATCCCAAGACCCTGGGATCATGACCTGAGCCAAAGGTAGATGCTCAATCACTGACCACCCAGGTGCCCCACAGCTCTGCCATTTGTCAGCTGTGGGATTTGGGGAAGGTCTTTAACTTACATGTGCCTCAACATTCATGACAATAAAATGAGGGGAATAGCACTGATTTTTGTAAGTCTGTGATGATCATATGAGATATCATATATGCACACAACACCTAGAACAACAATTGCACACAACACCTAGAACATGAGTCCTATTACACTCCTCAGTGCCTCACAGGCTACATTGTTGGAGGGCAGGCAAGTGGGCCAAGTTTCCTGGGGTAATCCTTAGAGGAGGCAGTTGGGATAAGACAAGGCACCCAGCATCAGTGGGGTGCTGATCAGCAACAGAGCTTTCCTGCTTCCTAGGCACATACATGTTTATTTCCATTATCTCTAAGATAGTTCAGAAGTGGGCTTAAACCCCCAAATTTATCAAATGGGTGCCTTCTGTAACTTAAAAGACAAACATATATAGTAATGAAAAACAGAGCCCAAAGCTAAAATTATTGTCAAGGACAATTTTCATAAGGGAGGAATTCGTTATTGCTGTTGGTGGCATTATTCTTATCCCAAGCTCACTTCACCTTCTGGGCCTCAGCTGTGAGCAAAAGAACAATTCCAGTTATTTCCAGCCTTAGATTGCAAAGCAAGACCTTGAGGCCCTGCTGTGCCACCTGCCTGCCTCCTCCTTCCCTCCTGTGCACTCACTTGGGACATGATGTTGGCCTGGTTGGGCAGGCTCAGGTTTGAGAGGCCACATGCCTCAGAGTAGAGTTCTCAAGCTTGAGGTGGTGCAGAATGACTTGGAAGCCTTGTTAAAACAGATCTCTGGACCCAGCCCCAGAGAGCTTCTGAGTTAGCAGGTCAGAGTGGGGCCCAGGATTTTTAATTTATTTTACTTAAATCCAATTGCCCACATATAGTATAATACCCAATGCTCATCCCATCAAGTGCCCTCCTTAGTGCCCATCACCCAGTCACCCCATCCCCCCTCCATCTCCCCTTCTGCAACCCTTTGCTTGTTTCCCAGAGTTAGGAGTCTCTCATGGTTTCTCTTTTCTCTAATTTTTGCCACTGACTCAGTTTCCCCTCTTCCTTTATGGTCCCTTTCAGTATTTCTTATATTCCACATATGAGTGAAATAATATGATAATTGTCTTTCTCCAATTGACTTATTTCACGCAGCATGATACCCTCCAGTTCCATCCACATCATAAATGGTGTTGGGAAAATCGGACAGCCACATGCAGAAGAATGAAACTGGACCATTCTCTTACACCATGCACAAAGATAAACTCAAAATGGATGAAGGGCCCTGGATTTTGAGAGATGTTGATTCTGCGGTACTCTACTTTGAGAACATCTGCCTCAGAGCAGATGTTCAACCTTAGCTACACTAGACCCACTGGAGGAATTTGTGAAAATCTCGATTCCAAGGCTGCAGGCCGGTGAATGAAAGTGGGGTCTCAGAGCTTGGCTCCTGAGAGACTGTGGTTCGGAGGCTAGGCCTTCCTCTAGCACAAGCTAGCTCCTGTGCCCGCCTTCAGTGCTCTGGGGTCCTTGAGCTGTCCGTAACCACAGGTGGGTTGACTGGAGCTCTGGAAACTGCTTCTGGTAGAAGACCAGCTAACAACTCTCCCAGGCTCTGCAGGTCGCGTGGTCTAAGCAGCATGGTCCTCTTTGTCCTTCTGTTGTTTCAACCTTTTAACTAAGCTTAGCTTGCGGGTCATGGTAAACAGTTTGCAGACCCCTGAAGAACAGCATGTCATGCGACTGTCATATTTATTTTTAAAATTTTTAAAAAGATTTTATTTATGTATTCATGAGAGACGCAGATACACACACACACACACACACACACACACAGACACAGGTAGAGGGAGAAGCAGGCTCCATGTAGGGAGCCCGATGTGGGACTCCATCCCAGGACCCTGGATCATGACCTGAGCCAAAGGCAGATGCTCAACTGTTGAGGCACGAGGCACCCCCTGACTTTCAGACTTAATCACGAAAATATCTATTTACAATTAGCATTACTCAGACAATGAATTAAAACCCACGTAGAAGGTAGGCCAACTTAAAAGGAATAAAGGAACAAAGCAAATGTGGTCTCTCTGCTATCTGTAACTACTTCTAACAGGTTCATGTTAAAAAAAAAAAGAGGTGGAAAGAACTTTTTCAGTTCATGGTATTAGTCCTTGCTTCCTAGTATTCACTGGGAACTTGAGGTTTTCACCCCCCGTGAAAAGCTCTTAGCCAGTAGCCACGCTATCAGAAAGTGTTAATTGCTGAGTGTTTGTTTGTTTGTTTATTATTTATTTATTTATTTATTTTTATCGGAGTTCAATTTGCCAACATCTAGTATAACACCCAGTGCTCATCCCGTCAAGTGCTCCCCTCAGTGGCCATCACCTAGTCACCCTGTCCCCCCTGCCCACCTCCCCTTCCACTACCCCTTGTTCCTTTCCTAGAGTTAGGAGTCTCTCATGTTCTGTCTCCCACACTGATATTTCTCACTCAGTTCCCCTCCTTTCCCCTATAATCCCTTTCACTATTTTTTATATTCCCCGAATAAATGAAACCATATAATGTTTGTCTTTCTCTGACTTACTTTACTCAGCATAATACCCTCCAGTTCCATCCATGTCGAAGCAAATGGTGGGTATTTGTTCTTTCTGATGGCTGAGTAATATTCCATTGTATACATATACTACATCTTCTTTATCCATTCATCTTTCGATGGACACCGAGGCTCCTTCCACAGTTTGGTTATTGTGGACATTGCTGCTAGAAACATCGGGGTGCAGGTGTCCCGGAGTTTCACTGCATCTGTAACTTTGGGGCAAATCCCCAGCAGTGCAATTGCTGGGTCATAGGTAGTTCTATTTTTAACTCTTTGAGGGACCTCCACAGTTTTTCAGAGTGGCTGTACCAGTTCACATTCCCAACAATAGTGTAAGAGGGTTCCCCTTTCTCCACATCCTCTCCAACATCTATTGTTTCCTGTCTTGTTAATTTTCCCCATTCTCACTGGTGTGAGGTGGTATCTCATTGTGGTTTTGATTTGTATTTCCCTGATGCAAGTGGTTCAACACTCGTAAAGCAATCAATGTGATAGATCATATCAACAAGAGAAAAAACAAGAACCATATGATCCTCTCGATAGATGCAGAGAAAACATTTGACAAAATACAGCATCCATTCCTGATCAAAACTCTACAGAGTGTAGGGACAGAGGGAACATTCCTCAGCATCTTAAAAGCCATCTACGAAAAGCCCACAGCAAATATCATTCTCAATGGGGAAGCACTGGGAGCCTTTCCCCTGAGATCAGGAACAAGACAGGGATGTCCACTCTCACCACTGCTATTCAACATAGTACTAGAAGTCTCAGCCTCAGCAATCAGACAACAAAAAGAAATAAAAGGCATTTAATTTGGCAAAGAAGAAGTCAAACTCTCCGTCTTTGCAGATGACATGATACTGTTCATAGAAAACCCAAAAGACTCCACCCCAAGATTGCTAGAACTCATACAGCAATTTGGCAGTGTGGCAGGATATAAAATCAATGCCCAGAAGTCAGTGGCATTTCTCTACACTAACAATGAGACTGAAGAAAGAGAAATAGTCAATCCCATTTACAATTGCACCCAAAAGCATAAGATGCCTAGGAATAAACCTAACCAAAGAGGTAAAAGATCTATACCCTAAAAACTACGGAACACTTCTGAAAGAAACTGAGGAAGACACAAAGAGATGGAAAAATATTCCATGCTCATGGATTGGCAGAATTAATATTGTGAAAATGTCAATGCTACCCAGGGCAATTTACACATTCAACGCAATCCCTATCGAAATACCATGGACTTTCTTCAGAGAGTTGGAGACTCTTAAATCTTAAATCATCTTAAGATTTGTGTGGAATCAGAATAGACCCCGAATAGCCAGGGGAATATTAAAAAGAAAACCAGAGCTGGGGGCATCACAATGCCAGATTTCAGGTTGTACTACAAAGCTGTGGTCATCAAGACAATGTGGTACTGGCACAAAAACAGACACATAGATCAATGGAATAGAATAGAGAATCCAGAAATGGGCCCTCAACTCTAAGGTCAACTAATATTCGACAAAGCAGGGAAGACTATCCCCTGGAAAGAGGACAGCCTCTTCAATAAATGGTGCTGGGAAAATTGGACAGCCACGTGCAGAAGAATGAAACTAGACCACTCTCTTACACCAGACACAAAGATAAATTCAAAATGGATGAAAGATCTAAATGTGAGACAAGAATCCATCAAAATCCTAGAGGAGAACACAGGCAACACCCTTTTTGAACTTGGCCACAGCAACTTCTTGCAAGATACATCTATGAAGGCAAGGGAAACAAAAGCAAAAATGAACTGTTGGGACTTAAGATAAAATGCTTCTGCAAAGGAAAAGAAACAGTCAACAAAACTAAAAGACAACCTACAGAATGGGAGAAGATATTTGCAAATGACGTATCAGATAAAGGGCTAGTTTCCAAGATCTATAAAGAACTTCTGAAACTCAACAGCAAAGAAACAAACAATCCAATCATGAAATGGGCAAAAGACATGAACAGAAATCTCACAGAGGAAGACATAGACGTGGCCAACAAGCACATGAGAAAATGCTCTGCAACACTTGCTTTCTGAGTATTTTATTCTGGCCAGGCACTTCCAGTCCTAACTTCCTGTCTCCTTGCCTCACTTGTCTCACCACAGAGGGAGGGATTCATTTCTTCTGGAAGGTCTGGCTTCCCTAAGCCTCTCTGTGGGCAAAAAGCACCCCCAAAATGTGGAGTCATCCAAAAAGCACCACCTTGATTGGTAACTAAGCCACACCCTTCCTCAACCCAAACAATCTGTTTGGTTTGGGTATAAAAATGGTCATGCCTAGAACAGCTAGCTGGTATCTTTGAACCTCAGACAAAAACGGGCCATATCCACCTCTACTCCTGTTCTTTGTTCCTTCCTTTTGAGCTCCTTAAACATGCTAGGCCTGTAAGTAAATGATCCAAGCTGTTTAAAAATGTAAATGATTTCAAGGAGAAGGATGGAGACCTGGATAAGGAAATGGAAGTCTTTGCTATTTTCTAAAGATATAAAATCCTCACTGGAATCTGAGGGCACTCGAATGGCCCAATCATTTAAAGGATGTGTTCTGCCCAAGTGGGCCACCATCCAAAAATGTGACCAAAATGAAAGGCCAAGGGTTGAAGCCCAGCTGGCGTTGGGAGCAGGCAAACTGCAGACTCCCACTATCTCGAGCTGAGGAGGGTTCCGGCACTTGGTTTAATGCTCTGCTATTGGCATCTTGCAATTTTTAATAATTTTATCTTTGAGCTCGTGGTTTGTAAGTGAAGCCCCATGTGATGGTGGGCATGAATGTGAGGAGAGAGGCGCAGTGTGTGTGTCCACTGTTCCTTGCTGATCTCATCTGATATGCGATGCCCATGAGCTCAGAATTCCCTGGGGATCCTCCAGGAGAGGTCCTCTGGGAACCTCAGAGTGAGTACAAGGTAAGGTATTCTGTTTATGACAAGGCAAGTGGGTGCTAATGGCCCAAGGAGGTCAGTCTTTCTGCTGGAACCAGAGCTTTGCAGAAAGCAAACTATGCATTGTAAGAAACACATAGCAGCCACGGACCCCTGTGATACCCTGTCCTTTTCTGTATGTCGCACTTCCTGCATTAGTCATCTACTTGTGCTCAAAATGATGAGCCAAAGGGCTGAAAGTGGAGTGTAACAGTGTTTGACAGAAGGTGCATGTATCCAGAAGGTAAACAAAAACATCAAGGTTTTGTGCATTATTTCCAGTGCTCTGAGAAGAACAGAACATGAGCTAGGATGTATGAATTGTGTGATTTTGGTGATTCTACATATGAGTTAAATGCTCATATGTTGGCATTTAGCTTACTTCATTTTTTTTTTGTTTTACTTACTTAAGTAATCCCTACCCTCTACTTGGGGCTCGAACTTACCACCCCAAGATCAAGAGTCACATGCTCTTCCGCAGGAGCCAGCCAGGTGCCCCTACTTGCATTTAAAACTGACATTGCACAATATCAAGATGAATGAGTAAAATGCATGCTAATGCTTTAAAGTTTTAATTTTTCTTTACTTAGAATGCCACTGAGTGGCCAATAAAATCTACCGTGACAGGTCAAGAAAGAGACTGCAGAAGACTGGAAAAAGATTTACATGTTAGTACTTTTCATGGCACTTTTTCCTGCTTTTTGAACCACAGGTCCACAGGTTCATTTTGCACTGGGTCTGACAAACTAATGGCCAGCCCTGGTTGAAGTGCTTCTCCCAGAGGCACAGCCTTAGTGATGACTGAGAAGCTCCCTCCTGAAATATCTACGCTATGAGCCCTCACTGAACTCCTACTATTTGCCCAGCTGGGTGCTAGTTGTCAAGGATAAAAAGTCAAAAACATCATTTCTACCCCCAAGCTGTGGTGAAGAATATAATTCTGGAACCAGAGTATTGGACACGGCTTCCCAAGGATCAGAATCCTAGTACTTGTTTGTGGAAGAGGGTCTGAGAGAGAAATGTGTTTACAATACTTCAAGAGCACCTATGGAAACATGAGCACTTACCTGTCAAAAAAGCTTCAGAGGCTAGCTACCACACCTCCACAATCAAACAGGATAGTGGAAAACTTTTTATAATTTTGCAATCTGTTCCAAACCTCAGATTAGCTGGACAACACCAGCCCAGTCCTGTTCTTTGTTCTCTTCTCTTCTAAGCCTTTAGACACCCTAGAATCTATTGGTTAAACGGTCTACACTGATCTTTTTAAAATGTAAAGGATAGAAAATAGAAAAGTAGACACTAGGTAATGAAAGCACTATTCACTCTTTATGGTCTTTGATTAATTGTTTTTGATGGAGAAACAAATTTTCATTTGTACCAAAGCGTGGCTGACAAAAATCTTACCAAACATTGGTTCAAAAAAGAAGAAGAATCTGGAAGTCAGGGCACAGGTGAGAGCCGCTGCAGTATTCTCTGCCGCTGCCTGCCGTCAAAGAGGGTCAGGGAACTCTACTTTATTTCAAAACTTACTACTTCAAAAGAGATCAGGGAACATCAGAGCAATTTCCTTTAACATTTCCTGAACCCGTGTAACAGCCTCAATTCTTGAATTCTTGGCATTTTGCAGTAAAACCCCTTAAGTCTTTAAGAAGGGCCAATTTGTACACAGGGCAGTAAGGCAGGAGGGAGCTGCTTAAATCTAGCTGCATCCTGCTCACCTGCTGCATCCCCACAGTCCTGTGTGGGGAGCGGAATGGCCTGGGGGGGCACCCAGAGGAGAAAAAGGGTGGTTGGCTGGACAGGGTGTACCCCCCAATGACTGGCAAACAAGATCAGGGTTGGGACTCATGGTGCAGCAGTCACCACCTGGCGGGCCCCCTTGTCATTGAGAAGCCTTGTCCAGAGTGTTCATCTTGGTCAGCCCACATCTGGGTGCTCTGTGCCCCTCTTTGAATTTGGGGTTCTCCACATTTAACTCAGCCATTTGTACCCAGGCCAGCCGGGAGTTAGAGATCCTTTCTTTGGTGGCAAAGGAGGAACCAAAGCTCAGTGAGATCACATAACACACGGACAGCCACCCACAAGGAAGGGATTCCAGGCTGGAGTGCCTGACCCAGAGCTGGGCTCTCCACCCTGCCATCCACACCGGTTTTCCTTTCATTCCCTGAGCTCCAGCTGTGGCTTGGGTGAGCACCACACCATGGAGCATGCACTCAGCTGTTTTCTCCTCTCTTCCTGGGAACGATTCCAATCTCCTAACAACTAGATGCTTGGAGGTCTGGGCCAGGTCTTTAGGTATTCTCAGGCCTGAAGGCTCTCATAGGAGGCACTATGTGAATATGTGCTATCGATTGGCCCCTCCTTCAACTCTGCAGGGTAACCCCTTGTAAAGACAGACGTCATGAATCCAGGAGCCCACGGAAGTCAGCCAGAGCTGGGCCGGCTACAAGAAGTGAGGTCAAGGGTCAGAAGGAATTAACAGGGGTTCTGTGGGCAAACAGAACCTTTTTACTTTTCTCCATAGTCTCCCTCTCAGTCATGAACCCAAAATAGCCCAACTAAACAACTGAATGTCTTTCTCCTTAAGGTTGTGCTATTAATATATGATATTACCATTACATGTTACATACTATTAGTACATACTTATATATTATATGTATACTATATATACATTATTATATACTACATATACTATTATATATTATATATTATTACTATTTTATTTATTATTTGTATTACTATATAGTATATAATAGTAATATATAGTATATAATACTAACAGTACATACTATAATATGTAATTATATAATATGTATAATATATACTAATAGCGTGTACTTAGTATATGTTAATGCTACATATTATATACTATACATTCATTCAACCTACATAATTACATATATATAATATTATGTGTTACATAACTATATCATAGTAGGCGTGTGCTATACTAACTCTCATGGGGTTTAACAAAGGTGGCGGTCAACATGTATTCTGTGCCAAAGACCTGGTCACAGTCCTGGTTACGAGAGCCATAACGCCACCTGCAGATGGATTTACAGGAAGAGACCACCCCGGGCCTGACAAGGCTGCTGTAAATATGGCCCAGGGTGCGCCATTATGTTGCTCTCTTCCAGGCTCAGTAATGGCTCAGAGAGAGGGCACCTTTCCACCACCAGCTACTCAAGAAAAAGCATGCTGAGTTGACATCTACAGGGCAGGAGACATGTCTGGGAGGTCCACCTGGGAACACACTCCAGGCTGGATGATGACAGACACAGTCATCCTGAACAGGCAGCTCTCAAGTATCAGAGTGTGGCTTATCCACTTTGCAGATATTACTCAGTATCCCCTCCTGCTCAGTTCACATGATTCAGAGTTTCCATGGACTGCCTGTTGCTGTACTGTGTGCAAAATAATTTTCATATTAACCTTATCCAAAAATTCAGGAAATTAAACCAGTTACAAAAAACACAAACCTATGACAACTTCCATGGCCAAGCAGAAATCATCTGCAGGATCTCAATGTTTGAATCACCACCTTTGGTCCTCCTGGAGGGCCAAGCACGTACTACTTCCAGCTGCAGTACTTTTATTTCAACTTGGAGTTGAAAAGGCCCCTAGGAATCTTCTGATACAATGGTTTTTCCAGTTTTATCTTTGTGGGAGGGCCTTTTCTTCAAAGGAAATCCTACCTGGAAGCCAGCCTATAACTCAGATTAACCCCAGCTGTTGGAGTGAGGGACCCATGGCCTGCCTTACAGGTTTGTTCCTCCCTCAAAAGCTCTTAGGAACACAGTTTGAAAAGCTTGCCGCCATTCCCTGTTTATTAAGTTACTTGCTTGCTCTCTGACATAATCTTCTTTGAGTACCTACTGTGTTCCGGGTGTAGGTGAGCCAGGAGGTAAGAAGGCCAGGGGAGGGCCCTGCTTTTCCAAATCTTCCAGTATGGCTGGAGATAGCAGAGCTAAGTTCAGATGATGGCAAGTACTATGAAAGATCAGATCAAGGCAATGAGCTTGTGGCCCAGGAGGAAGCTCCTTCAAACAGGGGATGGAGGAATGACCTCTCTGGAGAAGTGAAACAGGAGCTGAGGGCAGAACAAAAATCTGGACAGATGCCCTGATTTTGATCACTGAGGAAGCAGACCTAAAGAGGTAAAGTGACTCTCCCCGGGTACACCAAGCAAGTTGGAAGCAAAGTCAGGACTTGACCCTGGGTTCCAGGCCCCCTGGCCAAAGGCTTTTCCTTCCCAGTGTTTATTAAACAGCCACCAAATGCAAATGAGGCACTGTGACAAGGGACATCCAAGTGCCCACCACACCCCAACCATAGCTTGGCTGCCTGTCATGACTCTCGGCATCCTCTCAGCCCTCCTCAGCCGATTTGGGCCTGGCTCTGTACCCCAGAAGACAGCACCATGCAGTTGACATCCCACACCCATGACAATGCTTGGGGAAGCTTCCTCCTCCCCTATCTCCCTGGCTTCTTTCCAACTGTGGCGAGTGCTCATTACTGCTCCTGCTGGTGGCTTGAAGATAAAAGCAAAATGGTGGCTCACCCGGAGGAAGGCTCTCGGAAAAGTCCAGCTGCTCTAGGGTTACACAACAGAAAGGCCAGTCAAGCCAGTTTTCCTCCTGGGCTGTAGAAGGCTTTCACACAAAACCTGCACCACACAGGTCTGGGAGTATCTCACACACCAGGAGTCCAAAGCTGGGCTCTAGGCACATGCTGCTCTGATGCTGAGTATCGGCAACCCCCAACCAAAGAGCTCCAGGCCCTCAAAGTGTTCCCCAAGCCTCTGACTTGGACTCAGCCCCATGAGCCCAGCATTTGCCTTTCACCCTTGGAGCCTAAGGCTGTCCCAGCACTTTCTCAGGCATTAGTCATTTTGAGCCTCCAGGTACCTCCTGAGGGAGGCAGGACAGCAGTTCTGTAAGTCCCATTTTGCACACAAAGCAACTGAGCCCCTGAGAAACCTCTGCAGGGAACATCACTAGTAATATAGGTAACAACCACTGATTCTGATTCAAACCCGGGGCTCCAGACTCCAAAGGTAGCTATCATCCAGCTGCTCACAAATTAAATACGGAGTATCCATCCTGGCCTAATACCACACTCATTCTCATCCCACCCTTCCACCTACATCTTATGCCTTGGAGTGTATTTACCAGTGTTTCCAGATGCTGTCTCTTCTCTGTGCCACCCCTGCCTCCTAATGTTTGCCCACACCCTGGAGAGATCTGTAGCAATTCAGACCCAAGGTGAGATGCTCTACTGCCCAACCCAATTGACCCCTCCTCCCTTCCATATTTTTCAGCCAGTTCACGCTTGTCAACACTGCACATACCACTGGGAAGACAATACACCCTACAACCATCCACATCTTCCTTCTTCCCATACCAAAGCAGCCAACTGCACCTGCAGGAGTGGACAGGCAAACACAGGTGACAGGGCCTGCCCAGCCGTGTCCTCACAATACACAGATGGGCCCCCATGGGATTCACGGGACCTGCCGGGCAGGCAGGCCTGCGGGCGCATTAGCCACACCAGCCGCCAGCATTTAGCAAACTCTCTTTGGCAGGGGGTGCTGAGCCAAAGTCCATCACAATTCTAGCTAGAATTACTCTGGACTGGCCACCCGGGCCTTGGGCCTAAGAGCCAGCTCCTAGAATTCAGGTGGACAAAGAGAATGACATTTTGAAGAGACAGGCCCTGGGCACGCTGGGCTGCGCGGCCCTCGGAGGCCCGGGGCTCTCTCCGAGCGAAGGCCCCGCGCGCAGAAGGGCGGACCCGAGAGCAGAAGCGGGGAGACCAACGCCGCGGCCGCCCTGCGGGACCCGGGCCCGGCCGCCCGCCCCCGTCCGCAGCCAGAGGCCCCGCCACTGACCGGCTCTGAACCCGCGGCCGCGGCGCGCGGAGGGAGCTGGGCCCCCGCCCGGCCCCCCCGCCCGGCCCCGCCCGGCCCGGCCCTCCGAGCCCCGCGCGCCCCCCGCCCCGCCCGCACTTACCGGGCTCCGCACGCAGCGACGGGAGCCGGAGCCTCGGGGCGCTCGCTGGGCACCCCGCCGCGCTCCGGCCGTCCCACCCCGGAGGTCGGGCTGCCGGGGGCCCCCGGGCACTTCCTGCCGGCCCGCCCCGCCCCGCGCCGCGCCGCGCCGCGCCCCGAGCGCCCACCCTCCCGGCGCGCCCCCTCCGAGTCCCGGGCTCGGGGCCTCGCACCCCTCCGAGTCCGGGGCTCGGGGCCTCGCAGCCGGCGGCGTCGCCGGGAAGCCCCAGCCGGGCCGCGTCTTTGTTCGGGAGCTCGCCCCGCTCCCACCCGGAGCTCCCAGAGCCAGGACGTGGGAGTGAGGGGCCGCTGTGCTTGCCCGGGATCCCCGCGGGCCGGGGAGCGGCGGCTCGCACAGCTCCAGTCGGCCCGGCCGCAAATCCTCCCCCTCCCCGCCCCCGGGGCCTCCGTCAGGTCTGGCTTGACCCTGGGTGGGTCGGCGGCTTAGGTCCGGGAGAAAATGGCCCGTGGGGGCTTCCAGAGACTCTAGGGACAAGCCACTCGGATCCCAGCGAGCCGCCCCTCGCCCTCTGCCTATCCCCTGTGCATAAGAAGACTCCCCTCACTGCCCTGTCCCTTCCGAGCGCCCTGTGGACCATGGGCTCGGCTTTATGTTTCCTGGGCCCAGGGAGCATCAAAACCTCTTCCTAGACTGGAGAAAAGCAGAAGAGTAAACACAGAGCCCAGGCTGTGCCCTGGCTGAGAACAGGTGCAAAGCTGCCTATGACTGGCTCTGCTCTGACTGTGCAGCATATTATTTCTCAAAGCAACAAAGGCCGGTGCTTATCCAACCACTGTTCTGTTGAAACTGGACTGCAGCAAGCAAGGTTACCCATTTACCAGGGGGGCTAGGTCAGGGGAGCCATTGGAGACAGGGATTGCTGACAGAGGCATGGCACCAGAGCAAAAATTCAGCAGAGCAGGCAAGGTGGAGGTTGCAGGGGGTGATTGCAATGCTCCCTGTGCGGGGCAGACCTGAAGTGGGAGTGAATGTGAAAGATGCAGTGGAAGGGGGTTCCACAGAGCCTGCCTTGTGTGTTGTGGATGGAAGTGTAGCCAGGGGACCTGAAGAAGGACTACGTTGGCTGTGGGTATGGAAGTCTGGAGGAAGACCCGGAGTGATGTGAAACTGAAAGAAGACAAGAAGGAGAGAGTTTGAACAATGTAGAGTGGGCCCGGCTAAGGACAGATTCAAGCTTGAAAACAAGCTAGTGAGGGGCACCTGGGTGGCTTAGTTAGTTAGGTGTCTGCCATTGGCTGAGGCCATGGTCCTAGATTCCCAAGATCAAGCCACATATTATTGGGCTCCCTACTCAGCAGGGAGCCTGCTTCTACTTCTCCCTCTGCTGCTCTGCCTGCTAGTACTTCTCTCTTTCATAAATAAATAAATAAATAAATAAATAAATAAATAAATAAATAAATAAAATCTTTAAGAGAAAGCAAGAAAAGTAAGTAAAAGAAAGGAAGAAAAATAAAAGAAAGAAAAGGAGCTAGTGAAAGAAACTGACACCATCTCAGAGGGTCAGCACTGTGTAGGACACCCAAATCCAGGAGAAGCCCATGCTACAGGGACACCCAAGAAGAGGGTGCCCAAGAAAACTGGATTAGACTTGGAAATTAGGAGATCTTTGGGAGAATTCCGTGAGAATTATTTCAACAGTGGGGAGTACAAGCCACATTGCCCCTCCTTGGGGACATCTATTCCAATTAGCTGATACAGGAATACAAAGGCACATCCCCTTGCTTTCAGACCAGGAGACCCTGAAGGGTTATCCCAGCTCCAGGGCTTCCCAAGGGATCAACTGAGGCCTCCGTGAAAACTGCACATCAGTTCAAGTTCACTCTCTGTCCAGTCCCACTTTCTCACTTGCTTATAGGTATTGCTCCTAAGACTACTTATAGCAGACCTCCTACCCACAGATCTCCATCTCCATGGAGAGTCCGTTTTCCAGAAATCCAACCTGAGATGTGGGGTCAGTGAGAAAGGGAGAGTGAAGTGGAGAGGATGAAGACAGAGGGCATGAACATCTGGCCCCAGCAGTAGGGAGACAGAACAAAGTGGCAGGAGAGAGGCCTGAGTTGGCACAGATCATGATGGCCTCTCCCTTGGACCTTCTTCCAAGACTCTAATGAAATAGACCTCTCGTGAAGACCTTGAACTCTAATGGAGTCGTTTCAAGAGATAGAGGTCATCGGGAAAAGTCAGAGAAGATGGTGTTAAAGGAAAAGACAGAAATGGAGAGGGAGAGGAGAGTTCTTCATGGTAGAAATGGTTTTTCCAAAGCGGGGCAGAGGGGCAAAGGAGGAACAGGCCTGAGGAGAGAGAACGCTGTCGGTAGGGTAAGGATGAGGGAAAGTGCATGTTCACGATGTTAGTAACATTAAACCAGTAATTCAGAAAGAGAGAGTTGGAAAGTATTCTGGAGGGACCTTGTAGCAATATGAGTGGGCAAGTGATAAATGAGCCTCTGCAGGATATCCCCTCTCCAGCACTGTTCCCAGGAACATTAAACATCTAGAGCAGAGAACCAATAGAAATAGGATATGTCATTTAAAATTTCCCAGTAGCCACATTTAAAAATGTAAAAAGAAGAATCAGGTGAAATTAATTTTAATGATATAATTTTATTGCACACAGTATATCTAAAGTATGTATGTTCATTTCAACATGCACCAGTATCAAAATTATTAATGAGATATTGTCCTTTTCCTTCCTGCTAAGTCTTCCAACTCTGATGTGTATTTCATACTCAGAGCACATCTGAGTTTAGATACTACATTTTCTTTTTTTAAAATATATTTTATTATTTTTTAAAAGATTTTTTTATTTATTTACTCATGAGAGACACAGAGAGAGAGAGACACAGGCAGAGGGAGAAGCAGGTTCCATGCACCGAGCCCAATGTGGGACTCCATCCCAGGTCTCAAGGATCACGCCCTGGACAGAAGGCAGTGCTAAACCGCTGAGCCACCCGGGCTGCCCTAGATACTACATTTTCATTGGAAATACTTGATCTGGGGTAGCCCTGGTGGCGCAGCGGTTTAGCGCCGCCTGCAGCCCAGGGCGTGATCCTGGAGACCTGGAATCAAGTCCCATGTCAGGCTCTCTGCATGGGGCCTGCTTCTCCCTCTGCCTGTGTCTCTGCCTCTCTCTCTCTGTGTCTCTATGAATAAATAAATTTAAAAAAAATTCTTAAAAAAAGAACTCTGAAAAGCAATAACTCTAAAAAAAAGGAAATACTTGATCTGTATTTAGATTTCATAATGTTTATTGTTGAAGAAGTAGAGTTACAAATCTCAGTTGCTTCAAACATACTTATGCTTTCCAGTAACCAAATCAAATGGTCAGTTTTTAAATTTAAGTTTATATTAAAATTCATTGAAATTAAAAAATATAGTCCTTCTGCTGCACATAGCACATCCCTAGTACTGAATAGTTGCATGTGGCCAGTGGCTACCACTCCAGACCACACAGGTCTATAATATGAACTCCTGGACTTGTGGGTTTTGTTTTGTTTTATCCTCACCTTTGACAAAAGGACAGACCCTGCCCCTCCCACCACTCCACTAACAAGATCCCACTGTTCCATTTTATTTCACAGAACACACTTGAGAGAGCAGGTGAAGAATCTGTGAGGAGGGAAGAAGGGGTGTGACAGGTCAGATGAGGAGTGAAGAGAATGGGACATGAGTCAGAAGACTTCTGTTCAGTTGCTCTGTGTTCACATGACAAATGTTATCATTTCTTTGCCCAGAGATTGAACTGAGAATGCAGGAGTCAGCTCTTGTTATGGTCTTCCCCAGTGAGTGGTTTCCCCTGAGCTCCAAGCACTGGTTGAGTCACAAATGCTTGGGCATGGCTGCAAGGTCTGGGCCTCATTTTTTGCAGCTGCAAAATAGGGCAGAACATCTCTTATTTTTGGGGAAAAAAGAGAGGGATTGTGTAATCCTAAACACGAAGCTACGGAGGAAGTAGTACCAAATTTGGAGACCTGTGCTCCTCCTCCAGGCCTGCAGCATGTCCTCTGCACCTGGTGGGAGCCAGCAGGCTCTGTCTGTACTGTGGCACATTTGCCTGTCATATCTGATGGAGTGACCCAACATGGAAAACTGGAGTAGAGAGGTTGTAGAAACTCTCTACGAGATGTAAAAATCATATGAATAACACTTAGACTCCCTTTGCTCTAAAATGGGCTGTATCTATTGCTTGGAGTTACAGGATAGAAGCTGTGGGATGTGCATGCTGGCACATCTATATCCATTCCTAGAAATTGAATTTCTGTAGCTATTCCTAGAAATAGAGTCACGGAAAATACCTTTGTTTGTGTATGAATGGTTACATGTATGAATTCACACATACTCACACACACATTGCACTGAAGAGTCTGACCTGATATTATTGGTGTCCTCAGGATGTATGGACACATTAGCTTAGCTTAGCATTCAGATTGTACCATCACAGGACAGGCAGCATAAAACTTGAATTTCTCCATCCCCTGAGCACAAGCCTGTCTTTCAGAACAATTTCCAGTCACTACCTAGGAAGGTTGCAAGGAAATGAAGGAGCCCTTCATGATCTCTCCTCCTGCCTCCCTGGCATTCCTGCTTGATGAAGGTGCCATGCTGCTGTGGCCCTGAAAAAAAATCTTTGTACAGATCCCGAGCCATTCCCAAGAAAACAACTATGTTCCTGGAGGTAGAAAAACTCAGGTATAAGTCATGCCCCTCTGCATACGCATCATACAGTGTGTCTGACTCAGCCTGTTTTCCCTTTTAATCTTTAAAGTGGGAGAAACTCTTCCCAAGAGTCTTACTGCCCTCTAAGAGAGTGGAAACTGGCCTTGGTTTCATTATCTGTGTGAAAAATACAGCTACATTGCATCTGGGCAGCACCTTTCCTCTTCCAGAAGGACTGGCAAATGATCAGATGTTAAATATTGATCAGTTTCAATTAGCTTGAATTCAGCCTGCATTTGATTATGAACTTGATGACTTTGTCTACTTCTTTCTGGAATGATATCTGGTGTTTAATAGGAGGTGGAAAAGAAATGATTGTGGTATCAAACTGTACCATTTCAGGTATAATTCCCATGAGAAAGATGTTATACTAGATGTAGGAGTTTTTAAACTGTTGTGAGGTATACTTCTAATGACATCAAGAACATTAGTTGCACTAATTAGTGCTTGAAATAATTATTGATCTTTATTAGCAGTGTCAAAATAATTGGTCAGATGTCCAATTGCTTGAAATGCTCTCTTGGCATTCTACATGAAGGACTTTACAGCTCTCCCAGGAGAACATTATTTAAGGCAAAGCATAGAAAAGCACATCTAGGGTACAGAAAACATAAGTACAGACAGCTGAGCAAATATATAAATAACATGCAAAATGACACTTAAATATTTACAGCTTGAATTTTTTAGTATGTGTAGCACATGCAGCTAGCCCTCTTTTCATCTTCCCCAAGTTTTTAGAGTCTGCTTCTATAACTGGGGCATAGGCTTTTCCAAGTGTCCAAGGTCACCTGCTGTGGGGGAAGAGAAGGCTTTGGATAAACATAGTGAATATTCTCAGAGCATCTATGTTAAAATTTATTTTGGGGGAATAAATTTTCAAAAGTATAGCATCTGTATATGCTGATTGTAGGAAAATTCAATCAACATAAAATATTAAATAAGAAAGTAAGATTATCTGAAGAAATAGTAGCCATCAGAGATAATCATCATATTGTTTTGATAAATACCCTAATTGTGTGTGTGTTTGTAAGCAGATTTATTTCATTTTAGAATATATTCTAGTTATCTTTTTATGTCAATGGATTTAAGAATATATTACATCATTTTTGCTATAATGTATGAACGTACCACAGTCTAGTTAACCAATCCTCTCCCCTGTTGATGGATATTTAGGATGTTTTCAATAAAATAAGTATTTCCAATATGGTTATGCAAACTTTTTCCTATATATCTTTGCCTAGCTAATCAACTGTTTCTTCATGATAAATTTCAAGAAATAGAATAGCAGAAAATATATTTTTTTGCAGTTACACACACATATACCTATATATAAATATATATGTAAATATATATATAATGTAATGCATGTAATGCAAAAAGTTGGTAGAATGTTTCTTTAAAAAAAGAATATGTTTCTTTTTTTATTTTTTATTTTTGGTAGAATATGTTTCAAAAATAAATATGGTCATTACTTTCTGAGAGAGGATTGGGGATGTAGTTAAAGAGGAACTTGATCAAACTTATAATGTTAGTTTTTCACAAGGAGAAAATATCTGTATAACTTAAACTTAGTTAAAATTGAAATTAACAGAAACAAAAAAAAAGGACAAGATAAAGTAATTATCAGTTGACAATCACACATTGTTGGAAATAAAACTGCTTCTGCTGAAAAAAAAATTAAAGGTAAATACTGGAAGAATAGAAATAAGACTGATCTTGAGGGCATTATGCTAAGTGAGTCAGAGAAGATAAATACCATATGATATCACTTCTACGCTGGAATCTAAAAAACTCCAAACAAATCCCCAAGCCAAGCTTATAGATACAGAGAATAGATTGATGGGTGCCAGAGGTGGGGTTGTGGGAGGAGAAATGAGTGAAGGGGGTCAAAATGTACAAACTTCTAGTTATTAATAAGTTATGCAGATGTAATATACAGCATGACTGTATATTATTTTTCAACATACTGAATGTTGAAAATTCAGCTTAAAAAAAAAGAGTTTTGATGCTTTGAAATGGCCTCTCAATCTCTCCCATCCTCCATCCATCTCTCTTACCCAAAGAAATAAATCCAATAGAGAGAAAATGTTCTAGGCCTTCTGGTCTCCCTCAGCCATAGGGCTGGTCCTATGGGCAGGCCACCTGCACAAGGCTCCATGCTTCAACAGGACCTGCACTTCATTTAATCCTCTGTTGTTGCTGTCTTAAAATTTCTAATTATTTTCAATCAAGAGGCCCCACATTTTCATGGGTCATACAAACTAATCCAAATGTAGCCTTCTACTCAGCAGAAGTGGCTCCTTGATATTTCTGTCAGCTATTTAGTAGTGCTATGGGTAGTAACTACCCAAATTAAAAAGTTAAACAGCGTTTTGTTGACTCCAGAGAAATTTCCGTCATGTGGATCTTCAGAATGATCCGACTTTTTCTGCTGGGGTGGTGCGGGAGTTTGAATTTGAGACAAGAATAAGACAGGAGTCACACTCTTAGTATTCTTTTGTGAGCTGGCTTCAACCTCCGCTCTTGACACTCATACTCTTTCTGCCCTCTCCAGCCACACCACCATATGCAGCTCAGCAAACAAAATTTGTTCATTCTTCCACATATTTGCCCAAGAGGTTCCCATGACTTGGAAGCCTTTCTTGCCCTATATCCTTGGTGAACTCTTACTCAACCTTCAAAACTTGTTTTATTACACCACTTCTTGGAGTCCCTCCTTGACCTCTCTAGGTAGAACTAAGTGCCTTGCTCCTATTGATCTCATGTCTCCAGTATGAACTCAAGCACAGAGCTGGAATTATTTTCTTATACATTTCTTTTCCACGAGCTTGGTAGTTTCCAACCTTTTTTTTTTTTTTTGGTTTACTTTACTAATTTTATTGTGTGTGGCACACTTCAAGGCATTAAAATACTAAAACAATTTAAATAAGTCAAGAATAATTATAGTGCAATTATTGCTGCAGTATAACTGGGTCTTACAGTGAGTTCAAAAGCATCCACCCTTACCACACCATCGTTTGCTATCCCTCTAATACTAGTTTGCTGCTATGAATACCTGCTCTTGTCTATTTCATATGTTACATTACCTTGCATTCCAAAAGCCATCATGTTGCCTAGGTTTTATAGCTCTTACCTCTTCTCATAGCCAGCTTACTCCACTCTCCACTATCATGTGACTTTGGGGGCCTGGGTTCCATTTGACTGATACTGCTAATGTGCATTTCACATTAGAGCAAAAGTATATGTGAGACATTGATTGAAATTTGACATCTCATCATGACCACCAGGATCAGTTGTGCAGATTGTTCACTGTACCAGGGTGCTCAACTGAAAAGACAAAGGGAGACCAATGACTGGCTATAATCTGCTCACCAGACTGTGGGCCCACCAGACTGCCTGCCCAGAAGGGGTTATGCAAAAGGTACCATTTAGACTAATGGTTCAGGATACCCCAGGGTGCTCCAGCAGGTCAGTTGGGAACTGCTGGAGAGCAAGGACTGGATTCTATTCATCTTTACTTCTCCAGCACCTGGTGCTGTGATGGACAATAATAGACTGAAGTAAATGTGCAATTATAAAACAATCAAGAGACTCTGTCGATAGCATTGCAATATGATTCAGGCTTAGTCTAAAACACTGTTAAAATAAATTTCTCAAATCTGGTCAGTTGAGGTGGTGGCTCTTAAGTGTACTGGATATGCTGGAGTGATGTGGCCTGCCCTGGCCCCAGTCCCCAAATGTCATGAATAGCCCTGGATCCTTCACCTTTGTGCTACAGTCCACCAAAGTCTCTGGGAGTGTGTCAAGTTCTTAGTCATCATTCATCAGGTGTACTGCTCCTGACAGGCAGGCAAAGCAGCACCGGTGCATGCCCTTTTTATCAAACAGTGATCCCCACAGCCTGCGGCCTGTCCCATTTCCTTCATGGTACATGTGTGATGAGCACAGCTGTAGAAATTAGCATTCGCTGAGCATTTTAAAGTTTAGAGTTGGAAGATGGCTTGAAGGTTGTCTAGGGTGATCTCATTTCCCATTAGGAGAGGGATGTGATATCACCCAATCGGTGTTGGTAGAACAGCAACCAGAGCCCAGACTAGGGCTACCTCCCTCCTGTGAATCATGTGTATGCCCCCTATTCTTTCCTTTCATTCAGGTCCATGGTAGCTCCCCTCCTTGACCTCTCCTTCCATCAGCTGCTCTCCTTGGCAGTTCCCCAATCCTACTCTAGAGATAGCAGAGCCGAGCCTGGGAGGGGCGGGCAATAGGAAATGGCAAAAAAGATTTATCTTCTCCTCTTCTTGCCTACAGCTAGCCTGGGTCTCTGTCAGCAGAAGTCACATTGCCACTGCAGGATTTTGTGCTAATGAAGAGTGCTTCTGGCCAGACTCACAGGATAGAGGCTGAGGGTGAGGGGAAGGCTGGCTGAGTGAGGAGATAAGTGTAGTACTGTAAGCAACTCATATCTGACTTTATATCAAGCACTGCATCCAGAAACGGAAATCCACACACTTTCTTCAATCACATTATTCCTACCACACATTCCTCACCTGGTCTCAAGGGTTTGTTTCTGAAACCTGGTAGGGAGAAATGTCAGGGGCTAGCAGGTAGCTTTTTAAAAGAAGTCTTTTGGGAGCCTCGCATGGGATCTGGCCCTGCCCGAGGCTTAGTCTGTAGGGGACCCAGAGGGATTAGGGTTTTTCCTTCATGCTCTCAGACTCTCTGCTCTCAGTCTGGCCTGGGGGATGCCAGTCTGCTTTGGGACCCTCCAAGGACATCTGGGAGCTGCCCTGGGGACTCCAGGGACAGTGTACTTCCTTCCACTTGACAGATGGGGGGACATTGAGACTTCTGGAGAGAGGAAGCAATCCCCAAGGGTCATAAAAGGAGTGAGACCCTGTGTGAGAATCAGACCAAGAAGTTCCATGATCCTTTCTGTGTAGCACCCTGGCTCCTGGCCCCTCCTCAATTCCGTATGATGGCTCTGAGGGATGTCTGCTTGCACTTGGGGTCACAGAGCTTAGAGGACATGGTATTTGGAGAGAAGGATGAGGGGGTAGGAGATTGAGTTCCAGGGCAAGTATTTGTTGGAAGAGAGGTAGGAAATAAGGATGAGGTCGGGGAGCAGTGGAAGTGTGTCAACTGCCACAGTGGTCCTTGGCCATCTTAGAGTTTCAACATAGAAGCTTTCTCCAACCCTCATGATCTAAATGAGAATCTCTACATTATTCTCTCTGCCTTTTTTTTTTAAGATTTTATTTATTCCTGAGAGACACAGAGGCAGAGACATAGGCAGAAGGAGAAGCAGCCTCTCCTTGCAGAACTCA
Source organism: Nyctereutes procyonoides (assembly GCF_905146905.1). Taxonomy (NCBI): domain Eukaryota; kingdom Metazoa; phylum Chordata; class Mammalia; order Carnivora; family Canidae; genus Nyctereutes; species Nyctereutes procyonoides. The sequence goes on from NW_026575028.1 coordinate 4,658,895, forward strand.
ATGCAGGACTCGATCCCGGGACCCTGGAATTACAACCTGAGCCAAAGGCAGACACTCAACCACTGAGCCACCCAGGTGCCCCTCTCTCTTCTCTTTTCTATTACAGGCCTTATTAAAAATTGTAGCTGCCTATTTCTGTGTGTTTTTCTTCCTCAATGTCTGCCCAGCCATTAGATTGTAAGTTCCACAGACAGGGAACATATTGGTTGTTTGTTTGCTCCAGGACCCAGCATGCCTGGTGTGTAATGGGCATACAACAAATATTTGATGAGAGAGGGAATATTTTTTAAAAACATTTATGATTCAATTTGGACAAAGATATGAACCAAAATACCACTGACCATTGAATAGCTCCAACTTGCCTCTGAATACTCATCATTAAGTGCATGTTTAACCCAAATACAAATTATGAAGATGATTTTTTTGGATTACCCATTATTTCTTTTCTAAGTGCCAGGGTCAATAACCAAAGGATTAATATATTTTCCAATGGACATGAGTTATTTAAAGGTACAAGCGTATTTTAGATTTTATTATTCCACATACTTACTTCACCACATAATTAATGATCCAGTCCTAGACGTAGTGATTTGTGGTTTGTTTGTCTTCCTTTCAGGCAGAAAATAGTGCGAAGGGATTTCTATTTTGCTCCTTTGACATGAGTACATAAGGGTGTGTCTTTAAGAATCACAAGGGACTGAAAAGCCAGACCCACAATGCATAACTTCAGAGGATACCTGAAAGGCATGCTTGGCTTTGGGCGCAGCCTGCTCTGCTGCCTTAGGAGAACCCCAGCTCTATGGTTTGACAGGTGTATGCCCTAGAAGACTGCTGTCATTGCTTGACCACTCATCTTCCTCTTCCTATTCTTGCCCCTTTTCTTCTTCTTTCCAGGGCATCCAGAATGATCTATTCAACACTTAAGTGAGACCATGGCACCTATGTGCTTAAAACCGTCCAGTGACCTCTTATTGTATTGAGAGCAAAAACAAATTCTCTCCCTGGCCTGAGGGAGCCCTTGGCCTGCATCTCTTACCTTCTCGCTTTTCTCTCTCCCTGAACTCAGGCCCCAGTGGCCTCCTCTTAGTCAAGCTCCTCCCCCACCCCCACTCAGTGGTTTTGCACCTGCTGTGAACTCTGTGAGGACAGCTCTCCCTCCCAGATCTACACCTGCTCCTTCTTCCTGTCATTCAGGTCTCAGCTTAGACATCAGCCCCTGGCAAGCTTGACCTTGACCCCAGCTCTGAAGCACACCCCGGTCACTCTCTTGTGTCTTCTTTCTGTCTTGTTTTCTGTGGAATTTGTCACTATCTGATATCAGCTATCTTCTTGTTTCCATTTATTTGCTTCTGCTCTGTCTGCACCACTAGGACACAAGCTCCATGAGTCTTGGGTCATTATCTTTGTTGTTCTTCGCTATATCTCTAGTGTTTGGCCTGTGATAAGTGCTCTAGAAATATTAAGCGAATGCATTAAAGTCTCTAAGTAGGCTCATTGGGGTGGCGTCCCAGCCTGGCCTGTTGATTGACTGGGAGAGGCCACCTTAGAGCCTGAAAACCATCAGGAGCTTGTTTCACTGGAGAAAGCAAATGGCCTACAAGTTTAGAGGCCTGAGTTCTAGTCTCTCTTCTTACTGTTGCCATTCACCTGTCTCTCAGGGCCCGCTTCCTTATCTGTCCCCTGAGGGCATTGGACTGAGTGAACTCAGAGGTCACATTCTGGTAGTCTTTGCCACTTCAGCGCACTGCCCTGCAAGCACATAGTAGTCAGAGGCCAGCTTCCTTGAGGAGCAGAGGTCTTGGGGTAGCTGCAGCCACAACACCCCTGCTTTCCATCATAACTATGACAACCTTTCCATCTGCTCCTGATGTTGGAGGAGATGCCTGACTGTTTGGGACCTAAAATGGAGAAGAAAACAGAAAGTAATACTTCTGGAGGCAAGGGGTTGCACTAGGAAGGGTATAGGCACCAGACAGAGCTGGATTTGCATCCCAGCTCCTTGCCTACCAGCTGGATAACCCTGGACATTTGCCCTGAGCTGTAGTTTTGGCAAAGAGAAATGCTTATACTTGGCTTGCAGATACGCAGTGAGGATCCTGTGAGTTAACAGACATGAAACTGAAGAGTGGTCAGCTCCCTCCCATTATCTTTGAAAACCTGGGCATGTTCACCTAGTGCCTAGGTTGCAGATGCCCTCCTGCAGCTTGTTCTCACAGAGGCCAGAAGGAGCTGCAGCAAAAGTGCAAGGTGGCTTAGCGTGGTAAAGGAAAACCAAAAACAAAAACCCCGCAAACACCCCCATTTGTGAGAAAAAGCAAAACATGCACCAGAAGTTTCTATTTTGCACTAGAAACTTCTGGTGCATAAGCCTAGAGGTGGCTCTGCAGAGCTGGAAAGGAGAGAAGTGTTTATCACTTTTTCCTGAGCACACCACATTTGCATTCCTAGAGAGTCTTGATTACAGGGCTCCAAGCAAGAAATGGAGTTGCTTGGTGGGCTGGCTTACCTCAGCCTAGACACAAATCACTTGTATTTTTGTGTGTGGAGGTAAAGAGCTGCTATTTGGTGAGCTTCTATATGTGCCAGAGACTGAGCTTCTTATTTTACATACTGAGGCAGGCAGGACAGGTTGGCGCACTCAGGCCCCAACCACCTTCTTTCTCCTCTGCTTTCCTCTTTTATAGAGGCTGGGAACCTAAAACTCAACTTCCCAGCACCCCCACAGAAGGCCATGTAACATAGTCCTGGCCAATAAGACATAAGTGCAAATTTGTTGGCAAGGACATCTCTTCCTAACTAAAAAAGATAAAGTTTCACGAAGAAAAAACCTGTTATCTCCTTCTCACCTCTCTTCCTTTTGCTTGTACTGTGGATGTGATGCACCAAGGTACAGCAGCCACCTTGCAACCATGAGGCAAAGTGTGAGGATGAAAGCCACTGAACTGTCTGGCCCTTTGTAATAACATATTGTCTCTCGTTGGAAACACTATCAGTATTAGAGAGTACATCCTTATTTAAGTCCCATTAGGAAATATAAAACGCTGTTAATTGAATTATAATTTGTTTGTGAAGCACATCCAAATTCCCCAGGTGTTACTATGCAAAAGGAAATAAAAAGTTCTTAAAATTGATGAGATTTGAACATGTGTCTGAACCCTGGCAAGTCTGCCTCTAGACTTACATGAGAACAACATTCTTTTTTTTTTTTTTTTTAATTTTTTTTATTTATTTATTTACGATAGTCATACAGAGAGAGAGAGAGGCAGAGACACAGGCAGAGGGAGAAGCAGGCTCCATGCACCAGGAGCCTGACGTGGGATTCGATCCCGGGTCTCCAGGATCGCGCCCTGGGCCAAAGGCAGGCGCCAAACCGCTGCGCCACCCAGGGATCCCAACATTCTTTTTTTAAAAAAAAAAATTATTTATTTGAAAGAGAGCATGAGGGAGAGAGCACAAGCAGTGGGGAGCAGCAGAGAGAGAAGCAGGCTCCTTCCCTGCTGAGTGGAGAGGAGCCCAATGCAGAGCTCAATCCTAGGACCCTGAGATCATGACCTGAGCCAAAGGCAGGCACTTAACCGACTCAGCCATTCAGGCTCATTCTTTTAGGCATGGCTGTCAGGCTTTCTGTTCCTTTTGGCAAAACATTCCTGTTGACTCCTGACAGTCATCTCCTGAGATGGGTATTAATACCCCTATTTTACTAGCAAGGAACCTGACACATAGAAGGATATGGACTATAGATCCTATAATCACGCACAGGGGAAGCAAGAGCTGAGTCTACTCGGGGGCTGGACTTGGCCCCAAACCTGACCTGTTCCATTGCTTTTCCTGCCATAGACATGGCCTTTGTGGTGTAGCTAAGAGGGATGATGGGCTGCACTGCGGTTACACCCTGGCCCCCTTCCCCTCCTCTGGAGGCCGCTGCCCTGTCCTTCACCAGGACCCAAAATTCATCCCTGTGAGCTGGGAGCTCCGCAGCCTTCTGCCACAGGCTTCTCAGTCACGGAGGCAGTTTGTTTTCTTGTCTAGTTTCTCACTTGCCTTCTCTCTGTGTCCTTCCCCATCCCCTCTGGAGCAAGCGCATTTGACTCATTTGACATCTCTGTTGGGAGGACTGCATCTTCCCCCTCTCCTGGGCTCCCTGCTGATTTCCAGGACGCCCACAGGCTTCCAGGATGTGGGGCTGCACGTGGTGGAGCAAGGAGTTTGCAGAGGAGGACTCTCTTGTCAAGGGCCTCTTGCAAATTAGCCAGTCAGCTTTTCTTTGCCTTGGAACCTGGCCTTGGACGACAGCCTCCTGGAGACCAAGGGATGGGGGAATGGGGAGGGCTAGGGCTCTGGTCCAGATGGCACAGGGAGAGGGTTTGTGCCTGTAGCTTAAGGGAGTGTTCCCTCCTAAACTCCCATTTTTTGCTTCCTGAAGCTGAAAGGAGGAGAAGCAATGGTTGAAAGGATATTAGCCTTAAGTAAGAAGGAACTGGCTTCCCCAGATCTCTGTTATCTGCTTGGGAAGAGCAACGGAGAACAGTAGACACAGACGACCCGGGAGACTGGTCAAACCAATACATTACAACATTAATTCTTAGTGTGTGTTTTAAGGAATCACTTGAAATGTCCAAGAAGCACCAGAGGAAGAGAATGAATGGCTCATTTGAGAGCTACTCATGTGAAAGGGGTCCCCATGCAGAAGTCAGGGCCAGTGGGCACAGCAGCCATCCAGGGGCAGGGAGGGGAGGCAGTGGCTGTGTCTTATGCATGGCCGTTTGTGCTAGCCTTTCTCTTCTCTTCTCTTCTCTTCTCTTCTCTTCTCTTCTCTTCTCTTCTCTTCTCTTCTCTTCTCTTCTCTTTCTCTCTCTCTCTCTCTCTTTCTTTCTTTCTTTTTTCTTTCTTAATTTTTATTTATTTATTCATGAGAGACACAGAGAGAGAGGCAGAGACAGAGGCAGAGGGAGAAGCAGGCTCCCTGCAGGGAGCCCGATGTGGGACTCGATCCCAGGACCCCGGGATTGCAACTTGAGCCAAAGACAGATACTCAACCGCTGAGCCACCCAGGTGTCCCCTTTCTCTCAGACGGTTGAAAATAGAGGACTGGGGGAAAAAATAGAGGACTGGGAAGGGAGGGAAGGGGTGGGCTTTGTGCCATCTCCTCTGGCTCCCAGCAGAGGCAGAAGAGAAGTGGAAAGCTTCTGAGAGGCATTTCTTCTCTGACAGGAGGGAAACACACGCAAATGATCTTTTCCTGAGGAAACCCATGGAGAGCAGCCCTCCCCCCACCACAACTCCAAAAGCCTGCTGGCTAGAGAACTGACCTTGAAAACTCTTGTTTCTGCACAACCCAGCTTCAGTTCAATCCCACCCTGGCCTGGCACCCCAAACCACAAAGTTCCCATAAGAAATATTAAGGGCCTGTGCACCTCACAGGAAGTCTCAGATTGCAACCATATGTCCAAACTGCTGACTTGGCGTAAATGGATCAAATCTCCAAGTCTGTGTTGGTGGGGTGGAATTTTGTGCCGTGGATGGTGAGGACTCACCATTTGAATGTGTGCCAGGCTGCAGGGAGCCTCTGGCTTCATTTGGATTCTGGCTGCAAGGGGTTTCTTTCGTAAATTAGCCTTATGGTAATTATTTGCCTTTCTTCTTTCTGCAAGTGAAATATCTGGGCACATTCTTCTGGACCGCATGTGGAGCCAGTGGCTTTTTTCCTCTTACTCATCTGTAGGGCTGGTTCTTGCTGTTTTCAATATTCACCATCCTGCTATGGGGCTTCCTGGGGCACCAGGAAGATTTATCGAGTGCAGGCTGGTACAATTTTTTAAAATTAAACTTTTTATTTTGAGCTAACCGTAGCTGTATATGGAATTGTAAGAATTCATACACAGAGATTCCATACAATAGCGCAACCAGAATGTTGACATTGACACATGAAGATATAGAACATTTCCATTATGAGAATCTCTGATGTTGTTATTTTATAGCCTCACCACATCCCTCCCTCCTGTCACTCCCCTCCTTCACCCTTGGCAACCACTAACCTGTTCTTCATCTCTCAAATTCTATCATTTGAAGAAAGCTATATAAATGGAATCACACAGTATGTAACCTTATGGGATTGGATATTTTTTCCTTTGTCTCACTCAGCATAATTCTGCTTAGTTATGTTGCTGTATGTATCCAAGTAGTTGTACGTATCCAGAGTTTTGTCTTACTGCTGAGCAGTATACCATTATGTGGATATACCACGGTAACTCTCACCCGATGCACCCGGGCTGCTTCCAGTTTTTGGCTAATGTCAATAAAGCTCCTATGAACAGTTGTGCACAGGCTTTTGTGTGAACATAAATTTTTCATTTCTCTGGGATAAATGCCCCAGAGTGCAAATGCTGGGTCATATGGTAGTTGCGTGTTTAGTGTTGCTGTTTTTTTTTAAACTGCCAAACTGTTTTCCAGTGTGGTTGTACCATTTTACATGGGCACTGACAATGTGTGAGTGGTCATCTCTAATCCTCACCTGCACCAGATGTGGCCACAACAATTTATCTTAGTCATTCTGATAAGCGTGCGTGATATCTGAACGGGATTTCAATTTGCATTTCCCTAGTGGCTAGTGACATTGCACGCTTTTTCATGTGCTTATTTGCCATCTGTATATCTTCTTTGCTGAAATGTTTGTTTGCATCTTTTGCCTATTTTCTAATAGGGTTGTTTGGTTTTTACTACTGAGTTTTGAGAGTTCTTATATATTCTAGATGCTAGCTCTTTGTTGGATATGTGGTTTGCAAATATTGTCTCCCTCTTATGAGTTGTTTTCTTTTTTTCATCCTCTTGGGAGGGTCTTCTGCAGAACAAAAGTTTTAAATCTTGATGGAGTCCAGTTGATAAATTTTCCTTTTATGGATCATATTTTTGGCATCAAGTCTAAGCATTCTATCCCTAACTCTGGATCCCATGATTTGCTCCTGTGCTTTTTTTCCTGAAAGGTTTATAGTTTTACCTTTAAGTCTGTAATACATTTTGAGTTAATTTTTGTATGCTGTGTAGGGCTTAGGGCAAGGTACTTTTTCCTCCAGATGTCCAATTTCTCTAGCACGATTTGTGAGGAAGGCTATCTTTTCTCCACTGAACTGTTTTTGTGCGTTTGTCAAAAATCACTGGAACATATTTGTGCCAGTCTGTTTCTGTGTTCTCGTTCCTATTTCAGTGATCTATGTGTCTATCCCTTCACTAATACCCTATGGTCTTGATTACTTTTGCTATATATTATGATACAATGTCTTGGAATTGAGTAGACTGATTCTTCCCACTTTATTCTTCCATTTCAAACATTGTTTTACCTATTCTAGATTCTTCCTCTTCCATGTAAATTTTAAAATACTCTTGTCTACAAAGAGTACATACAAAAATCTTGCTGGAATTTGATTGCAATTGTTTTAACCTGTATATATATTTGAGGGATAATTAACATCTTTACTATGTTGAGACTTCCAAACCATGCAAGCACTAAGTCTTTTCATTTATTTAGATTTTTGATTTATTGCAATAGTGCTTTGTAGCTTTAAGCATGCATGTCCTGTACATGTTTTGTTATATTTAAGCCCAAATACTTATCATTTTTGAGTGATTATAGATGGTAATGTATTTTTAATTTTGGTATTTATATATCCATTGCTAGTATATAGAAATATAACAGAATTTTGTGTTTTCTGTGTCTGCCAACATTGCCCAACACACTTACTAATTCTAATGGTTCTTTGTAGATGTTTTGGAATTATCTACATAAAAAATTACTTAGGATATAATAAGGAGTGTTTTATTTTCTACTTTCCAGTCTGTATGCCTTCTCCGCCTTTTAAAAAAATTGTGTTAAAATACACAATTTACCATCTTACCCATTTTTAAGTGTATGGTTCAGTGGTATTAAATATACTCATACTGCTCTGCAGCCATTACCACCATCTGTCCCCAGAACTCGTTTCCTTTTGGAAAACTGAAACCCTATGCCTATTAAACATTAATTCCCTGTTCTCTCCTCCTCCAGCCCCCTACAAGCTACCATCCTCCTGTCGGTCCTTATGATTTTGATTACTCTAAGTACCTCATTTAAATGGAATCATACAGTATTTGTTTTTCTGTGATTGGCTTAATCCACCTAGTTTAATATCCCCGAATTTCATCCATGTTATAGTATTCTGCAGATTTTCCTTCCTTTAGTGTTGATATATTTTCATGCTAATAATATTCCATTGTATGTTTATATCACATTTTGCTGACCTATTCATCTTTTTAAAAAAAGATTTTATTTGTTTATTCATGAGAGACACACAGAGAGAGAAGCAGAGAAGCAGGCTTCTCACAGGGAGCCTGATGTGGGACTTGATCCCTCAACTGGGATAGCACCCTAAGCCAAAGGCAGATGCTCAACCACTGAGCCACCCAGGCGTCCCTCTATTCATCTGTTGATGGGCACTTGGGCAGCTTCCACGTTTTAGCTATTGTGAATAGTGCTGCTATGAACATGGGTGTACAAATATCTCTTCGAGATCATGCTTTTAATTCTTTTGGATTATACCATTATACCCAGAAGCACTGTGTCATACTGTAATTCTATTTTTAATTTTTTGAAGAATGTCTAAACTGGTTTCCACAGTGGCTGCAACGTTTGATGTTCCCAACAACAGTGCATGAGGTTCCAATTTTTCCACATGCTCGCCAACACTTGTTTTTCTGTTTTCTTGACAGCATCCTTCCTAGTGGGTGTGAGGTGATATCCCACTGTAGTTTTGATTTGTATTTCCTTAATGATGAGTGATGTTGAGCATCTTTTCATGTGCTTATTGGCCATTTGTGTATCTTTGGAGAAAAATCTGCATGAATCTTTGGCCCATTTTTGCCTTGAGTTTCTTTTTGTTGTTAAGTTGTAGGAGTTCTGTATAGATTCTGGATATTCGTCCCTTATCACATGCGTGATTTACAAATATTTCCTCCCATGCTATGGGCTGCATTTGTACTGTGTAGATAGTGTCTTCAAATGTACACATTTAAAAAATTGTCATGAGGTCCGATTTGTCTATTTTTTTTCTTTTGTTACCTGTGCATTTGGTGTCAAATCCAAGAAATCATTGCCATGTCCATTGCTGTGAAGTGTTTGTCTTATGTTTTCTTCTAAGAATTTTGTTGTTTTAGGTTTTACATTTAGGTCCTTGATCTGTTTTGCATTATTTGTGTGTGTGGTGTGAGGTAAGGATCCAACTTTATCTTTTTATTTCCTGTTCTGGTCTTGTCATACTGAGGAGAACTTCCAGTATTACGGTGAATAGGAGGGATGATGGAGGGCATCCTTATTTGTTCTTGATTTTGGTTAGAAGTATGTGGTCTTTCACCTTAAGTATATTGTTAGCTATAGATATTTTTGTGGATGATTTTATCATATTTATGAAATTTCCCTCTGAATTACTAAGTGCCCCTGGAGCCCTCCTGGCACTGTGATAGCTTCTTTCAAACCTTCCCTGGGGAGCAGGAGAACATCAGTTTAAATCAATCACGATTTGCTCTCAGTGATGAAGTCCCTTCTTACCTTGTCAAATCTTCGGAAAGGAGGAAATGGCTGTTGAGTATAGATAGCCAGAGCCAATGGCGTCAGCCATTAGAGGAGAAAGAGGATCTTCAGGTGGAATCAGAAGCATTATAATTGGGTCCAAAGAGGTCTCAACATCCCTCCCAGGATCTCCAAGTCTAGTGGGATTTAGTTTTTCTGCCATCAGATGCCTCCAAGGTAGCAACATGGGCCCAGACTTAATACCAACTCTGTCCATATGGTGAGAGCCTGCAGTGGGAAATAGTACTTGTTCTTAACCGTGCTGACTTTGTTTTCTCTCTGGGCTCTTGTTCTAATAGTAAAACAATTAAGACTGGAAGGGACTTTGGAGATAATGAAAATTATTTTATAGGTGAAGACACTGAAGCCCAGAATGGGGAAGTAATTTGTTCAAAGTGAGCTAGTAATTGACCAAGCCAGGACTGGGTCAGTTGAACACTACATATGGAGCTCTCAATTACCAGCTTTTCTTTTATTTCTAATGTCTCAGTGATATCTAATAGTTATTGAGTGCTTGCTAAGAGACAGAGTACTTACTAATTGACTTTTAACTTTTTAAATTTTAATTGCTATAACAACGTTATTAAATAGATACTTTCATTGCCTCCATTTTGTAGATCAGGAAATTGAGGCTTAGAAAGATTAAGGAAAGTGCCAGGGCCTGATTCTAAAATCAGCACAACTAGCTACTACACCATACCACTTCCCCAGTAAGATAAGCCTTTGCTTTCTTTTGCTGTCATCTATTCTGGATGGATTAGGGAGACATTCTCCAAAGGCCAGGCAATTTCTCTTAGGTGTGCCTACAATGTTGGTGTCTCCCTACCAATTGGAGGAAATGTGGAGGGAAGATGAATCCATTCATTCTAGTTTTCCATGACTGAGAAGGGCTAAGAGGTGAAGAACATGATTCAGCCATATTATTTTGCTTTTTCTAAAAAGAAAACTCCTTATTAAAACAACAGTGTAACTATTAGGCTATGTCTTAATTATAACCTAGAGTTTACAGTTCTTACGGAAAGATATGATTAGGACAAAATTAAAATATGGCAGTGAGTATAAGTTGTCCCACTCAAGTACTGTTTTCAGTTACTCCTTATTTAAGCTTTGGCTTTCTTTACTCTTTTATATTTTTCTCAGTGATTCCAGGGTTTCCACTGTAAAACTATCTTGCCTGTACAAGGCTTCCAGGAAACCAAACCAGCCACTGACAGCTTTCTTGTACATACAGTCTGAAGGAGGCAGTTCTCTGGGCAATTCTATTTTGCCTGTGTTGAGTTATTCACAACCAACCTCTCTATTCTCTGGTCTACTTGTTCTTCCATTCATCCATCCATTAAATTATTCTTTCATTCAACAGTTACTTATTAAATGCCTACTTACAATGCCTACTACGTTTTACTCTTTACAAAGAGTTCCTGTGGCTTGTTTAGTTTCTTGAGTATGTGTTTTTTCCTCTGATAGGCTATGAGCCCTTCAAGCAAGAACAAGAAAGGGTCTTATTGCAATCTGTGCCAAGTACCTGACATAGAAGAAGGTATTCAATCAATGTTTGTAGAATTGTATTATCCATCCCATGGTGCCTGTCTTCTCTTCAAGTCTTCTTAAACAGACCTTTCTTTCCACTTTCAAGTTTCATAGGACATTCAAAAAGTACAGAGAGACAATTAATTTTACCAGAATCTGAAAGCAGATACAAAAAGAGGGAAAAAAGTCAGGAAAGTGTTCAGGAATAATCAGGAATAATCAGAATAATCAGGGAGTGTCATCCTCATGACTGTGGTAATGTAGATGGATTTATCCCAGCCCTGGGTAGAATTTGATTGCTTCATTCTACATGTAATCTTTACCACCTTTTGGGTGCCCCTTTTCTCTCTAGTGTTCCACATATGGATCTTTAAAAAATTTTTTTAAAGACTTTTATTTATTCATGAGAGACACAGAGAGAGAAAGGCAGAGACATAGGCAGAAGGAAAAGCAGGCTCCACGCAGGAAGCCCGATGTGGGACTCAATCCTGGTACTCCGAGGTCACGACCTGAGCTGAAGGCAGACACTCAGCCGCTGGGCCACTCAGGCTTTCCCCATATATGGATCTGATGTCCCTCCTGCCTTAGAGATGGCTTAGTGACTTGAGCCATCTCACATGGCACATCAGGGACTGAGATATGGGGAGAAAACCGTCATTTTTAGATTTTAATAGTCAAATCTAGATATCATCACCATCATATTATATTCACTATTTATGACCTCTTAAGTGTCAAGAATTTTATATGCATTCTTTCCCCCCAAATCTTTCCTCTGATAACATTTCAAATCCATAAGAAATAGTAAGAATGTACAATGAAACATCAAGTTTCACTAATTGCTTTAATTCTTACACCTACTTTCTTATACCGTTTCACATTTTTGCTTTAACTCTCTCCCTCCTTCTCTCTCCCTCCCTCCCTCTCTATTTTTGAATCATTTGAGTTACTTGCAGACATTGTGACACTTCATTCCTAAATATTCCATCATATATCTCCTCAGAACAAGAGCCTTCTTCTACATTACTAAAATAAAATTATTGCACTGAGGAAATTTAACATTAAAACAATTCCGTTATCTATTATACAGTCATTATTCAAATTTTTCTGATTTTCCTAATAGTAATCCTTCCTCCCGCCCTTCTCTCCCTCCCTCTCTTCCTTCCTTACATCTATCTAGGATCTAAATAAGGATCACATATTGCATTTACATTTCATACTTCTTCAGTCTCCTTTAATCTAGAACACTTTCTCAGCCTTTTTTTCCTTTCATGCCATTGACAGTTTTGAAGAATCCAAGCTAGTTATTTTGCAAAGCGTCCCTCAATTTTGGATTTTTTTTGGATGTTTCCTCATGGAAAGATTTGGAATAAATATTGTTGGCAAAAATAATTACATAAATGATGCTATGTGTTTCTCAGTGAGTCACATTAGGGGGCAGAAAATGTCATTTTGTCTCGTCATTGGTGATGTTATGATCACTGGGTTAAGGCAGTGTTTGCATGATTCCCACACTGTGAAGATACCATCTTCCCTTGTAATTCATAAGTAATCTGCAGGGTAATACTTTGAGGTTGTGTAAATATCCCCCGTCATTCTTTCATCCAACAATTTTAGTATTCACTGATGATAATTACACATTATCTTTTCAAACGCACATAACAACCCAGTGAGGTAGATACTATTACCCATATTTTTGCAGTGAGGAAACTGAGTCTCAGAGAGATGAAGAAACCTGCTCAAGTACCCACAGTTGGGTACTTGTGGCTACCCAAGTACCCACAGACTGGATTTTCAGTCTTGGCCTCTACTCTTACTACTTACTGCACTATACCATCTGGAGGGAGAGATCTCATCTCTTTTGCTTCAGGCAAGACAAGAAAAAGTGATATTTAAGATCACAGAAGACACAATTTATTTTAACTTGAGTCTCTTCTCTTTATTCCCTAAGTATTTTTTTTTCTTGCTGAAGCCTGATGCCTTTCAATTCACCTTTTTCTATTACCTGAACCACAGTGAATGAGTCATGTTTTTGTCCAATTGTCCCTAGACTATGGAATTCTGCCTTGGTTGATGCAGGGTGTCCAGGACCTCGATGGCTGCCAGTACCTCATTGTGATGGATGCAGTTACATATGGCAGTGGTCCATTCAGGAGTGAGAAAGACCCCTGCAGAAATCCATAGGATGATTACAGTGAACTTATCCCCGGCTGTGTGCCAGATCCCTGGGCACAGGGCTACGCAGCAAAAACAAACCATGGCAGCCTTGAAGGGGATCACAATTAGGTATGGGGGAAATACAATTCAACAACCATGCTACTATGTGCCAAGTATTACAGTAATTACTGTTCATTTGCTACTCTGGGGACATAGAAAAGGGAAGGATGCCTTGAATTTGTGTGGGCATGGGGGAGGTTGCTGGAGAAGATAGGCCCTCCAAGGTGAAGGGAAGAAAGTATGAGAAGGAAAGGAAAGGCAGGGCAGAGATTGGTAGACATGTGATGAGAGGATTCTGGAAGGTACCCAGAAACACACCCTACCATAGACTCAGCAGTACTTGCGTGGCTGGGGATGGTTGCAACTGTCTCTGGCCATCAGAAACCTACTGCTGGTTATCAGCTCGTCTCAGTTCAAGGGTTTAGACATGAGCTCAAGCATCCTCCATTGCTGCCCCGTGTCCACTGCCATTTGTGTTGTAGGCACGGGGGTAAGGTGGGGAAGGGAACCAGGGGAGGAAGTGGTGAGGATGCTGAGGAGCAGGGACAAAGTGCCCTCAGGGCACTAATTGCAGCTCCAGGTGTGTAAGGGCCCTGTGATCTTCCTGCTTGCTGCTCAGTACACCGCATAATGGACATTTAGTTATGGAATCTAAACAGCCTGAATCTCATTCTGTCCAAGGGAATAATCACATCACAAGCTGGAAGGAAGGAGTCTGCTGCGCTGATTAGACCAAGGTATACACAGGCAGGGACAAGTTCTGGCTGTCATTTTTCTGCTCGGGCCGCTGACACACTGCATAATTCGGGCCAATTAGGAAACAGCTGCATACCTATCAGTGAGTTGATGTAATGACGTCATACAGCATGGCCTTGGGCTGTGCTGGACCTCTCCATGCCCTTCTTGCCTTAACGATAGTCAGCAAAAACAGTGACAATTAAATGACATTTTACTGTGCCCAGGTGCTTTAACTTATTTACACAGATTACCTATTTAATACTCACAGTAACCCAAACAATTAGGCAGTACAAGGGTTCCTATTTTGTATAGGAAGAAACCAAAGCTCAGAAAGGGTAGGTAACTTGCCCAAGGTCACACAGCTAAGGAATTGTGCAACTGGGACTGAATCAGGCAGTGTGATTCTGGAGCCCACACCCATGCCCACTCAGCCACATTGCTTCTAGTCCCAGGAAGACGTAGCTCAGGCAGGAGTGCTAGTGCTTGTTACACCGAGTGATTATGTTGTTCATTCACTTTGTTGTTTTTAGCTGAGAAACTCCATGAAGGAAGGGAATGGCCATTTTATTCACCATTGGATCCCCAGAACCTAATACTGTCCTCAGCACATTGTAGATGTTTAATATGTATTTTGGGGTGACTGACTAGCAAAGGATCAGACCACAGAGTCTATTTCACATTTTGCAGGAGAGGCCAATGAAATCAGGCTTTCTCTGATCTCCATTTCTCAGTGTGTGAGCTCTCTTAAGTCGGGAGGGGGTAGGTTATGGGGAGATTCACCAGAGCTATTCCTTCCTTTGCCCTTACTTTTACCTCCTATAGCACCCACTCATGCTTTGATTGATTTATTCAGCAGATATTTAATGAACATCTATGACATACCAGGTACTGTTTCAGGTAGAGGAGTAAGCAAGACAGATAAAAATTCTTTCTCACATGGAGCTTGCAATCCAATGGAATAGACAAACAATAAACAAGTCAAATAATGCCATATGTGCAATGGAATAGATGCTTATGAAGGAGAGTATGATGTGTCAGGAAGAGAGTGAAAATTTTAGATAGATGGCCAGTAAAGGCCTCAGTGAGAAGGTGATATTTGACTATATATTAGAAGGAAGAAAGAAGGAAAGTACTGCAAATAATGAGGGAAGGAGATTTCCAGGCAGCAGGTGCAAATGTCCTGGGGCAAAATCATGCTAGATGTTAGAGGAACAATGGGGGAGGTCAGGGGTTAGAGGAACAATGAGTGAGAGGGAAGTGATGGGAGACAGTTCAATAAACAATTGTAGTCAGGCTGTTCTAGATCTCAAGTCCTCTAGATCTAAGTCATGACCCTGGCCTTTGCTCTGAGTGAAGCAGGAAACCACTGGAGGATTTTAACAAAGGACATAATCTGACTTTCCCTGTTATTACATAATGTTACTTATATGTGTATCTATCTTCCCTTCTACATCCCAAAGTTGGGATCATATATATAGTCCCAATGCTGAGCACAGCACCTGGCATAAAGCAGATGTTTCAATACATTGCTATCAAATGAATAGACACACAAAAAATACAGAACAGAATGAACCAACCTAAATCACAGTGCAAAGAGAGGCCCAGGGAAAGGATCCATACATTCTGACTGGATGAGAGAGGGATGTTTTATGGGGCAGGTGCCTTTTTCATCTAGGCCAGGAAGAATGAAAGACTTCCCCTAGCTTAAGGGAAAAGAAAAAGTTTATTAGGCTGAACAAGGGACAGGAGCAAAGGTTTGGAGGTATGAGGGTGCAGGACAAATTGAGAAAACAATGAATAGTTAAATGTTTCTGGAGCACAGGATGAGAGGAGGCTCATAGCGGGATAGGAGGCCAGAATTACAGACTTGGGCCAGATCGCATAATGACTTGTCCGTCAGCTAACAAGGGTGGATTTTGGACTGAAGGCAATGGGGAGCCATCACAAGATTTTACAGGTATGTGAATCCATTTCGGAGGGTGGGATTCAGCTCATTAGGTTTTGGCTGTTAACTGGATCATGGCTTGTAGCCAAAGCAGGTAGCAGGCCATGCCAAGAATGATGTCTGGGCAAGCTTGTGCAGGCTCTTTGTGCAGAAGGAAAGAGTCCATCTGGGGGGTGGGGGTGGGGGGGAGAGGCTTCTGACACTGCACAGTGAAAAAGGTAGCAGTTACTCAGGTATGTTCCACAGGTACCCGTGTCCAGATCAGGACTAGCTATGGTTTCATTATGCCACTCATCCAACCCACCCACCCTTATGTAAAAATCCATCAGCTATAAGGCTCCCGGGGTTATTTAATTTTTTCTCCTGGGTTGAGGGAGGTTGTTGAAGTTGACATGACCTGCTCTACCCCTGCATGGTGTGCTGCTCCACTACTATCTAGTCCTGAAACAAGGCATTGGTCACAATGATTGAGGTGTTCCTTCTAGAAAGGAGGAGCTGAGGCTTCTCCTTCTCAGCCAGGAGGGGGAGTGCAAAGGCACCATTTGACAGGTCAAGCTTTGAACTATTCAGGCCTCTAACTGTTGTGGGCAGAGGTGCTGTCGGTGGTGGGGAAATGGACTTCCGGGAAGCCCTTTTATTGTTGATTTTTTTTTTTAAGATTTTATTTATTTGAGAGAAAGAGAGTGAGCAGGGAGCAGAAGTGGAGGGGAGGGAGGAGAGGGAGAAGCAGACTCCCCGCTGAGTGGGGAGCCTGGCATAGGGCTCAATCTCAGGATCCCGAGATGATAACCTGAGCCAAAGACAGATGCCCAACCGACTGAGCCACCCAGGTGCTCCTCGGAAGCCCTTTTAAAATGGAGATGGGTTGGGACGCCTGGGTGGCTCAGTGGTTGAGCATCTTGCCTTTGGCTCAGGGCATGATTCTGGGATTGAGTCCTGTATTGGGTTCCTCCTGGGGAGCCTGCTTCTCCCTCTGCCTATATCTCTGCCTCTCTGTATCTCTCATGGGTAAATAAATAAAATATTAAATAAATAAATAAATAAATAAATAAATAAATAAATAAATAAATAAAATGGAGATGGGAGTACAGCTGAGTTGAGAGTTGTCAGCCATTCCTTTGAGGGAATGGGCTTGTTCTCAGGCTGGAGGCCAAGGCTACCACCTTCCTGCTCCAACTCTGTGCTATCAGGCTCTCCCATGCTGTCACCTTTTTGCTCCAATTTAGTCTTTCCAGGTTAGCTGCAAGGGATCCTTGGTCCCCACCTCCCATACCTACTGCTGTCTCGTTACCCAGCTGGCCAACCACAGCTCCCCAATGTGTTTGCAACCTAGGATCCCTGCCTGTAATTGTCCCTTGACAGCACACTTCAGTATCTTGAACCCACAAAACACAGCAGCAGATGAGCACATGGCTTTTCAGGTGAGGAGTTGGGGGAGCTGAGGCAGGAGCAGGAATAGCATGGCTGGGAGAAACACAAGCTTTCAAGCAATTTGGGGGAGTGGAGGGAGAAACTTCTACCAGTAATTCCCAGTGCCCTTTGCACTGTATTTTGTGAAGGAAAGCATGTCGTCCTCTGCTGAGGACCAGCTGGTTTGCCAAGGTGGGAGAGAGCTGGGCTGCAGGGACTCGGGGACTTCGTGAACCTGTCATGGATGGAAACCACATGAGGAGCAGAACTCAATAAGGAACGACACACTTGGATGAGTCCAGTCAGAGTCATGGTTGTCAACTGTGACTTTCCTCACAGTGCAGTCAGGGGTAATCACTCTTTCATTTTCTCGGGGTCCTCTGGTAGTCCAGGCTCATTATGTACATGTGGTGTGGATACTGAGACATTAGCTGGGTTGGCCCTTCCTTATTTACTCCTTCCAGGCAAACAATAGAACTCTCATCATGGAGTCAGATTACAAAAATTAACTATAAGTGTTTGGGAAAGGGCACAGCCGAGGGTGGACACATGAGTTGGATTGAGAATAGGTCTCTCTCCAGGCCCAGATAGAAAAGATTTTTTTGGTTTCCATCCTTCCATTAGGGTTAATGGATAACTGTCAATATCTTTTAAAGACTTTAAAAAATGCTTGTAACACTTGACCTAAGAATTTAACATCTAGGAATGTCTCCAAAGAAATTAGAAGAACCACAAATATTGAAAATAAGAATATTTATTATCACAGTACTATTTATAGTAATAAAAACTGCAGCCATTAAAAATTGCTATTTCAGAATATTTGTTGACATAGGACATTTTTACAATTTTTTAAATTTTAGAAATAATTTATATAGAAAATTACAGCAAATATAACAAATATCTATATCCACTGCAGCCATGTTTAATAAATGTTAACATTTTCCATATTTAAGAACTTTTTAAGATGGGTGCCTGGGTGGCTCAGTGAGTTAAGCGTCTGCCTTTGGCTCAGGTCATGATCTCAAGTTTCCTGGGATTGAGCCCCATGTTGGGCTTCCTGGTCAGTGGAGAGCCTGTTTCTCCCTCTGTTCCTCCCCTGCTCATGCTCTCTCTCTCTCAAATAAATAAGTAAAATATTTTTTAAAAGTACACTTAAAAAGAAAAAATAACTTTTTAAGAAATAAAAGCTTTTAAGAAATAAAAGGTACCATTGAAGCCTCTTACATTCCTTTCTTCCTTACTTTTTCAGAGGTGACTTGTTTCCTGAAATTTGTATGAATCTTCCCATCCAGAAATTATGCTTGTACTATATATCTCCATAAAAATATAAAGCATATTTTTTATGATTTATAAAAATTGCAATATCCTGTAATGTGCTATTTTCACTCACCACAATTTTGAAGATTTACTC
Source organism: Nyctereutes procyonoides (assembly GCF_905146905.1). NCBI lineage: Eukaryota > Metazoa > Chordata > Mammalia > Carnivora > Canidae > Nyctereutes > Nyctereutes procyonoides. The sequence continues at coordinate 4,677,735 of NW_026575028.1, forward strand.
ATTTTGATGATACTGATGAGATTTTTTTTATTGTTCTAGATAGTGTTTTAACTACACAAATATACTTAATAAACTTCTTTTTGGTCAGATTATACCAGTTCCATGAGTCATCTCTAAGAGAACACACCCATCTAACTACCACTCGAGTCAAGAAAGAGCATTGCCTATACCCCAGAAACTCTCCGTCATACCCTCTTCCAACAACTATGTACTATTTTCCTCTCCAAAAGTAGCCACGGTCATATTTCTAATAACATCATCTGGCCTGTTTTTGAGCATTATATAAAGGGAAACATGTCATGTAAACATTTTTGAGAACTAGTTTTGGTGTGTATAGATTTCTGGGGTTGCAGTTAGCTTCACTTTAGCACTTTCAGGTTTGTGTTCCATTGTCTTGTGGCTTCCATCATCTCTGTGGGAAATCAGACATAAGTCTTATTGTTGCTACTTTGGAGGTAATGTGTCTAATGCATTTAAGATTTTTTTCCTCTTTTGTTTTCACTAGTTTTCCTGTGGTACACCTAGGGATGACTTTATTTATGGGATTCAAATATATTCTTGAATCTGTGAGTTGACACTTTTTTTTATCAGTTTTTGACCATTATCTTTTCAAAAATTATTTCTTCTTTTTCTTTGTGGGACTACATTTTCAGGTATGTTAACTCTTTTGATCATAGTTCCCAGTGTTTTATCCTCTTTTGTATATTTTGCATTTAAAAAATTGTCTTGTTGGGGGCACCTGGGTGGCTCAGTTGAGTGTCTGACTCTTGATCTCCACTCAGGTCTTGACTTTATGGATTCTGGGCTCGAGCCCTGCATTGGGCTCCATGCTAGGTGTCATCTTCCCTTCTGTTTCCTTAAAGGAGCAAATCATATTTATTTTTTAGTCTATGCTGGTTAACTACAGTATCTGGGTAACTATTTTTCTATTTCTCTCATTTGCTTTTATTCATGGTTTTTGATGCCATTATCCTACTTTTTGGTGTGTCTTTTAATATTTTATTGAATTCTGGACTGTTACTTATAACAGTTTTTAAAGACTCCAGAGGTTGTTACTGACATTAGGAAGGGTTCACCTTTCTTCTCTTAGACGGGCAGAGTGGATGCTGATTGCCTGGCTCCATCCAGGAACTAGGCTGAAGCAACAGTCAAGGTTGTTGCTACAGTTTGGTAAGGCTCTGTCTAAACCTGGTTTGCTCCTGGCCCGTGGGCTTAGACCTCCACGGTTTCCAATCGAGTCCTGGAATGTTCACTGGTGCCCTTCTCCCAAACTCTAATCTTTGTCTCCTCAGTACTGCGAAACTGCCAGAAATACTCTGCCAGGAATCTTAGACTCCTGCCTTCTGCAGTTAAAAGAATTTGGCAAACGTATTGTGGCAAAACTCAGACATATTTTTGAATGTCCTCTGATCTCCAATTTTTGTCACTTAAATTCCCTGAGACTTCTGGAGCTCTGATGATTTCTTGGTCTCCTGCAGTGACCAACACCTGGGAAAATATTCTCAACTATTTCCTGTCCACAGAATTGACAAAGGCCCTCAGAGAAGCAGCAGCTGCAGGTCAGCAGCTTCCTCTCTGCAGCTTTCCCCTCTCTGGAATCATATCCTGTGTCATCCTCACTGGCCCACAGGCTCTATGATGCCTTTAAACAAGATGTTTGCATTTTATCTGCTTTTCTAATTGCACTCTGTGGGGCATTGGTCTGCCACAGCTTTCCATCCTACCCGGTAGTGAAAGTCCTCCAGGACTCATTACCATATACATGTTTCTGAATGCCACACATTTTGTTTTGAAAAATTATAGAGATAAATTGAGGTTCTGGGTGTTGTTATCTTCCTCCAGAGGGGATATAGGCTTGCTTCCAGCTGTTAGCTAATCTGAGGGTAGGTCACTTTGATTCCATTAGGAATTGACATAATTCAAAGCTGGGCTTCTGTCTTTGTCATCAGAGCATAGCCCTTTGGGGTCCCCTCTGAGTTCCTGGGGTGTTTACCAGGCCCCCTCCTTCCTAGTGGACCCTGGACTGAATTCTGGTTTTACTGCCCCCAAAAGACTGCTCATTGATTTCTCAGCCTCTCCATCATTGCTTTTGTTTAGAGACTCTAGCTATTGCTTCCTGGGGGTAAAGAAGCCCCACATTCTGAGTTCCTTTCTCTTGATTTCCTTCCTCTTTCAGATGATAGCACCACAAATTTTCACTGCCTTGACCATGTTTCACAGGACTTCAGATTTTGTTATATGCTCTCCAGTTTTTTTTTAGATTTTATTTATTTATGAGAGAGAGAGAGAGAGAGAGAGAGAGAGAGAGAGAGAGAGAGAAGCAGAGACACAGGCAGAGGGAGAAGCAGGCCCCATGTAGGAGCCCGATGTGGGACTTGAATCCGGGACTTCAGGATCATGCCCTAGGCCAAAGGCAGGCGCTAAACTGCTGAGCCACCCAGGGATTCCCTCTCCAGGTTTTCTAGTTCCCAGAGGGAGAGTTGGTCCAAGCCCAACCCAATCAATCAGTAACAGAATAGAACTCTCAACAATATGTGTGTGTGTGTGTGTGTGTGTGTGTGTGAAAAAGAAAAGCAGTTTTCAAAACAGTATGTGCTGTATGGTGCTAACTTGGTTAAAAATAAGAGTATGTGAGTAGGGATATAACTCAAGTTGTTAATGGTGGTTCTTTCCTGGATGACTGGTTTATAGATGACTTTGTATTGTCTCTATGCCTTTCTGTGTTTTCCAAATTTTCTATGATAAATGTGTTTCTTCATGTTTTAAAAAATGCTTTTTTGGAGAAAGACAATGGCCAGAAAATAGTAGACAAAGGAACACTAGAGGGAAAAATGAAACCCCAGAATCATGGAGGAAGGAAGTTGGGGCCCCAAGAGATAGCTGGGAGGGGCTTAGCTCATCTTCATCTTATTTAAACCCCTCATGGTCCAGATGAGGAAATCAGAGCCCATGAGGCAGCACGGCTTACCATCCAGGTGGAGACAGCACTGGTCAGGAGCTGGTCTGCTGGAGAGGTACAAACTCTTTCCAGAGGACTTTGTTGAGTAAATATGGGCTGCCAGAGTCACATGGCCCTCCCTGCCAGCTTGGGCCCCAGCCTGGGGCCAGAGCTGAAAGTCAAGAAGTCAGCTTGCCTCAGCCAGACCTTCTCAGGCAGAGTGGTGGCTGTCAATGGGAGGCCATGTTGTCTTTCCTCTGGCTTTGATTTTGTTGGTAATTAGCCTCAATAGGGGTTGGCCCTTTCTACAAGACACATTTCTAAGCTTCGCATTTGAAAGCTTCCTTGGTCTTCCCAGGTCTCCCTCCCCATATACTTCTCTGGCCTTTTGTACAACTGCTCTAAAGTCTTATGATGCTATTCTGGCCATTCCATGATGAATAGTGAACTTGCTGTCCTCAAGTATATTTGTGTCTTTGCCCACATGGTCCCCTATGGAAAACCTCTTTCCCATTCCGATTCTCTTATCCTAATTCTATCTGCCCTTCTAGATTTAACTAAAGTTGTCAACTTCTTCAGTGGGTAGAGTCCATGCCTCTCATTTGGAATGGATTCTTTAGGCTTTGCATTTCTTTTTTGCTAATTGTCAGACCTTCTTATTGAGACTATAAATTCTGGAAGATAAGGATCATTTCTCCATACCCTGGCATCTTCCCTGGAACAAAAGACAGGGTCTTGCATAAGGTGGGCACTCAGTAAATATGCAAGGAGCAAGTGGTGAGTGGTTTGAAAGAAATGTGTTTGTGAGAGGCTGGGGCAGATCTAGAAGGAATTGACAAAGAATTTCGATGAGCAGCCAGCAGAAGGGTGGGCAGCAGAGAGCTCATTATCAGAGCTTGGCAAAAGCTTTCTGCTGGCTTTTCTTTCTTCCCTTGATTCTGGTGTCAGCTTCAGAAAAACATGAAAGGACCCCAGGTTGGGAGGGAACAGATATTGGAAGGAGAAAAATGAGTTGTACTATTTGAGGTAAAGATGAAGAGGAAGCAATGTAATGGGAATCCAAATCTGGAGAGGTCGGGGGTGGGGGTGGGGACTGCCTGGAAAGGGATGGACCTCTGCAGTTCGAACACATTTTCTCAGGCATGAGGTAGGCTGGCCTCCTGAACAAAGAACTGGAATATCAGTTTGGGCCAAGAACAAACAGTATGTGAGTTTTGGTGTCAAATAATGATAAGCCAATGTATTTGGGGGTTTGGAAGAGGAATACTTCCAGTTCTTTTGCAAAGGCAGCCTTACCAAGGGAACTATTATATTGATCTAAAGCCAGAGTTTCTCAGGTTTTTGATGGCTTCCATTAGGTACTTGAGCAGAGGTGTGTAAATGAATAGGGAGTCTAGGAGATTTATAAACCAAGGATGTCTTGAGAGATTTGAAGTCCATAAATTTTGGGGTCTCTTCTTTGGAGCAATGAGGTTTGTTGGGGGAAAGGCTTTGTAGTTTATTAGAAGTAGCTGATATAACAATCAAAGGTCCGCCAGTAGCATAGGAATGGAGCAAGAGAGGGAATCTTGTCTTTACTTTGCTTGAGGGATTTGGATGGATGCTCAGAGCCTAGGCTCAAAGGAGTTTCCTTTCAGAAAACTAGTCAAGCAACATAAACTAATTCAAGAAATTGCATCCAGCTCTCACATTATTTACAAACAAATAAGGTCCCTACGGCTTTGGAAGTAGCTTTTGAAGGATACCCAAAGTGTTCCATTTCAGTGATATGTCTGAGGAGTGTGAGGGAGGAGGAACTAAGACAGGATGAACTTTTACCTATCAGAGAACCTCATCTAAAAGGGCCTGATGATCTGATCCCAGCTCACATTAGCTCAGGCACAGGGCTTGTATTTCACCCAAAGGCCTTCACTCCACTCCATTGCCCCCACTTCACTTGAGTGGTTTGCAGAATTCCCCAGGAACTCCAAACAGCACCTGGAAAGAGTGAAGGTGGGAACAGAAGATGAAAATTCTACCCACTTGACTTCTTTTGCCTCCAAGAGCAACCTTGGGTATGGTTTGTTTTCAGAGAGGCCTTATTTGTCACTGTTTGCCTGGTTTCAGATCCTAGTTCTGCTGCTTACTAGCTGGGGGCCTTAGGGCCAGTTACTTGACCTCTGTGTGCTTCGATTTCCCTATCTGTAAAATAAAAGTAAGAATAGTATCTACTTCCCAGGGTGGTTGTGAGGATTAGATGAGCTAATGCACGTGAGACACAACAATTTCTGGTGTCCAGTAAGTGCTTGGTAAACATTTCTAACATTATTCTTATCAGCTTTCAGCATGGTGGCTCCTGCAGTTCTAAGGGATGTGCCCATCCACCTCCCAGTCAGGTGTGAAGGAGCCCATTGCGGGAGCGAGAGGAAGTCATTGGTTGTGAGTTCCCCGTTTCTAAACTGCAAACTCTTTGAAATGCTCTTCGGCACCTATAATGGGAGAACTATGATGGAGACAGGGTAAGTAGGCAGAAGAGGGAAGGAAGAGCAAATAAACCAATAGGTTACAGGATAAGGGAAGCTGGACTGAGTAGTTTTCAAAGAAGTTTCCTTGGAACAAAAACTTACACATTAGATTTGGCCATCAGTGAATGAAGGGGTTGTTAAACTTCTTTCTTCCTGGCTCTTTCTATGACCCTGTGTTTAAGATGTTGGCAGTGCTGGATGCTACAGAGGCAGTGTTGCTTTAAGAAGGTGGTGTGAACTGAGTGTGGTTAAGACAGATGCTTCTGACAGCCTTGGTTCCTTGATGAGCTGCTGGTCCAAATGAGCAATAGGAAGAACTGGAACTCCAGGCCAGTCCAGGGTCACTGCTGGTGATGCCAGTGCTCTATCCAGTGACCAGAACAGCTTGGAACATCTGTTGAAATTGGTATCCTGTGGAGACCTTCTCCAGATCCTGCCACTTTAAGCTCACAGTGTGTGTGTATGTGTGTAGTGAGTGTGGAGAAATGTACTCTAATTTGTCAAGTTTAAATCTAACTCCCTGGGGCACCTGCATGGCCTAATCAGTTAAGCATCAGACTCCTGATCTCAGTTCAGGTCTTGATCTCAGAGTCATGGGGTTCAAACCCCGTGCTGGGCTCCATGCTGGGCATGGAGCCTACTAAAAATAAATAACTCCCACTCCCTTCACTGGGCCCTAACTTCCAGGTTTGTCCTCTGCCCATGCTCTCTTTTGTTTACTTTTAAAAAAGACTTTTGTTTGACAGAGGTAGAGAGAGAGCATAAGCAAGGGGAGCTGTAGGTAGAGGGAGAGGGAGAAGGAGGCTCCCTGCTGAGTAGGGAGCCCAATGCAGGACTTGGTCCCAGGATCCTGAGATCATGGCCCAAGCCAAAGCCAGATGCTTAACCAACTGAGCCATCCAGGCACCCTTCCTTTTTGTTTAGATGCCCTGCTGGTTTTTCTTTCTGGAGGTGGTTGGTGTAGACCCACTGAAGTAGTGTCCCTGGTGGCTTTTGTCTTCTCTGGAGGAAGGGTGGGTGGGGCTGGGCTCCTTGTGTGAAGAGGAAAAGGATGAGTGTGTGCTGGGGGAACAGGTGATGTAGAAATGGTGAAGTGGTATGGAAGATGGAGGAGTTAAATGTTAAGGGGTGGGTAGAAAATGTACCAAGATATTTTGAGGGCTAAATTTGTTCTGGAAGTTAAATGCATAGAATGTGATGAATCAGAACAAGAGCCACTTAAGAGTTTTAAAGCCGTTGGGTTGCCCAGGCGATACACAGACATTCTGTGGACGATTTGTTATTAGCAGTAAACATTTACATAACACTTCACCTCCTCAAATATTCATCCATAAACCCTGGAGTGTTAGTGATGGCCAGGAAACCAAGACCTAAGGGAGACATATGATTTGCTCAAGGTCACTAAACTAGTTTGCTGTAGAGCAGACAGAAGAGCCCCAGTCTCTGTGCATCAAGCTGCTACTGGAAGGGACTTGAACTTTGCTTGATTATCTTGCCTTTCAATGCCCAGTGAGGGGTGCCAAAGCTGATTGGTCGCAGCCTTCAGATCAGGACCAGGTAGGTGGAAAGTGATCCACACTGACCAACCAAGAGGCTATATTTGACCTTTCAGCTTCAAAACCTCCTGCCTGGATCTTCAACCCCTGGAGCCTCATGTCTTTTGCCTGCTCATCCATCAGTGTTCTCTCTCTCTTGCAGAATGGCCCCACCGACCACCCAGTTGCCTAAGCAATTTGGCTTTTCCCTTTTGCTCACTCCCCACCCACACGGTGTTTACATAATCACCAAGACCTTTTGATTCCATCTGTTTAATATTTCTTGAATCCCCCCACTTCTCCATCTCCATTCTGACCACCTGTCTACTATATCAGCCTACTAATTGCCTCTCCATACCCACTCTTTATTCTTTCCTACTCACTCCCCTGTTTCTAAAACTTTTTCAGGTCCCTCTCCTGCCGAGGCTCCCAATGACCTCAGAATAAAGCCCAGACAGACACATTATCACAAGATTCCTGAGATCCAGACCATCCACTGCTCTGTTTCACATTGTACTCCAAGTTCCAGAATGAACTGGTGTTCCCTGAGCTTGTCCTGCTGTGGGTAGTTTGCCAATAGGGCCAGAAGGAGATAGAGAAAGATCACAGAAATGTGTAGGGAGAGAGAGAGAGAGGAAGGCTTAAAACCTGGGCCTGGGCTGTACTGAACTATTTGCCCGCACTGAAGTACTGCCTTTGTATGGGATTTTCTCAACTACAGAGCACTGTTGTCAGATTCAAAAGGTGGGTAGGATTTATCAAAGCAAGCCTGCAAACTCAAAGCTTCCTCTCTTCAGACAGTATGTCCTCATTTGTGAGCAAACACAGTCACCCTTAAGAGGCTTGACATTTCTTACTGGGCTATGTGACAATGAGCTAGTCATTTAAAGTAATGAGGCTGCGAGCCTTGGTTTCCTCATTTGTGAAATGGGAATGACAGCTGTCCTACTATGTAGATGTCTTCTCCTTCTCCTTCTCTTCTTCTTCTTTTTGGCTGTGCAACCTGTGAACTACCTTCTTCTTTTGGGAAATCCTCCATTGTGTGAGCCTCTGTGGAAGGGAAGGTATGTCTCTCCAACTGGGAAACTTAAAAAGCTATGCATTGTGATCAGCCCGTGACAGCTAGGGAGAGAGATGCTCCTGCCTAGGTCTTTGTACCCTGAGAATAATGTGGATGCTGCCCAGTTGAGAGTCCTTCCAGTAGAGGCAATGGAATCCCAGTGACATAGACAGTGGAGGTGGCCTCAGAGGGTCCAGACAGGATTCTCCTTGCGACATGACCTTGCTGCCTTTCCTCTGTGCCTTCTAGTCAGTGCTGAGACCTGCCTGATTTCCTCTCAGTGAATTCCATTCATGTTCAGCTGGCCAGCCAATTTCTGTGGATGGAACTGAAGCTTAACTCAAAAACCCACCTCCTTCATGGCACAACTAGGATAACACGGGACTGTTAGTTGGGACTTCAGTAGAGTGCATCTCAATTGTAGGGGGTAGTAGTGGGGGTTGGGGCCTGGGATAAGAGGGTCTACTGTACCCATGCTTTAAAAAATGGTCACTACTCTGATATGGGTCAAGCCCATATCCAACATCAGGTATTTCATTGTAGTGATGAGATATTGTGAATAAGCTTTGTAAAGGAAGGAACATCTAAGACACTCTCCTTATCTTACCAGTAGAGAGCCCTCCCACTCCTCCTCCTCGAGGTTTTAAATTTAGCTTAAAAACATAATTGTGCAAAAAAGATGGAGAGAGGCAGAGGTCCATTTCAAAAGTAGACTGTCAGCACTGAGGAGCAGACACTGATTTCCTGTACCTGGTCCTCCAGGATCAAGAGTCCAGTTCCAGCAAACTTTGCTGTCATTTTCTCTGGTGGTGTGGAAGGCTGGACAGACACCCTGAAAGCCATGGGTACAGGCTTCCTCTGGCAACGGAAGCCTGTGATGGTCTGGGCTTCACTTGAGGGGGCACTCCCCCAAATAGCTTGACCCCCAGGCTTCCTGCCCTGCCTAGAGAGGATCCCTGAGCTCATGACTGTTTGTTCTGCTCCTCGATCCTAAGAAAGCAAGTGCCAGGACAGCAGGAGGCCAGGCTCTAGGCAATTTTCCACACTAACTGGTTTGGGCTGGTTGTGTAAGATGTGGTGGTTTCATACCCCTGTTGCCCCAAAACCGCTGTTTCCTCTAGTTTGGAAAACGTTCAGGCACAAGAGCCTGAAACATGCCCCTGGGGACAGAAAAAATATGCTATTGAGCCCCCACTCATGGGACCCATCCCCCTTAACTACCATTTCTGGGAAGGAGGCACTTTGAAGGTACAAAACTTAAATTATAGTGTTTAATTTTTTTTCTTACATTTGAAAGAGCAAGTTGTCAGGCAGACTTAAGTGAAAACAGAGCTATTACCCTCACAAAGAACTCAGTGCAATAACCAAGTGGATTCAGGCCATGACAGCTACTGAGGGGAGTTTGCATGATCTCTCTGTATATCTGCAGAGAAATGCCAATTGCTAGCCTGGGTAGATGCTTGCTGAGGGCAATATGGTGTCTGTTCTTTGTGCTTTCTCTTCCAGTTTCTAGTCTTCAGGTTCTTTGGGGGCCGAGGTTCAGGTGGAGTTGTGGGGAGACAGGGTCTGGACTTGGGCTCTGGAGTAATGGAGCAGCCCTATAGTCAGCACTCTCTTTAGCTTCTGGGACTTTGGTTTCCTCATCTGTAAAATGAGGGAGGAAGGCTTGATGATTGCCAAGCTCATTTCTAGCTAGCTTTTTTTTTTTTTTGGTGACTATGTATTTCCCCCAAGCCTCTGATGTGTCCGAGGCTGGGCTGAGGTTCAGGGTTTGGGCTACAGCCATTCTCTCCCTTATCATCCATTACAATGAGCAAAAGCTGTTGTCCCCCATGGGTCACTGGACAAATATCCCACTGCCTCATGGGGAATGCCTCTCTGGAATTACATGGGTTTATCTTGGTAATAAGCAAGGAAAGCTGGAGCAGCAGGTCCCTGGTTGTCCTACCTGAAAATTAACTGGCCACCTACTATTATCTCAAACCAAATTGATGGGAGGACCAGGGAAAAGTCACACTGTCCATGGATCCCAGCATCAGACCATCAAAATGCAAGGCAGCAAAGAAGGGCAATTTGCTTAAAAAAAAAAAGTTGAAACAAAACCCCTAGAAGCTGTTCCAAAAATAATCCATTTTAACCAAATAAGTTTATTTGATTGAATTTAAAGGAAGCTAATATGAAAGTTCATATGTTTCCTTCCAAGCAAAAAGCCAGATGATATAAAGCATGTTGTTGGTGCCAGACAGACAGTACATGTGAAGGGGAAGGAAGTCGTGGCCAGATTTGCCTGAGATCTGGTAGTTCACCTTTTAAATTCATCCATCCTGGGCAGCCCCGGTGGTGCAGCGGTTTAGCAACACCTGCAGCCTGGGGTGTGATCCTGGAGTCCCACGTTGGGCTCCCTGCATGGGGCCTGCTTGTCCCTCTGCCTCTCCCCACCCAACCCTGTGTGTCTCTATGAATAAATAAAATCTTTAAAAACAATAAATTCATCCATCCTCTCAAACTGCATTAACCACCTCCGCTCCCCATCCCCCACCAGCCTTGTTACCTTTATGTAGGTTGAGGCAAAGCTAGAGAAGAAGCATTGTTTTTGTCGCCCGTTCAACACCTGTTGGAGTGAATTAGATCATGGACTTGCAGGGAAGGCTGTGTCTGTTGAGATTTTACAGTTCAGTCATCTCTTGTTGATGCTTGTATCTCACTGTCCACCACCCCTGCCAAGGGACAAGAAGAGCTTCTGCACTTCTGCAAGTAGCTGCTTTCATCCTGGCTGGAAAGCCCTTCCTTACAGAGAGCAGGAAACTGCCTCCCTGTCATATCCTTCTAAAAGTCACGGAAAACCAATCTCTCTCTGCAGTGACACTTTAGTCCATCCACTAGCTCCAGAAATCACACTCATGGGATGCTTGGGTAGCTCAGCAGTTGAGCATCTTCCTTTAGTTCAGGGTGTGATCCTGGAGTCCCAGGATCGAGTCCCACATCAGACTTTCTGCATGGAGCCTGCTTCTCCCTCTGCCTGTGTCTCTGCCTCTCTCTATATAGCTTTCATAAATAAATCAAATCTTTTTTTTTAAAAGAAGAAAGAAATCACACTCAATCTTCTTGTCTCATCTGGACATCAGACTGTAATGTTTCTCACAGGAGGAAAATCCTCTAAAATCCACGCCACCTTACCATCTCCACGTTGGCATCTCTCACCAGGACCAAGATGGTAGTCATCCTCCCCCTGCAGTTTGACCTCCACTGTTACCAGCCATGTCCACGATAGCCAAACTGTGGAAGGAGTCTCGGTGCCCATCGAAAGATGAATGGATAAAGAAGATGTGGTTTATGTATACAATGGAATATTACTCAGCCATTAGAAACAACAAATACCCACCATTTGCTTCAACGTGGATGGAACTGGAGGGTATTATGCTGAGTGAAGTAAGTCAATCGGAGAAGGACAAACAGTGTATGTTCTCACTCATTTGGGGAATATGAATAATAGTGAAGGGGAATATAAGGGAAGGGAGAAGAAATGTGTGGGAGATATCAGAAAGGGACACAGAACATAAAGACTTCTAACTCTGGGAAATGAACTAGGGGTGGTGGAAGGGGAGGAGGGCGGGGGGTGGGGCTGAATGGGTGACGGGCACGGAGGGGGACACTTGATGGGATGAGCACTGGGTGTTATTCTGTATGTTGGTAAATTGAACACCAATAAAAATTAATTTATAAAAAAAAATAATAGGAGTGGGCAAAATTTGCATTGATCAAGAAGCTTGTATCTCAGAGAAAATGAGGCATTGGGTCACACCCAGGGTTGCTCACCAGGGTGGGGGCAGAGGAGGGAAGCTTGAGCATATTAAAGTACAAACCAGGAGAAATGAGAGTAAGTGGCAGCAATGAGGAGGGGTAGGTAATGCTTTTGGCAGGTCATGTGGCTATTAAAAAAGCAGGGATTTTGATGTAAGGTTGGAAGAGTCTGGAATGTGCCACAGAATTTAAAGAATTCAAGGCTTCCTTCACAGCCTGTGGGGGTAGTATCCCTAGGATGGGATGCAAGGGAATGTAACAACCTTAGGGTTTCAGAGAAGGGTTCCCAATTAAAACAGAAGGCCCACATTGAAGAGGGTTTCGGGCAAGGGCCTAACATAGCTGAGATGATGGTGGTATCAGAGATGACAGGCATGTTCATGGTAGGCCCCACTACCAGATGGGGCTCCTGATTTTCCATTGGTTTTATTTTCCATCTTGAAGAAAGGAAAAGTCAGTCCATCATCATTCTGGTTTGTTGAGATGTTCTTAGATTGTGATTCTATCATTCAACATACTGGACAACTGCAGAGGAAGACTGTCTCTTACAGACCTGACTATCTAGTTGGTGCAGAGTGGACATACTTTGAAATAACCATTCAAATCAATGTATGGTGCAGTCCAGGGGAAAGATGGGTCAGAATGCAAAGGAGGTGACATACATCTTTACCTAATCCCAAGACAATGGAGAGCACTTGAGATTCCTGAAAGAAAGACCTGAAAGGAGGGAGGTAGGAAGAGCTGGAGGGAGGGAAACTGCTCAGGGGACTGTGTCGCAATAGAAAGGATGAGAAAGGCTCTTCTGATGAGGGTCTACAGGCCTCAGGGCCTACTTGGCCTTCCACTCCAGGTTGTCATCTTTATAGATTGTTCATACTATCCTGTTTGGTTTCTAATTCTGGGAAATAATTCTTTTTTGGTTTCATTTTGCTTAAATTAATTCAGTCATGAAGTAAGGTGGTGAAAGTATGGAGATGGATTAGAACTAGAGTAGGAACACTGAATCAGCATATGGAAAGAAACAATTCCACTCCCAGAAGAAATTATGAAGCAGGATAAATGCTGGCCTCCTATCCAAAACCAACTTGGAGATGGTGGAGAAGCCAGGGGGAGGTGACTGGGTCCAAGAAATTCTGGGGGAGACATCAGGAAATTGGATGTCACTGGGGGAGAAGTTGGAAATGATGGTTAGAAAGTCAGATGCTACTTATGCTACTTTCAGATGAGTCACATTCTATCCCCATTGTTGCCCTGGCTGGATAATTGCTTTCTGCTTTGCCACAAGGTGTGAAAACAGCACACCCCTACCCAGTGCCAGCCAGAGGAGGGAGGTTACCATTAGGAGAGAGGCAAGCCAGACTAAGCTAGTGTGAAGGTAAAGGTGGTTGTTAATCTCCCCTAGAGTGGCCTTCTCTCCTCCCCAGTCATAGAGGGGAGTGGGCTGGACAATTAGCCAAGGGAAAAAGCAACTCTTAAAAAGAGAAGTACCCAGGGAGATTCCTCTAGGGGTAGGATCTCCTGGCTGGGTTGGGCCCAGATTGTCCTGCAAGAGGCTTTGTGCCCTGAAGCAGGGCTTTCCTCCCTTTAGTTCACCAGCAGGGACACAAGGATCCCATTTCTTCCTGGAGTTTATATTACTTGCCTACATAGTTGACAGTTTTAAGGACTATCGGGGGAAAATTATCAGATATCCAAAGAGAATGATCACTAGTGGAAAAGGTTTAACATATTGAGTACACTATGTTGGAATGGGCAGAATTAGTGTAGCAAGTGAACAAGAATTTAAAATAAACATTATATCTTCAAGGAAATATAGCAAGTTGTTGTAAGCCTGAAGTAGAAAAAAGTAGTTAACGAAGAACTGGACAATTTATGTAGAATGCTGGACTACATAGGTAAAAATACAAAAATTAATAAATCATCATTAGACATATCAATGGTGAAATTTAAGTACATCAAAACTTTCAGAGAGAAAAAAATAACCAATAAAAGAATAAGAATTAAATTGGTATCCATCTTTTTAATAGGAACACTGGTTTCAAGAAGACAGAATAATCATCATCACTATCACCCCTAAGGAAAGGATCCAGAGTTTTATAGACAAAGAACCAAGAATATCTCTTATACAAATTGTTTCAGAAAATTGAACAAGGGAGAATTCCACCTGATTTACTTTTATGATGCTAGTATATACCCTGGGCTTTAAGATTAGGTAAGTACAATAAAATTAAAGAAAGTTATGGTCTTATTTCATTTGGATTTCCTGAATAAACATTAACTCACTTAATCCAAGAGCATACTTAAAAATGCATAATGGACAAGTAGATTTACTCCAGAAATGCAAGAATGACTAAAAATCATAAAGGCCCTCAAAGTAAATGGCTATAAAACTAGAAATAGAACTTGTTTAATTTAATAAAGGCTATATATCAAGAATTTACTGCAGGCATATATATTAACAGAGAAAGAATAAATTATTGAAAATGTGGAATAGGACAAGATGCTTACAAAACACTTTTACCATTCAGTTTGCTACTGGAGGTACTGACTATTGTGATAATACATGAAAAATGAATAAAAAGAATTATAGAGAGGGACAAAAGTTAGTGCTTGTATAACCTATCTGGGAAACCCAACAGTATCAAGTATCTAATAGCCCAATAGGCTATTAGAACTAATAAGAAATGCCAGCAGAATTATTGGATGTAAGGCCAACTTACAGAAATCAACAGTGTTCTCTTATAACTAAATGGAATATCAGATAGGAAAAAAATATTTTCAGGAGCAACAAAAATTGTGAAGTACCTAGGAAAGTATCTAACAAAGAATGTATAAGACCTTTAAGAACAAAAATTTTAAGTTTTGTTAAAGATCATTATAAGACTTGGGTAACTAGAGAAGTTACCATGTCCATGACTTCATGTTGAAAATGTAAACTCTTTGCAAACTAATCCATAAATTCAGTGAAATTCCAGCAAGAATTAAGCAAGAACTTTGGGATTAGCTTAACAAATGATTTGAAAATGTATATGAAGTTGTTATATGTATTTTTTATTATTTATTTATTTGTTTGTTTGTTTGTTTATTTATTTATTCATGATAGAGAGAGAGCAAGAGAGTGGCAGAGACACAGACAGAGGGAGAAGCAGGCTCCATGCAGGGAGCCCGACTTGGGACTCCATCCTGGGTCTTCAGGATCAGGCCCTGGGCCGAGGGCAGCACTAAACCACTGAGCCACCCACGCTGCCCTGTTATATGATTAAGAAAATTCAGATTTCTAACTTCTACCAAATACAAAAATAAAATCTAATTAATTGTAGACTTAATGGATCCATGGGAAACAAATGAATTGTAGTTCTAAATGTGAAAGGTAAAATGATGATATTAAGATGATAAAAAGATTTTGTGTATCTGTGTCTGTGTGTGACTTGGGATGGAAAAAAGGTTCTTAGGCAATACATAAATAGCACAGATCGTAAGGGGAAAAAACTGGTGGACGTGACCACATTAAGAATTTCTGTTAAGTAAATGGCACCATAGATGAATGTGACAGATTGGTGATAGACTTGAAGATATTTGTTATTTTTAAAATGGAAAGGAATCAATTTCTAGAATGTGCCAAGAACTACCATAACAAAGAAAAATAGGAAATTTTTTAGAAAATTAGGCAAAATATATGAACTCACAGGAGGTTAACAAATATAAAAGAGATGCTCAACATCAGTGATTAAGGACAAGCAAAACAGAACAAGATGCCATTTTCCATCCATAACATTAGCAACCACTGGAAAGTGAGGTGCTACCAAGTACTGGAGAGGATGTGGGGAATGAGGACTCTCAAGACCACTGGTGGGAGTATAAAACTGGACATCCTAGAGAGCTATCCATTGTCCATGTTCATGTCCTGGTATTGCTTTGTGACATTATTCTATAATTCAGGAATCTCATTCTTGGGTATGTAGCCTGGAGACATACATGAGCAATTCTAGGAGAAAATATGGGTAAGGATGGCCTTTGAAGGCATTGTTTATGGTGTCAGAGAGCCAGCTGTTTCATCAACACACCCTACACTGGGGGACTGGGGAACTAGTTAATGATAGTAATTATTATTAGCTAGCTCTTTTTTTTTTAGCAGTTTTTCGTGCCAACATGTTTCAAAGCTCTTCAGATATGCCAAAAACTTATTTAATCCTCATAACACAAAGATATAGTTACTGTTAGTATCTCATTTTATATGTGAGGAAACTGAGGCTCAGAGTAGTTAAGGAATTTGCCCAAGGTCACACAGCTAGCAAGTGGAAGATTCAGAATATGGTAGGTGAATATAGTGGAACACCTTGTGGTAGCCGGAAACCAGGAGCTAGATTTAGGACAAGATTGTAAAAAACAGAGCTGAGTAAAAAAGTGGGCTGCAGAACATGATACCACTCTTGTAATGTAGACCTATGTATTCACCAAAACTATCAGATATCCTTCAGTGAAGGAGTATATGTGCAAGGATATTTCAGTGGGTTCCTATAATGGGAACAAGGATGAAAGGAAAAATGGGGGCCTTGCACACAATGGTGATCATCTATGTTGATCTGGAGGGCATGATGAACTTAGTACTTGAGGTCCAGACATTAAAAACACATTTGGGACAGTTGAGGAACTAAGGACAATGTATAGCTTAGAAAGAAGGCTGACAGCGTGGTGTCCCAGAAAGGCCCCTACATCAACCCCACTCACTGAAGACTACCAGGCACAAGCAAGAAAAGATAGTAGGGAAATAAAGATTTTGTCGATTACCATTCACTTTGTAATTTATCCACATGTACAAAATTAAAAGCAGGCCAATGTTCTCCTTGCAATCTAAAAAGGTTTCTGGGCCACCTTTCCTCATTGCTATTTCCTGGATATACTAATTTTAACATAACCCTAAGCAACATGAAATTAGGGAGTAAAAGCTATTTAAAATCCCTCTCTCTTTCTCTCACACACACACACATCATAAAATGGCACCACTTCCAGATTCTCTACAGTTTCATGGGCATTTTTTTTCCCTCTCACAGTGGGACATGGTTGATATATGAAGTTATAGAAGAAGCTTCCTGGAAAATTAAGCTGATGGCAGGAGCTGTTTCAGACACTGATGTGTAGAAGCAGGTGTTCAGGTGTGATGGGGCTGTGTGTGTGCCGGGGTGGGGTGGGGTTGTTTTGGGGGAATGATAAACATGGGTAAATTTCTATCTTTTTTTTCTTTTTAATAACTCACATTCCAGCTGAGATTTCCAAATGGGCCAGAGGTTTACACAAAGCCATGATGAAAAGGCAGGGCTGGCCCTTAGGGAAAACACTCAGTTTGGTGCTAGATTGCTATGGCTGGTGGAATTACTCATTCCTGGGCTGGGCAAATGTGTCACAGGTAGAGACACATTTGCCCACAGGAGAGGTTTTCTTCACTTTGCTCTTTAAGTCCTGCAGAAAGAGCATGGGGCTGGGTAGCAGAAGAGTCCCTAGTCTTGATTCTGCCTATTGCTAGCTGCGTGAGAGGTTGGTCATGTATTAAGCAGTGATAATTAGGCCAGTCCCACCTACCCTGCTGGGGCAGGAGTGGGGGGGCGGGGAAGAGGGGTGCACTGTGTAGGAGGTTCATGAGGTTCAACCTGCAAGATGCTTTCAAAACCATAATGTGCTATATGGCCATAGAAAATAATTTTTATTCTTCCTACAGTAACACAATGTGTTTTCATCTATACCTTCTCTAACTCACAGTCTTGGGGGGTTCTTTCTAAGTCCTGGCAGGGGGATTAAGCTTCTTACATTTCACTTACAGGAAATCCAGGGATCAGTCCCAGATACCTCCCTGTGTCAGCAAGGCAAGTGAAGCTCAATATCAAATTGTTTTCTCCTTGCTTATTGGGAAGTTATGGGTTCAGGGTGGTATGGGTTCAAGATGAAGAGTCCACACCTGTGGTGGTGAGGTTGGTTTAAGATGTGGCCTTGGCTGCTGTGTGACTTTGTGTGAAGGTTACTGGACTACTGGTGTCCCCCTTTACCTACATAATTAAAAAAAAGTAATGATTTGGTGAAGATGGGTAGGACCCACTTATTCACTGAGTTTATCTCAAAGTCCTGGAGAAATACTTGCCTTTTCTTGTCACATATCTCTATCACATTTGTCTTTGACACTCACTTGCTTTTTTCTTTTTAATAAATTTTTTATTGGTGTTCAATTTGTCGACATATAGAATAACACCCAGTGCTCATCCGGTCAAGTGCCCACCTCAGTGGCCCGTCACCCAGTCACCCCCACCCCCTGCCCACCTCCCCTTCCACCACCCCTAGTTCGTTTCCCAGAGTTAGGAGTCTCTCATGTTCTGTCTCCCTCCCTGATACTTCCTACTCATTTTTTCTCCTTTCTCCTTTATTCCCTTTCACTATTTTTATATTCCCCAAATGAATGAGACCATATAATGTTTGTCCTTCTCCGATTGACTTATTTCACTCACTTGCTTTTAAAACACCTTAATACATTTACCACAGAACACTGGGCAACTTTCAAGTGCATGCCTTTGAAAGGCGAACGCTCTCTACCTTTTCAATGTCAGCAACCCGAGGTAAGCCAGGGGCTGAGCTACTGTGACAAAGCTCTGGTTTCAGCCATAAGAACCCAGATCACCACTTTCTCTTTTTGAGCTGCTATTATCAGGGTGCAGGAGATCTCTATTAATAGACTAAAGATTTCATGCTGCTGGTGATTTTTCTAAAAGGAGGCAGTAATGTAGCCAACCAGGCTCAGCTGCCCCCTTTCACATCAAGAAGTTTCTGCTGGGTGTGTGGCCATCACTGGGTTAGGGGGCTGCTAATAGGATTGTGCTGCCCTGAAATGCAAAATACAGCAATGAGTTAAACATCAAGGTGGAGTTATTCCCCACTGATCAATCATAGCACCTTCCCACCAGCTTTGAGGCCTGGGTGTTAGGAGAGCTGGATTTAGCAGGCAAGGTTGCTCCATCTCCCCACCAGTGCCCTTGCTTTTATCTCTGAAGTACAGACTCCACATTCTTGCTCTTGACAGCCTACCCTGCTGGTGGGGTTCTAGAGGGTGAGGAAGGTTCAATTGGTTCAGTTTGATTCAATTCAGCAAACATTTACTCAACTCTTACTGTGTGCTCAAAGTATACAGAAGCAAGGGTCTTCTTTCTTTTAAATTATATTAAATATTCTTGTTCTAACAATTCAAATGATAAGCTAGAAGGTCATTCTCCTTTTAACCCCACCTCCCAGGAGTAGCCAATGTTGAGTTTGCACCATATGCTTCTTTAGCTTTTCTATGCTATATGTTCACACAGGCAGGAGTATTATCAAAATAAAAATGACACAATACAATGTTTTTTCTTGGCTTCTTTTTTTCTTGCTTAACCACACAACACAGAAAGTTTCTAGATTAACACATCTATAAATCTAGCTCACTTCTTATCAATAGCTGCATACCATTACATATTATGAGTATTGCGTAATGTGTCTTTAGTCGTTGCTCTTTTGATATGCATTCAGGTTATTTCTAGCTTTTTGCCCAGATACTCTTTCTGGAAGTAGAGTGTGCCTAAAACAGGGAGTAGACAGACCGAGGTTTGAATCTCAGCTTTGCCATTTACTATGTGACCTTATGGATGTTCTCCAAGTTACTCCAGCTTCAACGTCTCCCACTACAATATGGTGGAAGATGGAATGAAGGGTCTGACACATGAGTGTCTAAAACATGTAAGCAGTAACTCCAGGTTCAGGAGTCTTCCCTGTTTTGCCAGATTTCTCACTGCTGTAATGGGAGGATAGGACTACATGGTCTGTGGCTCTAAGGAGGAAGTCATTGGAGAAATACAGATCCAGGTTATGCCAACTGTACAACATCTGCAGATAAAGATGCAGCCTCCTTTGAGAGGTAGAGCCTGGGAGGAGGGTGTCCCTGGGAAGCCCCAGGAAGGAGGTGGACCTCCTGCTTCTGCTCTGTGAGCTGCACACCTTTAAGGGTTCTCAGAGGGCACATTGTGTTAAGAGAAATGGAGGGGTCTTCTGCAAGGTCCTCATGCAAGGATCCTCTCTGATTCAGTAACGATGCCAGGGACCCTGTGCTCTGCCATATGTCAGCTGCTGTAGCCACTACCACCACCTGTGTGAAGGACTGCAGCCACTGGCATTTCTCCAATAAATAAAGATTGTCATTATTTACCTAGATGGCCTCAATTTTAGTGATTAGAACATGCAAGTGCCATAAAACTAGTCTTGTATTATCAGTCCTCCTTGTTGAAGAACTTAGAACACATGGGATCTGGGTGTCAGCCCCCTGCATCCTGCAGATCAGGTCTCAAGGTGGAACATTGTCTTATCTCACTCATGTTCATAGACTGGCTCCCCAGGCGCCAAGATGTTGACATGATTTGATCTTGAGTCTCTTCATTCCAGGGGCCAGAAGCCAGTCAGATTGTCCCAAAACCTTTTTGCTATTTCTCTCTGGAGGCTCCAGGGCCATCAGACAAATGCATCCCTGATGGCCTCCACTGACACTGGGTGTTTATGCAGATTAGGCCCCTCCAACAATTTGCCCAAGCTTATCTTTGTACTCAGACTTTTTCTAGGTCAGTGGCTCAAATAGTGGGGCATATACCGGTTTTAGTAGTTGATTCATGGTAAAATGAGAAAAATAACAGTGGTGAGTTTTCATAAATCTATGCATACTTAAAGGACTGCTTTTTACCCTGTCAGATTAGAGAGATTACCTTTTTGGCATTAAAACATCCTTTTCAAAATGGCAGTCCTTTCTTTTTTGATAAACGGAAACATTTAATTTTCAGTGATATTTTAGTTTCTGTGATTATTCTGTCCAAGAACTTTGCCCATATTTCCACTGGCTGCTCATGTTTTTTATATTGCTTTGTAATTTATTCTACATTTTAAAAACATTAACCCCTAAGGAAAATATTTGCAAAAACTCACAACTTGTCACATGTCAATTAATTTATGTATCATGCTCTCCATGTGTAGTTTACATTTTTATGTATTCATATCCAATTCTTTTTGCAATTTTGGTAATAAAAGCCGTGGAAAAACAAATCTACATTTTATCTCAAATTTGTATGATTTTTTCATTTAAATATCATTACTTCTTAAATGTATTGGTTTCTCCCTTATTTTTATGTCCTTATTTGAATGATTTAAAAAATAGACAATCCCATATGGAGTCCTAAACTTTTAGAATTTTCATGATTGTAAAATCTGAGAATGTAGAACACTATTCTGGATAGTCTCTCTCCCTGTTCCTCCTGGGTACCATTGGTCCCAATGGAATATGCTCAGCAGTCCTCTTGTAGCACCTCATGTAAGCTTGAGAGATGTCACTGACACAGTTGGCTTCATGGTCTACCGTTCTGTGATCTATTTTAAAAATACATGTTTTCTAATAAGTTTTCTATTTTTCTAAAACCTTAGATTCCCCTCTCAGCTTACAGCTCAGTGTTTTTCCTGGTTGACTTGTTAGCATAAAAGTCCATTATTAGCTCACGGTTACCATGTTCATGCTCAACATCAGGGACTACATTTACACTTTTCAGTAGACTCTAATGCAGTCTGTTGTAACTTCCCTTCACTAGGGCTGTGGTTACTGACTCAGTGATTCACATGGGAAACAAAGGGATTGAATCTCTGGGACCTGACATTAATCTGATAATGAAAAAAAATGGTGCCTTCCATAACACCCTTTCTGCTAGATAAACTCGCTCTCATTGTCTATTGTCTATTGTCATGCGCAAAGTTGCTGCTTAAATTTTAGAGCATTCATGGTTTTTAGGGGGAATGAAGGGTCTCAAACAGGGCCAGGGACAGAGAGGCTGGCTGTGTCAGAAGTTTGAGGCATTGTGGGGAGAGGACTGGGTGTTTGGTCCAGCAGGCACTTATCCTGTGAGGTTTACTTGTGTGACCTGGAGCAAGTCATGACTCCTCTGTGCCCCACCTTTCTTCATCTGGGGAAAAAAAAAAAGGTGTTCTCTAACATGGAATGCCCATACAAATCACTGAGGTATAAAAATGAAGATATTAGACATTGTACTGATACTTTGTCTTTAAAAATTACCTGGTTAGTGACTGGTGCCCTATGTCAGGTGCTTACGTCCTCAGCACCATACTGAGAGGTTCATTATGGAGAGGTATTGGCAGTGGCCTCCTTATTGGTTTGTGAGCTGTCAGCATACTGTAATGTTCTGCAATCTACCCATGCCCCATGGCCATGTATTAGATAGTTTGAACCAAATTAACCCTCATAGAAAGGATGAATAACTTAAAGATTCCTGCAAGGAAATGCATAAAGATAACAATTCTGTAAGGACACAGCAAGAAAAGCAGCAGAATCCACCCTTCTGCACCTGGAACAGTCTTTCCATCAGTATCATTATGAAAAACAATGAAAGATCTGAGTGGATCAGAAAAGAAGTTGACTTAAAAATCTCAAATTCTCTTGGCTTTCAGTACATGGACTTACCCCTTCTTATCAATGATGCACTTTGTGTGGTGTGCCCATTGTGCCTTCGTGAGGTACCTTTCTAAGCTTGGAAGATCATTAAATGTATGAATTGTATCAAAAGTTTGATATTTGAGATATTTAAATTGACGTATCTCAAAGTATAATACTAAAGTTTTTTTTAAAAACGATGCAAATTATACCACATTGCTCTCACTAAAAATATAATGGACAGTATTTTAATGAGAACAAAATTTGCATAATTAACTAGATTTAAATATATTGGGAATATTTAAAAATTTTTATGACATCTTTTCAAAAAGTCTATTTTTTGTTTGCTTTACAATGAACATATTAGTACTGAAGTACATCCATATGATTTATACATAATGAGATATACATTTGGGGGTATGCTGTAGTATTTTTATTGATATCCAATAAAAGAAGGTTAAGGATGTGGATTTGGTGACTGTGGAATAATCTTCTGGCCATGATGTTTTCTATAGGATTTCCTTCAGAAGTCAGGTCACAATTATAGGAAGAAATGTTTGGGGGATATGTCAGGATCTAACATCCAATGGTAATTTTTATTTTTTAGGAGGAGGAGAGGAGAGAAAGAATTCAAGCTGAGGGAGAGAGCAGAGACCCTGAAGCAGGCTCTGTACCCACCACAGAGCTTGGCTTGGGGCTTGATTTCACAACCCTGAGATCACAACCTGAGTTGAAACCAAGAGTCAGATATTTTACTGAGCCACCCAAATGCCCCCAATATTAATTTTTAAAAGATCATTCATGATTCGTTGAGACCAACAAATAACTTCTAGCTTTTTATCACTGTGGACTACAGAAATATTAACAAAAGGATGCGGTCTTTGTTATTTTGAATGTCCCTCATGGCTGAGCTGTGATATATAAATGCTATAGATTTCTCAGGGAATACACTAGGATAAAACATTAAATGAGAATTTATTGTTTACATTTTCTAAGAACTTATTATAATGGGAGCAACTTTTAAATCTCTATTATTCTAAAACTGTCCTGAAATTTATAATACGATCAAGATGCAGGTAGACCAAAAGTACAATTGCTGTTTAAAAATAAATGTAAATAGGGATCCCTGGGTGGCGCAGCGGTTTGGCGCCTGCCTTTGGCTCGGGGCGCGATCCTGGAGACCCGGGATCGAATCCCACGTCGGGCTCCCGGTGCATGGGGCCTGCTTCTCCCTCTGCCTGTGTCTCTGCCTCTCTCTCTCTCTGTGACTATCATGAGTAAATAAAAAAAAATAAATGTAAATAGTTCAGCAATATTTTGGGAAACAAGAGTCACGTGGCCTTCTTGGCATTTTTTGATTTTGACTAGCAGGGCCATTTGGAGGCTTGGTGATCCCAGGAGGGGACTCACTCCTATTTTTGGATGAGGATATCCAGGGAAAGAGCAGGACCCAAAGAGAAGACAAAGAGAAGGACAGAGCCTGGGCAGGAGCCTGCTGCTAGGCAGGTGGTGGTCCACCTAGCCTTTCTGGAAGGAAGGAGTCCTCTTGTCATGAACTCCTTGTTTGTCTCCACTGGAAATACGGGATTTGGGGATGAATGGAGGGGAGAAAGAGTGGAAGGAAGGAAGAAGAGGAAATCATGGTGGCCAAGAGGATGTTCTCAAGAGAGAGGACTGAATCCTTCTGTTTCAGAGGTAGCCTCACCCCATTGCCCAGGGAGCGGAGAGCAATGTTCCCTGCTGGATGCTCTGCCTGAACTATCAAATCCACTTCTAGAAGCTTCACTTTAACCACTGTTTCAGTGGCTCTTGTTCTCAGGTCTGCAACCTCCTGTCTGGAGGGAATGAGGTTTCTGTCAGCCTCCCAAACTCTCAACCATGAGCAAGAGCTTTTCAGCTCAAGAGGCAGAATCTGGCTTTGAGAAGAAGAAATGCTTCTTTGCAGCTTTTCTCCAAAGTCTTTGAATCAATTTCTGCAGGTCTCCTGCTCTTCATCTTGTCATTTGTTCTGAGTACTCCTCTCTTTCTAAGTCACGGTCTCCATTCACAGCTAACATCCCAAGAAGCTCCATTTCTTCTTCTTAAGTTTCAGTAACTCCATATACTGTCTCCCGAATATTCTGATCTGCACTTCTAATCTAGGCTTAAAGTTCTCTCTCCTCTTCTTCAGCAAAGTTGATACAGGTGGGTTTTTCTTCTCACCCTGGGTGTTTAGATGTGCACTTCACTTTGCCACATCAGTCAGTTTCCTGGCTCCAAGAGGAGGAGATGTCATCTACATGCTCTCCACCTCCTGATCCCAAATCCTCCCCCATGTCTCCTCTCCAAGGGAAGCTGCAGGCTCTTTTATCTTTAAAGAATGTTCCTGTAGGGACTTGGTCTGCCTTTCCACACAGGTTGTAGAGATCAGTATGGAGACCTTGTGTTTTCTTTAGTGCCTGTAACAATTTTAAGAGTGTTTTAGTTTCTTATTCTGATGGATTTTTCTTTGAGAACTTAGAACTTTTTTGAAGAGTCAGATATCTGCCCTTTTTTGATCTGAGCATCTAGGTTCCTCTTTTGCCAGCTGGTTTGCTACAAAACATGTGATGGACCAAATCACAGGGTGGGGTGTGTCCAGAGTTTTAGTCTTTTCTCATCATGGAATGAAACTTGAGAGCTTTACATTTTACTAGAACAAGTGCTCAACTGCTAGTGATGTGTTCCTTGTCTTTTTATACAGCAAATCTTTTTTGCCTACAACCAGGAAATGCACAAACTATCACGGCATACTCCGTCATCTGTCCTTGATACCCAGAGAGCAGGCCTTGATGCCCTCGTAAGATACTTTTTCCATGAAACTTTGCATATGGTGTCTCCTGAGTTCACCTACAAGGCAAAGTTATGCCACAGGGCTCCATGCTGCCACAGAGGAAGTGCCCTGTGGCCACCCAGGTCATCTGCGCTACCACATCTACCCAGAGCCAAGCCTGTACCAGGCGGGCAGGCTAAAATATGCCTGGAGAAAGTGGGGAAGGAAGTGGAGTGAAAAAAACAGTGAAGGACTTCACATACCCTCAACCCTGCCAAGGGCTCCTCTTCCCTCTACTTGAACTCCTTTAATAGACCTCGAGGAACCAACCACTCCATCCTTTGTATTTGCCATCTCTTCCACCCAGAAAGCCTTTGCTCTTACTGCCCATGTGGCAAGCGCATGCCCATCCATACCATTGGGTCTCATCACTCATGTGTTCTCAGAGGCACAGAGTGCGTGTTTGGTGTTCCAAATGTTTGTGGAATGAATACGTGAAGGAGGGAAAAAGACATCTTTGACCATCTCTCAAGATCCACACACAATATTCTGCTGGTTCAGCAGATGGTTTCATACAGGGAGTTTAAAATTCCTATGGGTGTAAAAATATTTGCATAATATAATAAAAAATATTTAACAAATGTTCAACATGGGGTGATCATGAACCATTCCTCAAAATTCACCTTTTGAACTACAAAGAAAACCTCATTATTGTTTGAAAAAATTATCTGATAGAGATTATTTTCTGTAACTACATTTCAGGAAATTTAGGAACAAGTAACAAAAATCAAAGTGAAAAAAAACCGTGGAAATTTTAAAACTCTCCTTAGTAAATTTTGCATGAGAAAATCAGAAGAAACCCAAACTGCACAATTGTTTAGAAAATACTAACACTTTATATCAAAATCTGTGGAAGATAGCCAGGATTATACAAAGAGGAAAATTCGTAGCATTTAACATTTAAAACAAAAAGTGTGGAATTAAACTAGACAATTAAACATCTAGCTAAAAAAGTTAGAAATGGAAGAAAGAAATACAAGGAAAGCAGAACAATGGAAATAAAATAGAAACAAATGTTTTGGAACTTGGAAAATCTGAAGACTTGATAAAATCATGCAAAAGCTAATTATAGGGTGGTTATTATTTTTTTCTTTTAAGCAGAGAAGGCAGAAATACAAGATTAGAAATGAGGAAAAGAGGCCAACAACCCAGATCATAGAGGAAATGACTTTTCAGAGCCTGTCTTCCAGAATATTGGAAGATGAAGATACAGGAAGCTGATGGCAGCTCTGGCCTGGGCTCCTGAGCAACCTCCTACTCAGGACCTGTCACCCCACCATGTGAACAGTCCAGTCTCTTCCATTGTGCCTACCCGGTTTCTTGGGGATGGGAAATAGGAAACTCCCATCCAGACCACAAGGTGGCTGTCATCCCAGGGCTGGGCCTGGAGCTGAGTCTATGTAAGCCAGGCTGGGGTCCACCACCCCTTGGAGGAATCCTCTACTGGAAGATTGCCTCTGTTTGGCCTTGTTTGTAATGTTCTGTGCTTGTTACCGTCCAATATAATTTTTAAACAGTAAAATGACAGTCTGGATTTAAAGGCCTCTATGGGTTGGATTATTATGCAGATTGAGGGAAGTGCAGACTTTACTTCTGGGACACACAGGTGTGTGTTTGTGGGATGAATGAATGAATGAATGAATGAGCAGACCAAGGACAAAGCCAGTGTTTGAGGACCTTGAAGGTGACCTATAACCCTGTAGATTCTACAGACGGTCCTCTCAGTAGAACTTAAAAGCCCAGGGAAAAAGCCAAGCTCCAGGAGGCATTATAGGTCCTAGGATAGCATTACATTTTATAAGCTATGAATTCTCAAGTTTAGCATGCCCAAAACCAGAACTCTTAGTGAGAACTCCCAGACCCTCTTCACCACCTCTTCTGTCCACCTAAATGGCCCGATCATATGCAGACAGCTTCTCAAGCCAGTATGCCAGGGGTTACCCTTGATTCTCTTCTCCCCTCCTGACTTACATCCAGTCAATATAAAGTCAAGACTGCTTCTAAGGCTCTTCCCCAATTGACACAGTGTTCTCTCTCCCTCCACTACTTCCACCCAGGTCAAATCCATCATAATTTCTTGCACACAAGAAATGCTACAGCAGCCTCTTAGCATAGGGTTCATGTTTCTTCTTGTTCCTCCTTCAGGTGTTCTCCAAGGACCATCTGGAGTTATCTAAGTGTAAACTGACCCGTCCCATCACTTGCCTGGTTAAAACTTTCCAGGCTGTCCATCAGATCCTTTCCTTGCCTGTAAGGCTCTACAGAAACTGGCCCCTGTCCACCTCTTTAGTGCTTGTCACTATCCCCACTCACACAGTATGCTTGGCCACAATAGCCTTTTTTTTTCTGATCTCCAACTTTATTCATACCTTAGAGACCTGCATTAGCATCCTTTTCTGTGATGCCTGCCCCCAAATCTTCTTATAATTGCATCTTTTCTAATGGTGTGATTTCAGCTTAAATATCATCTCTTTGAACTCAATTCAGGGTGCCATCCTCACTCTACCACAGCTCCCTATTATAGTTTCAATATATTAATGAACAGGGAGATCTAAAAGTCTCCATGCATTTCCATACATCTATGGAAGCAGCCAATAATGAGTGGTTCATTGTCCTATTCCTCTTTAGCCTGGAACCCAAACAAGGATTTGGGTTAATTTCCTTTCTTATCAGATGTGCTATAGAGCTCTTTTCCCAGCCATGTGGGATCAAAGAAAGTGCTATTCCCAGATGTTGGTAAATGCTCCTACCCTGCATGCTGTGCCTTTCTGGACCTCATGTCTCTATACCTGGCAATCATCCTCCCAGACATCTTCTCCATTCTGGCTCTGTCATTTTGCTATTTGTACTATTTTGGCCTGTGGGCCTTGAGGGAATGGGGACAAGGGAAAGGATACCTAGTTTGGATACTAATCTTGGGACCACTGTCCCTGGCAGTTCTGGAAATAGCTTCCCTAGGGCAAAGTCTTCAGGAGGCAAGCAGCTTTCTTCCAACATGAGCTACATTCAGTCTTTTTTTTTTTTTTTTTTGCAAAATCTGATTTTTCTGCCATCTTCTCAGTTTCCTCTAGACAATTTTTTTTGTGTGTGTGTGATCAGTAAATATTGAGTGAAAGCCTTGGGTCAGAGGGGCAATTTAGAGGTCAACTCTCTATGAGTGGGAAGGGAAAGGCAGACAGTTTCGCCAGTTAGTACAGTTCTGATTAAAGGAGCCAGGCTAGCACATTTCAGGGAAATTGTGCAGGCTGCAGGAACTCATGGGATAAGAGGACAAAACAAGGAGAAAACTCAGGCAGGTTAGTGGTGGGTGTGCCTTCTTCCAAAGGCAAGAGTGAAGAGGATCAACGTGGTGAGCAGAAGGAATGTCGAAGCTGACCTGCACGTGCTCCCTCAATGATGGTCCCAGCAACTGGCTCTTTCCTCATACTTGGGCATTGCAAGGGAAGACCATGGGTGGAGGAAACACATGGTCTTCAAAAGCATGGCTGCCATCAGTGGACCCCTTAATTCTCTTTGGGAAAAGTTGGGGGAGATAGTGGAGGGAGAGCTTTATACCACACAAATGCATGATTGTTGCAAAGGGGCAACTTTGCATAAAGTGTAACCATAACAGGGTTATTTGGTACCATAGGGTGGAGAGCACTCCCACATGGGTGCTGACCTCCCAGTCCTGCTTTGAATCAGATCAGGAGTGTAAATAATAAAGCCAGAGATACATTCACATTATTTCACATGTTCTCATTGTCATGGCTGCTGACACAAAACAAGCATCGAAAGAAGGAATGCTCATCCTCTTGGTGCTGCGGGGCAAGCTGCTCAGAGCAGGGAGCCATCCTGAGTCAGTGACATTACCTTTTTGCTTTATTTTTGGTCACCAAACGCTGACTTCTATTAAGTCACTGTGTTGATTTCAGTTGCTAGTAAAAAGCTATATCAGCTCCTGCTAGTTAAATGAGTTAATGTTTGTGAAGACCTTAGTACAGTACTTTAAAAAAAAATCATGATTGCAGCTCCGACATTTCAACTTCTGAATGCTGATGGCCTGTATCAACAAACACTTTTCACGATTCCCCAAAGGGGGATCAGGGCAGTGCTGACTGGTTCAGTTTGTCTGCCAGATGGGCTTAATAGGCAGAGAGGAGAGAAGGTCGAGGTTGGTGCATACAGATCTTTGTTTTGACTAATATTATCTGACTCTGGTGTCTTCTGTACATGCTCTACAGCCGAGTCCATCTCTCTTGAGCCGTGGCTTCCATCCACATGCATATGCTCTAGGATGTGTGCAAGCTGTACCTCTTGTCAGTGAAACTGGAGCCTATTGGTTTGCAATGGTGGAGAACACACCAGGGCAGCATTTATTGGGGTCAGTGCCTACTTAGAGTCATCTACCTCCTGGCCCCACCAATAGGGGTCCCACATAATTCCACTTGGGTTTAAAGACTTGACTGGTAAGCCTTCCCTCCAGGCCTGCATCCTGGACCAGGAGGGAGGGGAAGACCAAGTCCATCCTGAGGACATATGGCACACTTCTCACCATGCTCACCTCCTCAGGCACACGCACTGCCCTCCTGAGCCCTGGCCCAGAGACGTTCATGAAGTTCAGGAGTGATTCTCAACCACCGGCTTACTGGCAGGAGGGGTACAAGCCAAGGTCCCTAAGGTAAGCTCCTTTTAGCTTAGGTTACCTGCCCCTGAACAGGTAGGTAGGTTTAAGGATCCACGCACCCGCTCACTTGCTGGTATCCTCACTCCTTTGCTGTTTGCCCCTGGTCTGCTCTAAGAACTCCAACTCAACATGCCCCTGGGCCTCCTGCTTCTCCAGATAGTTTCCTTCTCCTGTTTATACAATCACCTTCATGGGCACCACCAGCTCTCCTGCCCACTATCTTAGCCCCCCCCCCCCATCCTGACCACTGTGCACTGTCTCACTCTGGCTGTGCTGCTTTAGTTGCATGTTGTTCTGGAAGAACACCCATCCTGATTGAATGCCAGCTTGCACAGGCCCTCTGAGGGGACTCTGAGAGCCAAGGCCCCAGGCTGGGGACTTGACTGGCCCTCCTTAATGCGCGGAATATCAATCAATCAGACTTCTACTTGAAAGCAGAGCCCCAAATGTGTGTTAAACAGGCTTCTTCTGCAGCCTACCGATGGAAAGGGCAGGCTTTCCCTGGGGATCCTGGGCAAATGCCAGAGTGTCCTTCGGATTAGTTCAACCTCTGATGAAGGCTGTTGGTAGGAATAGATGGACAGTGATTACTGTTAGAAAATGTGCCTTCTCTCTTCCTTTTATTTTATGTAACTCAGGAGGGCCTCCTCCCACTCCAGTATGCTTTAGTATTGCATACTGGCCCCAGCTTTCCAGAATGGTGTTAATATACTGCTTCTGAACCAAAACATTCAACCACCTTGACTAACTTCCTTGGTAGGAAAAACATTATGTCTCTTTATATGAACTGAACACAAAACCCTTTCTGTACAATGTAGAGTGAATTCAAGGGTGAGGGTTCATGCTAATAAGCCAAGAGGGCTCCCCTTGTCCATTTCCAGCAGAATGTGTTGACCCACAATGAGCTTCCTGTGCAGCCCTCGTGAGCTGGAGATAGAAATAGTGTAAAGACAGAGAAGAGCGTGTAAGAGAGGGAAGTGTGTGCAGAGCATTTGATGTTGCATTAGGATAAGAGAGTGAGGTCTCACTTTTGTTTTCCAAAGTGGGTTCTTTGTATCAGTATACCTAAATTATGAATCAGTTCTATCCTCTTCCAAAACTAGAGATACATGTGGTGTTACTGGAGTTGTTATTTCTTGACCTTAAAATATCTTAATTTTATTGGAGGCATAAGTTAATTTTGTTGGGGTGCATACCTAGTGCATTTTTCATTTTCTCTACAACCTTTCATATCTTCTCCAAATATGCCATGCTCTTGTTATACCTCTGTGCCTTTGCTAATGCTGTTCCCACAGTCTGGAATACCACCTTCTCCACAGTGCCCCTCCCACTCTAAGTAACCACATTCCTACTAATTCTTCAAGATTCAACTCAGACACTACTTTCTCTGGGAGCCTTCCCTGTCTCCCTTACCTCGCCCCCACCCCAACCCTAGAGTTCCTCTGTACTGATCTCACATACTCCATGCATATATTTCCTTCTTCCTACCCATATTTTAATTAAAATTTCAGTTGATGTGTCTCTCTTCCCTTCTAGACAGTAAACTTTTTGGGAACAATGGATGCATTTTAGTTATGTTTGCATTCCTCCCAGTGGTCACAAGCCCTGACACATGCTAGATGCTTACATTGCTGTTGTCTTCTCCTACCCTGACCTCTTTTTCCTCACTCTAGACACTTTCCTTTTTTTTTTTTTGAGAAGAAACTAAATTGTCTGTGGGCATACCTGCCATAAAATGTTCTTATTTTTAGAATGGCTAATGCATAGGGATGCTCAACAAATTTAGTCTATATCAATAATTTGTGAACTTTCTGGTCTCAGAACCTCTTATCTTAAAATTATTGAGGTCACCAAAGAGCTTTTGTTTATGTGGGTTATATCTATTGATAGTTATATTATAATTTAAAACTGTAAGATTAAAAAAAACCCTATTAACTCATTTAAAAATAGCAGTAATAAACCCATTGCATGCTAACAAATGTTTCTGAAGCAAAAGATTTAGAACAGTGGTATTACTTTAGACTAGTTTCTCAACCTTGGCACTATTGAAATCCTGGACCAGATAATTCTTTGTGGTAGGATGCTGTCCTGTGCATTGTAGGATGTTTAGGAGCATCTCTGGCCTCCATCCACTGAATGTTAGCTTCACCCTCACCTCCTAGTGATGACAACCAAAACATTTCCTAATGTCCCCTTGGGGCTGGGGGAGCGGGTGGACAACATCACCCTGGTTGAGAACCACTGTATTAGATTTCTGCAAATCTTTTTAGTGCCTTGATTTATAGAAGACAGCTGGATTCTTATATCTGCTTCTGCATTCAGTCCACTACAATATGTTGTTTTGGTTGAAGTATATGGTGAAATATTAGCTGTACCCAGATAGGTAGCTAGAAAAGGGTAAATATTTTAATAGCTTTTAAATTAAGTGTGCATAGGCTTCTTTGATACTATGCCAAAACTCCACAAGTGGTAATTTCTTAAAGGTTAGTTGTAATTTGGAATCTGAAACCACATTAATGAACTTTTCCTACTCTGTTACATTAAAATATATTAGTTGACTTTAAGCTTTAAATGGCCCTCTCAGTCATGTGAGATTTTATAACATCATCCATTAGTTACTTGGAAAATGTTTACATACTTCTTTTACATGTTGACATATCTCATTGCACAATAGAAAATAAATTACATTTGTTAATATTACTCTTCTTAGTAGAGTTTTAAATACTGGGATGTTATGAAGGTCACAATGAAAGGTACAAGTTTTCCAAAATTCTAATTCCCTCTTGAAAGCTCAAATTTTGTCACTGGCAAAAAAACACTATCAACTGTTTTCCTTGAAGTGACTGGTTTACTTATTTTTGGAAACAATAAAAGGCTACCAAATACCAAAGTCTACGTGTTTGGATTATAAATTGTCCTTTCAAAAACTAATGTTTCATGTAAGAAATGGCTAGTTTAACTTGCAACTCAATTTGCATGTATGCTTTTCCTCAAGACAACCATCTTATTCTGATGTGTAACCAAGGTATTTTATATGTACCTCTCTTGTCAGAGTATATTTTAAAAACTGTACCCAGGAATCTGAGGTTTCACTAGATTGTTTACTGCTTCATCAAGAACGTTCCCAAGTGACACTCTTTGTTTTTTCTGTTGTGCAGGTCCCCAAATGTGAAAAACCAAGGTATTTTATATGTACCTCTCTTATTTGTCAGAGTATATTTTAAAAACTGTACCCAGGAATCTGAGGTTTCACTAGATTGTTTACTGCTTCATCAAGAACGTTCCCAAGTGACACTCTTTGTTTTTTCTGTTGTGCAGGTCCCCAAATGTGAAAAACATGGTGACAAGCTCTGCCTCTATTGTGCGAAGGCACAGCTTACTCCTCACAGCTTTTGCACCATCAGCACAAGCGTCAATACAGTGACAGGGGCAAATAACATCTTAGTTTTATTATGAATATAATTTTGATCTCATCGACCCTGAGTTTTGGGGTTCAGAGGCAAACAGACCACATTGCTAGTCTAACTGATGTTGCTTTACTTTGATCATGAAATGAAACTACTCCAAGAGCCAGTCTTGAGAAAGGAGTAGCTTTGGTTATATGATTAGCTCATGAATTGCCAAGGAAATAGTCATGGATTCAAGGTTTCAGGCTGGAAGGGCCCTCGGCGGTGGTCTAATCTAGCCCCTTCCATTTACAGACCAGCATACTTTGGCCCAGAAAGGGGAAGTAACTCACCCAGAGTCCCACAGCTGGTTGTGACAGAGCCAGACCTAGAACCCAGGTCTTCTGATTCCCAGTCCAGTGCCCTTCCAACCCCCTCCCCCCGCGTTAAACAGTCTTAAGTGGTGTCTTGCACAAACCCATCTGCAAAAGGACCCTTTTGGGTAAACAACGTTGTATTACTGTTGGCATATTTACTGATGGCTTACATTTCTGGGTTTTTTTGCTCAGCCAACATCGGGGAGGCTGCCTGTTTTCTCCAGTTGCTTGACCTACAATTATTCTAATTGGTTACCAGGTGTACAGAGGTGCTTAGTTATGCCTTTGTGCTCTAACGGTCAGAACCCCTACGGGGTTGGTTAACCAAGAGACTGTGTGGATTTTTCCACTCAATTAGGTCACCTCACAATATGATTACTTAAGGACTCCACATTTCCACTTTGCGCCTGTCTCTATAGCTCACTTAGGGGAAGCCTCTGGAACATTTTCCATGGGAACTGCCTTAACTGGGTTGCTCTGATGTTACTAATTTCCTTATCCCAGTCGTCACGTTGATCTACAGTGCCTCCTGGCATTTCACGAGAAGACCGTGGCCCTCTTTTTCTGTCTGGCAGTTGGGGAGTGGAGAAGATAGATGTATCTTTTCCACATAAATATGCTGCAGAACACCAAGTCCAAATTATTAATGACTGCTAAGATGAAAACCTCTTCCCTGTGACCTGCAGTCTTTCTTTAAGAAGAAAGTACCAGGTCTGTTTGACTTCTAGACAGTGGACCTGAGAAAATTGTTATCCTTTTCCTCTTGGTTTCATTCATATGCCATGAGGAGAGAACTTATTGGGAAATTTTAGAAGAGTCTGAAGTGGAACTTAAAAGTTATTTTTGGCCATTCTGGTTTTTAATTTTCCCCACCAGATAGATTCAAGAGCTTGTATCCTGAGTGGTGTCGTGGAAGCTGCCCTGGGCTGGGATCCCCCTGGCCAGGGCCAGAGGCTGGCAAGGTGGCCCTTTTGGTCACTTTCAGCACTCTGATCCTTCCACTGGTACGAAGAGCCCACATTCAGAGATTGTAATGTAAAGGGCAGCAGCATGGCCTGGAAACTCCTGGTTTCACAAACAATTCCCTCTGGTGGTCTCCCACATCACTCAGGTTTAGAAACTGGGTCTGGTGTTTTCCAGGTCTCCTCCCAGGACTCCTATCTCCCTGGGCTGGGCTTCTGGAGCCAGGCCTCTCAGGATGGTGGAGCCCTCAGGATTGCAAAACTGGTTGATTTTGGGGACTGCTAAGGGCAGAGGAGAATGAGCACCATAGCCTTGATCACTTTGGGGAAGCACCGGCTCCCCTAGAAGCTGCTGTAGAAATACCTAAAGACCTGAGAAGCAAGCATCTCTGGGTGGGGCAGGAAGAGAGGCCAGATATGTCAGATTTGTTCAGGAGTCCTGTATATCAATGGGCGGAATGGCAGTTTTGCTGGCATTTCAGAGAAAATGAAACCAAGTAACAAAAAACCCATACCTTCTTGTTCAGAGTTTACAATCTGATAGGGGAGAGAAGTAAAATCTCCTGGATAGGATCATATATTAATATGGTCAAAGATCATCTCTAGGACTCTGGAGGACTCATCCCTTGTTGTTGCTGTTGATTGAACTCCCACTGCGTGGCAGGCCAAGTGCCAGGTCCTGAGGGGCGGTGGTTCACACAAGCCGGTGGGGTACCAGAATCAGCACGTAAGGGAGTGTGTTGGAAATACAGACTTCAGACAAGCCCTTGCAAAACCTGAGTCATTAGGAAGCCACTGCACTGCGGCTGTGAAGATGAGGAGGACAGGGAAAGCCCTTGCTTTCCATAGGGAGATCCTAGAGGCTACACTTTACATGTTAAGGTGACCTCGAAGTAGGTTTGGGAATGCAGGGTCAAGACCTGGGGGGCACTGAGTAAAAGGACATCCTTAGAAGATGGACTTCACCCTTCCACAGTCAGGGAGGACTGGGCTGAAACCAGCTCATTCAGAGGGCATCATGCCTTGTTCTGACTGGTCTAGGAACTGAGCTGGGTGTTGGGGTTTGGCCACACTGGCTTGTCTCCCTATCTGTCCCACCCACACATCTCATATCAGGTCCCCTGTGATTGGAGTCCCAATGTGGCCCAACTGTTGGTATCCTTTGTACTCTTGTCCCTGTATTCTATTTTTCAGGCTCAGTGCGTAAGTTTGGCCTTTCAGCACCTGCCCCATGCCTGCGAAGGAGTCTCATTCTAGCCTCTAGTGGAGCCTTGTCTGGAGTGCTCAACATGTGTTGTCTCATGTGTTTCTCACAGAAAATTGGTAACAGGCTCTCTTTCAGGTATCAAGGAGCAGTGATATACTCCGGCCACCTCAAGTAATGGGGGCTTATTGTAAGGATACCTGAGGAAATAAGCCGACTCAGGCAACAGTCTAGCTCTAGCCTCAGAGAATTGGACCTACCTCGGGGCACCAGGGCAAACACCGACTCTAACCAGGAGTTTGTTTTCTCTCTGCTTCTAGCCCCCAGGCGGGCTCTTTAATCTTTTACAGCTGAATGCCTGCTGCCCCCAGGGTGCCTTTTGGCTTCTCTTTTGATCTCTTGTCAGTATCTCCAAGTTTCTTTGAACTCCTTAAGTGGGAGGACACAAGGCCCTGGGGCCAGGTACCCAGTGAGGCTGCCTCAGGGGCCGCTGTTAGACTCAGGTGGCTACTGTCAGCTCAGGCACTAATCCAATGTCCAAACATTTGCGGGCAGGGTAGTGGTGTCACAGGGTACAAAGCATGGTGACCCGTGTGGAAGAACAGGCTGCTTTCTTCACATCTGGGTGTGTACTTGAGGGAACAGAGTTGTTTTAAGAAAAGCCTGTCCAGGGGTGTGGGAGAGAGCTGAGAGTGTGGCCAAAGCCA
Organism: Nyctereutes procyonoides; assembly: GCF_905146905.1. Lineage (NCBI taxonomy): Eukaryota > Metazoa > Chordata > Mammalia > Carnivora > Canidae > Nyctereutes > Nyctereutes procyonoides. Next base: position 4,714,209 of record NW_026575028.1, read on the forward strand.
CCCACCACAATGTGGGTCAAGGGCCGGGTCCGTGTTCAGATGCTGTCAGAAGCTCTTTCTAACGGTGCTGACCAAGTCCCGGGACATAGATGTACATACCTCTCTGCTGCGTGTCCGAAAGCTTTGTGCGTATCTCCCTACAGTTATCAGAGGTCTTCAGAGGTGCCACCAAAAGTTTACAGCAGACTCTTAAGTAAAAGTTGGGGCTGGAAAGGATTGTCAGGGTCTGCGTCCAGCAACCTACCCCATGCCTAGTCCGGGATGCTCGGCTTCCCCCACCCGCAGGCCTGCATCAAGTCCCCTCCCCCAAACCTGGCCCCTGATTCAGCTGCCGGCTTACCTGCCAAGGCTTCTCCCTCTAGCTTTTCAAAGGCTTATATATGGGGAAAGATAGGAGACCTCAGGAACTAGTTAGGTGGGGCTGTCACTGCATGACTCCCTTCAAAGTTAGAATTACTCATTTCAGAGGGGAATATTTAAAGTTTGATGGGAAATGAATCACTGATCTTAATGAAAGACCACATTCTGTGAAGGCGCTCTAGAGGAGGGGGTGAGGAAGCCTGAAAGGAGGGGAAGCCCACCACAAAGGAAGTCATTCAGGCTGAGCTTTGAAGGAGGGAAAGAGAAGGGGGCAGGGCGGGAAGGGGCCCAGGAAAGCTGCCGGTTTTGACGTTTCTCAGGCGGGAGATTAAGTCTGAGTGAATGAATGGCTCCCAGGCCCTCACAAAAACACAATGGTGCACTAACTCACACTTTGTGGCTGGTGGGTTGGATGTGGGGGCTGGGAGCTGGAGGTGGGGAGGGGGCATAACAGGAGAGGATGAGGACCCTCAGGACAGAAGGAGGGGTGAGCAGGTTGAGGGGCGGTACTGCCTTACTTCTGCCTCCTACTCCCCAAACGGGATGCAGTTTTCTCTGTCCTAGCCTCCCTGAACGAGGAAATCGTCATGCACTTAGCACGAAGAGGCTTTCACATGGCCGGGAGAGGGCTATTCAGCAGGAGCTTTAGACAGCAGCTCCACCCGGCCATTCCTTTCTCCCCACCCATGTCTGAACCACCACTCCAACTTACAGAGAGCTGCTAAGTGACATTACCTGCTCTCTGGGCTCTCTGCTTACTGAACGCCTACTGGGCCAAAGACCTTAACCTGCCTGCCACCCCTCTCCCGGTGGCGGCAGGCTGTGGGGAGGGATGGTGGGGTTGAGCCTGCTAAACTGAATGTGGCTAGGTCCTCTAGCTTCTTCCCTCAGTGGCTCCTGGACAGACAGCCAGACAGGTGGAAGGAAGAAGGGAGCAGGCCGACTTTCCATTTTTGCAGTTAAGACACCCTAAATCTCCAAGGGGTAAGGTGACATGTCTGTGCCCTCCTTCCACCCCATCAGGGATATAAGAGATGAGACTGGGCTGTAAAATGTAGAGATAAAGAGCACAGGCCCTTGACCACGCAGCCCTAGTTTTAAACCCAATTCCGTCTCTTGCTAGCTATGTGACACAGGGGAAGTTCCTTAACTTCTCTGAGCCTGTTTCCTCATCTGTAAAATGAGGATAATAAGTCCTATCTCACAAAGCAAGTGTGAAGATGAAGTAAGAAAATGTGTACAAACTGTTTAGCCCAGCTCCTGGTCATGCAGTAGGCGCTCAATAAATGTTACTTTCCTTCCTTCTATGAACCATATTTCCCAGTGACCACATCAAAGTATATGCTAGGCTGCCACACCACACACCACCCCCTATGAGGACATGGTAACCCTCCCTTGACTGCCTTTCCTCTGGCTTCACCATTCTCTATAGCCCAAGCTACAATTTCTGCTGGGATGATTAATTTCTGTCTAAGCGATGGGATGGAGCCATTAGATCAATATTCTTGACATTTTTTCTGGATTACAGACCTCTTTGAAAAAGTAATGGAAGCTATCTATGGATTCCCCTCCCAAGAAAAAACTAACACTCATACATCCACCTATGCCATTTTTCTGTAGGATATCAGGGGATTCCCAGGATCTCTGAAGCCACATGGAAAACTCCAGATGGAAAGTCAGGACACGTAGGCATAAATGCGGCAATGTGAGTAATTTGTTGTGTAGCCCAGTTGCTCCCCAATTCACAAAGCCTTTCCCTTGCCAGATGGCCAGGATGATCCTTCTTTATCTATCCAATGAGGTGGGAATGAAGAAGAGTCAAGGAATGTGAGTGGCTGTTCAGGAAGGTGGCCCAGGAGGGAGAGTTACAGGATTGAGCGGGCTGGGCATTGAGGAGAGAGAGTACGGAGGATCATATAAGGGGCTGAAGCACTCATGTTGGCCACTGTCTCTTCCCTCTTGACTAAGTATTGAATGAGACAGAGAGAGAAAGAAGGTATGTTATCAGGAAAAACTGAAACCCTCTAGCAGGGAAAGTAGGTGAACAACAGAACAGAAGCTGTGGGCTCTCTTAACTCAAAGGTTTTAGAAACAAAGGATGGATTTTCCTGGTGCAGCTCAGGTCTAGCAGTGTAAGGTTGGGGACTGGCCTCATTGACCATACCTGCCATGGAAACATTAAGGCCAGAGAAATAGAGTCCTGGTAGGATTGTGCCCCCGCCACTCTTAAGAGAACAAAGGAGTATTCTCTCTCTCTCTCTCTCTCTCTCTCTCTCTCTCTCTCTCTTTTGCAGAGAAGGTGTCTCATAAAGATGAAATGCTATGTGGTCTCTTTGTTCTACCAGTATCTGAGTGTGTTTCTGAGCCTGGGCCCAGCACTGTCACACTCTCAGAGCCCTGGGAGAGGAGAGACAGGCCTCTCTGGCTAGGCTGGCATGGGGGCATCAGACTCAGCTGCAAGCTCTGAATTCTCAACTCCTGCTGGGAAGGATGTCCTGGTTTTGCTAAGCACATATACCTTTACTACAGTCACCTTGACCTTGAGCTCATCCTTGCTGCATCAAATTTTTTTTTCAAAAATATGATTTCAAAACCACACATAGTGGAAACTTTGGAGAATATAGAACACCAATACAGAAAAGAAGAAAATAAAAATCACCTGCAATCCCACTACCCAGATGTAAGCACAGTTAACATTTGGTTAGACCTTTCCAGTTAGCCTTTCCCCATTCCCCCCACCCCCACCCCCAGATTTAGCACCATTTTAATCCTATGTCTTCCAGGTTACTGGGGGCTTTGGGCTCTGTGCTTCAGTTTTCCTGTTTAGAAAATACAGCTCCCTGCTAACAAGATTACCCAACTGCTTTCATGTGGTTATCTCATCCTCTTAGCCAGGAGAAAGGCGTGTCCACCCATTATAGGCAGCAAGGATAAGAGAACAGGAGTAATAGGCACAAAGCCACACAGCAGCCAATGGAACCCCAGGGACCCTAACTCTTCACCAAAGGGTTGTCCAAGAATAACTTCACGGAGCTGAGAGCAGACATATACACTGGTCTGCTAGGGCCTGCATGATACACTTGTCCATGGTCTGTCAAGACATGTGCCCATGCCTGTGACGCAAAATCAGAATAGCAACCAACCCCAAAATAGAGTTTGCAGTCTGCTTTTCAAGGCAATCAGACATTCAGACAAAACTTCTTTTCCCCACCATCTCTGTCTTATTCACCTTCAGTATGGACAGGCTTCCTGACCTTTCATAATCAAACAGGCCTCTATTCTTGTGTGGCAAATAATACATGCCGTGTCTGCTTTAGACTGCTTTGGCAGGCGTTGTGGGCTTTTCAGTGCTGTGGGTCTCACTCTGCTTGTCCCCGTGGTCAGTGGCTCGTTAGTCCCTTCTAAGGTTGTGATTTAAACCCCTCCTTCATGCCTGGTCATCACAAGAGGCTTTTCCATTCCTCGTAGAGGAAGGTCAAAGACTGATTTATTTGCCAACTTGCTCAGAGCGTCTCCACTTTAAAAAAATGATTGGCCCCATCTGTTTGGTACTCACCCACTTGCTTTTCTAGTGAAGAACTTTTCTTAAATTTAAATTATGTGTCCACACAGTACAAATGGGCACACTAATTTTTGTGAAAGTGTCCTGACAGCTGATGGCAGGGGCAACCATTCCAACTTCCATATTCCCTGAGCTATTCTGGCTACAGTAATTTTGGAAATCAGAGCCTGGTTTGACTGACTAGAACACAAGAACTTCTGGATAGAGTCACCAAACATTGACTGTTTGGAATGAACAGCTCTGAACTCAGGCTCTCAGCTGTCTTTCAATGTTCCTCTTTGATGGAATAGATGGGGCTCCCACTGGTTCCCCCCGCCCCCAATTCTTCCCCACGTCTGGGCAAATCTTTCTTCTACCTACTAGGCATGACTTCAAGCCAACGTTGAAAAAGCTCTGATTTGTTGGCCAGGGGGGCAGATATGGTGGCTATGGTATGGGTATCCCAGCCTAAAATAGTAGGACTTTCCTAGCATTCCATGACAGATCAGGTGTGCTCTCCCCAAAGTCACTTTTCACTGTAAATGCAGTAGTGTTTCTTTCTGCATGATTGGGAGTCAGGGCCTTTTGAATTCTATCTGCAAATTTATGTAAACAATATGCAAAAATTTGTGTCAAAAATTGGCAAGGGAAGACCTTTGGTAGACGAAGTGTAGCTGACACCTAATACCTAGTGGGAGACTGTTTTGAAGGTGGGGGTGCAGATGAGAGTCAAAGCCAAGGAGAGGAGGAAGGGGCTTGGTTGGTGTCTGCACCAAAGTCTGGGGTCTCCCTTTTCCCCTGCCTTTCAGCTTGAGGGTGGCCAGTAAAAGGAGGGGAGAGTTGGGGGCTCCCTTTCTCTTTCTCACTATGGAAGCCCCTTGAGAGGTGGGGATGCAATCTATTGGCTTTCCCTTGGTCTGTTCCAGGTGCCACATCTGGTGCTGAGAAAGCGTTTGAGAGGGCCTGACCTCCCCATGCCGTTACACCTACATTAAACTATATCACTTTATAACTCCAAATTGAAACATTTTTATTGCCCTTCTGGGAGGTTAAGCTTTGTATATTTTACCTTTCTATGATACCTCTCTGACTATCATGGAACCATTTAAACTTGGAAGTCTTAAAATTTAAAGGTACTTCAGTGAGCATCTAGTCCAACCCCTTATGTTTTACACATAAGTGTAAACACATGCTTATTCTTATTAGTGGCTTATCCCAGTTCACATACCTAGACTTAATCCACCCTTCACCCTTCTAGGTGACACTATTGATTTAATAGCCAGCTGTTGACATTGTGCCATTGGAGATACGCTGGGAGTGAAAAATTCGTTTCTTCTAGAGAGGCAAGTGTTACTTTATGAACACACATCTCTGTCATTCTTAGGAATCTATGTGGGTGTTTATGGAAACCATCAGCTACTAATCACGCTTTCCAAAAGACCAGGCAGTTGGTCAGGCTACAGTGATTGCTCTTGGCTTGTAATACTTTCTGGGCTGTCTGAAATTACCTAATTTTTCTGGTCATTCTACTCTGGTTGTTCATGGACAATGATATCATTAGAAGTAATGGTGAGGAGGAGAAAGAAGGGAATGGCAGAGTGGGGTGCAGGAGTAAGAAAAAATAAACATTTATTGAGTTATTATATTTCTGACATTATGCTTAGTGCTTTACCCAATATTATCCCCATTTTACAGATTGAGGAAATTGAGGTTTAGAGAGGTTAAGTAATTTGCCCAAAGTCTCTCATCCAGTTAGTAAGAGGACCCAGGTTTCAAACTTGGGGCTTCCTGATTTCAGAGCTCAAGCTCGTCACTCCCATACTCATGGGGCAATGGTATAGGGATAGAACCAGGTTTCCAGGAAACTTCTGAATGACCATAGCAAACAGTAATTCTTTTATATGCTGCTGTTGCTGTTTTGATGACTGGCCTTGATGGGACTTTCACTACCGTAGTGGAAGTGAGGGTAAGAGGAGGAAGGAAATCCCCTGTGTTAGCCTTGTTTAGGATTTGTTTCTTCTTGCCCGCTTTCCTGGGGCTGACACTGTAATTCTTCTAGCAGGTGTTGGCCTGAGGCTGCTGGGGCTTTACTTCTGTGCTGGTAAAGGCAGATTTTAAGCTCAGATAAAAATTCATTTAGCTCTGTATTTATCCATCCAACAGGTATTTATTAGACATCTCCTCTGTCAATTCTTGAGCAAGGTCACTGGCCAAACAAACCTGAGATTCAGAGATCCATAACTAATTCAACAAGCTTTTTGTAGATTATCTGGGGTAATTTTTTTTTTTTACAACCCTTTATCTTGTCAACATCTCAGCTATTGCTTTGCCAGCAGGAACCTTTACCATGAAGAAACAGGGGAGAGTTGGAAATGTTGGGCTGCTTAGTACCTGACCTAAAGTTTTGGGGAAGGATATGGAAGCCAAAGACTAACAAGAGGTTTTGGCATTATTTGCGAATATCCCTTCTCCCTGCTATTCCATTTCCTTGGGCACTTAAGCTAGGCTCATGTTGTAAGGGCCCACTGTGCACTTAAAAATCCATCCCAGCATCCTCATCTCAGCCTCAGAACTAACTGCCAATCACCACTTGCCTGCCCCAACGGAATTAACGGAAGCTACCAACAGCCCTGCCCTGACCGCATTGGACAGAACTACCTCCTTAGTGGGCACGACTTCCTCCCTCTTCTGAGATAGCCTCTTATCTTAAAGCAGGAAGTCCCTCAGGTGCAGTCCAAATTTCAGACAGAGAAACGAGTGGGGCTGGCCATTCATTTATTCTCATTAGGAATCACATTATGTGGTTCAGGATAAATGCCATAATTGCTCCTTTGAAGAGTTGCTGGCAGGGGCAGACAGAAGCCAAGATGAGGGTAGACAAAAGAATGAGAGTGTTTGAGGAGGGCTAGCAGTTCCCCGACTGTAACCAATATCAAAAAGCATGGTAACTTTGGGCTGAATGGGAAGAAGCCAGTTTGTTAAGTCACAGAAATGTCTTTGTTAGACCTGGCTAGTCCTTTCCTGAGATCTTGGAACATAGCTGCAGGCAGATGGAAAAGGCATGGCAAGTTTTAACTGCCATACACGGTTAGGGACCACGCTTCCTATTGGAGTGGTGAATGGCGAAAGTCCCTAGAGTCTGTGTAGAAAGAGTGAAATTAGCAGAAGGCCCTAGGATTCAGGGTTTGATTTTTGTAATATCAGAGGCATTTGGGAAGAGAGAGACATTACCCCAAATCATAATTTGCCCTGAAAGTGAACCTTCATGACTAAAATGTTACTTTGAGAATTTCTAGTTTTTGGCGTTAAGGTTATGGTTGATGGCTAAATGTTTATACATGCAGGTACGTGGCACATGGACCTGTCTTGGACTTCTAGAAGATTTTCTCTAGACTGAAGGTTGCTAGCTAGGTTAGAATATCAAGGAAGGTTATAGTTGCTTTTTCTACATATTTCCAAGAAGTTGGACTTTCAGAAGACTAGCGGAGGTTTGCTGTAGCATAGAGGAAAAAAGCACTGCATTTTTAAATGTTAGTCCTGCCAAGCTGTGTGCTCCAGGAACAGACCATCTAATATTTTTGGCTGTGCTCTAGAGAGTAACACCTACCTTAGAAGATGCTTTTAATAATGATCAAGAGGAAGAATAACCAGGATAAAAGATATGTAAACTGTAAAGAACTGTTATCACCTTACAGTGGTGTTGGTGGCAATCTTTATACTCTTGGGATGTTGGTATACATTCTTGCCTAGAGCAATTGTATATACAGGATAATCCCTCCAGCTTCAGGTTCCTTCTTAATAAGGTTAAAAAATGCTGATATTACCTGGTGCTTAATAGAATAGACCTGCTGCTTTATCACAGAAGCTATGGGGCTGAGGGAGCCTCTGCTAGCAATACTCAAGACCTTGGTTACAAATGAGTGGAATGCATAAGGGGGAGGGGATCTTTACCAACCGTTGAGAGCAATATGAACGGCAAGTTATTTTTGTTCAGAAACACAAAGCAAACAACATTAGCAGTAGCAGTGAAAGGAATGCAAACCACATCTTGCCTTTTTAAAGCAATAAAGGAAGGGAACAAAATTATACAGGCAAAGAGGTTCTTTTGTTTCCCCAGCCATGAATCCTGGTTTAAAAGTGCACCCAAACCACAAAGATAGTCGATACCATCTCAACTCCTAGTGTAATGCGTTTATTTTTTAGTGTACTTCTTTAAGAAAAGAAAAATCTTCCCAATAAAGCAACGCCACACTTCAGCTTGCTTTCTCATTTGAGCTTTATGTTTATATTCTGTTGAGAAAATCTAAAGACATTATCTGTTTTCAGTAGTAGTTAATTCTGCCTAAGCAAGGAGGAGGAGGATAAATGTAACTTTTTTCAAGCATACACTCATTCACTTACTCACTATTTGTTAAGATCTATCATATGCCAGGGCGCTCTGCTGGGTGAGAATAATAAAAATCAACTAGAGACTCTACCCTTAGGGAAGAAAATATATATATGCCAGTATGTGTATTTTGTCAAGAGAGAGAACATGTTTGGGATTTAGAAAGAGGAGCAGTTCTTTGTAGTCTATCTGATCTGCTAAAGGGAGACTAAGCGGCTGCAGAGGAAATGGGCGTGAGCACCAGAGGTAAAGTTAAACCAGATAGCAGGTGGCCTAGAATAATGGGTTAAGGATTTGTGACTTTTTTTTTTTTTTTTAGCAGGGAGTAGCATGATTGTCTGGCTATAAATAGACCCTGAAATTTGGAGTCTTACTTCTGAGAATGAACTCAGAAGATCATTGCATGGATGGATTGAAGGATGTCTTGAGAAGGTTCAAAGGGGAACAGCACTTTTAGCTTGCCCTCCTGTTAAGGTTATATATGCTGCTGCTCATTCTCCATTTTGCATAAAGAACTATGCATGTGTACACAGAGTTGAATTCTTTCAAGGTAGCCTCAGTCACTGAAGAAACTGAGACAACGTTTCTAACAAATTACAAGACAGAAATTCCACATGGCTGAAAGGGAAAAACTGGCCACTCCTGGCTGGAGATGTTTCTTCCTAGGAAGCAAGGGCACTGAAGCAGAACATGATAACATCCTCCAGCAATCAGGAAGGATGAATGCATCTGCTCCTGATAAGGGGCAAGATGCGGCAGTGCACCAAGCTCTGGTATCTTGGATCAAGTCTGGACATTGCCACTAATTTGCTGTGTGACCTTGAACAAGTCACTTTTCTTTCCTGGGCCTGAGTCTCCTTATCTATAAACTGAGAAGTTAGACTGGATGGTCTCTAAAGTTCCTTGAGCTCTGACATTATGTGTTTATGGGGGCAAAGGAAGGCTGTTGTGAGCTCTGCCATGGCAAGTCTGATGATCCCCCATTTTCTCCTCCCCCTCATTGGTACTGAGGTAGGCAACTCAAAAGGATGCACTTTTGCTCAGATCCCTGGCCAGGTCTTACAACCTGAGCTCAAGTCCTGGCCTTGCTGGAGGTTAACAATGTGAACTTGGGCAAGTCACTTAACCTCTATAAGCCTCCATTTCCTTAAAAAAAAAATTAATGTGTCAATGCCTTCTAGCCAAAGATTCTTCCTTTTGGCCATGGAAATAGAGCCAAGCTATAGGACATTAAACCTTGACATCCAGATCTTGCCCTTTACTGAATTTATGCTGATCAGAATCAAGGGGGTGTCCAGAGAACATAGTGTGTGGTTGGACTAGGGGTTAGTCTTCTTCTGGTTCTTCTGTTGCAAGGTGAATTGTTGGCTCCTGTGACTTGATAATTCCTGCACAGTAGCACCAAAGACCCTGGGCAGGATATATCAACCAACTGCAACACAAGCAATCATTAGAAACAAAAGGATGATTTGTTTTTGTGACAGGTCTCAAAGCGAAGGGGTCTGGATTGTAAAGCTCAATGAAAACATGTGCCAGAATCCATCTGGGTCTGTTTTAGAAAACCAGGTGGCTTTCATCTTTTACTTAGTCATATACTGCCCTGCTTGTCCTATAGTATTGACATAGGGATAGCAAGGCATGTTTGCTGTAATATAAATTTCTCTTTGACTATCTGAGAGGAACTCTAGGGCCATGTGATTATCCATGCGATGATCCAACTCTGGTTAATGGAATTTAAAATGAGCTACTGTCATTTATGGTGCCTGTTAAAGTGAGAGACAAGTTTGAACTACTTTTCTCAGTGGTATGAATCCCTACTGGGGGAACTGTAGCTCTCAGAGAAAGCATGATGTACTCTGTGCTTGCCTGTTTCGGAGATTTTCACATATGCTTTTCAGGGAAACTTGATCCAGTGGAAGGGTGGTAATTTGTAGCACCTGAAAGTCTCCCATAGCTATCTTGAATACATAGGGTAATAAGTTAATGTGTTGGCAGGTGGGTGGAAGCACAAAGTCCACATGAGAAATTAAGCCCCTAGTGGGGGTGCAGACTGTATTGGGAGAATAAGTATCATTTGGCATAACAGCAGTGAGCTAAGTTTTCATCCCTCAAGGTGGGCAGATCCCTTGAGTGGAGTTAAATAGTTCCTGCAGAGCAAGAACAGATTGAGAAGAGCCCCCAATATTAGTTCCCATTCCCGATGGACTAGATTTTGCTGATAGGATTGCAGTTACCCCAGCAGAAGCATCTCGTTGAAGTGGGGTAAGGTTCAGTTTTAATAGATTCAAGTCTGGAGTTAATTATGCAAGGGAAACTTAAGAACCAGAAGGAGAACGTAGAAGATCATCTACCTTAAGTGTCTAGTTAAATTTTGTAAAAAAAAAAAAAAAAAAGAAAGAAAGAAAGAAAAGAAAAGAAAGAAAAATCAGTTAAATTCAGAACAGTAGCTAAGGTTGGAGAAAACTACAAGAATTTCATTTTTTCCTCAAGTGGCAGAAGACCAGAGTCAAAAGTAACGGGAGGATTGTAAAGAGCTCACACTGAGAAAAGGGAGGAGTCAAATATAGTAGTATGCAGTAGATGACCTGCATGTGAACCAGAATCTCAGCATTTTTTGCATGTCTCCCAAAGGAGTCATTATCATGATTCTATTTAGTTGGAATATAATTTTATATGTATGTATGTATAATTTTTATTTTTAAACAACTTATGGCCACAGTGGAACTTAACTACATCATAAAACCAATGTTAAGGGGCACCTGGGTGGCTCAGTCAGTTAAGCATCTACTTTTGGCTCACTCAGGTCATGATCCCAAGGTTCTGGGATCAAGCCCCACCCACATCAGACTCCCTGCTCAGCAAGGAGTCTGCTCCTCCCTCTACTTCTGCCCCTTCCCCACTTGTGTGTGCTCCCTCTTTCTCTCGTGCTCTTTCATGTGCACTCTCAAATAAAATATTTTAAAAAATGAATAAAACCAATGTGGAAAACTTGGGAAGTATGAACTGTGAGAAGCTGAACCATGCCTTGTTCAAAGCAAAATAGTAGGCTGGCATATTTGTATACGGTAAAAATTTTAAGGACTCTGAATCAAGCCCAGGACTACTGTATCTTGGAGATAAAACCTTATTATTTCACAAATGTGTTAAAAAGAGAGAGACTATTATCTAAATATGCTTTTCAGTGCCCATAAAATGACCTCAATTGAATAACTTCCTTTGTAGACATTTTTGACTGTTTACCTGGACTGGACTCTAGATAATGGAATGATGCTTTTGATCAGCCATCTTTACATTTTCCAAAGGGAGGGAAAAATAGAGGGATAGAAACCAAAAAAAAAAAAAAAAATTAAAGGGAGCTAGCTTCCGATAAGTGTGAAATTACCACTGAGGGTAATTAGGGTAATAAGGGTAATGAGATTTTTTCTGAAGGAGAGGTAAAAAGGTTTGCTGTGGAAAAATGGATTTTGACATATACACTTGAAAGAGAGTGACATTATACTGTTTTGCACAATAGCTTGGACCCTTGACATTTTTTCAAGCTGTATGATAAAAAGCCAGCACTTAATAATCCTTGAAGTATGGAAACAAAGGAGAAAGCCTGTGTCTCTTACATTAAACAAAATGATCTCTCTGTTAGACATGACAAGCTCTTCATGACGGTTTCTTCACTTTCTGTACTGCATCTGTACCATCTTCTTTATGTCAAAATTCCCTCAAGTGGCCATTGCAGTTTCAAATTATCTCTTATATTGTGTTAGAGAAATAGGAGATGCCTTCACACATTAGAGAACAAGAAAGCAGCAGGTGTTTGGCCCAGAAGAGTGCCATTTTACCTAAAGAAGATCCCCAAGTGAACCAGAATAGACTGTAAGGAGACTTTCTGTCTCTGGAGTTGGTCAAGGCTCAAAGGCTGATTGTCACCAATTAGGGGCCAGCCAAAAATCCTCTAGATTCCAGGCAGATGAGACATTAATGAAAGCAGTTTTCTGGAACAACACAAAGATCAAATTGGGGAAGAAGCCTTTTTGAATGGTGGCTTGGGGTAAAGTCTGTCCAAAAGAATTCTGATCTGAGGCGATCTCCTGAATTCCTTTGCCATGGAGACCAGGCTCAGGGACTGACTTCTTGGGCCTGTGTCTGTGCTCTTCATGTAGACTTCTCCACCTAAAAATAAAAAGCATTTAAGACATTAGACAGACATAGGAGCAGCTGTTAGAAGGCTACTAAACAATTTCACTAGGGAACAGTCCCAAACTGACCAGATAACTGAGAAGTCCCACAGCATCACATTTCTAAGAAAATAGAATAAGCTCAAAGGCAGAAGGGCCTCAAAGAAACACTGGAATGCAACTAATCCTGAGCTTACCTCCTAGCTAGGGGCTGCATAGTTCCCCAAACAGGCATAGAGTCAAGAGGTTTCAGATTTGTGTATACCATAATGAAGGCAGGAGTCTCTTGGCTCCAGGAAGTGAGTGTTTCTGCTGATTCTTAGTAGAACTTTCATTTCTGCCGATATTCTCCAGTTAAAAACCACCACCAAGAACATACCTGTGGTTGAACAAAGTTGAGTTCATTGACTTGTCTCAAGAAGGAAGAACGTACACCAGGAAAGAGAATGTTAGAAAAAATTTATGGGACTTTGGCTTGTGTCTGGTGTTTTTTAGGAGTGTTTAGGAAGGTGATGGAGCTTTTCCCTCTGAGTTGACTATTAGCAATAAGCAGGTGTAATGCTATGATTGAGTATCTGGGTAATTCTTATCTAGAAGCTGAGAAGGATGGAGGAAGGCTCAAGTTGTGGTTGGTAAAGAAACAGCAGTTTATTTGTATTATCCGGGATGAGGAGGTGCTTGATAAGTCTGTGATTTGCACAGTGACCTGATTTTTTGTCTGGGCTTTGACAAGATTGCGAAGTAGTCCTTTTTGTCTCCCTCGCAGTCACAAAATCACTGTGTCTGATGTTGGTGTCCTGTGAGATTATGTCCAATAGAACACCATGGCTACATCCTAATGTACATCCTAACAAATTGAGGCTTAGTTGTGAATGTCAGGCCCATTCTTAAGGTCAGGGGCCACTTTTCTCTTTCTTGTATGAACCAGCTCTTTAGTGCTGGTGAGAAACTCAAAATAGAAAAGATGTATAAAAGGATTTGTAAAAATGAATAACACAATGGAAATGAAGTGAATGCTTTTTGATCCTTTTCACACTTAGAAGGCACTAATCCAGAAATCTTGGCCATTGAGAAAATAGGAAATTGAAAGCAAGCATGTAACACATCTGAGCATGTTAAACAAAAGTGCCCAAATGTCCCACATTTTTACAAGAACTCAGAGTTTTCTAGGAGATTGATCTGGTCTGTTTTCCACACATCCTAACAAGTTGTGTTATCATGCTCACAGAAAATGAAAATACAAGGGAGAAGGTGAAGAAAATGTTCAGAAGCAGAAGCAAGAAGTGTAGCAACAAGTCCTGGCACTTGAACAGGCCATGAAGACATTATGCTTAAAGGTATCAGGAAGCTAGATACCAAGGACCACAAGATGGATGATTCTATTCCTAGGGAAGTTTCCTGAATGGACAAATCCAGAAAGACAAAAAGTAGATTAGTGGTGGCCAGGGGCTGGGTTGGAATGGAGAATAGGAGTCACAATTGATGGGTATGGGATTTCCTTTTAGGGGTGGAGAAATGTTTGGAATTAAAGGTGATGGTGTCACAGTTTTGTAACCTTCCTAAAAACCACTTTGCAAGGGTAAATTTTATGATATGTGATCCGTATCTCAACAAAAAAAAAACATTAGAAAACAAAGAGCATTAAGATCTGGCAACCTGGGAACCTGATAGCAAGGTGCAGGATTCAGGCACTCAGAAAAAGTTGACTCCCAAAGCAGAGTCATCAAGAGCCAAGAGTTCTATCTGCCTCCCGATCCATAACCTCTGGATTTTCCTCTGTGCAACCCCACACATGTGACTCACAGCCTTGCTTGACTGCACATTGGCTGAGGTGTTGAGAGATATAAAGACAAATAAGACATGGTCCCTGCACTCTGGATGGACCACATCTCAGGGCAATGATGGGTATTCACACTAATGTCCCCAAGCAAGTCATCATGAAAAGGTGACATTGTATTTTCAAAATGCTTAGTTTAAAAAGGCAGAGGAGTGGATCATACATAATTTGTAAACAAAAACAAAACTTTCAAAATTGCCAGCCTTTTAAAGCAATCTTAAAACCTCTAGTGTCAAATTTCAGTTAGCTTAAAGATAATGTTATACTTTATGAGGAATGAATCATTTCCCGCTGAAGCCAGAGAATGAGATGCTGCTGCATCTGTGTCCGTGGAAAGGCAACCAGCCTCATACCTCAACAACCTTAAGAAAGTGGATGTGTCAGAGTGTTTCAAATCCTCCAGTCTCCTGGGCATGGTGACTGTACCAATTATACTGACTTTTGTGATTTTTTTTCCCCAAAAGATTTGATGTGCCTCTTACTCAGAGGGCCAAGGGAAGCACTAAGCTATGGTGGAGCGAAAGAGGGCAGCATGTGAGAATGGGGTTGGGGCTGGGAGTTGCTGAGGGGAGACCTGTTCAAAGCTGTCCTCTTTCTTCAGTTCTTTGTCATTTGTTTTCTCTTCTGGGCGGGTGGGTCATACCCGTGTGCCTTACCTAGATCATTCGGCTGGGAAACCACTGCTGGTGTAGACATATCCAGTGGAGTTTTCTGGATGGAGGAAATGGGGAAAGTGTGAAGTGGGCACCCATCTTAGAATGGTCTCTCTCAGATGGTAGGAACGAGGCACCATCACAAACCACCACCTCCGGTGGACAGCTGTGTCCAGGGATGCCCTCCAAGGAGCGTCAGACAGAGGGAGAGGAGAATGGACATTTTCCTTCAGCTAAATGTGAACCTGGCAATTTGGGATGTGATCCTTAGCTCTCAAGTGCCATGTCCATGCTCAGGCTACTTCAAGGGACCCAAACTTCCAACTTGCCACAGACCTTGGGACATGGGGCCTGCTCTTGAAAAAAAACATTTAGGAGTACTTTTTTTAAGACTTAAGTTCAAACAGGCTACTGGAAAAGATACATTTAAAGAGAAGACGCCCTGCTTTAATGTAGCAGGTTTCCACTGGGGCCACACTCTGGTGGAGTCCAGACATTAGTGACCAGTGTCTTGAGTTCTGATAGTGTGTGAGGGTGACAAAAGGAACAATGGTTTCTTCATGGAAAAGCAAGTGGCAGTGATGGTAGTACCTGGGGGGGGGGGAGGGGGGGAGGGCAGGGCGGGTGGTTCAGTGACTATACTGTCAGATACTGGATAGAGAGCCAGATCTGGGCTGTGCAGTCGGCTGTGCTTTTTGGCAGGAATGAGAAGGGCAGGATGGAGTGACAAAAATGCCAAGAGTCTTTGTGTGGTGACTCACCCATGCTCCCAGCCCTCCCCCATCCATTCCTGTGAATCTGTACAGATTTAAAGAACCCAAGTATTAGTCAGCCTCTCTCAGAGACACAGAGACCCTCTCAGGTTACTTTCAATAATGGGAATTTATTGTAAGGATATTTCTGGAAATTGGGAGACCACAAAGCCTCAGGGTTTCATAATCAATGAGGGCAGATTGGCTTCTATGACCCTGGAACAGGAGCTCTGAGTTATCTCATCCTCTCTATGACAAGGTAAAATTCCTCAATCCTAATGCTTGGTTCTCTAGAAGCTCCCTTGTCTCTGCCTCTACAGATCCTGCTGCTCTGCACCAACAGCATGTAGTCTCTACTTATTCATGGCTTCTGCTTACTTGTGGCTTCTTTCTGTATCTTTTAGCTTTAAGTCATACTACCAGCTGCCTTTTCTTTCACATTCACACTTCTTCAGAGAATTCAATTAGACTATCGTCACCATGCCCACGTTAGTAGCCACTTTTGTGCTAGGCCACCTCAGGGGCCACTGGCCAATACATGGGTCATCCGTAAGTCTGATGCCTGTCCCTGGTCCAATAAGCAGTAGCTGGGAAAACAGCCTTTTCTCCTGTGTGGAAGGAGACTGTTAGTAGTAGGGTGCGTGTGTGTGTGTGTGTGTGTGTGTGCGTGCGCATATGCGTGTACATGTGTGTATGTAGTGGGGGAAGGGAGGGCTGGGGTTGGGGGAGAGCTCAAATGGGGGAGGAACAGAACAGGTCTCTTAAGATTTGGCCTGTCTGAACTTTTGTGCTGACTATAAAAAATACGAAGCACTTGGTGCAAGGGTGGCGGGTGTTTTGAAAGGATTCCAAAGGCCTCTGCAGTGTGTGGGAGAGACACCAATGCCCATAGCACTGCTCTCCAAGTCAGATCTCCCCATCAGATTGCAGAGAGTGGTAGGCTCAGAAGGTACAGCCTCATTCTTTCTCTTTCTTTCTTGATTCTGTATATGAGAACAAGAAAAGGTGACTGGAAAAAGAGATGACTTGGAGAACATTTTCTGGCTGCAGGACTGATCTGCAGGTTGCCATAAGAAATGGATTCTATGGTGCTCCTGGCTATCAACACCTCACCTCATCTGCTAATGCTACACTTAATATTTCTAAGTCTTGAAGTCTAGTATTTGGAGTTTGGCAAGTGCTCATGTTTGGTAAATGGATGAATGGATGTGTATGAAAGCATGAATTTGCCATCAGCCCTTTAAGGTAGACAGGCTAGGAGAAGTCAAGGTTCCTGGTTTTGGTAGAACAAAGGCCTAGCTTTGAATCCTGGCTTTGCAACTTGCAAGCTGTGGGAAAATGGGACAAGTTACTTAACTTCTCTGAGCCTCCCTTTCCTCAACTGTAAGGTTAGGACAACACTCACTTCAAAGTTCTTTGGGAAGTCCAAGTGACTATATACTTCCTAGCATGGGGTCTGACACAGGGTGCTCAAGTGTTGAGGGCTGGAAGTATTAGGTTAGCTCAAGGAGCCTGGGGGATAGGAGCAGGCCATTCTTCACATGTGGATACAGCTGCACAGGCCCATTGGGGAATGAACGGCTTGCCTGCCATTATGGAGAGACAACATGAAGGGCAAGTCCACACCCCAGCTGCTTGTCTCGTCTTCACCTGGAGTTAGCAAGGCTGCCGTGCCAGGACTCAAGTACCATTCTTGAGTACACAGGGTTAGGCTACGTATCTGGCCTGCAAGAGCCATTTCTAGAAGTCAGCCCTTTTGGAAGCAGCTGGAGAACATCTGGATCTAATACAAGGATAATGCCACCAGCAGTACCAAAATCTGCATGGGGTAAATGAAGGCTTAGTCAGAGAACAAGTCTGTGGGTCAGTTTGGGGCAAAATCTAAAAGCCAAGAGGTAACTGGATCAGAGAAAAGGAAGCCCTGGGGTGGGAGGGGGAGGATGCTGTGCTGGGAGAGTGAGCTCTAACGAGAAGCCAGGAAACCTCTCCTTCATATCTACCCCTCATCCATCTTAAAAATGGCAATTCTGGAGTCCCCATGTGTGCCAGCTCACTGCCAGGCAGCCTCTTCTAGTCTGAGTCTGTGATGCAATGCACACAGAAGAGGTAGGAAAGAGAGGTAGTAGGCAGGGAAAGGCACTAGGTTCGCAGAGAAGCTCCAGTCGTGGTGACACCTTGCTGAACGTGACTGTTACATTCTTGTATTCTGGTGGAAGACAAGGCTGCTGTAATTAGGAATGTCTGTTACGCTCCCCACCCCCATTAAAATCACCCTCTTCATCTCCACTATCCAGAACTAAGAACTGCTCCACTTCTTAATGTGTGCTGGGTTCTCTTCCATCCCAACTTCTGGTCAGCTTTGTGACCTCAAGGCCTCCCTGTATCAAGGACTTAGCCTTTCCATTTCCTCCCAAGAGCCCCAAGAAGTCTCCTCACGCCATCACTTGCTTCTCTGTAACACATTGTGCCAACCACTCCTGCGCCATTTCTACTCCTTCACCTCATTGTCTGCCTCTGTCAGCCTCTGGGGAGGGGCTAACTCAGTCTAGCTAAATGCCTGCTCTGCTCCTAGCTGGGGTCACCACCACAGCTGTCTAAGGTCACATCACTTCCTCCATTTAGGCCAGCACTGGCTTTCCAATCTGTGCTTGGTCCTTGGTGCTGCTGCCTTCCCACAACCCTTCCTTGGACCCCGGCTAGCTTTACGTGCTGCCCGCACAAAAGTCACAAATTCTCAACCTGTCAACTTAGCTAGCTTTCTTTCCTACCTACTCTCCTTACCTCAACTCCCAGAAGCAACTGGAAGTACAACTCCCTTGTACTTCAAGGTCAAAGAAAAGTTCACTATGGGAGGATCTTGTTCACTCTCTGGCCCCTCCAGCCCACTCTTCCTGGTAGCTTTTCTTCCCATAACAATGGCAACTGGCTATTATTATTGAGAATATCTAATACTTGTCCACAGCATTGAGTTCCCTCCCCTCCCCATTCCTCAGTGAGCTTATTCCATGGATGTTCCTTCTCTCATAGCCAAGCCCTTTCCTCACCTTCTGGGGTCTCCCATTAGCATTAAAATGTGTTCCCTAGCTCTTTGAATATAAATGACAAAACCCTCTCTCAACCCTAGATCCCTTCTAGAAACTATGGTCTTGTAACTGTCTTTACTGTCAATTTTCTTGAGGGTATCATTGCATTTATTATCTGCTTTTCATTCCCTTTCATTCACCTCTCAAACCTCACAGTCCGGCTTCGTAGACCTAGCTTCCACAAATATTCCGTGCAACCCCATCAGCTGAAATCACTGCTGATCTCTGGATCATAAAGTCCAATGGATACCACTCAGGCCTCCCAGACTTGAAGGTTCCTCTGTGTGATGCCATTGACTGCTCTACCCCAGAGATGCCCTCTGGTCTTGGCTTCCATGCCAGTGCTGTCTCCTGGGTTTCCTTCTGTCTCTCTAGCTGGTCTTTTTCATTCTCCTTCCTGAGATCCTCTCCCTCTGTTCATCCTACTTAATGATTAGGGTTTTCCAGAGTTCTAGTCTATTCTTTGCAATTCCCAGTCATCACTTCCTCCTTGGGTGAGCTGATTCTCTTCAAGAGTTCAAATGTGATTGTGATGCTGATGACTGCCCACTGGATGGAAGCCTAGCCAGGTGTCCTTCCTGAGGATCAGATGGGTTAGCCACCTCCTGAAGGGGCATCTTCTCTTGCTACCCCAAAACTGGATTTCTTTCCTGACCTCTCAACCTGCTCTTTCCCCTTTGTTCCCTATCTTGGTAAATATTATGTGGCCAACTGACCAAATTAACTATTGATGTGAGATCCAGCTCCTACCAATCCCACTGGGTGCTTTCCCACTTTCTTTTGGCAGTTCATTCTCCTTTCTACCCATACCCAGTCCATCATCAAGATCAGTTGATTCTACCTTCTTACTCCCCATGGAGTTCATCTGCTGCCATAACAATACTTCAGACCCCTATTCTCTAGCTAGGATTTATGAGCACCCTCCCTGCTTGCACTTTCTGCCTTGCTGTGTGACTCCTCCCATCCATTCTCCACACAGTTGTTAGAATGAACTTCTAAAAATGCTAATCCGTTCATGCCACCCTCCTGCCTAAAATTCTTCAGGGCTTCCCCGATGCCTTCAGGATAAAGTCCAAACTCCTTAGCGGGGTGTCCAAGGCCCCTCACATCCTGTGATAATATAAACATGCCTAATGTTTGGACTTGGAGAGACTCAGGATAACCCAGACTTGTGCTCGAGGTGGGGCAGCATGTTGGCTGTGTGACTTTGAGTTAAGTTACTTAACCTCTATGAGCTTCCGCATTCTTACATATATATAATGATAGTAATATGCCTACATCGGGGGTGCTGTGAGGATAAAACGAAATAACGTATACGTGCCTTTGTTTTTGTGTTTGTCTAGCAAACTGCCTTGCTCATTGTAGGCATGCAGCACATGAAACCTGCTATTTATTTCCCCCTCTCTGCCCCGTCCCTGTCAGCTTTTAACCCAGTGCCCTCAGATCCAGTGCCCCTGAGCCACTGCCAGAAGACACATTTCTTTTTTCTTTTCCACCCAATTTATACTGTCTGCAGCTCTGTGCCCACCTCAGCGCCTTCCTCTGCTTGAATAACTCATAATCATTTAGGATTCTTCACTGGAAGTTTCACCTGAACACCCCAAGGCCAGCTCCTGGGCCTAAATGTTTCTATAGCAGTCATTTCACACTCCTGTCAAGACCTCATTGTCTTACAATTAACCTTCTCAAGTGCTCTTCCCTGACCAAGGCCTTTCCTCCAGGGTAGGGATCATGTCTTACTTATCTTTATATCCCTAGTACCTATATAGTACCTCAGTTATAACAGGCTGTTAGTATACATTTGCTGAAAGAACAAACTTAAACATGGAACTCTACCCAGGTGGTATTCAAATTCTCTTATTATTTATTTGCTTGTAACATTTTCATTCTTGTTTATTTTTGTTCCTCTTGGGAGTAGGGGAGTATAAGCTCCTTGAAGCCAGGGTCCCTGGCAGAGTGGTGTCTATAGAATTAGCATATAGGTGATTCTCATCACGTATTGCTGACTGCTTGGCCTCTGAGAGAAGGGATATCTAATGATGAGGAAAGTGGGTCTTACTTTGTGCAAATCAAAATTAGTGGTAATGGAGGGCCCTAGGCTGGTTTTGAGGTGGTGGTGGTCACAAAAGGTGGCATTTGGGGGCTGAAGGCAAGGGAGATTTGGGAGGGAAGGTGCAGAGCAGTCCTAGAGGAGGAAATGCATGGTTTCTTATTCTGGTTAACTGGGAGAATTGTGGACATTTGCCCTGGGGACTGTCAAGCAAGGACTGACCTTTACCACTGAACTGGTTTTAGCTTTTGTTTTAAAATCAGTTTTCAGGTGGGTCAGAGTGTCTATGGATGTCACTTCTCATCAGTTCATGACTGAACCTGTCTGCCTACTTTTAGTTAGAGAGATCCCTGGAGGTTTCTTCCTCTTCAAGATCTGAGTTGATCTTGCTTGCTAGCTCTCAGCACAGTAGAGTCCTTAGGTCTTTAGAACCCTACCATCTCCTGAGTCATTAGAAATTACTGAATACTGGGGTATTCATTACTTTTGATCTCTAATAGAAGTGGAGATAGATTGCAAGTAATCTGTGCACAATCCTGTCTCCCTACCACATCTGTTGTTCTGCAAAAGCTGGGGCATTATTATTCCCTCTATCCACACTGGTGGGACAAGCTTACCTCTTTCACCACCCTACCCACTGGAGTGTCAGACTGCTGATTCCTGGTTCCCTCCCAGGAGAGCCCAGTGCCCCCAGAACACTCTTGTTTGTTATGCTCACTCTCTTCCACATCCTGTAAGTGTATGATGTATGTGGAGGATGAGAGGCTAAAGACTGATTAATTTTGTGCCTTAAGAGTCTCCTTTTAGACACCCTTTTCCATGTCAGAGCTTTTAAAGTTGGCTTTCTGATAATTTGCTAAGAAATGGGATTGGGCTGGGTGCTCAGCAGAGCTTTAGGAGTCATGTGTTTTGTCTCCTAAGAATCTAACATTTTAATAAAGGGAATACCTCACTTGGGTAACTGGTCATAAGACCGATTTTCATAAAAATCCCTTTATCCTCTCTCCCAACACGGTGAGTTTGAGCAGAGGCCCAGACATTTCCGGGCCCTGCCAAGAGACAAATCTCCTTAAAGGGAACTTCAGCTACAAGTGAGAACTGTTCGGCTTACACAGGTATCCGCACTTCTTGCTAGGAGTCAGGGTGTTTGGGAACGACAGAGGTTGAAGCTGCCTTTCCAGAGGCTTCTAAAAAGGATGAGCTCTCATCTGCATGGAGTAGAAGAAATGTGGGCCTATGGGGCAATAGAGGACTAAATCTGCTGGTCTATCTGAGGACAGACAATTTCTTGGAAGTCTGATTCTCTGCTTGAATTAGGTTTTGCTATTGGCAGGTTTATAAACAGTGAACCAGGGAAGTGTCTGTGAGTTGGTCTGCATTTATATGGTAGATCCACAGGTGCTCAAGGCTCCTCATTGGCACATGTATGTTCTCTCTCTTCCTCTCCCATCTCTCTCTTAGGGCAGGAGTTTTTGCTCAATGCTGTGCGGAGAGGTCATGAAATGAGGCAGTCCCTGCAAAAAAAGCCTTCTCAGGCAGAGGCTTCCATGGCTGGGTCAATCAGAATAGTCAATTGAGGGATAATTTCCCTGGAGCACTGATGGCAATCTCCTACTACTTTTTCTACTTTCTACCTAATGAAGCATCTGCAGCTGTTTGCGGGTTCTAGGATGCAAGTATCCTAGTATGCAGCTAAATGGGGACTAGGCTTCCAGTCTGCCCATTTGGTAGATGGTGAGAAAGGAGGGTCCCTCAGGAGCTGGGCCCACAAGGCTCTAGCCTTGGAGAAATCAGGCAGCATCCTGTATCATCTTTTGCTTCCTCAGGAATTTATACTTGTAGGAGGGTCAGCTACAGTGATTATAAGAGAACCAAATTTCCTTATAGTAATGCTGGAAGTGAAGAGCAAGCTAATGGGTGGGTGGTAATGAGCACTGTGGGGCTGCAGTGGTTTGTTTACAAGACTTCCTAGTTGTTCAAAAATTATTTTAAAAATCCCACTTCCTAATCTTTCTCCAGAATAACAAACGGCAGTGAGCCTAATGATAAAAGTTCAAAGAAGTGATCAGTTTTTTAGATACACTCATTCATTCATTCATTCATTCATTCAACTAGTATGCATAAGCATCTTCTATGTGTTTAGCACTGAGCCAGGCATTGAGAGGGAAATGAAACAGAAGGTGTGATCCTGGCTTCTTGGAGCTTACAATTGAGAAATCAAGAGGCATGGCCAGGAAACAGCTAAGCATCTGCAGCACAGAAAGGCAGAGTGGCTTGACTTTTCTTTATTCAACTTGGTTTGGGCATGGAGTGCACCAGGTACCTGGATTTTCCTGCAGCAGATATTCTTACAGCTTTTGAGTTCTGAAACATTTTATTTGAATACTTTGATGGGGGAATCTTTAAAGGGATAACCTCTTTTGCCTTATAAAACCATTCACAGGGACACCTCTGTGGCTCAGTGGTTGAGCATCTGCCTTTGGCTCAGGGTGTGATCCTGGGGTCCTGGGATCAAGTCCCACATCAAGCTCCCTGCATGGATGGAGCCTGTTTCTCCCTCTGCCTATGTCTCTGCTTCTCTCTCTATGTCTCTTGTGAATAAATGAATAAAATCTTAAAAAAAAAAAAACAATTCACAGAACACAATTTCATCTCTTTCTAATAGTTTGGTTCTAACTTGATCTTTCCATGAATATCCCCCAAATTTTTCTAGTTGTTGGTTCTTCTTTCTTCCAAACCAATGGCAGTCATTTCTTGTCAAGTTCTAGCTGCTACTGTACCCTAATTGGCTGTAACCATTAGAATTGAGGATTGACTGGAGACATGAGAAAACTATTTTGTTTAATGAGCAAGCTTAACTTTATACTCAACATAAGGGTAATAAGCTCTGGCTTGGTGGTTGGAGTGTTGCATGTACAATGTGATAACTATTCTCCTTACTTTTCTGAGAGTGTTTTCCTTCCCTTAAGCTATATTCTGCATAATTACAGTTGTTGGGTGTAACTTTTGGCTAAAGTAGGACAAAACTCTGTAAGATGAGGTGTCAAATCAGTAACATTGTCTTTGTCTATAATACTATAAAAGTTTAAAGAAAAAAAAGATTCCCCATAGGCTGGGAGGCCACAGGAAAGTTTTCATAGAAATGAAACTTAGTGAGACCTTGAGAACATGACAGGGCTTTGGTGAATTGTGGGGAAATGGCCACATTGTTTAGAAGGGGTAGACTGAACTCTCCAATGGAATTGCTCTTTATGATATAATGCTTCATGAGCTTATATGCAATGCCACGTCATCTACCCTGCCACCCTATACAGGGATTTAGTCTACAGCACCTTGGCTTGGGCCCTCTACCTTCTGTAGGAAACCATGGTGAATTCACTGGCCATGAGTGCTTCCTGGATTGTGAGCATGAATTGCAGGACAGAAAGTTATACCCTGGCTTTCACTCAGGTGACATAAAATGAGGCAGTATCACTGAGCTTCTATGTGTACTTCAAAGGTAGAGGAGGAGGAAGACTGGCTTCATCTCCTTCTTGTGCTGTCAAAGGCCCATCCTCTTCTCTAGAATCCAAATTTTCCTAATACTTCATAAAGATTACAAAATTACACTCAATATCAGGAGGAACCAGTGGGTACTAGCTCATGTTATAATGAAAAATATTAGGGTCTTTTTTTCAATTTACCAATCTTTGGAAAATCTGGAATGACAAGAACACCCATGCCACTAGGCCCTAAGATTCTACTAACTGATGCCAAATTCTCCATCCACTTAATATGGGGGAAGGGACATGTTGAAATCAGTCACTAAGTCAGTGAATTGACAATGTTTTAATTGTAGAAAATTTTAAAGTAAAAATTACCATGAAGTATGTGAATCCATTCAGTCATCCAACAATCCTTTATTGAGAACATATCATGTCTTTTTGTTTAAGATGAGGGGTTAAGTAAAATTGGCAATCTCACCCTTCCATCCAAAATTCCCATATGTAATGATAACTATTCTCATAGAAATGACATACATTTTAAAAATACACCCAGTGCTAGAAAACAAGAAAGGATGTCTTTGGTAGCTCAGAAACAGAGCTCCCTGAGGATGGGCAGTAGTCAAGATCTGATGAAGGAAGCCACAACTCCAAATGCTGCCATTAAGGATTCCTTAAAAATGGGTTCCATGTCTCAAAATGGCAAATATGAGGCAAAAGGAAGCCTATAATACATGACAAGGCAAGTAGTTGGGGTTACCAGGAGGATCAGGCAGGCAGATGACTCCCTCCACACCTCTACATTTGACCTTCTCAGGATAAGCAATGAGCAATAGAGATTGCTTGGATGGTCAAAGGGAGTAGGTTCCAGGTGAAATCATTCTCCCTATCCTCCCTATTTTACTCCCTACTGGCTCACTCTACTGACATCAGGCCCTTCCCTCACTTATGTTGGACAGGCTGAAGTAAAACGTGCCCCATAGTACATCTTACTCTTTCCCTCTGTTGACCAGATTAACATGGGTTTTCTGCTACAAAAATGAGCATGTATGTATAATTCGCCAAAAATGTGTGGAAAACCAATAATGTGAAAAAGAGGTACTGAATGCAGTAAAAAAAAAAAAAAGTTCACACTCAAGAAAATGTTAGTAGTGTAAGCAGAAGAGGACTTTTCTAGAGTTTTTGGAAGTTACTGCTATTAGGTCTATAGAAAAAAATTAACCAAAGACCTTGGAAACTAAAAATGTTCACAATAAAATTTAAAAACCAACAAATTGGCAGGACTGTAGACATAGCCAAAGAGTTAATTAGTGAATTGGAAGATGAAATGGAGGAATTCTCTTATGTTACCTAAAAGATCATGGGATGAAAATATGGAAAAAGTTAAGATTTGGAGAACATGAATTCAGATATTTTGGTATCTGTCTACAAGGAATTTCAGGAGGATAGAATGAATGGAATGAAGAAAAGAAAACAGAAAAGAAACCATTCCATAAAATCGACCAGAAAGTATAAAATGATTAGTATAAGAAAAAAGTCCCAAGATTCAAAGATGATGATAGAGAAAAGACCTGTAACTGGATACATGACAATAATAAAGAAAAACTACTATAAATGGAGAGAAAAAGGAAAAGGGAAAAAAAACTTTCAGAGAGAAAAATATACGAGAGTGACAATAGATTTCTTCTAGATGCAAAAAGGCAGTGGAACTGTATGCACAGAACTGTGGGGGCAGTGGGGAAGATACTGAACTGGAACTGTATACCCAGTAAAAGTATCATTTAGGTGTGTATATATGAAAAAGAGTCATTTTGGACATTACAGGTTCAAACAGTTTACCATTCACTGGCTCCCTCTATAAAAATTACTACAGAGGTCATAAAAAAGAAATGGGAAGAAAGTCAAGGACCTACTTTTTGCTACCTGTACATACGTCTGTCTTAAACAGAGCAAGGCAGTTTCAATTAGCTCACATCTGGTTGAGGAAGAGTGAAAGTATCTGTCCTCTCCACAGGACAACTGGCTAGATAGAAGCCAGACATACCTACCGCCCAGACAGAAGGTATAAGCTGAGCTGTCTGTGTAGTTTCACCATATTAAAGTGTGGAATGGGCAGGGCATGTTGGCAATCTCCTCTCAATCCTGATCCGAGTTCTTGCTTTTATCTTTGGATTCTAAAGAGTCATGGTTAGGGGTTGCCATCATCCCCATTACATATTTTCTTTCTCTTAATTCTCAAATCTATCCCTTTAGTGTTCAGAGGGGATGAGACTGGGGGCACTATCTATCTCCCTAGACTGATGGTCTGGATTGCAGTAAACACAACTGTGTGACTTCTTCTGATTGGAAGCACTACAATGGCAGACTTAAATTGCTCAGGTCATCAGGCATATGCCCAGCCAAGCAGACAGAAGCATGGCCTGGGTCTCTGGGAACTCTGCCCAGTGGCCTGGCAATTTGGGACACTGCCAGCTCTCTTAGATGGAAGGGGAAGACAAGTCAGGAAGAGGTCCTGACAGCCTTGGGCAGGAAGAGAAAAAATTTTTTGTAGGAAAAAGGACTTCACCAGAAGTCCAGGCGAATCCACAAAGTGCTGCTTCAGGAAACCTCCTGGTGGGCCTGAGAGGGGCATATTGGGCCATCCCAGAGGTCAGCAGAATCTGAACCAAGATACAATAATAGATTCTGGCTCAGAACTGGTCTGGATCTTTTCCACAGAGTAGGATTTGGAAACTTTTTCCCCTCAAATTTCTATGCTCTGTATAATTGTGTTTGATAAAACCAAGTGAGGCTTATGTTCCCAACACAAATCTGTGGTTCCCTGGCAGCTTCTCCTATTTTAGGTTGGGCCTGGCCCTCTCTGGGGAATCTAATGCCCCCTCCACCTATGTGAGTATGGCCTTTGTCCAGTGATTCTCCTTGACTCTCCAGATTGAAGGAAGGTTGGGAACCAACCATGCTCAACCACCTATCTTCAGGAAAGTCATAGGACTGTGGCTAATATATTTTTAAATATAAATTTATTTATTTATTTATTGAAGTTCGATTTGCCAACATATAGCATAACACCCAGTGCTCATCCCATCAAGTGCCCCCTCAGCGCCCATAACCCAGTCACCCCATCCCCCCGCCCACCTCCCCTTCTACTACCTCTTGTTCGTTTCCCAGAGTTAGGGGTCTCTCATGTTTTGTCACCCTCTCTAATTTTTCCCACTCATTTTCTCTCCTTTCCCCTATAATCCCTTTCACTATTTCTTATATTCCCCATATGAGTGAAACCATATAATGATTGTCCTTCTCCGATGGACTTATTTCTCTCAGCATAATATGTCAAAGCAAATAGTGGGTATTCATCATTTCTAGTGGCTGAGTAATATTCCATTGTATATATAGACCATGTCTTCTTTATCCATCTGTCGATGGACACAGAGGCTTCTTCCACAGTTTGGCTATTGTGGACGTTGCTGCTATAAACGTTGGGGTGCAGGTGTCCTGATGTTTTCACTGCATCTGTATCTTTGGGGTAAATCCCCAGCAGTGCAATTGCTGGGCCATAGGGTAGCTCTATTTTTAACTCTTTGAGGAACCTCCACACAGTTTTCCAGAGTGGCTGTACCAGTTCACACTCCCACCAACAGTGCAAGAGGGTTCCCCCTTCTCCACATCCTCTCCAACATCTGTTGTTTCCTGTCTTGTTAATTTTCCCCATTCTCACTGGTGTGAGGTGGTATCTCATTGTGGTTTTGATTTGTATTTCCCTGATGGCAAGTGATGCGGAGCATTTTCTCATGTGCTTGTTGGCCATGTATGTGTATGTCTTCTTTGGTGAAATTTCTGTTCATGTCTTCTGCCCATTTCATGATTGGGTTTTACTGTTTCTTGGGTGTTGAGTTTAATAAGTTCTTTATAGATCTTGGATACTAGCCCTTTATCTAATAGGTTATTTGCAAATATCTTCTCCCATTCTGTAGGTTGTCTTTTAGTTTTGTTGACTGTTTTCTTTTGCTGTGCAGAAGCTGTTTATCTTGATTAAGTCCCAATAGTTCATTTTTGCTTTTGTTTCCCTTTGTTGCTAATACTTTTTAAGCCTTTTATTATAATTGTAGATTGTACAACTCAGTAGGGGACCCTTGAAGCCACATGTCCTGTCCCCTGCTTCTAGGCAGGACTGAATTTAAACTATTTTCCTTAGATAACTCTAAGATAACTTCTCTGCTTTTTTTTTTTAAATAAGCCCCAAAGAAGCAGCTACTGAAGCATCTCTTGGGAAGGCTTTCCTGTGTTTCACTTGCTACTGGCCACAAAAGATTAAGATACTCCCCTGAAGACCTACTGGGGAAATGACCAACCTGAGAGTTCTTCCCATCCCCCAAAGAGCTTTGAGTGCACATGACCTTATGCCATCTTTGCTTAGGAATAAAAAGACCTCTTTATTCTTGAACTTACTGTGGGGAGTTTTTATGTTATATGTTCATGTCAGGTTAAACCCTCAGATGTTTTTCAGGCACTGTATGCCACTTAAAGCATCTGAATAGAACTACAGCAAACTGTGTCAACAGGGGCAGAGGGTAGGAAGTGTGATGGGAAAGGTAGTGAAGGAAAGGCAGGTGCTATGGCTGCCTTGCAAAGAGATACCCAGGAGTACCAATCTACAGATGCATTTCACCAGGCTGCCCATTCTTGTGCCTGGATGACACTAGCTGACATGTTTCTCTATAAACTTCCGGCTAGACAGACCTTCTCTTGCTTAGACACAGTGTTGCTTAGACACAGTGTTTTTAAAACACACGATTCCTACCAGGAGACCATGAGATTTGAACTCCTTAAGGTGTCATTTAAAGCTCATCTTTTCTTTTTTTTCTAAAGAAAAACAAATATGAAGATAGGTAGGGTTGGGTATTCTTAAGGTGCAAATGCCTGAGCCCTTGGAGTACAAGCTTTCCTGATAACGTTTTTCTGGGGACAGCATCTCTACTCTGAACGCCAGCCACACAGGGTTCATGATAATAGAACGAAAGAGTTGAAAGTGGCCCATGAATTCAGCTTGTCCAGACTCCTCACATTACAGAGGAAGAGATAAAGACCAGAACTACAAAGGGCTGTGAGGGCAGGGACAAACTTTAGTCACCCCCTCCTTTTGCTCAGAGGTCTCTGTCTTGGTACTTCCCCACCCTATAGTCTTCAGCAACTTGTGACAGAAATGGAGCTAGAATTTGAGTCTCCCTATTAAAGTTCAGTGCTTTATTCCTGCAAGGAGCACCATGCTTTCTCTATAGACTGTAAGCCAGGCCAGAACTTATAGGGAGTGAGGGGCAGAAGAATGAAATAAGTGTAATGATTTTAAAGAGGGAAAAATGACCCCAAATCATGTTCCTACCAGTCTGATGCTTGACCTTCCACCATTAGAGATTCATTCTTTTGTAACTTGGAGGTGAGGTAGACTTCCATTTATATATTTCTTGAAATATAAATACGTCTGGGAAGGCCACCAACAGCTGATAGCTAATAAACTGCAAGGGCTATTTCTCCAAGAACGTTAATAGTCAACAGCATGGTGGTATGGAGGGGAAGCCAAGGCAAAGGAATTTTGGAGTTCATTGAAATAAGACAACAAAGTTGGGACTGATTTGAGAATGGGTCCACTTTGTTGTAGACATTCAATAAATGCTACTATTTACCTATCCAACTAAATAAGAATCCAGACACATTCATGAGAAATTCCCTTTCCAAGGCATGAACAAATGTTTGGAAGCCCAAAGGAAGGACAGTGCTACCTACACCCATTTGCCATCAGAGGATGCCCATCCTAGGGCTTTCTATGTAATGAGCATCGAGGCTTAGTTGGAGCCAGGTTCCCACCTCTTCCTCAAGGCTTCATTTACATGAGTTACATGGGCACTTTTGTTTATGGCTGAAGAATGGAGGAGTTTATACTACTATCTTGTCGGTGGAAGACAAGGGAGGAAGAAATTGAACAATAGTGGGGCATGGTGTGTCATCTACCTACCCCAGCACTGGCCTTTGTGCCCTCCTATAGCAATGGAAGAGTTCGGACCAGAAGCAGAGGGGCTGTTCCTCCAAAAGACTTGATGAGACTGGGTGAAGGAGTAGGCTTGGGAGCTCAGTAGATCTGCTCCTGCTTCCCATTACATCCAGAAATTGCTGGGTGTACTAGAAGACAGAAATCCTGGTACAGCTGTCAGCATCCTCATGAGGGATGTTGCCAACATGGGCAATGGCAAGGCTCCTAGAAGCCACTTCACGGTCACTGGACATGAGCTAAAGGAAGCCAGAGATAGAGAAGAATGAGGAGGAGGAGACTCAAATGTGAGTATATCTGATGTGGTCCTTCAGGGTCTCCTGGAGACCGTTGGGAGGGTCTTTAAAAAGGGAGAAGGTGCTAAGGGATTCTCTGTAACAAGAGAGGCTGAGAAAAGGAATTTGGGGCAATTGTTACGTAGTGCAACACAGGCTAGAGTGGCCTGCTTATACTGGAATTCCTCTTGTATCATTTGAACCCTGCCTAACATGCCAATAGACAAAAATAAACTCTGATCCTGGGGCCAAGGAAAGGAGATTTTGGCTCTGGTTAGAGAAAAGTCCGGTAGTTCAGTGATCCAATCTCCCTTTGTCTTACCCAGATTAAAATCATGATTCTATAGGACTGGAGAGTTTGTTCCAAACTCAGTCTGGGAAAGAACAGTAAGAAGAACTGTGTCAAGGACTTCCATTATCCAAGCACTGGAAGGAAGTTCAAGTCAAATCTGGTCTTAACTAACTTGGGATAAAATGAAGCATAAGGAAGAGGACAAGGTTTGCTCAGAGCCTCCCAGCAGGAAACCAGAACCTTTCTAGGATCTGGCTTAGGGGCCAGGAGGAAAAGATATAGGTATAGATTAGAAAGAAATAAACAAAAAGAGAGAAACAAAGAAAGAAAAAGCCATTGTTGCAGGCTGGAAAAAAGCCAGGGCATACATGCAAAGTTGTATATCATTCTCTCCTTCTTCCTCCACCATCCACCTGCTAAAATGCTGGGTCTTTCCTTCCTTCCTGTGATTAATACCACATTTTCTCAGGATGCATTAACTAGGTTCTGATGTAGTTGTATGGTATATTTGGCCACTGCATAAACAGAGTTTTCCAGGAAGTTAAAAAAAAATCAACATCTTCCATCCTTGCAAATATGGTATGCAACCCAGAATGACACTACTTAGGGCATTTACTAAGCAGATGTGACAGAAAGAACTGCAGCAAGAATACGGGTTGATAGGTGCCATTTAGATGGAGTTATCCTGTCTAGAGCCATTGTCAGGTTGACAGATACTCTGGCCTCTGGGAGTGAGGTGTACTTTTTGTGTGCCGGAGAGTAACATAACAGCAGATGCAGTTTTGCTGAGTTAAGTCGGTCACATCCGGCCACATGCTATATACCATCACACCCATTTATTGAGGTCTACAATGAGCCTGATTCTGGGTCAGTCACTTTGCAAAAACCCTGAAGTAGGTTTTACCAGGCCCACCTTTTTTTTTTTTTCCCAGGTGGGAAATTTAGTAGGACTCCAAGAAGTGAAGGATTATGCCCAAAGTCACAGAGTTAAAATTTTAAGAATCTGGTAAAATCTTTAAAAAAAAAAAAAAAGTAAAATCTTTAAAAAAATGTTAAGAATCTGGACTGAAAACTAGGCCTGGGCAGCTCTGAGATCTGTGCTCTTTCCACTGGTGGAGTCAGAAAGACACAGGCTCTGAGCAGTCTTCAACCCCTTACCAGGTATGTGACTTGAGCAAGCAAGCTCTTTACCTTTCTGACCTGTCCTTTCTTGATCTATAAAACAGAGGCAATGATGCAGCTAACTTCTGGGGATGGTGTGAGGATTCAGTAGGGTAGTGTGCAGAATTCATTTAGCATAGTGCCTAGTCTAGAGTGAGCACTTGGCTGGAAGTCACTATTCTGAGGTCACTAGGCTCTTTCTTTCTTCTGTGAGGCCCCAGGAGAAGAACCACACCCCCAGGAGACAACTCTTAGCTTTGCAAATAGTATTTCCATCCCAGGAGAGGGATATATCCTTCCCTCTGGGAAGCCACAACTGCATTTGAATTAAATGCATATCTGGATGGTCCAAGAAATTGAAGTCACTCTTCTCTTGCCATGTGATTTTAAAATATCACCTAATCTTAATGTAGTTTTTCCTGTGGAATAACTTGAATAATATGACTCAGGAAAGTTTGTTAGGATGATAATTGATTTTTGTTCTCCCACAGGTGAATTAGCCATAGAGTGGACTCTTTCTGGTAAGATACAGACTGTGGCTGGCTTCTCCAGCAACAAAGCTGGCTGCTTTCTGGACCATCATCTGTG
Source organism: Nyctereutes procyonoides (assembly GCF_905146905.1). Taxonomy (NCBI): domain Eukaryota; kingdom Metazoa; phylum Chordata; class Mammalia; order Carnivora; family Canidae; genus Nyctereutes; species Nyctereutes procyonoides. Next base: position 4,746,879 of record NW_026575028.1, read on the forward strand.
ACCATTACTGTGTCCGGTGGGACAGAACATTAATTTGAATATGTTTTGGAGCCAAGAATCATTAGACAGGTAGAAATTCTATTTGACTGTATCTGGATACATAAAATGAGTCAAAGAGAAGTAATTTTTGGATAATCTGCTGATTTGCCTTATTCGGCCATCAATATGGATCATTGAGACTTGATGGCGTTATGCTGACTACAACCTGGTAGCCTGTGTTGTCAAGATATTCACTGGTAAGGGACCCTGGGTGACTCATTTGGTTAAGTGTCTGCCTTTGGCTCAGATCATGATCTCAGAGTCCTGGGATAGGCTGGAGTCAGGCTCTCTGCTCAGGGGGGAGTCTGCTTCTCCCTCTCCCTCTGCCGCTCCATGCTGCTTGTGCTCTTTCTCTTGCTTTCTCTCTCAAATAAATGAATAAAAAACTGAAAAGAAGAAATTCATTGGTTCTCCCACTGAGCTCTATCCCCTGACAAGTGTTGGAGAAATCAGGTGATGGCCATTTATAATGACTGGTTACAGTCTTTTTAAAAAATATTTTATTCAAATTCAATTTGTCAACATATAGTACAACACCCAGTGCTCATCCCATCAAGTGTCCTCCTTAGTGCCCGTCACTGGTGGTTACAGTGTTTGAGGCTGCTACAATCAGGCAGTACTGCTTAAAAAAAAAAAAAAAAAAAAAAAAAGGAGGAACTGCTTTTGACTTCTGGAAAGCCCGGTGCTGGAGTAAACATGGTCATAAGCATTACCTACAAATCTCCTTTATAAATCTCTGACCTGACAGGAATGTAACTTTCCACTCAATCACCCTTATAAGTGGAAGGGAGAGGCTGTTCTACTCTTCAGCCTTTGTTTTGGCCATCGGAGTTGAATTTTGTTTTGTGATGCATGTGACCAGTCTTCACTGTGACTTGGGTGTGGCTAGAATCATAGTTTATACCATGCATAAAATGGCAAAACAGAAAGAGGATGTAGGGCTTGTCTCCTGCAAACTTCTTCTTTTAAAGAAATGGGCTCAAGAGGTAAAGTGACTTTCTCAAAGGGACTCATCTATTTAATGATGGAGCTAGGATCAGGGCACAGGTCCATTGACCCCACAGTGACACTTTTCCTCCACGTACGTATATGGTCTTATATGATGGGGTGCTGGGAAGGACTTTTATTTGAGCACTATTTCCTGGGAACTATGCTAGGTGTTTTCATCTACATTGGCTCATTTTATTGTCACAGCCCTTCTACCAGAGAGAGATCACCATTAAGCCATTTTCACACAGATGGAGAGGTTACTGGTCTATAAGACCACAAAACCCATGTTCTTTCCTCTGGGAAGGTAAGAGAGAGATAAGGGTGGTTAAATAGTCCAGAAAGGAAACCGATGGAATCAAGCACAGCTTTGTTTAGCTACCTCCACTCACTGTGCATTTTCAGGTGGGGCTACCCCTGAGACCCCAGAGATCAGCCCTTCACTAGGGCAGGTCATAATGTGTCATATCTCAAATGACATCAGTATATAATGTATCAGTATATAATGGGGAAGAAGCAAGGCTGAAAACTTCTTAGTTTCAGGGGCACACAGGAACTTTAGAATCTTGATGGAGAATGTATCCCCAGCCTTTTCTGAGTGGAGGCTACTGTGCTTCTGGTCCAGACTTTATAGCCTCCAGGATCTCTCTGTCCATGTCAATAAATACTTTTTTTGTAGGACCTTTGTGACTATAAACCAATGATTATAGCTATATCTAACCTGTTAGAACCAATACATATGGCCCTTGAAAGGGCCTGAATCCATTACCAACTCTTCCTGGGAGAATATATGTCATCAGGGTAAGGATACATCTTTTCATTTTTTAGTCCAGAATGCCTAGCACAGTGCTTGGATCCTAGTACTTAATATAAGGGCTAATGGAAGCAAATGTGTATTGAGTTATTACACTGGATAAACTGAATTGATTTCTAGTTAGCCTTGGAGGATTCAGGAGGGATTTTCCAGAAGAAGTTGAGCCTTTGTTAAAGATTGGGTGATGGGCACGGAGGGGGACACTTGATGGGATGAGCACTGGGTGCTATTCTGTATGTTGGTAAATTGAACACCAATAAAAATTAATTTATAAAAAAAAAAGATTGGAAGAGGAGGAGAGGAGTGGAGTTTATAACATCCACCAAGAGGAAAAAGCTAATTTCTGTTGTGATAGCATTTTAGAAGTACTATTTTAATACCTTTATGGTTCTACTACTGTATCCCTCTTCCAGGGCCTTTCCCTGAAGAAATTTCAGTTCCATCATAGGCCACTGGGAAAGTCTAAATATCTTTTGAGTCCTCCTCATCCAGAGAGAAAGGCAGTCTTTTAGGAGAATAGAACAAGAGTATTCAGTTTTTTAGGGGCACAGAATTCTAAGGATTTAGCTATTGATGTAGAACTACTAAGAAAATGCTTCTCAAATATTGTTAGAATAAATAATCAAACCAAATGCTTTTATATCCAGGACAATACAATGATGAATTGATTTACTCAGGCATTATCACAGCAAGAAAGAAATAACATTCTGGTTTTAATGGTAAAAGAAGAAAAAAAGAACCCCAAATTTTGCAGGTACTGGTGACACTTTTGCAAGTTATTCTTTGGGATGTAGTTCAAGAAATAATTGGGCTTTGGGTTAGAAAAATAGGACGCAAAGGCTTTTGTGCAGGAGAACTGCCCAGGTGTGGGTCTGCATGGAGGCTCAGCCAGGTAGCTAGCTGGCTGCTGCAGCCTTGGCTTGGCTCCCATCTGGCCCAGAAGATACTAAGAACACTGCTGGGTGAGCTGCCACAAAGTGGTGATGGATCACATCTGTGGCCTGATTCTGAAGGAGCCATGGATTCACTGCAGCATGCTGTGGCCATATGTGAGCCCAGGTCACATGTGAGGTTCTTCTAGAGGGAGGAAGGGGAAGCCACATGACATACCTTATACATCTTTTATTTTTGAATGAGCCAGAGTCTGAGCTTTCCCAGACACCTTGGTATGCAAGTTAGAGACATTGCATCCTGACGGCAAGGACACTGGATTTTGGGAAGCAACAAAGGAAGTGTTGACTGACTCCTTAAGTTGAACATTTACACAATCTTCACCTCCTGGAGGGTTCAGAAATGAAAGGAGACAATTCTGGAGTCACTGCATGGGGTGGATGGAACCTTAAAGGCCTTGCTCAATCTTTTAGGGTTTGTAGTTCCACTGCAACAGCTATGCCAAATAATACAGCTGACCGAACTCTTCAGTGGTAGGAAATTCACTTCTCTGTGGCATCTCACAAAACTAGATAACTTTTCCAATTAATAACCCTTCCCAAGAGTCTCATTCCAACTTTTGAATGCTGGTTCAACCATCAGCACATTTTCATTTTCAAGAACTTTATGGGTTTCAAGGACCTCTGTGTTAGAGATGGACCTTTGTATACTGTGGACCTATAGTTTTAGGGGGTCCTTTCTGTAACTTAGGGATCTTCTTTCTCTGTGAGACCCTTCATCTTTTCCACATATCCTTATCCAATTGTCCTCAACCATGACTGCACATTAGAATTAACTAGATAATTTTAAATCATCCTCTCTGGAGGTTGAACCAAAGGATTGATATTTTTAAAGCTCCCCAGATGATTCCACTATGCGGCCAAATTTGAGAACCACTGTCTTATTTACAAAATTTGATTAACCTCTTGAAAGTCATGCTATAGAATAAAGCATCCTAGATTTGAATACTGAATCTATCACTTGGTCAACTCTCTGTGTTTTTGTTCTTTCATCTGTGTTTTAAGGATAATAAAAGTACTCCCCCAAAGGAGTTGTCAAAAGAACTGCACAAGCACACATCAAGTTTAGATAAGTCTCTGGCATGTAATAAGTGCTCTATGAAGTTTGACTCAGAGCCTAGGACAGGGCCTAGCAAATGTTAACACAATGCTTATGGTCTTATCATGAGCTAGGCATTATCCTATGCATTTTCCATGTACTAATCAATGTATTTTGTTGCACTGAAGACATAAGTGAAATGTGTCTTCAGGACACCTCTACTTGGTGGGGCATATCGTCCCAGACTATCTATTTAACTTACATGTTAGGGATGCTCTTATGGATCCACTTATAATTCTTGTCATCCCATGTATCTTTTTGCATCCCATCAGAATCCTTCCTAAAGCTTCTCTATGAAAATTCTGTACATTTGCAAAAGCATTCAAGGTGACAAAATCCAGAGCTCCTCAATGGTTAGTCCAATACCTTTTGTTGCCTATCGTCAATCCCAGTGTTTATTAATGAGCTAGGCGTATAACAGATGTCCAGTAAATTCTTTTTGGAATGAAGAAATTATTATGGTAAAAATTATGGTAATATACTTATGCAAAAGGGAGGGAGAAAGACTGAATTCCTGTGAATGGTGAGGTAGTGGGAATGCCTACTTATGTGCTAGGTACTTTTCACCCATCATTAATTTTCACCACTGTAAGAGAGGAGTGTTCAGGTAATCTTTTGCTGTGTAACAAAGCACCCCAGAACTTAAGTCTCTTAAGACAACAATTCTTTTGCTTGTGAATTTGTATTTAAAACTGGGAGCACAGCAGGAATAACAACTCTCTGCTACAAAGGGCTCAAAAGAGGACTGGAGTATCCACTTTCAAGAGAGCTCACTCCAACCATTTATGGAACCACTTTGGTAGCCTAAGCTTCTCACTTGCAGCCCCAGGTTGGCTCTGGGTTGGATGGGTTGGAATTTTGGAAAGCTCTTGCCAGGAGAATGCAGCTCTCTATCTCAGCCTCTCTACTCCCCATTCTAAGGGGAGCTGTGTCTGTGCTTGGGGAGAAGCCAAGCCAAGCAAAAGATTTCAACAGAGAACGGAGGAAACACACCCACTGAGGTTCTCATAGCAACATAATCACGCACAGGCAGCAGCCTATTTCGGTGGGAGCTTGTCTCAGCTCCCCTCCTCCCTGGTTAGTCACAGAATGGATTGCTGCATAGGCAGAAGCAGTGTGGGGTATGGTGGGGGAGAGTGTTGAACTGAAAGTCAGGAAGCTGGGGAGCTGCTCTCAGATGCTCCCTCAGCTGGCTCCAAGGATCATGGACAAATGTCTTCCTTTCTCTGATCTCAGGGTCTTTATTTGTAAAATGAGAGGATGGGGCTAAAGAGCTGTGAGGATCCTGTCTGATTTTCATTGATTGTATGAGTACTGAGACTCTATTGGTAGTGGATGAGATGTTTCATAATCTTTTGTTTCTGAGAAAAATGCTTAGAGAAAAGGGCGTTCAAGAGGGTAAAAGTTATTCTTTAGATTCATCTCATTCGTCCCCCTACAACTTTCTGCATGTTGGCAGTATGTTGGAAGGTGGATGACCAGCTGTTGCCAAAGATTCTGCTCACTCACTCTCAACACTAGTCAGGGTCTGTGGTCTGAGAGAGGAAAAGGTTAAGGAGTTAGGCTCATTCCTTCATTTACATTCACTCTTCCACAACACACACACACACACACACACACACACACACACGCACACACACACGCAGGAGGCCATTAACTCAAGCCTGTTGCCCATTGTCTTTTCAGTTTTTTTTTTTTTTTTACTGACTCCCACTCTTCCACTTCTCCTCACCCTCCTCCTGTTATTGCAATGCATCCTCTCTTTCCCTTAGGACCAGGTGATGGAGACATCTTTAAATTCTGGCCCATTTCTTCAATGGACTCTGAGGTTAGTTGAGGACAACCAGGCTCACATTTCCTGGCAGTCAAAAGGTGATGATAAAAACAAACAGGTCATGCATGCAGGGCTGATCTCCCTACATAAGTACAGGGATGAAGCGAAGAGAACCAGGGTGCTCAGAAGCATCTTTTAGGTCCCTGTCCTTGACTTGTGGGCTGAAAGCTTGAAAGTGCAGCTGTCTTTGAAGAAGTCCAGCCTGAGTGGCCTGTTGCAAAGGGAAAGACAGAGTGCCCTCCCCCCCCCTTGTTCTATTTCCCACCCGCCTGACAGATGGCCAGTAAGACAGAGAAAAAGAAGCTCTCAAAGTGAAGACAGGAATGCATTGTATAAAAATTCACACCCCCTGCTGCCGCCCAAACTCCCTTAAAAAAGGATCAAGAGAATCCTAATGGGTACGTGACATCCTCCCTCTCTCCCATAAAAGGGACTTCAAAATCTGGTGACGATGGGGGAGGGGTGAGGAGGGAGAAGAGAAATGTGTGGGCAGGGGGCCGCTCGGGAAGACTGAGGCAGGGGTAACAGGCCTATAGGTTCATGTATTTGACTTTGTCCCACAGTCTTTCCGAAGCCACCTCTGGCCGAACCTCTGGCGCAACCTCTCAGCCTGACAGAGGCTTGGAGCCCCAAGCGCCTGGACAGGGTCAGTGGGAGAAAAGGGAGAGATGACAGCACACTTAGCCCTAGAGTTGAAGGAGTTAAGGACCCTCCCTCACCCAGACACCCACCCCTTCGCTCCCGAAGCGGTAATTCGCCGAGGAAGGCACCAAGGATTGACGGAAGAGCTAGGGGGTTGGGGTGGGGTGGGGGCGAGGTAACTATGGCCCAATCTTGCCCAGAGCTTGTCCTGGGTGGGAGGACACACAGCCGGGGCTAGGCAGAGGCAAGAGCCCAGCCCCGCGCCTGCTTTCTCCGAGCCGCCCGCGTGGCCCGGCGGCGCCCCGCGGCCCTCGCCCTCCAGCTGTGCGCAGCGCCGGGGAGCGGGGGTGCACGGAGACCCCCGGAGCCCGGGGGAGGCGGCGGGCCCGGGGGCGCTGGGGGCCTCGGAGTGCGCCCAGCCGCCGCCCGCCCTACCGAACCTCCTACCCCGCCCCCACTCACCCGGCTCAGCCCCTAGGAGAGACGCGCAGGAAGCGTGTTGCTTCGCCCAGCGGATCGGCAGAAGTTGAGAGGAGTTGGTGGCTGCCTCCGGCCGGCCGGACTCTGCCAGCCTCGGGAGAGGAGCCGCCGCCGCCGCCGCCGCCGCCGCCACCGCCGCCGCGGAGCCTTCGGGGCTGCCTCCCTCCAGCTCAGCCCGCAGCGCGGGTGGAGAGGGGCGGGGAGGGGGTCGGGTGCGAGAGAAGCACTTGAAACTGTGTGAAGGAATCCGGAGCAGATGAGAAGGGAGGAAAATAAAACAAAGTGGAGACTGCAGAAAAGACTCAACCGTAGTTGATTGTATCGGCTGACGCTCCAGCAGAGGGGCTGGGTTGGGTTTTTTTCTTTTCTCTCTCTCTCTCTCTCTCTCTCTCTCTCTCTCTCTCTCTCTCTCTCTCTCTCCTGTCTTTCTCTCTCTCTCTCTCTCTCTCTCGTTTAAAGCTACACCAGCTCTCTCTTTCTCCACTATCCCTGTATCACCAAACCCTTGCTGGCTCTTATGGGCATGAAACACTCCTCCCGCTGCCTGCTCCTAAGGAGGAAAATGGCGGAGAACGCTGCCGAGAACACCGAGGTAAGGAGGCGAGAGGCCCGGGGCTCTGGGCGACCCCGGCAGCCCACCCCGGACCACCGCGCGCCGCCGCCGCCGCCGCCGCCGCCGCCGCTCAGCACCTAGTGCCAAACTTTCCCCGGCTCCATCCCGCTTGCTTCTGCCGGCCGAGTGTGTGTGTGTGTGTGTGTGTGTGTGTGTGGTGGGGGAAAGGCAGTGCATGTCTCAGGTCCCCTCCCTCTTGAAAATGCAAAAGAGTCGCGCTCACCCCGGCTCCCTCTCCTGTCACCCGCTGCTCGCTTCTCTCTCCCCAAGTCCCAAACCCTGGGCGGCAGCGCTCCCCGGCCCTCTTCTCTGGGCTGCATTAGGGCTCCACCGTCCCGGCTTTGTGCAAAGCTGGAGTGGGTGATCCCGGGGGCCACGCCGGCTCCCTGCAGCGCCTTGACCGTCTCCAGCCGCTGCCTCCGCTTTACCCTTGAAGCTCCAACAGTCCCCAGCTCCCGGTCCCCGCAGCCCCGCGGAGAGATCCGGGCCGTTTGGGGGGCCCGAACCGAGCCGGTGATGGGACCTGGGCAGCACCACCAGACTCGCTCGCCCAGATCCGGGCCGGGGAGAGGTCTGCAGCCCTCAAACGTTTGAGCGGCCTCGGGGGCGCTAAACCCGGGTAGGCAGCCGGAGCCGCGGCCACCTTCAGGACCAGGGACAGCGCCCGCTCCTGCAGCAGCCGAGCCCGCGCCGGGTGGGGGTTGCGCGCCCAGGGCTGCGGCGACCAGGGGTCTGCCGCCACGCGTCCCGCAGCGGACCTGGAGGAGGTCGCTCTAGCTCCGCAAATTGCGCTCTTGCCAGCCGCCCCCCCCCCCCCGACCTCCACCTTCGGCAGCCCAGTAGCTGCCCTTTCTCTGCTCTCGAATTGGCCCTGAGCCTCCAAGAGCCCTGCTGGGTTTTACGTCTCAAGACTGGAGGCTGTGTTCCCTGGCCTCGTACTGACCCTGCTGTCGTTACAACTGCGCTAGTCCGTTGGCTCTAGGCACCTGTAGTCACGAAGGGGATCAGCGTGGGCAGCCCCCTTACCTTCCCGGAGAAACGGTGCGCCGAGGTGGGGGTGGAGTGGGGTATGTGTGTGAAGATCATCCCTTACTCGGTGGCAGGAAAAAGACAAGAGAGCAAACTCCCGGGCTCTATTAATAGCCGGGTGTCTGGTGGGGCTGCCGTACATTTCACATATGGTTACCCATATGCAGCGTGGGGCGGGGATGGAGGTGTGGCGCGGGGATTGTCCCTCTGTCTTGCTGGAATGCAAAAAGGTAAAAGAGACCCTTCTTCATCAGCAGCTAACCCTTACCCCACAGCATAGGCAGCAAAGCTTTTAAAATCCCCATTATCTGAGAGACTAGAAGCAGCATGCATCTGGCAATTGTCGATTTCGAAAAACAAACACGCTCTGGGGCTTGAAAACAGTAGGGCATTCAGTAGCTAATGCTGTCTCCTTGAGTTAGGGCAAAGCCAGCATGCCTGAGGTCCCCTCACACTTCCTCTTCCCCAGCCCGCAAGGGCGCCCAGCTTCACAGCAGAGAGCTAGCCTTACTAATCCCCTTGCATCCTCCCTCTGATCGCCCACCCGCGGAAGAGGTTGCTAAAAATAGCTCAGAGTCAAGGCTGCACTTCTGTAAAGTGTTGGACCAGTGGGCACGTAGCAGTCCTTGCAGCCAGGTGGCTGGAGCGCTGGAAGCAAGAAACAGCTTTCTTCTGCTCTTCCCTCCCCCCTCTCGGTTTCTAAAAAAAAGTTTTCACGGGTCTCTAAGCCCCCGCACCGCGGGGCGGGGACACTGGGTGCAGACCCTCTGGCCAGATTCCGCACAGTGCAGTAGTGGCTGCTGAGCTCCCCACCTTGGCCAGGGTTAAAGGCGTCCAGAGCAGGCAGAGAGACGCGCGCCAGGCTATTTTTACTTGCTTCCCCCGCGGCTCCACGCTCCCCCTTCTCAGCAGTCGCACATGCCAGCTCTGCTCAAGGCATCAATGAAAACAGCAGTAGAGGCGGCGGAGCTCCTGGGAGGAAAAAAAAAAAAAACACGTCTCATGCCTGGCAGAAAGGTGTGGGGGTTGCAGACCCAGCTGGGCTTCTTGGAGGGCGGTGAGTCTGGGGGGTTCAGTGCTTAGCAATTTCCCTTGAGAAAGAGAGGTTTCACACTTGGTCAAACGTGCCCAGTGGAGGCATCCAGGCGCGTGACAATCACTTGGTTTTCCTCCAGGAACTGACTGTTTTGGGAATACACCAGGATTAGAGCAGTACTTCCAAAAGTAGAGGTATTATGGGTTTGCCTGCATTATGGTGGGAGAGAGAGAGGAAAGGACACCTGTGTGTTTGCGTGTGTGTATGTGTGTCAATGGTGGTAGTGGTCCTTGTTGCTGATTCAACATCTTTATCAGACCCTGACTCTGTACCAGGAATAATTAGGTCCTCCAGATTGAAAGATAAGGGCAACCAGACCTCAGCCCAGAGAGGAGATCACAGTCTGATGGACCACAGTGCCCAATAATCCAGATAATTCTATAGCACCTTTTACTTTTGTTAATGTCATTTGCAAGCACTTTATCTCATTTCCTCTTACGATAATCTTGTGAGGTAAGCAAAGGTTACTATTCATTCCATATCCCCATTTTATAAGTGATGACACAAGAGCTGAGAGGTCAAGCAGTTTCTGAAAGTCACCTGATGGGCTAGGACAGCCCTGGAACCAGACTGCCACCACTTCTGACTCATTGCCCCTTGCCCTACATTTGCTACTTCTAAAATAATGTTATGTGTGAGTAGGAGTGTGTGAGGAGTCAGGAGGGCAGAGATACTTTTTGAGGGAGAAATGTCTTGTTGAGGGTAGGCAAGAAGGTCTTTCTTTCTTTCTTTCTTTCTTTCTTTCTTTCTTTTACAAGATAAAGATAGGGAAAGACATTCTCATTGTCAGACAGAAGGAGAAAGTGAAGAATAAAGTTGCTTATATTGTGAGCAAAGCCTCCCTCAATAAGTGAAGTGCAGAGTTGGGGCAGTGGAAACATCAGCGCACAGGCTTGGTGGGCACAGTATGTCCTGGATGGCTCTGAGTGCGCTCTTTAACTACTTTGACTTCAGTCCCCGTATGTGTTCATTTGAGCTGGTTCCCCTTATGGTACAGAGTAAGCATAGGATATAAGAAAATACTGTGACAGCCCCTGGCACATGATATACATGAAGCAATGTTAGTTCTATTTACGCTTTATCGGGCTCCTTGATATACTTCTCTTCCTCAGCTAAAGGCATCATCACCTCTGCTCCCTGCATATCATCAGGAACTTTCTGATATGGCCTTCTGAAAGACCTGCAAAGCCTCCAGTTTGACTATTCCATCCTACTGTCCTATTCAGCTCACTATCAGTGCCCGAGGCAGGTCATCTTCGCTTTTGCCCTTTCCACAGCAGTAGCCTCTTAACTGCTGGTCCTCTTCTCTAATCCCGCCTCATCGTTATCACTGCTCAGTGGGGTTTCAGAAGCACAAATCTGCTCACGATCACATATCTCTTTAAAAACTTACCATGTTGCCATACTGCAAACAGGATACAAAATAAAGCCCCGTTTTGCTAGTATAGTATACAAAGTCCTTTCGTACCTGCCCAATGCAATTCACTGTACAGACCACTTCCTGCCTGAATTGTTTTGTGCATACTGGTCCCTCTGCTGGGCTGCTCTTTCTCCTTCTTCTTGGGGAAAAAAGTCTTCCTCAACTTGCAACACTCAACCCAAAGGTCATTTCTTCTGGGCACCCTTCCCAGATCTGCACTTATCCTCCACCCTCATGGGGAGTGAGTACTCATTTTCATTTTCCTTCTTCTGTGTTCTTAATAAATTTCTCATTTTTCCTATTGGCTCTTTATATGTCTATTTCTTCAGTTAGATAATGAACTTTTTTTTTCTTTTTGGCATACCCTGTTCCTAACACTGTGCCTGACACACAGTGAATAATAAATGTTGACTGAATTGATTCATGTGATTATGCACAAGCAAGCTTATGAGCCTTCTGGATTTTACTCATGACTTTCTGAAAATTGGGCTTCCTATCTCCCTCCCCTCTGCTATTATGGACCTTTAAAACTCAAAATGAGTAAAGATTCTGGGAATCAAGTTGCTGCAGCAACTCGAAGAACGGGTACATTTTGGTTGTTCATGTACCTATTCAGTATTCTGTAATTACTGACTCTTACTATGGGGTGTTCATCTGAATAGCAGATAAATGGATTAATCACAATGCCCAATTACAAACCATGGGGGGGGATAATGGACTTTTCTGAGCTGCTGCTTGCTTTACTGATTCTTGGTGAGAGCCTGATGCATTATTTATGGTGATGACTCCCTGATTGGGGTTTTAGCACCTCAGAGGAAAGCCCTCAGGAGTAAGAAAAGAGTTTTAGCAAAGGAGTCGTTTTAGAGACTGGTTTTTTTTTTTTTTAATGTTCTATTGACTTACTGACCCAGGGAGAGAGAATAATTATGGGTTTAGAAAAATCCTACAATGGAACAATGGGGTTAGGGTAGTAGAGAGTACTGCTCTATGAGTTAAGGGGAGCATTGAGCTGACTTCTGACATGGAGTATGTGGCTGTGGCTAATGGATCCCTCTCCTCAGGAAGTTCCATCCAGCTGATGTGTGTCGTCCTACAATATAAAGGTCAGAGAATTGAGGAGGAAGAAGACAGGAGTAGGCAAGACATAGGTCCACTTCTTTGAGGATGGTCTGCATCCATGTCTCCTTCCAAAGAGTGTTAGTGGGAGCTAACTCACCATATCAGCTCTAGAGCCAGACTGCTCAGCTTAAAATCCAGCTTGGATTAAGTGTTGTTAGGTTGGATATAGCTTAACCTCTCTGGGCCTCTTAAAATTGTTGTGATGATTAAGTGAATTAATTCATGCAAAGGGTTTAGAATATGGTGAGTGCTCACTAAGTGTTTATGATTATTATCCTGCTAACTTGTAGGAGTCTTGCTGAAAAAGTGCAAACCAGATGAACTCTCCCACTTCCTTGTTTCTCTAGCTGAAATGATCCATAAACCATAATCCACATTGATTTTTCCTCTCTCAGAAAACAATGATTTCAATCCTTAAGTGAGTTCAGAAGAATTAAGAAGATACCCACATTCTACCCCCACCCTCCCCCACCCCGAGAAATTTGGCTTTTCAGAGAGTCCTAAATTGGCTTTTGGCTGTCAAGGAGGGTGAAATACAACACTTTCATCTCCAATTCAGGAGTGGGTTTCATTTCCTCTTCTTTGCTAACTGCAATGTGAAGTGATTATCACATACCAGTGTGGAACGTGCAAAAATCTATAAAAACAGTACTTACACCTTGGAGTCTACTGTGCCAGCAGGGGAAAAGTGGGCAGCATGACAATATGTGAACTGCCAAGGTAACTGGAAGCTGGATCATGTTGTGTGAAATGCAGGCATTATTGTACCATTGTGAACAGACTTAGTGGAGGCATAGACAGAACACAGGCAAATGGGGATCTCCAAAAGGTCACTTTGTCCAGGCTGCGGCTGCTAAGCACACTTACTTAACCCAGGATATGTAATGGGCTGCTTGGTTTCTCACTGAAAAGCTCTAGAGAAGGTAATTTCCCCCAAACTTCTTATGTATCTCAGTAGGAAGTTCTTCTAGAAGTGGAGCTCAATCTCTTCTATGAAATCACCTTTGTTTACATTATTCCAAAAGGAGATAAAAACTGTCTGGTTGTCTTTGGGATTTTGGACTGTATTAGGGCTGTCTCACCCTCATTACTAGCTTTTTATTTTTTCAAGGTATTCCAACCTCTGTGTCTCTGATAGTCTGACATTAGCCTTCTTGTATGAATAAGTAGGAAAGGATTGTTTAAGAAGACTTGCCTTTCCTGTGTTATCCAGCCCATCGGATATTTCACACATCAAATGGCTTTTCCACTTCACTTGTTATCAGAATTCCCTCAAGCATCACAGCTTTCCCTAGATTTGTAATGGGTGACCCATGAGTAAAGAGCTCTTTTAAAAGTGTAATTTTGTAAGAGCAAACAGCTTGATGTGCACATTTTCATAAAGTCTTAGTCTTAGAGCTGGATGGAAACTCAAATCATTTAAGCCAAGAGATGGAAAATCTTGCCTGGTATCACAGAGATCTTCAGTGCTGATGTTGAGACCATGTTTACTTCTAGGTCAATGCTATTCAGACATTGGCATTTAGACATCGGCTTTGATCCTTTAAACATAGCATCTGATTTATTGTTTTTATTTTTTGTGCTAATTTTTTAGTAGGCCCTGTTATAAAATGTTGAAAACCAGAGTTTCTGTACATATAATCTAGGAACATAAACTCTGTGTATAATGAGATCGTGGTCCTTTCCACGTGACCTTTAAAACGCCTCGGCATACAACACCTTGTTCGTTCAATGGATGCCATCATACATTACATATAGGCACACATGCATTATACAATGTATGTCAGACATACGTTCATAACACTCTGGGTTACATATTATCTCCATTTGGTGCCCAAGAAGCCAAAGCATAGACAGTGTTACTTGCCCAAGATCCCACAAGTAGTAAGTGATGGAACTGGGATTCAAACTCTTCTAGCCACCACAATTCGTGCTTTTTCTGGTTTATGAGGCTATGAAGGCACCTTAGGGACTAGACTAGAAACTTAAAATATGAAGAGAAAGAATGGGGAAATTAAGAGGAGAAATGAGGTTTGGTGGATTTGGAAGAAATTGAAAACAAGACATCAGTCCCACCTTCCATTTTCTGGGCTTTCTTTCCCAGCCTCCACCACCACCCTGCCATCCTCATTTTCACAGTCATCAATGCTATGCCCTGTGGGTGGCAGGGACCTGATATGACTTGTGGCTGGGACAATCCTCATTCCACACCGCCTACTCATGTAAGATATCCTTATGCCTGGAGTCCTCACTGGTGGACTAGAGGGGAGAGGGGGACTAGAGGGGACAAGAGGGGAGAAACTCTTGTCTAACACACTATGCCTCTTTTGGGGGGTAAAATGAATTGCAAAGACTTCAGAACAGGAACTTTGGTTTTTAAATGGATCTTTGTGGTTTTATCACCTGTGTTTGTTTTCTAGGGCTGCTGTAAGAAAGGACCACAAATTGTCTGGCTTAAAACAGCAGTAATTTATTCTCTCACAGTTCTGAAGCCAGAAGTCTGAAACCCAGGTGTCAGCAGAGTTGGTTCCTTCTGGAGGTTCTTAGGGGGAATTTGTCTCTACCTTCTTTCCTAGCTTCTAACTGTTGTCAGCTATGCTCAATATTTCTTAGCTTGTCAACACATTGCTGCAATCTCTGCCTTCACCTTCACATGGCCTTCTCCCCCATGTGGGTGTCTGTCTTTCTTCTTCTTAGAACCACACCAGTCATACTGGATTAGAGCCCACCTGAATCTAGTATGACTTCGTCTTAATTACATCTGCAAAGAACTTTTTCCAAACAAGTTCATATTCATAGGAGGTTAGAACTTCAGCACATTTTGAGGGAGGGTGACTTGATTCAACTTGATTCAATCTATGACGTCATCTGACACAATGTCCACATATATCAGGTTTGGGTTGAAAATGGCAGACAAATGACTGAATGAATACATAAATAGGCCTCAGAACAATTGCAAAGTTGATGAAGGTAGTGTCTCTCCTCCAAGTCTCTTTGCTCCTGCTTGCTCAGCGGTCCACCTTGCCCACTGGCTTCTCAGTGTCTTGATCGGGACTTCCTTCCTTATGCAGTAGAAATAATTATAACAAAAGCTGCCATTCTAATGTCCATATTGTGCGTTGGGCACAGTGTTAAGTGCTTTGTAAGCATTGCCTTATTTAATTTACACAAGAAGATTATAATGCAGCTATTTCTATTTCTATTTTGCAGTTGAAGAAGTGGGAACTTGCAGTGGTTGATTATAGAGCTAGAAAGTAGCCAAGGTGGGGTATTCTCAGAATTGGAATGTGCTCTGCTGTTGACTTGGGCCTCCTGTTTTTATCCACATCCCCAACTTTGAGCTTATTCTTATCTTCGCCCCACACCAGCTCCCACTTACTGAAAGCTTCAGGGGATTTGGGAAGGAACTGATGCATTTCCATGCATATTCCAGAAAGGGCCTATGGCTAATTGGAGCCTGTCACTCTGTAGCAGCCTCCATGTATTAGATCCCCTCATCCTCCTAGGAGGTTTGCTTTGTCATTGCCAAGGAATTATTTTAGTGAAGCCCATTACTAGCTTATTTGAGGGGCAATTCTGTGAGGGCTGGAGGGATAAGGATTTTCTTGTTATTTTCTAAACAGTTAAACCATGTGGGCTACTGACTTCTGGCCTGAGGCGGTTTTGTGTGAGGTTAAGTGTGTAACCTCTGGGACTGGCATGCCTGGTGTCAGATTTCAGTTTACCAGCCTGCGCAAGTTATTATCATCATCTGTGCCTTGGCTTCATCGTCTGTGATATGGTAATAGCACTTTATACCATTGAGTTATTAGGGGGATTAAACAAGTTATTTCACATAAAGCACATTTCTGGCACATGGTAAATGCTCAAGAAAGATGAACTGTTATTTGTAATCTGGGTTTATCCAGTGCTGCCACAAAAGGGGGAGCCGATGAATGGAGAGCCTTTACCACTGATGTTATGGAGCTAGTTTCAGCAGAGCTGGAGCAGAGAAGCCAAGGGAGGGTGTCTTTGATTTAGGTCAGTCAATCACTGAATCATCGACTCAGCTGGAGCCATGAAGATGGTAAAAACAAGGAAGGCTTTTTAGTACCCCCTGGTCACTAGCCCCCCATGTAACGTGCTTATGTCACTGGAGGGCTGGGGTTCTCTGTGACCCACTGGCTGGCCTACCTCCACTCCCAGCTCTTGGAAGAAGATGTCTGGCAACATTTAAAGAATGAGATGGAAACCTCCCTGGGTCCCTACAAATGTGAGAGAAATGAGGGATGGGAGAGTTTTAATCATGCTCTGTGGCAGACCTTCTGAGGGAAGGCCCAAAACCTCAGACTTTGTCTATGCCCTTCATAAGCCTTGCTGCTAGAAAGAGAGCAATCCCTTCTTGGTTTACTGGATTGATTGATTAGTAACTTTCTTCCATGTTCCTACTGAAAGAAACTGAGGCACAAGAGAAGGGAAGAGATAAGACAGAGATATTTTGCAGGCTCATGTGGCAAACTGGATGTTTAATGACTGACTTAAACTCCCTGTTCCCTCCCCTCTTTGCCATAAATCTAGCAGAATATATTCACTGCGTGTGAGGCCTGACCTGGGGGAGGTTTAGCCAAGATGCAACCAAGCTAATGCCACTACAGAGGGAAGGGCCATTAGCAAATTCATCAGTTAGGGCCCTGTTTGTAGCTCTCTTGTGCGAGGTAATCTCTCCTTAGCTGAAGTAGAGCGGTGGCCTTCCAAGGCTGGGCCTGCTGGCAAATGAAAGGCTACAATTCCCATGGACAACCTTAAATTCAGGGACTTCATCTGTCCCTGACAAGCAGTTATGACAGCTGCTCTCCAAGGAGGCTCCATCAGACCGTCCCACAAAAATAATTACAGCCCATCAGACACGTATACAAAATCCTAATTAAGGAATGCTCTCTACTTGTATGCATTTGGTCAGCTCTTTCCTCCAGGTACATGGCAGGAGAATGATGAATATTTATTGAATGAATAAAGATAATAAACCTGTATATCACATATATGCCACACCAGCTTTCTTTTTGTTAGAATTTCTTTCTATTCCCCCTTCTCCAGAATTAAAGTTATCCTTCCAGGGTGGTATAGGGGAGCGTTTTGGAGTCAAATTTGAGCTTCAGTCTCACCTTCATCCCTTTGGGATTACAAAATCCACTTTACAGGTTAGCCATGAGGATTAAATTTGATCATGGAATAAGACATAGAAAAGAATCTTGACAAATGTTTTCTTTTTTCCTTCTGTTGTAACTGTTGATTTGCCCAGCTTTTGTTTTGTTTTTAGGGGAAAATCTGTAGTACAAAGCAGGAACAGTAACTTCTAATGTTCAGTCTGGGTGGATATAAATGACCTAGTCCAGACTGTAGGTTGTGTGGGTGTCTTTATGCGCAGGGATATTTGCATACACCTGTAGGTTCATCATGCAGAAGCACATGCGCAAACACTTACAGACTTGTCCTATGTGGTTTGCAATTAGTAGTAGGAGATACATAAGGTACAGATTTAATTACTAGCCTGGAGCTTCTGAGCTTGACCCAGGACCTGATGACCCAAAATGGGGGAGTGTGCTGTATGTGGGACCCATGCTAGGGTGAGGTCAAGTGTGGGATTCTGAGGGAGAGTCTTATAGAGATAGATCTGTATTGCAGGGTCAAAAAAGTTATGCAGCCCTGACTTGGCTAATGTGCAACATTTATTATGCAATTCGGGTACTGTGGTTTTCCTTTGGGCTGGGTTCTGAGTCACCTCCTTTTCTAACTACCCACTTTGCCCAGGCCATCTTATCCCTTCTCTTGGCTTCATTACTAGTTTTTATGCTGATGATTCCCAGACTCCAAGCTGCAGCCCAGATCTCTCCTTTGAGCTTGGACCCTCATAGCCCATGGGACATCCCCACTGAGAGACCTCACAGGCTCCCCTGTGGGATAGCATTTCTTCCTAGCAACCTGCCTCTCCTCTTGCTGATTCTTATCCTGCTTAGTATTAATCTACCAGTCACAAGCCCTGACTTGCCTATCTCCTTTCTCCACAGTGAGTGATGATTCTATATCCCACAGGTTTGTCTATTTCTTTGTACTGAACTTATCCTCCTCTTTCTGGTCCCACTTTTATAATCCTGGTTCATGGAGTCCCATCTCTTGCCTGGACCTCCTGGACACTACCTACACATCTTCCTTTTCCTTGCTAAGATGTATTTTAAAAGCAGCATGAATCTGGTTATATTTTTCACCTCCTTAAACCCCTTCGGTGACTTTTCCAGTATTATTAAGAGAAAGGTCCCCTCCTTACCATTGTTCACAGGGCTTTGCCCGAGTGCTTTTCCACCTTCCTTTTCCTTCCATCCTTCCTTCCTTCCTTCCTTCCTTCCTTCCTTCCTTCCTTCCTTCCTTCCTTCCTTTTGTAGGATTTTATTTGTTCATGAGAGACACACACAGAGAAGCAGAGACATAGGCAGAGGGAGAAGCAGGCTCCCTGTGGGGACCCTGGTGGGGGGCTTGATCCCAGGATTCTGGGTTCACACCCTGAGCCAAAGGCAGATGCTTAACCACTGAGCCACCCAGGCATCCCCTTTCCTTCATTTCTTATAAATCCTTTCTGCCCACTCCAGCTATACTTGACTGTATCCCTCTCTTTATTTTCTGGGTACTTACTACTCATCCTTTAGGTCTCTGCTTAGAAAGCACTGCTTCCTTGAAGCCTCCCCTGACACTACCCCCTTATCCAACCTTATCCAAATCTGGCTTCATTCTCCCACACATGTGATCCCATAGTACCTGTGCATCCTCTGTCATGACACACATCACACTGTACTTGCTGATTTCCTTGTCTAGAAGTCTACCATAAGTTTTGTGAGAGTAGGGGCTCTGTCTGTGTGCTGTTGTTCATCATCAAATCCCAGCACCCTCCATAGCGGGTTTATTAGAGGTTTAAAACCATTTGTTCAATGAATGAACATTGCTACATGCACCTTTCTGGTATGGAAAGTGTTCTATGGAAGCTGGTGTTTATATGGTTATCTATCTATTGGTCCTTTCCTAATACGCTGGTCTCAGCCATGTCACGTAGGATCCTACCATAACAAGAAAGTCTCCCGACCCAAAGCTATGCTGTAGTTAATCTGTCCCAGTTAGATATTGACTGCTGTTGGCCAAAGCTTTTCTAGAATTGCAGGAAGAAGGTTTATGGTCATGGCAAACTGAGTGAGAGCAGACTTTTGGATAAACAAGGGTATAAGTTTAATATCCTCCTGAACAGGCAAGGCATAAATTCCAGAAAAGGTGGGGGTCAGAGTTTTGCCTGAGCAAGTGGTAATTCCCCCACACTTTAGCAGTGGCAAGATGCAGCAGAGAGACCATGAAGGCTCCTGAAAAAACCTTGCTTGAGGCAGAGGAATTTAGGGGTTTAGACCAGACAATATATACCCAGCATCACTGGCTCATGAGCAGTGATGAGCAGGAGACCTAATGGGGGATGTGCCCAGATAAGGGAATCTGAATCGCCCAGAGGCTCTGGCTCCTAACCAGAGGCACTCCTAACTGCCGACTCCGGCTCCAGGACCCAGCTGCTCTGGAGAGTGGGCATGACTCCTGCCCCCGGCTTTGCCCAGGCTACTTTATTCAGGGTATATTGGTCCAGCACTGCTATTCACTCCTCTGTTTATAAGGTTAAAAATAAGATGCTCCATATTCCAGGATGTGAAGAAAACCAAACCAATGGCTTGGGCTGCCAGTCCTGCAGGGTCCTTGGATTTTTCCCACAAGGCCATATCTGATGGCTTTTCTTGGAGACTTCACAGAAGCTCTGCCAAGCCTGCACCCACCTCCTTTTCTTTTTCCAGCTCTGCTTCAGCATCAAAGATCCACAGTCTTAGAGCTCTTGAGATCTGTCTCCCCACCTCTGGAGTATATTCCACGTGATCTAGTCAAGACAGTCAGGCTCTGTCCTAAGCACTAAGGAGGAACTGCCTCAACTTCCCTTGGCTATTTGCTCTAGCTCCTTAGGCCCTCAGCTGATACTAGGTAGTGTAGAAAGAGTTGAGAAACCAGGAGGCAGAACCCATGATCCAAACTCTGTTGTCATCTGCCTTCTATGACTCTCAGCTACCGAATGAAAAATGGAACTGATCCTAATCTATCTTACCTGATAGGGGTGCCTCTGAACTAAATGAGACCATGGGAATAAGGCCATTTGGGAAAGGGAGGAGGTATTGTGCAAGACTTAAACTTTGTTGTGATTCATTTGCTATCTCAAGTGCCTCCCAGTGCAGCGTTATGCCAATTTCCCCTTATTGAGTTGTCAGTGGAGTTGGAGACAAGCTCATCGCCATCCTCCACATGGCTTCCCCTTCCAGACATGCCCACGTGTGCTAAATTCGTGCTGTGCAAAATGGGAGATGTTTTCCCCTTCGGTGGCAAATGGCATAGAAAGTGGAGGTTTGGGGAAAAGCAAAAAGATGCTGTCAATCTGGGCTTTGGCTTGGTAAGGAGCAGACCTCTTTTAGGGTCCTAACTTGAACAAAGGGTGTGAGGATAGGCAGCTTGCAGGCAACTAGCTATTTATCTGGGAAGAGAGTGATTTTTCCTCCAGAAACCTCTGCCTTCATCTTTGCTTTCCACCTGCTGGCTCAGTTTCCTCTGTTCTCTCTCATTTTCCAGGCTTGGGCTTCTAGGCTTCTAGGAACAATGGCTCTTTCTTTTTCAGGCAGGAGAGACTGTGAAGAGTTTACCATTCAGGTGGCATGGGGAGACAGCCTCAGTTTCTTGGTTCTGGGCTCTGTGGGCCCGAATGTTGGAGAGAATCCAGTCTCTGGCAGCGACTCCTTTAATACCCAGGCAACTGATGCATAAACTTACTTGGTGTCACAGGTCTAACCTGTTCTGAATGTGTACAGGGCAAAAGGAAAAGAAAGGGAAGATTTGAGCTTCAAATTTCTTAAAGCCATGCTTCTTTGTTGTCCCCAGTATGCAGTGCTAGACCATCATTTCTAAAGTGTTGCACCTGGCTTATCTCCCAGGTACAGGCCCAAGCCAGGATGTTGTACTCCTTTGGATATCACCGCTGGTGTCAGAAGCTGAGCTTCATACTGGGGGTCTGGGAAAGGGGTTGGTCCTAGGTTACCATTCTCTGACAGGACCTCACCACCAACCTTGGAGACTCCCCCCTTGTTACCCACTGTTATGGACTCATTGCACATGACCAATCCATGACATTAGACACTGTTGGTCATTGAGTTTTTCTTTCTTTCTTTCTTTCTTTCTTTTTTCTTTCTTCTTTCTTTCTTTCTTTCTTTCTTTCTTTCTTTCTTTCTTTCTTTAAGATTTTATTTGTTTATGAGAGAGACACAGAGAGTTCTAGGCTGCCTTAAATACCATGCATTGCTGTTGGTTTTAGCACTTTCTGTCTTCTCTATTTTGTTTATACTGGTCAGCCAGAAGCTCAGGTTTCACTCAGGGCTGGTTTCTCAGGGCTGTGTAACTATTTGCTCTGGCTTTGTCTTTCACCAAACTTTTCCTTTTACCAGGCCTCAGATCCCCAGTTGTGAACACAATGGTGATAAATAATGGGAAGACGTGAGCCAAACCTGTTCATAGTTTTTGTTTCATCTGGCCTCATAGAGGCCAGCATTTAAAAATCGAGAGATTTCTGATTAGAAGATAATATCATTGGACACTGGCCACCTCTTAGAGAAGGTGCCCATCCTCTTCCAGCCATAGTCCTCCTGCTTACCTATGGTGGGTGTCATCACCTGGATTCATTCATTCCACTGGTTCATGTCACCAGCTTGGTCCCCTTGGACATGTCTTTTTGATTCTTGGGCTCCTTTGTATTGAATCTAGTCCCTTCTCTTTCTATAGATGGGAATCCAAGGCCAGAAAGGGTAAAGGCTGACTCAAGGGTGCACAGTGAGTTAGCGAAAAGCTAGGATAAGAAATAAGAGCTGTTGGATCTAAGAATGCCCCTAAGTGGCAAGGCTTTGAATGGAAAATGTTTTGGGCAGGGGCTGTCACTGCTGGCCCTACATCTCAGGATCTTGACCTTAGAGCAATACTGCTTTTCCTAAGTCTGTATTAAAATTTGGGAGGCAGTTTCTACTAACCTTGATTCCGTGTTGTTCTAATTTCTAACACAATGACCTTGAAATAAGAATTACATATTCTTTCTTCAAAAGATCGGCATGAAGGTCAAGTGAAATGATAGTGAGAGTGTACTTTGCATAGTACCCGGTTAACATGGTAGCTGTAATTTTGTATGTGGTGGTAAGTGTTGATCAGGATTGCTATATGCTCACCTGTTTTAAGCGAATTCAGAAAAGCAGACCTGGTTTGCATATGGAAGTTAAACCCAAAGGGATCTGAGGCCACATATGGGCCCCATTCATCTGGGAAGGCATTTAGGGAGTGGAAGGGGAAAATTGACTCAGAAATCCTGCCTACAGTCAACTCTGGCAGCACGAAAGCCCTGACTTCTATCATTTGCTGACATCAGGGACGGGGGGAGGGCGGGGGGCGGGGAGTAAGTCACTTAAACTCTGAGCCTTAGTATTCTCTACTGGGCCTTTTGTCTAAACATCCATCCAATTATTCATTTAACTAGTCACTCCTTCTACAAGCATTTACTTAGGATGTACTATGTGCCAGTCCCATGTCATGCACGATGATAAGCCCTGGGGATGCAACCAAGTAAGAAACAGTCCTTGCTTTTGAGGGTGTCAGACAAGATACTTTAGCAGAGGGTGTCAGACAAGATACCAGCCATTATAAGGGTATTGTAAAGACTGAAGGGAGCATCTATAGAAGGATGCTGTTGGTTGACAAAGGACAGGACTTGTAATTTAAAAAAAGATTTCACTATTTGCTAAGAACAGCAATGCAGGAAAAAGAGAGGCAAAGGATGCCTGCTGAAGGCTGCATGCTTCAATACCTTCTGTTCCTTAATATTTATTAGCACAGCAAAACCATAGACTTTCTTCTATATAGAGATGAAGGTTAAACCTTCCCCTCACTTGTCCTGTGGTTGCGCAGGAGAGGAATTTAATGATACTCACCTGGGGAAGGGACCATGGCACTCATGGAGGGGGAAATTCCATGATTCTTTTTTTTTAAAATTTATTTGAGAGAGAGGCAGAGGGACTATGAGTGGGGGTAGGGACAGAGGGAGAGGGAGAGGCAGATGCCCCACTGAATGGGGAGCCCTCCTCAGGGTTCAATCTCAGGCTCCCAAGATCACAGTGTGAGCTGAAGTCAGATGCTTAACTGACTGAGCCACCCAGGTGCCCCAATCCCATGATTCTTAATAAGTGATCTTGGGACCCTCTGATTAGTAATGTTAAAAAGCTGTCCTAAAAGGAGTCTTGTAAAGTATTGAGATTTATCTTTCCCTAATAGGCAGATGGCATGTTCTGTGACAAATTTCTTCAGGAGGGAAGGTGTTTAAAGGAGACTTGTTATAGGGAATGATATCTGAGTCTACTTGAAGACTTATTGGAGTTGTCCAGGTGTGGGTTGGGCAGGTTTGTGGCAGTAGACAGGGAGGAGCTGGTGATTCTAGGCAGAGGAATAGCAGGTACCAAGCACGGCCACAAGGCCTGGGCGCAATGCATCAGGGAACACAGAGAAGGGCAGTAGGACCAGAGAAGCATTTGAGGAGGAACCTGAGGAATAGACAGGGCTCTATTGTGGCAGAGAGTAGAGAGCTGTAATGCTTGGTAACAAATGTGGACTCTATATGTGAAGACTCCAATAGCTCCAGCTTCTGCATATGCCTCATGAACAAAGTGCTTGCTAACAGCTAACCCAGTTTTCCTGGGCTCTGGAGTGCTCAGCCTCCTTTGAGATAAAGCAGGGCAGAACAAGCCATTCATGTGGAGGAACATGCAAGAGCCAGCACAGAGTGGGGCCAGAGTCAAGCATGGAGGGTGGCAAAATGTGCCCTGGGGACTCTCTGAGATAGAGCTGCTTGGTGTGGGATGAAAGTGGGCCTCCAGGGATGACTTCCAACTGCTCCATCATGGCATTTCAGCTCTTTTCTTTGCATAGCTCCCCCATACACCCTGTCAAGGGAATCATTCATTCATTTATTTGCTCATTCATTCATGCCTGCAAACAATATTTATTGAACACCCAGTGTCAGGCACAGTTATATAAAGTGGGATTACCGTAGCACCTGATGGTGCTTGCATTTATAGAGCTTTCACTGTATGCAGAAAACAGACATAAACCAATACCCAAATTATTATTAGGTACCAATAAAAGTTCTGAAGAAAAATAAAGTAAGGAAATAGAATGTGATGGAGGTGGGGTGTTTGCAGAAAGGGTAACCTGGAGAGGCAACTCTGGAAAAGTAAGATTTGAGTGAAGACCTAAATGAGGTGAATGAGGAAACCATTCAAATACATGGACAAAGCAGCTGGTGCAAAGTTCCTAGGTGGGGGCAAGTTTTGGGTGTACAAGCAGCAGAATGAAGTCCAGGCTGATAGAGACTAAATAGCGGGAGGAGGTTGCAGAGGTTACAGGTCCTTTTAGGTATGAAGGGGATAAAAGCTTAGAACCCAGAACACTGAAGGGATGGCAGTTGGACTCTGGGCCTTCCTACTTCTTCTCCAGCCTTCCTTTGCTTCAAGATACTACCTTTCCCAGGCTCTAGGAACACCCATAGGTATTCCTTGGGCAAATGATCAGTTCATCTTGTCTTTTTCCTCTTTCCTATCATTATTTCTTTTTTCTGCTTCAACTTTATTAGTAATGAAGGTGACATTTTAAAAAAGATTTTTCTTTAAAAAATATTTTATTTACTTATTCATGAGAGACACAGAGAGAGAGAGAGAGAGAGAGAGGCATAGACACAAGCAGAGAGAAAAGCAGGCTCCCTATAAGGAGCCTGATGCGAGACTTGATCCTGGACCCCCAGTCTCATGCCTTGAGCCAAAGGCAGACATTCAACTGCTGAGCCACCCAGACATCCCTGAAGGTGACATTTTGTTCTGCCCTCTCTCAATTTTTTTCTTTTTTTAAAAAAATTGAAGTACAGTTGACATACAACATAGCAATTCAACAAATCTAGACATCATACTATGCTCACAAGTGTAGTTAGCATATGTCATCATACAACACTATTAAAATACCATTGACTGTATTCCTTTTCCTGTACCTTTCATCCCCATGACTTCACTAGAAGCCTCTACTTTCCACTCCCCTTCACCCATTTTGTCTATTCCCCCACTCCTCTCCCCTCTGGCAACTGTTAGTTTGTTCTCTGTGTTCATGGATCTGTTTCTGGTTTTTTGTTCATTTATTTTTTTTTAATCCCACATATAAGTGAAATCATGTAGTATTTGTCTTTCTCTATGTGACTTATTTTACACAGCATGATGCCCTCTGGTCCATCCACATTGTCTTCAATGGCAAGATGTCATTCTTTTTTATGGATGAACAATATTCCATTATATATATTTATATATACCATACCACATGATATATATATTCATTCATCTAAGGACGGACACTTGGGTTGCTTCCATATCTTGGCTATTGTAAATAATGCTGCAATAAACATATGGTACATATATCTTTTCAAATTAGTGTTTTTCTTTTCTTTGGGTAAATACCCAGTAGTGGAATTGCTGGATCATTTGATATTTCTATTTTTAAGTTTTTTGAGAAGCCTCCATGCTGTTTTCCACAATACTTGTTCCAATTTACATTCCCACCAACAGTGTGTGAGGGTTCCCTTTACTCCACATTCGCATCAATATTTGTTATTTATTGGTTTTTTTGATACTAACCATTCTGACAGGTGTACGATGGTACCTCATTGTGGTTTTGATTTGCATTTCCCTGATGATTAATGATGTTGAATATCTTTTCATGTGTCTATTTGCCATCTGGATATCTTCTTTAGAAAAATGTCTATTCAGGTCCTCTGCCAATTTTTAAATTGGATTATTTATTTTTTTGTTTTGGTGTTGAGCTGTACAGGTTCTTTATATATTTTGGATATTAACCCCATATCGGCTATGTCATTTGTAAATATATGCTCACATTCAGTTGTTACCTTTTCATTTTGTTGATGGTTTCCTTTACTATGCAAAAGCTTTTTATTTCAGTCTAATCCCAATAGTTTATTTTTTGTTTTTATTTCCTTTGCCTGAGAAGACATATCTAGTAAAATGTTGCGAAGGTTGATATCAAAGATACTATTTACGTTTTCTAGGAGTTTTATAATTTCAGATCTCATATTTAGGTCTTTAACCAATTTTGAGTTTATTTTAGTGTATGATGCAAGAAAGTGGTCCAGTTTCTTTTGCATGTAGTTGACCAGTTTTCCCAGCACCATTTCTTGAAGAGATTATCTTTTCCTCATTGTATATTCTTACTTCCTCTGTTGTAGACTAATTGACCATATAAGCATGGGTTTACTTCTGGGCCCTCTGTTCTGCTCCATTGATCTATGTGGTGTTTTGTTTTGTTTTGTGCCAGTACCATACTGTTTTTGATTACTATAGCTTTGTCTTTCCTATCATTATTAAAATGTACTTTCTTCCTCCTTTCAGGAATGAAGAAACTTGATGAGCTAGTTTACACTAAGTTGTCAATTTAGACAAGTAAATGCTTTGTGTGTAATATTAAACCCAATAGCACATAACATAAAACTTACTATCATAACTATTTTTAAGAATACAGCTCAGTAGTATCAAGTACATTCACATTATTGTGCAACATCACTACCATTCATCTCTGGAACTCTTTCATCTTGCAAAACTGACTCTATATCCATTATACAATAACTCACCATGTCATCGCCACTCCAGCCCCTGGCAACCACCATTCTACTGTCCATCTCTATGATTTTGACTACTCTAAGTACTACCCTATATAGGTAGAATCATGCAGTATGTGTCTTTTTGTGACTGTTTTCTCTTACTTATCATAAAGTCCTCAAGTTCATCCATGTTATAGTAGTTGTAAGAATCTCCTTTCTTTTTAAGATGGAATGCTATTCCATTTTATGCATAGATCACATTTTGCTTATCCATTCATTCATTCATTCATGGGCACTTGGGTTGCTTCTTCATTTTAGCTTTATGGATAATGGATAATATTCCTCAAATATCTATTCAAGACCTCTCTTTCAATTTTTTTAACTATGTACCTATAAGTGGAGTTGCTGGATCATATGGTAATTCTATTTTTAATGTTTTGAGAAAGTGCCATACTCTTTTCCATAGTGGCTACATCATATAACATTCCCACTAACAATGCACAAGGGTTCCAATTTCTCCACATCCTTGCCAATACTTGTTATTTTCCTTTTCTTTCTTTCTTTAAAAAAAATATTAGCCATCCTAATGAATGTGAGGTAGTATCTCATTATACTTTCAATTTCCATTTCATTAATAATTGGTTCTATTGGGTTTTGCTTCATATATTTTGCATATCTTTTATTAGATCAATACGCATTTGAAATTATGTCCTCTTCATGAACTGATCTTAATCATTATGAAAAAAATCCCTTTTCCTGATTTTATTGGCTCATATCTATTTTTTCTTATATTAATATAGCTACTTTAGCTTTCCTTTCATTAGAGTCAACATAGTATGCCATTTTTCATCCTCTTACTTTTTTTATGCTAAAAGTAAGTTTCAAATAGGGTGGCATAGAGCTGTGTTTAAATCTAATATGACAACCTTTGCTTTTTAATTGAGGTGTATAGACCATTTATATTTAATGTAATTATTGATACTATTGGTTTCAAACTTAGCATCTTGCTATTTGTTTCTATACCACTTATCTGTACTTTGTTACCCTCACCCCCTTTTTTTCAGCCTTTGGTGGGGGGGTAATACATGAGTATTTTTTGTTATTTCATTTTATACCCTTTCCTGGTTTATTATCTATGACCTTTTGTGCTTTTACAAAGTGGCTGCTTTAGGCTTTGTAGTGTATATATTTAATTTATGACAGTCTATCTTTAAGTAAAATTACAGCACCTCACGTATAAGAATCTTGTAAAAGTATACATCTGTTTTTCCCCTTCTGGCCTTTGTGCTATTGCTACCATCCATTTTATTTCTATATATGTTATAAATACCACAAGACATTGTTGTTTTTTTATTTAAACAGTGATCTTTTAAAGACATTTAAATAACAAGAAAAAAGTTTTTTAAATATATATATATATATATACCCATTTTCAGAGCACTTCATTCTTGACATAGATCCACATTTGTACCTGTATCATTTCCTGCCAAAGAATGTCCTTTAATATTTCTTATAGGGCCTGAAGATGATGAAATCTTTCAGTCTTTGTAAGACTCAAAAAGTCTTTATGTTGCCTTTATTTGTTTATTTTTTAAGATTTTATTTATTTATTTGAGAGAGAAAGTGAGTGAGACAGAGAAAGCACAAGCAGGGGGAAGGAGAGGGAGAAGCAAACTCCCTGCTGAGCAGGGAGCCCAGTGCGAGGTTCAGCCTCAGAACTCTGAGACCATGACCTGAGCCAAAGGTAGACACTTAACTGACTGAGCCACCCAGGTGCACCATATGTTGCCTTTATTTTTAAATATAAAGATTATTCACCATGACCAAGTAGGATTTATCCCTGGGATGCAAGGCTGGTTCAACACTCCTAAAACAATCAATGTGATTCATCATATCAGCAAGAGAAAAAACAAGAACCATATGATCCTCTCAATAGATGCAGAGAAAGCATTTGACAAAATACAGCATCCATTCCTGATCAAAACTCTTCAGAGTGTAGGGATAGAGGGAACATTCCTCAACATCTTAAAAGCCATCTAAGAAAAGTCCACAGCAAATATCATTCTCAATGGGGAAGCACTGGAAGCCATTCCCCTAAGATCAGGAACAAGACAGGGATGTCCACTCTCTCCACTGCTATTCAACATAGTACTAGAAGTCCTAGCCTCAGCAATCAGACAACAAAAAGAAATTAAAGGCATTCAAATTGGCAAAGAAGAAGTCAAACTCTCCCTCTTCGCCGATGACATGATACTGTACATAGAAAACCCAAAAGACTCCACCCCAAGATTGCTAGAACTCATACAGCAATTTGGCAGTGTGGCAGGATATAAAATCAATGCCCAGAAGTCAGTGCCATTTCTATACACTAACAATGAGACTGAAGAAAGAGAAATTAAGAAGTCAATCCCATTTACAATTGCACTCAAAAGCATAAGATACCTAGGAATAAACCTAACCAAAGTGGTAAAGGATCTATACCCTAAAAACTACAGAACACTTCTGAAAGAAATTGAGGAAGACACAAAGAGATGGAAAAATATTCCATGCTCATGGATTGGAATAATTAATATTGTGAAAATGTCAATGTTACCCAGGGCAATTTACACATTTAATGCAATCCCTATCAAAATACCATGGACTTTCTTCAGAGAGTTGAAACAAATTATTTTAAGATTTGTGTGGAATCAGAAAAGACCCCGAATAGCCAGGAGAATATTAAAAAAGAAAACCAGAGCCGGGGGCATCACAATGTCAGATTTCACGTTGTACTACAAAGCTGTGGTCATCAAGACAGTGTGGTACTGGCACAAAAACAGACACATAGATCAATGGAACAGAATAGAGAACCCAGAAGTGGACCCTCAACTTTATGGTCAACTAATATTCGACAAAGCAGGAAAGACTACCCACTGGAAAAAAGACAGCCTCTTCAATAAATGGTGCTGGGAAAATTGGACAGCCACGTGCACAAGAATGAAACTAGATCATTCTCTTGCACCATACACAAAGATAAACTCAAAATGGATGAAGGATCTAAATGTAAGACAAGATTCCATCAAAATCCTAGAGGAGAACACAGGCAACACCCTTTTTGAATTTGGCCACAGTAACTTCTTGCAAGATACGTCCATGAAGGCAAGAGAAACAAAAGCAAAAATGAACTATTGGGACTTCATCAAGATAAGCTTTTGCACAGCAAAGGATACAGTCAACAAAACTCAAAGACAACCTACAGAATGGGAGAAGATATTTGCAAATGACCTATCAGATAAAGGGCTAGTTTCCAAGATCTATAAAGAACTTATTAAACTCAACACCAAAGAAACAAACAATTCAATCATGAAATGGGCAAAAGACATGAACAGAAATCTCACAGTGGAAGACATAGACATGGCCAACACGCACATGAGGAAATGCTCCGCATCACTTGCCATCAGGGAAATACAAATCAAAACCACAATGAGATACCACCTCACACCAGTGAGAATGGGGAAAATTAACAAGACAGGAAACAACAAATGTTGGAGAGGATGTGGAGAAAGGGGAACCCTCTTGCACTGTTGGTGGGAATGTGAACTGGTGCAGCCACTCTGGAAAACTGTGTGGAGGTTCCTCAAAGAATTAAAAATAGACCTGCCCTACGACCCAGCAATTGCACTGTTAGGGATTTACCCCAAAGATTCAGATGCAATGAAACGCCGGGACACCTGCACCCCGATGTTTCTAGCAGCCATGTCCACAATAGCCAAACTGTGGAAGGAGCCTCGGTGTCCATCGAAAGATGAATGGATAAAGAAGATGTGGTCTATGTATACAATGGAATATTACTCAGCCATTAGAAACGACAAATACCCACCATTTGCTTCAACGTGGATGGAACTGGAGGGTATTATGCTGAGTGAAGTAAGTCAATCGGAGAAGGACAAACAGTGTATGTTCTCATTCATTTGGGGAATATGAATAATAGTGAAAGGGAATATAAGGGAAGGGAGAAGAAGTGTGTGGGAAATATCAGAAAGGGAGACAGAACATAAAGACTCCTAACTCTGGGAAATGAACTAGGGGTGGTGGAGGGGCAGGAGTGTGGGGGGTGGGGGTGAATGGGTGACGGGCACTGAGGGGGACACTTGACGGGATGAGCACTGGGTGTTATTCTGTATGTTGGTAAATTGAACACCAATAAAAATTAATTTATTAAAAAAAAGAGATACCACCTCACACCAGTGAGAATGGGGAAAATTAACAAGGAAGGAAACAACAAATGTTGGAGAGGATGTGGAGAAAGGGGAACCCTCTTGCACTGTTGGTGGGAATGTGAACTGGTGCGGCCACTCTGGAAAACTGTGTGGAGGTTCCTCAAAGAATTAAAAATAGACCTGCCCTACGGCCCAGCAATTGCACTGCTGGGGATTTACCCCACAGATACAGATGTAGTGAAACGCCGGGACACCTGCACCCCGATGTTTCTAGCAGCAATGTCCACAATAGCCAAACTGTGGAAGGAGCCTCGGTGTCCATTGAAAGATGAATGGCTAAAGAAGATGTAGTATATGTATACAATGGAATATTACTCAGCCATTAAAAATGACAAATACCCACCTTTTGCTTTGACGTGGCTGGAACTGGAGGGTATTATGCTGAGTGAAATAAGTCAATCGGAGAAGGACATTTTATGTTCTCAATCATTTGGGGAATATAAAAAATAGTGAAAGGGAATTAAGGGGAAAGGTGAAAAAATGAGTGGGAAATATCAGAAAGGGAGACAGAACACGAGAGACTCCTAACTCAGGGAAACGAACTAGGGGTCGTGGAAGGGGAGGTGGGCGGGGGATGGGGGTGACTGGGTGACGGGCACTGAGGGGGCACTTGATGGCATGAGCACGGGGTGTTATTCTATACGTTGGCAAATTGAACACCAATAAAAAATAAATTTATTTTAAAAAATAAATAAATGTATTTCACTGGGTATAGAATTATAAGTTGAGAGTTTTTCTTTTTTCTTTTCAGTACTTTAAAGATAATTGCTGTCCTGTCTTCTAGGCTGTGTTGTTACTTATAAGTTGGCTGTCATTATTTTGTTTGTTTTGTATATAGCATCTCTTTTCCTCCTTCTTGGCTGCTTTTAAGATTTTCTACTTTTCAGTGTTTCTAAGCAGTTTGATTATGATGTAATTTGGTATAGTTTTTTCTGCCTCATATTTCTTTTCCTCAGGGTTTGTTGAGTTTTTGGATCTGCAAATCTATGGTTTTATTATTTGGAATTTTTCAGCCATCATTCCAATATTTCTTTTAACTATTTTTCTGTTTCCCCTTTCATTGGGTACTACAATCACATGTGAACTAGGACACCTGAAGTTGTCCCACAGCTCACTGATGCTCTGTTTGACTTCTTTTATTGTTCAATTAACATTAAGTGTTATATTAGTTACAGGTGTACCATGTAATGGTTCAACAATTTCACACATTTCTCAGTGCTCATCAGGAGAGGTCTACTCACTGTCCCCATCCCCTCTTTCACCAATCCTGCCCTTTGGTAACTATCAGTTTGTTCTCTGTAGTTAAGAGTCTGGTTTTGTTGTTGTTATCTTTTTCCTCTTGCTCATTTATTTTGTTTCTTAAATTCCACATATGAGTGAAATCATATGGTATTTGTCTTTCTCTGACTTATTCCACTTAGCATAATACTCTCTATATATTCATACATATTATTGAAAATGGCAAAATTTCATTCTGTTTAAGTACTTTTCAGTCTTTTTTTTTCTCTTTGTGTTTTATTTTGGATAGTTTCTATTGCCTTATGTCAGATTCACCAATACATTATTCTATAATGTCTAATCTACTATTAACCTAATCCAGTATATTTTTCATCACATAATTTTTATGCCTAGAAGTTCAATTTGGGTCATTTCTCTATCTTTCATGTCTCTACTTATCAGGTTTAATTTTTCATCTAGTTTCTTGGACATATGAAATAATTACAATAACAATTTTAATGACCTTGTCTAACAATTCTGTCATCTATGTCCTCTCTGGGTTGATTTCATGTGATTGGCTTTTTTTCTCATTATAGATAGTATCTTCTCACTTCTTTGGTAAGTCTGATAATTTTTGACTGAATGGCAAACATAGTGTAATCCAGACCTTGGGATATTGTTGGGTACTGGATATTTTTCTGATATATTGTATTTCTAGGCTTTGTTCTGGGATGCAGTTAAATTATTTGAACAGCTTAACTCCTTCAGGTCTTGCTTTTAAGCTTTGTTTGATGGATTAAAGCAGTCTTTAGGGCTAATTTCTACCACTAAGGGAAAAACAATGTTTTGTGCATATTCATGAATTATGGTTTTCCACTCTGGCTTAGGGGGACAAAAAGTGTTCCTGTCCCTGTGTGAGAACTGTAAATCAGTCCCTCTGTCTTCTCTGTAGTCCTTTTCCTGGCATCACATAGTTTCTTCACATGTACGGGTTGATGCATGTCAGCTGAAGGCGTGAAGGGGATTCTCTTCAGGTCTCCAAAGCCCCTCCTCCTTTGCTCCCTGCTCCACCCCCCCCCATAGTCTTCTACCCTCCAATATTTTAGCCTTGCAAACTCTCACTGCCCTGCTATCTCCAGAGTCTCACTTCCATTTGTTCCACTAAGACAGATTGCCAGCTGGATTTCCACTCCCTACACTTGCAGCCTGGATACTCACACTAGGCAATAAGCTGGGCCATTATGGGATTCAATTTTTTTTGTTTGCCAACTCAGGGATATAGTCTTTCTTTCCCTGATGTTCAATGTCTTGAAAATTGTTATTTCTTATGTTTTGTCTGGCTTTTTGTCTGATCATGGGCATTTCCTGGGAGTGCTTTTAAAAATCCAGATTCCTGGAGTCTGTCATTGGCCAATTTGAGGCCATCTTTGAGGTAGTGACCAAATATAAACCACATGGCTGACGCAGTCCTCTTTCTAACTGAAATGCCAGTATTTCCCATGCAAACTTGCATCAGCATCTCTGATTAAAGGAGTCAGTCACTTCTGCTCAGGATCTGGGTGGAAATACATTTATTTGGAGTAAATGGATTTGCTAGATAGAAAGTGTCTGGAGGGGTCCAGAGAAACTAGATGAGAATCTTATGATTTTCTTTCCAGTGTATGACTCTGTAGCTCACTTTTCTTTAGCCATGAGCTTACCAGTCAGATGATGGAGCCTGAGGCATGAGGGTCAGCTCTGGGATTCAGACCAGCTATGCTACACAGGCTGAATCCATCAGTCGGCTTCCCTGAGCCACAGTATCATTACCTGCAGTTCTGGCCTTGCACTACTTGGTGTGAAGAGATTGTTGGGAAAATGTCTAACAGCCATGCTTGAATCTGTACTTGAAACCACTTGTAGTCTATACAGATGGAATTATGGGTGCTTAGTAAATCCATTCTATATTTGAAAGATATTTTCTTCTCCTAGAAATCTCAGGAGATAAGACACTTCTTGATAAAGACATTTGGAGTACCATTGAACCCTCCAAGGAGTGTTGAGTATTATTAAGATTCTAATAATTATTTTTCTCAGTTTGTTTCTTCCTGCTGTCTCTCTACCCTTTCAAGGGGAATGAAATGTCTCTACTGACATGGTGGGAAGAAGCCTCCTTCACTCTACTTTCATAATATATTTATGAAGGGCAATATCGACCCAATTGAAGTGTAAGGATACTGTAACCAACATATCTTTATTAAGCCCCAGCTCAATGCCAAGTATTAGAGGAGAAACTGTAACACATAGGATATGGTTACTGATCTGAAAGAATTTACTTCTTGGTTGTGGAAGCAACACCTACAATTGTGAGACCATTTGTCAACAAAACAACACAGAATGTAACCAGTGGCTTTGGACTAGCAGATGCCATACGAGCTCAGAATAGAAGTAGAAGAGACCAGGTGTCAGGGGCTGGAAAAAATGACTGACTTACCACGATGGCCATGTTCCTGAAGATAGCAATGCACAATACTCAGAAAGCTCCCAGGAAGGGGGAGCAGAATAGAACCTAGAGAGTGGACAATGTGGAGAGGGGGACCAGAGTCAGGCAGGCAGAAGAGCAAAACACTAAGGGTAGCCAAAGCCACTGTATCTAGTGCCAGAGATGAGCCCAGAGAACATCCCAAAATAGCATAAAGGCAGAGATTCAGATTGCCACAGATGGAAGTCTCATGCTCCTTTACCACACTTTATGATTTCCTCTGAATATTTACATATTCAGCATCTTTCCATCATCACAGTAGGCTCGTGAAAGAAGGAGGACACTTAATTGTTGTCATCTGACAGTAAAGAAAACTGAAGGTAGGAAAGGTTAAATTGCTTTTGCATAGTGACCTAAATAGGACAAGAAAAAACCAAGACCTGAACCCACAGATGTTCTATTTATACGACCTCTGCCTGTTACCCTCTGCCTCCATGGATGACCCAGCCTGGGATGGGGAGCCACAAATCCAGCTCAAGTCCTACACGACGATTTGACCCAAATATGAAACTCCAGCTTAGTCCAACTCTGAGTGAGGTGTAGGTGTGGGGACATTGGCTGTGTCTTTCTGCACATGTGCCCGTACAGGAAAGCGGAGAAGGAAGCCAAGTGCTTGGTGACCTCTTTCAAGTCAAAGGAGAGAAAAAGGCTCTAGTTGCTTTGGGGAGGGAAAAGGGAGGAAGTGGGGTGGGGTAGAGGGGAGTCTGCTTTTTAAGACCATTAAGGAGGAAGAGCCAGGAGCCAAGCATCCAATTAACCTGACATCTCTTGCAGCCAAATATCTGAGGATATAAGAAGAGAATTTAATATGTGGAGGCTTGCGAGAAAAGTGACTAATAGCTGGAAAACAGCCCCAGTTTATTTAAAAAATAGGTCAGGCCCAACAAATCCAATAGATTCCTTCCCAGCAGTTACTGATCCAGGAGACAGAGGGAGTGCCGTGTGGGTGCAATGCCGTTTTGATTTGAAGCAGGCGCTGCTGTTGTACCACAAAGAGACAGCCAGGGGCTGATGGGAAACACCCAGACACAGTGCACAGCTGCCGAGGACTGCCTTCAGAGGTGAGGCACATTGTGACCCCGGCAATGACAGCAAGTTAGGGACTGGCCCAAGGCCACCTAGCCTAAAGATGGCACAGCTACACACACAATTCCAGCTCTTTCACTGTGGGAGCTAAGGTGATTTCTGCAAACTATGTCTGCCTCTGGTCCAAGTGTCCGAGGCCCAGCCCTGACATTGTTTGGAGTATCACAGGCTATGCCAGGCCAGCCCTGGGAGCTGCATTAAAGGTCAGAGAGTAATGGAGAAGGCAGGTAGCTGTCCTCAGGTCTGTCTGGACCAGGATCTCATAGGCATCACTGCGGGGGAGTTCGTTAAATGTGCAGCTTGTTGGGTCTCACCCCCACAGACTCTAACTCCGTTGGTCTGGAGTGGGGCCTGAGACCCATCCCAAGGTGGCTGATGCAGATTTTAATAGAGAAACAGGGTCCTAAATCAGAGTCCCACAGATGGTTTCCTCAGAACATTAATTTCTAGAGATGTTTATAGATCTCTCAGGAAAAGAAGGATGTCGCAGCCATAAGTTTCATAGCAATAGACACCGTAATTCCTTCTTGAAGATCCACGATTTGTTTTAAGCAAATTAAAGGTTTAAAAGTATTGGAATTAAAGAAATATCTTTACATTTTTCAGTATAAGTATATATCAAATCATTATGTTGTACCTTAAACTTATATATTTTATGTCAATTATATCTCAATAAAGCTGGGGACAGGGAGAAAGAAACTCTCTTTAGCTTATTTGTTCAAATTTACTTGGCCATGCAACCCCTTTTCTAGGAGTATCTATTCTGTGGAAAATACAATGCAGAAAAATGTAGCTCTAGACCAGTGGAGCTCAAACTCTGTGATACATCAGAATCACATGGAGGTTTGTTGGAACAGATTGCTAAACCCTACCACAGAGATTATGATTCAGTGGTTTCTGGTAAAGGCTGAGAATTTGCATTTCTTACAAGTTTCCAGGAGATGCTGCTAGTGGTGGTCTGGGGACTAGACATTGAGAACCTGTTTTAAAGCCCTCGATAAGCCCTGGCTCAGGCAAGTGTCCTGCCAGGCCTACTGGCAACATTCCCCAGTGCAAAGCATTCTTCAGGAGGAAAGTGGGAACTGAGAATAACGGGTGGCAGGACCTGAGGAAGGGGATTCCATGGAGGACAGCTTTGGAGGGAACTTGAGTCTAAAGTAGTAAAGCATGTGAAGATGGGTTCTGCCAAGATGCCAATCATAGTAGGGACACTATAAAACAGGATGATCCCAGTGGGTGACAACAGCTGGCACTCTTTGTGATATGCATCACACATATGGCCTTGGCCTTTCCCGAGGGGGGTCTAGAAAGAGTCTATGCCCTTAAAGAGCCATCTCTAGCGAGGGATATGAGGATGATGGTTGACAAATGTACAGGCCAGAGTGCCCTGGAGGGCCATGCACAGGAAGAAAATACACAGTCTTGTGGAACCAGCAGCATCCAGATGCTTCTCCCCATCCCCCAGACTTGCAAGTTTCTGACTCCCAGAGTGAGAAACCGTAAGCTGGGGCTATGTACTCTAGCATAGCACTTTGTCTGGGGAGGCTGACTTTGACATTGCTCTGCTGGGACTCATCTTCAGCCCAGATGATAGGAAACATGGCTGTGGAAGAGTAGATATGAGGGTGGAACTAGGGTTTTCTTTGTCCAATGGTAGACATGAAAACTATAGTTTTGATGTGATCTTGGACAATAGGAGAGGTCCACATGCCCAACAGAGCCCTTCCTTGCCTTGCTGTTGCCTGACATTCTACCATTAGGATTTTCTCCTTTCAGTTAAAGCTCTGGTCCCTATCTCAAGGCAGACAGATGGTGCTGGAAAAGCTCACACCAGGTGATTATCAACTATATGGACCACATGATCAGTCTTGTGTGTAAACATCAGGATGAAGAAAGGGTGTGATGAGTGTCTGAGGGTGAATGTGGGCAGGGGCCAGATGTGAGCACAGACTAGAGGAAGGTGAGGGACAAAGGCATCTGGGAAAAAAGATATGGTGAGACCTGTGGCAAGGGAGTTACCCCTCCTCCCACACCCTCCTCTGCCCACCTGGGTGGTCCACCCTTTGCAGTTACCTTTCTGTCCCCTCCATGGGATCTCAAGCCAGGCAGGCTTCTGCTGAGGACAGAAGACTCAGGTCAGAAAAAGCTCTCTTGACATTTGGAAAACAGAGCAGGATTTGGCTCCTCCAGTGGAGCCTCTTGTTCTCAGAAAAATCGTTTTTACAGCTTGGGCTGGTGCCAGTAAGAGCCATTTATAACCCAATGGGCTTGGGTTAGCTTCAGCTGCCTGGTGCAGAAAGTGCTGGCTTTTCTCTGCCCCCTGCTGCCTAACTATTCCCCATTATATCTCCTTTACCTCCTCCCTCCTTCCTTAAGACCTCTTTTCCCTCTCCCTAACCCCTTCCCACCCACCCATCCCTTCTCTATTTTCTTAGAGGTTCCAGTTCTGGATTTGCCTGTGTGACCCTAGATACATTCTCTTCCTTATGTGGGCTTCAGCTCCTCCTTCTACAAACTGGAGTTTACTGTTTGCTCTCTTTTAAACTCAGTTACCTTGGAGAGGTACCCACCTCTGCCTACCTTCCTCAGGGCTCTTTCTTCTTTTCAGTCATTACCTATTGACCCTTTTTCTGCACCCAAGCCTGAGCTTCCTATCTGGGCCAGCTTTGCCACCTTTTTCTAAGCACAGAGCTCCTAGAAGTAGCTCAATTAAGCTTGATGTGACCAAACTAAACTAACCATAGCATCAATGTCAAGGGTGTGACTTTGGTGTCTGTATGATGGATATTGGTTTACACCCTGGCTCCATTACTTATGAGCTCTGACTGAATTTTTTTGAACATCAATTCTTTGTAAATTTCAGTGCTTTGCTGAATTACTATGAGAATTTTATGAGATGGTGTTCTTAAAGGGCTTAGCACGGTGCCTAGCCCTCAATCAGTGTTAGGGATCACCATCACCATCATCATCATCATCATCATCTTATCATCTAACATCTACTCTTATTTTCAGTTGGAAGTGAGTTAGGTTAAAAAAAAAAATGCTCTCCCTGAATCTCCACACCTGCCCACCCTCCCCCTACTCTTTGAGGACCAGCTCAAACAGCACTTCTTCAGGAAGCCATCCTCCTTTTGGTCTTCAGCTTTGGTGTATCTTATCTCAGCATTTAGTGGAGCCTGGGCCCATCCACCCCAGCAGAATGGGGTGGGCTAGGAAGATCATAGCTGATTTGCTGGGGAGAAAAACTGTTGAAGATGCCTTGGGAAAGACCAGGCCTGGAGGCAGGTCACAGTGTCTGCAGAGTCCCAATCAGCAGTTGGCATTAAGAGTAGAAGACAAAATCACAAATCCTGGCAGTGACAGGTGAGTCTCAAAAGATCAGGAAATCCAGCAACAAGCTATTATGAGCCTAAGGCCTTTTGGAGGAGGTGGGAGAGCAAGGCAGGGCTGCCTGTACTCATTGCAGCACCAAGTATCCCACTGTGTCAAGGATGGAGACAATGATGCAGGAATAGTTATAAGCACCAGACAACAGGGCAGAGCAGAGAAGGCAGGGCTGAGTCTCTATGCTGCATAGAAGGGTGAAAATGTCTAGTGGGAAGGAACTTGTGCACAGGGAGAAAATTGGGGTTGTGTTAGCCACAGCTGTGTGGAGACTGAGGGACTGGGATTGTGCAGTTTGGCCTCCATCTCACACTGTAATCCTAACCCTTGTCTGCCCTCTCAGCCAATATATATACACCATATGAGTTGAAGTTTGAGGACTGCCTTTGCCCAGAGCCTCTGGTTGGCCTATGGAGGAGTCAGGGCTTCTGACTTTCCAGATAAGACCAAGTCCAAGACCCACCCCCTACATTGCTCAAGTATTTCCAGGGCATAAAGGGTAGGCAGATGTGCCAAAGCCTGGGTTTTCAGAGCCCCTCCAAGAAACCTTCCATTGTGGTTGAACAAACTTTGATAGCTTCCTCAGAAACATCTGGATTCCTATACTGGTTCCTATATGCCTATGTGGGAACCTAGAGGGTTTGTATACACCTCTTTTCTTCCACAGAACCTGCACAGTGCCTTGCCACAGCTGATGTTCAGTAGGTATTGATGGAAAGAAAAGCAACACCCCAGGTAGCTGAATGCCTGGGGATCACGGGCCACTGCCATTTCCCACCCCACTCCCAGCCTCCTGGGACAAGGCACACCAATTGGCTAATGGGAAGAGTGCAAGTCTACTCTGCAAGAGGCTGAGCCAGGCTGACAGCCTTTGGGAACAGGGACTGAGCCATAGTTGCTTCTTTGTCCTTGTTGTTATTGAGGTGAATGAACCCCCAGTCCATTCACCCCCTAGCCTTATGAATGCAATGCATGGTACATACTTTCTAAGTTGGCAGCTGAGGAAAGAATCTCAAGGATCCCTGTGGAACAGGGAACCTTGGAATCAGAACTAAGGGGTGCAGGAGGCCCTGGGAATTCTAATTATGTATGTTGCCTGGACCAGCTAGGACTTTTTCTCTTCTTAATAGCTTTATTTTTTTAAAGATTTTATTTATTTATTTATTTGACAGAGAGAGAGAGAATATGAATAAGCAGGGGAAGCAGCAGGTAGAGGGAGAGAGAGAAGCAGGTTACCCACTGAGTAGGGAGCCTGATGTGCGGCTTGATCCTAGGATCCTGGGTTCATGACCTGAGACAAAGGCAGAAGCTTAACCATCTGAGCCATTCGGACACTCCTTCTTAATAGCGTCTTTAAATAGAGTCAAGATTGGAGTCAGCTTCATGGATGGAGCCTTTTTCAGTGTTAGAAGTGATTGCACAGCTTCTTAATACAGTGTCCTTCTGGAAAAGTGAGGCTAGATAGAGGTTGTCTTTGTTTTGGTGCTGTTGAGTGGCCACTGGAGTGCAATGCTTGTTTTGCACGTCCTCAAAGGAGGGGCAGTCAGAACTGGAGGGATGAGGACACATCCTCCCTAAGCCTCTCCCCCCAGGTCCCCTGGTGCCTCCAAGAAGCCAGAAACCTCTTCTCCCTGGTCCAACCTCATTCCCCTCTACCTCCTTTCCTGGATGTCTCTTCCAAGGAGCCCCTTAGCCTGTCTCTGAGCAGATGGTTTCCATCCAGAGTGCCAGTCTCACCCTCTTTCCAGAGATCTGGGATCACCTCTTCCTCCTCCTCCTCCTCCTCCTCCTCCTCCTCCTCCTTCTTCTTCTTCTTCTTCTTCTTCTTCTTCTTCTTCTTCTTCTTCTTTCTTCTTCTTCTTCTTTTTGCTAACATTATTAAGTTTTGGTCTTTTCAAAAGTAGTAGTACGTGTTAATGGCATACATTTTAGAAAGTAGCAACAAGCACCAGAAAGGAAAGAATTAACGGTTTACAATCCGACACCCTGTCATAATTGCCACCAATTCTGGTGACATCCTTGAGACTCCCCTCTTAACACAGGCATGAAAATATTTTAATTTTAAAAATATGATCATGCGGGGCAGCCCGGGTGGCCCATCAGTTTAGCACCGCCTTGGGCCCAGGGTGTGATCCTGGAGACCGGGGATCGAATCCCGCATGGAGCTCCCTGCATGGAGCCTGCTTCTCCCTCTCCCTGTGTCTCTGCCTCTGTCTCTCTCTCTCTCTGTCTCTCATAAATAAATAAATAAATAAATAAATAAATAAATAAATAAATAAAAAAATCTAAAAAAAATGTGATCATGCTGTCTATTCTTCTCCCACTTTTTCTCCTCAACCCACAGTTTATTGTGATCATATTTTTTTTAATTAAACACTCTGCCACGACATTATAAGTGGTTATATAGCATTCTGTTGCATGGATGTACCCTAGTTTACCTAATCAATTTTGTTTCGTGGAACCTCTAGTTTGACTCCTATTTTTACATTGTCTGCCATGATTCTTTCCTCAGGATGAATTCTAAAAAAAGTAATTACTGGGTTTAAAGATTTGTGCTTTTAAAGACTTTTAATGCATTTTTATCAAACTGCCTTCCAGAAAAAATCCTTGTTAGAACTATATACAAGTACCTCTTTTTCTGTAACCCTTACAAATGCAGTGTGTTCATAGTTGTGGGAGGAGTCAGGCTTATTTGGTAATTAAAAATAATAATTTTTGTTATAATTTGAAGCTATCTGGTTTCCAGAGGCCAAATATTTTTGCCACACATTCATTTGCCATTTGTGTTTATTTTCATGTGAATTGACCATAAGATCCTTTGTCCAATGCTAAGTGGGGGATGCTTGCTTTCCTCTCATTGATTTATATGAGCTTTCTGCATATTAAAGATATTCACTTTTATCCATCTATGTTAGAAATGTACTTCTCAGTTTATCATTTGCCTTTCAATTCTATTTATGTTATTTGTTGACTGAGATTGCACTACTTTCTGCTTGCTAGACATCTTTTCTTATATGACTCAGTGATATTTCAAACTTCACAAATCCAAGTGGAAATTCATTATTCCCTCCTCTCACCCCACCTGCTCATCCTGCTGACTTGCTTATTCCTATTAATATCAGCACAGTTTTCCTGGTCATCCAGGCTTAAAGTGTTGAGGTCATCTTGGGTTCCAATCTTTCTCTTTTCCCCTATATCCTGTTAGTTGCCAACCCGTAGGCAATCTCTATGGAGATTTGATTTCTACAGTTTCTCTGGCAGGTGGGCCACAATGTAGTTCTGTAATTCTCTGACAGGAGAATGGTAGTTCCTGTTCTCTATTTCTTGACTGGACCTTGGAAATGGCCTCATAAGTTCATATCTTGTTTCCCCAACCCCAGTCCCTTGACTTGTCATTTCTCCTCCTTGCCCCTCCTGCACATCACCACCACATTAATCTTCCTAAAACAGAGCTCAAGCATGGGACTCTGGTTACAAACCACCAACAGCTCCCCATTGTCTTGTATGTAATTACAACCTTTTAGCCTGGTCTTAATTTCCATTCAGTGGAATCTCCCACTATCTGGGGCAAGTTACTCCTCAAACAAGCTCACAGCTTTCCTGCCCCTTTACCTTGTTGCTCCAGCCATCCCCTCCTAGAATTCCCTCCCACCATTTCCACCTACTAAAAATCAATTCAGAAAGCTCCCCACCTACCCCACTGCCAGCTGTCTCAAACTTTTCTGACTCTTTAAAGGGCTTTCTCTTTGAAACCTCCAAAACAATTTGCTTGAGCTTCTCTTGTAAAACAAATCCTATTCCATAATCCAAGTAGAGACTTTTAAGGTTTACATTCCTACCAGTAAGGAAAGTCCTTTGAGGGCACTCTTCTATGTCTCCATTCTTCCACAGAACCTGCACAGTGCCTTGCCACAGTTGATGTTCAGTAGATATTGATGGAATGAAAAGCAACACCCTAGGAAGCTGAACACCTGGACATCATGGGCCACAGCCATTTCGCACCCTACTCCCAGCCTCCTGGGACAGGACACACTTAATTAGCTAATGGGCAGAGTGTTAGTCCCCTCTGCAAGAGGCTAAGCCAGACTAACAGCCTTTGGGACCAGGGACTGGGCCACAGTCACCTCTTTGTCTTCATGGTTTGACTTGCGGTTATTGAGGTGAATGGCCCCCTAAATCCACTTATCCCTTTGCCTCATGATTGCAATGCATGGTACATGGTAGATACTTTGTAAGTTGGCAGTTGAGAAAAGGATCTCAGGGACCTTGTAAGAAAGAAACCTTGGAATCAGATTGAATGGCAGCTAAGGGGTGCAGGAGGCTTCTGTGACCCTGACTATGCATGCTGCCTGACTTTTTCTCCCTCTAATATATTTGAATAGAGTCAAGATTGGGGTCAGCTTTATGCATGGAGCCTTCTTTAGCTTTAGAGGTGACTCTGCAGCCAGCATGGGAGTATGCAATTGACACAGTCTATTTTTAGCCTCCCAGAGACCGTGACCAACATCCCAAGCTGAGGGTGGGCACACCTGCTGCATTCTAATAAGGCAGCCCCAATTGCCTCTGCCAGCCAGCCAGGATCTCGCCGACCTTAAATCTGATGTTGCTAAACTGGGAAGCCTGCTTATTTCCCAGAGGCTGTAGCCTAGATACACCAGGAAAATGGGACCATCACACTCTCCTGAGCTCCGTCCCCTCTAGCCCAGGACACAGGGCAGTCTGGGGGCTGTACACACAGCACAATGGAGAGATGGAATCGCTTGGGGTTCTCGATCTTGCTCTGTCCTAGGGCTTCCCTATTTGCCTTGTTGGGAAGGAGGTTAATAAGTCTGAGCTGATTCAGCTTACAAAAGAGAAAATAGAGGCATGAAACAGAGACATGTTTATGTAATTGGAATAATCATGATAATGGTAATAATAATATTAGGGCTTACTATTGCCAGGTGCTGTTCTAAATGCTTCACATATATGGACTCACCCAAACTTCTTGACTGCTCTCTCAGAGAGGTTTGATTATGAAGTCTATTTTATGGAGGGGGGAGACTGAGACACATGATGAGAAATGATTTCTGAAGGTCATTTGTCAGCGACTAAGTAGCAGGGTTGTGTTTCAAAGCCAGGCAGTGTGGCCTCAGGATTTACACTTTACACCATAACACCTGCCTTTCAATATCTATTTCTAATTTTACTAGAGGCAGATGGATCCAGGAGTCCTGAAGGACTGGATAATACTGCTTCTCTATATTTTAAATTTCTTCCCTGCTTTGAG
This sequence comes from Nyctereutes procyonoides, assembly GCF_905146905.1. Classification (NCBI taxonomy): domain Eukaryota; kingdom Metazoa; phylum Chordata; class Mammalia; order Carnivora; family Canidae; genus Nyctereutes; species Nyctereutes procyonoides. Next base: position 4,791,508 of record NW_026575028.1, read on the forward strand.
GCTTCTACTGTGCTGTGCACACCTGGATTCCTACGCTCTGGGGAAAGAAATTTCTTCTCCTGGGATGACTACATGTCTGCAGTCAAGCCAAACTTTTTGGGCCACAAAACTCTCTGAACTTCCTCTCCTTCTCCCTCCTCCTTTAGCCTGTGAAGGAGGAGGGGCTGTCCAGTGACGGGCAGCAGTAGTGGGGTGTAGAGAGGGGCAGGATTAGGAACTCAGAAAGAGCAGTGCTTGATCAGGTACAGGCAGGAGGCCACACCATCAGCGTGAGTATTCAAAGTTCAGAGTAAACTTCTGCCTAAGTTCCGAGTACAGTTCACAGAAATCAGTAGGGAAGACAACAGGTATGAGGCCCCAGAACCTAAGAGGCCTACATTTTGGGGCATAAGTGCTGCCTGCTAGAGAGAAGCCCAGGGACTCAATCTTCCTAAGGGTACAGGTGGGATTCAATTTAACAAATACCTATTATGTGCTAGGCCCTTTTTTAAGCACTTCACAAACCAACTATCTGATCCTCAGGATGACTCTAGGATGTTGGAATCATTTTATTCCCATTTGAGGGATGGTGAAAGCAAGGCACTGAGTGGTTAATAATTTTGCCCAAGGTTGGTTGCATAGCTCCTAAGTGGCAGAGCTCGGGTTCCAGTTTTGGCAGACTGGCTCTGGAATCTATACTCCAGCCACCATGCTATGTGATGCTATACATCTCTTCCTTTTCTATAGTGAATAGTGTTCACTATTTGCCTATAAGTTCACTATTTACCTATTGTCTTCATTTAACAGATATGGAAACTGAGGCCTAGACTGGGTCAGATCACCTGACTAGTAAGTGATAGAATTGGGTTAAATTGAGGTCTTTTTGGCTTCTCAGTAGCATGACACCTCTCCACAAATCAGTCATCAGTTGGCATGCCAAAAAGCTGGAAGAGTCCATCTGCCCCTTAGGAGTGACTGTAGTGGCCGACTGGAGCCTCAGGGCTCGGGGAAGGGAAGGAAGAAGGGGCATCATCTCAGAGGGCAGGACCTTGTTGCAGCTGTTGACACTAGGTCCCTTCTCTTCCCCTCAGGTGAGCAGTTCCCCCCCGCAACCCCCTCAACCCGTCGTCCCACCCAAGCCTGTGCAATGTGTCCATCATGTGTCCACTCAACCCAGCTGCCCAGGACGGGGTAAGATGTCCAAGCTGCTGAACCCAGAGGAGATGACCTCGAGAGATTATTACTTCGACTCCTATGCCCACTTTGGGATCCATGAGGTAAACCATGTTGAGCTTGGCCCTGCTGTTTCACCGCTGTTTTCTGAGGCAGCATAATGTGTTCAACTGTCTACTGTCATAAAGTGGGGTTTCCCAGTGGTCCAAGGCCCCTGGCCCTCCCTGCCTTCTGTGAGTCTCTCTGGGAGAGGGTCAGGGCCAGGCTCACAGCAGGTGAGTAGCTGGAAGCATATGTCTGTGTGTTTCCCAGCCAGACAGCAAGGGGCCTTAGGGTTTCTTTGTTTTATGGTCCAACACCTGTGTCTCTTCTTGACCCTAAGTCCAGGTGATCCAGGTGGACCAGGTGTCTTTGCTGTAGGTGCCTGCTCGAGGAGCTCAGATGCTTTGTAGCTTGAGTCCTGAGGCCGAGGACACCTTCCAGAGGCCATGCTGTCTGGTCTTCAGGGAGGCATGAACATGAACCCTTAGGTCCTAGGCCAATGAGCACCTCCAGGGGAAGAAATGCAGCAAGCTCCCTCAATGACCTGGCCCAGGTCTGCCACCCTGATTGATTCTCAGGAAGTTCTTATGTCTAAATAATTGTCTTGTACCATAGCAGGGAAGATTTATGTTCATTGTAGAACAGAACAGAGCTTCCCTACAGCCAGGAAAACTCCACCCCCATCACCTCCAGCATTTTCTCCAGCCACCCAGATTGGGGAATGCTTCCTCATTAGCTGGGTGCTTACACAATGCCAGGCACTGCTCTAAGCACATTATATGTATCATTCTACTAAATCCTCCTAAGAACCATATGAAGAAAATATTTCTATTATCCCCTCACAGTATGAGGAAATATTGAAAAAAGGAACAAAGCCTTTCTGGCTTTGCAAATGCATTTTCAAAATAAGTCTCAAAGTTCCCCCTTTCAATTAGCTGCTTCTGTAAACCCTTCCTGTAACAGAATGGTGACACTGTCACTGCCAGAAGAGTTTTAAAAAATAATAGCCAGCGCTTTTTTCCCTTTTGGTTTTTTGAGTGCTTACATGCTGGGTGTCATTCCAAGATTTTACGTGATTGGCTCATTTATTCCTCAGGTCAATTGTATGAAGTTGGTCTTAATATTATTTTGTCCCCAATTTTATTTATAATTATTTGTTTTTAAACAAGACAAATCTGTATTATTTAGTAATTACTCTTTTTGTTTCTGTTTTGATTTCATATATTTCTTTTTCTAAAAAAGCATATGGTCCCCTATGCCATCCACCCACCTATATAGAAGTAATACAAATTTATTATAATGAACTTATGGAATACAAGATTATTTGTTCCCACTTTTTACATGAGGATGTGAGATCATAAGAATGCAGATCAACTTTAATTCATTGCTTCTTTTGCACACAAGGTCACACATTAATAAATGGCAGAGCTAGGAATGAAACCTTCACATTTGGGGCCCAGGGCTCCATTCCTAACTACCATGCCATATAGACTTTAAACCAGGTCTTTCTTTCTTTCTGGAAACGTTGACTGTGTTCCTGCTCATTCCTTTACAATTCTTTTTTTTTCTTTTTTTTCTTTTTTTTATTTATTTATGATAGTCACACACAGAGAGAGAGAGAGAGAGAGAGAGAGGCAGAGACACAGGCAGAGGGAGAAGCAGGCTCCATGCACCAGAAGCCCATGTGGGATTCGATCCCGGGTCTCCAGGATCGCGCCCTGGGCCAAAGGCAGGCGCCAAACCGCTGCGCCACCCAGGGATCCCCCTTTACAATTCTATACGGAGATAGAGAGTGAAGGAAGTATCCCTCAGTTAATTCTAGACTCCAGGGCTCATTCACTCCCAGGAGACTCAAGGTTTGATCTCCCAAGAACTACTATCCACATAAAAGTGTTAGGCCTGGATCTGCTGGGGAAGAAGGTAAGGTCCTGTATTTGTTCTGGGGGTCCTGGGCAGCTGGGCTTGCTGTTTGTTCTTGGTGGCTCAGATGTCATCTTACTGCAGATAACTGATCTAACTGTACCTTTCCTGATCCTGCTCTCCATGGGAGTGGGCGCTGGGGTGAGGTGATGCACTGAGCCCTGTCTTGAGCCTGTGAGAGGTTCTGGGAGGCAGAAAGGACATCTTCAAGAACTCATCTTGTCCCTAGAGGACACGTCATCCATGTGACAAATTTGAAGAGGCATGTGGTTCTGGGCACCTATTTCAAGGTAGATTCCTAGGAAGAGATGTTAATTTCCCCTGAAATGCCTCCCCTTGCGCTTGCCTGAAATCCCTCCTCAAAAAACCAACCAATCAGCCTATCCTTCCCTAGTCTTTAAGCTCCACTCCCCCAATGGAGCCTCCTGTGATTGACCCCTGGGACACCTCCCTCTGAATGACTAAGTTCCTGCTGGTCCACATTTTTGGCTCCTACGATGTGCTCTTCTGTGCTATGATTAACCTCTTTAATTCCCAGGACTTGGTTCCCCCACCTCTAACCCTAACCCAGGGCTTGACACCTGGCTGATTTGTAAAGGTTTGTTGACATGGCTGCTAATCTGATCACTTAGGTGATGCCTGATCAGCACGTGACTGGGCATCTGGGAGGGTGTGATCTCTAGTGGAGAAAGAAACCAAGAGCCATCAAATAAATACTGGACCAGCTTCCCTCCATTTTATGTTCTGATAGGAAACCCAAGCTTGTACATGAACATATATAAATTATAGTGCAGATTAAACTAATAAACATGGAGCAAATTATCCTCCAGTCACACATAACATTTCTCTCCTTAGTAACCTGCCCTGGAATAGTTTAGCAACACTTTGCACCTGGAAGTACTTCTGATCACCTAGCTTAAATCACTCCTGCTACTGTAGGCCATCTATCACTAGATCTAGCTTCTGGGGAAATGCATAGGTCTTCAGTGTAGAGGTGGCTACCTAGTCTCCCTGCACCCTTGAGGTTTCCTTCAACCCTATTTGGTCTCCAAGATCATCTGGTATAAAAAAAGTTAGGAGGGCATGTGGATAGACTCTGAACACTGTTTTTTGAAGAGACAGGGCCTGCTCATTTCTCATTATCAAACACCAGCAATCTCCATTATGTGCCAGACAGCTTGTGGCGATGCCTTTGCCTCCTCAGTCTGGACAAGACCCATACCTCACCATCCAGAGCTGAGCTGGCCATTTGACAGTCTTGTCTCATCATTAACAAAATGCTCACAGGGGCAAGCAGCAGCACCACCAACTTGCTGATTAATAGTGATCAGTGAATGTTTAGGAAACATGGTGAGGGATGGTTTTGGTTTTATTAGTCTGTAAATACAAACAAGAAGTGTTGAGTTTGAGGGATGGCATTGCTGGGGGCTGGAGAGCACAGTAAGAGGTGATTCTGGACACTTCTATTCTTCTATCCTGTGGCCAAGACCATGGTGTTGTTACAAGGCAATTCTGAGAGGAATGGAGTCTTGAATAGGAGAGGAAAGGACAGATATGTGCTTACTGAGGCTTCTGCTCAGAGGGGAGGAGGCCAGATCCATGACCTCCCAAATCCCAGCTGTGAATTCCAGGTGTCTTTGATAGTTTGTCCCTGGGCTTGGTTCCTCAGCAGCCAGAAGAATCCCTGCCAGTGGGGCCATGTTCCCAGCCCCCCAGTCCTGGCCACCCATCTCACAACCAGCTAGCTCTCTTCTTGACAATCTTGCTGCAGGTTCTTTTGAAATAGATTCTTCAGGGCCTCATTTCCCAGCAATTAGTCAATGTGCTGTCATGTGTTTAATAGGTAGGGAAGCTGGGAGACAAAGGCATCCACAGCTGGGGGCTGGGAATTGTTTTCAACAAAGAGTGACATATTCTTGTCTGAAATGTCTGGAGACTTATTTGGCTTTTCTCTACTAGGGATGCTTAAAGTAGGGAGGGAGGAAGGGGAGAGAGCTTCTCTTTTGGTGAGGAGCTGGGGAAGCCTTGCTAAGTCACAACTCTTCTCCCAGAACTTATACCTTTGGACCTAACTCCTGTGGTCTGGAGCCTTAGAGGAAAGAAGGGGTCAAAGAAATAACAGAAGGCATTGAATTAAAAACGGGCATCGGGAGCTCCCCTTTAGCAACAACAGAATCTGCGGAGGCACCGGGCCAATCTAATTTCATCAAGACAGGCAGTAAAGACTTCCAACTATGGCTATGGCTGACATATCTCCAAAAACTTTGCCACTATTTTGCCTCCATTCCTCAGTTATTTGCTCACCTTCAACTGTTTTCTTGCATGGATGAAAATAGTGACAGTTGTCACAAAGAGCCAGAGCTAACATTTTTTGTAACACTTACTACATTTATTTAATCATCACTGGAACTCTACGAAGTAGGTACTATTATCAGTCCATTTTCCAGAAGGTGAAATAGACAGACAGAGGCTAAATGATACTCTGGGTTAAAGACCTCAAAAGTATGGGAGCTGTGATTTGGAAAATACAGGTGGATCAATTTCTAAAACTGATAACAATAGCAAACCAGCAACCCTCTGTGTTGATTTTCTCAAGCAATAAAATGATATCTGGAACAGCCATCATAATTGGAATCACCACCTGATTGTGTTTATGATAATCTATGGTCATTCTCCAAGATCCATCTCCGTCTTCTCACAGGCAAACAGGCCACTTGAATGGGGACGTGGGTGTCCTGGAATTAGTGTCAGTTCAGAATGAGTGTCCAACAATCCTCAAAAATGTGTTTATTTTCTTTTCTCCCATATAGTCACACAGTAATGTGGTAATGGCTGCAGGTCCTCTTGGTGAAGACTAAAAGAAAAATGAACAATCCATTTTTGGCAATGTAACAGGGTTTTCTTTACAGAACATGGCTTTTCCTTCATCAAGGGGTCTGGCTCTGTTAAACTGGCTCACATCTAGGAATCAACTGAGCAGCGTGACTCTCGATTTGGTGATTCAACTTCAGTATACTTATAATTTTTCTGTGTAAACAGATCAAGTAAGAATTCAGTATGCTTCCCAGCTATTTCTTTTCTAGAGACTCTACGATCTCTTTTCTAGAGACCTATGGCCGACACCAAGTCTGCAAGTCAGACTGTTCTAAGTACCGCTCTGGCTCCCAACACCTTTGCAGTAACCACATCCACCTAATATATGGTGATGAAGTACTGTGATTTGACCTGTGCCTCTGCAGAATCCCAGTTTGATATTATTTCCATTGCACTTAGGGATCTCAGTTTGATGGCAGCAGTTCCCACTGTAATTTCTGACCTATAGAGAAGAGCAACCACAGAGCTCTTCAAGGATGCTGGGCTCCCCTTGCACACTTACTTTTCACAGCCGTGGTGAAAGGTCTGTTCTCTGATATTGGTGAGTAGTTCTCACATGACGAATGCACTCCAACATTCCAATCTTCTAAGTCTTTGGATACCTCTGTCTTCAGCATACCAAGGAAGTTCTAGCATTTCAACTTCATTTAGTGGGGGCTAACCTTGGGTCCATGTTTCAGCTACCCAACTAAAACCAACTGTTAGAGGCCTTCTAAACCTCTAAGAAAAAAGTGAATCCAGAAGCTCTGCTTAGTAAGCCCATATCAATAAGCTTGGCCCCATCCAACTTTACATTCCTTTCATGCTAATCCCACATCCCCATACATATTCCCCAGGATTCGATCTATATAAATGGGAAATATCCTGTAGTCCTTGTGATGTGACTGCTTATGAGTCATATTTTATACCGCACCCTTTGGGGTCTGTTTGAGTTGAAAATAGTTATAGGTCTAGCAGCAAAGAAAGCACGGTTAGGTCCTGAGGAGAATCAGCAGTACTTGCAAGCAACTATCTCAATGGAGGCCAATATGATTCTTCGGGAAAAGGAAAACTAAATCCCTCAGGCAGGGGTAGAAGATGCTTCTACTGGCAAAGAAGATCCTGTAATTTAGGAACTTGAGGTCCCACCTTCATCATATGTTACCTATATGTTTCCATGCCAATTTTCAAGATCCTGTTTTTTCTCAACAGATGCCTCAACTTTAACAAAAGAGGCCTTACAAGGATGGTAACACAATTTGGGTAGTAATTCAGGCATTTGCAAGACTAGACTTTGGATTTGGTTTTTAGAAAGCCTGACCCTATACCTACAGGAAATGTTTTTGTTTGTATGTTTGTTTTCTCCAGAGAAATCAAAGAAGCTTTTGGGTGCTATATGCAGATCTTGAGCTGGGAATTTAAATTCCTAAGGTTATTTTCTTTCTCCAAGTTCTTTAGAATAGTTGGTAGCAACCAACCAAGTAATCCACCCATTATACTTCTTGTGTTGACTAAAATATTCTAACGTAGCAAATACTCAATCATCCAGAATCTGGTTTTCCATAGATACTTTATTAAAAGTAACTAAATAATATTTGACTCCTTTGCCATTTCATGCTACTAACCACCAATGTCCTCCAATAGACTCATTAGAGCCTTTAATTCTAATCAGATTCCAGAAAACTCAAAATCAATTCAGGGAATATATCCTTATATTCTCAGTATCAAATTCTGTATCAGTCAGAGTTCAACCATGAAAGTAGATTCAGTAGAATGGATATATAGATATAACCGTACAGAGAATTAGCTTATGTAATTGTGTAAGGCTGTTGTCCCATGTCTGATACCGGAGCTTGAAGTCCACAGGGCAGGTAGTCAGAAAGGAATATGAATGTAAAATATTGGGGGATCAGGAGTAGCTAAAACCAATAAGCACAAGCTTGAACCCTATGTGGACAGACTGGAAGACATGCCCATTCTAGCCTTTGACTTTGATGGTAAGCATATCCTATAGAGGCTGGGTGTTTCACCATGGAGCTAAACATACATAACCAGCCCAGGAGACAGAGAAACAGAAGAAGGCCCAGCTGCTGCTTCATGCCAACAAAGTGAGTCAACATATTGTCAATGACAGGTGGGCACATTGTCAATGACAGGAAAGATTCCTGCCTCCTTTTTACCTTCCAAATCTCACAAGAATCTCCTCTGTGGACCACTTTAACTGGTAACATAGTAGAAAGAGAATTCTGGGAAATGTGCATAGCCTGGCCAAGGTGACACATTACAAAGCTTAAAAAAAAAAAGCAAAGTCTATAGAAATAGGAGAAAAATACAAATCCCTAACTATGGTTAAATTTTTTAAAAATACTTCTCTTTTGATAACTGATAGAACAAATATACAAAAGATTAGTAAAATGTGGAAATTTGTGGATACAACCAAATAACCTGACCTAATAGGCTTTTGCAAATATTGGCTCCCCAAAGTAAAAGAATAGACATTCCTTTTAAGAACACATTGAAATATTCACTAAGCTAGATCATATGCCAGGCCATAAACAAACCTCAATACATTTCAAAAGACTGAAATCATGCAGACTATGTGATTTTGATCATAATGAAATTAAAAGTAGAAACCAAAACCAATAAATTATGTAGAAAATCTCTAAATATTTGGAAATTAAGCAGCACTGAAACAGGGGCAGAGAAGAAATAACAAGAGAAATTAGAAAATATTACACACTGAATGATAGTGAAAACACAATGCTGTGAGCTGAATGTTTGTGTCTCTCTCAGTATTCATATATTGAAATCTTAACTCCCAGTATATTGGTATCAGAAGGTAGGCCCTTGGGGAGGTTAGTAGGTCATGAAAGTGGAACCCTCACGAATGGGATTAGTATCCTAAGAGGAGACATGACACAAGAGTCCCAATAAGTGAAAGAAGGCTAGAGAGTGAGGTCAGAGTCAGAGAGAGAGATTTAAAGACAATGGAGACAGATGTTACAGTGATGCAGTTGCTGGCTTTGAAGGTGCAAGGAGCCATGAGCCAAGTAATGCAGGTAGCGTCAAGGAGCTGTAAAGGCAAGGGGATGGATTTTGTATGAGATCTTCCAGAAGGAACACAGCCCTGCCAACACCTGATTTTAGGTCTATGAGACCTGGATGAGACTTCTGACCTCCAGACTGTGTGATAACAAATCTATATTGTTTTAAATCACTAAGTTTTTGGTAATTTGTTGCAGCAGCAATAGAAAGTAACAGTCTCCTAAAAATTCTGCTAAAGTTATTTTTTGTTTTTCCCCATATTTAAATATTTATTTAATCTTTATTTTTTACAAATATTTAACCTTTAAGTAATGTTCTATGTCCCGTGAGGTTATGGTTCGGCCAACATTTTCTCACAAATCATTAGGCACTGCAGTATCATTTATTAGATAATCTATCTTTCTCTCAGCAAAATAAATTTATAATGTATTCTGGAATCTTGAAAAAATAAAGAGAGACATGAGGGCTTGGCTTTTCACTCTGTTCTCCACCACATGAGAATACAAGGAAAATATGACCATCTGCAAACCATGAAGCAGGGCCTCAACAGAAAATGGATCTGCTGGCACCTTGATCTTGGACTTTCTAGTCTCCAGAACTGTAAGAAGTAAATGTTTGTTTTTTAAGCCACCCGGTCTGTGGTATTTTGTTATAAGTCTGAACTAAGAAACAGACACATGAAAATTTGTGGGATGTAATTAAAGCAAAACTTAGAGGGAAATTTATAACTTTATTTATTTAGAGAGAGTGGGGAGAGGTAGAGGAAGAAGGAGGGAGAGAATCTTAAGTAGGCTCCAAACTCAGTGCGAAGCCTGACTTGGGGCTCAATCTCATGAACCTGAGATCATGACCTGAGCCAACATGGAGAGTCAGACTCTTAACTGAGCCACCAATACACCCCAGAAATTTATAACTTTAAATTCTTATATTAGACAAAAAGCAAGGTACAAAATCAATGATCAAAACTTCCACTTTATGAAGCAAAGGAAGCAAATAAAACCCAAGTAAGTTTGAAGAAGCAAATAGTAAAGATAAGAACACAAATCAATGAAGTAGAAATAAAACGAGAGAAAATCAACAAAGCTAGTAGTTTGTTTTTGAAAAGACTAATTAAACTGATAACCCCTAGTTAGAATGATCAAGAAAAAGTCAGATAAAATACAAATTATAATCACATAAAGACAAGGACATCAGTAGAGATCATATAAACATTTGAGAGGTAATTTGAGAATATTATGACAATGTTATGCCCATTTGATCTCTTAGCTGAAATGGATAAATTCCTTGGAAAAACACTTGGTCAGAACTGATGTAGGAATGCATGGAAAACGAAAACATTCTTCTGTCTATTAAAAAATGGAATCTTCCCACAAAAAGGATTTACTGTTGAATTATATGTCAAATATTTGAAGAAGAAAAATATGAGGAGAGAAAACTTTCTAACTTGTGTGATGAGCTCAGCATAACTTATTACCAGAGAAGGTAAGAGAAAATTAAAGATTAACATCTATCATAAATATAGATAGAAACATCTGCAACAAAATATTGGTAAATAAAATCCAGCAATATTTAAAAAGGATAATACATCATGACAAAGTGTTGGTTCAGCGTTTGAAACCAATCTACGGAGTTTATCATATCAGAATAAAGGAGAACAGTCACATACCATTTCAATGAATGTAGAAAAAGCATGTGACAGAATTTAATGCCAATCATGATAAAAGCTCTCAGCAAATTATAAATAGAAAAGAACGTCTTTATCTGATAAAAGACATTTTTAGAAAGCCCACAGCTAACATTATACTCAATGATGACATTTATATTATTGGAACAAAGAAAGAATGTGTCTTCTCCTATTTTATTCAATGTTTTATTGCCTGGCAGTCCTTGCCAGTGCAGTAAAACAAAAGAAAGAACAAAAAATATAAGGCATACAGATAGGAAAAAAGAAGTAAAATGTTCTTCATTCATAAGTGGCAAGATTTTTTACCAACAGAAAATAGAAAAACAAAGGAATCTATTTAAAAATCATGCCACAATTAATATGTGAAGGGAATAAGCCTGCAAAACACAAGGTCAATATGTAGACTGACATAAGACAATTAAATATGAAATTTTTTAAAAAAAATCATATATAGTACCTTAAAGTAAAATAGTTGAGAGTCAATATAACGAAAGAAATGCAAGACTTCTAAAACCTATATAAAACATTGCAGAGAAAAAACAAAACAAAACAAAAAAAACATTGCAGAAAAATTAAAGAAGACCTAAGTAGATGGAAGGCTGTGTCAGTGTTCTGGACTGTAAGACTCAATATTTGTAAGATTTCAGTTCTCTCCAAATCGACCTACAGATTCAGTACAATTTCAATCTACTCCAGGGGTTGTTCTTTGTGAATCAAGAAGCCGACTCTAAAATATATATGGAAATGCATAGGATTTAAAAAAAAAAGAAAGAAAAGAAAAAGAACCCACCCCGCCCCCCCCCAATACCAAAACCTCGTAAAAGAAGAATTAGGGCTCACACTATTTTATTTCAAAGTTAATATAAAACTACAGTAATCAAGTTAGTGTTGAATTGGTACATTAATGGAACAGATCAGAGAAGTCACAAATATATAGTCAATCGATCTTTGACAAGGATGGCAAGGTAAATCAATGGAGGAAATGATAGTCTATTCTATAAACGGTGCTTACATCATCTGCTTTATATAAAAAAAAATGAACTCACATTCCTAACTTACACCATATGAAAAAAATTAATTTGACATGAATCATAGATTTAAAGGTAAAAACCATCTGAAAGAAAACATAGAAGAGTATCTTTATGATCTTCAGATAGACAAAAATTAGGCAGGACTCAAAAATATTCTAATCATTAAAAAAAAAAAAACCACCTAAAAACTTGGCCTTTATCAAAACTAAAAAACTGCTTTTCGAAAGACAACATCAAGAAAATGAGAAGGCAAATCTCAGATTGGAAGAAGATATTCACAATATGTATGTCTGACAAAGGATTTGTTTCCAGAATATATAAGTTCCTACAATTCAATAAAGAAAAGACAAATAGGTAAAAAAAAGTGGACAAAAGACTCAGACACATCATAAAAGATTTATATGAATAGCCAATAAGCACATGGACAAGTTATCTACATCAATGATATCAGGGAAATGCAATTAAAACTGCAATGTGATACGAGCTCATATCTACAAGAATGAATAACATTTTGAAAAGTGATAATACTAAGTCGCTGGCATGTAAAACAGCTTGAGAGTTCATTCATTGCTGGTGGGATCATGAACTAGAGTAACTATTTTGGAAAACTGGTAATTTCTTATGAAATTAAACACCTACCAGCAAACTGACTTCTAGGTATTTACCCAAGGAAAATGAGACATATCCTTGAAAACACTTATACAAGAATGTTTGTACCTGCCTTAATTGCAACAATCCAAATACCCATCGACAAGTGAATGGATAAATGTTCATACAGTAGGATACTAGTCAACAACAGCAAGAATAAGGAAAAAGGAACAAACCTTGGATATGTGCAAAAAAGTAAATGAATCTCAAAAACCTTATGTTGAGCAAAGGAAGCCAGACACAAAAGTGTACATACCATATGATTCAATTTATATGAAGGCAGAAGGAAGCTTTAGTGATAGAAGTTAGATGATTGGTCACCTGGGTGGGGATGGGGATTGACTGCCAAGGGGCATTAAAGACTTTCTAGGGGTATATAGAAATGTTCTATATCTTGATTATAGTGGTGGTTACCCAGGTATATACATTTGTCAAAACTCTTATCTTACCATGCATTTAAAATAAGTGCTTTTTATCATATGAAAATTATGCTAAAATTATACTTAAATTATATTGTAATCACAATACTATTGGGGATGAGTTAGTCAGAAGCATTGGGGTGCCTGGGTGGCTCAGTCAGTTAGGTGTCTGACTCCTGATTTTTGCTCAGGTCAGGTCATGATCTCAGGATTGCGAGATTGAGCCCAAAGGTCAGATGCAGAACCTACTTAACATTCTCTCTCTTCCTCTCCCTCTGGCCCTATGCCCCTGCTTTTCTCTCTCTGAAAAAGAAGAAGAAGAAGAAAGAAAGAAGAAGAAGAAGAAGAAGAAGAAGAAGAAGAAGAAGAAGAAGAAGAAGAAGGAAAAGGAAGAAGAAGAAGAAAGAAGAAGAAGAAGAAGAAGAAGAAGAAGAAGAAGAAGAAGAAGAAGAAAAGAAGAAGAAAGAAGAAGAAGAAGAAGAAGAAGAAGAAGAAGAAGAAGAAGAAGAAGAAGAAGAAGAAGAGGTGTTTGCTGACAGCTTGAATGGAAAAAGATCCCTGCCTCACCACTATTTGCAAATTAATCATATTTTCCTTAGGTTGGAGACAGTTGTAAGGGGTAACCTACTTTCTTTTTGGTCACAAAGGACTTAAATAGTGGTGGATAAAGAAATATGTTTTACATTCTTTTAAAAAAAGCAAACAAGAAGAGTATGCACACACACACACACACAGACCACAAACCTCCTTTAATAACCTGTTTGATGACAGTTCTATCACTGTTGCAGAACATTCTGTTTCAGGTTTAATTTAAATCCCTCAAGTTGCATTGCACTCATCTTTCTTTTTGTCCTTTGGGAGATGGAAGCTTTCCCAATGCTGGGCATGCATTTCTCCTCTTATAATACAAAATTATCTTTCCTGGGTAGAGTTTTAAGGCTGGAGTTGTTTGTAAGTATGTAGGTAACCCCTAGTCCAGCTGTCCTACAATACTCTCCTATGGCCTACATACATCATTGAGGGTTTTTTTTTAGGGTTTTTTTTAAATTTAAGATTTTATTTTTAAGCTATCTCTATACCCAACACAGGGCTCAAACTCACAACTCCAAGATCAAGAGTTCCATGCTCTAGTGACTGAGTCAGCCAGGTGCACCCATTATTGAGATTCTTTTTTTTTTTTTTAAACTTTTTTTTTTAATTTTTATTTATTTATGATAGTCACAGAGAGAGAGAGAGAGAGAGAGAGAGAGAGGCAGAGACAGAAGCAGGCTCCATGCACCGGGAGCCCGACGTGGGATTCGATCCCGGGTCTCCAGGATCGCGCCCTGGGCCAAAGGCAGGCGCCAAACTGCTGCGCCACCCAGGGATCCCCATTATTGAGATTCTTAAAAAATTTGGCAGAACAGTCCTGGGGTCTTGAGGTCCATGACCTCGGTGTACTCCCAGGTGGCTTGAATACACTGACACGGCCTTTCCTTTCCTTCCACAGGAAATGCTGAAGGATGAGGTGCGGACACTCACCTACCGGAACTCCATGTACCACAATAAGCATGTGTTCAAGGACAAAGTGGTGCTGGACGTTGGGAGTGGTACCGGGATCCTTTCCATGTTTGCTGCCAAAGCAGGAGCCAAGAAAGTGTTTGGGGTGAGCATGCCACTCCCTCCTGCCCATTGGCTGCCTTTTTTTTTTAAGATTTATTTATTTATTCATGAGAGACACACACACACAGAGAGGCAGAGACACAGGCAGAGGGACAAGCAGGCTCCATGTAGGGAGACATGGGACTCGATCCCAGGACCCCGGGATCACACCCTGAGCCAAAGGCAGATGCTCAACCGCTGAGCCACCCAGGGGATCCCCTGCCCACTGGCTTCCATAGAACCAGCCCCTCATTGCCTTACATCTTCTCCTGTCCTTCCTACAAGTGCAAACCCAGGGCCATCCCTTGCTGGGGCCATACCCTCGAGGACAAGTAAAGAAAATTAAATGTGACTCTCAGGAGGTGGGGGCAAGCTCCCATGGCATTGGTCCTGGCTCCTTGCCCTGACAAATGCTGACATTTACAGAGGATTTTTGACTTTCTGGAAATCATTCTGGTCATGATTACCTTAGAACACTTAGTCCTACCATCAGCTTGAGAAGCAGTGCAGTGTGGTTATATGTGTGAGCTTTGGCTTGAATCTCTGCTCTGTGTGACTGTACCTCACTTTCCTCATCTCTAAAATGGCCATAATAACAATACCTCACCCATGGAGTGATCGTCTAGAATGAATGAATTTAATACATATGTAAAATGCTTAGAACAGGGTCTGGCATATGACTAATGCCCAGTGTCTAATATGAATATAGTTGGGATGAGGCCCTAGGGGATAAGAACAAGATAATCTCCTTCCTTTATCCTTTAAAAGGCAAGTTGGTAGGTTTAAATTCTGCTACTCTGGCTGCTGCAGCCCCTCCAGATGGAAATGGAGGCTGACCCTCTGGGAAGCCTCCCAGCTTTCCTCTGGCTCCCACTACACAGCTGTGTACTGCCTGATGACAGGGAGGCTGGGGGGTCTGGAGCTGGGAAGAAACCCTAAAAAAGAAGAGCCCCTGAGTGGCTGGCTGATATTTGCAAAATGCAGAGGGTCCAAGGCTGGAATATGGGAATTAGTCTTGATCAAAATTTAAGACACACTACAATTTAGCTCCCAGCATGTGCATGAGACAGCTGTTTGCAGAGACCCATGGGAGCTGAGCAGCTCTTGGTGGGGCTTTGTTCCCTGTGCATTTAGCTGCATTGTCCTGTAGCCTGTGCTGACAGCCCCAGAGCTTCCACATCCCCTTGGCTACCCCTCACTTGGCCTCAGAGGCCTATCCCTGAGTCCCCAGGAGGGACAGTGTTCCTCCTCCATGCCTGGCTTAGAAAGTGTCTGGGCCTTGGCTGTAGAGGGTCTTCTAGAAATGCAGGCCATCCTCAAGGCATCTCCACCACAGACTTGACTGGAAAAGCTATGGGGTACTCAGCTGAGGCACTCGCTAATTTGATAGGCCAACCCAGATGCCCCAAGTCAAGTCCTGCCCTCTCCACCTTCCAACTATCCTTCACTGTGCCTTCCTCACCAGAAGGGAGGCTTCCCAGCAAGGGACAGATTCCATGTCCAGTGAGGTCAAAGAGCCTCTAGAGGGGACTTGATTTTTCTGGCCATCCCCATGCTTTCCTTCCCAGCACCATCTCTGAGGCCTCTCCGCCCCCATCTGGCTGGGGCATGGGTAGCTGGGCTGCCCTTCACTGGTTTCCAAGTGGCCAGCGGCTCCTCCTACAAAGGCGCTGTCAGGAGGCGCCCACTTGGCGCCTTCCAGCTGTGGTGACTATCCCAACTGTCCCAATCTGTCTGCTTCATGGTCTTTTGCTGTCACAGCTCTTTTATAAACAGCTCCCACATTTAGCTGGGCCTCTTTCCTGATGGCTCATTTCACAGTTTCTCCTGTTCCAGGTTCCCTCTTCTACCCGCTGCTCTTCTCCAGAAAGAAAGAGCCAGGGAGAAAGAGGGAGAGAAGGAGAAAAGGAGGAGAGGAGAGAGAGGAGAAAGGGGAAGAGAGGAAGGGAGGGAAGGAGGGAGGGAGGAAGAGAGGAGAAAAGGGGAAAAGGAAAGCAAGATGGGAAAAGAAAGAAGGCTATAAGGCCACCAGGATGCTGGGGCTTGGGGGCCCTCTGCTCTGAGTGGTTCACATGCTTTGTCTTATTTAATCCTCCCAATGACCAAGTAAAACAGGGACTCTTTCCTCACTTATGAGGAAACTGAGGCACAATTGGAGAGTGGCTGAATGGGAATCCAGGCTGCCTGGCTCCAGATCATGCATTCCTCACTGTGAAACTCCACAGCCTCTTGCAGATGGATGCCAACATGGCGAGCAGGGGGAAGAATTGGAGCAGCACAGTCCCAGAGAAAGTGGGATCAGAGGCCACAGGAAAGGGCCCATCCTCTTGGGCTCTGAGCCTGATGGAGGTCTATCTTCTCTGATGGAACCATGCCTCCTGACCCTGCAGGTGCCCTTACCCCTCCCCAAGACTTTGATGGAGGCTGCAAGCAGCTCCCTCCAGTGCTCCAATGCAAATACTCTCCCGGAGGCCCTGGGGACAGTCTGAGGGGGGTCCGGAGTGTGGAGGTGAGTGGCAGCCTCTGTGGGGGCCAGCTGAGGAGGTGAGAGCAGCTGTTAACAGCTGCCTCTTTGGCTCCAGCATCCTCTGGCCCTCCCCTGATACATGCCCCAGGCTGGGGCTTGATCTCCCACTATTCCCACAAGGCCCCCTCTCAGCTGCTGGTCAGCTCATTTCTCACATATCTTGGCCCTTCGTTTAGGAGATTTGGGGAGTTTGGAAAGACTTGGAGATTAAAAGAATTAATTATCTCAAAGGTGGGCACCACAGAAGGGGTGAGAGTTAGTGTGTGACCTGTATGGTGGGATGAGTCTCAAGACTGGCCTTGAGGCCTTGATGTGGCATTTCTCTATCCTGGAATTGGGAGGTGGGAAGTAAGAAGAGTAAGGTCCCTGGACACTCACAGCAGTTCTGGCTATGGCTTGCCTTCCCATGTCCTCCTCCAGGAGGACCTCATCACATTCTCCTCTGGCCAGGAGGAGGCCTGCCAGCTTCTTCTGAGTCTCCCAACTTGAGGCCGGGCCCTCCATTGTGAAGCGGTGGCTGAGAGTCACGCTCATGACAAAAGCAGACAGATTCAAATGCAAGAGCCACTGGCCTGCTGATCAGGAGGGCTGTAGTTTTCAATTTGTCACAAAGTAATGATATGGCTGTGGGCAGGTCACAGTACCCCCTTAGGCTCAGCACCTCCATCAGGTAAAATGGTGCTAGACATGCTATGATCTTTTTTTATGCCTCGCTCCTTTGTTCTGTGCTCTTTCTAGATCGAATGTTCCAGTATTTCTGACTACTCAGAGAAGATCATTAAAGCCAATCACTTGGACAACAGTAAGACATACCTCCACATATTTTCCCATGGATGCAGGGGGTGAGGGGGCTTGCACTTTCTTGTTTGCGTAGTACAGACTGACATAAGAGGGAAGAGTACAAACACTTGGCCTTGGGATGGTGGAGCCCAGCTGAAGCCCTATTTGGAGGACTGTATACAGGGTTCCAAGGTTCCCCATCCCAGCCATGTCAGCCAAGGGCACGTTATTCCCAGCTCAGCTTCCATGGCTTAGCCACTATTCCTTCTGCTTGGCCCCAGCTGGAGGCATTCTATTGAGTTTTGCAAAACAGCAGCTATTCTTCCTCTTCTTCCCTCTCTGTAACCCCCAGCTCTACATCTCCCCAACGGCCAACCAGGGGCATTCTAGCAGACCCCAGGCTCTGCCTTTGGAAGAACGCAATCCTCTACTGCTCAGGTCCTCTATGGCCCTGTTGCTTATGATGCTGTCTTGGCAATTAAGCTGCCCTAAGGAATGGGACCTTCTCCAAGTTGGAGTCTGGTTATAAAGAGAGGCGCCCTCTCTTCCCTTCTTCCCCTCACTCCTTTCCCATGATTGCAACATTTCCCAGGCCTTTCCTCCTGGAACCTAGCTTGAACACACTCACACCACAAGTGTCTTCAATCCAAAGAACTCATTGCATCTTTTATCAGTCAACCTGATGAGATTTAGCTCCCAAGTCCTATGCTGAGCTGGGCCAGGTCATGTAGGATTTGTAAACTAGGAAAACAAAGTTGAATTTTTTTTCTAATGGTGGTTGGAGGCATTTGGGAGAACTTGATGCAAAGGAGAAGTATTTTCTATGGAGTATGGATAAGAATGGTTTGTAGGCAGCAAGAGTGTAAGCAGAGACACATTAAGGAGGCTATTTCAGTGCTCCAAGGATGTACTGTGGCATGGATAGTGGCAAAGGTGGTGGCAGTGGAGGTTAAGAAAAATGACCACTTTAGGCTAGAGGCAGGGGACTTGTTGATGGAATGCACATGGGAATGATAAAAAAGACAGGAGCAAGGGCTATCTTGCCGCCTTGAGTAATGGGTGGGTGGTGGAAGATTGAAAGTAGAGCATTCCTAGGGATGATAGGACAGAGAAAGAAATCAAACGTTCTTTTCAGCACATGTCAGGTTTGAGATGGACATCAGTAGATGTGTCAAGTAAGACTGGATATATGAGTCTGCAGTTCCAAGAAGAGCCAGAGTGTGGGATATACAACTGGGAATATTCAGCATTTGGATGTTATTTGAAGCTACAGAATGACATCGCTTAGGAAAAAGTATAGCTGGAAGAAAGGAATGGGCCAAATATAGGGCTCTGGGGCATTTTAACATCTGGAGGTCAAGAAGAGGAGAAGGGGCCAGCAAGAGGCAGAAAAGATACACCTAGTGAGGCTGATGGGCATTCAGGAGAGAAATGTACCATGAACCCAAAGGAAAGAGGAAGGGACAGCTGTAGAGGATGCTGAGAGATCATGTAAGGTAAGAACAGAGATGTGACCATTGAGTTTGGGCATATGGAGGTTACTGGTGTTCTAAACAAGAGCAGACTCAATGTAGAGGTAGGGACTGAAGTCCAGTTAGATAGGTTAAGGACACACCGTGAAGGGAGAGCTATAAAGTAAGTTTTCCTGCTGTATTGGGGAACAGAAAAATGGAGCTGTAGCTACAGGGGGATGTGGGTCCCTGGCAGAGAGTTGTTTTTGAAGGATAGAGATATGGAAATGTGTGATTCAATTGTCCAGTAGACAGGGAGATAAAGGAAAAAGATACAGGAGTGAGGCCCTTGAGTTCAGAGCACAGGTGCAGAGGTTATCCTTTTCCTTGGAGTAGGACCACTTGAACCACAGAAACAGAAGGAAAGTGGGGAGTGTGGGTCCAGATAGAAGTGAGGTGGT
Organism: Nyctereutes procyonoides; assembly: GCF_905146905.1. Lineage (NCBI taxonomy): Eukaryota > Metazoa > Chordata > Mammalia > Carnivora > Canidae > Nyctereutes > Nyctereutes procyonoides. The sequence goes on from NW_026575028.1 coordinate 4,811,162, forward strand.
GGTGGAAAGCCTCTGGTTTATTGCCTCCTTTTCCTTTTTGATGAATAAGACAGTTACTGGCAGAGAAGAGGGGGATGAGAAGAGACAAGAGAAGGGATGGAATGGTCTTTTAGAAGGAGGGAGGAAGGCAATACAATAGTAAGACTAGTGGGCATTGCTGGGGAATGGTCAACACCTGCTGGAGGAGTCAACATAGACAGGCAGGAAGCTTAGTCCACATGCGAAGTCCCCCTTACCATGCTCACCAGCTTGAGTGTAAGGAGGGCTTCCGGGGTGGGGACTCTGACAGGAGAGCACAGAAGCTGATTTCAATAATGGGTCATGGAATCTAAGCTGGGTAAGGCAGGAAGTGAGGAAGGGAGGGGGTGATGGTGGATGAGCGACATTAAAACGTTAGGGGTATTGGTGGACAATAAGCAGAGGTCCAGAAGCCTCTTTCCAGCCTGAGAAGGGGAAATGTTGCTCAGATGCGCCTGACCTCTGGCTTTGGTGTCCAGTCTCTGTTGGTTCGCTCATGGGAGTGAGCTGTTTTGTACTCTCCTCAGAATGTACCTGACATGGTCAGACGAGCGAGGTGAAGTCTCTACCTACCTACCAAAGATGAGAAAAGAAACTGGCCAGTTCTTTCTCTGTAATGGTGAAACAGCCCGACATCCACATGTTTTCATCTGCTAGCCCTTCCTCCAGCTCTGTACCGCAGGCAAGAGGCTTTCCCTTATTTAGCAGATGTGGAAGCTGAGGCTAAGAGAGCTGAGCTAGGGCAGAACCTGTGGTCTTGGCTCTTGCTCCTGTACTCCCTCCCAAAGTGTGTGTGCCTTGATGTGGAAGCCGCACCAGTAGCTGCCAATCCTGAAAATGAAAATTAAAACCTTAGGAGAGGAGAGTGGGTGCAAATAAATATCCACTCAGACATTCTCTCAGCCCTATCCCTGGGCCCTAAGGGACCTTCGAAGGACGTGTAGACCATTCCCTGCCTCTGTACAGGTTCACTTGGGCAGTGATGCCTGCCCTTGGAGAGAGGCTGTGCCCAGCCCCCTTACTCTTTATCCATCTCTTGCTGCCAGCTCTTAGGCTTTAGAACCATAGTGCCCCTGGCTTGCAGAGGGTGGCTTCCCGCAGCCACTGGTTGAAGTGGTGGGCCTGAGTTGGAAGAGGGGACGAACATTAGCTGAGGAGTGCCTGACCTCAGGAGGAGGGCAGGTTGGCTCTGTTGCCAGGAAAAAGAAAGCCCACAGCTCCTCATCATGCCCTCTGGCTCACACCTGAGGGACCTCCCCCTCCCCTCCCCTCCTTTGCTTCAGACTCCTGTACATTGTTTTATTCCCCTCCCTTTCCTTCTTCACCTCTTTCCTTTAACCCTCAGAACATTCCAATCTATAGAAAAGGTGCGAGTTCCTCTTTTTCTGAATGCTTTGAGAGCAAGTTGTTGACATGATGCCCCAACAGCCCTGAATACAGGAATGCACGTGTCCTACAAGCAGGGACATTTCCCTGCAGAGCCACACAGTGACCATCAAGATCAGGATACTAATGTTCTTGCATTGTCATTATCTAATGCTCAGATCCTACTCCTGCCTGCCATATGTCGAAATAGCATCCTTCACAGCAAAAGGATTCCATTTCAAACCACATGTAGCATTTAGTTGTCACATCTCTGGTTTACTTCAGGCTGGAGCAGCTACATCCTCCTCAACTGTTGTCACCTTGATGCTTGAGGATTAAAGGCCAGCGTTCTGTAGGATGTCCCTCAGTCTGGGGGCATGGGATGCTTCTGCACTGACCAGTTCAGCTGAGATGCTGTGCCCTTCTCCCCGCACATTCTTGGGGACGTGCAGTTTGGCTTTGTCCTGTCACTGACAGCATTGACTTTGATCACTGATTAAGGCCATGTCTGCCAGGCTTCTCCATGGTCAAGTTGTTCCTTCTCCTTTTGTAATTAGTTAAGATTTTCTGGGGGAGGCATTGAAACCATGTAAATATTTTGTTCCTTATAATTAATTTCTTATTTTATTCAAAAGGTTATATCTATTATTATAATACTTATTATGATACACAAACTATTCTTAATTTGGTCATAGGACCTCCTTTCAATCTGGCCTCTGCATCCTTTTGACATTCTTCATGTTTTTGTAAGCTTTCTCATTTGTTGGCACAAATGTTCCTGGCTCATCTTTTATTTTACATGGCTTTGTTTTAGAATCAGTCATTTCTCCAAGGAGTCTTGAGTTCATTTAGTGGACCATGGCGTTTTAAAAAATAGGATCTGGGGCTAAGTGTGCTCATTAGTTTTAGCACATGCACACACACCTTTACACAATGTGTGTTTCTGAATCTATCTATCTATAGATACTGTCAGGTGTGAGTTCACCTGATACCCCAGCTCTAACCAGCACCACAGGGTACTCTAACTTCCTTCCTTTCCATGTTGGAGATTCCTTTCTCTGATAGTGAAAAACCTGGCCCCCACTATTCTTAATATGTTTACTTATTGAATCAATCCCCCCATATGCGTGCCATATCCCATTGTCATCACCTCCTACCCTATGCAGATGTGTCTGTCACCTGCATAGGCACTCTCCTGTCCCTGCACAGACTCCAGTTTGCCGAGCCAGGCCATTTCCTCTGCCAGGACCCTCTCGCCCCCTTGGACTTCACCCTATCACCACCTCTTCATTGGGATGCCTTGCTTACCAGCAGTCAGGCTCTCATGTGCTGTGCAGGGCTGCCCTCATTCTGCTCAAGCTTTAATCCCCCAAGCTGGCCCCAGGTGGCAGCCACACACACCTCTTCCCTGGGGTCCCTGAACATCTGGTTTGCTCAGTCTCACCTTATGGCTTTAGGATGGAATCATTCCATGCTCTGTATTTTGATGGCTCACACTTGACTCTATGCTAGTGAGCAAAAGCCCAAGAGGGACAAACCATTGTCCCCAAGTAAACAAACCATTGTCCTCCCCATGCCTCATACCTGGTCCTACCCCTCATACCCAGTGTACTGAAGAGGAGGGAATGCCAGGACCAGGGGCCTTTACAAGGCAAAATTGTTCCCACTTCTTCCTTCCCGGGCATTACAACAGGCGGGTGGAGCTGGGGAGGCCACCCAGGGCCCCGTGTGAGGCACCCACTTGCTCAGCCTTGGTGTGTGTACTGGAAAGAGGACAGCTTGACTGTACAAATGCTTCCATGGAAATGCTTTTGAAATGTTGCAACAGCCAATTGTGTGGGGCTCAGGAGTGTAGGTGTAGAGACATAAATAACAACACAAGACATAAAATACCTGCTACCCAGAATCAATCAAGGCCTCTCCCCCTCCACCTCCGCACCCCTCCTGGGGAGGGGTTTATTCACATGGAGACGCACACCTCCACGAAGCCACCTGCAGTGGTCACGCAGCTTCACATGGCTTCTTCCACACGCGTGGCCCACTCACGTGCTCAGAAGCTCCTCTTTGATCGAAGCACTATGATTTCCTCTATTTCCCTGCTGAAGAGCTAGGGCACTGCCAAGATGCCTCCAAAGGTTGATTTGTTTGTGTAAGTTGACATAGAAGCTCAGGGATTGAAGAAATTTTTATAGTTCTAGAAACAAAAGAATTATAACCCATTTACTTCCCAGAAAACTAAACAGAGAAAGTGTATCCCTCCTTTCTTGTCTTTTTTTGTACCTGCATGCATCCTAAAGCACGAGTGTCATGGTTGAGGAGGCCTGAGCATAATATATTGCACAACAGAGTGGCAGTGGGCAGAGGAGGGGCAGCTTTGTACTGTCACCTCACCTTTCTGGTCCTCTGTCTGCTGCCTAGAGAGGAGCTATGTCCCTGCACAAGCCTGCAGGCTTAATGCGGGATGCAGGAGCATGTTCCTGGAATGCCTGGTGCCGGGCTTTGTGTGTAGTAGGCGCTTAACAAGCATTAAGTGTAGGTCTTTTCAGACCTCGTGCTCTACACTTTGCTCTTTCTTGGCCACATACTCTGAGACTTTCGTAGACGATGCTTGAATTCTCCACTGTGGCAGGTTTCCTTCTGTGGCCTGTGGTCATGCCATCCTGCATGGTGCCCCTGACAGGGACCCCACCACCAGCCACCTGGGAGCCATGGTTGTGAGAAGCATTTGCTTCTTGGGTGGGGGATGTCTGCATACCTGCAGGGTTGCTGACACTCCCTTTCTTTCCTCCGGGGCCACGGGGAGTAGAAGCCTCCTCCTCAAGCGGCAGCCCCTTCTCCTGCGTCCCCCGATGGTACTCCGCCCCCCACCAGGTCCTTCATTCTTTGCTTTGGTTTGAGTCACCGTATCCCCTCTCACCCTTGGAGTCATGCTAAGAAATAAATCCAACCAGGCAACTGAAGGGACCCAGATGCTGTGCTTCTGACACCACAGCCTCAGTTTCCATTAGCAGTCATGGAAAATGCATGTCACCTGGCACCGAGCTGGCATCCACTACAATCTGTTGTCCATACCCATATCTGTTGTGTATTGGAGTTAGCACCAAGTGGTAGCTCCTAGCCTATGTCTGAAATCCAAACTGATAGTCATCTTTTTTATTCATATTAGACTTCACGCTGGTAGATTTGGTCCTCCTTACAACCGCTAGGACTCCTGAGAGCGTGGCTCTCCCAGGGTCGTCCTTCTGTGCTTGGTGTTCCATATGTGTGATGGGTGCCCTGGGGTGAGCGTGCAAGCACCTGTCGGCTGGTCTGTGTTCAGCTTTGATCAGTGCCTTTGAATACAGCCAAATAGCCAGTGTTGAATCCATATAATAACATGGCATATCCAGGAGGATGCCATGGAAGCAAGGCCTCGTCTGAGTCTCCATTGGAAGCCCCCACATGGTGTACTACAAGCACAGGGGGAGGCTTAGGGGGTGGTGAAAAGCACTGACTCTGGAACGAGGCTTCCTGGTTCACACTTAGTTCTGCCTGGTTAGCTTGTGATCTTGGATACTTTATTTTCTGTGCCTCAATTTCCCCATCTGTGAAATGGGAACAATAGTGGAGCATACCTCACAGGGTCATTGTGACAATTCCGTGTTACTATATGCAAAGCCATGGTGTGCCGAAACAGGCTCCTACAGGCTCCTCCTGAGGGCTAATTGTTAAATTTTCAGTATATGAAATGGATGAAGTCACCTTGGTGGCTTGAAGCTGGCCACAGTGGGAATATTTATACCACAGAAATCAGCAAATGCTGCAAATCAGAGCTACTTCCCCTGGAACCCTAGTTGTTAAGTATTTACTAGCATACCACTGTGTAAAACATGATGGTATCCCGTGGGCAGTAAGCAGCCAAAAATGTTAGCTATTGTTATTATTATTTCATTTATTAACTTGACTAATAGCCCTGTCAAAAGAAGAAATGAGATTAATCAGATCTAATTGTTTTTAATGAACCTGTGCTAGTGACTCCTGGAAATTGCTACTTCCTTTCCTAACTGCTTGTGAAACAGCCTATTAATAATCTTAGGGCTGGTTTTCCCACACTCATTCCTTCAGGCATTGTTGTCCCACACTCCACCTTCCACACCCCATGCCAGGTGCTGGGCACCAACCACAGGCTCTGGTGAAGCTCACCATCTCACAGAGAGGACAGACACAAACGCAAGTAAACAGACATCATGATAGAATTACAAATTGTGAAAGGTCTTAGAACAACTCACAATGGCGTCATTGAGAAAACTGGGGTGTCCACTTCCAACTCAGGGGTCACAATGGCACGCCAGAGCTGGCTCACACCGCTCACACAGCCTGGCTCTTTTCTTCTCAATTGTGCACGGGTGGCATCTGGTGTAAGCAGAAATAAGCCATGGTGGAGACATTTACACCCCAGATACCAGTAAGCACATTTGCCCCACTCCCAGAGCCAATTGTTAGACCCTGACCAGCGCAGTACCGGAAGTGAGGAAGCTTCTGGAGAGAGAGCAAGGAGGCACAGAACTGATTGACAAAAAGGCCAGCTGCTGAGTGGACAGAAGTGTGCACACAGAGGGACCGCCTGTGCCCAGTTCCCTGAGATGGGAGACACGTTGTGCTTGTCCCATGTAAGCTCTAACTAGTGAATGACTGACACTTGGGATGAGTTTTGGAGTCCTGGAGCCTAGGGGAGGTTTTGCTGCCTTGTACATTTGCACTGATTCAATCACCCTGTCCAGTACCACTGCCTTCCTAATCCCTGCCCCACTTGGCCAAGCCTGTACAATCCTCTGTCTGTGGCCAATGTGTGAGGTATCTACCCAGGCTGTGCTGTGCCAAGGATCCTAAGAGGTGGGAGATAACTTGGGGTGCGGGTGACTCCCAGTATGGTTTGATTGCCCAAGTGTTAGTCCAGCCAGGGAAGGTCTCTGGCCAAAGCTATCAGGATTTGGGAGCTCTAGCTAAACAGACTAGGCCCTCGAGCCTCAAGGGAGCCAGAGCAGGCTAGGACACGAAACCAGGCAGATTATGCACTAGAGTCAAGGCAGAAGCTCAAGCCCTATGCTCTTGGGCAAAAGGGGGGCTGGGGAAGCAAGCCATATTGAAGTTTCTACTATATTGAGGCTGCAACACGCCCATGGCTCATCTATGCCACTCCAGCTATGGGGTCCATTTCCAAGTCCTACCAGATATTGAGGGTAAAGTTGTTGTCCTCTTTTGCCCACCATTACTAGCTCAAGAATGGGGCTGGGTTTGATCTTGTCGGAGAGGTTTATCCAGGTATCTGGACCCTGGAGAAGACAAGTGTGGGAAGTTGAGGAAGAGCCAATACCAGGGAGGGGGATGGGTTCCTTCTCTGCCACCCTGATGGCTCATGATGCTCTACATCTCCTCAGCCTACTAACAACCTGACCAGCCTCAGGAGAAGGATGGGTCAGTCCTTGGCCTTCCCTGATTTCTTTTCCCCCATCATTCCCAGGCAGTTGCTTGGGAATAATAATAATTATTCCCAATAATTATTATTGGGAATTATTATATAATAATCCCACAAGGTAGGTAAGTCAGGTATTATATCCACTGGCAGATGAAGGAAGGGGAATTTCTGGGAGGCAGGTGACTTGTATCAGGTTATACAACAGGCCTAGCTTTTGGCTCTACCTTTCGATTTCTCTAAACTCCAGTTTTCTCATTAGGCAGATGGAATAATAAAACCAACCACACAGGTTCTTGTGAGGGTTACAGAGATAATATAAGTAAGATCACTCTGCAAGCTGCTATTCAAATGCTAGTAATTTTTTGCTATCATAATTAGGACAAGTTTGAGGATCTTTTGTCTTTGAACCCAAATACCCTTTTCTTTTTTTTTTCAAAATTGCTTATTCACCCATTCATTCATTCAACAATGATTTTTGAATGTTTGTGAGGAGTCAAGTGCTCTGCTAGGTCCTGGAAATGGGAAGCTAGAACAGACAATTAAGAAGAGGAGACCATAGCCTGGAGGCAAGTCAGGCCCTTGGAAGGTGTGTGGCAATGGTGTGGGTGTTGCCAAAATAGGCTTGTGAACAGCTTGGCAAAGGGGTGGCTAGTGGCCATGCTGCGGTGGGGATGGCATCAGAGAGGCTCTACTACTCAGAATGTGCTCCCTGCCTCGCACTCATGACCCTCATGCCCACTGCTCTGTGGCACAGAATCTGCTCTGGGGAACAGAAGAGTCTAAACTGGACCACTAACTTTGGACCTTTGGGGGCGGGGGGTTGACGCTGATGGACATGCTGGAGGCCCAGATGACATCAGGCTGGCCCGATTTGTTGTTGTGTTAAGTCAGACAAATAACCTTAGAGAGTCAGATTGGCTAGCTTTCTGTAATAAACACTCAAGATAAAAGGAAAACAAATCCAAGAAAGAAAAAAGTCTGGATGTCTAATTTGCAAACTTGAAATTACGGAGGAAAAATCTCCCAATTTAGAGTTTAGAGCGTATTTGCTCCTTATCGTGCACTTTGTTGTGATTAGTCATTCCAATATTGGTAAGCCAAAGTCCTGTTACCTGAACAAACTTTCCATCATCTCTATCGAATAAAAACATAGCTTCAAAGAGTGACCTCAAAGCAGCCTTGAGCTGACACAGCGTTAGTGTTGTGGGGTCTGGATTGGGAGTAGAGTTCTACTGCCCATAGCTGCTTAGAATCTGAGTATCTAGTATCTGAGTGGCTAGGATGCCCTTGAAAAGGCTTGAAGTGGAGAAGGTTCAGATGCCCACACAGTTCTTGGAGCCAACCCATTGCATTGCACTGGCCAATACCCCCCAGTTGGTTGCTATAAAGCCCACCACAAGAGGTAGCATTTTGCAGATTGGGAAATTGAATCTGGGAGCTTAAGTGGTTGCTGGTGGTGACTATAGAAAACAGGAAGAATATCCCTGATGATTCAGATGGGCAATTATATTTGGGTCCATGGAAACAACGTGGCCTCTTTTTTTTTTTTTTTTTTTTTTTTTTTGTCAGCCTCAAGGAATTGGTGCAAATTAGAGTCAAACTGCACATTGCAGGCACTGGTTCTTTACTGCTGTCAGCTACTTCTACCAGTAAACTTTGCAGAATGCCTTTTACATTCTCAATATAATATTTTGAGAATTAAATCATTTTGATACTGCAGAGCATCTTTGGGATTTTTAGGTTTACTCCCCCTCCTTTTTTCCCCCCACAATAAGGAAACTGAGTTCCCAAAGGGAAGAAATGTTTGATCAAGGTTTGTTGTCAGCTGGAACAAAAACAGAAGTTGTCTGCCTCTAAAGCACCAGCATAAGGTTGTGAAAATTGAGCATTGTACAGAAGCACCTGAGCGAGGGGATGAGTGGGGTCTGAGATCCAGTCCACAGCTGGACTGAGGGGAGGCCTGCCTTTTTTCCTTTCTCAAAGGGCCAATCTACTCACCAAACGAAGCAAGAGCTACATCTGCTCCAAGAAATGTTTGGATGCAGAAGGTTGATGTTAAATCAACAGAGGCACAGACTGTTGATCTTTTTAAAATAGATTTAATTGATTCCTTCTGTCTTTCTATGACTCACTGTGTGTATCTCTCTCATCTATCTACCTATCATCTGTTGGGCCCATAGTGTTCAGGATATAGCAACTAATACATAAAGTGCTACTGCAGAGAACAGGGATAGCATTCATTCATGCTGGGGACACCCCAGGAATATTCTCATCTGTGAGACTAAACTATAAGTTCTTGTTCATCTCTGCTTCTTGAATTCCTACTAGAGTCCTATCCATGGAATCATCCCTGGTGAATCATATACTAGTCACCCAGAGTGGAGACTGGGGGGCACCCCGGGTAGAACACATCTTCTGAGCCACATAGAGGTCATGATCTAATGCAGGAGATGGAGCAGACCTATAGCCGCATAGACACATGCAGACATTAGGGAAAGCTTTCAATAAATGTGCAAAGCAGGGCACCTGAGTGGGTCAGTTGGTTAAGCATCTGCCTTTCACTCAGGTCGTGATCCCAAGGTCCTGGATTCAAGCCCCACATCAGGCTCTCTGCTCAGCCGGAATTGCTTCTCCCTCTCCCTCTGCCCCTGCTCCTACTCTCTTTCTCTCTCTCTAATAAAATCTTTTTTTTATAAAAGAAATGTGCAAAGAAAGAAGAAAGGGAGGCCACCTTGAGAGCATCACAATAAATGAAAGAAGTCAGACAGAGAAAGATAAATACTGCATAATTTCACTGAGAAGTGGAATCTATAAAACCAAACCAAAGCAAACCCAGACTCATAGATACAGAGAACAGATTGGTGGTTGCCAGAGGTGGGTTGTGGGGAATGAGTGAAGGAGATTAAGAGGTACAAACTTCCAGTTATAATATAAATAAGTTGTGTGGATGTAATAATGTGCTGCATGAGGAATATAGTCAATAATTTGTATCAACTTTGTATGCTGACAGATGGTAACTAGACTTATCCTGATGATCAGTTTGCAGTGTTCATGTACAATGTCAAATCACTGTGTTGTGCACATGAAATTAATATAATATGATATGTCAGTTATTCTTCAGCAACAATAAATATTTGTAAAAGTAAGACAAACCAAGCTTTGCACTCAAATAATGAGGCAGGTGGGTCAGGCATGTATTTGTCAGTTCTTTTTCAGAATGAGAAATAAGTTGGGCACTCTCAGCATTTTCAAAAATTCCTTACTTTGTCCCCTTATGAATCCTCTTGGTTCATCTTGGGCCCTGCTCTAGTTTGAGTTCCTGCTGTTGGGTTGTAGAACTTCCAGAGGAGCAGAGGTTTGAGACCTACTCCTCCCACCCCTTCAGAACCTTTTAGAGAAGACTAGGCCTTCCTGTTCTTACCACTTAGGCGTAGGGCTCATGAGTAGGAGCCAGGAAGGCCGCACAAGCCTGGGCTTCACTCTAGAGTGATCAGGACTACTGTGCATTTGCAAAGTGTCTGACTGCTTACGGAGGAGACCTTACCTGATTAAGACTTAATTAAACGCCAGATATTGGAGAGCAAGTCATCGTTAGAGGCTGCTAATGGACACTTCATCACCTGTATTATCCAATGTGAAGACATGAAACAAAACCAGTGACCTGTGTGTCCTTTGTCATCCAGGAGCCTCTAACATGAATGAATTTTTGTGAAGCTCAGTTTCAGGACAGATGTGTTCTCTTTGTTTGTACATGCTTTTGTTTGTTTGTTTTTCACTCCTGAGTACAAGCTATTGTTCAATTTTCCCAGCAAAGCTCAGGCATGGTGTGATTTTTCAGAAGATGGTGCAGAAAGAGAATTTCAGAGCATGAATATGTGTATCCTTTCAGAGGAAATGCTCAGATAGAATCAGCCAACCAATACATCACCTTGTCAATTTCACAGCAGCATCTAAGATAGTGCTTGCTATGATCTTTGTAGCAACGAATGCAAAAAGAGACTCCAAAATTATGTGTATGACTATGTCAAATGATCAAAAACCCAACTAAGAAGTTTCTCCTGCCATGGAGGGATAGAAAGGTCTTGGAAGTGACTTATAAGCAAAGGCCACTAAGGGTTCTGGCCTTATCCCCTCACATCTCCATCAGCTGGTCAGCAAGGTGATGTCTACCTTCTTTTGAGCCTCGGCTATAAGCCTGGCACTTCACATTTGCTATTTCATTGTTATCAGTTCAACTACCCATTAAGTAGATACTACTTTCCCTGGTTCTGTGGGGAATTGGAGTTCAGTAGATCAAGTAACTTGTGCAAAGTCATATAGTTAACAATGAGCAGATCAGGACTTAAACCCCTGACTACCAAGCCCATGCTCTTATCAAGACACCAAATTACCATCCTTATGGACCTACTGGGGAATGAGCTCTGGATGTGAACAAATGCAAGAACAAGAGGCTTCCTTGCCCTTTGGATCTGAGCCATCACGGTGCCCTAAAATGGGTTGGGGACCATGATCAGAGTGTTAGAGTCATAGCATATCAGAGCAGGTCTCTACTTCGAAACCCATCATTCAATCCCTTTAAGCGTCAGTTCTAAATGAGAATAATAATAATGTACTTCATGGAGTTGCTGGGAAGATCACATGATATGGTACATATCACAGGCTTGGCACAGGGCCAGAACATAGTCACTGCCCAGTACATTTTAGGGAGAAAACATGCAAGTAGTTCACAGTTCTCTTTGTATAGTTAGCTTGGTGAAGGGTGAGGTATGTCACATCCTAAAAGCAGAATCAGAACAGGGCTAAAACCTGTAGGTCTGGCCCTGAGGTGGGGTGCTCATGGTTTCAGGCTAGGGTCCCTGCAAAGTGTGGCCATGGGGTTCTTATTTTCCAGTCATCACCATATTTAAGGGTAAAGTAGAAGAGGTGGAGCTGCCTGTGGAGAAGGTAGACATCATCATCAGCGAGTGGATGGGCTACTGTCTGTTCTATGAGTCAATGCTCAACACGGTGATCTTTGCCAGGGACAAGTGGCTGGTAAGTGTCCTGCATGCTGCCCCATTGTTGGTCTGCTGGCTGTCCTGCTGCTATACTCCTGGCCAACAGTTTAGGAAGAAGATGATGATTCCAGAGGAGGGTTAGGCTAGAAGGTCACCTTCTCCAGACCCCTCTCCTTAAACTAGATTTGCTTCAGGGGACAGAATGATGGTACCCAGGTCCAACATGTCTCCCACATTACTCTGTAGGTCAAATCTTGGCCTCTTTGGTTATAATCTACACCCATTCTCTGTTGTCAAGACAGAAATCTATTCTGGTCAACAGGTACCTAGGACTTGGTTAGCTGCCAGAGAGCCAAGCATGCTTCTGATCTTGGCTTCTCCAGGCTAAAGGGTCATGACACCTTTTACTTATGCTTACTGAACTTAGTTTTGCCCCAGTACATTTGTTCTATCATCTCCACATAGGTCCCTCAAACTCTCCCTGCTCCCAAGTAAAAATTGAGCATTACCATCTTAACCCTAACCCTGGCCAAGGTGACAGTCTGCTGAATGAGAAATGCTGGCAAGGGGATGCCTGTCTGGTGACTCTATGTGCAGTTCAAAATGTAATGTCTTTGTCAGGTGAATAGATTACGAGACCCATTTCCCCACAATTCATCAACAGAAACCTGGAGGGCTTATGTTTCCAGACCGGGCAGCTTTGTACGTGGTAGCAATTGAAGACAGACAGTACAAGGACTTCAAAATCCACTGTAAGTCACCTTTTAAGTTTTTGTTGGGCATTTTTTTCTTTTTGTTGGGCATTTTTTTTCTTTTTCATGTTTGTGGTGGGAAGTACTACAGTGGCCCTGAGGTGAGCATCCAGTCTCATGAACACAGCTGCTATGCCAATGGAGGAGTTTACCTGTGACTTATTCTGGATTATTCTCTCTATGTGTTTTCTTCTAGTCCCCAAAAGTGGGAGGTCTACAGAGAGAAAATAAGCAATGAGGTTGATGTAAGAGACATATGCTGGAGTGAGAGAATGAATGCAATGTGAATGAAAAATGACTGAAACAGCAGAAGCTAATTTTTGTAGAGAACATCAGGCCAGGGGGCTGGGAGCCTGTGGAGGTTCAGTTATCCCAAAAGTCCACAACAGGTGTCAGAAATGGCAGATCGCTAGCCAGGTTGACCATTCTGAATCCCGCTACTTCATGCTACTTGATTTTATCAAAATAACAGTGACTCTTCTTCATGTTACGTAAAATATATATTCTTTTTTGAGGTTATTTTGGAGGAATGGATGGCAGTGGGGGTGAGGAGACTTTGCGCATGCATATATGTGCACACATGTACATGCATGTGTTTGTGTGGTGTGTGTCAGGGACTCATATCAGGGACTCATATCCGAACCTAGATTCATACTGTTCAATCAGATGAAAACTTGTTCTTTTAGGGGAAAAAAACAGCCAAACAAACAAACAAACAAACGAACGAACAAACACCATCTCCAATGTTTTATCTGGTCTGAAAAGGATGCTTTGTTCTTTTTAATTTAGAGAACAGCATTTCTCAGTGACACAAACTAGGTCCTCAAGCTTATTCCAAATGCATTTTTGTCACTTAGAAACATCCATGTCTCCTCAACCAGAACTAAACACTTCAAAGGAGCAAAGGACCCCTCATACAGGCAAGCACATACACAATCCAACCCAAAGTATGATGCAGAAACTTCACATGATGCAAAGGGGTCAGCAGATTTGGGGTTCCTGCCCCTGCAGTAGTCAAACCTTCCTGGGCAAGATCACTGTGGAGGGATTCACAGACTGAGGATGATCAGTGACTTCTGCCCTGAGAGGCTGAGACTCAGTAGTTTGACAAATTGTTGCTCCATTATTCACACAACTGCCATCTAATTATTGCTAGTGCAACCTCAGCTGGACTGCACTATGGAATGTATACATTTGTTTGTGTGTTCATTCCCTTCTGGAAATACAACATCAAAGCACAAAGTTCAGAGTCAGATTCAGAACACAGAAATGGGACAGTTATGCCACCAGTCAATCTGGTGTCATTTCTAAAATTCGTTAAGCAATGAGAGGGAGGGTGGCCTCCATTAAATGATCATGTGCCGGCCCTGGGTTCAAAGCCTACCTGAATGACTGGAAGCAAATTACCTAACCTCTTTGGCCTCACAGACAGTATCATCAATCCCATAGACTAGTTGTGAGGATTAGGTGAGATGAGGTATATCAAAGGATGTGATGGCTCTTGGTGGTACGTGGCACCAGACTGATCTATGCTCTGAACATGTCCCTTTCTGTTTGTAGTTCTGGCAAGTGAGCCTGACTGCCAAGCTTGTTGGCCTCCAGTGGCTCAGAATCTAGGACAGATGTGCTCTCACCGTAGATTGTAGAAACAACTCAACAGTGAACATTGATCAAATGCATGTATAAATAGGACATATTTTTCCCTGGAGCTACATTATAATGCTGCTTTTGAAGTTCTTGCTGTGTAACTATACCAAATAGTGTTTTTGAGGAGAACCTTCAGGTGCATTCTTCATTCTTATGCGTAAATATTTATTGAGCCCTGACCCTGGGCACAGCTCTTTAAGGAACTTCCTCATGGTTTAAAAGCAAACATACCTTACCCTCCTCCTTTTTCTGGACTGTGTTTGGGAACCTGTGGCATATACGTTGTAGTGAGCCAGCTGGAGCTGGAGAGGACTTGCACAGACCCTGGGAAGTGCTAGAGGGAAGATCCTAGAGGGATCTCCAGGACTGGAGATCATGTGATTTAATCTCATGCTGCCCACTGCAATTTTCATAGCTTCTGGGAAAGAAAAACAAATTTAAATTAGCCTCCTTTTTTCCTGTGAAATGTTTACTCTGGAGTCGTCTTTTCTCTCTCTCTCACTCTCTGCAGTCTACTATTCAAAAAAACCCCAGACCCAAAAAATAAAAATCAAACATACATGTAAAACTTATTTTAAAAACTGTGAAGTTTTCTATTGAAACATTTTTTAATGATCCATTTTTGTTTTTAGTAAAGGAAGCAAGCCCATTTTAAAATCTGTTTCAAATAAACAGAGATTTTGGTTACTCTGAGTTCTAAATCAAAAGTAAAGCATAAAGGTTGTTGGTTGCTAAGGGAACAATTGTAAGCAAATTTCAGTTGGTTCAAGAACTAGCCAAAAAAGAAAAATCTTAAAGTGGGGCAGGAAACTGAGAAAAGCCCAGACTCTTTCATGAAGTAAATTGTTATAAAACAGCCTCTTTCCGGCCCTCTCCTACTTTCCACCACCCATTCCTCCCTCCTCTCCCCTCCCTTCCATCCCACTCCTTTTTTCTTTACGTTCTCAACCACATGCAACATGAAAACCAAGAATGAGTGAAACACAGAAGTTGCCCTCATTTTGCTCACCAACTAGGAGAGAACACAGAAAAAAGAGAGGCAAATGATTGGCATGTACTAGGCCCATTATATCTTGTTGAGTGAATGAATGAATGAATGAACAAATGAAGGAGTAAAAATAAGCAGTAGAAGAAAGCGCAAGGTGTAGTATTTTACCTCCAGAAAGGAAGAATCATTTTCAAAAATTTCTATTATAGAGGAGATTTATAGAATCTTAAAACTAGAAGGAAATGTGGTAGATATTCTATTTGATTTCTTATCCAATACATGAATTTCCAACCTGCTAAGAGTCAGAGGTATGGGCACCAGCTTCCTGGCACAGGAGAAGTTGAAAAGGAAGGCTTCCTATGGAGTCAGTGGTGCTTGCAGCCTGAGGGAGGGTGGAAAGGCAGGACCTCTTGGAGGGCTCAGTTCCTCTCCATTCGGCTCTTTTCCACCTTCACACCAAACATCCAGAGTTCTATTCTCTGGCTCTCTCCTATCTTATTTTATTTTTTACCATTTTATTTGTTTATTTGAGAGAGAGCACACAAGACCGGGGAAGTGCGGAGAAGAAGAAAGAGAAGGAGAAGCAGACTCCCCGCTGAGCAGGGAGCCTGACACGGGGCTTAATCTCAGGACCCTGAGATCATGACCTGAGCAGATGCTTAACCAACTGAGCCACCCAGGGGGCCCTCTCCTATTTTATACAAAGAGTTGTCTCTGGGCCTGAGAGACTAAAATGTATGAAACTATTGTAAACACCTTCTCTTCTGTCTAGAGGAGAAATGGCAAGTAGCACCTCGTGGCACTTGTTCTATTTTTCCCTCTGAGCCCATTTTGAGGCAATTCCATCTGCCCAGTGGAAAAACTGAAACTATGGCCAGGGTAGGGAAGGAGGATATAGCTCCAGCTCTCTCCAATGAAATATAAAGTTGGTTCTCTAGTAATTCATATATTTCTTTTTCTGCAACTGCTTTTAGGATTTTCTCTTTATTTTGATATTCATCAGGTTGATTCTCATGTGTTTATATGTGTTTTCCTTTGTACATATTCCCACTTGGGATTCTACAGTATTCTTGGATCTATGGATTAATGATTTCATTAATACAGGAAAATTTCCAGCCATTATCTCTACAAATATTTTTTCCTGACTGATTCTCTTTCTCTTCTTCTTTGGGGTCTCCGATTACACATACATTAGATACTGTTTGATATTATCCCATGGATCTCAAGTGCTGTATTTTTCTCTCTTTGTATTTAAGTTTGCATAATTTTTATTGACCTATTTTGAAGTTTATTCATTATTTCTTCTGATGTATGCATTCTGTTAATAAGCACATTGAAAGAATTCTTAATCCCTGATACTGTGATTTTCATTTCTAGCATTTCCATTGGCTCATTTTTATAGTTTCCATTTCACCAGTGAAATTCTCCATCTGTTCATGCAGGTTTTTCCGTTGGATTCTTTAACTTATTTATTACAGGTAATTTAAAGTCGCTATTGGATAATTCCAACATCTGGGCTACCTCTAAGTCTGATTCTATTGACTATATTTTCTTCTGATGATGGGTCATATTTTTTTTTCCTCTTTCATTAAACTTGTAATTTTTTCTTAATGCTGGGCAATGTCAATAAAAGAACAGTAGAGACAGATGCACTATATTTATGCCCAGAAAAGAGGATGCCTTTTCCTCTGCCAGGCTGTTAAAGTGGGGATTTGAGTTGATCTAGTCTGTCATAATGATAGGTTGGGGTTTGGCTGTTGCTTTAGTTACATTCATCATGCCAAAGTGCAGTCCTTTTTTTAGGATTTTCTTTTCTCCTTTTTTGGGGACAAGAGTTTGTTTTTTAGTCTGTAAACAAAAGTTCACAGGTCCTTCTGATGCTATTGTTTAAATTTAAATAAGAAAATTAATGACAATATTTCCTGGTAGCCAATGGCCCTCACCCCACATACACTCAGTCAATAAACAAGACAGAGTTGCAATGAAACATTAATCTGTTTGATTAGTGTTGTCTCCCATCCCTGCTCCACTGATGTTAAAGGAGCTAGTGGGAAATAAATGGTTAGCAGAAAGAAGAGGAAACAAATTAATGTCCTGGGAGAATTTTCTCCTGAATAACTGAAGCCAGGGTAGTCTAGCTAGGGAGAAAAACATGAATTAACTGAAATTAATTAATTAATCTGAAAAGGTAACTAAAATACTGGACATTGCAAAGCAGTATAGACCATTAAATATTTGGGAATGAATTTCAATTACAAATGCATTATCTGTGTGTTTGTATTGTGCTAAATGCTGGGTTATAGGCGCTGAGGATACAGAAGAAGTAGTCCCATGGTTGAGAGTGGTTAGAAAAGGTTTCACAAAAGCATGAGATATTAAGCTCACCATTTCTTGATTGTAAGGGACTTCTTTTTTGAGAGAGAGAGAGAGAGAGAGAATGAGAAAGAGAACGTGTGCACACGGTGGGGGGAGGGGCAGAGAGAGAGAGAGAATCTCAAGCAGACTCCCCACTAAGTACAGAGCTGGATCCCATGACCCTAAGATCATGACCAAAAGTCCAGTGCTTAACTGACGGAGCCACCCAGGTGTCCCTATAAGGGGCTTTAAAGATCATCTAGTACAAAGCTTTTCACTCTCTGGTTGGAATTACCTATAAATATCTTTTTAAAGATTTATTTATTTGAGAGAGTATGTGGATGCACATGCATGTGCAAGGGGGAGGGGCAGAGGGAGAGGGAGAGAGAGAATCCCAAGTGGACTCTCCACTGAGTGCAGAGCCTGATGTGGGGCTGATCTCATGACCCTGAGGTCATGACCTGAGCTGAAATCAAGAGTCAGACTCTTAACCAACTGAGTCACCCAGGCGCCCCTACCTACAAAGATTTGTAAAATTCCCGCTTCCTGGATCCCAAATCTGTGGACTCTGATTCAGTAAGTCTGGTTCAGGCCCAGGAATTTATATTTTAAAAGTGTCCCAGTTGATTCTGGAGCACAGAACCACTGAACCAAACTCACTTTACAAGCAAGCTCAGAGAAGAGGATGGATCTCTCACTGGTTGTACAGCTTAGACGGTGGCAAAGCCAAAGCTCAAACCACATAATGATAACAATCACTATGTATCAGCTGCTCTATGTGCCAAGCATCCCCTCCTGCACTTTACATTATATTATCACATTTAACCCTCAGGACAACACAATAGAGTAGCTGTGGTTATCATCATCTCTATTTTAAAGAAGAGACCAACTCTTTGAGAGCTGAATTTTTGCTAACATTACACAACAAATAAATGGCAGAGCCCAGAGTTGAAATCCAAAGCCAAGGCCTTTAACCATCACACACATAGACTCCCTTGGGTATTTGCCTGACACTTGCCCTGAACCTCAACTGAAGGCAGGGCTGAGAGAAGGAAGGAGCAGGAACATGGTAGCAGGTGTCTTAAGGAAAGATTTTAAATGAAGGCAACATGTTTAGTGTATATATTTTATCTGGGGAGAGGACTGATAGCTATTTCCAGACTGTAGAAGGGGATCTCCTCTGAAGCACATCCCATTGCCAACCGAGCGGCTTCCTTCTCAATCATAGGTTTCAACTGGGAATTTGGCACCAACCTCATGTGATTTAATGGTATATGACTGGCATCTTATCCTCAAGCCAGAATTTCACGAGTGCTCACCCTCTGGGAAATAATTATTTTCTCTGACTCTTCTCCCTGAGGAAGATCTTTGTGTGCCTTAGAAAGGAGTCAAAGAAGCACAGCTTTCACGGACTGTTCCCACCTCCGCCCTCACACACCCCCTCTCCTAAACATATAGAAACATAGTTCCCAAAGGTACCATTTGTTTGATGCACATTTTAAAAGGAAATTTAATCCCATAAGATTTTAGAGAAAAGCATCCCTCCTTGGATGCTTTTCTAGACTCCTCTGAATAAGTAGACAAATGAGATTCAGCTGCTCGGTAACTAAAGCCTCTGCTTAGGCCACCTCTGCAGTACAGGGAGAGGAAAATGCATTCTCAGTTGCTCTCACAACTGAGTCTGTGTACCTGAAGGGTTAGGGGACAAGCTGGAGTGAGCCCTAGCTCCATCATCTCCTTGATATGTGATCTTGACCCAGATACTGTGTAAGGGCCAGATACCAACTTCTCCCAGCCTGTTTCCTTGGCTGTCAGTAGAAGTATCCCCTGGAGGTTGCTGCATAGATTAAATGAAGAGTCTGGCCTGAGCTTGGTGGTCAATCAACGGTAGCAATGAGTGCCACCATTTAAGGATGGTTTTGGGCCATCAGATGTGCATTCATTTACTCACCAACCCTGTACCCTACATCCTTCTCCCTCTCAAAGCATCTTATGAGCAGCCACCAGGGGCCAACGAACACCACTGGGATGGCTGGGTAACCTATATTTCTTATAGGATAGATTCTTAGTGAGTGCATCATGGCATGTGAGAAAGGCAAAGGCTCTCACAGACACACCCTCCCCCCTTGTTTTGCAGTTGAAAAAATGGAGGTTCAGAGAGTTTAGGGAATTAACACAAGGGCCTGGCCAGTAAGGATGGTACTGGGATGCAAAGTAGTCTATTTCACTTTAAGAGCCCATGTTTCTCTCTGCTTTGCTAAAGGTTCAGTGGGTGGGGACAGGAGAAGTAGAGAGATAAGTCTTCTGAGTGTGCAGAATGGCTTGAGCAAAGGCATCAAGATACAAATGAGGATGGCAGATAGGGATTTGTAGGAGGCTCTCCTGGCTCAGAGAGAGGGATAGGAAAGTAGACACAGGAAGAGTCAGGCAATCTGGATTCTAGTCTTGACCTTGTGGCATTCTACCTGTGTGACCTTAGAGAAGTTTCTCAGCCTCTCTGAACTTTTGTTTTCCTAACCATTAAAGAGATCTGTACATCCTGCAGAGGTTTCCACCCAGATGAGCAATTCTTCTATTCTGATTGCAGGAGAACATGGGTTGCCCTTCACCCTCTTGGGCATGCTGTGCTCTAGCACTTAGAAGGGCTGGGAAGACTTCCGGGGGTCCTGCTGCTGGCCCTCATGTCTCACTCTGTTTTCACAGGGTGGGAGAATGTCTATGGCTTTGATATGACCTGTATCCGGGATGTTGCCATGAAGGAGCCCCTGGTGGACATCGTGGATCCAAAGCAAGTGGTGACCAATGCCTGTTTAATAAAGGTCTGCAGACTCATTCTGCTTGGGCCCAAGCATGCTGGCAACCCAGCTGTGCCACCCTGGAAAGCTGTGGGCCTGAAGTAAAAGCAATACTCAGCTCCTACACAGCCCTGGCCTGGTGAAGCAAGGCCACCTTGGCCAGAGCCTCTGGCACCCCAAAGTTACTGCCAGTCAAAAGAAGATGCTCACACTAAGCAGAGCCACAGAAAGAGCCACTGGACTCCATGGTGGCACAGCTGAAGGGAGGGAATCATTTCACATCCCTTGGTGGTGCAAGGGGAAGAGTCTGGGGGAGGGGGGCATCAGAGGAAAGGCAGGAGGGTATGCTCAGGTTTGGGGAAGCTCCTCCATTCAGAGGTGGATGGCCCTCTTAGGGAAGCAATCCCGTACCTCAATCTGCTGTGTAACCGGCATTATACTCCCACTTCTGAGCACACATCTGACTCGGCCAGACAGAGCTACCCAACCCCGTTCCTGAGTGGTCTTGTTTGTACGTGTTTTAACAGCTTTTCTGACAAGGCTTTCTTCAGTGCAAATTAAGAACAGCTGGTCAGCATCCTCAGCACACCAATGCTTAGTGCATTCTTATTAAATATTCAAACATATCAAATTTGATAGAGTGAAAACAAAAGCTTCCCTTGACCTCCCCTCCCTTTCAACCCCATGCTCTTCCTGGAGGTAATGCTGTTCACACATCGGATTGATCTTTCCAGCCCTTTCCTAAGAATTTGCATTTGTATATGCCAATACATTATGTTGAACATATAAACTACTGATTTTTTTTTAAATCTAAGAAGACATCCTTTCATATGGTTAAAGCTAACTTTTTAATTTAAAAATCTGGTTTCATTCTGTAAGTATTCATTGGCTGACCCAGCCCCCATCTTGCTAAAACATACTTGCCCGCTCTGGTCCTGTACATGTCACTTCTTTTCAGAGAGTATTGGGCTGGAGACCTGCAACATTTTCAATGGATAAAGGGGAAGATTCTAGGGTCACAGGGATGAGGAGAGGTTTCTGAAGTTCTGATGTAAATCGCTGCTTTGCCCAGGTCACAACTGTCCTTTGTCCCTGGGCACAGTCTTCCTAAGAACCACAGCTCTTGATCCATAGTGTCACTGCAGCATTTAGAAGGGACCTCTGAGGCCAAAAAAACTAGGAGAGCCTCACACAGATGAATCTCATCAGATGCTGCCTCCCTCTTATACCATCCTGCCCAAGAGGTGTGGCTGGGAGTATAAGTCTTGAGCTCTGAGCTTGACAGTGTTCTCACTACGTCTTAACTCAGCCCATTCCAAGTCCAGGCAGGATTGGTTGCAAGCAAACTTGTCCTTTTTGGGTTTTTTGTCCTACGGGCCCCTCTGTCCCTGAAGTCTTTCCCTCTCCCTGTCCCAAACAAGAAGCAGGAAAGTACACCCCCAAACTGGTGCAACTGAATTTGCCCGAATGACATGTAGCAGCTATGTGTAACAATTAGGTACCTGCATGTCGTGACGTCAGCTTGAAGATACAACTCCTTCAATGTGCTTTGACCCCAGGTGGCTTTCTACCTTTGGTGGGTAAGTGTGGCCACTGTGCTTCTGTAGGTCTACTGTAGGTCACATGATGGACTGGCCTGCTTCTCCTCCCCACCCCATACCCCTACCACCAAGGCCACTCTGGCCTCCTGCCTTCTTCCCTCCATTCCCAGCAAGGGTCTTAATACCTGAGTGCAGCTAGGAGCAAAGCAACCAAACTCAGGGAAGGGGATGCAGAAGGGCATGCATTATACACACTCCCGTAAACTCCTTGGGGCTTATGAGTATGTGTCAGGACCAGAGCTCTGTGCTGTAGTCCTGTACCCTCCTTGTGCCCACAACCTTTCTTGATGTCTTCCCTGACAAGGGTAAGGGCTGTCTGTGTGTGCCTCTGCAACTGGGAGAGCTCCTCCATTAGCTTGCTTGGGAATGTGCTAAGCAACATTTTGCCAAGCCTGTTGGGAAAACACTTGCCCTTCTTCACACACTTAATTGCTACTTTTATCGCTATTAATGTTGCAGAGTGTGACACTTTATTATAATTAAGGCTTTGTTTTGACCAGACTTCTGCTCTGAGATGTGCATTCCTAACGTTATTTAGTGGTGGGGATAACAGCGGTCAGGGGCTCTTAAGAGCGCTTGATGCCTCCAGAGCCCTCTGCTTCATGGGGGTTTCCTGAGGCTGAGTCAGGGGGACCCCCTGCAGTGTCAGAGATTCTGCTACAGCAGGAAATCAGAAACCTTCCAGCACAGGACTCTGGGCTCTAGGAAGCCAGAGTAATGGGTTTGGCTCTGTAGGCTTTGGGTCTGACGGGGGGTGGGGGGGGGTGGACCTGAACCCAGAGGGCCCCTGTGTCTCCAAAGCTCAGCCACAGCTGTCCACTTTTGCAAGATGCCCTGGCCACGATTCCAAAAGACCAACTGCTTCCATTGTCACTATTTTATTTTATTTATTTTATTTTATCTTCGTGAGCTCCACGCCCAATGTGGGACTCAAACTCACAACCCAGAGATCAAGAGTCCCATGTTCCACCCCCGAACCAGCCAGGTGCCCCATCACTGTCATCATTTTAATGTATAGCTTCATTACTTCTGTCTTGAAGCCCCTTTTGTTCCTTCAGATGCTCCATTAAGATGTAAATGTCTGTAGCAGGGAGTTGATAGCTGACAGTGGTTGATGCACATCTGAGAGAAGGACCCTATGGAGGTAGAGTTGCTGATCCACAGGGATGGTGTGTGGTGTGTTTGTGTGTGTGGTGTGTGTGTGTGTGTGTGTGTGTGTGCCCCCTGAAAGTCATGAAGAAATGAGGGGGGTGACCAGAGAAAGGAGCCAGGTCTAGCTGTGTCCCGGAGCCGACTTTCCAGGGCTCACTGTCTGTGCTCAGGCCGAGAGGACTGCTATCTTTAAGTAAGTGATACAGAGTCATGGAAGATTTTGGATTCAGAGGACAGTACAGTCTGAATGGATCTGAGGGATTAATGGGTTGGTTTGGAGAAGAGCCCTGGGGATGTGAGAAGGGAGGCCCATAAAGGAAGACTGAGGGCTGTCAGGTGCTGTTTCACAGCAAGGGTACACAGACCCATAACGGGCAACAGTCTGATGGTGAGGGCCAACCTGCTGAGGTGAGCCAAAAGTACAATGGAAAGACCAGGCTAGGCTGGAGGCAGAGGGACTGAGAGAAAAAGATAACACGTACCTCAAAAAGAGCCTGGAGCCTGGCCCTGGCTAAAAAGGAGGTGGTAGTCAGTGAGTGTATAGACACCGTGAGCCTGGTGGATTGTGCTAATGCCATTAACAAAGACACAGTTAAACACATCTTGCTCTGAGCTGTTGAACTGGAAGGAACCATGGGCAACATGTGGCCAGTGGGATGATGAATGTCATGTAGGCTGACAGGTGCCAGGTTTAAAAAGGAGTCATGGCCCAAACTTAATAGGATGACATATAATGGAGGACCCTACACTCAATTCCCAAGACAAAAGGAAAAAAAGAGCATGAACAGAATGCCGTGGAGGGAAGGGGCTTGGCCAACCAAGTACTGTCTGAGCCAGCAGTGTGTTCTTCAAGATTGGAGACTGCTAAAGTATGTCCCAAACAAGGAAGGTGATGGAGTCAGAAATCATGACTTGCGAGAAGTGAATGAAAAACCAGATGGAGTTTACATTAGAGAAGAAAAGGTTTAGGGGGCCCGTGTGAGCTGGAATGGGCGTTTGGCTTATTCCATGGGTGGAAATTTCAGAGACTGGTGTGTACTCTTCCTTACACGTTTTGAAGAGGGACCCATCCATTGGAGATGTCAGGAAATGGAATCAGCTTCCTGGCAGGTAGTGAATGCATCATCCATGAAGGTGTCCAAGCAAGCACCAGATGGCCACTTCCCAGGGATGCTACACTGGTGGCTTTCTAATCCCATCAAATTCTGCACGCCCAACCCAGGGCTTCCCATTCCATTGATTCTTCTTCCCCATCCTTGGTTCCAGAAGCACAGCAAAAATGGCCTTTGAGGTGACATCACCAAGGGGCTCTCCGTTCCCCTCAATCTGCAATCCCACTCTCCAACTAATAGGTCAGAACTTCAACTTCCCCCAGAAGGTGTGATGGCTGCACACCACAGACCACAATAGGGCTCTGATCTGACCTGCTTCTTTGACCACACCTCTTCCTTTGTCCACCCCCGTGGAGGCAGGACTTCTCTTTCAAGGCCCTGGATATTTTGATTCTGCTTTTCCTATATTTATTCTAGATACATATAGAGATAAAGGTCATTTCTGCTACATCATCCTGTGTCTTCCCTGCTCTTGTATCCCTATTCTCAGACCCCTCTTCTAATTATCCCCAACATACTCCATCATCTGGGCCTCAGGAGAGCCCCTTGGAACCAGTCCAGGCACACAGATACCTATCTGGCTCTTACAGAGTCTTCACCCTGACAATGGGAAGCTTCCTTAGACCTCACTGAAAGCTGCCTGGATGCCTCTAAGGCTCTTGGGAGGTTTGCCCTGTCTCATCAGAGCCAGCAAACAGCAGGACAGCATCCTTCACACAGAAAAGAACAGCACATTGCAAACTGTCTTTCATTATACTTACTCCCCACGCAACATTGATTTTCAGCCACTTCCCAACTGAAATTGTTAGAATTATTAGTTCTTTGTGTTCTCCATTTCCTGACCAGAACTGAAAAACTCCTACTTCTTATTTCTTTCTTTCTATCTTTCTTTCTTTCTTTCTTTCTTTCTTTCTTTCTTTCTTTCTTTCTTTCTTTCTTCTTTCTTTCTTTCTTTCTTTCTTTCTTTCTTTCTTCTTTCTTTCTTCTTTCTTTCTTTCTTTCTTTCTTTCCTTTCTTTATCTCCTTCCTTCCTTCCTTCCTTCCTTCCTTCCTTCTCTCTCTTCCTCCTTTTTCTTTCCTCCCTTTCTTCCTTCTCCTTCCTTCCCTCCCTCTCTCTCACTTTTTCTTTCTTCCATCCAGGCCTGGTGTAAATGGCAAGCAGAACTTCCCTCAGTTCAGTCTGTGACCTTGGGTGGGCTCAGGTCCTCAGTCTCAAGATAATACTTATGTCTCCTGTTGCTGGGAACTTGAATGTCAAAAACTTGAGAAATGACTAATATGGTTCACACAAATCATGGGGGAGGCTTGATAAAGCACAGATTGCTGTTTTCATTCATAGGTCTGAGATGCCCTCCCCACCCCCACCCCACTAAATATGTGCACCCAGGTGATGCTAATGCCCATCATCCCAGACTGCACTTTGAGAACCAGTGAAGGGAGCAATGTTGAGGTGGACTGCTCTGAGGCTGCTCAGATTGGGCTCAGAAATGCTCTGTCTCATCAATCTTCCTCTCCCCTCTCCTCCTTCTCCCCCATAACCCCTCATCCCCAGAAAACCGACCTTCTAAGTTCTGTCCCCCTCACATTCTGATTCAAATGTATTTGCACCATTGCCTGAGCATACCCCACCCTAGAAAGGATGGAGGAGATCACTGGGAGGGTGGTAGGTGGGCCTGGGGAGCCACCCCAAAAGTAATGACACTCCCAGAGAGTCTACTGTTGGTGGTCTTCCACGAGAAGGAAAGTGCTACTGACCAGGACTCAGAGCTGGTGGAGGCGCTAAGTGTCGGCATTCTCTTTCCTCTGGGCCACAGGAAGTGGACATTTACACAGTGAAGACGGAAGAGCTATCATTCACATCTGCCTTCTGCCTGCAGATACAACGAAATGACTACATCCATGCCCTGGTCACCTATTTTAATATTGAATTTACCAAGTGCCACAAGAAAATGGGGTTTTCCACAGGTGAGCCTTTTGTGGGCACTCACTTCAGACCCTCCCCACCTTCCATGCTGAGGCTTTGCAGAAGTGACTGGGGCTGGCCTCCACCTGGGGGAAGGAAGGACCTGGGGCTAAGCCAGGGGCTCTTGCTTGGCATCCCATAAGCCTTCTCCAGCACTTCCCCCATGCATCTGGCTGCTGAAGGAGAAGGAAGCTGAAAGAGTATGTGGTGTGTATGAAAAGGTAGATGAAAGTGTGTTTGAAAGTGTGTATGACCAAAGCTGAGAGTGTGTGTTGGGTAGGGAGAGGCAGGGGGGAAAGGCCCCATTTCAAAGGCACATTTGTTCATTTAATATTTACTGAGCATATTCTGTGTGAAGGGTAAGGATACAGAGTGGAGTAAGATTTCCCTATCTTCAGTGCCGTGCCCAGGTCTCTGAATACGCTACGGACTGTGTCTGTCTGTCTCGTTCCTTTCTTTGCTGTTTCCACCCTAATCCATCCTTCATTAAGTTCCTGACACTATTCCCCAAGAACACCTGTGCTCCCCCACCTCTCAGCTCTGCTTCAGACGTGTCTCGCTGCCTGCAATAGAGAACCCAAATTGCTTAGCCTGGTAAGACCCGGCCCCAGTCTGCTTCCATCACCTCATTTCTCACTGCCCCTCCTTTGGTTGGCCTTCCTCTCCTGTTCCTTCACTGCACACACAGCCCAGTCGCACTGAGCACCTTGCAGTCCCCAAATTTAGCAAGGCTTCTTAAGTCCCTAGGCCATGATCTCTGCACATGCCGACCCCTTGTTCATCCAGGTGTGCCACGGGGACAGGCAGATCTTTTGTCAGAGGCTTTTGTCATCTCCTTTCTCCCTGGATGCATCTGCTAGGGCTGCCATAACAAAGCACTACAGGCTGGTGGTTTAAACTACAGAAATTTATCTCTCGCAGTTCTGGAAGATCGAAATGTCAGCAGGTTTGGTCTCTCCTGAGGCTCTCTTCTTGGCCTGCAGGTGGCCTCCTTCTCTGTGTCCTCGCATGGCCTTTCCTGTGTGTGTGTGTGTGTGTGTGTGTGTGTGTGTGTGTGCACTCCTGATGTCTCTCTGTGTGTCCTAATCTCCTCTTTCTAAAAGGACACCAGTCACACTGGATTAGGGTCCACCCAGAGGCCTTATTTTAAAGGCCTCTTTAAAGGCCCTGTCTCCAAACATAGTCATATTCTGAGGGACAGGGCCTTGGGGCCTCAGCTCATGAATTGTGGAGGCCACCATCCAGCTCCGAGCACCTCCCCATCCCTGCCCCTCACCTGGCCAACTCCAGCACAGGCCTCATCTCTCACCTCAGCTATGACTCGAGGGCCTCCTTAACTCCTGGTCAAAGTTAGGCGTCCTTCATGGGGCTCCCTGCCCTCCCAGGCTTCCATCATTTAGTCAGTTAGGTGGTGTAAAAAAGAGGAGGTAGTATAAAAAGTCGAGGAAGAAGTCCTGCTCCCACTCATCCCAGCCCTGTGCCTCAGAGGCATCACATGTTAATAATTTCTTTTGTATCCTTCCAAATTATTTCAATGGTACACAAGCACATGCATAACTATATACACCTTTTTTTTGGCTTTTTATTTGAAATAGTTCTCATATGAAGTTGCAAAAATAATTCAGAGTTCTGCGAACCCTTTACGTGTTTCCCCCATTGGTGGCATCTTATGTAAGTACAGTACCATATCCAAACTACACCTTTTTTTTTAAAACACAGGTGGCTTGTACTAAACACACTGCCCTCTGCCACCTTGTCTTTACTTAAGATGTACCTTGGGGATCCTTCCACAGACTCACAGACATAGCTAACATATTTTTTTTTAACAACTACACAGGATTTCAGTGACAATGATCCTCTTTTACCTGTGTACAGAAGGGGCAAGAGACTTATCTAACCCCTCCCAGAAGGGCTTTTCCCAGAACTGGTGTCTTCTGACCACCAATACCACAATATTCTGGTCTCTATCATCCAGACCAGTGCTGGTACCCCCTGTCTTGGGAAAAAACAGAGACCTCCAATCTGTGTCATTTCCAACTACTACCCTCCTTAGAGGGGCAACAGGTGAGATTGTCTCCCTGGTAGTCAGGTATAGTCAGGAGGGGGAAGGGAGGTTTTACTTGAACCTTGAAGGGTGGGTAAGAC
Organism: Nyctereutes procyonoides; assembly: GCF_905146905.1. Classification (NCBI taxonomy): domain Eukaryota; kingdom Metazoa; phylum Chordata; class Mammalia; order Carnivora; family Canidae; genus Nyctereutes; species Nyctereutes procyonoides. Next base: position 4,839,507 of record NW_026575028.1, read on the forward strand.
TCAGCCTCAGAAGTGGCAGCAAGTGGGAGGGCTGAGGACCATGTCTGTAACTGGAAGCCAGGGATGAAGCCATAGCAACTGGCCCTGCCTCTACTATCTTCAGGACGATGACTCCTCTGGGGCCTGCCCTGCTGTAGGTGATGAGAAAGTGTAGTGAGGGCCCTCTGGAAAAAGTTCTGTGTCTATAAAGCCTAGGATCCAGCCCATAGCTCTCAGCCCATTACTCTCAGCTCTCCCTTCCCTGAGTTTATTTCCATTTCTTGAGGTCAAGCAGACAGCCTGGACCCCTGTCCAGAGACGGCTCTCTGGCTCTGTGGTGTCAGGAACAACATTCCTGATGCCTCCACATGAAGAAGGCTTGGTTAATCTCTAGTTCAGAATCAAAGAAGGTGATCCTGGGCTGTCTCGGGGATGGTGAGGATTTGCCCTCAGCATTAAAGTCTCCAACCTATTGGTGCAATTTCTTCCTGCTCTGTGGTCGCAGCCACACTGTGGTTCCTCACAAGTCCCTATGAGAGAAATGACAAGGTCTGCATTTCATAGGCTCAAAGACCATGGGTCTAGATCAAGGTCTGAGCTCACCGATCTGTCTCTTTGCAGCTATGGTGCTTTGTTGCCTCCTCTTTGCCCAGAACCCCAGAAATAGGGGTCTGAAAAGTCACCCAAAGGTCCTACAGTCTTCCACTTCCCATGCTTTGGTACAGACGTTCTCAAAGTGTGGTCCATGGCTGGCAGCATCAGCATCACTTGGGAACTTGTTAGCAATGAAAATTCTCAAGACTTACCCCAGACCCTCTGAACCAGAAACTCTGGCGTGGGGCCCAGAAACCTGTGTCTTACCAAGTCCTCTAGGTGACTGTGATGCACAAATGCCCAAGAACCACTGCCCTGGCACAAAGGACTGAACAAGGTGATTGTGAATTTGGCCCCTATTGATGCCTTTCTGGGAAGGGAATTCCATCTCTTTGTTATCATATGCCCTCTTTTCTCATCAAGGCCAATACCTTCTGGCTGGCGTAGGTCCCTCTTGCTGTAGCATCTCCATAGGGATCAGGGGAAATAACTTGTTTAGCCGCTTCCTCAGCCACCTGGGGGAATATCCACAGGAGGTTTTGCTTCCAGCATGTGGCAAACATCTTTACCAGGTAGTGTGGGTTTGGTAGTGGCCTTTTCAGACCCTCTGTACTCTGACTACATAGAAAAGAGCATTTGGTTTTGGTTTTTAAGGCCCTCAGATGCATCGAATTAGATTATCCTAATTCCTGGTTCATGATATCATTGAGTCAGGCACAGCTCACTTTTTGCTTATTTATTTATTCATATAATGAACATCTGTGAACTCACCACTAAGTCAGTAACTAGAATGTAAATAAAGTATTATTAACTAGCATGCAATAGTAACTAGAAAGAAATGTATTACTGTTATTAGAATGTAAATACATTTGTTAATATCAAGAAATAAACTATTACTAATTAGAATATAAATATTAACTGGAAGTACATTATTAATTAATATAATGGTACCATTTATAATTAACAAGTAAATTAATTCACAGTCACATAATTAATCCCTGTGAGCTCACCACCTAACTAAATGGATGCTCCATCCCATCTCATCATCCCCCTATGTTGCCTCTAGATGAACATTATGCTGAATAATTTCATGTTCTTTATCCCCTTGCTATTTAAAAAAAAGTTTTATCACATCTATATGTATGTCAGAACACTGTATTGTTTGGTCTCAGCTGTTTTTGAACTTCATGCAGAGTGTAGTCTGCTGTATGTACCCACTTCCCATCGATCGCCTGCCAAGCTTTCTTTCTCAGCCCAGCCACAGCTGGCTCTGGGGGGCCCACTCAAAAGCACATCATGTTGTGTGCAGCTTGAAAACAATCCCTGTTAATGGCTCTGACGTCCCCTCTCTGCAGCTCCAGGCAGAAGCTGCTGCAAATGGGCACAGGAGCCCAGGGATCCAGGCTGTGCCAGCCAGTGGGCATAGCCTCCCCAGTCCTTGGACACATCCTCAGTGGGTAGGGGCAGGAAGTGGGAACTGGGTCCCTTGGGGCAGCCGGAGTGGGTGGAAGAGCAGTAGCTGGAGTAGAAGCAGACCTGGGTTAGACTTGTAGTTTTTCTAGGAGTCAGCCAGTAGGGTGGCCAGACATAGGAGATGGGCCTTAAGTAAGTTACTTTCCGGGCCTTGGGCTCATTATGTGTGAAATGATGCAATGGGACCAAGATACCTAGCAGCCCCTACCTGCTTTGCCATCCGATGACAGTGAGTAATTATCTCAGGTCAAAGAAACTTCTTGGCATGTAGTCTTTCATTCTCCAAGAAGCTTCTGACCCCTTGGGGAATATTGGAAATTTATAGCTAGGAAAAGGACTAAATTTCAGAAAAAGCTACCATCCACTTGGCCACTGAGAAGTGAAACAGGAAGCAGGATTCCATTTTCTGAAAGTGGATTTCCCTTTCAGAAAGCACCAGGAAAAAATCTTGTGAGAGGTCTTTACCATTTGTTCCTACTGTCCCCTGAGCTCTGCATCCCTGTCCTTGGTCATGAGAACAACCCAGCTACCTGAGTGTCTTCTCACTTAGGCTGCAGGATGTGAGGGGGAGGCAAGGCTGTATTGGTTGCTGTTTCCCAAATTCGGGACCATATGTGGCACATGATAGACATCCTGAATTGATGTCTGTTGATATATATATATATATATATATATATATATATATATATCACTTCCCATGATAATTATATGGGAGTTATATTATAATGGCTTATTATATTATATAATGGCTTATTATAATGGCCTAGCAATACCCTAACATGGGCCTAATGTGTCATAGGTAGAGTGGCCATATAATTGATCTTTCAGTTAAGGACACTTTTGATAGTGAAAAGGAGAGCTGTTCATAGTTAAACCAGGAAGACAAGCAAAATGGAGCTGTCCTGGGCACAGCAGATTTGGTCACCCTTAGTATGCCCTTTCCCCCTGGTCATCCCATCTAATCCTCAAAGTACCTGGGGAGGTAAATATCACACCCCACATTCTGCAGATGTAGAAAATGAGCCCCAGGGTTATAGGGAAAACACATGGCAATGTGGAAGCAGGAAACTGGACCTGTTGTTGCCTAATTAAATGTCCTTTCCACTCTTGCCCACCCAGAGATGTTATTAGATGCAAACGAGTGTGTTTGCACAGTGATTTCAGCCATGCTGTGTGTCTACAGGACCTGGGGGGGGGGATTTTTATGTCTTGACAAGTCTGCCCCCTTTCACATCCCCCACAATGACTAAATTCAAGTCTCCTGGAGTAGAGTCAAGACATCTGAATTTTAATCAGTTTTTCCTGGACACCTCAATGGAGAATTAGTATTGTAAAAGTTGGTTTAGACAATTTGTCCACGACTAATGGACCCATCACAGAAATGAACCTTTTGGGGAGGTTCTCAAACTTTTGATGTTGATGGCAAAGGAAAAAAAGTCAATTTCCTCAAACCCAAGGCTGGCATATTTTTTGGACCACCATCAGGCACCCCTAGGCTTGATGCCTGCCAAACCTGAGCCAGTGAAATCTCTGGGACTCTCCTAAGGCATCTGGTTAGGTGACAGAAGGAAGATGCTTGAATCTCCTTGCCTGAAGATCTTTAAGAACAGGAGAGACACCTGTCTGAGTGGCGTAGGAGGAAGTAGAGGGAAGAGTGCTGTCAGTCATACACTGCCATTCTCTGCACACACCAGAGACTATCTTTTGACAATTTATTTAGGTGTAGTTGGCAGGGAAGGTGCTGGGACAGATGGACTTTCTAGACAGCGGTATGCCTTAGAGGCCATGAAGGCGGGATATGTTTAGGGATCTAGGATCTGAGAGGCATAGACTGCACATTCATGATCCTCCTTTGAGCTTTTCCAAATACTCAGACTGCTTTTTCCTGGCCATGACCTTGAATTTCAATTGATTTCCCAAATGCACACATTGAAGGCTATGCAAGTCCTTAACCAAACCACTAACATTTGATCAAGCTAGTTCATTGCAAATGGTGAGGACAGATTCTTCACTACCATTTAAATAGATCTTGGGGTTTGTAAGATCTTAGAGATGACCTGGTCTGACTCAGCACATGATGAATTCCCAGTCAGTGGTTGTTATAGGAACACCTGGAGGCTGGACTTCTAGTAGCTCAGACAAATGTGGAACAGCTTTTTCCTGATGAATTAAAAATCTACCTTCTAGTAATTCCCAGTGACTCTTTGTTCTACCTCTAATGCCTTTTGTAAGGCCACATGTAAGTCTTTACATGTGACAGATTTTGAAGTATTTGAAAGGCACTTACTATATTCTCCCAAGTCTTCTCATTTTTAGCTCTGGTCCTAAGCAAAGAGAAAATAAGTATTGAGTCCTGCATCCAGGTGGAGGAAGGTAAGATCCTAAAGGGCCAAGAGGAACTTACTATAATGGGTTCTTCTACTAGCTATAGTTTTCAAAGTCTCCAACGTAATTGAACATCTCTGGGTACCTTGAAGCATAACAAAGTGTCTACTATTTGGGTTTTTGCCATTGTTCGTTTATTCAATACTTACAGATCTAGCAAGTGTGGTGGTAGACACTGAGGATATCACAGTAAACAAGCTTGGCATGGTGCCTGTCCTCATGGAAATTTCAGTCTCGTGGAGAAAGCAAACAGCTGAAAAAAGACAAAGGCATTTATGCTACAGTGTGATAGGCACTATGGTAGCATAAGCTCAGGGTGGATCTTCAGGCAAAGCTTCTCAGAGAAAGTGACTCTGAAGGATGAGGAAGAGGAAGCCTGCTGAACAGGGAGGGAAGAATATACCAAAGACAATTGGTGCTGAGGAAGATGGCCCATAAGTAGGACCCATCATTTGACTGTAGAACATGTAGTGTGCCGAGAGAGTCTGGATGGAATTTAATGGCAAATATGAAGGGGGTGTGCCAGCATCCATGCAGCTTTGGATCATACAGAAAGAGTGAGCTGTGGACCAGTAGTGGGGTTCTTGGATGAGAATTATCCCTTATTTCCTTTTTTAAAGATTTTTCTATTTATTTGAGAGAGAGAGAGCATGCACATGTGAATGAGTGGGGCAGGGGAAGGGGCAGACGGAGAAGGAAGGAGAGAATCTCAAGCAGACTCCTCGCTGAGCATGGAGCCTGATGTGAGGCTCCATCTCATGACCCTGAGATCATGACCTGAGCTGAAATCAAGAGCCAGAGACTCAACTGACTGAGCCACACAGGCACCCTCATTTCTTTTTGATCCAGTTTGGAGGACCCCACAGTAGGCTTGGGCCAAGTGTTCTAGGTTTGGTTCTAGGGCTGAGAAGTGGCTGGGAAAGCGATGTGTAGGCTGTGGGTATCAGTGGGACACCGGTTTAGCTATGGAATTTGCATACATGATGTCATTTAAAGGGAGACAGGATGGCCCTACTCTACAAATCTCCCCTTTAAACTGTCTGAACATCTTCACTCTGTTGAACTAATTTAAAAAAACAGCAGCATTTTGAGTTTCATTTGTGTTAATGAGTTTAGTTGGTGAGAGGGTATTCATCCCACCCCCTTGGTGAACTTATATTATGAGCAACTTTATCTTCTGATTCCCTACTAAAATCAGCAGCCTTGAGGAGATGGGAATTTGATGGAAGGAGGAGCACTGGGGCTGAGTGAGGATTCCTAGGGCATGGAGGCAGACTACAGGGGCTAGGCATTGACCCTGCAAGAGTGCTGGGAGTTGGTTCAGTGAGTCCGAGAAGAAGCCCAGCAACTTCCAGGCAGGGTCTCAGTCTCAGTTCTTCTGGAGATATCTTCTCTGACCCTTCCTTCCCACTTCCCTGTTCTCCCCTCAGCCCCCGATGCCCCCTACACCCACTGGAAGCAGACTGTCTTCTACTTGGAAGATTACCTCACTGTCCGGAGAGGGGAGGAAATCTATGGGACCATATCCATGAAGCCAAATGCCAAAAATGTTGTGAGTACTGAGGCAGTCTCTGCCTGGGCTGGGGTCAGAGAGAGAAAGGTACCCATGGAACTGACTCCTGGGAGCTCCCAGGACCCCCTCACCCAGGTGCCCAGGTGCCTTGTGTACAACCAGACAAGGTCCCAGGGGAGGAGCAGTTAGAAAGCCAGGTTTAGATCTGACTGGGTGTTGTTGAAGGCCTCTAGCCGTGGCACCTTAAAACTCAAGGGTGATAGATTTTTCCATAGACCCCACTCTGGACTCTGAGCCTTGAGGACAGCTTCCAATTCTTCATCAGAGGGGCTTTGAACACAGAGGCGGTTGTCGTGGGTTTCAGCTCATTTAGAACAAGCCCAGCCAGGAAATAGCAGCTTCTGGTGGCCTGGAAGATATTCAGTTCACATTTCTTCAGTGGGGCCTGGGGGGTTGGGGATCGTGTGATTCTTTTTGAGTAACCGCGGGTGCAAACATGTGTGTTGAAAGAGTCTAGAGAATGCTTTGAGGGTTGTGCCACAGAAGACTCAACACCCTACTCTGTTTTCTCTCAGGATAAAATCAGAGGGAACATTTCTATATTATAACAGGAAGGGTTTAGGTTAGAAATCAAAGAACTTCCTGTGAGGATAATGAGACACCAGAATAGATTCCTGAGGGCTGTTCGTGGGAACCCCTTGGCTAGAAAACCTTAGAAACACGGTAGTTACCCATCCCTCTGCCTGCAGGAGTGGGTGGTGCCTGCGTTGCTACCGCACTAATGCCGGGACCCTTTGCTCCTTCTTTGCAGCGAGACCTCGATTTCACGGTAGATTTGGATTTTAAGGGACAGCTGTGTGAAACATCTGTATCTAATGACTACAAAATGCGTTAGCACATGTGGGAAGCTGCAGAGAGCGAGCAAGAAGAGAAACTCTTACCTCGATCTGCGGCTCTGTCACAAGGAATACCGTTTGCAGGACTACACACTCGAAAACCAGAGTTTTAAATTCTGCCTTGAAGATTGGTGAACTCACCAGGGCTCCCGTGAGCCCTGCCACTGGACAGAGAGCCTCCAGCTCCTCAGCTCTGCTCTGGGAGCCCTTCACAGAGGCTTTGTTGTCGCCGACAAAGAGCAACCTCCAGTGCTGTGGCTGGGACCCCGAGGATGGAAAAGTACACATGTATACCCGTTGTCCTCCTTAACTGTGAACCTCCGGAACTTCCAAGTTTTGCATGCTGCAGGCATCTAGGACAGATTGCTTCACTAGAACCTGGAGACATAGTGTCTTTGATAGCATAAGCCAGATTACCTATCTGTGAGGTGGTGTGTGCGTGTGTGTGTGCGCGTGCGTGTGCGTGTGTGTACGTGCACAGCATATATATTAGTTTCTTTACCCACAATACCTGTATATGGGTATATTTCTGTGTTCATTCAGGGTGTGTGTGTGTGTGTGTGTGTGTGTGTGTGTGTGCGTGCGTGCGTGTGCGTAGAATATCTATTACTCTCAGAGGAGATTCTGTTGCTTTCAAATAGGAATTTGTTTTGTGATTAGTTCTCCCCCTTCCCCACCCCCTACAGATGTTAAGCAACTATGAAATGTTCTCTGTACTAGCTCTGGTCTCCTTTTGACTAGACTGTGGCTCTGAACCCTGAGCATAGTACCACGCACTCTGTTGGCACTCAATAAATGCACATGAGAGCGAAGCGATGGCCTGGCTGTGTTGCTGGTGTTCTGGGGTGGGAGGCTTCGGAGGACAACAGAGGCCACACTGGAATTGAAGATCAAAGGAGCAACAGATGCTGCTCCCAGCTCCCAGAAGGCAGCTCATGGTAGAAGCAGCCATGAAGTCACGACTGGTCCAACGGCACATTCCCTGCAAACTCTTGGGGTGGGAAAAGGGACTTACCGGTGAGGTGTGGAGATGTGAGCTAACCAAGGGTGCTTTGTGTGTGTGTGTATTTTTTTATTGGAGTTCGATTTGCCAACATATAGTATAACACCCATATGCTCATCCCGTAGGTGCCCCCCTCAGTGCCCGTCACCCAGTCACCCCATCCCCCTACCCACCTCCCCTTCCAATACCCCTTGTTCATTTCCCAGAGTTAGGAGTCTCTCGTGTTTTGTCACCCTCTCTGATTTTTCCCACTCATTTTCTCTCCTTTCCCCTATAATCCCTTTCACTATTTTTTATATTCCCCATATGAGTGAGACCATATGATGATTGTCCTTCTCTGACTGACTTACTTCACTCAGCATAATACCCTCCAGTTCCAATCACGTCGAAACAAATGGTAGGTATTCGTCATTTCTAATGGCTGAAGAATATTTCACTGTATACATAGACCATTCATCTTTCTTTATCCATTCATCTGTCGATGGACACCGAGGCTCCTTCCATAGTGTGGCTATTGTGAACATGGCTGCTATAAACATTGGGGTGCAGGTGTCTCGGCTTTTCACTGCATCTGTATCTTTGGGGTAAATCCCCAGCAGTGCATATAGGGTAGCTCTATTTTTAACTCTTTGAGGAACCCCCACACAGTTTTCCAGAGTGGCTGCACCATTCACATTCCCACCAACAGTGCAAGAGGGTTGCCCCTTCTCCAACATTGTTGTTTTCTGTCTTGTTAATTTCCCCCATTCTCACTGGGGTGAGGTGGTATCTCATCGTGGTATTGATTTGTATTTCCCTGATGGCAAGTGATGTGGAGCATTTTCTCATGTGCTAGTTGGCCATGTGTATGTCTTCTTCTTCTTTTTTTTTTTTAATTTTTATTTATTTATGATAGTCACACAGTGAGAGAGAGAGAGGCAGAGACACAGGCAGAGGGAGAAGCAGGCTCCATGCATCGGGAGCCCGACGTGGGATTCGATCCCGGGTCTCCAGGATCGCGCCCTGGGCCAAAGGCAGGCGCCAAACCGCTGCGCCACCCAGGGATCCCTGTCTTCTTCTTTTTTTTTAAGTTTTTTTTTAATTTATTCATGAGAGACACAGAGAGAGAGAGAGGCAGAGACACAGGCAGAGGGAGAAGTAGGCTCCATGTAGGGAGCCCAATGTCGGACCCAATCCCAGGACTCCAGGATCATGCCCTGGGCAGAAGGTAAACACTAAACTGCTGAGCCATCCAGGGATCTCCCATGAGTATGTCTTCTTTGGTGAAATGTCATGGTTCTTGTTTTCTCTTTCGTTGATATGATCTATCACATTGATTGTTTTAGGAGTGTTGAACCAACCTTGCATCCTGGGGATAAATCCCACTTGGTCATGGTGAATAATCTTAATGTACTGTTGGATCCTATTGGCTAGTATCTTGTTGAGAATTTTTGCATCTGTGTTCATCAGGGATATTGGTCTATAATTCTCCTTTTTGGTGGGATCTTTGTCTGGTTTTGGAATTAAGGTGTTGCTAGCCTCACAAAATGAGTTTGGAAGTATTCCATCATTTTCTATCCTTTGGAACAGCTTTAGTAGAATAGGTATTATTTCTTCCTTAAAAGTTTGATAGAATTCCCCTGGGAAGCCATCTGGCCCTGGACTTTGTGTCTTGGGAGGGTTTTGATGACTGCTTCAATTTCTTCTCTGGTTATTGGCCTGTTCAGGTTTTCTATTTCTTCCTGTTCCAGCTTTGGTAATCTGTGGTTTTCCAGAAATGCATCCATTTCTTCGAGATTGCCTAATTTATTGGTGTAGAGCTGCTCATAATATGTTTTTAAAATCGTTTGTATTTCCTTGGTATTGGTTGTGATCTCTCCTCTTTCATTCATGATTTTATTAATTTGAGTCTTTTTTCTTTTTAATAAGGCTGGCTAATGGTTTATCTATCTTATTAATTCTTTCAAAGAACGAACTCCTGGTTTTGTTGATCTGTTCCACAGTTCTTCTGGTCTCTATTTCATTGAGTTCTGCTCAGATCTTTATTATCTCTCTTCTTCTGCTTGGTGTAGGTTTTATTTGCTGTTCTTTCTCCAGTTCCTTTAGGTGGGAGGTTAGCTTGTGTATTTGGGTTTTTTCCAATTTTTTGAGGGATGCTTGTATGGCGATGTATTTCCCTCTTAGGACAGCTTTTGCTGTATCCCAAAGATTTTGAACAGTTGTATCTTCATTTTCATTAGTTTCCATTAGTTTCTCTTTAATTCTTCTCTAATTTCCTGGTTGACTCATTCATCTTTTAGTAGGATGTTCTTTAACTTCCACGTGTTTGAGTTTCTTCCAAATTTCTTCTTGTGATTGAGTTCTAGTTTCAAAACATTGTGGTCTGAAAATATGCAGGGCATAATCCCAATCTCTTGGTATCAGCTAAAACCTGATTTGTGACTCAGTATGTGGTCTATTCTGGAAAAAGTTCCATGTGCACCAAGAGTGCTTTAGAAGAGAAGGCTACATGTAGCCTGGAGGGAGACCACGCTCAGGAACAGGAGATTCTCTGTGATATGCATCCTGCTCGGAGGGCCTGGAGAAAGCAGGCAATGGAGGTCTTGGGTCCCTCCCTGGGAAGAGACTGGGGCAGGGTAGGAGTGGAAGGCCAGTGGGGGGATTGTCCTTGTCCAGGGTGCTGAGAGTTTGCAGGACCGCATGGTCTTGTCCCTGCTCCCTCACCCCTGACCAGTGGCTGGCCTGACCTGTCACCCTCTGTGCTAACAGGAGGTCATCCACCTTGAATGGAGCCTTCTTACTGAGCCCAGGGAGACACTGGGTCCTAGGACAGTTCTCCAGGTTCCTCCTGCAGCTCTTTCTCCCAGCATGTTTGGTAAATCTCCAATGCTCTCACTTTCTTCAGCCCTGCCACCTCTCAGATTCTAGATTCTGGCTCCATTGTGGAGAGGGCAGAACCAGATGAGGGATTTAAGTGGCTGGGAATGATAACCTAGGGGAAAGACAGGTCTTACCTGTGGGCAGGGACCCAGACCTAGCTGCCTTGAAGATTCAATTGCCAAGGAGCCTGAGGGTCTGCCTTTTTGCTATATGGGAAGGAACAGGGCCAGGCTCCTGGGTCATGGAGGTGTAAGCTTACCTCTGCCTTCCATGCCCCGTGGACCTTGGGCAAGTCACATCACTTTCTTTATCACCACTGAGGAAAGGGAGCTGGATTAGGTGAATGTTTTCTACACCGTGTCCTGGGGAGCCCTAGGGCTTGGAGGGAAGTGCCAGGGTCAAGTTGGGCAGAACTCTGGGTTTCCGTCTCTCCAGAATAAAACAAACAAGGAAATCCAATTCTTTCCTTGTCTGTTTTAATTTTCTTTGGGAAAAGGACTGTATTACTAAAGATAAAAATGAGGGATGCCTGGGTGGCTCAGTGGTTGAGCATCTAGCTTCAGCTCAGGTCATGATCCCAGAGTCCTGGGATCAAGTCCCACATCAGGCTCCCCTCAGGAAGCCTGCTTCTCTCTCTGCCTGTGTCTCTGCCTCTCTGTGTGTCTCTCATGAATAACTAAATAAAATCTTTTAAAAAGTAAATAAAAATGAAATAAAGAAATGAAAAGGAACCAAGAAAACCAAACACCTCTGAAAATGATGTACTGAGGTGACCCCAGAGTCCTCCTGGCCCTAATACTCTGAGGTCAGTGTTATCTTGGACTTTATCTCTTTCCTTCTCTCCTGCTGTGAATCCTGTGCAATTTCACCAAGAGCTGCTGCCAAGTAGCATTTGGGTCTCGGCTGGGTGCCCATCATTTGGCCCAGAACCACATTTCTCACTGACCTGCATCTTTATGCTATCTCTTGCCCGCATTGGCTCCAAAATATTCTCTCTGGGACCATCATCAGTCAGAAAGGGGGACAGGCTCCGTGGGCAGATGTGTGTGTGTGTGTGTGGGGGGGTCTTTGCTTAGCTTTTAAAGGGGGCCTCCTGAAGGCACACACAGCTCTGTGGTTGTTCCATTTGGCAGGCAAAGTGAATTTCAGTCCCCACTGCCCCTTGGTCTGGTGCTGTAGTATAGTGCAAAAACTATACAACGGGGCTCAGAGGCTCAGAGAAAAGCTGTGCTGGACCCCTTAGAGCCCATGTTTGTTTCCTTCAGTCAAAGGCTGTCTTGTGTTCCAATTTGGAGCCAATCATGCTTTCCATTGGTGACCTGTCAGCAAAACTTGTAGCCTCAGTCCAAGCACGGTAACCAGATAGATCTCCGTAGGATGGGAAATACACTGTACTTTGCCAGGTATGGTGAAGTGTCTTGATTTGGTTTGGGTTTGGGTTATGCTTTAGCTTCTGAGATAGGTAATCTCATCTGTGTCATCTCCCCTGATATCCCAGGTGCTGGGAAGGAAGAAGGGCCATTTAGAGATAGTGGGTAGAGCTGAGCAGGCCCCAGATGGGGCAGAGGCAGAAGAGCCCTTGGCTTGGCTGTGGGTGGGGTGTCCTGGGGCTGGCAGTGCCCTTGTGAAGGATCAGTGACTCCAGCAGCAATAGCCTTTACTATAACATACTTGTTGGCTTCCCCAGAGTCCGGGGAGTGAGGGCAGAGGCAACCCCACCCATTCTGTAGGGGAGGCCCACTGAGGCCCCGGAAGGAGGAGTGGAGTTGTAACAGAGTTGGACCATGACCACAGTCCCGCCCAGTGGCCCCTCCACTCCCCATGCTGATCCCTCTGAACCCAGGTCTGGAGGCCACTCGTATCTGGAGATACGTACAGCAAGCATCATGTAATGCTTTTCATCCACATGTGTTAGACGAGAAGGACAGGAAAACTTGAGGAGACAGCAGTGGATGTATTAGGAGAGGGAAGGGGGCTGGAGAAGGACTTAGGGGTGGAGGCTTCCCCAGAGGGCATTTGAGGGAAACTCATCAGTGGGTTTTCACTGCGGTGGCATTTGGGGAACCTCTACATTCTGCCTTTCCTTGGGCAGGGAGCCCAGCCAAGCTTATGGAGGATCCCACCCATGGTCAATGGGGTAAAATCATACATTGGTAGCCAACCAGGATGTGACCCCCACTTCACCAGTTGCTCTAAGCATTTGGGGCCTGCAGGCCTCCCAGACATCCCTGGGGCCCAGGGGACAACTGAGCCGAGCAGAGGCCATGGGTCTCTCCAGCCACCGAGGAAGAAGGTCATCCCTGCAGCTTACCCCAGCCCCGGGTCTCCAGCTTCTGCCACGCCATTCGCGCTGCTCCTGGGCTGCAGGGCTGGAGCCTAGAGAGGCACAGCAGTCCCTTCCTCCTGCCCACTGAAATGCTCTAGTGGGAACTGTAATTTCCTTCTGATTTGGTAGAAAATAAGCAATATCTGCCTGGAGCATGTTCTGAATAGAAGTCGGTGTGTGAGATGAGGTCTTGGCATGACAGTAGAGATGCTGTAAAGATGACTTCACTTGTGAAAGCCTTTCTGTCTCTGACTCTGCTTTTTTTTTTTTCTTTTTAAAAAGACTGTAAAAAACCTATGAGTGGCACTCCTGTCTCTCTTCTTCCCTTCTTCCTCTTTGGGGGAACTTCTCCATTCCATTCCTAGTACTTCTTCCCAGATCCACAGCCACAGCCACAGGGTCTCTGGTGATCTTATTTGGACTCTTCTACCTGAATCACTCTGAGGACCATTGCATGTATGGTCTCTCTTCCCCACTAGAATGTAGGCTCCAAGGACAGGAACCGGCTTCTCTCTACCTCCTTGAACAGCATCAGGGTGCAGGTGGGAGGAGACAGGGTGACAGCTGGCCAGCTTGACTTCATGGAATGTGTCCAGGAGCCTTTCTAGGACTACCAGGCTCCTGTCTCTTCTATCTGTGGCCCTGGAGGCATGCTGACATTTTCCTTGCTTTTGTAAAAGCCACCCCGTGGAGCTATCTTCCTTGTGCCAGACCCTCTCTGCTCCCCTGTCTCTATAGCGTTCATCTCCTCTGGGTACCATAGTTGACACCTTATGTTGAGGCCCAGCCTGAATCCAGACCTCTGTAACAAAGTGAAATTAAGAAAGACATCTTGGCCCATTCTTGTGCCTTGGATCGATCAGTCACCTGGCTAAGAGTTTGTCCTTGGCTTAATGGCCAGCTGTGACCATGGGGTGATCTCCTTTCTTTAACCTTTGGTCTCACATACTAGGGGAACTCTGTCTTGTTCTCATACCCTATCCCACCCCTGCCACTGCACAGAGGTCCCCCACCCTGGAGCCCTCTTCCTGAAGACAGATTTTTCTGGGTCCCTGCCTGGAATCTTGAATAGCATCACTCTGCATACCTGGCTTCTGAGTGCAACCCCACCGATGTGGCACTTAACTTATCTTAGAACCTTGGGCTGCCACATGCTGTGCCCAACCCCTGGCCTGTGGTCTTGGGACTGCAAGGATAAGCCTGCTTGAGGTTGGGTGATCTCCTCACACCTGTGTAACCACAATGAATTTCCTGGCTCCATGTCTAGAGCCTCCCAGGCTGCCTTGAGCCCAATGCCTTAGAAGCAATGAGCTCATATTCAGCTAAGGCTCAGACATAACATGTTCAAGGATCAGAAGTTTGGCCAACAGCACTTATTGGATACTTAATGAGTTCCAGGCCCTGAGCTGACCAATGGCATGCAGCAGAGCCAGCAGGCATCACCCTACCCTCATGGCCTCACTCTCGGTTGTCAGTCTCTGGGCAGGCTGGGCTCACTCCTGCCCCCAAACTGAGAAATGAAGTCCCTCGGCCACGTTTCTAACCAGCGTGTTCTACCCTATCCCACCATATCCAGAACCTGAGTGCAGCTCAGAACACAAGCTGTGTCAGGGTGAGTGGTGAGGTATTGGCCTCCTTAGCATCTCTCCTTCATTAAGCCTATGAAACAGGAAGAAAATATGCCTGAATTGCCCTGGTATCTATGAATTCCGTAGAAGGGCCCAGTCTGTCATAATCAGAGAATGACACCCCGGAAGGAGGCCATTTATCACAGCAGAAGTGAAAAGGGTCTTTCCCAAATACTGGACTCTAGCTCACACCTCAGCCTCGGCAAACTGAGCAGAAGGAACTCCTGGGCTGCTGGGTCACTTGACCCAGGCCCCGCAGTCCCCCTTTCGAAAAGGCAGCATCAGTCACTGGACAGCTCTGCCACAGGCTGTGAGGATTGGAGCCACAGACTGAGGCAAACCCCAGTGACGCCACTTACTAACTGTGACTTTGGGCAGGTCCCTCCACATCCACAAGACTTAAAAAGAGATGACCTGGATGAAATGAGATAAACATAAAGCATCTCTGGAACCAGTAACACACGATCGCAATTCCGGTTATATTTGCTATTTTAATGATATTTCTGTCCTGCATTCTAACTCCATTATTGAGAAGCATACCTGGATGCCAGTGCCTGAACCTGTGGGCTTCTGAGGGTCCTGGCGGGTGCAGGATCTGCTGTCAGAGCCACGGTCAGCAGCCAGCAAGGCCCCAGGACAGCAGGCCTGTCACTGCAGGTGACACACACATAGAGTTTCTACCAAAAGCCCTGGGCTAAAGTGGCCTGCTTGGTGGCTCCTGTTCATTAGCTCTTTAAAGGCCTCACAAGTGGTTTGTGGAGATCTCCCAAGCCTGCATCAGGAAGTGACTGACACCAACAAATGTGTGTCCCTCCATTAGAACTAAAAGATCCTCAATTAACGAGATGCCATAGCCCCACCTAGGGCACTCTGGGCAGGGCCTCCCCTTCCGGCTTTGTCCACCTGCATTTCAAAATGTAAGGACTTCCCAGGTACATCAAGACTGAGCCTAGAGTCTACATCCAGGGCCTGGTTTGCATCCCGCGGAGAAGAGCAGTAGCAAACCAAAATGTTCGCTTTACTCTGGAATCCAACACATGCTGCTTTTCCTAGAAGACTTTCCCTCTAGTGGTATTTGGTTTTGATAAATAATGTATTGAGTTTGTGTGCTCAGAGCATCTATTCTGTTTGATGGCCAGGGTTAGTGGCTTGGAAACACGTTCTGGGCCTGGCAAGAGGGATGAGGTGGGGACCTGGCTGGGAACCTCATCTGGACTGCAATAACCACATAAATGCTTACATGAGAGTTATCTGGCTCCACTTAATAGGAAATAACCAGCCACCTCTCCATTGTCACAAATTGACATTAATGTGTCTGAGGCACATGCCACTGTGGTATTGTGAGTCAGAGGGCGTTAGAAGTACAGAACAATAGCAATCCCTTTCTGTGCCCAGAGCAAGGATTGAGCCTCCCAAGAGAGCTTCTGTGCAGAAAGACAAGAGCAAAGCCCAGAGATGCAGAAATACTGTGTTGCACACCCTGCCACATGGTCTAGGATTAGCATGTCATCACAAAACATGGAGGATCTATTTGGGAGCAGGAGGGCATGCCCTCCCCCCTGTTGTCTGGAGACAGGGCGTGGCTTTCAGATCAAGCATGGGATGCTACTTCATCTGCAGCACCAGGCCTGTAGTTACAGTCCCATTGGAACGAGAAGAGCAAAGTGAGTAGTCTTACCTAACTTCCTCCCTTCTGTAGATATTTCTTGAGTCCCTCACTTGGAGCAGACTCTACGGTAGTCACTGGGAACACAGGAATAAACAAAACTAGTGTGCGTGCCCTCTTGGAATTTACAGGCTAAGGGAGGAGCAGAGCCTAAATAAAAATGATAAATATGAGGAAAGAGGAAAGGCAGAGGCTGAGGAAGTAAGAGCACTAGGAAATCAAGAGAGCTTCTCGGGGGATGCCTGGGGGGTTCAGTCGGTTAAGACCTCCAACTATTGATTTCGGCTCAGGTCATGATCTCAGGGTCATGGGATCAAGCCCCATGTCACTCAATGGGGAATCTACTTTCTCTCTTTCTCTCTCTTTCTTTCTCTCTCTTTCTTTCTGCCCCTCCCCCCATTGCACTCCTCTCTCTCTCTCTCTCTCTCTCTCTGAAATAAATAAATCTTTAAAAAAGAGAGTCTCTCTGAAGATACAACTTTAATAGGAATTCACAAAAGCAGAAACAGAGGGGTGAGGCAAAGGAGGGAGAAGATGGGGAAGCATCTGTGCCAAGGCCCAGCCCAAAGGTGGCCACAGTGTGACACATTTGAAAAAGAGGGGCACCTGCACGGCTCAGTGGTTGAGCATCTGCCTTTGGCTCAGGTCATGATCTTGGAGTCCTAGGATAGAGTCCCCCATCAGGCTTCCTGCAGGGAGCCTGCTTCTTCCTCTGCCTGTGTCTCTGCCACTCTCATGAATAGATAATAAAATCCTAAAAAAAAAAAAAAAAAAAAGAAAGGAAGAAAGAAGAAAAGAAAGAAAGAAAAAAGAAGAAGAAGAAGAAGAAGAAGAAGAAGAAGAAAGAAAGAAAGAAAGAAAGAAAGAAAGAAAGAAAGAAAGAAAGAAGAAAAAGAGGAGCAGAGAAGAACAAAGACCAGGGCCAGGGCATAGCAGTGAGAAGATACAGCTACGGCCCACGGTCAAGGGCCTTGGGAGGCACAGTGTCAGGGAGATACTTGCCTTGGGCACTGAGAAGCCACTGAGGGTTTAATCAGGAAAGTGACAGGACAATATTTGCCCACGACACATGCTCACAATTTAATGAGCTCAAGTTGGCAGTCCTTTACTCTGGAATCCGGTAATAGACTTAACCTAATGCCTGCTTCAGAAAACCACAGACAACCATAGACAAGGTCAACATAAATCCAGCAGGGCCTCCAGGAGCCACGAGTGGAGGGTGGAGATTGAGGCTTCTCTAGAATGCCGCTGTGGAAAATGGCTTGAATACAAATTGCTTCATTGTAGGAATGCCTTGTTCACCATTCAGTGATCTACAAAGGAGCAATTTGTGCAACTCTGAGATTATTTGCATTATCCTTTCTGGTGTCATGTCATACTGCTCTCCTCACAAGGCTGGCTTCCCCTCGGCTCAGAGGATGTAATTGTCTGGGAGGCAGAAGGTGGTTGGTAGGGTTGGTATAAGGCTGGCTCTATATCTCTGGATGGTTCTCCTGTCTCTGAGCCCCAGGCATCTGTTTCCAGGGAAGCATAATGCTCAGCATCGCTTTTAACTCACAGACGGATTCTTGAAGGCTCTTTCAGAGGCTTCGTGGGTCATAATGGGTTTCTGATATTATGACAATTGCTTTCTGGCCATGCTTGGTTAGCTCAGTTGGATACAGCATTGTGCTCAAAGCCAAAGACGCAGGCTTCACAGATTCACCACTCAGTTTCATGGTCATGGATGATGCCTTGAACTCCAGCCAGCCTTGGAGAGAAACAGACCTGGGGCTGAAGTGTGACTCCTGCAGCCAGTGGCTCTGAGGCCTGCTGAGTTACTGGGAGTCTTTGTTACTATGTGAATTCTTCCTCTGTTCAATGCGGATGAGACTAATGCCATTCTTCAGGGTCGTTGCAAGTGTCAGATGAGGTAGTCTGAGATGTCCTGCTGACTCACCCCACACAGCCTGCAGCATGTGGCAGCTGCTTATAAACGGTAGCTCCCTGTTCTTGGAACTGAGGGCCCCAGATGAGAACAAGCAGGTGACTCTGGGCTCTCTTAGGGAGGAAGGGAAGGAGAAACAACTCCAAGTAGAGTCTCTGCCCACAGTAGATGGAAATGCTTGCTTTCTGGGGCCAAAGAGAGAAGGCACATGATCCTGTTGCTTGGAAGCAATTCTGAAGGCGGTTTTGCAGATGCCTGGATTAGAGACACCCTGTGAGGTCAGAGCAAAGCCAGGGTTTGGGGAAACCTGAGGTCATTCAACATGACTCAGGCCCCAGGCTGCCAGCTGTGTGGAGCAGAGTTGGACCAGGAGCTCATACCTGGCCATGATGGTGGGAGGCTGCCCACGGTCCTGAGGACCTGTAGTCACTAGGGAACAGAGGAACCTGGGCTATACTGGAATGTGGATTCTGGAGCTAGGACCCCAATTCTCCGTCTCCTGGCTGAGTAACCCCAGGCAAAGGAGCTAGCCTCTCTCTGCCTCAGTTTCCTTGACCTGTAAACTGGCAGTACTATCTTCCTCAGAGGAAGCGGTAAGGATTCAATGAGAACTGTGCCCGGTGTGGAAAATTAACAAGGCAGGAAACCACAAATGTTGGAGAGGATGTGGAGAAAGGGGAACCCTCCTGCACTGTTGGTGGGAATGTGAACTGGTGCAGCCACTCTGGAATACTGTGTGGAGGTTCCTCAAAGAGTTAAAAATAGACCTGCCCTACGACCCAGCAATTGCACTGTTGGGGAATTACCCCCAAAGATACAGATGCAATGAAACACCTGCACCCCGATGTTTCTAGCAGCCATGTCCACAATAGCCAAACTGTGGAAGGAGCCTCGGTGTCCATCGAAAGATGAATGGATAAAGAAGATGTGGTTTATGTATACAATGGGATATTACTCAGCCATTAGAAACGACAAATACCCACCATTTGCTTCAACGTGGTTGGAACTGGAGGGTATTATGCTGAGTGAAGTAAGTCAATCGGAGAAGGACAAACAGTGTATGTTCTCATTCATTTGTGGAATATGAATAATAGTGAAAGGGAATAAAGGGGAAAGGAGAAAAAATGTGTGGGAAATATCAGAAAGGGAGACAGAACCTGAGAGACTCTGGGAACGAACTAGGGGTAGGGGAAGGGGAGGTGGGCGGGGGGTGGGGGTGACTGGGTGACAGGCACTGAGGGGGGCACTTGATGGGATGAACACTGGGTGTTATTCTGTATGTTGGCAAATTGAACACCAATAAAAAATAATTTATAAAAAAAAATAACTGTGCCCGGGATGCAGTCAACATGGTGTATTTTCACTATTATTGCTATGATTACAGGCTAAGGCTCTGACTTATGCCAGGCTCTGATTGTCTCCAGGACCTGGACATGTTGGCCTCTGAGAACCTCACCAGTGTGAACCACACTCCCTGCATCTCTGGGCAACTTTCTGTGCCTACACCTATGATTCTGTATTACCAGAATCTGTTTTTGTGTCTGTTCCCCTCGCCCCGAGACTGCAATCTCCTAGAGGGAAATTTCTATAGCTAATTCATGTTTATGTTTCAATGTTGAGTACAGTCCCATGGCCCATCATAGACACTGGATAAATATTTGCCAAAGGAGCAGATGACATGCTGCCATGACACTCCTGCTGGTTGCCAGTACACCTGTTGCTTCTGTTCTTGGTACCTCCTGTGTGGCCGGCCCCGTGTAGGCCTGAGGGTTCTCATCTATGAAACAAAGGTACTTGCTTGGGATGATCTTCAGGCATCCCCCTCACCTGCTCCCAGCACCAGCCTGAAGAATCTGTGATTTTCACATTCTATAGTTTCAAGGCTCTTATTTTGTGACCCTGGGCTCAGAGTTTTCCAAGAAGATCCTATGCCAGACTTTTCAGTGGGAGAAAGGAGAATGGCTGGTGGGCTTTTTTTTTTTTTTCGGGGAGGGCCCAGGGTCAGGGTGAGAAATATGGCTCAGGGTGGAGAATGAAGGTCCCTCCAGGACTACAGAAAGACACCCCAGAGGCTTTGCCAGTGAGCAGCCAAAGGAAATGGAAGGGTAGGCCCAGCTGCAGGCTTCTCTGGGCGCTTCACTGCACTTTATTAGTCTGTAACTCTCCTGAAATGGGACTATCTCTTGGAAAATCATTTTAATAACCAAGAGGAAATGGAATTAAGGGTACTGGCTGCCTGCTGGCCGAGGCTGACTGACTCTCATCTAGGTATGGACTTAATTTGGCTCTGCTAATATTGCCTATTGGTTATCTCTGATTAGATTCCCTTTTGTGTGTCATTCCCCAGAGTGTCCCCAAACAAGGAGGCTGTGAAGATGTGGGTTCTGAGGAAGTTGAGGGAAGGGGTAGGAGGAGTAGGACTGTACAGGCATCTAGCATCAGGTAGAGGGGGCTCGGATTGACAAACAGTAGATGGAAGCTGAGGGCAAACAATGTGATCACATTTAAGCACAGTGACTCTGGCCCCAGACTTAAGAGTTTGGGGGCTGAATAAGTCCCAGCTCTGTTGCTGGCCAGCCTTGCTCTAGAGGAGGTCTTCATGTTCATTGAGTGTCTAGTCCCACAGAGGGAAGATGATCCATAGAAGGTGTCATGAAAGAAAGTTATAAACTCTGAAGTGCTCTATACTCGTGGGTATTCTGTTACTCCTGCCCAGCCCACAAACCACATCTAGCTTTCACTATTTATATGCATGGAAATTTGGGTCTGGATAATTCAAAGGTGTAGATGATACAAAAATCTAATTTTATTTGGCTTGAGGTTTGCAGCATATAATCCCCATCTCATTCTGAGAAACCACCTTTCCTAAGGTTCGCTGTATTTATTTAGAAAAAAATCAGTGGTTAAGATTTAATGACTTAAGGTACGGGATTGATGCAGGCTGGCTGGGTCCAAGGACACAGAGGGTAGAGACAAGAGAGGTCCTTGACTACGTGCAGGATAGAAAGCAAATGCCAGCCAGCAGGGAGTGAGAGCAGAGTTTACTGAAGTTATAGAGCAGATACAGACAGCATCTGGGAGACTCGGAAAAGAAAAGGAGCAAAGACTCGTCTTTGCTTGGGGCCTGGAATTTTTATTGAGGATTATGATCTGATGTAAGTATCCTCTAAGGCGTCCAGGAACTGATTAGAACAAGGCTAAGGGTCCAGGTGTCCTCTATAAGTCACTTATTCCTTGGAGTCACGGGATCTTGGTGCCAAGATGTCTAGCACCTGTGTATCATGGCTTCATGGGGTCATTCTCATCCAGTCCTTCCTTAGATGTTATCTGTTATGCTGGATGACTTCTAAAGAAATCATTGACTCCCTGTCCCTTCCAAGGAGGACACACATTATTTGCCCTATGAGGCACGTGTAAAGTGGGGTGCAGGTCCTAGCAAGGATAAAAGCAGGACAAGGAGCAAAAGGCAGATTTTTATGGATTCCTTCAGTTTCCCTATCTGAGAAGGAGGAAGTATTGACCTGCCTGGAAACACCCTGGATTGTGGGAATGCCAAGGTTTAAAATGTGGCCTGGCTCATGAGCAAATAGGGGTCACTTTGGAAGTTGAGGTTGGTTGGTTATGAGGTTCTTTCTCCCTCCTCACCACATCCTGGTCCTCTCACCACAGGTCCCGGGACCAGCACAGAAAAACCTTACTTCTCTTCCCACCCTTAGTCACAGATCTGACCCTGTTACTTCCTCTAAAACCCTCCACTGTGGGTAGCCCGGATGGCTCAATGGTTTAGCGTCGCCTTCAGCCCAGGATGTGATCCTGGAGACCAGGGATGGAGTCCCACATCGGGCTCCCTGCATGGAGCCTGCCTCTCCCTCTGCTTCTGTCTCTGCCTCTATTTCTGTGTCTCTCATGAATCTCTCATGAATAAATAAATGAAATCTTAAAAAAAAAAAAAAACCCTCCACTGGTTCCTTGTCACCCACAAGATGGTGTTTAGGTCCAGGTGGGCTCTCAGGGTTTGGTCTCATCTGCTTACACCCCCAATTCATGCTCCATCCCTGACCCTAGAATCCTCACCCTGCACCTGCCCACAAGCCTGGCAGCCAGCACTGCTGGATCCCCAGACCATCTTCCCTCTTCCCCTTCTCTTCTCACCATTGCTATTCCCCACCACTTGGACTGCTCCCCTTCCGTCTTTGCTGGAGGGCGCCACTTTACCTTCCTGCTCTCAGGCCACCATTCAATCCTTTGATAAAAGGTAGCTCCCCCAACTCCAAACCCAGAGACAACTTAGTCTCACTAACTTCCTACGTCCCAGAGCACCCTGCACTGTCCCTCTCATTTCCCATCGCTGCTGTAAAGTTCCACTGACTTTGAGCACCCTGATTTTTTTTCTCCCTTTTTATGGTCCAAGGGCATAGTGTATTGCTTGGCACAATAGCACATATTCAAACTTTCATGGAAAGCATTTCAAGCCATCAGTTGTGGGACTACTGAGGAGGGGTCAGGGATGAAATTGGAATGGGTAGAGTGTGCAGTTTCATCACAGAGTGTGGTGTGTTTGTGTGTGATACAAGCATGAGTGTGTGGTGTCTGCATGGTGTGTGTGGTATGTTCTTGGTGAATGTGTGTATGTGAGTCTGAGAGTGTGTGTTGTGTGTCTGAATGTGTGTGGGTGTGTAGAGTGTGTGGTACATGTGTGAGTGTGTGGTATCTGAGTATGTGATGTGATGGTGTATGTGGTGTGTCCAAGTTTTTGGTATGTTTGCATGTACATGTGTGTGGTGTTTGTGTCACACATGTGTGAATGTGTGGTGTCTGAGTATATGGTGTGTGGTATGTGAGTGTGTGTGGTGATTGTGTGTGGTATGTATGTGGTATGTGTGTGATGTGTCTGAGTCTGTGGTGTGTGTATGGTGTGTAAGTATTTGGTGTGTGTATGAGGTCTGAGTGTATAGTATGTTTGCATGTACATGTGTGTGAGGTGTATGGTACAGGTGTGAGTATGTAGTATGTGTGGTGTGTGCTATATGAGTGCATTTGGTGAGTGTGTTTGGTGAGTATGTGATGTGTCTGAGTGTCTATGTATGGTGTGTAAGTATTTGGGGGGTGTGTGTGGTACCTGCATGAGTGTGTGTGTATGAGTACCTGAGTGTGTGGTATGTGGTATAGTTCCATGTATGAGTATGCGTGAGCATGCGGGGTGTACGTGTGTGAGTACGCTATATCCACAGACATACAGTGAATTCGGTGTAGCAGCTGAGCCCCGACTGTCCCTTGTGAGTGTGGAACATCAGCATGTGGCTGCTCTTTGAGGCCTGGTAATGAGAGGGTGTGTAATACTATGGAGGCCTCAGAGCCCCAGTAGGCCATCTGCTTCGCTGATGGCCTGCTGCATGGCTGTAAGCAAGTCCTTGACATTCTCTTAAAGAATCCAGCCAGAGGGAACAGCATAGGCAAAGACACAGAGGCACACAAAAGCAGATCCAAGGGCAAGAAAAGGTTCACACAACAAGCAGATTTTTCACATTATTCCATTCCATTATTTTTATTGCTAATAATACTAATATTAAGCAAAAGGTTTAAAGCTCTTTTAACTTCTACTTACATCAGAAATTCTGGTGTGTGTGTGGGGTGAATATTGGCATTATTTTTAACAATAAGACAGTAGAAGTAGAATAAATAAAAATAAATAAACTAGTAAGGAAAAACTGCCCAGATGATTCCAGTAGACATCCAAGGTTGAGGACCACCAGGTGGAACTACCACCTCACCCGAGCCACGGACAGAGCAGTAGAGCCACTTCCAGGTGAGGCAGCCTCTCCTAGTCTCCTCACTGCAACTCTGGAGCTGACCAGCGGCCCATGGGCTGAGGACCTGCTGCGGGGACCACTAATCAAGTCTCAAAGAGATGATAGAGCTTAGGAAGAATGACTTAAATTGTAGCTGGAGAAAATTGGGCTGGGTCAACCAAAGTGTGCCATGGCCCCAGGTCATCCCCACTCAGTATCCGGGGACAGACAGGTACCCTTGCTGTGACTGGAGCCTGAGAAACTCTCACAGGTGGATTACTGGGAGCTGTGGGGCTCTGGGCTAACAAATGGCCTTCCTGAAAAACTGAACACACACGCTTGGGAAGGTGGGCTGTGCCCTGCCAGGGCAGTGGGCCAGGAGCCAGCATCACAGCAAGTCATCCCTCCTGCCTGGGCTACAGCCTCCCCATCTGTGACAGGAGGCAGGTTGGTGAGCCTGCCCAGGGTTCAGTCTGGGGCTACCTTTGCACACGACAGTCAGTGCAGAAGACAACCCTGTCACCGCCACCACACCATGTGGGGAGTGAGGGTGCCAGCATTCATGCTGGGGGGCCTTGTTCGTGTCCCACAGAGTTGAAGAGGGAACCTAGACTCTGGGGTTCCCAGCCACTGCTCAGGCTGAAGACTGCTGTGCCAGCTAGAGACACAGAAGGATGAGGAGAGGGGGAGATGGGCCTCGTGAATGAAAACTGCCTTGGGAGGGGGCAGGAGAGAGTGGGAGGAAGGGAAGAGGGTGGGATGGGCACAGAGGGAGGAAAACGCAGCCTCATCTGCTTGTTTGTGTTTCTTGTATTTAAGATGCTGACTTTTAGCATATTTTTAAATCCATCAGACATGAAAGGCTGATTTAAATAGATCCGCAGTGTGAAGCTGGTAATTTCACTTGCCACAATAGAGGAGCTGGCAGGACGCTGGCAAAGATGCAGCACCTCTCCCCATGCCAGGCAAGCTGTGGAAGAATGGGGAGACTTTTAGGCCAGGTGCTTTCTACTCCTGGGCAGTGGGAGCACGGGGAGTGGATGGTGGAAAGAGACAGAGATGAAGAAAACTGGAAAGGGAGGGAAACGTGGGGCAGGGGAGAACATAGAGAAGGGTGAGTGGCAAAACTAACTGGAGAAATGGACCGGCTCAACATTCTCCTGGTCCAGGGATGCTTCTTGGTCAACTCATCCAGACTCCCTGGCATGTCTTATACTAGTATACTTTTACTTCAGTCTCACTTCAAAACAATCCCAGACTCTCAGGGTTGGTGGGGTAGAAGTAGAGGGAATCCTAAGAGCAGAGTGTTCAACACCTGCTTGAATACCTCCAGTGTCAGGGGCTCGCTATCTGGTGAGGCAGCCTATTCCATTGCTGGGCAGTGCTCACTGGAACACACTTCCTTAGGATGGATCATAATCCCCATGCTCTGTGCTGGGTGGTCCTAATCTGGCCCTGTTGAGTCATTCAGAGTGAGTGTAATGCCCAAGTCGGCCCTTCATCATGGAACACAGTATTTGGGTCCTCTCCTACTCCAGCCCTCCTATGCTTGTCCCTAGTCTCCTTACCATAAGTGATTATAGCATAAATCTTTCTAAACCAAAGTATTTCTGGATGCTAATGAGTGTATTTCCTGCTGTAGTCAATGCAACAAAATTTCAGGAGTTACAAAAGACTTGTCATTCTTTTTTTTTTTTTTTCATCTCATTCAGCACACTGTTATTCAGCCCACATTCTGAGACCAGGTTAGCCCCTCCTGTTGGCACATAGGATATGAAGGTCCTGTCCCCAGGAGCTTCTCTACAAGGAATGGAGCCAAACCCATAAAGAGAAGTGTAGGGGTAGAAGTGCCAGGAGCCCTGAGAGTCCTTCCCCAGTCGAATCCAAGGTTGAGTGGGGCTAGTTGAGGCCCTTAAAGGAAGGGAGTCTTAGGGTGATGGCATTTTTATGGAATGCTGGTGTATACTTGTGGGTTTCCAGGTGTTTCCTCCCCCTTGAGTACACTAATGCATCAAGGGCATTAAGTAAGCTTGTCTTCCTTTCTTGCTCCCTTAACTCTGATACAGCCTGAGACAAATACCTTAGATCCTCAGTTGCTGGACATTGAAGAGAGCCAACCTTATATTCATTCATGGAATAAAAATATTTATGAAAGTGTTTTCTGAAAAAACTATAGTATGGTAAAATACACAAAATGTAAAATTTGCAGTTTTAACCATTTACAAATGCACAATTCAGTGACATTGTGTGCAATCACAATATTCTGTGCAACCATCACTCTCCTCCAACTCCAGAGCTTTTCACCATCCCAAAGTGAAAGAGTCTATAAACCATGTGTGTAAAGGTAGTTCAATTAGGAGTGAACTGTTGAAGTCTTGACTGGACAACAACACATCTATTACGTAAATAGAAAAATGAGTAAGACAAGAACTCTGCCAGTGAGAACCTCGTAGTCTGCGATGGTGGGACCCTGCCCTATTTCAAGGCAGAGTGGAAACATGACAAAGCATTCTTTGACAGGAATCTGTAGCTTGAAGGAATGCAAATTTTCCTTATTCTACTAGCCCAGGGAAATGGGAGATGCTTTCACCTAGGGCCCCAGATTCTGGTTACCAAGAAGTGTGGGACTTTGTTTCTTATTTTGTTTGGTCTTTTGCACAGGGAGATAGATGATGATGTAACAACTAACATTTGTCTAGAGGCTTTCAGTTGACTAAACCCTTTCCCTAGAGTTCTTGTTTGACCTTCACACTAGCAGACAGTAGGACAGGGAATTCTATTTTAACAGATTTGGAAGCTAGGGTTCAGAACACCCAAGCAGTTCCAAATTTTGCCTAAGGCCACACAACTTGTGTGCAGGTTCGTATTCTGAGCTGACCTTTAGAGGTTACAGAAAACATCTGTGAGAGGCACAGCCTGGTAAAAATGGTCGGTTCTATATTTGGAAGGAAGAGAACCAAGCAGGGAGGCATCTTTATACACAAAGGCATGGAGCCCAAGTCAAATTGAGTTGTTGAGCTGCCTGAGGGTAATGGATTGCTACTAGCAACAGCTGGGGAGGCTGCAGGGTGATGAGATGGAATGCTTTGATGGGCATCACACTGTCTGAAATGCAATTGAATCACAGCAGCTGGAATGCTTCTCAGCACTCTGTTTTAAGAGCCAGAAGCAGCAAATCATTTGAAGCAGTGAGGGAACCCCATGGGTCCACCAGACTACAGAGATCCAGTCATCCAGCCTCTGGGAACTGAGGCTCCATTGGAGTGGCTCACCAAGTGGTGGGCCTTGTTCTTGAGAAATGATGCTCTATTCTCAACTGTTCCTATAAGGCAAACATTGTTTGCCAGACACTATGCCAAACATGAGGCAGAGATGAATGCTCCTGCCCTCGGGAGTTCAGTCCAGTGCATTTCACTCATTACAAGCCCTGTGGGCAGTGTGTATAAATAAGTACAATACAATATCATTACAGAATGGCCTTGGGGAGCCTATGGACTGGATGTTAAATCATACCCTGACACTCTGTCCTTGACCTGGTGCTACACACGCTCAGTGAATTCTAGCTACATAGTTATCTTACTTAAATTCATTATGAGGCTCCTTGAGCTCTACATGTTTCAATTCCAAGTTAAAAAAAAAAAAAAGCCCATTCCCTCTGTCCATGTTTTTGGGCATTTTTGCTTAGTAGTGCAATGTTTTCATGGGTAGCATTTACTTTTATAGGTCAGATGGATCCAGTCATAATTCATTATGATGACATATGCCTCACTGGCCCTAGGAGTCCTCATCTGCTGGGAGGGGAGTCTCCTGGTGCATGTCAAGAGCCTGCAAGTACCACTTCTGAATCAGAGCCAAAGAGCTGATGAAGTTCCAGCTCTGAGAAAGGGGCTCATTCTTGGATTTGACTCAGTCCTTCCCTTGGATGATAAACGATACAACCTCACCAAATCCATCTCAGTTTCTATTGGTTTCAGGTCCTCAGCCAAGCACCATATGGTTTCCCAACCCCCATCATTTCCAGCAAGGTTCTTCCTAAGTAGGGCACTTCGCTGTAACTGGTTCCACTGAACTGTATGAAAGTTGGAGTTATGATGTTCTTTGTTACTGCTACTGCTGATAATTAGCATATTTATTATTAGGAATATTAATAGAGTTAGGAAGTGGGAGAGGTTTAGAAAGATCCTACATCATGTCAACCATCATCATCCCTACCCCTCACCCTGACACACACACACCCAGATAAGAAGGGAAGAAATAACTAATAAAGTAAAATCTTAAAGATTTTGACTGAACTTGGAATTTGTGTAGCCAATTTCTTTTCCCCAAATAATGGGAGGAGAGGTGACAGTGCTCCTAAGCCCAGTCAGCAAGAAATTACTTAAATATTTGTTTCTGTATGTTTGTGTACTGTGATTTCATTATTTTGAAGTAATTAAACACTTCTGATCTGTAGTATTCCTCCATCTATCCCTTTGGAGTGAAACTGTGGAATGTCTGGCGTCCTGGCAGAAAAGCGAACGCTGCCTGAGGATGTCTGGCCTTCTTTCACTTTCTCAAGGAGGTGGACATTACCTTGGGCAGCTCATCTCCAGCAGGATATCCAGAAGCTCAAGGGGGTAGGGATGTTTCTCAGATCTGAAGGATTTCTGAGTTTCACGTCAGTCATCCAACACAGAAGACAGGAAAGGCTTTAGGGAGGAAGTTAGAAGTGGGGCTAAAGCATGAGACAAGTCCTGGCTATGTTGTGTGAAGTGTGAGGAAGGAAGAAAGGACTAGTAAGTAGAACTTGATTTGCGCACAGTACAGATAGCTAGCAATCCGAGGTCTTTGAAATTTTAAACCAGCTATTTTAAGTTTGTTCAAAGATCTAAAGGAAACCATTTCTAATGAACCAAAGGAAAGTCTGAGAACAATGCCCCACCAAATAGAATCAACAAAGATATAAAAATTATGAAAGAGACCAAATAGAAATTCTGGAGTTGAAAAGTGCAATAATGGAAATGAAAAGTTCCCAATAGCATATTTAAGCAGGCAGAAGAAAGAATCAGTGAACTTGAAGATAGGGCTATAGACTATCCAGTGTAGGGAACACAAAACGTAATGAAGAAAAAATGAACAAAACCTCAGAAACCTGAGGGGCACCATCAGGCATGCCAACGTATGCATCACAGGAATTCTAGAAGGAAAGGAGATGGAAAAAAGGTGTCAAGAATATTTAAGGAAATAATGACCAAAAAGATCCCAAATTCGATGAAGCCTATCAATCTACATATCCAAGAAGCTCAAGAAACTCCAAGTAGGATGAACTTAAAGAGACCCATAGCGAGACACATCAAAATCAAACTGTTGAAAGTCAAAGACTTTCAAAGAACTTTGAAAGCAGCAATAGAGAAGCAACTCATCATATAAAAAAGAGCCTCAATAAGATTAACAGCTAACTTCTCATCAGAAACCATGGGGCCAGACACAGTGGATGGTATATTCAAAGTACCAAGTGGAAAAAAATCCCCTGACAACCAAAAGTTCAATATCTCACAAAACTATCCATCAAAACTGAAGGATAAATCAAGACATTTTCACATAAACAAAACTGAGAGTGTTGGTCTTTCGCAGATCTTCCCTACAAGAAATACTAGTGAAGTGAAAGACACTAGATAGTAACTTGAATCAACAAATTAAGAGGACTTGTAAAGGTAAATAATTAAATATAGAAAATGCTATGAATGTATTTTTCATTGATAGCTTGTTTTAAAATCTGATTTAAAAGAAAACTGCATAGGGGTACCTGGGTGGCTCAGTCAGTTAAGCATCTGCCTTCAGCTCAGGTCATGATCCCAGGGTCTTGGGATCGAGCCCCACATGGGGAATCCTTGCTTAGCAGGGAGCCTACTTCTCCCTCTTCCTCTGCCACTCCCCCTGCTTGTATTCTCTCTCTCAAATAAATAAAATATTTTTTTAAGAAAAAGAGAACTGCATAAAGCAATAACAATACATCTATGTTGGTGGAAATAAAATGTATAAAGATGTAATTTGTGATAATAACAACATATGGAATGGGGAATGGAACTATGCAGAAGCAAAATTTTGTGTCATATTGAAATTAAGTTGGTATTAATCCAAACTAGATTATTATAAACTGAGATATTAATGGTTACTTTCAGGGTACCAACCAAGAAAATAAGTAAAAAATATATATATAGTAAATGAAATGATAAGATAATTAAAATAGTATGTTAGAAAATAACTAACACAAAAGAAGACAGTAATGGAGAAATAGAAGAACAAAAAGACATATGAAATAAAGAAAAGAAATTGCAAAATGGCAGACATAAATCTTACTTTACCCAATATATTAAATGTAAACAGTAAACTTTCCAATTAAAAGGCAGATATTGGAAGAATATATTAAAAAAAAACAAAACATGATCTTACTGCATGTTGTCTACAAGAGACTCAGTTTACATTTAAAAGCATAAATAGGGAGAAAGTACAAGAATCAAAAAGGTTATAGCAATAGCAACCAAAAGACAGCTGGAATGCCTCTACTAATATCAGACAAAATAGACTTTAAAATAAAAATTGTTACTAAAGGCAAGAAGGACACCTTATAATGATAAAGGATCAATTCATTAAGAAGACATAACAAATATGAACATATATGAACCTAGAAATAGAGCCCCAAAATATTTGAAGCAAAAAACTTTAGGAGAAGGCAGCTCTGTCCTAAATACTTGACCCCCATGACCACTAGGGATTTATTCCCTTGAGCTAGGGTTTTGTGCCCTTTAAAGTTCTTCATTAACACACACACACACACACACACACACACACACACACACACACACATATGAGCGCCCACACATGTATATACATATAGCCCTTAACCCACCATTTGCATTAATACCTTAGCTGAAATTGGTTTAAGATCCTTCAGAGCACTGACTGCTAGTGACAGAAACAAAGGGTTGAGCTATTTTTGATAAAACATAAAGGTGTGACCTGGAATGAGCCCTCAGGAGAGTAGGGAAGAAGGATGGAAGTGTTAACAGATAAAGAGTACAGGATGGGGAGTGGTGGAAGAAAGCTAGTGTATCACAGAGGAACAGAAAAGACCTCAAAGAGACTGCCAAGAAAGATAAATGCCAGACAAATAGCAAACAACTGCGGCAGACTGCCTGGGTGGCTCAGTTGGTTAAAGCATCTGACTCTTGGTTTCTGCTCAGGTCATGATCTTCAGGGTTGTGAGATCAAGCTCCATGTCAAGCTCCATGCTCAGTGTGGAGTCAGCTTGAGATTCTCTTCTTCTCTACCTGCCCCTCCCCCTGTACATGCTCTCTTGCTCTCATGCTCAAATAAATAAATCTTAAAAACAAACAGACAAACAAATGAACAACTGGGGCTTTGGTTTGGTGCTGAAGCCCCTGGTTTGGCAACTCAGGACTGAGGGCAGCAGCAGATGCCAGAAGCAGCACAAGGAGTCAGAACAGCAGAGAAAATGTGGGACCAAGGATGGTGATGGGCACAGGTCATTCTTAGGTAAACGTCCTGGCACCTGGTCTGAGCTTCTGTCTGAATTCTGGAGAAGCATGGCCGGGAAAGCAGAGTGGTTTGTGGGCTGAAAGATATAGGTACTGATTGGAAAACCATTGGAACAAAGGAGAATAGGGCCAAGAGGCAATGCTGAAAACAAGCTCATAAGCCAGGCAGATGGGCCAAGCAACTGGGTACTCAAACTAGGTAGTGTTTGTGAGAGCACCCACTTCGGAGAGATGCTTAGTAAGTGTTACCTGGTTCTCAATCCAAGATTAGGGCAAGGCTAGTGGTAGGGGCAGTGACTCGAGGTTGACAACAATGGTAGCTCCTACCTGTTAGCACCTGTGTGTGCTGGGCACTGTGCTAAGTATTTCACATTCATTGCCTCACTTAATGCTTAAAACGTCCATGTGAGGTAGACATTGAAACCTCTGATCTACAGATGAACAGGAAACCTGGTCAAGTGACTTGCTCAAGATCATTGCAACAGTATAAATGGTTTGGAGCCAGAGGCTTCTCTGACAGCACTCTGCCAGGCCCTGGGACAGACTCACAGTCACTGGGGTGGCTTTGATCACCTTGATGGCTTACAAGGAATGGGGATAGAAGAGGAAGCTCTGATGTAGGGACTCAGAACTTCTCAGAGTCCCTCTGAAGTCCCATTATCCATACTTGTTTGAAGTGGGGTTAGAGAAAGAAGCAGTAGTGGCCTAAAGACCCTTCCTGCTCTCTTTTCTCTGCCTGGACCTTTGAGGGTTGGTGGGGATTTACCCCATATGCTATAGGGTCAGGCGCTATCTCACTCTATCCTGCTGTAAACCCTGAAGGCACTTTTCCTAAATGGAAAAATGCACCCCCAAGCCAGGACTAGGCCTAGAGGATAAAGGCATCTGTGGGCTTGGGAAACTCCAGGTATAGCCTGCTTGCCCCATAAATTCCAACTACCATCTCTGCTTTTCTGCTTTCAGAAGCAGGAGATCTGGTTTCCTTTCTTTATGATGATCCTTACCCTCTATCTGCCCCCCTTCTTGGAACAACACATGTTCGCACAGCAACACACACCCACACAGATACTGGAGGGCCACTTCTGGGTGACCCATTATCCCCTGCATCCCATGAATGAGACCATTGCTAGTGCCCTTTCTTTGAAAGAGTTTTTTCTGTGAGTTCCCTTCAAATTTAGACTGAGGGCCAGGGCCAGACTAAGTTGGAAAATGAAGGTATCATCATAAACATTCTGAGCAAGAAGAGCCAGAAGCATCAAAGAGCCCATCCTTCATATTACTGATGAGATGGTAGCCCAGGCAGGGAGCTGGCTGGCCCAAGATCTTGGGGCACACCCTGGTGTTCAGTGCTGGGTTTAGTTCCATGGGCTCCCTGGTGCCTCCAAGCACTAAATGAAGGAGAGAAAAGCCTGTAAAAAGGGGGAAGACACTTATGTGATGATCCATGGGGCCCTGACCCTTTTAGGAATCTGGGGAGGAGGCTTTAGGGAATAGCCTTAAAACTCTGACCAGTGGATTCTCTCCTGCCTGGCTGGCTGTGTACAGTTGTCTTGAGCCCTCTTGGAGGCCTGTGGACACTTTCTTCTCCTCTCCCTTCCTGGGTCTCGCTTGGGTATGGATACCATTCACTTTCCTGTGGGGCTGGGCCTGCAGCCCTAGGGTGGTAATGTTCAGTGATCTTCATACCTTTTCATCCAAGCTCCCACTCAGGGTGAGAGCACCCTTCCCTTGCCAGCCCCCCCGACAGCCAGCCAGTAATGCTGGAGCCCTGCTAGGGCTAGGAATTTACTATCACCCAGATGGAAGGAAGCACCCATGGGCCCAGATCATTCCTGCAAGCACCCTCTGCTGGTGAAGTCCCAGGGGCACTGAAGCCTATAGCTACACTCTGCTCACTTTTCAAACACCAGCTATATGTCAACAACACAGCCACACTTTCTTTTTTTAAATACAGTCTTCTAAAAAAAAAAAAAAAAAAAAAAGAAAAGAAAAGAACATGAAGTCTCTAACTATGGACCTGGTGCTGGGCCTCACTGCCTGCATGTCAATCTAACTTGTTAATCATCATGTACAATTTTTCGAAGAGCTATTTTGAGAAACATTGGAAAATGGCTTTTACAAAGCTATATATACCTTATTTATATTCCAGAAATGGTCGCTCTGTTTAGCAGCAGATGGGCTTTTCCCTTCGTTTTCTTTTCGTCTCTCAATCAAAGTTAAGCAGGAAGTAAGCCCACTCCCTAACCCCAGGCACACATTTATCACCCACAGTCCACCCTGGAGTCAGGGTCATGGTTGGGTGGTTCAGAGGAAAGGGTGTGGATTTCTTGTAAGGCACATTTCAGAGACCATGAAGGAACAAATACAGGAGGCATGGTGGCTGCTGAGAGCCTGGGTTCTGCAGCCTGGAAAGGTGGGATGTGCTGGGGGTGGGATGTGCAATAGAATATGGATGCCCTGGCTTACTTTTCTCAACACCATGTGGGCATCTCAAGGTCCATGAAGCATATACCAAGAGCATCCCATTGATATCCAGAGAACAGGAGCCAAAGGAAGCCCAACCACCCTGGCTCTGCCAGAGTGCTATATCTTTGGCCTACAAGAAGCAGCAAGTCTGCCCTGTGCAGTTACCGCAGCAACCACAGTGCTGCAGCTCCTAAGGGCAAGGGGAGCAGAAGGGAGGTGGAGAAGGCATGTGGTGATTTTTCTGGAAAAGCCCATCTGTTTCTTTTCTCCACAAAACCAAGCTGGGGGTGTGTGTGGCAGGAGGTGGTGGTGGGATGGGTGCCTGGGTCTAGAGAGAGATCTGGGTCTAGAGAGAGATCTGGGTCTAGAGATAGAAGACTCCAGAATGCTGCAAGAGCAGCTTTCCTGCCTGGATGTTCTCCTCTTCCTGGCAGTAGAGGCAAGTCACTGACAAAGACAAAGGCTTAAGCAGTCTGTGGTGGAAACATTCAAGCAGGAGCCTATGTGCAGGATTCAGGCTAAAAGTCTATGACCTCAGACCTGCATGGAGCAGTCCTAGGAGGACTCTCATCAGCCACAGCAAGACTTCTTTTTGGCAGGGCGGTCAGCCTGTATTGTGTCCTCCCTTGCTGTATCTTCCTGTTTCTTGAGGATCCTGGAAGAGGGGAAGGTACAGTGTCAGTAGTGGAGAGCTGCTAGATCCTTGGGTTACAAGCCATCTGCATGATAAGGAGGGAACTCAGTCTCACTAGGGCATCAGAGTATTTAAAGTCTCCCCCTCGGAAGTATAGGTACATAACCATAATTTGTAAAGACAAAGTTTAGTCAATATGGATCCTTCATGAAGGATCTTCTTTCAAGAAGCCTCCCCTGATTCTCCAGGTGGTGTAAGTACCCCTGCCAGCATTCTGACCATTCCCCTGTTATAATGCCATCATCCCATGTCAGAATGTACTGCTTCCCTGGTTGGCTCCCTCAGGCAAGAAAGTTGCTTGAAGACAGAGACTGTATATTTTGTCTCTGTGTCTCTGTAGCCTATCATAGTACCTGGCACACAGTAGGGACTCAGAAAATATACTTTTTGGTTACATACTCTATAGAAGGTCTACAAGTTGCCAAAGTTCATGATTAGATGTAGGAGGTAAAGGATTAAAAATAGTGGTATCTTATCCCTGCTTTATACTCTCAACGTGCTTTCACCTTAACCATCTCTTTTGATATTTATAAGAGCCTGAGTCCACAGGGATGATATGATTGATGTTCTTTGTTAGGGGCAAAGCTTAGAGAGATAGAGTGACTTGCCCCAGGGAATTAGTGGTGGAGAAAAGCCTACAGCTTTCCCCATGGTCTTCCATAAGTTCACAACCTCTCCAAAGTATAGAAAAAGTTGTTTTGGATAGATGGATAGTTGAGTTGATGGATACATGTATGAATAGATAAATGGGTGGGTGAGCGGATGGATGGGTGGAGAGATTGGAGGAATAGGTCAATGGTTGGATGGATATATGGATGGATGGATGGATGGATGATAGGTGAGTGGATGGCTGGATGGGTGGGTGGATAGACAGAATGAAATGAATGCTTATAAATAAATGAATAAATGAGTGATTGTCCAAGTATTGAAAATAGGACCCTGTATGGTTTTGTTTTTATCTTTTAAATTTTGGTATAGGTTGGAGACTTATGAAAATAGTCTTTTGGCAGAACTAACCCTTTGAGCATTGTCACCTTGGGTGCCTCTAGTCCTCCCGAAGAGCCCCTCCTCTCCTTGGCTTCTCCACCCCCTCCCCTGAAGCCCATATTATAACTGTTGTTTCTAGCTGGCTGCCAACTAATTCCTGCTAAAATATTAGCCACTGTTCAGGGACCTATGATATGACCTTTCCCAGAGCATTTGCATTTAAAAAGAAGATCCCTGGGAAAAAGGCAGCTTTTCAGACTCAGAAGAAGAAGACTGCAGTGGGGGTGAGAGGTAGGGAGGCTTTCTTTTTTGTCCTTATTGTATTGCAGAAGGCTTGTCCCTGAATCCCACACAAAGGCTTCAGCCTCCAGCCCCTTTACCCAGAAGGTTCAGACAGAGGGAGTATCATCCACATAGAAGTGAATGCCATGCTTCCCCCCAGACCTTGATTGTCGGGATGTGCCTCTTTACCTGGCTAGATGGAGCAGAGACTCTTTGGTGTTGTGACCGGAATAGGCACTGCATTCATAGAAGATCAGATTGTTCTCCTGGAATTATAAGACAGAGGAGAGAGAAAGAGAGTCCTGGGGGTACTGATCAGAAGCATGGGAGATGGGAGGAGAACACCTCGTGGGCATCAACCCACATCCCTCACTTCCTCTTGGAGACCCCTTTCATTCCTCTCCCCTTCCTGGTCCTACCAGAGAAGGTTGATTTCCCTCTCCTCAGGCTCCCTGTCTAATATACGTTCTGTGATTACAGAACTCTCCCAGATGAGTTTTAACAATTGTAAAACCCCAAACTGTATGCTGCCTTAGTGCTTTATGCTTTCCCAGATTGCTCTCAGGTATGTATATGTTCATTTCCTTTTCACAGCAGCCTGTGATGCTGGCAGATACAAAGGCTGGGATGGGCCACATTCTTCCCACTGCACAAGCAGGGAAACAAAGTGCATGGTATAAATGGTGGCAGTTCTGTTCATTCAATGACTTAGTTAATGGCAGGACTCCCAGCAACATGCTCTTCCCAGGACACTGGCATTCTATGACCCTGGGGCAGATGTCACTAAGGCACTCCAGTAGAAATTCTCCTTCACACCAGTTAATTAATATTCCTGCTGCCGAGGCCAGGGTTGGTGCCAAAGGACAATTGGCCAACACTTCAGTAGGCATCGTAGGGGCTCTTGGCCAAGGGTCATCATTATATCCATTTATAGCTCCTGTCAATAGAGAAGCAGGAGCTCCCTTAGGACAGTGCTAACACATGGAGCATGGAGCCCTGGGGGCTGATGCCCTGAGGGGATGCAGGCAGCTGAATGCGGACACTTCCTCTGAGGTCTGCATATCTGGAGACTCTACAAACACTGGCTCACAGTTCTGCTTTCCTGATTCATACCCCAGGGGCCCACTCTATCCTCTGGTCCTCTTCACCCAGCCCCTGTCCACACTTCTGTGGGAGCCTGACTCTGGGCCAGTCTATGGAAGAATAAAGGCTCCATGGTAGGGGGGTAGGGGTGGAGAGCACACAGGATCTAGAATTAGAAGACAGAATTTGTCTTCCGGCTTTCCTTCCTGATCCCATCACTGAGGACCTATGTGATAAACTGAATCAATCAAAACTTCTCTGAGCCTTGTTTTTGTTTGTTTGCTTGCTTGCTTTTAACTGACCAAGAAAAGACAAAAGGAAAAAAATGGGATGATAAAAATACAGGTCTGCAGTTCATGAATCAAAATCCTTGGATCCAGAGACTGAGTCTCAGAGAAATAACAGATGCATATACCATATATTATATTACCCTCAGAGGGTCCAGGATAGCACCCTATAATCAAACATAGTAATATTTCTTCAGTGAAACATTTGAAAATTCACTCAAACAGGGTAAACAAAGACCATAAATGCTTCACGTCAGTTATGGTCAGATTTTTCTGCCAGATGAAACATGAGAAACCTTTCTGTTGGCAGAGTCCTTCCAAATGTCAGTATTGTGGCTAAGGGACTGCGACAGGCAGTTACCTCATCACTCTGCATGGGAACATCTGCAAGACCCTTCTTCCTCCTTTTTTCCTTGACCTTTACCATCTGTGCCGGTCTTCCCAGCCTCAGGGGCCGTGAGTCCCTGAGTTTAGAGTGAGCACACTAAGAAATATGGAATCCTGGGGCTGGAAAGCACCCCCATCTTTCCAGACATACAGTTTCCTGAAAACCACTTGGAGGCAGTAGAAAGAGCCCAGAAGCCAGCACAATCTTGCTGCCTGATTTCCGTCAGGCCGTACTGTTCCCCAGTTTGGGCCAGAGGGCTAACGCTTCTTTTAACAGTAAGTTTTTGAGTGCATGCTTTGAGTTTAAATTTATCTCAAGTTCACAGGCTCATTGAGCCTGCAGGCTCAATCTTGATAGAATGGATAAATTCTTGACAGAGCTATTCAAAGAAGAATCAGCTGCCCTCAGATAGTGAGTATTTCATCCCTGGAGGTGATCAAGTGGAAACACAGATGAAGGGATCCAAGTATCTGATAGGGGATTTAAATAAGTAACCTCTTACTACCTAAGAATTTATCATTCTGAATTCCAAGGAAAAGAGTTTCCCTATATCTTCATCATCCCCTGCCACCTCTGTCTCGCGATGTGGGACTTTCTACAAAAAGTTCCACCTACACAGGAGTTGGGCCATTCCTATGATGCCAGGATACCCGTCTTGCCCACTTGCTTCCTTCTCCAGGGGGCTTCCAGAGAAGGCTCCCACCAAGGCTCCTGAGCACAGGCCTCATGGCCCTTGGGGTCCCACCCCAACCAGAGAGATGGAAACGTTTGTTCTTTACCTTGGAAAGTTGTTCTCCGAGGCCTCGGGGAACTTCCCGCTCTTTCTCATTGTCAACTTTATTGCCCAGCAGAAGAACAGGAATGTAGTCTCCCACAGCTTCCTGCAGAACAGATAATACCCCAACTGAGAGAAGCATCCATAAAGAAACCCCAGAAGGGCAGGCTTAAAATCCTGGCAGGAAAGATGCAATCTGGCTTGCAACACCCCTGCTGCCACAAGCAGGCCAGGCGATAATCCAGTCATCACAAAAGCTAAGAGGGAGAGTCATGTTCTCTGAGGGTCTCAGTTTATGAGGCTTCTGCAGGGTGCCTCAGATCTGCCTCTGGGTACCTCCCAGATTCGGCTTGCAGTGACTTCTCCCTCCTTCATCACTCATCCTTGCTGGATGGGACATGCAGGCCCCCTCAGGTGTGCTGAGGGTAACGGGATGAGGGGACAGTAGAGCCTGATAAACTAGGTGTCCTTTAACAATGCTTATTAGCATCTCTGAAAGCATTCCTAAGTGACCGGACTTAGTCTAAACGAACCAGAATGAACCAAAGGAATTCATGTAATGTGGTTTGGAGCAGGTCTAAGGGCCACTTTGATTAGACGTAGCATCTCCAGAGGCCTCATATTGAGCACAGAAGCTCCCAGATGGTTGGGTCCAAGTCTCATACCTGGTATTGGGTCCCTAGTGCCCAGTATACAACTGTTGTGTGCGTAATTGGAGGTCACCCCGTGGGGTGCGCAGCACCCTGTCTCTGCTTGCTCTGGCTCTGACTAAAGCCCCACAGGGGAAAGAGCTCTGTGACCACAAGTAACAGGTATTCAAGGGGTCAGCTTTCTTCACTCCTCTGATGACTGTGGCATATCAGCCACCAGCCCACACCCCAGTCTCGGCATCCCGGGGTGTCCTCCCTTGTGTAATGTGTGTACTTTCTGTGCCTCTTGGGATGGCAAACAAAGGGCCCACAGCACGCAGCTATTAAGTGAGTATATATGGTAATATTCACATTCGAGCAGTTTGTTATTTTTACTTAGTGAGATATTTAATTGGGTCTTTTAATAATAATTTGGTAAACAATAATTATTCATTTTAGCTAAAATGTTTTACTAACGAGAGAGGGTTGGGGGATGATAGAAGCTAACAAGCCCTTCCAGTTTTTCTAAGAGTTCAGCCACTTTATCTAACCACTTCATATCAATATCCCAAGTCCATCCAATAGATGCACATATTTTAAGTTTGAGTGCAATTATCTTTGAAATCAAGCCTCCATGGCTCCTTAATCTATACGTTCACTTTATTGCAGTTTGGTAGTGAAAAAAATTCTCATTTACTCAACGAGAACATTAAGCCTCAGAGAATCCGAAAGAATATTTGATAACAAAGTCGCTGCGTTATGAGGAGCCTTTAGTCTACAGTCCATGATTCTCCAATGTTTTTCTCTACATTCTGGTTTCCAGTGAATTCTCTGCTACTTAGTATCTTATTAACTAGAATTCTCTCAAAGTGGTATTTCCATCTATTCATGGTCAGATGGTAATTCATGTTGGTAATGCATCTTCTGATCCATCACAAATAGATCAAATTATGTGCACTGTAGTTGATGTGCTAAGTTGATTGCACCCTTTCCAATTATTTGCAAATGAGAAACTACTTATGGCATAGAGACCATGCTGTGGCTCCCTATTACCAGAGCATTGAGTAATAGGAATACCCCCATTTTCTGACTGTGTTGTGCCACAGAAACTTGTGTGAAGACTTTTTCACAGAAAAGGAAAAAAAGAGGAGAAAGCAAGGAAATGGGCCAGAAGGCTTGCTGTGTGGAGCACATGAGAGATATTTGTAGATTTATGTGTGAGGGATGACTAAGCCTTGTGGGATTTCTTGACATGGAAACTCTGAAAATATGAGCATCAGACTTGAAATCCGAAGGCAGAATTCGAACCTGGATTCAGGTAGGTTGGAATGGGTGATGGCTTCAGCCTCCTCACTTACAAAGGGGATGGTGGGTACTGAATGACCGAATAGGATCAGGTAAGGAAGAGTCACATGCCCAGCATCTGAGCCCAGTACACCACAGACAGCAATGCTGCCTCTGAGGGAAAGGCGGTTGGGGTGTGGGGTTGTGGCAGGGTTGGGGGGGCAGCTTCTTTTTTTAAAGAAATTCCTGGATATAAAAATAAAACATCTTAGAAGGAGCAGAAAAAAGCCAAGGCCTCCCCCTACCCTGCCACCCCCCAGCTGTGGCTTCTGTCCTTTGCATTGTTCCTCTCTTATGCAAATACTCG
Source organism: Nyctereutes procyonoides (assembly GCF_905146905.1). NCBI lineage: Eukaryota > Metazoa > Chordata > Mammalia > Carnivora > Canidae > Nyctereutes > Nyctereutes procyonoides. The sequence goes on from NW_026575028.1 coordinate 4,880,325, forward strand.
GGACAGCTGGCTTCCCTTCTGTGGGCCTTGGATTGCTGCTGATAAAGAATTCGGTCTATCCCCAAAGATGTGGCAAAAATAAGTGAGCACCAGCATAAGGCCAGAAGAGTATGCTGGCCATCATAGGCAGTCAGTCATCAACACCCTGGCCCAACACTGGGCTCTGACACAGGGCCACAGGGAGGGTTGGGGCCAGGGTAGGTGTCTCGTGGTCCTCTCTGACCTGAACCTCAAATCTTCGGCTATCTGCCCAAACCTTACATTCTTCACGTACCCCGCCTAGTTGTTCAGCCTGTATACAGCTTGGCACAAAGAGGTTCATCAGTACCCACTGACTGACACAACACTCCCTTTTGAAAGTCTAAAGTGCATCTCTTTTGGGAAACGAGTCTAAAGTCTACCCCACCTCTGCTGACATTTCTATAGATGCCAGGAGAACTCTGTAGGCATGACAGGTCAGAGAGAAGGAAGCAGAGCTCTTTGGAAGGGCACACAACCCAACCTGACTGTGTGGGACCTGTCCAAATCATTCCTCTTCACAGACTCTCTTCTGTGAGCTGTGAGATGGACCTATACAGCTGCTTCCTATCCTCTGATACTCTGACATAGAAGTCTCTCCATTCCTCCAACCATTTCAGTTGCCTTTCTTTGAACTCGTGCTTGTTGGAAGACAGACGTGTTGAAATTCAAAAGATTACCCACCTCTGACTTTAAATAACACGAGCTGTCAACCTGGAGCAGAGGACTGACATTCAGCTCAGAACGTGCAGCTGTTGGGTTTGGTTGGCTGTAGTATGTGTGAGTGTGACTGTGTGTGTGTGTGTGTGTGTGTGTGTGTGTGTGTTAATATGCATTTGCTGGGAGGCAAGAAAAAGCACTTAGCCAGGATAGTGCTGCTATTTCTCTGGAGCCAGAACAAAAAAATTTCTCAGCACATTAAAGCATGTAGTTATGCTAAGAAAAAAATGACTGCAAAATTATATCTTGGGGGTTTCCATATTTATCCACCCCCTGGACTATGAGTCAAAACAAGATTTATTTGTGTAGTTCGTTTTAAACTGCCAGCACTTCAAGCTCAACTTGGAACATGGGGGAAAAAAATCAAACTGCTATTTTTTGCTCTGTGCTGTGCAAAGATCACAGAATGAGAATTAGCTAGTGGTCCACGAAAGGAGAGGAAAGTGGGCCTGGCCCCTTCGAGCTATAGAATTGTTCTGCTGTGAGGTGGAAGTGGCAAGGACTGAAAAGAAATGAACACCTATTTTTCAGAAGCAGATTTCAACCATGGACCATGTGATGCTCTTGTCACATAATGCATAATGCAGCATAATGCAGTGGCAAAGCCCTAGATTCTAGTTCCGGCTGGGCGTCTGGCAAGCTGTGGGTACTTTTGGACAAGTCACTTCCTCTCTCTGGATCACAGGACTTTTCATCCATAAAACCAGAGACTGCATTAGATTAATCTTCAAGTTCTTTCCCAGCTTGGAGACACTGCTCCTGTTGGCTTAATGACTCCAGTCATTTTCCACCTCCTTGACTTATAGGCCTAACAATACAGGGCTCTCAGAGTGACAAAAGATGGAAACAAGAAGTTCAACATGCCAGGACCACAGACATCAGGGACCAACAAACTGGATTTGAGAAAAATACCAGCCCTTTCAGGTTTGTACCAAATCCTATTTTCCCTAACTGATACAGGCCCCAAAGTCTCCAGGCATCCAATTTGTCCCATGGTCTAAACATGGGACCCTTAGAGCCCAACCAGTTTCTTCTCTGGATTAGATTGGCTAAACCAGTCCTCCCAAGGAGAGATGAGAAGGAGGTGGGGGAGGGTTGGAAATAGTGAGTTCCCAGGAATGGTTACTTGCTTTGATGTGCTATATGGTACATAGGAAATGTAAATGGCAGGAGAATCAGCACAGGATGTGCCTGGGCCTCTTCCGTGGAAGGCCTGTGGGCAAGGTAGAGCTGCCCCGGAGAGGAAAATGTAGGAGGACAGCCATGGGGACCAGGCTCTCCCACCTCATAAAGCAGAGCAAGTGTTAGGTCTCTTGTGCCAAAGGAGCTTGGTTCCGTTGGGGCTGGAAGGATCTATTATGGTCCTCTCATCCGTGCATACTCCAGCTCTATCCTGGAGCCACCCGTGCCCAGAGGATCAAATGCCCCCTGTAAGAATGTGGGGGCCAGAACCCTTTAGAGCTTCTGCTCCACTCTGTCATTGGGTGATCGGCCAGTTTTGTGGCCTGGAAGTGCTGAGCTGGGATAGTAAGTACTTCCTTTATAGGGTACTCTACACCCCACCCCACCCCCCAAACATCTGTTCCCACCCCACACAACCTCTTCCAAGAGTGAGTCTTTGCCACGTATAATCTGTGGCAATTTAAGCCCTTTCTTCTTACACTGCTTTTCAGGTTGCAGGAGGAAGGGGCGCTGCGAACAGCTGGCCAGCATTCACTTAATAATAAGGCTTCAGAACCTGAAGCCTGTTATTAAAGCTCCCCCTCCACCCTCCCTTCTCCAGGCGAGGGAGTTGGCAAAGTGCTTGGAGCTCTATGGAAAAATAAGGTGCTCCACAAATATAAAGTACTTATTATTTTCAATCCCCTCCGATCAAATTAGGTGTCAGGTTTTAATCTGTCACCTGACACCTCTGATTGCTGGTTGCCAAGGCAGAATGACTTCAGCTTTTCAAGAATCTTGAGAATAATTGCATTCATGATCCCACTGTTCCACACCTTTGACACACACTCCACCATCTGACGCTTGATCACATGTTCACACAACTGCCCCCAGCACTTGTTCTTGAAACCCTGGGCCACAGGGCTGGGTCCCCGTACCAAGTCCCCCAGAGTGCCTCACCAGTGCTAGACAGGTGGGTGATGCTCAGTAGATTCTTGTTGAAGGAACGCAGACATCTTTGAAAGTGATTCAGAACCTTGCTTCTCAAAGGGTGGTCCCCAGCCTGGCTGCATTGGCCTTGCCTGAGAACTTGTTAGAAATGTAGAATCTTGGGGCCTATCTAAGATTCTGAACCTGCGGAGTCACATTTCATATTTTCACAAGGTCCCCAGGAGATTCCTCTGCATATTAAACTTTGAGATGCACTCTTTAGGCTTGGAATCAGGGCAGCAGGGAATCAGTCTACTGCCTTTTTTCTTTTTTTTTTTTAAATTGTATTTCTGGGCTCTGAATCGTTCTATTTGGGAAAGAAAGCCTAACATCTGTTTTGTTTGAAAGCATCATAGGTGATCCTGATTATTCAGGTTTGGAATCGCCATTTAGAGTTTTACCTGTACCTTCTGCTGATAGTCTCAAGAAGGAAAATCCAAACTCCCAATTATACAGAAAAGCCCCATCCGCACCCAGAGAATTCTGAGCAAAGCGCATTTTGGCGTGATTTCCTGGGCCATTGATGCAACAGGGCTTCCCTGAGGACTCTTGCTGGGTACGTGCTGACGATGCTTTTCAGCCCTACCCAACTTGGGAACATGGCAGTCATCAGATGCTTGGCCTGGTTTTCCGGAAAATGACCAAACTGGTGCTTCCAGCTGCAAAGATGGCCCTCTGATATCTCTTCGCCTCACTGCCACCACCATATTCGACTGATATTCCACCTCTCTGACTAGATCCCGGGCTCTTAATGCAAAATAGGGGCCTCAGAAACTACTGCTCCTACTGATGACAGAGAGCACGGTTCTGCAAGTTTGCCTCTATCCATCCCTATTAATCCCAGACTACTGCCTTTCAAACTGCCTCCTCTGCCTGCAGTTGTCCCTATCAAGGGACAATGAAATGGCCATAGCTGGGAAAAGAATGGGTGGTGCAGAAGTCATGGCCTCCATTTCTTCCTTTGAGAATGAAATGTTGTTTTAGATCAGTGATTTTCTAAGGGAAACCTGCTTGTCTAACAAAATTGTGCCCAGGGACGCCTGGATGGCTCAGCGGTTGAGTGTCTGCCTTTGGCCCAGGGCATGATCCTGGAGTCCCGAGATCAAGTTCCGCATTGGATCCTGCAGGGACCCTGCTTCTCCCTCTGCCTGTGTCTCTGCCTCTCTCTCTGTGTCTCTCAAGAAGTAAATAAATAAAATCTTTTAAAAAAAATTGTGCCTAGACTTCCAATAATGAAAACTGAATGAAGCCAAGTAGCTTTGACTGACCTGGGAGATGAGGGACCCAGATTTGCAACCCTAGGCCCTTTCCTGCCCTCCTCAGTTCCCGGAGGACATCGTTACGTTTCCAGGGCTCTAAGGAAACAAATTTGAGAACCACCAGATCAGATAACCTCTGAAGTCTCTCCTGGTGTTTAATTTCTGTGAGGAAGATAAATTTGCAGCATTATTAAAAAAAAATCGTGTCATAAATTCCAAAGTTTAAACAAGAGTCACTTCCAGATATCCGTCCCATTTTTCCACTATTAGCTCGATGTAGAGCCATTCACCACATTTCAAAACTTACATTTTCTCTACTGTAAGGTTCTCAAGTACAATCATTTTGAGAAATGATTTGTATGAAGCAAATTTCAGAGAAACCTTTGAATCTGGTTTCCACTCTTGTTCCTTATTTTTCCTGGAAACGAGAGGGGTGTGGATTAGCAGCAGAGAAAGGAGTGGCCCAGCCAATCTAAACTATAAGAGAAACAGATTTTGGTGGGAGGAATCACAGATCTTAGGGCCAAAAGGATGAAGAAATGAACAACTTCAGTGTTCTGCCCGCATGACAAAAGAGTCTCCGTTCACGCCTCCCACATCTGTGCAGCACGAGTTCTGTGGGACCCGTGCCAAGTGCCAGTTGCACAGTGACCAAGACACGGTGTCAGCTCTCAGGCGGCTGGAGAGCGGCAGGAGTGGGCTGGCACAGGGTCCTTCACAGCAGTGCTACTGTGTGGGGAGGAGGAGGGGGGTTGCCAGGTCCTAGGGTTGGAGCAGAGGGTTGAATGTAAGCTCCATGAGGACAGGTACCTTGTCTCTTATCTGCTGCTCTGATTCCCAGACCCTAGAACAGTGCCTGGCAGGGCTTTAGACAAATAAATGAGTAACACATGGATCCTGCAGGTAGCAGGAGTGGGGAACCCCACGTGATCATTTTGTTGAAGACTCTTCTGAGACCCTGTAAAATAAATACGTGGCTTGTCCACCCTGACTGTGGCCTTGAGAAGGCTGCATCTGAGGGGTAGACGTCATCAGAGGGTTAAAAAAAAACATACAAATTGAAGCAGCTTATTACAAATATAAATCAAAGTAGAGTCTTAACAGATAATCCAGAATTCAAAGAAGAGGCCTGTTGCCTGGTGAGCCCTAGCCAGCATGCCTCTGGGGTGAGCAGGGGGGCCCTCGCATTGTAGACCAACCTCCCCTCCTGTGAAGGGTCATGGCAGAGGCCCGAAGACCCTGTGTGGTGCCGCTCCTGGGCTGGGCACAGCTAGGTCCACTGGAGCTGGAACGGCACAGAGGGCAAAAAGGGGGGACAGAAGGCCGGTGGGACTCAGCTAAAATACTGGTTTCTTGGGGAAAACTTCCTTGACACTCCATCCTGAGTCCCTCTCCCAGTCCTATCTTTTTTTTTTTTTTTTAAGATTTTATTTATTTATTCATGAAAGGCATACGGAGAGAGGCAGAGGCACAGGCAGAGGGAGAACCAGGCTCCTTGCAAGGAGCCTGATGTGGAACTTGATCCTGGATTCCAGGATCATGGTCTGAGCCAAAGGCAGAGGCTCAACCACTGAGCCACTCAGGCGCCCCGCCCCTCCCAGTCTTATCCTATTCACTCATGGCACTTATGGCGATTATAATACAGTTATCGGTATAATCTACGTCTTTCAGGTGCCCTCCTCCATGAGGGCAGGGACTGTGTCAGTTTTGTTCATACCCAGGATCCAGGGCTGGGCTGGAGTTGGCCCTATGAAAGCAGAAATCGGTTTGTTCCTTGTTCCCATAGAAGGCGAGTTCTGAATCAGGTTTTGGAAGAGCTGAGTGGGGGCAGGACACAGGCAGGGACAAGGGGGAGGCAAGAGTTGGCATAAGTGCTCACCTCCACGCTGCTCAGCCACTGCCGGATGGATAGGAATGACTGTCTGGCTGTGACATCATACATGACGATGACGCCATCGGCCTTCCTGAAGAACTGCTGGGTGATGCAGCGGTACCTGCCACAGAGGGTCACACATCAGGGAGTGCATGGCTTCCCCCCGCAGCCCTCTGGAAGGCAGGTGGAGGAGGCAGGGTTTGGCCAGGGATGCTCCTCACCTCTCCTGACCTGCTGTGTCCCATAGCTGCAGCGCCACATATGAGTCATCCACACGTACCATCTTCACCTGATAATCGATGCCTACAAGATAGAATGAGCCTATCACGTCCAGATCAGTAAACAATTCCCCGACATGTCTGGAAGCAAGTGAGGCCAGGGGCGGCAATCCTCCCTGGGTAGCTCCCCCCGGGAGGGGCTGTGGGGAATTGGACAGGGACGCTCGGAACCCGAGTCCTGGTCCTGTCTCTGCCATGGTGGAGCTGGAGGGTGTGGGTCAAATCACTTAATCTCTCTGAACCTGCAGAACCTCACTGCAATGTAATCCAGACCCTCTTTAGGGATTCTATAATAGGGTTCAAATGAGATCACATATGTAGAAATAGATATGCCAAGGCAAAGAGAATTGTTATTTTTCACAAATCTACTCCCTCCCTGCAAAGATGGAGGAAGAGGAAACTGTCCTATTTCTTTTTCTCCATCCTCCCTAAAATCCTTTTCGAAGTTCCCCTAACAAAATTCAAATATCCCTGGGGGGACGGATCGTACTTTCAGACTTCCATCAGCCAATGCAAAGGTATGTGGAGGGACTGGGTATACAGAAGGGGACTGGGTGGCAGGGCAAGGGAGGGTCAGAAGAGAAGGGGTAAGGGAGGAAGAGTCAAAAGCAACATTCACCCTTGAGATGAGCTTAAAGCCTAGCCCCTGGCCCAGTCAAAATCATCTCTCTGAGGCCGTGACCCTCCCAAGTCTTGGACCAGAGAGACAAGGTCAGGCATTCTGTACCCCACAGGGGCCCTCAGAGATAAGGACCTTAATGCAGCTTCTCCGAGAACATGTGAGAATATTCAAATGCTTAACGCTTAAAAAAAAAATTTCCACCTCAAGGCATCAAATCTGGGAACCAGAGGGCATCCCTTGCCACCTGCAAAAAGCCCGGAGGGAGGAGTTAAGACAGCCTATCTGATTGATGTGCAAAGCTCAGTAAGGGACAGCAACAGAGGCCAGACAGAGACAAAAGGGACAACAGAGAAGCAGTAAATAGGAAAGGTCATCCCAGCCATTGTCTCCAGGCAAAGCCTAGTGCACCTGGGAGCTCCAGAGTGGCAGGAAGGGGGGAGGAAGAGTCCTGGGCTCCTAGAATGTCAGACCAGCAGGGGCTCTAGAGACCTTGTGCCTCACTGGTGAGGGCCAGAGAGGTCAGCACATTTGTGCATCCGGGAAAGAAAAAGAGCGATTTTGTCCAATTGGTAGAATGCTTGACATTTCTAGTTTTCCTATGCCATCCCTCCGTCTTCACAGTGTTCCTGTGACACCCACGAGGATTATTTGCACACATGTGCATGCCCAACCACACACACTCATGCACATGCACACAGATGTGTGCGTATGGACTCCCAACCCCCACAGTGAGACAATGAAGCAGCCAGAGTCCAGTGACCAGATACCTTGCCCACTCTAGGCAGCAGCTATAGCAAGTTGCGAGCCAGCTCTGAGGCTCATTTTTTTTTTTTTTTTTTTTTTTTTTGCAGCAGTGCCCTGTTCCCCAGGGACACCTGGTGGCCTCATTAACCTAGAAAGTCCAGGCTAAGTGTTCCCAACAAAACGGATTATGACTAGCTGGGCTGAATCTAGGCATGAGTGTTCTTAGCTAAAAGTGTAAGGGTCTCCCCAGTCTGTGCTCTGGTGGACTGAAGGAGCTGCTGGCTGTCTGAAAACAACTCTGGAGAAAGCTAAACATGGTCAACATGCTTTCAGGGCCTGATCGGAAAGCAGGCTGAGGTCTAAAGCCCCTGAGGTAAGAGCCCTCCCCTGGAAAGTCATGCAGGCCGAGGGGCAGGTGTGGCTGCTTGGGGCAGTTGGGCCTTGGCTGCGGTCATAGTCCTGCTCTATCTCAGTAGGTAAATACTTTGCTGGAGGACAGGGAGCTTGTCTTGTAGGGAGCAAGTTGCACCAGGGAGTACTTGAAAAATGGGTGCTGTGCCATGGTGAGCTTGCCGACAGCCCCTGCTGGGGACACAATGTACTTGTCTCGGCAACCTCCAACAGAGAGGCCCAGAAAACAGATAAAGTCACAGAGTGGGGTGGGAGGGAGACAAGGATGGTGACAGGAGACACAAGGAGTCCAAGTCCAACAGAACACGCAACACACAATAACCAGAGAGCCTGTAATAAACTGGTTTCTAAGACCACAAGCAGTTCTAACATTTCAGGAGTTGGCAAACCCATGTTGCACATTGCAGCCTCAGTTCTGCACCTGACCAGCCATGTGACCTTGATGACATTATGTCACCCTCCTCATCTGCAAATGAAGTGTGATAGAGGGTGTAGAAGGGTAGGTTACATGTTCATAATCTTTAAGTTCAGCTGTAGCATTCGACAAACACATGGCAGTGACCCCCGACTTGTAACCTAACTGGTTCCTGAATGACAGTGGGGCATCAGGAGTCCCCGTCACTGAGAATTGTGTAGTGTCTCCTTATGGGATGGTGTGAGTCAATGTTGGGCTGATGGACTCCAGGAAGGGTGACATTAACCCTTCTGGACAAGACAGGCTCAAGATGTTATCAGAGGGGGATTTGGGAGTGGGAAGGGCCTGCAAGTTGTCATGGAGAAAAACTCTAGGGATTTCTCTGTAGAAATAGGGAGTGGGGGATCCCTGGGTGGCACAGCGGTTTGGCGCCTGCCTTTGGCCCAGGGCGCGATCCTGGAGACCCAGGATCGAATCCCACGTCAGGCTCCCGGTGCATGGAGCCTGCTTCTCCATCTGCCTGTGTCTCTGCCTCTCTCTCTGTCTCTCTGTGACTATCGTAAATAAATAAAAATTAAAAAAAAATAAAAAAAATAAAAAGAAATAGGAAGTGGGATAGAAACCAGACTGGTGGCCAAGAAAGGGTAGAGTGTACTCTGTTGGGGGAAACCTCTGGAAGAAACGCCTTGGGCTGTGGCCTGTGTTTTAAGGCAGGGGCCTGTGAACCAATGTGGGGCAGTGGAAGAAGCACGGGACTTGGAGTCCTGGTTTCCAGAGAGCTTTAGCTTCTATTGATCAGTCCTGCCATTTACAAAATGAGCTCCAACATTCTACAGAAACCATCATTTGACATCGCCAGGACAACCCCACAGGACTCAAGCACTTGCCTTTGAAGAAATCAGATGGTCCTAAGGTGGGGTGGGCGGGGTGCCCCAAGTCACACTGTCCTATTGCAGCATTTATGTCATGCACAAGCCAAGAGTGGAGTACAGATCATGTCGGTATGAGGGAGCAGGAGACCTGAAAGCCCCTCTGATGGTGATGGTAAGGTTTAGGTGCTATGTCCCTATTATTGCTGCCTTAACAGGTGGTGGCCAGAGCCCCAACCTAGGGTTTGACTGCTCCTCTGTCTCTTTAAAGGGAGCATCTTTCTGGTGGCTCGGATGACATCTGTTACTGACATGTGTACCAGAACAAGGCACCTTGTGTGGCAGGGAGACTAATTTCAGCTGTCGTTCCAGCATGTTCTGAGCAGTGTGATGAAGGGCATTCCTGATTTGGAATCTTTGATATTTTTCCCTTCCTAACTTGTAGGTGTTTCCATAATTGGTCTCCTGGGAAGTGCAAATTAGTCTGATTTTTCCTTTTTCAGAGGCTTCCAGTTCAGGGGCACAAGTTGGAAATGTAAATGGAGCCTGATTTCATCGATAGGAGAGGCATGCTGGGTGCATTGCTCAGGGGGATGCCTCTGAGGGCGGGGGTCTGGCATCTACTCCTCCCCATCTCCCACAAACCTGTGCTAGAACCCTGACCTGTGGGGGCCTATCCCACAGAATGCCCCCAGGAAGGCGAGTCCTCCTCCTATAGTCCTTGCTTCCTGAAGCACACTGGGCTCACTCCCAGCAAGGCCAGACTTCTCCAGACTTGGGTCATAGCCTCTGCTCTTCTTCCTGTCAGGAGCCTGATTCTTCATCTAGGGATGTTCTCAGTCTTTGTGTGGAATGAGACTGAAGGCAGGGGACAAAAGAATGTTCCAGATGTGATAAGAGCATTGGAAAAGACCCAACAGTTAGAACAGGATGCTTGAAGCATATGGAAAGAGACCCAACTACAGGAGCAAGTCTGGGAGGAAGGGGAAAAACATGAAATCTCCCAAGGCAGGGTTCTGGAGAAAGGAATGTTTGTCTTATAGGGTTAGCTTGTCAGACAGCTGAAGACTAAAGACGGTCTGAACAGAGAACCAGACTTGGAAGCCATCTTCCAAGGGGACCTGATTCAAATCCTCCAGGAGGAAAAACTTGAAGCCTCCAGGGGGAACAAGTCCTCTTCCCAAGATCACATAGCTGATCAGTGGCAGAGCCAAGATGAAGATCCAGGACTCCACAGGGCATATGGGTGGCTCATGGGTGAGCATCTGCCTTCAGCTCAGGATGTGACCCCGGGATCCTGGGATCGAGTCTCACGTCGGGTTCCCCACAGGGAGCCTGCTTCTCCCTCTGCCTATGTCTGCCTCTTTCTGTGTCCCTCATGAATAAATAAAATCTTGAGGAAAAAAAAAAGATCCAGAACTTCTGATGTTCCACTGAACCTTAGCAACCTCCCCTGCCTGTACCAACCCATGCCTACCCCTCAGAATGGGCACATGTCCTCACTGCTCGCTGGGTGCTGAGGACATATAATTCAATATGCTTAGGGGATACTGTGGAATGGTACAAAAGGGGCATGTAGGGGAGCCAATATAGCACTAAATATCAGCTGAGGGGCTGTGGACAAGCCTCTTAGCCTCTTGGGCCTCAGTTTCCTGATCTGCCCATTGAGCTGATAACAGTACTTCCCTCCCAGGGTTGTGTGAAGATAGATTGAAATGATGACTATAAAAGCCCATGGTAAATATGCAAATCATATTAATCTATTTTCAAATGCAAAGAATATATTTTCAAATTAATATGTAATTTTAAATATGCAGACCACACTAATATACTTTCAAATACAAATAATATATTTTCAAATACACAGACTTATCACTGTGGCTCAACGGTACACAGTAGTCTCACAACGGATTTATTTTTTGCTTGAGTGATTCAAGCAAAAGGTAGAAGCTAAAAGGTCAGTATGCCCTTGGCTCTTATGACCCATTCCAATGCAATGAGCAGCCCTGGGTGAAGGGAGCAAAGGCTTCTATCTGAATAAAATATTACTCGAGTGTGGGAACACATTAAGCCATGATCATCTATTAATGGCTGAGCCTAATGAGCTTCCACGATGAAATCCAGCTGTCACCCAGCAGGCCTGGAATGCAGAATGGGGAAGATGTGATAATAAAAGGAGCCACCCAGAGCACTGTCCTCCCCTCTACACAGACACACACACACACAAACACACACACACACACACACACACACACACGCAGAGCAGCAGGGCAGGAACCTGCTGGCCCCAGGGGAGGCGGGCTTTGTGGTGTCTCAGTGTGCACCTCAGGAGGAGCCTGAAAACTCAGGGCCCTGCTGAAAATGGAGGAAAAAAGATAGAAAGGGGATGGGTTCAGAGGGGAACATAGAGCCTATCTTTGCCACTGCAGTTCCCCTCAGGCTGGACAAAGCAAGTGATCAGTGGTTCTACTCTGTGTGGGATGAGCTCGGCGTCTGGCACAGTGTGGGAGGTGGACTTGACCTTGCCCCTTCAGCCTCACTGGGGAATAAGAGGCATGGGCCCCTACCAGCCTGACCCCACAGCCACTCCCACTGGGCTCCCAGTCCCTTCCTGGGCCCCCTTCCCACACCCTCCCTTCCCAGAGGGGGCCCCTCTGAGAACTCACCCACAGTGGCTGCCAAGCCTGGGGCAAACCGGTCCTCGCAGAATCTCCTTAGGAAGGACGTCTTCCCCACAGCAGAATTCCCCACTAACACAATTTTGAAGAGCCGGTCTGGGATGGAGAGAGGGGCTTCCTCCTGCGGACAGCACCCAGTCTGGCCAACTGCTGGCACGCTCACCCACCCATCCTCCCACTGCAACCTGTCCTTTAACCAATCCCTGCGGTGTCCAGGGGCAGGTGACCACCTGGCCTACTGACTAGCAGGAGTCTGGGATGCAAGTAGCTTTGGGCTCTGGGCACAAAGGCTCCTTCTAGCATCAGCAGGAGGGAAGAGAGACACTCATTCTGCCACTTGTCATCTGCCTGCTTTGTTGCAGGCCCTGGGCTGGGTGTGAAGACACAGGGACAAGGGGGCAGGTCTGGTTTGTGTGGACAAAAGGAGGCAGCCATGGAAACAAATCCTTGCAACGCAAGCTTCCAAGTGCTCCAGGAGCTGGGATGAGGAGTCCGGGGCCCACAGGAAAGGACATTTTGAGCTGGGCTCAAAGAAGAGGCAGAGATTCTCCATGCAGGGGAAGGACAGGTGAGATATTTGCAGGGGAAGAGGGAGATGGGAAGAAGACACATGTATATCACAGGGACAGAGACGGCCCAGGGTGGTCCAGGGGACCTTTATTTCTGTCCTGTCATTGAAAGCCTGGACCAAATGGAGGATGCTCTTGCCTCCCTGCACCATGCTCGTCCTTCCATCTCATCAGCTTCCATTTAGGATCCCATCTGCCTGAGAAAGGATTTCCACTCAGTAAGCTGGGAAATCTGCTACCCAGACCACTGGGCGGAGCTTTCCAGAGTCCACGGGTCACCGCGCTCCTTTTCTTTTGCCCATCAGCCGGCAGGGACTGGGAGCAGTGCTAGGACACTGGGGAGGATGGACTTGCTCTAGGACAGCCTGGAGTGCTAGGGTGAGGAGCTGCCTTGCACGATCATTGTCTTCATCATTGCCTCCTGTAAGCTGCTTGTTTGCTCACCCAAATCCTGCCTCCAGGTCCAGCCCAGCACTGCCTGGCCAAATGAGGAAGATCTTTTGAATATATTTAGAAGCGGATTTGGGGGAATTAGCTCCTCTCATTGAGCAAATACTATAATGGAGTGGCAGCAGATATTAGCAGTACTTGAGTCTCAAAGAAAAGCCATTAACAGCCTTTTGGGGAGAAATCAATTCCATGCAGTACTTAGGAGGGAATTCAAGGTCAATTATGGGAGTTTCAACTAAACTTAAAAAAAAAGAAACAACCCACACTCACAAACTATGCCCTCCACTTGGTTTTCTTTATTCTTCCAATGCGTAAGGCATAGACTCAGCTGGTCCCTGCATAGCCTCTGCTCCAGCTATCATTTGTTGGAGACTAAAGCTCAGTGCAGCAATCTGTGTATCCCTAGGCATGTCTACAGGTATGGAATGTGAAGCCCAGAGCAGGACAAGATGGTTCTTTCTGCAGAGGCTATGCTGGTCCTGCTCTAGGAAAAGCAGCGGGTTTTTTTGTTTTTGTTTTTGTTTTGTTTTGTTTTGTTTTGTTTTTGCAGACCAAAGGAGATGAATGCATTGATGCTCCAGCTCTGGGCAGGACCCACCTGACAGTCATGTTCACTCATATAACCTGTGTCCCCTCTGGGGGACAATCTGTAGTGTGACAACCAGACTGGTGGGGGGCGGGGGGGAGGAATGGAGTAAGATCTGTTCTCATTCTCTGTCTTGCCACTGAAAAAAAAAGCTTTAAGAAAATAAAAGTAATGCATGCTAATTTTTAAAACTAGGAAAAACAGAAATGTAGAGAAGAAAACAATAATTATTCATAATTACCCTGTCACCAGGAAATGGTCACTATTCATATTTGAATGCATTTCTTCCAGGCTTTTTTCTATATAGATGGATGAATATATATTTTATTTAAAACAATTATAGACATTTATTCTACTTTCTCATATATTATTAAATTATAAATATTTCTGAGTTACTCAAGTTTCTTAAAAATGTGATTTCTTTTTAGATTTTATTTATTTATTTGAAAGAGAGAGAGAGCTGAGGACAAGCTGAGAGGGGGCAGAAGGAGAGGGAGAAGCAGATTCCCTGCTGAGTGCAGAGCTGGACTCTGGGCTTGATCCCAGGATGCTGAGATCATGACCTGAGCTGAAGGCTGACACTCAACTGACTAAGCTACCTAAGGTGTGCCTTGAAAATGTGATTTTTAACAGTGCTATGATATTCTATTGGATTTTTCAAGTGTTTGCTAATATACATAACCATTTTTGAATTAAATCTTTGTCTGAATTTGATTATTAGGAAAAATTGCTAGGAGTAGAAGTGCTGGTTCAAAGAATGTAGAATTTCTAAGTCCTTGATTCCTGTCAAGGAATCCTTCCTTTTTTCCAGAAAGCTTGTACTGATTTATGCTTCAGCAGCCTGGCATGGAAGGGCCTGCCTCATAGCACTCTTCCAAAGAGTAGACCCTCTGTTGAAGCTGCTATGTGACTTCTTAGAGAGCATATTTCCTCTCTGCTGCAGCTGCCATCCCAGACTGGATGGTAGCACCCCTCGTGGAGCCAGCACCCAAATGAGAGCACATGGAAAGAAGATGGGCTCATGTTCCTTGGGGGCTGGACCAGGCCTCACACCCTGGGCTTCTACTTCCCAGGGGAATAGACATTTCTGATGTGCCCCATCAAATCACATGGCCCAGCACACACAGATGCTTAGTTTTTCCCTTTATTCCATCCCCTCCCTCTTGATACTTTTACCTTTGGAGCATAGTGTGGGGTATTTAAAACCCCAGTGTGCCCCTTGCCTCCAAGTGTAGGTCTGTGCTGAGGGGGATGTGGGAGGGTATGTGGAAGGGAAGGGCTGCTACCCACCTCTGGGGCCATCCAACTCTCACTCTCCCCCTGGCCCAAGGCCCTTTGGAGAAGGGATACATATGCACAGATCTTAACCCAGTACCCAAAATGACAACCAATGCCAAGAAGTCCCTGCAGTGGTTGTAAAGCTTTCCTGGCAAACATGCTAATATGGCCCTTGGAAATGGTCAAGTGGCAATGGCTCAGTCCTAGAGAGTTGCCCCAGTGTACAGGGAAGAGCCTCTTTCACATTGTCATGGACATTTCTGTAGCCTTTTAGAAAGTCAAGTAGGAGGTAAAGGGTTTGTGGAGTCTATTCCTGGGTCACAAGTGAGATGAGGAACATCATCTCCATGAACCAGAGGAAGATGCTTATTATGGCCTCCTTATCCTACAGAATTGACCAAGAAGCCCTGGTAGGGAGTACAGCAGGGAGGTAGAAGAGAGGAGGATCACCCTGAAGGGAGGGATAAGCAGGGCACTTGGGAATGAAAGGAAGATTAGCTGATTGGGAACCTAGAGAAAAATGATGGTACACAAACTTTACAAAGCAATGATTGGTTTTGCTGAGAACAGTTACAAAATATAAGGGAAGATGTGCAATTTTGAAAGTATGTGATGTTTTATGCTAAGAGCCAAGCAGAGTGTCTGTCTAAAGTAGTTATTCAGTAAATGCTTTTGAATCTGAATCAGAAAAGAGAACATAGGGTAGGGAATAGGGCAAACAACAGAAGTTATAAAGAGAATTTACTAGGACCCCTGAGTCTCCCCAGTGACCCTCAGTCCAATAGAGCAAGCTGGTATCTGAAGGACACAAATATGGTGATTCATGAGACCAGACACATCTGACTTCCTGAGATGCCTTTGGGGCTCTTGGGTTTAAATGCAATGGACAGGCATAAGAGTGGCACCTACAAACCAACACAGGATGTGTCCTTACTTTAGACAAGGCTTCTTTTCCAACAGGTTGCCCACGAGGAGATGTAGGCATGGGTTCCAAAGGTCTGGTCTGCTGGCTTTGTCCTTGCACCCTCTGCTGGGAGACCTCTTCCTCTTCTGGACATTTGCTCAATGGCTGCTCGAAACTGCCATCCAGGAGCTGGGGAAGGGGGTCTTCTTCAATGGAGATGATTCTGCGGAATGTCCGGGGGAATGGACCCCCAGCCCCTGGCTCCTCTTCTGGAAAGGGATATCCACTCAAGCCTAGGGAGCTTCTCCTCCTGGAGAGGCCAAATACATCTTCTTCCTCCTCTGACTGGCTATTTTGGAGTAGAGAAGAAAGAGAAATGGGGAGAATATAATAACATATATCAATATGGAAACTGGAGAGATGCCTGATAGCTCTGTGACAAACAACTAACTGAAGAGCATCAAACCTTAGGGACAGAGAGCTCCAGGAAAGGAAAAGAAAACCAAACAGATCCAACATTCTTTAGTCCATTCACCCAATACACTTCTGTAAGTGCTTAATGAATATGAATGTAATAAGGTAGTGGCGATGATAATGGTGAAGGTGGTGGTGATGATGATGGAGGTGGTGTGATGCTGATGAAGGCAGTGGTGATGAAGGCAATGGTGATGATGATGATGAAGGTGGTGTTGATGATGAAGTTGGTGGTGACGATAATGATGGTGATGATGATGATGGAGGTGTTGTGAGGATGATGAGCGCCAGGTATTTAGCTAATGACACAGTCATGCACAGATGAACACAACCCCATCCTCATGGAATGTTCAGCTAGTGGGGGGCTGAAGCAGTAATGGCACAACTATATACACTTCAACAAGCTGTGAGAAGTGCCAAAAAGGAGGAGTAAAGGATATAAAGAAAGGAGCATAAAAGATCTGGAAATAAAGCATCTTTAGTTAATAATCAGGTGACCTTGGCTGTAGTCCTGACATCAGCCCTTACTGACCGTGACACTAAAGAAAACACTTCAACTCTTCCAGCCTCAGTTTCCTCACCATGGAATGTGGCTCATCTGCCTTGCCTATCTCAGTAATAAGACAATGCATAAAAACAGATGTCTTCACAAAATAGTCCTCAGCAAAATGAGCGAGGAGGTGTTGCTGCTCTGTGAGGAGCCCCCACCACTGGCTCAGAAGCAACTGCCCATTTGTGGATGGGCTTTGGGTTTCAAGTAAGTCAGGCAGGGCCCCTCTACCTGCCTTTCCTACCTTTCTCTTTCAATGACCCTGCTAGTCAGTGTCCGGAATAAGTGGCCTCAGAGGCCTACATGCATATTTGCTTCCAGAAGCATCAAGAACAAGGGAAAGCAGTAGGAGGTAGAGGGAATTGGGCAACCAGATATGAGCCAATGCACAGGCTGTATTTTCAGGTTTTGAGAGCAAAGGCCTCACTTCCTGGCACAGGAAGTCAAGTCTCTGTGAATAAACAGTTAAAGCTGAGAAGGGTTTTAAATGGAAATCTGGCAGGGAGAACCTTAAGTCCAAAAGTGAAACACACATGCACACACACGCATGCAAGGATTAGAAAAAAAAAAAAAACCGGAATGCAAATTAGGTGAGCAGGTGACAGGGCCAAAGGAGAAAGAAGATAGATGAGGGTCACATGATATGAAAAACAGTGAAGCTCCTTTCATTTTGCCCCCTGGCTTATAAAAGTTATTATTCCTAAGAACCAATAATAGGAAGGGAAAAGAAAAAACTGCACGTATCATTGTTCTGAAGTCAAGTGCAACTCTGAAAGATAAGAGAGTGCTTGCTCACAAAAACGGTGACTTAATTTGGGTCCCTTGATACAAAATAAAGAATTTTGTAGCAATTCAGGGACCTTCTCATTTATTTATAAAATCATAGTTTTTAATAGAAGCTGACTGTCCTCTTTCCAACAAATTTCTTCTATAGTCTAACAAGCCTACTGATGGCTTATTCACTTTAGAACACAATTAGTATTCCTATCCATTTTCACTCTGCTGGCACACACGAGTACATGCATGTGTGCATATGCAAGCAAGTGTGCCCATACACACACAGCATGTTGTTCGGAAGGCCTTGCAACCAGAAAAAAAAAATGACTAGGGAAACAGCCCTAAAATGAAGCATTTCTTGGAAAATGCTTTTGATTTGGGAAATTCTCAAACACTACTGACATCCTGTAATACTCTCAGTTTAGCACGACTAAATTCATTTTTGGTTTTGCCACCAAGGGCTATGTATGAGCAGCAGACAGTGGTGGTCTCTGCCAAAGTCTGTATTGGAATTTGGGGTGCATGATTTGTTACTTATCTGATTACTGTTTCTTTTTCTTTTACTCAACCCTAAGCTCCATGAAAGCTAGGGTCTATTTAGCTCACCACTCTAGCACAGAGCATAATATCTTGCCCATAGTAGGCACTCAATATGGATATGGCAGGATTCGTGTTTAGTTTTGGAGTCTTCACAGAACTGAAAAGAATGTCGGTTACACAGCAAGCAATCAGTGAATGTCTATTGAATGAATATATTCAGCGCTGAGCAACCAACAGGCCAACTATTATTGCAAAAACTTGGATCCCAAGTTGTATCCCTTTGCTGAGCTATTTAGAAAAGGGATTGAGGATAATTGGGTCCAAAGATTTGACCAAGGTGCTTGTCAGGGTCTCCAAAGTCACTTCCCTTTTTTGTATTGTGTATTTCATGCTGCTGTCCTCAGGGTCTCCTGGATGAGCAAATTCGTGAACTTTCTCCCTACCTTTGATATTTAGGGGTCTGGTTGCCTTTGCCTTTTTGTGGCCGTCTATGTGGATGGAACACATGCCAAAAAAGAAGAGAGGGCAGAGGACTGGCTTGTCTCTCGCAATGTGCAACGAGCCACTCCTCTCGGGACTCAAACTCGATTATTGTGCTGTCTAATCGCAACCAAAAATGTTATCTATGAGGTAACATTAAATATGAAGTATTGAGAGGAATCTGTCAAGCACGGGCCCCATTCCTGTGTGCAAAGGAGCTCAACTATTGGAGACACCATGCCACACTTTAATTACCCTTCAGAGCCAAAATGTCATGTCCCCAAAAAACCAAGTGCATCCATTCTGCTTGACAGAGAGCAGACTATCTTCCAGCCACGTTCCACCTCTCTCCCTTGACACCTTTCATCTCCCTTCTTTCTCTACTCTTCTAATTTCCGGCACCTCTTTGGTTCCTATCTGCAGGCACATACTAGAAGACAATGTCCTGTCCTAGAGACCTGCTCTGCACAGTCCTCCTGACACCGGGATGTCAGAACAGGAAGGGGCATCCTCTGAGATTCAAGGGGAGTGAGTGCAACTGGCTCTGGGCTTCCCCACTGGGGCCACTTCTTGAGAGCCAACCTATGGGCTCAGAGCCATCTCCCAGTAGGTGCAAGACAAAGGAACACATAATAAATGAAGAAATCCAGGATGACTTACCTCCTAAGAATCCCTCTGCCATCCACATATTTGCCTATCACAGAGCCAGATCTCTGTTTCCAGTTTGCTTTGGAAGCAGCTGTGTTTGCCTTGGCCGCCTTATCTTTCTGTAGAAACACAAAGTGCCCTCAGATCCACACCTGCTGATTTGTCCTACTGTGGAGCCCCAAAAGGGCTCCACTTTCCCCCTTCACAGGTCAGGTTCTAAACAAAATTCCAAAATAAGAAGTTTTGGTTTTGGCTTCTCAGTCCAAGACGGCTTTCACTTAGTTTGGTTGGGATCTAAAAAAAACCAAAAAACAAACAAACAAAAAAAAAACCAAAAAAACAAAACAAACAAACAAAAAAAAAACCTGCAACCAATGCCATCCTCCAACACTGCCTTTTATTGCCAGGATCTTGCCAAGTTGTAAGGGAGCTCTTCCACCTGAACAAGTTAGAGACCCACACACCAAGCTCTAAAGTACAACTGATTTCTCTTGCTGTGGGAAACAGCTCTCTGAAAGGCCTTGAGGATCCCACAAAAGCGAAGTACAGCAAAAGCAAAGGCTTTCTTTCTCATTTTGAAAGCTGCTCATATAACCATATCTGGCATAAAGAAAAAAAAATAGAACTTACAGCTCACACTGGGCCGTACAATCAGTAGAAAGGCCCCAGCATCGACCCCCTGGTCCTTCCCTGGCACATCTGAAAGCTAGCTCCTCCCGCAAGGCCCCCTATTGGCTTGAATCATTTGCCTGTTCGGTTTGCAGGGTCTCCTCTACAGGGAGAGTTCTGGAAATTATTAGCCCTCCCTCAACTGTACTTGGGGTTACATAATTTAAAAAAAATAGACATAGACAGCTATGATAATCAGTGCACGAGAGTATAAAATACTATTTTAAACAAGGAAATTGTTAATATAAAATGCCAAATGATTAAAAAATAGAGACCTCTCTGTATAATAAATTATATTTTCCTTACCTTGTCGATGTATTTGAAGTTTACTTAAGGTCAGGAAACTGATTCTTAAACAAGTTTTCTGGCCTTATTATTTGATTTATATCTTTTTAATTTACTGACCAAAGTATATTTTAGCTTTCAGTGCAGTAGTCATGGGTGGTAACCATGCAGTCAAGTATTGTTACCAGTACTATCATTGAGCTGTATTTAAAATTTTAGTACAATATATTAAATGGAACAGAGGTTAATATTCAGGTACTAATTACAACTAGTCTGGCCTTGTTGGCAGTTAAATCTTATTTTGAATTGCAAATTGGTTAAATTCTATGTGGAGTTTGCTGAGAAGAGAATGAAGACTACTGAAATGCCATTTTAGTTGTTTTCTGACCATAACCACAATGTACTAATGAATCTGTGTTAAAAAGACTATTTTAGATGTATTTCCTGCTTTTGTAAGCATTAAAGATTTATAAGAAGATTATTCAAACTGTTTTTTATAAAATGAAAGCTATGATTTTTAATTTAACGGTTCCCCTGCCCTCCTTTTTTGGAAGATACTCTGATTCCTTGTTAACTTTTACCCTAAAGCTTACATATGTTTTTTCTCATATGTGCTTCATGACATACAGGCAGCTCATGAAGGGATCTAATTTAATTTAGTGTTGTATGTACGTTCATGGCAAAGTTTTGAAAATAAAAAATGTGTTTCTTCAAAAAAAATTTTTTTTAAAGGCAAGCTCTATGCTAGAGGTGCTTGCACCTTCCGTAGAGTTTCTTTTTATTTCTTTTTTAAAATTTTTTAAAAGATTTTATTTTATTTATTCATGAGAGATGAGAGACAGAGACACAGGCAGAGGAGGAAGCAGGCTCCATGCATGGAGCCCGATGTGGGACTTGATCCCGGGACTCCAAGCATCACTCCAGCACCGGGGCCGGGCCGAAGGTAGGTGCTAAACCGCTGAGCCACCCAGGGATCCCCAACTCAGGTTTCTACCCAAGGTCTATACTGCAGGTCTCCCTCAGGAGCCTATAGCCTGTGACCCTACTAAGCAACTTGATTTTTGAAATGAATGTTCACTTAATATTACTGAAGTATGCCTAGTAGTCCCATTGATCTACTTCTTGCTTCCAACAGTGTTGGGATGGAACAGACCCAGGGACACCCTTTTTTCCAGCCTCTGGCCACCCCTCTAACCTCTTTTCTAGTTGCCATAAGAGCTATTTCTCAGCTATCCTCGGCCTCTGAAACCAGTTAAGTTTTTTGAGCTTCGCTCCTTATTACCAGTTAACCATGATTGTCAGAATTATTCCACCAAGGTGGAAGCAGCCATTAACTACCTGGTCAACTTGTACCTGTAGGCCCTCCTGCACCTCCTCTCTATGTATTTCTGTTCCAACCATGAAGACATGGCTCAAAGGGTGTGGGCCACTTTTCTCATGAGTTGGTCAAGGAGAAGTTGAAGGGTCCTGAGTATCTCTTGAAGATGCAAGAGCATTGTGGCCACACCCTTTTCCAGGACTTTTTTTTTTTTTTTATAAATACAATCTCTTTACCTTTATCAAGAATAAGAAAATTTAATCATAATGTGATTTAGAAGTAACAAGTGAATTGGGAGATGTTAACAAGGGTTCATTGTGTGTTTCCAGATATGTTTTGTGTGCATGCATTTCTATCTACAAGTATCACTGAGCTTTTAACAATAAGTTAATGTCACACAGTGTGGTAGATGTATCTCTGAGCTTAAGAAAACACTTTTAACAGTATTTACCATATGTTTATATGAAGAAATGTAGAAAAATTATGGTACTGAATTTAAATGAACATCTACTTTATAAATAGGCTAGCTTGACTGGACGAAGTTTATTTGACTTCTTACATCCAAAGGATGTTGCCAAAGTAAAGGAGCAACTTTCTTCTTCTGATATTTCACCAAGAGAGAAGCTGATCGATGCCAAAAATAAGTGCTCATTTCAGCATGCCTGTTCTCTTGCCTCCTCCTGCTATGAAAGCTGTTTTGCAAGTTCATGGTAACTTTCACAGTGGAAGGACTCACGTGTATTCTGGCTCAAGGCAATCCTTTTTTTGTCGGATGAAAAGTTGTAAAATCTCATTCTAAAGGCTAGGAAGTCCAAGATGGAGGTGCCAGCTGGTCTCCTTGTGAGCATTCTCTTACTTTTTACCTTTGCTATGTCTTCTCCTCAGGATCCCTCCATCTCCCACCCAATATTCCAATGCAATGATTCAATACACAGTTTAGAGACTGGAGTCCACCCCGTTACCCTTCACAGGAGTACTGACGATTTGCAAGATGACAAGGAGAAGAGATTACGTGGAATGCATAGGGAAGTATTTATGGGCAGAAACAACTGTGCATCTTTAAAACACACTCCTTGGTTTGGCTCCAACTCCTCTCTATTTCCAAAGCCCCAGAGATGAGAAAGGGACCAGCTCAGGGGATCGATTAGGCCAGTGCCCTGCAGTGAGTGGGGGCTTGCAGCCCTGCTCACAATGTTCCCCAGCAGATGTCTTCCAGGATATGAGGGGGAGTTAGATCACAGGAAGAATCTTTCATTAACCAATCATCCCCCACAATTCCCAGTGATTCTTAATGAGAGAAGGAGGGGCTGCAGTGCTCCCAGGGCCCCTGAAGGTATGGCTATAATGATTCCAAATTAATCTTTAATTATTATCCAGCATGAACATGATTTTATCCCTCTTTCTTCTATTCCCCACTAGGGTTCTTAATTCCATTCCCTTTTCAAAGCAAAATGAGTTTGGCAGGTGAAAGGAAGTGAGGCCAAGGAATTAGGGTGACATTTGGTTTTAAGTTTTAAAATAAATTCAGTGTTACTTCTAAAACAATTATAACTATTATCATCATCAAACAAACGTGTAGGCTTAAGTGTTGCTCTGATAGTACATAGAGGTGGGCGGTAGAGAAGTTTGCTGCCAATCAGTGACAGGAAAGAAATAGGGGTATAACAAGGTTCCCCCCAGGGATTTGCAGTTGTAAACCAGGCCAGACCTAATTCATAGCAAACCACCCACCTTATGCTGACCACATTCAGGCCACTGTCCAGCTCAGAGCCCAGAGACCATGACCCTCCTCTTTCCAAGAGTTTTTCTAAAAAATCCCTATAATATGGAGAAAAGGATAGGAATTCCCTTTCCTCATGTGAGAGTTGGGATCATGGTTGGGGAAGCTAATGATTTTCCCAGGACATATGGGAAATTCACCATGTGCTAGATCCTGATGATTAGGAAGTTACATCAGTGAGTCCTGCCCTCCTTTTCCTTCCCTTCAGACCAACCAGTGACTCCTATCTAAAGAGGAGGATGAGTAGGAGAGCATGGAATCTTGGATTTTGTTCAATGTGGCTCAAAGTGAAGACCTATTATAAATTGATATGGCACTCTGTGGTATTTGGGAGAGTATGTAAGTTCAGGTATAGAGGAGCAGGGGTCCCCATAGGGTAAAATATATGTATTTAAAATCAACTATGTTAATAGTGAAATATACATTTTTAATTCATTCTATGATGGTATAAGAATGCAAAATATTCATCAAGAGATAAAAATTTTAATGAAGAAAAGAAAAACCTGTGAGCATTTTCATTAAAAGTGATCATGACATTTCAACTGTGCCATCTCCTGGCTTTCCATGTCCAGGAAATCTGTGATCCTCCCAAATATTTTAGTCTCTGTATGCCAAGAGGAAAGTGTGTTACTTCATAGAAAATTCACACACTGCTACTCAGTAGGCCACCCTGTGCATTTTTATTATTAAAAAAAAATCCATGCCATTGTCTGCTCACACAGAAAGATGAGCCTGATGTCATGGACATTCTTGGGCCTGTCCCAGCATGGGCTCTGACTACCAGTGAACCCAAATGCTGTCGGGAAAAGGATCACAGAGCAATTACCTGAAAATGTATGTCCCGTTCATCCCGAAGGTGCTTGTTTCTTTCCCTGCAGATGGAAAAAGGGAATCTATTCAGACACAGCGTTTGCAGTGAATAAAGCCAATAGCAGCCAGTTTGCCAGTGAGAGAGGTGCAGAGAAAAGCTTGACGTGGAAGGCGCAGTGAGTGTAGAATGTCTTTCCTTAGGGATTATGACAGAGGTTAGTTTGTCAAGCTGTAAGTCAGTTGGAGGCAGGGAGTAAACAGAGTGGCCCTTCAGGATCCTGCACTTCAGGATCAGGGGGTGACCAGGAATTCCAGCTGCACCTGTGAACTTGTTATTGGGTGCTTGCACTCTCTCTGGACCATTCATTTCATGCATGCATGCAGTCACTCAACAACTGTCTCCTGAGCACCCATTCCATGCTAAGCAGGGTTCTAGCTATCAAGGTTACAACCAACAAATAAAAGAAAAAGTTCCTGTCCTTGGGAAATTTTATTTTAATGCAGAGGTAATTGCTATTGAGAGAGATAAACCAGGGACTAGAAAAGAGTGTCTGAGGGTGCAGTGGTGTTTCAGCAGGGCATTCAGGGAGACAGCATCTGAGGCTTGAAGAGGAGAGGGGAGCGATGCTGGTATTTGAGCTTGGAAGAGCTTCACAGGCAGAGGAGACAGCAAGGGCAAAGCCTGGAATCAGGCTCTCTTGGATGTGTGTGAGGAGCAGAAGGGAGGGCATAAGAGTGCTCAGAGGAGAGCCATTAGGATATGACATCAGAGAAAGGTGCAGGGACAAGTAGAGACCTGACCATTCGTGGTCTTGTGGGCCATTGTAGGAACTTGGGATTTTACTCCAAATGAAACATGAGGCCATGGGGGGGGGGGGAGTGGCAGCAGAGTGTCCTGATCTGACTCACGTTTTATACAGAGCCCTATATAGTACAGATGCTGGGCTAAGAATACACTACTGGACACAAGAGTGAGGCCCTGAGAACTGACCACTCTTTTAGGCAACATGGAGGTCACTGGTTTCACTTCCAGTGCAATCGAGGTAGAAGGAGCCTGACTAGTGCGTCAAGAGGGAGGAAAAGAATGGAGACAGAATGCAAACATAAGCAATTCTTTTGAAAGCCATTAAAAAGATGAGAAGTGGCTGGATGGGGAAGTGGTGACAGGAGATACCAGGTAAGAGATGTCAAAGGGACACAACTGACCATGGAGGAGAGAGAACGCATGCTGGAATAGTCCTCGACAAAGGTGAGATATTCCAGTGCACGGCTGGGAGCCAGCTTTATGGGGCAATGGTCCACCACGCTGGAGAAGGCGAGAGGTGGATGCGGATGGGCATGGGGGATGTGCTCACGTGGCGGTTGTGCCTGTCTCCTTCCAGGGCACCCCTGGTTCTGTAAGCAGGCTAGCAGCCTTGCACCTGGGTGAAGGCTCAAGGGCTCTGGGAAGCCCCGTCTCTATCAGGGAGTATGCTGTGCTGTCTCCTGCTTCGTGCAGCCATCTCCGTGCATATAGTCACTCATACACATCATCTGATTCTCAAAAGAAGCCTGGGAGGCAGGTATGAGAAAATTAACACTCCCAAGTAAATTGCCCAAGGTTACAGAAGGTCATAAGGGGCAGTGCTAGGTTCCAAAGCACATGTTCCTAAGTGTCCTGAAATTGTTTCCATTTGCCCCTTCCTCAGCCCGTCACATCCCAGCCACTGTCCTGATTCCACCTGCTTCCTCCCCTCAATCTCAACTCCACATTCTTGCTAGCCCTTGCCCAGCATTTGCTCTCTCCTTGACTCAGTTTCCCCATGCTCTCTGTCACTACCCAGTGATTTCACTGTGGAGGAAAAATCTGCCATGGGGGCCTTCTCCGTTGTATCTGGGCTGCCATTGGCTGCAGACTCGAAGCTTGTAAGCGAGCAATAGCACAGAAAGGCTTCAGGCATGTGATTCTGCACAGATGCTAGTCTCTGTCAAAAAGATCCATATGCAGAAAGCTGCCTTGTCATTCTCTTCTGCTCATTCGCTTTCAATCTTTCCTTTTCTTCTAAGTACAATAGAAAAAAGGGGGGAAAAACCCTCCAAAACGTGTCCTTGTTCTCTTCCTTCCACCAAAGCCTTCCTAAGAATCAAGATTGGCTCTCAAATGGATTAGAACTTGGCTACATCCAAACCCCATTCCATCCCCCCAGCCTGGGCAGCCCCGTTTGAATCATGTATTGAGTGAAGTAAGTCTGAAATGCATTCAGCTCGGAGCACTTTTCAATTGGGTAGCATCACAGATGCCAGACACGGTAACCTCACCTTGCTTTCAAATAAAACGAATTAAGAACCGGGACGCCTGGGTGGCTCAGTTGGTTAAGTATGTGACTCTGGAGTTCGGGTCAGATCATGATCTCAGGGTCCTGAGACTGAGCCCCATGTAGGCTCCATGCTCAGTGCAGAGACTGCTTGAGGATTCTCTCTCTTCCTTTGCCCCTCCCCCACTCAACCTCTAAATAAATAAATGAACAAACAAATAAATACTAAAAACAAGTCAGAGTGTCCCTGATTTAAGTCCACTCACTGCACTTTAAAAATCAGAACCCAGGGTGCCTGGGTGGCTCAGCAGGTTAAGCACTGGCCTTCGGCTCAGGTCATGATCGCAGGGTCCTGGGATAGAGCCCCGCTGAGCAGGGAGCCTGCTTATCCCTCTCCCTCTGCCACTCCCCCTGCTTGTGCTCTCTCGCTCTCTCTCTCTGCCAAATAAATAAATAAATCCTCAAAAAATAAATAAATGAAAAATAAAAATCAGAACCCAAAGTCCCCATGCCTCATCACCAGGCCCAAGAGGTGTCTGGCAGACAGAACATATTGCAACCTGGAAACCTCACAGGCAAAAGTGAAAAATCTCATCTTTCCACATACCAGTTTGGTTTGGGGTTTGGGGTGAGCACATCCCAGACCAATGAACTTTGAATTTCCAGTGAGTTTTAGCAAGCTGAGGAGACTCTAAATTCCTTTGTTCTGTTTGTGCTCTATTCATGATTCATTTACTCACTCAACAGACATTAAGAGAATATGGAAGAACCCAGAGAATCAGCCAGATATGGATCTCAATTCTGGCTCCCGCAGTGAGTAGCTGTGTCTCTTTTGGTAAATTGCTTCATTTCTCTGCTATCAATTTCCTCCTCTGTTAATTCCTCCATCAGCAACTGCCCTCCTCTCCTTAGTTTTGTTGAAGATGAAAGGGTGCTATATCCGCCCGAGGGTGGAAGCTCAAGAAATTCAGTTCCCTCCTATGGGAGCAAATACCACAGAAGGTGCTGTGAGAGAGCCACCAAGAACAAGGCCGAGCTACCTGCAGAGGCACAGACTGGAGAGGGATGTGAGTGTGTGTGAATGGACCACACACGAGCCGAATGAGGGCACTCTCCCAGCGGCTACGACTGCCCAGAACGTAGGCAGGGAAGACTCTCAGATTGGCCCTTCCCACCCAAGGCACCTGGGATGTGATCTCGGAACACACCAGTGCTCACGCACCTCAGGAAATCCAGCTGCTTCAGGAGTCCCGACTTCTCGCGCTGCAGGCTCTCTGTCACGCGGTACACTTCCCTGAGGAAGAGGCAAACACAGCATTGATGAGCTTGCATTCTAGGGGTGTAAGCTACCACGGCGTGAGGGGTTGTGCTGAAGTTAGATGCCTTGGACCCTCACCCTGGAACCCTGCAGGCAGTACCCCACACTGGGGACAGGAGAGGGTTTAGAGGAATACGCCTCCTCTGGGGAGCACCTGCTATGTGCAGGTGTTTTCAGCCATGAACTCACTTAATCAGCACGCATTCCCTATTTGGAAGGTGAAATGACCCCTTCCAATGGGGATCCAAATGATCCCTTATCATTTCATAGACAGAGATAGTCAAAGAGTCAGTAACTCTCCCCGCGTCACACAGACAATCCATAACTGAGCCAGGGTTCTAATCTAAATTAGGACCTCCAACTCCCAAACCCATGAACAGGGCTCCATAATAACTGCACTGCCTGCCCGGGCTCTAGTTGGTCCCATCCTACCCCGAATTCAGAGAATTAGAACCAATATTCTTCTCCAGTCCAATCTTGAGGGTGAGAGCAGAACTTGTATTTTTTTTTCCCCTGACGCTGATTTCATTTGTTTCCAGGAGCTCCAGAAGAATCCTTTCCCCTTCCCTATCTTCCTCTATAAGCCTCCAATCTGTTCCTAGATCTCTGGAGTTTCCACTGTTGGCTATTCATTTCTTTAACTTAGGATTTCTCATCTCTAGCCACAAGCAGAGATTAAATGTATCAATTATAATCAGATGCTTATATCATAGCATGAGCATGTCAATCATATCAGGAGTTTTGAGGAAGGGGAGGGAGAGGTTCAGAGCTAGGTGGGGTGTCTGGAGAGTAACTCAGAGGGTGAGCAGAGGTTGCTCTGGTTTGGTCTTTTTTTTTTTAAGATTTTATTTACTTATGGGGGTGGGGGCAGCGGGCAGAGGGAGAAGCAGGCTCCCTGCAGAGCAGAAGCCCAATACAGGACTTGATCCCAGGACTCCGGGATCATGACCTGAGCCAAAGGCAGCGGCTTAGCTGCTGAACCACCAAGGTGCCCCTGTATGCTCTGGTTTGTTTGTATCTCTACAGGGAACCAAGGGCCCACCCAGCATAAAGACAGAGTTAATAAATACCAGTAAGAAACAAAAGGAGAGTAGGGGAGGGAAGAAGGAAGGTGGGGATGGAGGAAGGAAGAGAGGAAGGAAGGGGTGAGTGGAGGAGAAAAAAAGAAAAAAGGAAAGCAGAACTGGATGACATTGGAGGATAAGCCTCGTTGAACTTCACAACTTTGCCTTCCTCCTTCCCTCTGTGCTTTGCACCATGGTTTAGAAATGATTAAATCGCCCCTAAGCTTACTGCAAAAGGCCTGAAGTTCCACATTTCCAAACCACAGCAGAGCTTCTAGTATAGGGAGCATCTTCCAGCCTCACAAACGTCCATTTCCCTAGGCTGTCCAGCTACCTGGATTGTGCACACACCCGGGCTGGGCAAGGACAGTCACTCATCTGCCGCTGCCCCCTCAATGCTATTTACTGAGCTGGCAAAAACAGCACCTGTTTGCTTAATCCATCCAGACTCGGGCCAAACCCACCATAATCAGATTCCTTAAAAGGTCTTTTCCCCTTTATAGAATAATTATAAAGTTCATCTACAACAATAACAGCCTGAATCAAATTCTAAGTTCACCTCAGACAATCCTAATTAAGCAACAAAACTTCTCTAGCTCCTGCAGAGCTTCAAATTCCTAACATTTTATTACCAATTATATTTAATTTCAACTTGAGGGAAAACAATGTATTTTCCATTATCCAAACCGGGTCCCCAAATCCCTGTGTCGGATTCTGCTGTGATTAGCAGTACGTGAGCGCGGCTGCCTGTGCTGCCGCTGTGCCCGGGGAGCCAGATGGCTCTGTGGTTCCTCCGTCCCAGCCCTGCGTTCTGATCCTCAACCAGAGGCAGACAGTTCCACAAAACTGAAAACCCTGCTGAGGAAAACCTCTCCTTGGAAATCTGAGGTCTGTGTTCTCACAGAATGTTTGATTTACGAGCCAATTTCTAAGAAACGAAGCATTCCAGGTGTTTGTCCTGTGCACATAGCACCAGTTGGCCTTGGAAGCCACACACACACACACACACTCACTCACTTACACACACTCACTCACTTACACACACATGTACTTACACATATATGCTACATACCTATGGGAATGCATGTCTACCTATTTGTCTAAATACAAATACATACATCCGTTTAGATATACACACATATTCAGACTTTTCATGTGTTAACAAAAACAAAGACATTCCTGAAAAACAAAATGACACTTGGATATTTGACCAAATGACCTTCTAACTAGACATCATACAGGTTTATACCTGGTAATGTGTGGACCAAAAAGGGAAAGAACTTGGTATTTTTCATAGGAGTGACTGCTGAGAGGTTTATGATTGTCTTTAGAGAAATGCTGTTGGCTTTGTCTTCTGGAGGGGGATGAGATAGGGAGCATCTCCAAAATATATTGTCAAGTGAAAGTGCAGGCTAATGCAGAACATCATGCTACCATTTCGTAAATGAAGGTTGTGTGTGTGTGTGTGCGTGCTTGTATTTGCATAGAACATTCTGGAAGGATCCACAAGAACCCAGGACTGATGACCTCTGCATGATCACAGGCCTGGAGTCATGGGAGGGGCAGGGGGCATCCAGGCCTCTTTTTGAGTGTATATCCCTTCGTGCCTTGTCATAAACTACCTACCCCCACATAAAAATTCATTAACAAGATAAAAAGAGGTACCGTTTTTCAGCTGACCTTCATCTTTATATTATCTCTCCTGTCTGATTGTTCTCTCTTTATCTTATTTTAAAATCAAGTTCTCCTTTCTTGAGCATCTTCAGAGAAAAGAAAAATTAATTCTGCCCATTCAGAATTCTAGCTGATAAATGACTAAGTCTTTTTATCTCCCAGTTGCATCCTCTCCCTTCCCAGCTGCTCTGGTGCAACATCAGGCAGCAAGATGTGGGAAGGAGCACATGCTATTGGGAGAACTAGGTTCTGTCCCTATTTTCTGACATTAATTAGCTGTGTGGCTTCGGGTCTGCTGCTGCAGCTCACCGAGCCTCAGTTTCCTAGTTTGTAAAAGGAAGGGGTGGATTAGGGTACTTGGGTTCTATCAGTACTGTTGGTCTGGGATTCGTTCTACAGAGAACAAGCTGAGGCTTTCACTGCCCTTGTCTCCTGACCTCCCTGGACAGGACACTCTCTCCTGGGCTCCAGGCACGCTTTCGGACTGCAGGAGACACTGCACGCCTTTTGAAAGCAGGTCATGGAGGTTCTGAAATCATTTATCTCTCCCTCCCAACCCTCTTTTCCAATTCCCAGCCTCCAGAGATTGTGTCTTTGGCTCGGTTAATTAAGATAAGACTTCAGAAAGATTCTTATCCTCATGCTGCGATGTGATACCCCAGCACTGGGTGTTTATTTCCATTTGCTGTTCTAATGCTTGTGCCTTCAGATGTTTGTTGTTTTAGAACTTGATTGAATTTTAAGAGCCTGAATCCTTAATTCTGTTGGTAAAGTTAAATGCCTTTGCCTTGTTGGCCTGCTCTCAATGAGGCGAACCGATTTTGCTTGTTGACAATGAAATACGCTGTCCTGCCACTGGTCATCCAAGAATTGGAGTGAAGGGATTTGTTTTGCTTTAAGTCAGCTACTAGGGAATACAAGGGTTTTGTTTTTTGTTTTTTGTTTTTCTTAACTAGAGAAATCTTACTAGGGTAAAACTCTACATGCAAACACATTTTCTTCGTCCTCCTCTTGCCCCTGGCCAATCAGTCTCAAGCAGTACAGCACAGCACATACAGAACAGACAGCAGAACAATGATTTAAGCCGATGGACCCAAATATTGTCAGCAGTCAGACGGAGGGACGGCTTTCCCTTCTGAACAAGGGAAGAGTTAACATTTGTAAAACTCAAGCACTGCTATGCAGTACTGCCCTCTGAAATCAGACTCTCTCTAATACCTGGCACAGGGCTAGGCACGTGTGACCTCCTGCAGCATGAATGAATGAGAGCATGAGCGAATAAGGAATGAACGATAGCTAGTCCTACTGTCTAGCTGGCTCATTACTCACTGTGGGGAGTCAGCCGGATGTGTCTAGCACTGAGCATCATGTGACAGTTACTTAAAACCCCTGACCCTCAGCTTCCTCTTCCAGAGAGTACATAATAATGGTACCTGCCCCATCAGGATGCTATCAAGTTCGTAGGGAATAATGTCAAATTATGGACATAGGGGTGATACACTGAATGCATAACACAGTAATCAGTGCAGAGCAGTGTTCAATGTATGTCTGACAAGTGACTAAGTAAACAAATATTCAGGGAAATGTGTGAACAAATAAACAAGTGAGGTCCTTGTCCTGGGCCTGCCAGGGAGTGCATTTGCTCTCAGAACCTGATGCTCCCAAGATGAGACAAATGTCTGGTCCCCAGGAATTCCTCAGGCTCAGCACACTGACCTAGCCCTTGATCCTGCCTCACACGTGCCTCTGCCTAGCAGGCCAAAAGCAGCTCACTGACAAACTGGGCCCTGAGAGATGCGGGCTTCCCTGCACTGGGCCCACCCAAAGGAGAAAGTGGGCAGACTGGAGTGAAGATTCCAGGGCACTGTCACATGCTCCATCAGATTCTTTTTTTTTCCTTTTTTAAAAATATTTTATGTTTATTTACTCATGAGAGACACAGAGAGAGGCAGAGGCAGAGACACAGGCAGAGGGAGAGGCAGGCTCCATGCGGGGAGCCCGATGCGGGACTCGATCCCAGACCCCGAGATCATGCCCTGAGCCGAAGGCAGATGCTCAACCACTGAGCCGCCCAGGTGTCCCAACACTCCATCAGATTCTATGCTGACCCTCAGGAGCCTACCTGCTTCACTCTTGTCCTGAGTCTCCCTGGTCTCTCAAACAGGACAGTTACCTCTCTCTCTTTCTCTCTCAAGCAAATACATTTTTTTAAAGTTTTTTAAAAATAAAATAAAAAGGGGTGTCTGGGTGGCTCAGTCAGTTGAGTGACTGACTCTTGGTTTCAGCTCAGGCTGTGATCTCGGGTTCCTGGGGTCAAGCCCCGCAATGGGCTCTGTGCTCAGTGGGGAGCCTGCTTCTCCCTCTCCCTATGCTCCTCCCCCTGCTCCCCCTGCTCATGTGTACATGCTTTCTCTGCCTCTCACATAAATAAATAAATCTTAAAAAAAAAAAAAACTCTGATAGTCACTTATGGTCCATCTGCTCACTCAGTCTTTTCTCAATTACTGCCTTATATTTGTTGGTTGAATAATGCGTCCTTCTAATTACATAATACATTTTCCAAGAATAGGGTTCTAGATTTCCTATGAATCTTAGATTATGCTTGCCACAGTACTGGTCTGCCTAATGGCCTCAGGATCCCAGAAGAGGTTTTCAGGGAGCAAGGAGCCCGCAAGCCCCACATGATAGGCAAGGCAACAGGGTCTCCAAGAGAGGAGAGAGCTCGCTCACAGGAAGGGGTGGGGCTGGCCAGCAGTGACAGGAGCTCTTGAAGGCCTACTCACATCTCCTTCTCCTGGTGGAGTTGGCAGGCCTCTTGTTGGAGGCTTTCCAGCTGCTGCTGGGCATCCTGTAGCTCCCGGGAGGTCCGCTCCAGCTCCCGAGCCAGCTCCTGGTTTGTGACTTTCAGCTTGGTATTCTCAGCCTTGGTTTCATGCTCATCATTTTGCAGCATGGTGCACTGGCCTTCCAGCTGGAAAGGAGAGTGGGGGAGCAGAAAGGAATGATAACCACCATCTAGACTGGCCTGTGTCCCGCAACTTCCCCTCAATTTCTCCACTTGGTGGGTGGGAGGCCCTTGCTGCCAGTCCTCGCTGTCCCTGAGCCTCAATAGGCTTTGTCCTGCTCCTTAATTCACAGGGATGCCCTTTTGGAGGCAGGGAGGAACTTTCAGAGTATATCTCATCTCTCCCCCGTCTCCACAGGGCTCCTGAACAGCCCGGAGGGAGCAGCACCATTCAAAGACAGCTAGGGAAGGAAGGTGAATGAGCCATCTGTGTCCCCCATCCCAGGGATGATCATGCTGATCATTATCATCTCATCCATGGTCTCAAAAGCTACAACCCAGCAATTGCACTACTGGGTATTTACCCCAAAGATGCAGATGTAGTGAAATGCTGGGATACCTGCACCGCAATGTTCATATCAGCAATGTCCACAATAGTCAAACCGTGGAAGGAGCCTTGGTGTCCATCGACAGATGAATGGATAAAGAAGATGTGGTTTGTGTATACAATGGAATATTACTCAGCCATTAGAAATGACGAATACCCACCATTTGCTTCAACGTGGATGGAACTGGAGGAGGGTATTATGCTGAGTGAAGTAAGTCAATCAGAGAAGGACAATCACCATATGGTTTCATTCATAGGGGTAATATAAGAAATAGTGAAAGGGATTATAGGGGAAAGAAGGGAAACTGAACAGGGAAAATTTAGAGAGGGAGACAAACCATGAGAGACTCCTAACTCTGGGAAACAAGCAAAGGGTTGCAGAAGGGGAGATGGGCAGGGGGTTGGGGTAACTGGGTAACAGACACTAAGGAGGGCACTTGACAGGATGAGCACTGGGTGTTATACTATATGTTGGCAAATAGAACTTAAATAAAAACAAATGAAAAAAATTAAAAATTAAGAATTAAAAATAAAAGAGACACCCTAAATCCCTCTTGTCTTTTCAGCCAATTGTCTCCCTCAGCCCTAATGGACACGGAAAGCAGCTAAGTGGCATTCTTCATAGAACCATCCTTCTCAGTTTTAAATGCTGACAGTTAATCTATTTATTCCCTTTTTTCTTCACTCAGCTAAATAAGTCCACTTCCTTTAAGCTAGAGAAACTTTGTATGGTGGCCAGAAACCCTGGAAATTCTTAAGAAATAGCTAAAACAGGTCAAACCAAACATATACCTTTTTTCATATCCCTAAAGCAACTAAAAAACCTGCATTTGCATAAGCGCAGCTTTTCTTGGCTGGTGGTTTGGTTCTGCTTTGCAGAGCTTCCAACCCTCTCACCAGAGGAGGACTCAAACCAAAGCAAATATATCATAATAAATTTAGTTTAATGAATGTGGCCAGTAAGAGGCGGAGGAAGCAGCAACAAGGAATTTTGTGTGATTCTCAAGAGGCTCCTGTGTAATCAGGCAAGCATGTAGTAATTAAATCGAGTGGCAATCATTCATTTGAGGGATAAGTCTAATTGGTAAGAATTTAATGCATAATAGTGATGAGAAGAAAGAGTAGGGGAAGGTATGGCTGTGGAAGGGGAATGGCAAGGCAGCTGGCAGTTTCTGGAGTTGAAATCATCTTGCTCGCAGAAGGAAGAAGTCAAAATCCATAAGTCGGGTAGCAGCCGAGGGGACAGTCTCTAGCTTCAGCATGGGGCAGCTTTGAACATATTTTAATGTGTTGCTAAAAATAGCCTCTCTATTCAAATGGAAGCAATGTGTCTGGGTCTATTCAGGTCTAGATTCCTTCCAGCGCCAGACAAAACAAAATGAGAGGTCAAGTGGCACCCGGGCCTCTGTCCCCGACAGGCCCTTGCTTTAGTGAGGAAGCTGTGAGTGTCAAGTTTGCCTAAGTGATCAGTCTTCCTGGGTTCATTGACCAGCCATGGTGGATGGACACTGCCCTATATGATGCACCACCCAGACTGCCTCCCAGGGGCTCAGGTCCATCAGAGGAATATCTGGTGTCTGCATCCATCCTGTGGGCTGATGGGAACAGCCACAAAAAAAGGATACAAACCTTTCCCGGGCACATAGGAAGACAAGGGATGGACAAATTGATCTTTGAAGAGCCTCTTCCAATTGGAGATACCCATGGCTATCCAGGCAGGAAGACATCACCATTTGCAGCCTCCCCTACACCATCAGTGACTATGTCCCTTGTACCTCAGCATCCCTCTTTTCTCTTACACAAAATGTAGGAAATAAATGAACATTTTGGCATTCTGGTGGCTCTTGAACATAATTATGTGACGACATCTTCAGATGCCTCAAGGGAGAATTCTTGGCAACTTTCCTAAATGAAACACCTGGCACTGGAGAGGTAATGGCTTTATCCTGGGATCACCTGTGATTTCAAATGCTATCTTTTGTACAGCTGAATGGCTCTTCTTGGATTAAAAACAGACAAACAAACAAACCCAAATCCTTAAGTGAATAGCAGGGAAAGTGGGCAAAGCCAGGAGAGGATGGAGTGAAGAGCCAGGTGCTTTAAGGTCACAATGACAGCATACCCTCTTCTGCTTCTGGATAAGTTGCTCCAGCTCCTGCTCCTTCGACAATAATTTCTTCTCCAGCTCCTGACTGTGGGCCTGAAATCTCTCTGTGTCCTGCCAGGCCGGAAAGAAGGACATGTGAGGCCCAAAATGCACCTGGGATGTAGATATTTTCCCCACCTTGGACCTGCTCGACAAACAGAGCCCACCCATCCTTTGGGACTTAGAGGCCCTTCCCACGCCATTCCCAGGCTTCGGTATCCTGCCTGGCTGGCCAGCGAGGCCCAGTGAGACAGAGAGAGGGTGAGCCCTCAGTAAGGCATGACACTAACT
This sequence comes from Nyctereutes procyonoides, assembly GCF_905146905.1. Taxonomy (NCBI): domain Eukaryota; kingdom Metazoa; phylum Chordata; class Mammalia; order Carnivora; family Canidae; genus Nyctereutes; species Nyctereutes procyonoides. The sequence continues at coordinate 4,916,660 of NW_026575028.1, forward strand.
CCCACCAAGTGTGACCATGACTAATGCCTGATGCCTGTGCGCCGCCCCCCAGAAAGAAGGCAGCATCAGTTGGCGGTGGAGTCCTGAACACAGAGAAGGGACAGGAGCCTAAGTTTGAATCCCAGGCCCCACATCTTCCCATCTGTAAAGGGGGGGGAGCATGTAGAATGACCTTCTAATGTGGATTCTCTGCTCCATGGTGGGCACTAGCACTCGAACTTAAACTGCCCTTGCTCAGGAAACACAGGGCACGGCAGGCATCTTCCTCTCTAGGGTGTGGTTCCTTGCTCTTCCCCACCGTGACTGAGCTGGCCCAGCCCTGCTCTTTGTGAAATCTCTGCTCCTGTGCTCAACAACAGCCCATCCCCTCCTGCTCTGAGCAGAGAACTCCATGTGAGGAGCTCAGCATGGGGTAAAGAGAAAACTATGTGGATTGTCTGGTCACGGAGTCGGAGTCGGAGCCGGGTCCCTCCGCTGGGCATCAGGAGACTGGGGTTCCAGCCGTGGCCTTACCCAGTTGACTTACTTCACTCATCTATCATTATTTCTTTGTTCACAGGATAAAAACAAAAATATGCAGGCCACCTGCAGCTCGCCACTCTCCTGAAGGCAGAGAGGAGGTGCAAAACATACAGGAAGAGGAGAAACCATTACAATGTCCATATAGCTCACTGCAGGAGCCCCGGGGTTCCGCCTGCTCAGGAGGAATGCCCAGCTGTGGGATGCTGCATGCTACAGGGGCTATGGGGATGGGCATGACAGCGCCCCGGGGGGCAGGAGGGCATGCAACCACTCCCAGGGTACAGGCCTTTGGCTCAGGATTAGTTCCGGGGCTCATCACCTGTAGACACTACCTGGTTCCTCAGCCCGTTCTCTGGCAGGTAAATAGAGCTCAGGCAAAGCCTGTGATTGTCCTCATGTCAACCACATGCAGTGGACAGAGGCAGGACTTGACCAGGCAGCTCCTGCTCTCCACACTTTGACCAGGGGCCGAGCTTCACTCAGCTTGGTCATCGCACACAGAGTAGGTGTCCCATGCACGGTGCTGGGGATGGGGAGTTCCAGAATTCCAGTGCCATGCTGCCATCCCCTCAATGGGCCTGCAGAGTGTCTTATTTCCCTTGGTGGCACAGACTGTCCAGGGCATCTATTATCCTGGAGCTGGAGCATGCAAGCAATAGGTATTTCCCTCATGGTCAAACTGCTACTTGTAGCACCAGGATCCAAGCACTGGCCAGAAGGGCCAGCCCCTCCCATGTTGCCATAAACTGTAACACCAGGACCCGTGGGTGGCTCAGCAGTTGAGTGTCTGCCTTTGGCTCAGGTTATGATCCTGCGGTCCTGGGATCTAGTCCCGCATCAGGTTCACTGTGGGGAGCCAGCTTCTCCTTCTGCCTATGTCTCTCTCATGAATAAATAAAAATCTTAGAAAAAAAAAAGAAAAAAGAAACTGTAATACTACTGTCCTCACGCTGTGGTCAGGCAAAAGCTGGTGTTTGCAAAGCCAAACACATCTTAATGGTTTCCATGTTTATGCAAAAAGTGTAAATCTAGGCACCAGGCCTGAAAGGCATGGGGTACTAAGAAGGGGAAGGAGGGAGCAGAGAGTGGGTGCAGGGATACAGAAGCATGGTTCTATCACCTGGCATGATCCTAATGTGTCTCTGAAGGTTTTCCTCTGACCTCATCCCATTCCCAGTTCCCAGGCCTTGGCCCACCTTTCACTTCTGGTAGCATGCTTCTTTCTTTAGCAGGACTTTGACCTGTAGTCATGGCCCAGCAGTAGATCATTTGGGATAAAGGGAGGGGCTCCCCTACTGCAGGGAGGAAAAAGTCTGCTGTTCTCAGAAAACTATTTTAGGGTCCACTAGGTGACAAGTGTTTGAGTTCTGTCTGCCTGATACTCATCCAACTACGTCAAAGGTCCGGGACAGGCTGAATGTTCTAAAGCTCCAAAAAAGAATAAGTGGTGGGGGGTGAGGTCTGGAAATACTGACAAGCCTTCAGAGGGGTCTCATTGGAGAATATGACTGGCTTTTTCTGGAAAGCATTCTGACTCCACTTCAGTTTTTTCGTTTTTAAGATTTTATTTATTTATTCATGAGAGACACACACAGAGAGAGAGGCAGAGACACAGGCAGAGGGAGAAGCAGGCTCCATGCAGGGAGCCCCATGTGGGACTTGATCCCAGGTCTCCAGGGTCATACCCTGGGCTGAGGGTGGCGCTAAAGTGCTGAGCCACCTGGGCTGCCCTCCACTTCAGTTTGAATGACATTTGTGATAGATAATAAATAGAGCCTTGGTGTGGGTAATCCAGCCAGCATAAAATTAAAAATCAATTCAAAACAACCTGCATTAAGGAGGAGGGATGGGGTTGTGACCATAGCCCAGGTATGGTTCTTTTTTTTTTTTTTTTTCCAGGTATGGTTCTGAGAGGCAGGGGACGACATGGTCTCTATGTTGTATCCTCATAAGTAATATGCTAAAACTTATCCCCTAGGTGGTGTCCCCAGGAGGTAGGGCTTTTGGGAGGTGAGTAGGTCATGAAGACAGAGCCTGCATGAGTGGGATTGGTGCCCTTATGAAAGAGACCCCCCAGGCACCTGGCTGCCCCCTCTGCCACATGAGGACACAAGGAGAAGGCCACAGCCAAAACCAGAAAGTGGGCTCTCACCAGAACCTGACCACCATGGGGGCCCCGGTTTTGGGCTTCTGGCCTCCAGAACTGTGAGAAATAAATGTTTGTTGTTCATAAAACTCCATTTTATGGCATTGTTTTAACAGCAGCCTGAACTAAGGGAAGAGGCTACCATTTAAGATCAAAGACTTTTCTATTGAGACCCCACCGGGGGATAATCCAAAAATGGATAAGAGAGAGTTTCCTGTAGCTTTGTTTCATAAATATGTTCCCAAGAGGACCCTGCTTAGCTTGAAAAAAAAAAGAGAATTTTGCCAATCTTGACCTCCCAACACAAATAGCAGGGCTTAATAGGAGGCTCAGACTAGGACGAGGGGATGTAAGTTTTAAATGTTCTCCCACAGTGTCTGAGAAGGGGGTAATTTGACCTGTCTTGGGCATTACATTTTCTAGGTGTCTAAGGGAAAGGACCGGAAGCATAGGCTCTAATGATGGTGTCCTGAGGGGAGTTGCTGGGAGTTGCTCTGGGAGATGGTGCCCAGCGGAATGAACTGCATTCAGGCGGGCCTGCCATCTAGGTGTGGGGATCAGCCAATGTGACCCAGGCTAGAAGCTGCTGTAAGGGGCAATGCATGGACCCTCATCCTTTCATTTATTTATTAGCTCATTCTTTTGTCCCTTGTTCATTCATTCAGTGATTCAACATGTGTTCGTTGAGTGCCTACTATTCAAGTATGGCTGAGGTGCTGTGGACACATGAGCAAGTGAAGATCCCTGCTCTTGCAGAGCTTTCCTGTTAGGAGGAGACAGATCCCAACCAACAAAAATAAGCAAGGAAATTAACTGCCACATTTGAAGGTGACAGATGCCGTGAAAAATCTAAATAAAGCAAAGAAACAGGGAACCCACAGTGCAATGGGTAGGGGTGCTGCGATCTTAAACTGGGGAGGGGGTCAGAGCAGGTGATCATTCTGCTGGGCCCCCGGGGCCAAGCCCTAGTGTGGATGACTCTTACTTTCAGGAGAAACTGTTCCTTCTCATGTTTTATCTGCTGTTCCATTTCCTCTTAGAGATGCTGGATTTCTTCATCATAAGCAGCAATTTTCCTGCAAAAGTGGCAGAAGGAGAGTCTGATGAGGTCGACAAAGACGTGCTTCATCCCAGAGCACAAGTCCTGGAGCCTGGGCACCAGAACTCAGTCAGGAGCTTGGGATGGTGGGGGTGACTGTGTAGGTCAGGTCAGCTGAAGCTGCGGGATCAGTTCCTTAGGGTTAGCTGACCACACAGACCTAGCAGCACCTTCTCCTCCTCCTAGATGAGGAGGCCATCATTTCTAGCTGACCCACACACTTCTCAGTGAGGCCTCCCTGGCTCCATCTTCCTTAGCCCTGCTTTATGTCAACAGCAAGCCCCCTGGCAGCTGTTAGACGGATCTCCCTATTGGCCGCTGCTCCCTACACCTGAGTCAGCATAAAGTTGTGTTGTGCAGGCTTATTTTTGGGTTCTTGGTTTGGGTTCTTGTTTGGTCCCCTTCCAACTTCGGATGCCTGGCTACCTCAGCACTCCCTGAACTACACTGTAGAGGGCTTCTGCCACAATTGTATGCTTAAGTTTGTGTGATCCACATTTCTCGGAAGATCTCAAGATTCTGTGACAATGACAACCACTGCCACTATGCACCCTACAAAGGAAGGAGGGGCCACTGAACAGATGTTCAGTGCTCATGCCATCTCAGGCCCATGGCCCCAGGCAGATGGCATGAGAAGGGGCAGGCTGGTTAAAGGTGGGTAGTGATAATGAGACGTCCTCATCCACCCTTCCAGCATCTTCTCCCTACACTGAAGAGACCCACAGGACAAGAAGTAAATACCTGGGTACTCTGCTCCTATATAGAGACCAAGACAAATATGGCTATGGGAACAAGGTTTATAGGTCCTCTCTGGCATTGTTCCTCTTTCTCTCCCAAGATAGATTCACCTTTGAATGCCTCCCCCTCATGGTGGTCCTCATCACCTCCAGATTCAAACCTGAAGGCTGAGCATTTGAACTGAAATGGAAGTTATCCAGCCAAAGCATTCCCATTCCCTGGACACTGCACTGTTATACCTCTTCTCCAACCTGCAGTTAGGTTCTCTCTGGCTCAGTCCCTCCTGGTTTTCTTTCTCACCTGCTAAGTGGAATCTCGGCTCAGGAGCAGGCTGATGTCTTGGCCCTCAAGGTCTGTTTTGAACACATGCATACTGTAAAATTTGGCACTTACCATTCTAAACTCAAATGGTGGCAAGCCCTCTCTGCCCTTTATTCAAGTAAGGAGAGTTTAATAATTAAGGAAATGGCTCTGATTTTCAGTTCTAAGAGGTACTGGGGAGATTTCTGAACAAAACCTTAGGATAGCAATGTGTTTATTCCTCTGAGTCCTTCATTGTTTTAACTACCACCTCCCTAATGTCCACTCAGAACTCCAGTCCAGTGCCAGGCCTTCCCTGCTGCCTGAGTATGTTCCTTCCTCACTTATTAATACCGGCACACATGCAGACTGAGCATGACTAAGGAGCCTTTTTTGACTGGCATCCGGCCTGTTCTGTAGAAACCACAAAACTGACCGAGACAAGGCACTGGTATGAGATTTCAAGGCCAAGGTCATTCATATCAGAGCAGAAGCCTCTAGGTTCCCTCTCTTGGCTATACCCTCAAAGCCAGAAACCCTTTGAGTTAGTATGGCAATGGCCTCAGGATGCACTCAGCAAAAGGTAACTTCTTTTTTTTTTTTTCCAGAAATCGGTGTTTTTTTTTATAATAAATTTATTTTTTATTGGTGTTCAATTTACCAACATACAGAATGACACCCAGTGCTCATCCCATCAAGTGCCCCCCTCAGTGCCCGTCACCCATTCACCTCCACCCCCCGCCCTCCTCCCCTTCCACCACCCCTAGTTCGTTTCCCAGAGTTAGGAGTCTTTATGTTCTGTCTCCCTTTCTGATATTTCCCACACATTTATTCTCCCTTCCCTTATATTCCCTTTCACTATTATTTACATTCCCCAAATGAATGAGAACATATAATGTTTGTCCTTCTCTGATTGACTTACTTCACTCAGCATAATACCCTCCAGGTCCATCCACGTTGAAGCAAATGGTGGGTATTTGTCATTTCTAATGGCTGAGTAATAGAAAAGGTAACTTCTGTGAGCTGGAGCCCTGTGTTTACTACCATCCTGGGTGTAGGAACTGTCTTGTTGGCTAAGAGTAAGAAATCTCTTCTTGCTCAATGAGAAATGTTTTAGATTGTTACTTTTGCTTGTCCATAACAAGTATAAGAAAATCTTGGAGAGGAGTGCCTAGGTGGCTCAGTCAGTTAAGCGTCTGCTTTCATATCTCAGGGTTCTGGGATCAAGCCCTGCATCTCATCAGGCTCTCTGTGCAGAGAGCCTGCTTCTCCCTCTCCCTCTGCTGTTCCCTCTGCTTGTGCTCTCTGGCTCTCTCTCTCTCTGTTAAATAAATAAATTAAAAAGAAAGAAAGAAAGAAAATCTTGGAGAAAAATAAGGATCAGAGGTACCTGTTATTGAATAGGAACACCTCAAGGACAGAAATAATGCTTTTTGAAGGGACTTTCAGAAAGAAAGTCTTCTCTTGGTCCCTGGAATTATCTCTCTATGTTCAAAGAAATTCAGGTGCTAGATGGCAAATGGTATCAAGGACAACTTTAGATAGTGATTCCAGCTACATAAATACTGAAGAACTAATAAAGTGAGATGAGAGAAACTTAAAAATTGATTTGCTCTGATAAAGCAATACTAATTACAGTCATCCATATAAACTGTTTACCACTTGTGCTTAATAACCATACAGGGCATCAATTCTATACCATCATTAAATGCATTATATTAACTTTGCTCTAAGTTTTATTGGATTAAATTAATAAACTTTGGTTTTTATGCTCACATGTCAGTTTGCTTGTCATAAAGTAAGTAATTTTCAGAATGCTAAAAAACCAAATAGGGGGAAGGCCAATGGAGCCTCTGAATGGTGCCTACTTCTAGCCCTCATTAACAAAGGCTGAGTCCATTGCAAAGAAAGCCTGGGGTTCCAGGTAGGCATCAATGAGCCTGGGTCCAATCTAACCAGACCCATCTATGGAACCAAACCTCTGGAAATTCTTTTGAATAAAGCTGGCATCCTAGGGGGTTGGCCAGGCCTGAAAGTCTTCTGAGGATGAATCCTATAGGACTGAATGACTCATAACCAGCCTTAGTCAGACACATGAGCCCCAGGAATGGGGAGCATCTTGGTGCTGTTCACATCATTCACACCACTAAACCAGCTCAGGGATCTTAATATCTAATTCTGAACCCGAAATCAGTTCATATCCTCAGCGTGACCTTGAGCACTCTGACCTCCTTACATCCCAGAGTAGCATCTGCCCGGATTGTCCTCCCTTGGCCCAGCACTGGCATGACAAACAAGAGAGAGCGCATGAAAGGCATTTGGAACTGCAAAGCCCTAAATAAATGTAGGGGATTATTTATTATTGTAATTATTGTCATGGGCTGTGGAGGGCAAGAGCCATTGTTCCCAAAGGGGAGGAAGGTCTAAGTTTCAAGGGTAAGTGTTGCTGGGTTTGGCATAGGTAAGAGGCAATCAGGAAGATGCAGAACAGAAAGCTTTACCAATAAAGTTTCTGTCATATCAATCTGTTAGACACGCAGGCTGTGTGTAAGCTGGACCTGCAGAGCCAGAAGCCTGTGCCTGTGGGGAGCTCTGCAGCGGTGGTGAGGACGGTAATGGTGAGAGACACTGAAAAGGTCTGCACATGTGGCGTGCGGTGTGTCAGCAGGCACACCATATTCTTCCACCAAAGGAAAGAAGCAACCGATGATGTTTGCTTAGCATATATATCGGTGTTACCACAATTTCTAAAACCACTCATATCGCCTGATGCACACATATACTTTTTCGTCTTCTCTGTGTGGATTTCGCGACCTATCGGATTCCTCACTGACCCCTTCTCTGAACTCTTTTAACATCAAATGTCTTTAACTGAATATTTACTTTCAAAATCCTGAAAAATTGGGACACCTGGGTGGCTCAGTAATTGAGAGTCTGCCTTCAGCTCAGGGTGTGATCCTGGGGTCCCAGGATCGAATCCCACATTGGGCTTCCTGTGGGGAGCCTGCTTCTCCTTCTGCCTATGTCTCTGCCTCTCTCTTTCTGTGTTTCTCATGAATAAATAAAATCTAAAAAAAAAAAAAATCCTGAAAAACTGTCTCGTCTGGGCTTATGCTGTCTCAACTAGGTTAGGACACCCAGACATTTTTGTCATCCACAGAGTCAATGCCCAAAATGTGAATGCTGAAAATCTGTACAAAAGAATGTAAGTCTTTGGATACCTAACTCAATAGCCCATGGAAGGAACATACTGGGGGAATACCAGATTACAGAGGAACTGAAGAATTTCAAGGTTGGAAGGTCTATCTGATCCAACCACCTATTTTCCCAGTGCTAAAACCCTTGCCACAATGTCCCTGCCACATATTTATCCAAACTAGGTTAGAACACCTCTAGTGATAGGAAACTTGGCTGGATCTCTAAACAGCTCTTTCATCTTTGGAATATTCTGGATCACAGAAATATATCTTTCTATGACCTTATCCCAGCTCTGCATAAAAACCTTTTATATATTTGAAAACAGCATTAAGACTTCAAGGAGTTGCCTTGGGTTTATGCCATGCCTCTCCACTTCCTCCAACCATGTCTCACACAGATTTTTTATTTTTATTTTTTTGTGTGTCCTTTTACCTTTCTCTTTACTTTTCTCTGAATATGCCCTGATTTAGTTTCCTCCAGCCATGGAGCCCCAGACTGAATGCCCAGGGTGTGAAGTCTGATTAGCACAGCTTACAGCTGGACTATGCCTCTTGTTCTAGATACTGCATATCTATTCATGCAGCCTAAAATCACATTAACTTTTCTTGGCAGCCACACCACAGTTGACGAATGCCGAACCCATTTGTCAAGTAAAACCTCTAAATCTTATGTCTGTGTAATTGTTTTTCCTTTAAAGATGGTGCTACTAAATCATATCTCTTCCACCTTGTGCCTCTGTCATTGACTTTTTGGACATCAGAACAAGATCTCGGACGCAATTCCGCTAGATTCAGTCCATCTTTCCAACCTGACATTATCTTAATGGATCCCAGTTGGTCATCCAGTGTATTCAATGACCTTCCAAGCTTCGTTGGTATTTTAAATTTTCAATCATAATGTAAAGTAAATAATGTATTATGTTGATTTATTGGTTTCGATGATTTAATTCATCTGAAGGTGTTTGGAAGAATGTCTTCATTTTTATTTTTTTAAGATTTTATTTATTTATTTGAGAGAGAGAGCACGAGCAGAAGGAGGGATAGAGAGAGAAACAGACACCTTGCTGAGCATAGAGCCTGATACAAGGCTCAATCCCAGAACCCTCAGATCATGACCTGAGTTGAAGTCAGACACTTAACCAACTGAGCCACCCATGCACCCCTAAGGAATGTTTTTAATATATAAAAACTACTGGTTTCTAGTTTATTGTATTAGTAAATATATATATATATATAGATATATGTATATATATATATAAGGTATCTACTTCTTAAAATCTATGAACTTTTCCTGTGTAGTCAAAAACATTATCAGTTTTGCATTACTTTCATGCGAAGAATGTGTATTCTATTGTGGGGCACACGACTGTATATTTATCTCTTAAATTAAGCTTGTTGGTTGATAGTTTTAAATATTTTATATATTTATTGTACTTTTTGCCTGACTAATGTATCAAATCCTAGATGTTTGTTAAAATCTTCTAAAGTCTTGTTTTCATCAAATTTTCTTTGTTTTTCTAAAAGTTTTTGCCTTATCTATTATGCTGCTATATTATCTAAGGCCTAAAAATTTATTTATGTTTTATCTTCCTTATGGATGGAACTTTTTCAATTACTACAAAATATTCTTCCTTATCTCCCTTTGTTCATGTCATTGGTAAAAATATTGAAAAAACAAGGGCAGCAATCTGTAATAGAGCTCTCTGAACTATTAATACCATGTGGGCATAAATATTCAACCTATCTTCTATTAGGCATTCTCAAAACACTCCCACACAACCCAGGGCAGTCTTTAATTATTCCCCTGCAAATGTAGGAAGGAAGCAGCAGAGTAGTCATGAACACCAGCATTTATCCTCACTTTCTTGCTCTTTCAGTATAATGTCTAGATAGTGCCTCTAGCATATTCCAGTGTAGTCTAGGTTATAACCTGCTGACAGCTATGGTTGGCTTAGAATTCATTAGACCCAGAGTAAAAAGGCCTTGGTTCAAATCTTGATTCCGACATTTACAAGCTTTGTGGCCTTGGACAAGTCACATGTTCTCAGTGACATTCCTTCAGATGTCAGCCAAGGGGCAAGTAGAAACTGAAGGGGAATCCTGCAGCAGCAGACATGTGTGAAAATGGGAAACATAGGAAACAGAAGACTCCAGAAAGGACAAAACCAGAGGTGGCTCAGGAGAGAAGACCAAGTGTAAAAAGAGAGAGCCATAACATCACCATCGACGTTAAGTACTGGTTAAGCCCTTTGTAAAGTAACATTCTGGGTAAAATAATTTAGACTTATGGAATGGGCTCTGTACCCCAGGATTTTAGCATCTAAGAACACCAAGTCCAATATTAAAAAGTGTCATGGAGGAAAAAAAACAAGGGGAAGAAGCCACACATCCTGAAGTAGCCCCCACCCCACCGTGCCTTCCTGGCTCTGGCTGATGGTAACTCTGTGAGCGATCACAGAGCCCTACCTGGAGGGAAGTGGACAAAGCCACTTGAGGAGTGGGGATCATGGTAGAGTTCACAGTGAAGGGAAAAAAACAACAATTATATACTGAGGATGCCACAGGGCAGTCACGGATCTAAAAGAATGAGTCCTATTGAAAACCAGGATGAAAAGCCCAGGTCCAGCTTAGAGGATAGAATGGCTCTCAGGGTGCCCGACTGTAGCAGATGCTTGCTTTGTAAAGGAGAACCATTAGCATGTCTGTGGTATTAGAGATTTAGGATAGGATGTGTGGGAAGGAAGGAAGGGTGGAGATACAGTGATTCTCATGTAAATACAAGGCTTAGTTCTGAGAGACCTTTACAGTTCATTTGCAGGGAACTGGAAGGTGACATGTAGTTAGCAATAACTTACCCTGCCAGGTTCCCACAGGGACGGCAAAAATTAATTAACTTTCACAAAGTGATTTGCACATGGAGAGTTAAGGTACCACACTGGAGTAAAGCAATAATGCTCAGTACCAGTGGGGTTCCAGCTAACGACACACAGGCCAAGGCCTTTCTGCTATAGAGTATTGCTTGGTCAAAATATCCTCCTGTTCCCTCTTTCCTTTTTGCCTTCACTTAGAAAGAGAATCTATTCAGATTTCAGAGGGTCTCAAAAAGTTATCTGGTCAACCTTCTAGGTTCTAGATAGGGGTGTGCTGAAATCATTTCAGGAAAAAGTAGTTTCTTCCTTCCATGAATGAAGGTATGGTCTTGACCTTGGACAAATTGCATTTTTCTACATGTTAGATAAATTACAGAAGCTTGAACTCAAGGTAGAACTTAGACATGCCTCTGGCCTTGGAGCGTAATCATCCTGATTTCATCTGTTTCCATTTGGACAGGCAGTGGTCTGATCACGTCTCCTAATTTGCACAGACAGTCTGGTGAAAGGCAGATATGAAGAGAGGAAGAATTCCCCTCCCCATCAGAGACTGGGCTTACAAAGCTCATGTATTCCCAACCTCTTTGTTTGGCATGTGAAAAAAATGAGAGTCAGAGCAAGGAAGTCTATGGGCATCCAGATACCCAGGGTCTGAGTACAGGGGAGGACCCAGGCCTGGGAAACGATGACTCTCCTCCCCCAAAGGTTCTCTTGTCCCTGCAGCTTCATATTACAGAATCCCAATTCTCAGGCTTATGTCAGGGCAGCAGGTATCATAGATAGGCTGCCTGTCAGGCCGTAAGACACATTCTCTCCTGGTCTAGACACCATCCCAGAGCCCTGGGAAACCACTCTAGACAGAACGTGCCTGGATAGTGGCTGGGCAGGGGCTGCAATTTAAGGGCCCCCATGCTCCCCAAGAAACTGCCTGAGGACTCAGTTGCACAAGAAAGACTGTGCAGATGAGGAAGTGATCCCAACAAGGCCCTGGGGAGTCCTTCTGAGTTTGTCAAGGCCAAGTGTGGCCCACCAGTGATGTGAAGCAGGCAGCCTGGGTGGCTTCCCGGGTTACTGAGATACAGATGACTGAGCAGGGCAGAGCACAGCCCATGGCCTGTCTTTGATCTAGAAAGCACTTTCTTCCAAGAGCTCAAAGCACTCTCCAGACACCGCCTAAGTCATCCTTACCCCCAGCCTCAGGGTTAGATCCTGGTAAAGAACCCAGCCAGGTCCATGTATCCGGCAGATGCCAACTCTGGCCAAAAGTCAGAATCCCGGGGCACCTGGGTGGTTCAGTAGGTTAAGCGTCTGACTCTTGATCTTGACTTAGGATGTGATCTCAAGATTGTGAGATGGAGCCCTGCTTTGGGCTTCACACTGGGCATCTCTCTCACTCTCCTTCTCCCCCTCCCTGCACTCACTAGTGTGCGTGTGCTCTCTCTCAAAAAGTCAGAATCTCTCAGGACAGTTTATAAATGCAGACTTCGAGTCCCCACCCTAGACCAAATGAATCCGGCCTTCCTGGGGTGGGACCTCAGCATCCCCTAGTGATTCTGGCAAAATATCTGAATCTACTGCTGCCTCCAGACAGTATCACTCTACAGGTCCTGGAGAGCGGAAGCTTGGTTTGTTTTTTCCTTCCACGAAAAGGTAATTGGGAAGATGCTTTCCATGGCAAAGGAATTTGTAACTCTGATGGCCAGAAGTCCTTCCTAAACCTACATTGTATCCATCATGCTAAATGTAAAGTTCTCTGATCTTCTGTGTGGTGAACAGGAGGAGCATAGCTCTATTACAGGGTAGCCTCCACTTCCAGGGAGAGATCCGAGGGAATCCTCCAGGTTCTGAAGTTTAGAGGGAGAACTGGGCTTCAGCCTGAGGTTCCTGCATTTGACCTTGTGCCCACTGCACCCCATGGGGCTGTGGCTACTCCCCAGTGGAAATACAACTGAGTCCAACATTGGACTCAGCATTCCAACTCAACCTTCACTCCAAAGGACAAGGAGGTGGGAGACTGAATGCTCCCAGACTGGCCTCTTTCCCCTATTCCCAATATGTAAGTGAAAAACAAAACAAAACAACAAAAACAAAACAATCCAAGACAGGGCACCTGGGTGGCTCAGTGGTTGAGTGTCTTGCCTTTGGTTCAGGGCGTGATCCCGGAGTCCTGGAATCGAGCCCCACATGGGGCTCCCCACAGGGAGCATGCTTCTCCTTCTGTTATGTCCCTACCTCTCTCTGTGTGTCTCTCATGAATAAATAAATAAAATTTAAAAAAAAAAAATCCCAGGCAGTGAGGTAAGGAAGGCCCCCGAGGCTGGTCTCCCTGACACCAGCTATCCAGGAGCTTGTCTCAGGAACTCAAGCTAGCTGCAGGCTCCTCCACCCCTCTCCCCTGCCACCCTCCTCCCCCCAGAACCTGGAGGGAACCTGAAGTGGAAGCTGGGATGGACCTGGTTTGCTCACTGCAGCAAAACAGTAACCCTGTGGGGCATGATCCAGCCTGGGGAGCTGGAACAGGGCCCCCACCCCCTAATCAGCCTCATTTTCTCTGGGCTCCATGGGAGAAAGAAATATGATGTGTGGTTTGGAAAAGGAGGAGGAAGCAAAAGCCTCTTCTGCCAATGGCAATGCTGTCTAGCATTTCAACGCTACAGGAATTCTCTGGTGGGCTTTATGGCAGAATTTTTAGGGCTTGACTTTATCAGTGTGATCATAAACTCCTCCAAGATGGGGACTCTGAGTTCTATTTGCTCAACTCAGACCTGGACACAGAATAAGTGCTTGTTATGTGCAGGCAAGAGTAACAATGCACTGTGTCTCCAGGCTATGTGCACAGCACCAATGACTACAGCCATGTTTGGGACAGGTGCTCATTTTCCAGGTGGAGTTGAAATGTTTCCAGTTTTCCACACTGGAAAGCCAGCCCATGGAGGAGCCTGGGAGATGTTCTAGCCTGAATCGGGCCATTCCCCAGAGCATTCCTCCTCTCCCACTGATGCCTGGACACACTGCTCCCACACACAGCCCCAAACTTCCCGACTCATCTCCTAGAAGGTGTCTCAGAGTCACTTAACCTCACCCTGGGTTATTTGTCAAGACTCCCATTTAAATATTCTAGATGCTATCGGGGTTTCCAGCTTCTTGTCCAACTACTGAACTCCAAGGACCCTTATTGATCATCTGGTCCAGTCATAACCCAGAAGCGGGAAGTGACCAGCGTTTTTGTTTCTTTAATAGAAGACACAAGAATAAAAGAGAATGTCAGAGTATGTCACATGCAATAAGGGTGAACTCCATTTCAGGAAATTTTCAATTACACACACACCTAAGTGTATGGCGGTTACAAAGTCAAATGCATATTTTCTGGCGAGTCACAATCACAGGAAGTTTGAAAAACACCAAGCCTATTTTCTCATGTTGCCAATAAGGCAAATGACACACAGAGATGTAAAGCTAGTTACTTGAGGTCACACAGCTAGCTGGTCAGTGGCAGTGCCTGCGCAAGAGCTCAGTTTTCTCCTGCCTCCTATTTTAGTGCTCTGCTCACTAGAGCCGCAGGTCTCTGGTTCTGTACCCAGAGAACACCCCTGGTGTGGGACAGGGCCATAGAGCTCTGGGAACCCTCAGCCCCACCACAGCTGCCCAGCTAGGAGTGGGCCCCCATCAGCTGACCCAGGGCAGCTGTACCTGGCAGGGATATTGACAGGGGATGGGTACAGACAGCTAGAACCTTTGGCTGAGCTAACTTTGCACATGCAGCCAAGAATGACCTTGACTTTCATCTCAATAACTTTTTAATCTTTAAATTAGGGCAAAAACACTAAAAGAGGCGACTTTAGGATGAATGCAAGGGCTAACCAGCTCGGAAACTAGTCAAGAGCATTGCTCTCTCCCTTGGGGAGTGCAGGGCCACAGAGAAGCACCCTGCAGGGAAGATTCCAGGCTATGAGCTGGGTCACTGCCAGCTCATTCAGGCTGTGACCACTCTCACCCTCCTTAGATGAAAGAGTACTCCTCTCTGCAACATGCTACCTGTATCTGTAGTTCTTCAGGGTGATCAACACTGGGGTCAGAGGAAAGTAGGGGTGTATGTAGGAAGGGTCAGAAAAGAATACAGGCCCTTATTATAAAGGAGAGAAAAACCAAGGCTCAGAGATGCCAAGAGACTTGAGCAAGGTCATAGAGCTAGCTGGTTGGAGAACCGTGCATGACTTAAATTCAGAGCTCCTGTTTCCCAGCTCCCCACTTCTCAAATCCACAAAGCCCCTGGACATTTTGTTACAATGCAGATTCAGTAGGGTTGGGGCGAGGCTTGAGATTCTGCATTCCTAAGAAATTTCCAAGCAATGCCAATGCTACTGGCTCTACCCCATGTTATCTGGAAGGTTATATAAATGGATCTTTAAACTTCACCACTGCTTATATCAAGGCTCAAACTCTCTACTGTAACCAGTGAATCCTCTAAGACTAAGAAACATACTTGTTTAAAATAATAAGCATTATTATTTTAACATGCATCAAATACTTATTTTGCTATCACCCCTATCTTATGTATAAGGAAGCTGAGACTCAGAGAGGTTAAGTAACTTAGCCTTGAATCACACAGCTAGTAAGTGGCAGAGCCAAGATGCAAACTCAGCTCTGTCTTGACTCACAGCTTAACCAGCTAAAAGTGGTGCAGAAGCATAACCTCAACCCTTCCTTTCTCTGAGCCTTGGGAGCTTCTCCCCAGAATGCTCATGACACTCCTCCAGCCAAACCGTGTTTTCTCCAGCACTACTTGGCCACAACTTTCTCATAATTCCTGCTCCTAAAGGTCTTTTTTCTCCAGATCTGTGTAAACCTAATGGACTCCAACAAGTTATTTTTAGAGTGATCTAGGGGAGACACAAGGTGCAAAGATGTTAAGGGTAATGTGTGGTTGGCTGATCCACGCAGTAAGACACATAGTGATCTCTTTCTAAATCAGGGGCATGTATGCTTTCACCAAGGCCATGTCAGCGTAGACTCTGAAGTCTAGCAGGATGGACTCTGAAGCCCTGCCCCAGGAGGCAGTGCCAGGCACTAGGAGTTTGGCAAGGAAGGGTGCATCGTCTACGCTGGAAGTGTTGAGGACTCCCACACAACAGGAGTGATCTCTGGCAGAATTACTGGGAGGACCGCTTCGGCGCACTTTCAGGTGCTACCCAAACCCAACCCTGTGTTTTGGCCACACCTTCAGGATTATGAACCATCCTTAGTTACACCGTGCTTCACCAATTGTGAGCTCACTGCTGTGACATACATGTGATGACTATGGACAAGGGTGGCACCCATTTCCACACGTGAATGAACATCTAAATGGCTGGCCCAATACCTGTGGCACAAGGCTGACTCCTGTTGGCTCCAGGTTCAGAGTTCACCTTGCTGGGGCTGCCTTCTCCAAGCAAAGAAGTGTGAGAAACCACTAACTACTGCAGAGGCCCTGGTGGCCAAGAGGCAACAGGACAGATATGAGACTGTGATGCTCCAGAGAATGATCAGGAGGGGACTCAGTGGGGCCCAGGGCTGGTCTGCAGGTAGGGGGTAGGCCCGAGGTGTCGGGCCTCAGTGTCTAGATGCAGGGAGAGTTGTTTTCCAACCAGCCTCAGGTGCAAGGCTGTCTTGCTCCAAATGCTGGCTCTGCCACTTACAAGCTGTATGTCCCAGGGCTTGTCATTTACCTTTTTAATACCTCGATGTCTTTATCTATAAAATGTGGAGAGCAGTGAATAGTCCACATGAGCCGGTATATATATTTAAATAGTGCCTAGCCTTTTCAAAAAGGGGGAGGGAGGAGGAGTGCCTAGGTGGCTCAGTCAGTTAAGCGTCTGCCTTGGGCTCAGGTCATGATCCTGGGGTCCTTGGATCCAGGCCCATGTCAGGCCCCTGCTCAGTGGGGAATCTGCTTCTCCTTCTCTTTCTGCTGCTCCCCCTGCTTATGCTTGTTCATTCTCAAATACATAAATAAAATCTTTACAAAATAAATACATTAAATAATAAATAGTGCCTGGCATGTGATGAGGGCCTGATTAACGTGAGCAAGGGTATATATATATATATATATATATATATATATATATATATATAATAGCCAGGGGTCCCTGCCTCCACTCTGGCAGACAGTGACAGGGAGGAATCATGGAATGAGAAAGCACACTTTGTGTTTCTATTTTTCACACACACGTACAGAGAATGGTCAAGGCTGAGTACCCACTTTTTCAGAGCACACTCCAGTTCATTCTTCTCATCGTGAGCTTCTTGGAGCTGGGAGAAGGTCCTGGTCAGGAAATCCTCAAAGCTGGACAGTAAGTGAGGTTTGTCCTTCTTCAGCTGCAGCCAGAGTTGCTTGATATCACTTTCACTACAAAAGGAAGGGGGACATTAGTATCGGAGCATGGGAGCACCAAGGTCCCCAGATGTGAAACTGACAGCCAGCACATCTCGATCATGCAGTGATCTAGCAGTGGCTAGCATTTACTGAGTGCTTGCTATATGCTAGGTACTCTATGCATATCAGCTTATTTGACCATCATGGTAAACTAGGAGGCTGGTGCTCTACTTCCCCAGAAGAGGGTGAAGTGAGCTGTCTCAGAGCACTCAGCTGGTAAATGACAGAGTCAAGAGTCAAATTTGGGGCCATCTGGCTCCTGTGTTGGCCTCCTTCAACTTGCACTCCACTGCTTCCACCTCTCTGGTTTTTCCTGACAGGCTGGTGGTGCTGAGCATGCCCAGCCATGTGCTGGAAGCATCTAAGAATGTCAGGACGAAGGGAGGAGGACAGGAGCGTAGTGCATGTGAGGACGAATGCCATGGAACTAAAAAAGGAAGCTTGTTGCCCCAGGAAGGACGGTCCTCGCAGCTGAGAGGTACAGACATGCCATCTGATGGATGGCAGAAAGCAATTGCCACTGTGGGGGCCAGAAGAGAATATGCAGCACCCCACTGGGGCCCCATGGCACTGGGAAAACCTGATAAGTGACAGGAAGGGAAGACACAAATCTGCGAGATGTATGCACACAAATGGAATGACAAATGGAAAGCTTTCACAGGCATGCAGAGGGAAAAAGACACAGAGTGACAAGCCCAGAGCCTCCCTCCTGCCAGCCTCATCCCTGGCCAACAGGCACAATGAGCAGGTGTGTACATAGATACACAGGGCCACACAGTTCGGTGACAGGAAGAAGGAGGCAGTGGCATGCTATCCCTCTCTGGAGAAACCCCAAAATCTCTGGCCAACCATCCTACAGAGCCAGGGAGCAGTCTGATCTGCAACCCATGAAATTCTAAAACCACAAAGATCTGAGGGTAGCTACAACCAGGAACCCTTAGGATAAAGAATAAAATCCTTTGTTCTTGTGTTACAAGTACTAGATGGGAGCAACCTTCCTCTGAAATGACATCTAACAGTGCCATGTTAGCAATGGGCCTGGGCACGCAGAGGACTCTTTGCACCCAGCAGAGGGAGGCCCACTGAGACGTAAACCTACTTCTGACTAGTTAGCAGATCATCCATCCATTGTCCCTCCCACTTTTCCTCCCTTGCAGTCCTCCAACTCATCTGGACCACACATCCGCCTGTCACCCAATGAGTACTTCTTATCTGTTAGAACCCAGGGCTGATATGACATGAGGTGATCTGGGAAACAAGGGAAGGAAAGTAGGGTCCTCCCTTGTTTCCAGAATGAGTTCCATTTCCCCCACATGGAACATGCTATGGTGGCCCACTTTACTGTACCGCAGATATGATGGAGATGGTATAAGGGGTTGAGATACACAGATCCCAGAGACATATGACGATGGCCTCTCATCATTGGGACAGGCTGCTCCCTTCATGAAGTGAATGCATTATAAAATCAAGGTCCACTTTGCTAGCTTTGGTCTCTCTGTTCATACCTGCCACGTTCTTGCTGGAGGAGCCAATTGGCTAGAGCCTCCAGTGAGATTTGCAGACCCACCTGACCCTCTTCCAAAGCTCATTGAATCACTTCATCATGGATGTATCACCTCCCCCCCAGATTTCTGAAGAAGGGACAACCCATAAATTCTTGATAAAAAATAAGTGAAGGCCCATACACTGTCAAATCACTCAGCCAATCAGACCACTGGGAGAAGCTGGGAGTTTGGACGTCCAGTCTACTGTTTCTGCTCCTCGTAGAAGGGTGTAAGGGGTGCAGGACTAGATGGGATTCTGGGATTTCAGTTGACTCATCTGCCTACTTCCAGAACAACATACAAGCTATTCTGGGGAGTGGTTCCTTCAAAGACCTCCAAAGTCTTCACAGCCTCCTTTATGTCCTTATCTGGGGCCCCATGGTCTTGCCATTCCTCTCATGCTGCAACAACAGCCACTGCCTTCTGTTTAGCTTCCATGGGGATGGAGAGTGCTGGCTGCCATCTTCTGCATATCAATTTCTGTGACCACTTCTGAAACCTTCCCTAGAGCCTTTTCTCCCCCAGAATGCCTCATGTTGCCTCAGTTCTCCACAAGCCTCTACAGAGGCCCTCAGAAGAACATTGGGTGAACTCTGTTTTGAGAGCCTTTGCAAGGAAGGGGGGGCTGCCCCAGAAAGGAGGGATGGACGGAGAGGTGCCTCTCTATCCTGACAGTGCTATGGATCACCCATATGGGCCCTCCTCCCACTCCTCCAGGAGGAGGCTTCACGGGGTCACTGGCATGGTCACTATGCTCTGGTCTCTTGTCCTTGGAGAAGCTGAGTCAGTTCTCTGACTAACACACTTCCCACCCACCTGCCCTCATCCACACTCTGCAGATCTGCCCCTGCCCAACCCCTTCCAGGCCTGCAGCGGGGTTGCCCTGCTGTCACCACTGCCCCTGGGGGCAAGTGCACTGCCCATCCAGAGCCTCTCACCAGGCTCTCTCGCAGGCCTTTGCCTGTCTTTTCTTGTCTGGCCACAGGTTTTGGCCAGCCTTTCTCAACTCTGACGTAGTCTATCAAATAGTTTGCTCAAAATCTGCAGAGCTACAGACTGATGCTTTGGCCTGTGTGTTGTGTGGAGGCCCCTCCTTTCCTGCTACTTCTTCATCATTCTCAACCTTGGGTTACTTTTCTTCCCAAGCTCGGGACACATCAGCTCCAATCATTAGGCCATTCCCTCTCCTGAAACATAACCCAACCCAAGACCAAAAGGCCCAGAAGTAGAAAGGCAAAATGCAATGGGAAAAGGGAGAAGATCACAGTATTCCATGTTTTTAAGCTACTGGTTTCCCCAGCTACCACACCACTTTTTATCTTATTTTATCCTATTTTTGTTTCGTTTCATTTCATCTTAAATGTCAGATCCATTTCGAAAAAAAAAATGGGGGTATTATGTTTTATTTGAAGTTCCAGCTATCTGAAATTTTCAGCTGAATCACTGATTATCCAAGTGGTGGGCTGGAAAAAACTGATTAATTTCCCACCTCAGCTTCCTGATGGGTTTGGTTTGGCTCAGGGATGCAGTGTGCAAATGCCTCCACATGAGGTGCCTTTGCCAGGAGCATGCTGCTGTGGAGCTGGCCAGGATGCCCTGCAGCCCCCCAGGGTTGACTCTGGGGGAGGTGGAAATGCTGGTGAGGTGGCAGTGACAGGGAGCCCGTAGCAAAATGGCCGGAGAACCCATCCAAGCCTGGTGCAGCCGTCTGTGACAGCTGTCCTCACAGAGCCAAGGACTGTGCTGATACCGTCAGGTAGGAGTGAGGAGAGGCATAGCCGTGTTTCCCCCTGAGAAAAATGCAAAAAGCATGGATGCCTGGGTGGCTCAGTAGTTGAATGTCTGCCTTTGGCTTAGGGCATGATCCTGGCATCCCAGGATTGAGTCCAACATCGGGTTCCCCCAGGAAGCCTGTTTCTCCCTCTGCCTGTGTCTCTGCCTCTCTCTGTCTCTGTGCCTCTCGTGATTAAATCAATAAAATCTAAAAAAAGAAAAGAAAAATACAAGAAACAGAGACAAGTGTCTGCCAAGGGCAGGCTGGACAGAGCAAGTCTCCTAACTGGCAGCCCAGAACCTGGGGCATGGCTGAGCACTAACAAACACTAATGTTGCACGGGGCAGATGAAGCAGTGGCTCCCAGGCTGGGCTCCATCCCCCAGTCCCTGTCACCACTTACTCTTCCAAAACCCTCGAGGCTCCAAGTTTGTCCATCAGTGTTTGGAACTGGGTCTCCTCATCGTCATCCATGTGGCCCACATGCTCTTCCCCTCTGGACTGGTACACCTTCTCTTCCTGCAGCTGGGCCACCTGTTCCCCTGCATCTTCTTGACCTGGCTTGTTCTGGCTGAAGAAGAAGTGACCTGGGGGGACACACAGCACCGGATCTGAATTTAGCGAGCAATACTCACCCAGGAAGACCTTCTCATTCTTAGTTGCCAGGAATCGTGTGAGGCTCATCCAAAAGAAGAAAAGGGCAACCCCCCTACAGCAAGCATTCCTGGACACTATCTCCTGGGTTTGGGGGCTCTCCCACTTCCACGAGACGCTGAGAGACGCTAGAACCTGGGAAAGGCAGAATGGATGACGGTACGATGGCGCCTTTGTGGTTCCTAGACCTTAAAATCTAGCTTTGAGCTCATCTCTTCACTGATTTCCTCTCTGGACAAGAGGCTTCCCTCCACCGACCTCCAGCAGCCTGACTGCGCTCCGAAGCATAAGCTAGTCATTCCCACCACTGGGATCACCGTGCTTCACGTTCACAAACGATTAACAATTTTGGGTGCACTTTCTCCATACTCAGACTGCCTGTAATATACAGCGATCTGTCTTATGCTCTCAAGGCAGTTATAAGCTCCTAGAGGTCAGGAAAGGCCTCAACCACTTCCAAACAAACTATATGGCACTTTGTTTGAGGCAGATGTGTGATAAAACTTGCCCACTGACCAGTACCTGCTCTGATCAATACCTGATCGCTATCTGATCTGATGGTGTATCAGGTTTCTTTATCTCGTTTATGAATCTCTGGTCTCTTTCCTCCTGGGTACCTTGAGAATGACTGGTCTATTCAAACCCTCTAGAAAGTCCTCTGACAGTGTGTTCCCCTCCATCTGGAAAACTCAGCCAGGGGATCCCTGGGTGGCGCAGCAGTTTAGCGCCTGCCTTTGGCCTGGGGCACGATCCTGGAGACCCAGGATCGAATCCCACGTAGGGCTCCCGGAGCATGGAGCCTGCTTCTCCCTCTGCCTGTGTCTCTGCCTCTCTCTCTCTCTCTGTGTGTGTGTGTGTGTGTGTGTGTGTGACTATCATAAATAAATAAAAATTAAAAAAAAAAACTCAGCCAGACCCAGGTTGAAATGAACCATTTCAGCCACCCCACTTTGTTGCACACTGGTAACATGGAAAGAAAAGGAGATAGAGAGGCTGGAAATCTTATCTCGGCTCCCCCTTTTGTGACAAGGCTTCTACCTGAGTTTCCCTGCATACCCCTTACCCCTCTCAGGTGGGAGGGGACCTGGCCATGACAGTGTTGTGGGTACTGAGAGAACAATGGTGTGAACAGCTGCCATGGACACAGAATGAGGCCCAAATAATCCAAAGCTTAGAAGTTTCCGGAGAGCTGGGAAGCTTGTGCTACACAAACCCACAGATCTGGTGGCAGAGGTGTGCCCTTCCATAGCTTTAGGTAGATGCATGCCCTGGGGCCCTGGCACCCATCAGAACTTACTGAATCCAGTGGTGAACTCCTCTGGTGTCAGGAAGCCATTGCCGTCAGCATCCAGGGCATCGAATACATCCTCCAATTCCTCCAGGCTGAGAGGCAATTCCTCATGGAGCCTCTGAAAACAATCCAGACTGCACTGGTTAACACTCAGCTCAGCAGAGCTTCCTGCCAAAAATGTCTAGAGCTGGCCCTGTCCCACAAAATATCCCTTTACCGTGCTTCTCCTCCTTTGAATGTTACAACATCGATGATTTACCAGGTGCCTACTAATGTGCTAGGCAATTTTCTAGGCGATTGACAAACAAATAAATATTTATCAATATATTTATAAATATGCGTACTTGTATTTAATTCTCATGACAATCCTTTAGGTGGGCATTATTATCACCACTTTCTACTGGAAGTATGAGGTTAAAGTTCCTTGCCCAAAGGTCACCTAGCCAGTAAAGAACCACACCAGGAGTCAAATCCAGGCCTGACTCCAAAGCTGGCCCTCTTCACAACCATAAAGAATGGAAACTGTGCAGGACTGAATCCTGTTGTGGGCTATAAGCTACATGACATTCCGTTGTCAAGTTAAATGAGATAGCAAACATAAATAACTTGGCCCAGGGGAAGCATTCAATAAAAGGTAGTAGGGAGAAAGAGAGCGGGACAGACAGACAGAGCGATCCACTGACCCACCAAGGCCAGCCAGAAAGTGAATGACAAAGGAGCCAGGTTTCGCCCAGTCCTCCCTGTCTCTGCAAGCCCCATCCTCTGCCATGCTACCTCCCCTGCTAAGACATAGGTACGGGTCACACTCGGAAGCCTCCCTTCATAGAACCACTCATGTCCCTGGGTCTCAGCACATTTGTCAATTTCTGTGGACACACATTTTGATCCTTTGGCCCTGAGGGGATGGTAGATAAGCTCCCTTCTTTTGTGTAAGTGACCTACACCCATCACTTCAGGCTATGTCCCCCCCTTCTGCTTCCTATTGGCTCTCAACTCATTCCTGAAAAGATGTTAACTGCCATGTGCTTAAGGTATCAATCCTCCAAGAGCATTTGTGTTCTAAAGGGGAACTGGACAGGGTGGTGCACAAGGCAGCTTTAAATAAAAGCTGAACCTAAATCCAGGCCTGACTAGGGACCATGCAGGATGCAGGATAGGAGGGGAGGGACCAGCTGCTGTTGGGATAAGGAGCAAGTGGCTAAGTTCCTGACACTTCCCTCTGGCTTTCTGCCTCATGTGCAGTGGCCCCAGGTCAAGGCTGATCAGCATAGTTGAAGCAAGTGTTCTCTTCTGCCCTAATAATCTAAGTCCCCAGACTCCCCAGGGGAGTTCATTACAGCCCAGCTGATCTTCTTCCTCCCTTACCCAAGAGACAGCTGCACAAGATTGCCAGCATCCAAGTAACTGGCAGCTGAAGACAAGGAGCACAGGGTCGTAGGAGAAAGGTACATACCCATGTGAACAATGAAAATGAGCCAGCAGGTGTGAAAGCCCACAACATGACTTGCAAGAACACTTGGCTTGATCCTATGGCAATCTTCTAGCTGATAAGTCATAAAGTTTAATTTGGCAGATAGTGTATTAAGGGAGACTGTGGTGCATTACAAAGTAGAAAGATAGGATGCTGTGGAAGCCATTTAGAAGAACTGAATTAAATATGAATGAGTTTTTTAGAAAGGAAGGGAGTTAGAGTGTGTGCAAAGCATCTAGAAGTACATGTGCTTAGCATACAGCAGAATCTCTGGCTTATCAACAATCCTTAAACCAGCTGTCTCAAAAGCCACAGTACGAGAATGAGGGAGGTGGGGTGAGGAGTGAGTCAATTTTGCAAGGAGGAAGTTTATTAGCTCCGCTGGAAACCAAAGGCATCAAATGGGATGTAGAGGGAAAACCCAAGTGACTCTGGTCTGTTCCTCTAGGTGATCCTCCCTCCTCCCTCCCCACTGTCAGCCTAGGACTGTTGGATCTGACCTGAGATATGCCTCACACAGTGCTGGAGCTAGAGATGGGCTGCAAGGGGGCTGCAGAGGTTGGTGGGACCCTCAATCTGCCTTTCACCCAAACCATCCAGCATGTGGGTACCTCTTCTATCGCTAGCGTGAATCTCGAAAAGCTGTCATACCCCGCCCTGAGGCTCCATTCCTGAATCTAACACAAGTCCCTCCATCACCTAACCCCAGCCTCTCTGGTCTATGACTCAAGCTGGTTTCCTCTTTTTGTCGTCAGTGAACCTGGGACAAGTGATCTTAGATCCTCCCAGGAGTTCTTACTCTTCCTGTCCCAGCAAATTAGTACCAAGTTCTCCTTTAGCCTTCTCTGTACCACACCAGATTCTTTAACTTCTCTTTGTTGGCCCTATTTGAAAAATCCTTTATTCTTAATAACCATAATCACTTCTTGTTTATCTTTGTTCTCAGGTCCTGCAAAGCCATGTAAAATCAATTCATTCTGGCCTTGTCCCCTGAGCACCTGGTACTGTCTACATTTTCAATTCACTGAGGTAAGCAGAGCAAAGGAGGACAAGACTATCCATTGCACTGATCAGATAGCCTGAAAGGCTCCAGATTTGCCTAAAGTCACAGTGGAGACCAGTGCTGGGATTAAAGAGCTGATTTCCCATTCAGGACTTCAGCTACAGTCAAATGGTCCTCTGCCATGTTCTTTCTAGAATTCCCTGTTGGGCATTACCATTCCGCACCTACCCATCTACCACCAAAAGTTTCTTTTACCAGCAACACCACGTACTAGCCTTCTAGAGAGCCTGTTTCACTTGTACATACTGTTTCATTTCCATCTGGAAGGGCAGGCAGGGAAGGAGGAGAAATGGAAAGTGAGCTCACCCTATTCATGCTGTCATGCCCCATGCCTAAGCAGCTCTGTAAAACTCCACCACTCCATGAAAGCCTGCCTCCCACCACTGCCATCAAGCTAGCTCTGAATTCCTACCTCATTCAGGTTCTGCAGCCCCCTGGGGTAGGCCAGGGTATGTAGGTCCCCTAAACACATTTCCTTCTTTTATTAGCCTCACATCAGCTTGTATTTTATATACTGATAGATGCAATTAGTTTTTGAATGTCTGGTCCTTCAGTGGACTGGAAGCTCTGAGACAGGGATCCTGTTCATTTTCACTTACTATCGTGTTCCTAGATAGCTCAGGGATGACCAATAGGAAGTATTCAGACACTTGTTGAATGAATGAATGAATGAATGAATGAGTGTCTAAGAATGATGGCAGGAGAGCCTGAACTCCTATTTAAGGGGCATTGGTCTGGATCTCTCATGCTTCTGATCCTGACCAGCACTCCTGCTGATGCTCTGCAAGGTCTTACAGACTGGACATTTTCCAGGACGTGGAACAGGAAGCAATCCTGCAGCAGCAGTGCTGAGGCCTGGGACTCCCAGAACCATGAAAAATGCTGTCTTCTGCTATGCACCAGCCAGACCCCTCTACCTTCCTGGTCACTAGCCCAGTAACATGCTTTATGCTGCTGAAAGTGAAGGGGTGCACAACTTCAAACATATCCAAAGAAAACTCATTAAAGAGAAAACCAAAAGAGATCCAGCTTTACAGTCAGAATTAAAGTCTCCCTCCTCTGGGGGCTTCAACAGCATCCTATTGAGACCTCTATTCCAGCACCAGCTACTCTCTTCCCATGCCATAGCTCAGCCATATCAAACACCTTCAGGGTGAGAATTCAAGGTCTGAGAGGTGAGATCTACACCTTTATTCTGCTTTATGATTTCATGTGCTTGGTTCAGGCTGTTTGGTATAGCCTAGGGTTTCTTAACCTCTGCACTACTGAAATGTTAGAATGGTTAATTCTTTGTTGGGGGAGGGAGGGAAGCTGACCTGTGCATTATAGGGTATGAGCAGAAGATGCCAGTAGCACCTCCCTCTCTAGTACTTTCGATCGAAAATGTTTCCAGACATCACCAAATGTCCTCCAAGAAGTGAAACTGCCCCACTCATGTGGAGTGGACACAAACAACAACACTGGCTGGATAGGAGTGGAAGACTCCTTCTTCAGCATGAGTGTCTTTTCCTTATCTCCAAGGAAGTACAGATGACTTGCACTTAAAATCAAAGAATGATGGTTTGGCGGTTATGGATAACAGTATTGTGGTTCTTCAAAAAATTAGAAGTAGAATTACCATATGATCCAGCAATTCCACTTCTGGATATCTACCCAAAAAAATTGAAAGCAGGGACTCAAAGAGTCTTTCACACCCCTGTTCGCAGCAGCATTATTCTCACTTGAGGGTGTGAAGCAGCCCAGGTGTCCACTGATGGATGAATGGATGAACAATGTGTAGTATATAGGTACAATGAAATATTATCTAACCTTATAAAGGAAGGTAATTCTGACACCTGCTACAACATGGATAAACCTTGAAGACATTATGCCATGTGAAATAAGCCAGTCATAAAGGGGCAGATACTGTGTGGTCCCACTTACATGAGGAATTTAGAGCAGTAAAATTCATAGAGACAGAAAGAAAGTACAATGGTTGTTGCCAGAGGCTGCAGGCAGGAGGCAATGGGAGTTAGCATTTAATGGGTACAGAGTTTCCATTCTGGAAGTTGCTAATGGTTCTAGAGATGATGATGGTGATGGTTGCATAACAGTATGAATGTGCTTAAGGCCGTTGAGCTACAGCAAATGGTTAAGATGGTAAATTTTATGTTATGTGTATTTTGCCACAATTTAAAAAATCACAGTGTGGAGTACATCAGGCTGAGATAAGACATGGGACACAATTCCCCATCTCCCACTCCCAACACACACACACACACACACACACACACACACACACACGTATATTTATGGAGGGATATCCAAGTCCTGGCCTCAGAGCCAAGTGCTCTACATTCGTACACTCATTCAATTCTCTTCTAACGCTGGGAGGTAGCATAGCATAAATAATTCACAGATGAAGCCCTAGAGGGCTTAAGAGCCACACAAATTCATATGCTACTAAATTGCAGACTCAGGGTTAAAATTCAGTTCAATTTGCTACAAAAATCCTAGAAAGTCTTTTTGTTAACCTAAGCCAAGAATCATCTAACTTTTTCTGTAAAGGACTAGATAACACGTATTTTTAGGCTGTGCAGGCCACTTGGTCTTTGTCAGCTATTCACTGGAGCACAGAAGCTGCCATGGACACTTGTAAATGAATGAGCACAGCTGTGTTCCAATAAAACTTTACTTTGCACAAGGAGGCACTATTTGGTCGGTTTGCCACCAACTCCCAGATGATTCTTCTTCTTCTTTTTTTTTTTTTTTTCTCCCAGATGATTCTTAACAGTTTGGCTAGTCGAGGAACTCTAGGCAGTGTTGGGAGATAGACACTTGGCATTGGTAGGTAATCATTTCACTCTGAAAAATCAAGGAAACAGGGTTTTTGAGGCTCTAGGTTTCTTCAGAGATCTCCTGCCCAAACTGACCCCATCATCCTCTCTGGACTGAAGGAGTCCCTTCATGACTTATTCTAGCCCAGCTTCTCGAATCTCTCTGTCCCTTGGAGGCAGGAATGACTTCCAGTCACAGCCCTCAGCCCCCTGACTCTGTTTGTCTAAGGGGCTGTACCAGACCTCACCCCACAAAGCAGTCTTCACCCCAATTCTGCCTGGATTGATCCCCATGAAACCCAGAGAGGTTCCTTGTGGAGGAGAGAGTGCAGACCCTGCTCCTTTCCTTCTGTGGTCCCTGCTCTCTCAGAGTGGGCTGGCTCCATACTGCTGGGGCTCAGGTGCTGTGGCCATCTCCCCTGCCTCTCTGATAAATGCAAAATCCATCTGGCCCTCTGCAAATGCTTTTTTGGTCATTCAGGAGCAAGAAGAACAAGAGCACCAGGGGAGGAGCTTAACTCTCTCTGTGTCATTCCTTTTTCAAAAGGACAGCAAGCCCTGCATGGCTCCTTCCAACTGTTTCTCCACTCACCTCTTCCAGCCTCTACGTTGGCCCTCCCATCTGACTCACGGCCTCTCCTTCCTTAAGGGGTGTGCTTCAAAGAGCCTTCCTTCATGGCCAAATTTGTGTGTGTGTATATGTGTGTGTGTTTGTGTGTGTGCACAATCTGAGTGCTTCTGCTTTCAGTTTCCATGAGGCTGAGCTAGGAGCTAGAGGTGAATAAGGTGTTGGCAACCAGGTCCAGCGAGCTGACCACCAACCGAAGTGGGGTGATTTCCTGGCAAAGCAGCTAAAGCTACAGCTGTCTCTAGCAACAAAATAGATCCTCATAGACCAGCTCCTACTTATTGAGTGTTTACTTAGAGGTAGGCCCATGCCTATATTTTCTCACATCCCTCTGAAATAGATATGATCATTGTCATTTTACTGATGCTCAGAGAGATTGAGGGATTTGACCAAGGCTGAACAACAAGTTAATACAAAAACAGATTTAAATCCAAGCTCCTTGAACTTTTATTTGCACTTAATCCTACATTGTCTGGACACTTCAGCATTTCCTAAGGGCAGACAACTCTCCTCACTCAGATGCACAGCCTCCTATGTTATCACCACATTAACCCAAGTAAAGAGCTCACCAAGAACTGTGAGAGGTGAACCCAAGGGGCACACGGAGTTTCCACAGAAAGCCCAAGGTTGACTATATGTTGGTTAGTGGTCTCCACATAGTATTTTTCCAGCCCGTCTTGCCCCAGACAGGACCAGGGAAAGCAGCAAGAGACAGCAGTGCTTTTGATGGTACTCTCTCAGCCTGAAGAATGGAAAATTTGAAATGCTTCACTGTCCACAGGTACACAGAAGCTTCAGGGGAAAATGGAGCTGGTAGAAATGAATGCTAAGGATGTGCAAGCATCTGCCAGGTAGGATGCCTATCCCCTTCTTCGCGTGCCAGGGTCAGGAGCAAGAACCGAGGAGAAATGTAGCTGAGTTGGTATCTCTGGAACTCAATGGTTAGGACTTCCACCCATGCCAAATACAAATGATGTCTAACAATCTAGACTTTATACCTTAGTCACCATGCCTCTTCCTCCCTTCATTAAAGAGTGGGCCACAGTGAGGGTTAATTGGGAAAGATACAGAGTGGAAGTGCTGACTTGCACCATGCATGTGGCCAACAGGTGACCCTCTCGGTAAATGTGAATTCCGTTTTTTTTCCAGAAGGGAAAATCAAAAGTTAAGCATGCCATTAAAACACCATGACCAACCACCACTCCCACAAACCTTTGAAGGATAATTATGAAGTTCATAGACAGGGTAGATTAAAGATTTCCTCAAAGCACACTGAGTCTAGCCTGCCATGGGAAGGGAGACTTGGGAAATGAGTGCTGGTGCCAGAAATGTATTGGGTGATCAACGCTGAAAACAAGGGTGTTTGGAGCTCACTTGTGGGTGAAACTGGCCCCATCCTCCAGTACTTTGCCCTCAATTTGCAGCTACTGTACAGTGGAAGAGCTTTAGGAACACCTGAAGCCTGAAAACACCATCCTGTGGGGCCAGGGAGAGAAAGACCCGCTGCCTTTCACCCAGGCCACAAGGCTCATCTCTTCACAGCTCCCATGTGTGAGCCCATCTGGGGCTGGTGCCCATGAGGGTCTATATTCCACTGCTCAACTTTAGTGTATTCCAAAAACCTAAATTTAAAAAAAGAAAACTTGACCATTATAAGACTTCCTTTCCAACAGCATCTTGACAAAGCAAATGATGAAAGGACTGGAGGCAGGGTTGCTTTAAGCATGCTCTGATTGAGGATGCATTTTATTTATTCATATCAGATGAAATCATGACTGTAGCATTAGGGATGTAAGTAACATACCGAGAGGAAGTTTTTGACACTCATGGGGGAAAGGCACTAGACCAGGGGTGGTAAAGTGACACCCCTGGGCTATAAATCAGACCCATCACCTGTTTTTTATGGCCAGTGAACTAAGAATGTCTTTTACATTTTTATTATTTTTATTCAAGTATAATTAATATACCATATTAGTTTCAAGTGTACAGTATAATGTTAAATGGTTGGGAAAAAGGCAGAAGAAGAATATTTTGTGACACGCAACAATCATATAAAATTCAAATTTCAGTGTCCACAAATAAAGTTTTATTGGAACAGAGCCAAGCTCAGCTGTTTACATGTTGCCTGGGGCAACACGATGCTGAATGGTCATGGCGGTGCACACGACCCACAGAACCTAAAATCCTTATTCTTTGGCCGTTTACAGAGAGTTTGCTGAGCTCTGCACCAAGCAATGGTGTGCACTGGGTTTCTGAAGTATCTCTCTTGGGACATATTTACAAGAAGTTAAGTGTGGTTGAGTGTGAGAGCTAGGGACAGATAAGGAGCTCTAGAAGCATCTTTCTCTCTGGTCCTTGCACCTGCCACTGTGCCTGCTCTGAAGGCACACATAGCACCCTGGTCTAGCTCAAGGCTTTGCTGTGAAGCAACAAGCTGGTGCCTCCCACTTTGTTTCAGAAGGTTCTCTGCCATGTCTCACCCAAGTTCCTTATGTTGCTGTCGCCATTTTCTGTAGTCCTGGGAGTTACTGAGTCAGAGAAGGGAAATAATCTCTGAGTGTGACAGCAAGCAAAAGCCAGAATAGGAATGAACCCAGGAGATCTGGCTCCCAGTAGAGTTTGGGCTGACACTTCCTTCCAGGGAAGAGTAGATAGCGTTTTCTTCTGCCCCCACTGGGGCAACCCCTAACCCAAGACAGGAAGACCCATACCATTTGGCATTCCGGGTGGGTAGGCCTCTTACCTGCATGTCCTTCCTGGCGATGAAGCCCTTGCCTTCGGTGTCACAGGTCTGAAAGAATTCCTGTGCCTTGCTCAGCATGGACAGCTCCTGGGTCTCCTTGCATTCCAAATTGTCCTGGGGACCCATGCAGGCCCCACTCTCCTTTGGACCCTGGCCAGATCTCTGGGGTCTAGAGACCACTCTCCTGTCAGGGGTAGCCATCCCAGTTTGTCAATTTCTTCAAGTCTTTGCAGAATCTAAACACAGAAGATGAGAGAGACAAGTGGGTATGTGTGGATGGAGTGAGGTATGTCCAGCCTCTCTTAGCAACCACCTCCTCATTAGCAGAAGCTCAGGGCAAGGGTAAATGGGCCATGATCAGCCAGCCCATCAAAGAAGGAAGAGGGGGAAGAAAAAAAGAGACATTTCCAGATTGAAAGGAGGTGAGTAGAGGAAGCCTGAAAACAATGCCTCCCCATTTAAACTAACAACAAAATAGATCCTCATAGACCAGTTCCTACTTATTGAGTGTTTACTTAGAGGTAGGCCCATGCCTTGGTCTCCATATATATTTTCTCACATCCCTCTGAAATAGATATGATCATTGTCATTTTACTAATGCTCAGAGAGATTGAGGGATTTGACCAAGGCTGAACAGCAAGTTAATACAAAAACAGATTTAAATCCAAGCTCCTTGAACTTTTATTTGCACTTAATCCTACATTGTCTGGACACTTCAGCATTTCCCAAGGGCAGATAACTCTCCTCACTCAGATGCACAGCCTCCTATGTTATCACCACATTAACCCAAGTAAAGAGCTCACTAAGAACTGTGAGAGTCAACAAGTTCTTGGTGAGCTCTTTACTTATGCGGCAGACCTTTGCAGGAGGGCCCATGAGCATGCAGATGAAAGTTGATGAATGGGAGTTTGCCAGGGCCTCAAGGAGCTTCCTGTCCTACTGGACTTGCCAGGCCTAGTTTGGTGACACCCAAAGCTGTCTCCAGCCAACACAGAATCCCATATTATATATATATATATACCCTGATCTGACTTTAAAGCCTCTCAAGGAGTTTTTTTCAAAGGGTGCATTGTGATGTGATGCTATGAAGAAGGTTTGTAGAAACCTGCCTCTCGTCTGGACTCTGCTACTTCAATGACCATGTACCTGCCTGTCTGATCTTAGTTTCCTCATCTGTATAATGACAAGACTGGACCTATTTGTCTTTTTTTTTTTTAAGATTTTATTTATTTGAAAGAGAGAGTGAGTATGAGCAGGAGGGAGGGGCAGAGGGAGAGAGAAAAGCAGACTCCCCACTGAGTAGGGAGCCCAATGACTCAGGACTTGATCCCAGGACCCTGAGATCACAACCTGAGTCAAAGATAGACACTTAGCCAGCTGAATCACCCAGACAGCCCCAGACCTATTTGTCTTTAAGGTCCCTTCTACCTCTGTTTGTAAGTCTATGAAATTTCAACAGAATAAATTGCTATTAATAAAAATTGGGTTAATGTGATGAAAGGAAATATCAATATCCCTGAGTTTTCTATCTGAAGACTTTTTGGAAATAGGCTTGGTCCACATTTGCAGTATATGATAGCATTTGAATGTTAAAATACAGATTCACATTGTAAATGCATTTGGGGGGAAATCAGAAAATGAAGTTCTAAATCATATCTCCTATGCCTTTGTCAGAAAAAAAGGTGGAAAATCACTGTATCAGCAGGTGGATTTGTCTGATTATCAGAGCCCAGGGCACTGGCTCAGTTATACTGTAAATCCAAAGTAATCTGTGATTTCAGTCAACATCCTACCAGATGTGTCAAGAGCTGGAATGCTATTCCTGGCTTTAGGAATGCACTCTGTGTAACAAAGCCTGGGCAACGTAGAGTAACTTCACCTTCTACCTCCACTTGGGCTGGACGATGGGCTCCCATCTGCCACCTCTGACCAGCCCCTTCCTCAGGAATTGTTTCTCTTTGTCCCTATTATATAGTGTGAACTGGGCATCACCTAATCATAGACAGATTTAACATTTCTATTCTGTCTTGCCCAGAAGGAACTAAATGCCTTAGTTATAAGTCCCAAGAGAGGAGGGCCATTTCTGGGCAGCCTTATGATGTGCATTGCCCAGAATATCTACTCTGAGCTTACGAAGGGCTTTTGGATAATAACAGTGGTAACATCTAAGCTTCTGCAAATGCACAGCATGAGCAGAACAGTCTATATCTTTCTGCTACCTAGTCAGGACTGTCTCAAGGTGTCTGTCATCCAGCAGCCCCTGCCCCATTCCCAATTGCTGTTCCCAGAAGACTCTACTAACAACATTTGACATTCCTTGAGGGTTTCCTCTTGCCAGCCCTCTGACATACTTTATTCTGATAGAACCTGGTATCCCTCTACTAGGTAAGGATGACTAAGATTTCCATCTCACAGATAAGGAAACTGTGTTTGGGAAAGGTTAAGGGACTTAGATCAAGGTCCAGTAGAGTTAGAGATCTTAGGTACTATACCACATGGCCTTCTATCATGGGCCCCAGCTATGGGCTTGCTCTTAATGGTCTACTTATCCCCAACAGATAATAACCTAAGTCCACCACCCAGAGGCATAGTCATCATTTTAACATTTATCATTCATTTATTCATTCACTCATTCATTTATTCACTCATTTACTCATCTACTGATTACCCTGTTGCAGGCTCTGAGCTAACACTGAAAAACGCAAACATGAATAAGACATGGTCCCGCTGTTAATGAGTGATGTTCAAATGGTGGGGTTTCAGTCATGGTAACTCACAGTAAAGGAAGATATTTGGGGTTAGGTCTGTCCTCCATACCCTTCAAAAGAGACTACAGAACAATCAGCTACTACCTACCACTTATGTGAGCTGAAGTGAGCCATTCTGGGCATGGCAATTCGTAGAGACAATCTGCCAGTTCTAAGTCTGACTTTCTCTGGTTCTCTGCCTTCCCTGACCCATTTCACAGGTGATGCATGGCATGAGAGAGCTAATAGTTCTAAGGCAGCCAGCTATGAGCGACTATTAGAAAGGCACCATGTCTTATTTGATTTTAATCCCCTTTCCTAGCCAAGACTATGGTATATAATAGGTGCTCACTGGTTGTCTGCTGAATAAAGGAAAACCAATTTTTTGGTTGAATTCTTTGCAGGGAGGTCAAGAATTTGTATTTCAGTCAGATAGTTCTATATCTGGATTTTTATCTCATAAAGAATAAGTTCAGACTTTCATTTCCAGAAAAGATGGAGTAACAGAGACTGAACTTACTTTCCAACTGAAATAACTTTAAAAAAATCCAAACAAAATATACTTTTAAAAAATTCTTTCTAAGACACTAGACATCAGGCAACACAGGACAGTGATTCTTCAGTAGGGCTGGGACTAGGGTGACTTAAATGAAGCTCCAAAAGTGCAAAACTAAAGGAGGCATTTACTCTCAGGTACTAGCCTTGTACTTGTACAACTCTGAAAGTGAGTGTCTTCTTAAGGGTGAGATGCCTAAGATACAATATTTAAAGAGAAATCCATTCTTAAAACTGCATTTAAAGGGAAATCCATTCTGAAAACTTAAATTTTTGTACCCTAGGGACTTACCCACCTCATTCTAGCCCAAAACTTGTTCCTAACAAGTGGAAAACAAACAAAAGGAGCCCTATTATTGCCTAAAGAGTTTTAAGGCCATGACACAGGAAGGGAATATCCAGGCAGTGCCTGGCAGACTCTCCAAGTTGAGAAAACCCAACTATATGCTGCTTTCAAGAAGTAGAGTTTAAACATTATGACACAAATAAGTTAAAAGCAAAAGGCTGGAAAAATATACACCATATTAATACTAGCCAAGAGAAACTGCATATTAATATCAGGCAGAGTCTATTCTAGAACAAAGAATATATTAATGAGAATAAAGAAAGTAATTCACAATGATAAAGAAATCAAGTCATTAATAAGATAATAATAATCCTAAATACTTATGCACCTGATAACAGGGCTTTAAAATGCATGAAGCAGATGGAATGAGCACTGGGTGTTATACTATATGTTGGCAAATCGAACTCCAATAAACAATAATAAATAAATAAATAAATAAATGCATGAAACAAAAACTGATAGAATTGCAAGGAGAAATAGACAAATCCACATTCATATTCAAAGATTTCAATTTCACTCTATCAATAGTTAATAAAACATGTAGAATGAATGAATTGGTAAAGATACCAAAGCGAACAATGCTGTCAACCATCTTGACCTAATTGACATTTATAGAGTACTTTACCCAACAAAAGGTAAATATACTTTCTTTTCAATGCATATGGAATATTTACCATGAGGGTCCATATTCTGGTCCATAAAGCAAGTTTCAGTAAATATTAAAGGATTCAAAGTCATATAAAGTACATACTTAAACCACAGAGAAGTATGTGAACAGAACAATAACAAAAAGATCTCTGGAATATCCCCAAATAGGTGAAAACTACATAACATACTTCTAAATAACTCATAGGTCACAGAAGAAATGGAAAGGGAAATGAAAAAGTATTTTGAATTAAGTGAAAATAAAAGCACAATATATCAAATTTGGTAGTGTATTGCCAATGTAGTACTTAGGGGAAAAAATATCTAGACACATATATTAGAAGAAAGACCTCAAACCTATGGCTTCAGCTTCTATCTTAAGAAACTAGAAAGAGAAAAGTAAATTAAAACCAAAGTAAGGAGAAAAAAATAAGAGTCTGATCAGAAATCAATGAAATAGGGGATCCCTGGGTGGCTCAGCGGTTTAGTGCCTGCCCTTGGCCCAGGGCGCGGAGTCCCGGGATTGAGTCCTACGTCGGGTTCCCGGCATGGAGCCTGCTTCTCCCTCTGCCTGTGTCTCTGCCTCTCTCTCTCTGTCTATCACGAATAAATAAATAAACCTTTAAAAAAAGAGAAATCAATGAAATAGAAAACAGAAAAGCAATAGAGAAAATTAACAAAAATAAAAGCTCATTCTTTAAGAGGATCAATAAAGAGAGAAGAGACTATAATATCAGAAATTTGAGAGGTGATAAATTACAAATTCTATTGACACTAAAAGGCTAACAAGAAAATGTTATGAACAGTTCTATGCCAATAAATTTTGACAATTTAGATGAGATGGACAAATTCCCTGAGAATCACTAAATACTCAAGCTTACTCAAGAGGAAATAGGTAAAATGAGTAACATGATTAAGGAAATTGAACTGACAGTGACAACCCTTCCTACAGGAAAACTTAAGGCCCAGATGGCTATATTGATGAACAATACAAATATTTAAAAAAAAAAACAAATACTAATTCTATGCAAACTCTCTAGAAAATAGAAAAAATATAAAATATCTTCTAACATATTCTGTGAGGCCAGAATGACCTTATACCAAAACTGGACAAAGACATTAAAGAAAAGAAAAATACAGGCCAATATCCCTCATGAACATAGATGCAAAAATTCTTTAGGAAATTTTAACAGATTGAATTCAATACCATATATAAAAAATGAATATATCCTGACCAAGCAGAGTTCTATCCTGGAAATGAGAAAATGTTTACATTTGAAAATCAACAATGTAATTCACTATATTAACAGATTAAAAGTGATAAGACTTATGATCATCTCAGTAGACACACACACAAAAAAAATTGACAAAACCCAACATCGATTCCTGATGAGAACTCTCAGAACGCCAGGAATAAGAAAGAGTGTGCTCAACCTGAAACAGGGCATCTACAAAAAAAACCCAGTAGCTGGTATCATACTTAATGGTAAAAAAGCCAGATGCTTTCCCCCTATGATCAAGAAAAAGACAAGAATGTCTACTCTGAACGCTTCTATCTAACATTGTGTTGGAGATTCTAGCCTGTTCACTGAGGCAAGAAAAGAAATAAAAAACATCCAAATTGGACATGGAAAAAGATAAAATCATCTTAAACCCCAGATGACATGATTGTCTATGTAGAAATTCTGATGAAATTCACGAAAAGCTACTAGAACTAATAAGTGAGTTTGACAAGGTTAAGAGATACAAGTTTTCTCTATAAAAATCAATTGTATTTCTGTACAGCAGCAACAAAAACCTAAAACTGAAATAAAAAGACCATTTACAATGGCATCAAAAATATGAAATACTTAGGGACATAGTGACAAAAATGTGTAATATCTGTATACAGAAAGCTTCAAAATATTGATGAGGGAAATTAAAGAAGACCAAAATAGGTGGGTAGATATTCATGTTCATGGTTTGGAAGACTCAGAACTATTAAGATGTCATTTCTAGCTTAAATTCATCTCTAGATTCATCTCAATCTCAATCAAAATCCCAGCAGGATTTTTTGTAGAAATTGACAAGCCAATCTAAAATTCATATTGAAATGCAAAGGACCTAGAATAGCCAAAACAATTTTGAAAAAGAAGAACAATATTGTAAGTCTAACACTATCTAATTTCAAAACTTATTATAAATCTATAGTAATAAAGGCACTGACTGTGGTACTGGCACAGAGACTAAAAAGAAAAAAAAAGATAAATGGAACAAAAGAGAATAGAGAATCCAGAAATAGACCCACATATATAACTGATTTTTGACAAGAATGCAAAGGCAACACAGTGGAGAAAGAATAATCTTTTCAGCAAATGGAACTGGAATAATTGGATATCCATTTGCAAAAAAAAAAAAAAAAAGAATGTCAGTGCATACCTTATGCCACATACAAAAGTTGGTTCAAAATGGATCATAGACCTAAACGTAATGGCTAAAAATATAAAACTACAAGGAGAAAATATCCTTGTGACCTTGGCTTAGGCAAAAATTCCTTAGGTACAATTGCAATAGCATAATACTTCAAAAAATGGATAAATTGGACTATTGGACTTTGCAAAAATTTTAAATTTGTTGTTAGAAAGACACCATTGAAATACAGATTGGGAAAAAATATTTGCAAAGCATATATCTGACAGAGAATTTTGATCCAGAATACGTAAAGAGTGCTTAGAACTCATTAATAAGAAAATAAAGAACTCAACTTTTTAAATTGGCAAAACATCTGAACAGCCACTTCATCAAATAGGATGTATCGATATCAGATAGCTACATGATAATGTTCAACATCATAAGTCATAAGGGAAATGCAATCTAAAGCCATAATGAGCTGTCACTACACACCTATTAGAATGGCTAAAATGAGGGGCCCATGGGTGGCTCAGTTGGTTAAGTGTCCAACTCTTGATCTCAGCTCAGGTCTTGTTCTCAGGGTCATGAGATCAAGTCCCATGTTGGGCTCCATGCTGGGCACGGAGGCTACCCTCTCCCCCCCCAAAAAAAAAGAATGGCTAAAATGAAAAGATTGACATACTACCAAGTCTTGGCAAAGACGTGCAGCAATTGGATGGACTTGTCACACAGCACTGGTGGGGATGTAAAATGGTACAGCCCCTTTGGTAAACATCCGGAAGTTTCTTTAAAAACTCAAACAGATTTCTACTGGCCATTCCACTCCTGCCATTCCACTCCTAAATATTTACCCAAGAGAATAAAAACACTCTGTCCACACAAAGACTTATACATGAATGTTCACTGAAGCTTTATTTGTAATAGCCAAAAACAACACAAATATTCATCAACAGGTGAATGGGTAAAGCAAACTGTCATATATTATGCAAGGGAATGCTACCCTGCATTAAAAGAAATGAACTATTGATCCAAGCAACAAAATGGATAAATCTTGAAATAATCATGTGAGCAAAAAAAGCCAAACAAAAAGAGCATATAGTACTGGATTCCATTTATATAAAATTATAAAAATGAAGACTAATCTCTAGTGACAGAAAAAAGAGAAGGGAGGGTAAAGAAGGGTGAGAAGGAGAGATTACATGATCAAGAGGAGAGTTTTTTGGGGTGTGGATATATCCACAGTTTTAAATGTGATCATTTCATGGAGATATATATGTGTGTATGGATACATATGTGTGTATGTCTATACCTACGTGTATGTGTGTGCATACATAGGTATACACGTACACATGTATATCCATCCATACATATGTACATACAAATATACACCAGAACTTATCAAGTTGTACTTTTTTTTTTAGAGAGAGAGAGAGTGTGTGAGCAGGGCGGGTTAGAGGGGGAGAAAGACGGAAACCCCAGCAGGCTCCAGGCTCAGCATGGAGCAGGATTCCAAACCCCACTGGGAGCCAACATGTGGCTCAATCCCACAATCCTGAGATCACGACCTGGGCTAAAACCAAGAGCTGGACACTCTAATGACTGAACTACCCAGGCGTCCCTCAAATTGTACACTTTAAATACACACAGTTTATTGTATGCCAATGGGGCCAGGCCAGTACCTTCTCAAATCCCCCAACTTGCAAATCTAACCCCACCTACTGTATTTAACCCCAGAAGCCTGATCTTTCCTCCTAAATTCAACCCTGGCAAGCAGGAAATGGTAGAAAATGAAGTAATTTCCCCGTGAAAATCCTCAGTCCCTTATTGTAGGGAGCTCAGTGAACTCTGCAAATAAGGACGTAGGGCAGATCATGCACTCAGCCCCCTCTCTTTTTCCCTTTCTCTCCTCAGGTTTGGCCTGTCTTTACACAGCATCTGTGTGTTTCCCAAGGGAAACAGAAGACAAAACAACAGAAGGGCTTCTACTTTTGTTTCAAAAATAAAATGGAAGCCCTGTGACTGGCTCGGCTGTTTCACATTTGGGTGAAGCCCAGGGTTGCTTTGGGCTCTGGGCTACACACAGCTTTCTGCCTGGAACATTTTTTAGACCAACAGACAGTATGACCACAAAAGCGAAACCAGTGGGATATATTCCAAAGGGAAAGAGGAAGAGTCATCGCCATCACATGGGGAACAGTGACATCACTTTTTATCTGCCTGTCTCTATCCGAACTCGAGGACCACTCTTCTCCCTTCAGAGTGGTTCCATAAAAGCCTTTATACATGGGTGGAAATTATCCAGCCCTCAAACATTTCCAGGAACATTTCTCAGACTTCCAAAGTAATTCTAGCAGCTTAGTAACTGCTGCAATTGGAAAGGTCATAGATCAAAACTGAAGCCCTCTTAGAGGTTCTAAGCTAATTTCCCCCTTACTTGGGGCCCAGCGGAGATGGTGAGCAGCTGGTACCCCACACACACCACACCCACTGCACACTTGAAAGCAGCCATTAAATCACCCCAATTCCCCTTGAATCTCCCCTGCAGTGGGCAGTTGGGAAACTGAAAGCATAAAAGGCATCTTAAGGATTTGTTGGAATCTCTTTAATTATCTCAGCTTCAGAGGAGGCA
Organism: Nyctereutes procyonoides; assembly: GCF_905146905.1. Lineage (NCBI taxonomy): Eukaryota > Metazoa > Chordata > Mammalia > Carnivora > Canidae > Nyctereutes > Nyctereutes procyonoides. The sequence continues at coordinate 4,957,240 of NW_026575028.1, forward strand.
TTCTCCACACGCCCAGAGTCTCAGCCATTCACTCTGAGTGGACAGTGTCAGAAGACGGCTGGGGTAGGCAGGTCTTGTGCAACTGCAGAGGATGCAGTTCGATATGAATGGATGTGAAATGCTCAGGAGGGAAGGGTAGGCAGTGCACCTCTTGGGCAGGAGCCAGTTAAGAAGCCTCAATGGGAGGTGTTTCCTAGGACTGAGCAAAGGCAGGATTGTGAGTTCCTCTTCCATCCTATAAAATTAATCTGCATAGGTCAGTTCAGACCCTCGGTGTTGTCTCAATATCAGTCCACCTTCTCTGAGAAGTCTTATTGGCCGCGCAATCCGGACTGCTTTGCCCACTGTCCCTCTGAAGACTTACTGCTTCGTTCATGCTTTCAGCATTAGAACATACCACTTGGTCTGGTTGGCTAGAGTTTCAAGTGTGCATGGTAGGACTTACTTTTTCCTCAAAGGCAGAAGCTCTAGGTCCATAAATCTTAGTGAGTATGAAATTGATATTGGAACATTTAAATAAATAAATGTTCCACCAGTTCCCAGTCTGGTACTTTGCACATAGCAGGTACCTAATAAATGTATGTTGGCTTCTTAACTGACCATTGACAGTGAGAGCTGAGAGTGGTAAATATCTGTGGTATAACGAAAAATACATACTTGGTCTTTGCCCCTGGTTCCTGGCACAGAGCTCCTGAAATTTCCTGAGTGAAAGCAATGTCCTTTGCTATTCCTAATGAGCCACTTTTGACCATGCCTGAATTTATGGGGAAGCGCTAACTCTTGGTGGGCTTCTAGATAGCTTCAGGATGGGGACTGGGTTCTGGAGGAAACAACCAGGAGATGGGACAGTTGACATTCAGCAAAGACAAAGGGGCTGGTGCTTGAGTTGAATCACCAGTGGCCAATGACTGAATCAGTCATGCCTCGGTAAGAAACTTCCATAAAAAGCCCTAGCCTACGGGACTCGGGAGCTTCTGTGTTAGTGAACACATGGAGGAGGTGAGAGAGCATGGAAGTGCCATACTACTCCCCCACACATACACCTCCCCTTACCCTTCTCATCTCTTCCATTTGGCTGTTCCTGAGCTATATCCTTCATAATAAACCAGTCATGTAAGTGAAGCACTCTGCTGCATCTTGTGAGTCGTTCTAACAAATCACTGAGGAGGGGAATGTTGGGCGGGTCAGTCAGACAGATGGGTGACAGCCTGGGACTTGAGACGGTCTTGTGTGAAGGGGCCCTCAGCTGCGGGTCTGTGCTAACTCTGGGGAGTGAGTGTCAGAGCCGAACTGAGTCACAGGACCCACATCTGTGTCTGAAATAGCATTGAGAAAGAAGACATCGAAATATTTGGCAAACCAGTTCTCCAGGGTGAAGACGGGGAAGGCCCTGGCTTGTGGCATCTGCCTGTTTCTATAGTGTCAGGGTTCCCCCCACGGCCCATGTCAAGCTACCAGCAATCAGCCCTCACTGAGAAAGAAATGGTGAGGCTAATGTTTCTGCAGGGTGTCCTGATCTCTGAATCCCCAGGAATGGGTGTGCAGGCAATGGCAGTAGATGCCTCCTTAGGCTGTGACCCTCCACCTCATCCCCAATCCGAGAGTTAAGAGGCATGGCCCATTTCAAATGCATCTTAGTACTTGGGGAAAAAGTGCTGTGATCAAACCTCAGGGTTTCATAGGTGGTCTGCCCGGTATTCATATGCATGACCCTCCCCTCCTCCAGCAGCTCTGGGCAGACCCTCTGGTGGGACCAGGACACTGAGGCTGGTACATAGCTCTTTTCAGTGAGGAACAAAGGTGCTACTTTGCAGGGTACCTTTTACCACCCTACAGCTCAAGACTAAAATACTTAGCACAGGAACCAGACCAGTCTAGAAATAGCCTTTCCCTGTGCCATAGGCAATTGTTACCTACTTCTTTCACACACAGTGCAGCGGGGCTTTGGACCAATCCCACCCCTTCTCTAACAGGCCTCTCACTGTAGTGGATAAGAATCCAAACTCCAAGGCCAGGCTGCCCACAGTACTAGCTATAGGGCCAAAGACAGTTTTCCTAAGCTCTCTGTGCTCTACTTTCTCATTTGTAAAATGTTAGCTATGGTTTTATTCCTTTTTTTTTTTTTTAAGATTTTATTTTTAAGTAATCTCTGCACCAAACAGGAGGCTTGAACTTACAACCCTGAGATCAAGAGTTACATGTTCTTCTGACCAAGCCATCCGGGTGCCCCTGCTTATTATTCTCTCTCTTTTTAAAAAATATTTTCTTTAAATTGAATTTGCCGACATATAGTATAACACCCAGTGATCATCTCATCAAGTGACCACTTAGTGCCCATCACTCAGTTACCCCATCCCCCCATTCATCTCCCCTTCTTCAATCATTTGTTTCCCAGAGTTAGGAGTCTCTTATGGTTTGTCTTCATCTCTAATTTTTCCCCACTTAGTTTCCCTCCTTTTCCTTATGATCCCTTTCACTATTTCTTATATTCCACATATGAGTGACACCATATGATGATTGTCTTTCTCCAACTGACTTATTTCACTCAGCATCACACCTGGTTATTATTCTTATTATGGAATTCAAGTGGTCTTGCTTCACTCCAGATAAAACTCTAACAGAATAAATAAGCAAAAAAAAGTATATATATATGTATATATATACTACATGAAGAGATACAATCAAGAAGCCCATAAATCTACCACTGACTGCCACAGCTGGATGGGACTTGGTGGTGTGATGTCACCCACTCAAGGCCACAGGGAAGGTCGCATGCCTCATCAGCCCAAATAAAGGGGCAGGTGTATGGAAACGCCTTTGGGAGGGCAATCTTTCTACTGTGCCGCCTGCTGTCACTTATGCAACTGCTATATCCTGCCTCCTCTTCCCTCAAATTAGGTCCAATTTCCTTGTTCTCGCCTCAAGGGAGACAGGGAACAGCTGTCTCCTACCTCCATAAAATAACTCTTCCAGGTCTGGACAACTATTATTAAACATCCCCTTCATACTTCTCTTGCTCTATTATAAATACATTAAAGGCCCTGATAATGGTTTGAGGTCTCCGTGAGATGGTTGCTGTTCACCCCAATTCCTCTAATAATTAGTGGTTGTAAACCACTTTGAAGATAAAAGGCATTTTATAAGAGCTAAGTCCTATTATGATTAGCTTCCCAGTATTTCCTTGCTGATGCTGAGGAAGGAGCACATCAAAGCCAAACATCGCCACAGCGTGATATCTGTGGCTAATTAGATGTAGTTCAAGGCGACTGCTATATATTAAAGAAACTGCTGCAAAATTTAACAACATTTTTAAAAAGTGCCCACTCTCTTCCCAACACGAACAAGTTCTTTTCAAAGGCTATCAGGGTTGATGCCTGCAAGACAAGTGCCTGGTGAGGACCAAGAGCTGATCCATCCTCTGGGCCCAGAAGAGAAAGACACAACAATGACACCTGGCTTTGTATAAAGGCTCATTGGTGTCAACAAGATTCTAGGTCCCCTATCTCTCTCTCTTTTTTTTTTTTTTTTTTGAGGGACTATCCTTCTTTGATACAAGCAAACAAAGTAACACTGTCCTGCTCTGCAGATGAGGAAGCTGCAAAATGGATTTTAGAGGCGGACATCAGCATGTACAGCTGGACAAAGTTAAGGCAGAAGTGATCAGGGCAACACTGTGGATGCCTCACTCACAGACAGCCCCTGGGATATTCGTACAAATCGTCCCCCACCCCAGCAGCTGCACGCCTTTGCTTCTAATGCCCTGCACCTGTGCCTCTTAGAAGGCCAGCCTTGGGCTACTGCCATGGCTTTGCCCACACAAAGTTGGAAGTTCCCGAGGTTCCTTTGGTCACCTCTGAGCAGCTGGCAGCCAGTAACTGGCTGGGGCAGAAGTGTGAAAGCCCAGCAGGGATAAACTCTGAGCTGTGATTTATAGCTTAGATCACTTTTGTGGGACTAGGCTGAGGCTGGAGCTCCACTTGACATTGCCCTCTGGCTACTTCTACTCTCTTGTCCTGCTTCCCACTCCTTTATTGCGTTCTCCCAGGAGCATTGCCTTAATTCCACCCATTTGCATATGGATCCCCCTCTAGGGAAGTCAGATGAAGACAACTTTCTTGACTCAGCATTCATGGGACCCTTTCTGCATATTTCCTGTTACATGCATCCTCCCAGATCCCCTCAATTCTAAACCTTCCTGGCCAGGTCTCCAACCTGAGATATCTATGGTTCTCTGTATTCACCCCTATGCCCCTATTCTCTCTTTACTTCTTAGAGCCCCTGTTTTCCCTGAGACTGTGATATTCTAACTGCTTCTAAAGAAAGGAATCTTCGGGCTCTCCTTGGGTGCCTGGGAAGCACTGAACCAGGCGGATGGTGAGAGACACAGAGACATATTGAAGACTATCCTTTCCCTCAATGAATATACATTTTTGCAGGGGGACAAAATACAAATAATAAATAAATGAGGCAGAGGACAAGAGCCACATGAATGTGCTCAAGGAAAGCTACAGGAGCAAACAACTCTAAGAACAGCCGCCCCCAAACAAGGCCTCTGTCTGCTGCACTCCATGCTACACAATTCTGGCTCTTTTATTTCATCTTAAATGGTCAAGAAAATGGAGGTCAGCTCTGGCAGAGATAGTCTGAATGAGTGGGTGATCTAAAAAAGCAGCTTGCATTTAATTTTGCTATGCATTGTTTTGTTTTGTTTTAAATAGTGCTTTCTCAGGAAATAGCTTCAGAGAGGTTAAATAATTTGTCTTAGGTAAATGACTCATTAGTGACGGAATGTGAATTCAATCCTCAGCCTGCCTAACTCTTTAAAACCCAGTTTCTCTATCTATAAAATGGGACTAATGATTCCCATATCACAGAATAGTTAAAAGAATTAAATACACACACATACACAGGGTATCAAAAATATCCGGTATAATAAAGCACTATGTCATAGGTGATAGTAATGTTATTGAGCCAAAGGATATTTTATTTTATTTTAAAGATTTTATTTATTTATTCACGAGAGACACACAGAGAGAGGCAGAGACACAGGCAGAGGGAGAAGCAGGCTCCATTCAGGGAGCCCTATGTGGGACTGGATCCTGGGTCTCCAGGATCACGCCCTGGGCTGAAGGCGGCGCTAAACCATTGAGCCACCTAGGCTGCCCGAAAGAATATTTTATATGCATATTTTAAAGGCTCTTAATACAGACTACTAAACTGCTTTCCAAAAACAAGAACAAAAACAAAAACAAAAACAGTTAAGCAAGCCATGACAGCATTGCCAAGGGGACCTGACCATGCCTCCTTACCGCTTTCAGGATAAATCTTAAATTTGCAGGACTACCATCACCTCTTTATAGTCATCTTCTCCCACCTGACTCACCACATTCTCTTCTCTCCAAATGATTTCCTATTCTCTCAGCAATTTAATGCCTCAGCATCTTCAAAAACACCGTTTACTCACCTGGCATGCCCTTCTTGTCTATGCTCAGCCCTGTGAACATTTAAGAATTCTGTTTAAGGAGCGCTTTCTCTGAGAAATCATCTTGACCTCAGCATAGTCTGACTTATATGCTCTTCCTCTGGGCTTCCATAGCCTCCTGGATTTACATCTACTGGCAGAATTATTCATGGTAGAGATTTACTTGTTGGATGCTCCTCCATCCCTCTCTCTCTCTCTCTCTCTCTCTCAATCTCTTTCTTTCCTTTTCTCTCTCTCTCTCTCTCTCTCTCTCACACACACACACACACACACATACACACACATACACAAACACACACCACCTGCAAATGCCTTGAAAGAATGGATCACATCTCATTCCCTGCACTTAGCAAAATATCTGGCTCACTGACAGAACTAAGTAAATGAACATATATAAATAATAATTAAAAAAATACACAAGCCCATGTTCTCTTTTCTGATTTAAGGTGAAGCATAAAAGAAAACCAAGGACCACTGTTTCAGGCGTCTTCTACAACAGCCACTCAAAGATCTAAATTCGAACATTTTCTCTCAGGTCACAGTCCTGCGGGAATCATGATGAGTTTGGATAGCATATTCACGTCATGAATTTTAGTGGCTGGTAGAAAATAAAAGGGACAAAAATTTGAATCCAAACTACAGAGATAAACCTAACTGGCAATTCAGCCAACAGTTCCTAACTTTACCTCATCAAACCTCTAATCTGAGTTCCTTCTCTATTACTTATTCTTGTTCTGTCTCAAGCTCCTCTATCAAGAGGCTGGCAGGAACCACAGTGCCCTAAAAGGTCCTGACCAGGCATCAAAAAATCTGATTCAAGTGCTGACTTCACCACCTTGTGGCCTTGGGAAAATTGGTTCATTTCTCTGAAAAGGCAAGAATAACTGTTTCTTACCTGTCCCAACAGAGGAAGGTCAGATGAAACACTGGATGTGAAAGTGAATAGCAATGCTATGTACAAATACAAATATACCCTTATCATTGCTATGGGAGACATCAGAGTGTAGAGAAAGGAAAGCAGAAGAACGGTGGGCATGCTCCATTAGGGAATCAGCTCCTGTGAGTGACAAGTGGCTGTGAAGCTGCATATCATAGACAGAGGCCTACAAAGTTTCCAGGCTTTTCTGCCCTATGTAAAAGAGCTAGGAAGAGTGACAAACTTTCTCCTGCAGAGGCATTGTTTAAACAAACTTAAGTGATAGCTATTTATTTCACCAATTTCCCCAATGTAGTAGAGCTAACCTCTGTTATCTAGTTTTTAAGAAACTGTGTACCCATATCTCCGATGAATACAGATGCAAAAATTCTCAACAAAATACTAGCAAATCAGGCAGTCCGGGTGGCTCAGCAGTTTAGCGCCACCTTCAGCCCAGGGCATGATCCTGGAGACCAGGGATCAAGTCCCACGTCAGGCTCCTTGCATGGAGCCTACTTCTCTCTCTGCCTGTGTCTCTGTGCCTCTGTGTGTGTGTGTGTGTGTGTGTGTGTGTGTGTGTGTGTCTCATGAATGGATAAATAAAATCTTTAAAAAAAATACTAGCAAACCAAATTCAACAGCACCATTAAAAGGGCCATACACGGGATGCCTGGGTGGCTCAGTGGTTTGGCTCCTGCCTTTGGCCCAGGGCATGATCCTGGAGACCCAGGACCAACTCCCACATCAGGCTCCCTGCATGGAGCCTGCTTCTCCCTCTGCCTGTGTCTCTGCCTCTCTGTGTGTGTGTGTGTCTCATGTGAATAAATAAATAGAATCTTTAAAAAAAAAAAAAAAGGACCATACACCATGATCAAATGGGATTCATCTCTAGGTTGCACAAATGGTTCAACATATGTAAATCAATGAATATGATACATCACATCAATGAAATGAATTATTATAAAATCACATGATCACCTTAATAGATGCAGAAAAAGCATTTGACAAAATTCAACATCCATTCATGATAAAAACTCTCAAAAAAATGGGAATAAAAAAATGTGCCTCAACATAACAAAGGCCATACAGGCAAAGTCCACAGCTAATATCATACTTGCTGGTGAAGGGTTGAAAACTTTTCCTCTAAGATCAAGAACAAGACAAGGATCCTCACCACTCCTGTTCAACACAGCACTAAAAAGTTCTAGCCATAGCAATCAGGCACAAAAAATAAGTAAAGGGCATCCAAACTGGAAAGGAAGAAGTAAAATTGTCTGTGTGTTGATAACACAATTTTATATACAGAAAATTTTAGAGTCCACCAAAAAAACTGTTAGATCTGACCAATAAAGTCAGTTAAGTTGCAGGATATAAAATCAACATAGGGGGATCCCTGGGTGGCGCAGCGGTTTGGTGCCTGCCTTTGGCCCAGGGCGCGATCCTGGAGACCCGGGATTGAATCCCACGTCAGGCTCCCGGTGCATGGAGCCTGCTTCTCCCTCTGCCTATGTCTCTGCCTTGTCTCTGCCTCTCTCTCTCTCTCTGTATGACTATCATAAATAAATAATTAAAAAAAATAAAATAAAATCAACATAGAAAATCAGTAGTATTTCTATATACTAACAACGAATTATCTTAAAAAGAAATTCTTAAAACTCTCATTTACAGTAGCTCAAAAAACAATAAAATACTTAGGAATAAATTTAACCAGGGGGGTGAAACATCTAAACACTAAAAATGATAAGACATTATGAAAGAAATTAAAGAAGATTCAAATAAATGGAAAGATGGTCCATGTTCATGGATTAGAAGAATTAATATTGTTAAAATGTCCATACTACCCAAAGCCATCTGCAGATCCAATGCAATGCCTCTTAAGATTCCAATGGCATTTTCTGCAGAAATAGAAAAAAAAAAAAAAACAATCCTAAAATTAGTTTGGAACCACAAAAGACTTTAAAGAGCCAAAGTGTATCTGAGAAAGAGGGACAGAACTGGAGGTATCATGCTTCTTGCTTTCAAGCCATACTGTAAAGCTATAGTAATCAAAACAGTATGATATTGGCATAAAAACGGATGTATGCACCAATGGAACATAACTGACTCCCCGAATAAACCCACACATATACACTCACAAAAATTAACTTGAAATGTATTGAAGACCTACAGGTAAGATCTGACACCATAAAACTTTTGAAAAAAAAAATAAGGAAAAACTCTCTGACACTGGTCTTGGCAATTTTTTTTTTTTTTTTGGATAGGACTACAAAAGCAAAGGCAACAAAAGCAAAAATAAACAAGAGGAATCACATCAACTAAAAAAGTTTCTGCACAGCAAAAGTAACCATCAACACAATAAAAAGGCAACCTACAAAATGGAAGAAGAATACTTGCAAACCACATATCTGATAAGGGGTTAATATTAAAAATATATAAGGGAATCATACAATTCAATACAAAAGCAGAAACAAAACCAACAGAAAACTCCAAATAATCCAATTAAAAATGAACAAAGAACCTAAATAAACATTTTTCCAAAGAAGATATTCATTTAAACAGACAACAAGAACATGAAAATGTGCTCAACATCGTTCATCATCAAGTCAAAACCTCAATGAGATAGCACCTCACGACTGTTAGAATGGCTTTTCTCAAGGATAACAAGTATTGGTGAGGACATGGAGAAAAAGAAATCCTATGCACTGTTGGTGGGAATGTAAACTGGTGCAGCCACTGGGGAAAACAGTATGGAGGTTCCTTAAAAAATTAAAAATAGAACCACCGTATAATCCAACAATTCAGTTTCTGGGTATATATCCAAAGGAAATAACATATCGCAATGAGATGCCTACAACCAACATGTTCACTGCAGCATTGTTTACATTAGCCAAGACATGGGAACAACTGAAAGTATCCATCAATAGATGAAATAATAAACAAAATATGATACTAAATATATTTATTTCATATTACTCAGGCATAGGATGCCTGGGTAGCTCAGTGGTTGAGTGTCTGCCTTCGGCTCAAGGCATGATCCTGGGGTCCTGGGATCGAGTCCCGCATCGGGCTCCCCATGAGAAGCCTGCTTCTCCATCTGCCTATGTCTCTGCCTCTCTCTCTGTGTCTCTCATGAATAAATAAATAAGTCTTTTAAAAAATATTATTCAGACATAAAATGTAATATACTCAGCCACAATAAAGAAGAATGCCCTGCCATTTGTGACAACACAAATCTTGAGGACATTATGCTCAGTGAAATACCTCAGAGAAAGACAAATACTCGAGGATCTCACTTATAGGAAGAATCTAAAAAAACAGAACTCATAGAAACAGAGAACAGATTGGTGGTTGCCAGAGGTAGGGAATGAAGGTGGGTGGAAGGAATGAATGAAAGTGTTCAAAACCCACAAACTCCTAGTTATTAGATAAATAAGTCCTAGGGATATAATGTACAGGGTGGTGACTAGACTTGGCAGTACTGTATTGCATATTTGAAAGTTGGTGAGAGAGCAGATCTAAAAGTTCTTAAGACAGGAGAAAAACTTAACTCTGTGCTGTGACACACATTAACAAAACTAAGTGTGCTAATTGTTTTTCAATTATACATGTATGAAATCATTTTATTGTACACCTTAAACTTATACAATGTTATGTGTTGATTAACATATGTATTTCAATAGGGACACCTGGGTGGCTCAGTAGCTGAGCATCTGCCTTCAGTTCAGGGTGTGATCCCGGGGTCCTGGGATTGAGTCCCACACTGGGCTCCCTGCAGGGAGCCTGCTTCTCCTTCTGCCTATGTCTCTGCCTCTCTCTGTGTGCCTCCCATGAATAAATAAATACAATCTTTTTAAAAAACAACAACAAACAACAACAACAACAACAAAAAACATGTACTTCAATAAAGCTGGAAAAAAAAAGGAAGAAAGGAGATATCCTCAGGAAGGTTTGGAGAGAAATGGCCTGTCTAAAGACTCAGGTTTTCGAATCTAAGCACTTGCTGATGATCCCCATGAAAACTAAAAACAGCAGCAGTGGCACCAACCGAGGCCTGATGACAGGGGCCAAGGGAGGCAGACTTCCCATCTTTCGTTTTTATTACTCACCTCACAGATCCTGACCCCTCAGAGGAGGGGTAACTCACTACTCCTGATTTGAATCCCACCTAGGAAACACACAGATATGAATCACACCTTGTTTTGCACTGGGGGCCACGGTGGAAGGGGTTTTATGCTAATCTGGGGGAAATTGGAGGAAGTGTCCCTCCCAGCAGGGCTGCAGTGACTCAATAGAAAACAAGGCTGGGAGCACCTGGGTGGTTCAGTGGGTAAGCTTTCTGCTCAGGTCATGATCCCAGGCTCCTGGGATCCAGCCCCACATCAGGCTCCCTACTCAAAAGGGAGCCTGCTTCTCCCTCTTCCTCTACACCCCACTCGTGATTGCTCTCTCTAGTGCTCTCTCTCAAATAAATAAAGTCTTAAAGAAAAGAAGAGAAGAAAAGAGGAGAAGAAAAGAAAAGAAAAGAAAAAAAGAAAGGAAAAGAAAAAAGGAAAGAAAAGAAAAGAAAAAAGAGAAGAAAAAAAGAAAAGAAAGAAAAAAGAAAAAAGAAAAGAAAAGAAAAGGAAAGTCCTATCATCTTCCAGGTTTGGGAGAGGAGAAGAAGCAGAGGGGTAGTAGTGGGAAGTGTGCTTAGTGGCCTGGGTCTGGAGACTGTGTCAAGCCTGGTGAGGGCAAAGTCTTGTGCAAGACTCACAAGGAGGTAGCCTCAGGGCTAACCAGATAGCCCATCTCAAAGCCCCAGCTTTCAGCAGTGCTCTTGAAGCTCCTTTGTATCCAGTCTGCAGATGCTGAAGCTCATCCTTAAAACAGAGATGAAGAATTGCGACCAGAATCACCACCCTCCCTAAGAAGGCAATGGAATAGTGTTTCAAAGAAAAGCCTAAGGAGCCCCACAAGGAAAGCAAGCTGAAAGGTGCTGGAGGAAGAACAGGCTCTGGGACGAGATGGTAGGCTTCCTTGCCTAGTGCAATTTGGGGATATTAAGTCTGTGGACCTGGAGAGGAAATTTGCAGAATGCACTGGTCACAGGTTAAGTAGCCTGGGCTGAGAGCATGCTCAAAATCACTGGAGGTAGCAGTGGTGATTCAAATGGGTCAGGATCATCTCTCATACCACTGCTAAGGCCAAATCTCCAACTATAGCTGGATCTAGTGGACCAAATGCATATTACCATTGCATTTGGCCTCTGTACAGCTCATATGTACAATCCATCTGAAGCAAATGCTTCCTATTCTATGTGAAGTTGTAATACGGCACTTGGGTGTTCCTTCCTTCATTCAATAAGTATTTATTATGTGCAGGTACTGGTTTTAACTGCCAAAAGGCAGCAATAAGTCAAATCCAGCAAGCATTTGACCTTGTGGAACTTATATTCCAGTAGCGAGAAACAAACAATAAATATATAAGGGTTAAGTACTTTCAGACTGTGACAAGTGCTGGAAGAAGATACCCACCCTCCCAAAGTCTCCTCTCGGTACCCCTCCCTGGCATCACTGCTGAGTTTGCTGGAAGCAACCAAAGAGGGGAGGATCCACCATCTAGTGGCCTCCCAGGCCCTGACCTTCACAAGGCTGGGAAATGGGAGAACCAGGGCGGAATGTTGCCCTGTCTGCCCCCAGCTGCTGATATCTAGGAAGCTTAGGTCATACTGTTTAGAAATGAGAAAGTACTTAGGCTATACATGGAGATGTTGATAGTATTATGTCTAGATGGTAATCTTAAGAGATGAGTTATTTTTATTTTCTTCTGAATTTTCTAATGATTTTGTTATTACAGTGTATTCTTTTTCCAACAATGGAAGAAAAATCTCTTTTTAAATGAGAAGATAAGCCTAGCCAAATCAAATTAATAAGAAATATATTTGGACGGGTAGGGAGGGCCCAGATCTCAGGACGGTGGATATCATCTCACCATACCACTTTGTGGTTTATAAAGCAATTGCACTGAATTTTCTCCCTCCCCCTCCCAAGACTTTCTCAAGGCTACACAGCAAAAAAACCTCAGTGCAGGAAAATACCTGACCGTTAGGTCCTTGACTCCTTGGCCAGTATGTTTTACATTACTCCACCTGACCTACTGTGACTGACCTCATTTCTCTTTATAGCTGAAGCCTTCAGAAAGCCTCTGAGCACCGCAGGCCCCATCTGCCCCCTCTCTCTGCCCTCATCCTCCCCTACAGGGAGCATGCTGACTCATCCGTTCATCCATGCGTTTATCAGACTAATCTTTCTTGAGCCCCTACCAGGTATCGAGCATTGTACTAGGTGTTCAGGATACAGCAGAGAACCAAAAGGTCCCCCAGGGCCAGGGAGAGGCTTTAACTAATGAATGAATACATAATATAAATGTAACCATGGTAAAGAGTGTTATGCAAATAATTAGCACCAAAGGGAGCTGACCGGGACTGGGACTCTACCAACACTTTGCTCAATAAGGAGCAACACATTGTCACAGAGTCCCCAAGGAGGGTCAGCCAGATATTCTAGGTGGAGGCCAAGATTACAACAGCCCAAATCTCAGAGAATGCATATTTTGGATGGAGCAGCAGCAGGCAAAGCCAAATGAAAAGTTATTTAAGGACTTCATGCACACTAACGGTAATAAAAGAGCCCCCCAAACCTTCTCTGGAGCAGAGAGGAGATGACCAACCAAATCATCAGAATTGTCAAAAGTCAACATCAGAGATGACTGTCGCTGAAAGAGGTCACTCACAGAAGTTGGGAACGGGAAAGGAAGAGCATGACCATACAGAAAATGTGTAGTGAACCATACAAGACAGGAGCTTCTGGGTCTGAGTGGCACAGGCTTGACCACAAGACTTCAGGACATCACAGGTGGGAGAGGCCTGAAGGAGGATGACATGCAGGAAAATCTTTGCAGAAGGTGGGACTAAAGGTGGGACTTAAGTGGCCTTGGAGAGGGAATGGGATTTCGATGCTCTTCAGGGTAATCTCATTTAGCAAGGCCACCAGGATGTCTGGAAAGCGCAGCACAGTCCGAGGCACTTTCTCTTCCAGATCCTGGCAGCTGGCTTCCTGGCCTCTCACCTGTCTGGGGACTGGAGCGGGGAGGCCTGGTTCTTCTATCATATCTGAGGGTTGTTTTTTTTTAAGATTTTATCTATTTATTTATAAGAGGCACACACACACACACAGAACGAGAGAGAGAGAGAGAGAGAGAGAGAGAGATGCAGAGGGAGAACCAGGCACCTTGCAGGGAGCCTGACATGGGACTCAATCCCGGATCTCCGGGATCACACCCCGGGCCGAAGGCGGCACTAAACCGCTGAGCCACCGGGGCTGCCCACACATCTGAGGGTTTTTAAGTGTCCCTCTAGCTGTGCTCTGAGGAGCCAGGAGCACTGCTGGCCACCCAAGGTTGAACATAAAGGCTGGTTTCAGTACCAAGCAGGTTGGCAAATGAAAAGAACACCTGGCTAATTAGCATTCCCATGCATGGGGTTTTACTGCAATATATCCATAAGTGAAGCTCAGAAATATCCAGGTGCTGACAGCCACTAGGGACCCGATATTCAGGCCAGGTTCTCTTCTCAGTTGCCATTTGCCTTCACAGCACTGCCACAGGGACCTGGGCTATTGGGCTATCCTGAGCACCCTGCACACACCAGCCACTAAAAGATAACAGTAGCAAAAATATTTAATAATGGTAACGAACTTTCATATGGGGCTTGAGAGTCAGAGGTTTTTGTAATCTATTGCTACATGGTTTTCAAAGGTTGTGCTGCCTTATTTGTAAGAACATGCCATGCCTCCTGTACAACAGCTGCGGCAGGACTGGGCCTGGTGGTGCCGAACACCCCACAGATACCTCTCCACATGACACTGAGTCATCTTCAATGACACCTGCGTCTCCATGTGGCAGGACGGCCTGTGGGTAAAGGAGGAGGGCCTCAGGTGAAGGCTCTGGGAACCTGTGTTCATCCAGAGCTCACTCTGCACCTTCTCTGCTTGAGAAACACAACGTTGTGGCTTTAGATGGCTCTGGGTTCAAGTACCAGCTCGGCCCCTCACTAACTGTGTGACCCTCAGCAAGTTACCTGACTTCTCTGGGCCACTCTCCTGCTCTGAAAATAAACATGGGTAATAGGAGTCTGTCTCATCAAGTCGTAAGATAGTAAGATAGAGAGTACATGAAGTGCTTAGCACAGCACCCACCCATACTTAGTGCTCAATAAGTCCTGATTCCATTACTGCTCCATTCCATTCCATTACTGCATTCCATTATCATAGACAGTAAGCACTGCCTCAGTCCCTCGCCCAAAACCACAGACGAGGACAAGACTCATGGCACAGACATTGTCCCTCTTGCCTGGTGAAATCAGCATGCTGTGGCAGGGTGGGCCCTGGGTACCCGGGGAGGCACTCTGGTTTGGGTAGGCAGCATCATCCCGAGGGCAGCTGGGCAGACAGGGCCTGCAGTGGGGCATTTCCCTCGGCCATCACTGGGGCAGACAGTGGAGTCTTGCTTCTGAGTCCTACAACTGCCTTGTTCAGTGAGGACGCTGCAGACCACATGAGGTCACTGAGTCCTTGAGATGTGGCCAGTCCAAATTGAGATGTGTTGTAAAAATAGCCTAGTGCAGGGGCACCTGGGTGGCTCAGTGGTTGAGGTCTGCCTTTGGCTCAGGCGGTGATCCCGCCTGAACAAGTACTGCATCAGGCTTCCCACAGGGAGCCTGCTTCTCCCTCTCCCTGTGTCTCTGCCTCTCTGTGTCTCTCATGAATAAATAAATAAAATCTAAAAACAAAAAAAGTAACCTAGCACAGAAAAAAAGGAAGGTCAGACATCTGATTATGCCTGACTACCTGTGAAATGATATTTGGGGTATTTCAGGTTAAATAAAATGTTAATAAAATTAATTTCCCCTGTTTCCTTTCCTTTACCTGAACTGGCTACTAGAATACTGAAAAGCACATATGTGGCTCACATTCGATCTCTACTGTGCAGCACTGGTCTGGCTAGTAAGCTCCATGCAGGCTGAGGCTTTGTGGTTTCCAGCACATGGAACAAGCCCTGAATTATGAGTGAGCCTACAAGTGGGTAGGAAGTCTGGAGGAGAGCTTTTGAGAGCCCGAGGCCATGTGTGAGAAGGTGGGGATAATCCTGAGGCAGTTTGGGGGGTGGTGTGGGTTTCATAGGATGAGTAACCTGAGTCTAGAAAAAGTATTAAAAACGTGTCCCCCAAACATCCAGATTCAAACCAAGTGCATCTCAAACCTATACTCTTTCTACTAAATCCCTTTACCTCCCACAGCAATACAGAGTTACAGAAAGAAAAGTAGATTTTGGATTTTTTTTTTAAAGCCTATTTCCTCACATGAGCACTAATGTCCTAGCGTGGGACAAGAACCTTGGCCTCCTTGGGCCTTAGGCTCCTCATCTCTTTTGTCCTATGTGAGCCATGAGGCTGCATCAGTTTCTTTTTCCTGGTGCCTAGAGAGAAGAAATTCCATGCCAGAAGGTAGTCTCCAAGGCTGAGTCCTAAATATTTTCTTGCTCTCTTCTCCACTCTTTGGCTCCCAAAGAGGCTCTCCGGTTGAGATTTCTTTACATCGCCCAAATCAATAATTTGTTTGTTTAAGGGTTCACTTTGATTTTACTTCGTTTTAGATGCTTTTCATCAGAAGCCAAAACCTTGCAGACTTTTTTCCTTGATCTTATAATGAAATTCCCTCAGAGATATTTAATTCTAGATAGAGCTTTAGCTATGCCACATATCCTTTAAAGAAAAAAGACATCTAAATAACAAACATCCTTCCATCTTCAAATAAAAATCTCAGAAGGCAAACGGGCTTGTCTCCCTTACATCTGCCTCTACTCTTCTGTTGCCAACTATATCAACGAATTCCCTACATTTTGTTTCAAAAAAAAGAAAGGTACTCAATATACCACAGTCTCTCATGTTTCCACACATGCCCTGAAGGGCCTGATGCTCTGTGAACATTCTCTGCTGCTTTGATGCCAGTGAAACACGCTTGTGTGCTCTGCTTGGCCTTCACCTGTGGCCTGCTGAGTGAATTCCCTTCCTGACTTGATCCCAGCCTCCCTACACGGAGCTTTCTGGAAAAGAGTCTGTGTTATTTCCGTTTCCAACCCTGACTCAAAGGCCTCTGGAATTTTAACCTTAAAAAAAAAAAAAAAAAAAAAAAAAGAGTATTTTCAAGCCCAAATCGATTTCTTGGAGAAGATCTCACCCACCTCTCTCCACCGTGGGTGAAACGCCAACACTATTTTTGATCAGAAAGGATAAAAAAAGATTTACCAGACCCAACCATGTCTTTCTAAAGCAAGCAAAGGGCTTCAGCCAGGTAACAGGGGTCAAGACCTGCCTTTTCAGTGTGACCCGATGCAGGATGCAGAACACAATCACCAACCTGTGTCTCAGCCACTTGTTGAGTCATTATGGATTTGTGTTTGTCTTCCCTGCCACCCAGCAGACTGGTGCTTGAGGAATACACACGCATTTTAGTATATGTGCTGCCGAAGCGAGCACTACACACGCATTTTAAACAGGCAGCATGCACCAAGGCAACAAATCTGCTTTTTCAAAATAATGGTGTGCTGCATTCCAAAGCCAAACAAGTTCATCTGGTGGTTCTCTTCAGCTAAGGTTTACGGATGGACTCCTTAGTGCCAGACATGTTAGGTAACAGGAATAAAAAGAACAGAATATTATCCATACCCTCAAAAGCTCACAGTCTAATGGAGATAGACATATGTAACAAACTTAAATGTAAGACAGAATGAGAAAACGTGGTAAGAAAAACATGTGTGTGTGTACTGGAAAAGGATGGGAAGAAATATACCCCAATGTTAATAGTGAGTGTCTCTATTTACTGGATCTATGGGCAATTTTTCCCCTCTTCTTTACTATTTGTTATAGTCTCTGGTAGCTCTCTTTATGATAAACATGCATTGCTTATAAAAAAAATAAGGTATGTTTTTCAAGAAAAAAAAATCAACAAATTATAAAGGACAACTATTTGGGTGATAAATTAAGTCTTTGTGGAGAATGCGGTATGTCTACTAGCCCTGCAGGATAAGTTGAATTGGGTAGTGAGGTGAGGGGAGATGATCTCAGGCAAAGGAGCAACGTGAAATGGCCCCCAGAGCCAGAGGGATGGGGAGGGCAATCTGGGAAAATGTAAGAAGATAGTACACATAGGTACTCACCAAGAGTGGGAACTGCAGCTGGGGGTCCAGGGTGCCGCGAATACCATGTCAAGTAGACTCAGTTGCTTGTTTTTTGTGTTCCTATGGCCCTTTGCTTTGGTTCCCAACATACCACTCATTACACTGCATTATACTTGGTTGTATTTATGTCTATCCCCCACTAAATTTGTAGCTCTTAGGGGACAGGGATCAGGGCTCATTCATTCTGTAACCATAGCACCTAGCATAACAACTAGCACGTTACAAGACTCAAAAGATGCCTTTTGGATGAACTGGAGTCTAAGAGGATTACTCTTTATTTTGTAGTAGTAAGGAGTCATCAGAAGATCCAGAACCGAACGTATTCCAGGCAGTCACTATGTGCCAAACACTACGCTAGCTATGAAACTCTATTGTCTTAATTGGTCCTACCCATAATCCTATGTGTGCCCTTTGTATGACACCCATACTGTCCACCCTTGCTTACACACAAGGCTCAGAAAGGTTGAGTAACCTCCCTCAGATCATACAGCCAGTGGTCAGAGAAGCCAGGACAGTCTGAGGACAGTGGAGGATGCGGTCAAGCAACAACATCACAGATGTTAAGGAGACTACACCAGTTTGAGGCTGTAGGGACCTGAGTTAGCCCAGCTGCTCAGAGCAAGGAATTGAAGAAGTGGAGGGGGGCAGTGTGGAGGCAGTGCTAAGAACGGAGGGCTGACTGTTCCTTAGCTGCTTCCCAAGCACATTTATTATTTCTGAAGTCAACATAGGGCCACACAGCACTCAGAGGGACTCGCCCTATACCTGGAAGAGCTCCTGCCCACCAGAAGTAGGACTTGTGGGGGTGCCTGGGTGGCTCAGTGGTTGAGCAGTTGCCTTTGGCTCAGGTCAAGATTCCAGGGTTCTGGGATCAAGCCCCACATTGGGCTCCTGGCTTGGCAGGGAGCTTGCTTCTCCCTCTGCCTCTGCCTGCTGCTCCCCCTGCTTGTGCTCACTCTCACTCTCTCAAATAAATAAATAAAATCTTAAAACAAAAAAAAAAGTAGGACTTGTGCAAAGAGCCCCCCGCCCGACAGTGCTCTGCCTGAGAGTCACATGAGGTTAAGGCCTCAGGAAGGGGTAGCATCGTGCCCCTGTGAGACTTGACACCACCAATGGTCTTCCATCTCTGCTCCCTAACATTGGCCTCACATCTCATTTGAAGATGCTATTCTCCTTCCCAATCAACAGTGGCAAGGATGGGTGCTCAGGTTCCTGGAGGCAGGGGGATGCCCGGGATGCCCTCTAGCAGGACATTCCACTTGCTGGATCCCAAAATCACTCCTGAGGCTAACGGCTCCATTCCAACCTGCACCCAGCATTTTGCAGCCTCTCTCTCAACATCAAAACAGTAGCCACCGACCTAACAGTGCCATGGGGTGGTGTCCATACAAGGAAGTGACCTCCTTCCTTTTAAAGCATTCATTCCCAGAAAATGAAATGAAAGTGTTCTTATGCCCTTCCCTCGTTTCTGGGACAGTGGGTACTGTTAAATCCCCAGCACAGCTGACAGTTGAAGACTAAGAATAACCATGGGTTGGTTGTTCCCCTCTGTTTCCTCTGCTCTCTGCCTCCAATCCAGTCCCCTACCCCCACCCCAGCTCAGTGCACTGCACTCTCTAGGTGGTTCTTGCCAGGCCACGTCTGATTGCCTCTCCACCCTAAAGGCAATCATGCTCAGGTCACCTCTCTGCTCCCATGCTACTGGTCCTCCTTATTGAGAACAGTGCCTGGGAAATGCACACACAAGATCCAGCAATGTGGGCAGTGAGCCCGCATCCAGGGTGCTGTGACCCCCGCCCCCCCTCGGCTTCCGTGCAACCAGCCAGAAGAGTCAAGGAGGACATAGAGTTCACGCATTGTCAATTAATGATTTCCCTTGCTTATGTTTGCAGATAATAGGGGATGGATTTGCATTCCATCGTGCAGTGTCCACGAGATGTCCCCACGCCTGCACATGCCTTGAGATTGGGTGCTCTCATTCCAGTGCAGAGGACTGAGGATGGTCCCTCTGGAATTCATCAGAAGTGATATGACAGCACTCAGGGTCTGCAGTGGGATCAACGTTGAAGACCTCAGCACATCCAGCCGATGACAGCAGCAATACCACCCAGACCTGCAGAGCCCGTGGTGGGTTCCCCACTCAGCAGGGAATCTCCTTGTCTCCCTCTCCCTCTGCCCCTCCCCCCCAAATAAATAAATCAATGTAAAAAAATTAAAAATTAAAAAACCTTTAAGACCTCCTATATTCCTTCCATCTTATCAGATGCTATCCACCCTTCGGGCAGTGTCTTGGTTTTCTAGGGCTGCCATAACAAATCATCAAAAATTAGGTGCCTTAAACATGGCAAAAATGTATTCTCTCATGGTTCTGGAGGCCAGAAGTCCTAAATCTAGGTGTCCATGGGCTCCTAGGTGTCCACAGGCTTCTAGGTGTCCACAGGCTATGCCCCCTCTGAAGGCGCTAGGGGAGAAATCAGTTCTTTCTTCTGGCATCTGGTGGCTCCATAGGAACACTCTGTCCTCACATGGCCTTCTCTCTGTGTCTGTCCTCTGAAGTATGTGTGTGGGCTTTTGTGTTTGTTTTTGCTGAAGTTACCCGGTTTCTTAGGACCAACTTGGGGAGAACCACCATTTCAAATCCCAAGGTCTCATCGCATCTCACCCAAGCAGATACTAGGGGTGATACCAACTTTCCTGACTGCTTTCTCATTCAGGATTCTTTCAATGTAGCCACAGATCAGACTGCCATCTACTGGTTTTTTAATGTTGCACAAATGTCAGAGACCTCAGAGACCTCCAGCGTGTTCCATGCTCTCCAACCCACACCCTATTTGTACAACAAATATTTGGAAACACCCTCTAGGTGGCCTGAAATGACACTCCCAGATAAGCAAGTCAATCCACATGCATAATTTGGCTCTAGTTGTCATATACAGGAGAAAAAAGGAAAGCACTTTATATTAAAATAATAAATATCTCAACATGTAAGTGCTCATGCATGACTGCACAGGAACACACTAATGAAGTAGTCATGGCTTACACCTGCTTATAATGAATAAGATTAGATTATACACTTCACAGGAGTACAGGGAAATGAAAACGAGAGGACAACGGAAAAAAAATGTCAGATGAGAAATAACAAACCCGCTCACCGGTTTGTATCTGATGATAGGAAGAAGGAAACAGCCCGTGCTGAGGTAGGGATAATATATCAGGGAAAATAATGTGAAAATAGGTAAAACAAGGAAGTATGCTTTTCTTGCGAATGAGTTAAACGTTATATAGTGTCATAATATTTTATTATGCTGACATGGGACAGGTGGTGACAAAGAACCATGGGAAACATCGTCTACAATCTGGAGATCCCACCCACAGAGTGGAGGCAGGCATTCAGGCCCGAGCCTTAAAAAAGCTGTGGAAGCAATCTCCCCCTTTCATTCAGGCAGGGGGGAGAGGAGGCCCAATTGGAAACTGTTGTTTGATACATCTCAAAGAGGAATATCTAACTGTGAGTGAAAAATAAAGGCAACCCCAAAGTAAGTCATTGTAATGTCTAATTTTTGCAAGAGATTTCTCATAAGTGTCCTACAATGTCCTACAACTGTTTATATTCATATATTAGAACATAAGCTATTTTATTATTTTTTAAGATTTTATTTATTTATTTGAGAGAGAGAGAGCACGAGCAGGGAGGGGCAGAGGGAGAAGCAGACTTCTCACTGAGCAGGGAGCCCAATGCAGGACTCGATTCCAGGACCCTGGGATCCTGACCTGAGCTGAAGGCAGGTGCTTTTGAGCAATACTGACTGAGCCATCAGGCACCCTAGAATATAAACTATTTTAAAAGCAGTTTTGATAAAGAAGTTTATCAACATGGTGACATTTCATATGCCTCTGCTAGTGTAATAATGTGTTGTCCTGCAACTGTGTGTGTTAGATGAAGCCTCAAATCTCCTGTTACAGATCTGCAAGTGGTTTCCTTGTTTTTGCAGTAACTACATATTGCACTGCAACTCTTGTTAGTTAAGTGTATGTTTGGAAATGCTCTAATCGAGACAGAATACATTGAGTGGGGGAAATTATTCAGTCATTTCAAGATTTTGTCTTTTATTTCATTGAGGCTTCTCTTTGCCAAAAAAAAAACAGCTTCTCAATTACTGGGCTTTTGGCATCACTTCTTTGAAAAGTTTTCAGTATTACTATGTAGAAATATATTACTGACTTACATTTGTTTGGGTTTAGTTTGGCAGGGCAGGTAACAATTCTTCACTGATGGGGCTGGTTTGCACATGGCACGACAGGCACCCCCAGCAGTAAATTCTGGGGCATTTGTCAAAGCCATCTCACAGATTTACAAAATGGCTTCTGGGGCTTCAGTACCCAAAGCACTGTGGTCCATAGGCCTGCAGCAGATCCTGGGAGTCTGTTGGAAAAGCAGAATCTTAAGCCTTGAACTAGACCTACTGGATCGAGTGTGCATGTTTGACAAGTCCTCAGGTAATTCACATGCACACTGAATGCGTCTGTGAAGCACTTCTCTGGGGGCAGTCTGATCCCACTAGGAATACTGAGCAAAGCCAACCTTACTCGTAGCTCGAATGAGGGAGCAGGTCCAAGGAGGTGGGTCCACTGTATATTTTGCTCCTCTTCTTGTCACTAAGCTCCTCGGGGACAAGCAGGGGAGGGGATTCTTCTCTTGTATCTGCACACAGCCACAGCCAGACAAACACACAAAGCTGTGGCCTCAAAAGGCCCCTTGTGTGTCATCTCTCGGGACTAAATTCTCCTTAACCAGACAACAGCCACCTTCCATGACTCATCTGTAGAAGCACAAGCAGTAGATCCCCAACACACGCTTGGACTGAGTTTCAACACCTCTGCTTTGAAAATTCCACCAGCTGCGCAAGGCCCAGTGTTTAATGAAGAGCAACCCCCTCCATCCCCACTCCCTCTGCCAGTGGGCTGCAGTGCTTAGCCACACACTCAGAGAAGGACTACATAAAAGCAGAACCCCTGGTTGTTCTGTGATATCTACAGAGATGCTAGACGCTGTGGCATGCAAACTTATGGAAGAAGAAAAATAAATGGCAGCCATAAAAAAACAGGAAAGGAGTTTCCCTGTGACAAGAAGCCCCAGCAGGAGGATCCTTCTGCTGACATGTGACTTAAAAGGTCAGATAGGGGTGCCTGGGTGGCTCAGTCCGTTGAGCATCCGACTCTTGATTTCCACTCAGGTTGTGGCCTCAGGGTTGTGGGATTGAGCCCCACATCAGACTCTGTGCTTAGCGGGAGTCAGTGGAAGATTCTCTCCCTCTCCTGCTGCTCCTCCCCTTGCTCATGCACACATGTGCACACACTCTCTCTATAAATAAATAAAATCTTTAAAAATAAATAAATAAAAGGTCAAATTTAATGACTTATGAACTACACCCTGCTGGCCCAGGCCCCCTGCTCACCTCAGCTGCTAACCACCACCCAACCCCACCCCACCCCCAACCTGCCCAAACCCCCCTGCTCCTGACAGAACAGCCAAGTATGAGAAACCCTGAGATGAGCAGCAAAGGGGAGAGGAGGCTTCCTTCAGCCCACCTTTCAACCCTGACTGAGGCCGTCTCCAAGGAGCCTGCAGCTTGCAGAGCTGTGGCCACCATCAGCTCCACCCTGGGCCACATGTGAGCAGAAGGATGGCTCAATATCTTAGCCCACGGTCTCCACTTCCGGGCCCTCACTTCCTTCCTTCACAGAGCAATGATAAAGACCCAAGACAGCTAGAAACCACCCACCCTGTTACTCCACTGGTAATTCATTTCTTTTATCACATTGAGGCCCCAGCCTGATACCTCATGCCATTCCAGTGCCACATTTACCAGGTGGCACTGCAGCTCTCTGCTGACATGTCCTAACTAGGCTCCAAGGATCAGGGTGTGGCTCACTCCTCTCGGCTCTCACATCTGGCACAGTGCCTCACCTTTGGAACCTGTTCTGTGTAAATGTTTGGGGACCAAAAGAGCAGAGGGGGCAATGGAGCCGATTACAATGTGACAGATCATCAAGGATGAGCCATCACCTTTGGTAGGAGAACAGAAATACATTCTGGTTACAAGCCTTCTTTAGGGCATGTCACTGACTCCCTCATTTTCAGAGCTGCTCTCTTATCTTTGTCGTGACCATCATCACCATGCCGCCACGAACAGCAAGCTTGAAAGGTGAGAGGTGCCACTCTTTTTCAAGACGTTGGAGGTAGCATAAAAGATTAGAATCAGGTTCTAGAACCAGAAATTCTTGGGTTTGAATACCCGTTCTACAAAGCATCAGTTATGAATCTTGGCCAAGTGACTTCACTTTGACACTGTTTCCTTGTCTATAAAATGCAACAAGGAATACCACATCCTCATGGGGCTTTGGTTAGATGGTACATGTAATAGTACAATCCTTTTGACTGTCATGTTCATTTTTATTCCGGGTCTCCAAGCAGCTTACTCAGGCTGTGCTAAAACAACCAGTGAATAAACAGAGTTCCTTTCCTTCCTCTCTGAGGCAAAATGGCATGGACATAATGAGGCAGGGCTGCACATCCATAGTGCCCGGACATGTAACACAGATGAGCCAACTTGTCAGGTGCAAACAAAGCAGAATCACACCCACACAGACATCTGCCCTGTCCTTTTCATCTTGAAAAAGACCCCCTTCGCTTTCATTTGCCAGTTTGAAGAGACATGAGTATCTGGGTGATTTTTTTCCCTTTCTCCTTTATCTATCGTAAGAAGGACAGCACAATTCTAATGCTCAGTGGCAGTCAACTCTCAGACTTAATGGAAGACAGAACGGGCAGAAGGACGGGGAAATGTCAGAGGGGAACAGGCTAGTCCCAGGGTCAGGGATCCTTAGAGACAGTCGCCGCTCAGTCCAAGCCAGTGGTTATTAGAACCCAGTGGTTCCAGTCCTTTTGATAATTCAAAGATTTCAGAATTTTTAAGTGTTATACACATTTAGCCACAAGACACAATGGCAAGCTTACTCACTGCACCATTAAGTGCAATACACACCAAATGACTGGAAACGACCTGTGTCCATAGGTAGGGGATTGGCTGAATAAATTAGGGTACATCCCAACAATGGAGCATTATGCCCTGTCAAAAAAAATATCAGAAAGCTCTCAACATACTAATAGGAAAAGAGCACCAAGGTAAATTAAGTGAAAAAAAAAAAACAAGATTAAAAAAGGTGTGATACTAAGAAAAAAACATGACGGAGACATCAGGTATATTTGTACTGATCTGTATTTGCAAAATGAAACTCCAGAATGATGTATAACAGTAATAAAGCTGATTACTGTCCCAGGAGGGGGCAGGGCAGGCAGATAGAGGCCAAGATAAGAGTTCCCTCTTCCCAGAGTGATTTTACTTTTGAACTTTGTAATATATTGCCTATTCAAAAAATTATATAAAAATATTTTATTAAAAAATATATTTTATAAAAAAAATACACCAGCCACTGTGAACAAAGTCTATCTGCAGGCTACAAATGGCCTGTAGGTCTTTGGTTTATGACTTCTGTGCTAATGGGTCCTAAACTGGGGAAGTAGAAAAACTGGCAGAAAGGGAACAAGTTTCTCTACATTTGGAAACAAGCAGGTTATTGAATATCTGTTATCTGAGACTCCCTGTGAATTGCCTGGCAATTAGCTGGCTGGGTCCAGAAGCTTCTCCTCTCCCAGGGGAAGAGGATGCAACTTCCCACAGGATAAGGTGGGGCTCCTCTACTTTCCTTGAAAGTTAAGGCTGGAACCCAGTGGTCTGCTTTTTCCCCTCCATGGAGGCCTCTCCTCAACTTGTCTATAGAAAGGGAGAGTGATAGGTGTGTGGAGGTCCACCTATGGAACATGGGATCCTGGTGTGTCCAGCTGGGCCCTATCTCATGCAAACTCCTGGAGAACACCAGAGGACAGAGAACAGAGGACACATGCTCCTGCTGACTCTTCTCAGCACCAAGAGACACTCTTAATATTCACCCCCTTGCCTTTTGTACATGCTTGTCTTGTCACCTTGAATGAGCTCACTTAGTGTTCTAGGTTGAATTGTGATCTCCAGTAAAGACTTGTTGAAGACCTAACCTCTAGTACCTCCATATGTGAGCTCATTTGGAAATAGGATCATTGCAGATGTCATTTGGCAAGGTGAGGTCATCCTGGAGTATGGTGGGCCCCTAGTCCAACAAGAAGACAGTCACGTGAAGATATAGATACAGAGGGAAAAAGCCATGCAACAATAAAGGCAGAGCATGGATTATGTGGCCACAAGCCACGAAATGCTGAAGATTGCTAACAAACCCCCAGAAGATGGGAAGAGGCAAGGAAGGATTCCCCTACAGATTCGGGAAGGAGTATGGCCTTGCCAACACCTGGACTCTGGGCTTCAATCCTCCAGAACTGAGAGATGATACATTTCTGCTGTTTTAAATCACCATGTTTGTAGTACTTTATTATGGCTGCCATAGGAAGCAAATACACCCCAGCAGCTCTAGTGGCAGAGGTATCTGATGCTCTTCCATCCCAGTAGGTACTAGGAAGCCATTGATGGCAACTCTGATCCAATGAATGAAAACCGGGACCTGCACTGATTGGATTTTATTGTATAGGTATGCAGTAAAAATCAATAATTACTAAGTACTGACCTTGTGAAGAACATAGGGGATATAAAATGTTCAATTATTGCCCTCAGGGAGTTGACAATGTGGTTGAAGATTTAAGACAGACATGAAAAATTATAATACATATATACATACACTGATACACACTATATATGTGTATGATACATATAATACAATACACTTCACAGAGGCCAAAGAAACATGACCTCACCCCTCAGCAGATACTATAGAAGTCACTCCTAACTAAATCCCACTAGCCTGCCATCTGGCCTCAATCTTCTACTATATTTCATTTTAGCTGCTACTGATAATGTGTGTTTGGGAAAGTGTTAGGATGTCAGGCGAGTAGTCAATTTCTAGAAGCTGTCACCACTGCTCTGGGCATAGAACCCAAACTTGTTACCCACTGCAGACACCCACTGCTGTCTGTGATCATTACCTGCTACCCCTGCTCAAAGACTTTCCCATCAGCTCCCTTTACCTATTCAGAGACAAAGACCCTAGATTGACGAGCCTATTCTATGGTTTGCCACAAATCTGACCTGCAGGAAGCACAAAATCCAGGTAGTTTGGCAGGTTGACTACAAGAGTTTTTAAGAGAGGTTACAGAAACTCAGAGACTCCTACCAGAGCTACCGCATCATCATTCAGAACATCTGCTTACTTGGCCCATCCTTCTCGCAGGCTCCCACTACACTTGCCTCTGGGAACCTCTGATTCTTACCGTAAGGAAGGCCCGTGTCCCTTTGCACACCTGGGTTCGGGGAGGCAGCCCACCAGGACTGAACTCTCCCGGAGCTCTTTCTGAAGCCCAGGCCTCTGGGTCAGGCTGCTCCAGGAGGAAGAGACGTGGTCGTGCGGAGTGCCAGGTGGACACCCAGGCTGGGCTCAGTAGGAAAAGTGGCAAGTCGCTGCTGCTCCGCCCTTGGCAAGCAGCCTGCTGGCGTGACTTTGGCTCCAAGCCATTCTCCTGAGGGGCAGCTTTGGCCAAGGCATGACCTGCAGATGGAACAGACAGAGGAGAGGTCTCTTCGCTTTGATTTCAAATAGTCATTATAGATACTCAGAGCAGAAAAGGTCTTTGAAGTCACTTAATTTCTATCCTGTTACTTTTCAAATAAATTTCCAGCTAGGATTTGGGTCTGGTTTTGAAGCAGACACTGCTTAGGCAAGCAACACCCATTTCTCCCCTGTTCCTCTCTAACAGAGCTCCAATGATGTCACCACTCTGGCTAAGCACCCGGCCGGACACTTAGCCCAGGGGCCCTATGCAGTCAGAGCAAATGCAGGCCCCTGGTCCGTGAGAAAGGCAGGAGTGGGTTTCTCACTCTCTCTGGTCTTAAGATATGAGAGGGGCCTCCTAGGGGATGTTCCTGGAAATGTTTTTTTGGCTCTTGAAAAGAGAGATGCTTCACTGCTATCAGAGGTTGTCTTATCTGGCCACATTGTGACCATGACGGGAAGCATAAGAGAAGAACAGAGCAAGAAGAAAGCCAGGTCCTTGATGACATCACTGAACCAATGGATTAAACAGCCCTGGTGTCACCTTTCCTCCAGACTTCTCATTATACAAGTAATACATATCCTTGTTGTTTACATTCACTGAGCTGAGTTTCGGGGTTTTGTTTTTACCATCTACAGCTAAGATTATCCTAAGTGATGTGCATTCAGATGTTCCCAAAACCACAGGACGATATTCCTAGAGCATAATCTTACTGTACTGACTACAACTTCCCAAACGTCCACATTGTACTTTCTCTCCACCTTTTCTTTGGTGATCAGTCCTCTCCCCAGATCTAACCCATGTAACCACCTTGTCAATACAGTATTCAATTCTACAGCATATGCCAATTCAGTCATTGAATTCATTAAACATTTCTGAGTCCCTATGATATACCAGACAGGGACTCAAAAATGAAGTCCCGGAGGATGCATGGTGGGTTAGATCCACTCCTGGCCAGGAGGTCGGTGAGTGCCATGTGTCGAGTGTTTAGTGGGAGGTGCACATCAGCCTGGGTGTGCATCAGGGACCTGGGGTGGGGAATGCTAGCAAAAGCACCTCGGAAAAGAAACTCCGTCTTGAGGGAAGAGCAGAAGAGTGTGAGCAGAGAAGAAGGAGAAAGTCAGACCTTCGTAACCAAGTATATGAGGAATGATCAAAATCATAAACCATGATGGCAACTAACATTTCCTGAGCACTAACAAACCAGGCATTGTTTTTTGTGCTTTCTGAGGATTAACTCATTCAGTCCACCACCAAAGCTGATGAGGAAGCTCAAATTATTAGCCTCATCTTATGGAAAAGTAAACTGAGGCATAGAGAGGTTAAGTGATACAGGAAGTGAGTGGCAGAGGCAGGATTTGATCCTAGGTGGCAGAGCTCCCCAGGTTCACACTCTTGACCCATCTATACCAGTGATTCTCAAAATGATGACCAGCACAACAGCACCAGGAGCCCCTGGGAATCTCACAAATTCAGATCTTTAACTTCCTTTCAGATTTCAGAATCAGAATCTCTGGGGGTGAGACCCAGCATGTTGTGTTTTAATAAGCCCTCCATGTGATTCTGGAAGCCCCATAACGTTTGAGAACTCCTACTCAATACCATAAACACATGATGAGAAAGGATGGCATATTCAAAGGAAGATGAATGCTGGGAAGAGAAGCAAAGCCAGCAATAAAGATGGGGTAGGGGGAAGAACCCTCCATATCAACCTAAGGAGAACGGGCTTCACTGTACAGACATTTTGGAGAAATGTGAGAGGTGAGGCAAGGAAACAGCATGATCAAGCTTTGTTATTTAGGACAAGATCTCTGGAGGAGAAAGGGCCAGAAGGAGGGAGCCCAGGTAGGAGGAGGTACCAGCAAGAGCATGGGTTGCACTCAGTGGTGGCAGTGCAGAGCCAAGAGAAATGGGGATGCAAGAGATAGATTGTGATAATAGCTGGACAGGGGATACGGGGCTGGCAGAGGTATCCAGGGTGTCTCCGTGGCCTCTAGCTTCAAAAGTAGGCTGCTGGTGAAACTATTTAGCCAGAGTGGAAATGCTGGAGGAGGAACAAGCTTGGCAGGGAAGATAAAAAGATCTACTTGTAACATGTGAAGACTGGGTATCTGTGGGACATCAGGTATTTCAAAATGCAATGCTAAAGAAGGATCCGGTACTCAGGGGCAGGGTCCCGGCTGGACATAAAGGTTTGGGGTTCACCAGCAAAAATGTGATGCTTGAAGCCAAGATAAAGCTAAAGCTGATCATAGATTGTGCAGGAGGGGAAAGAGTGAAGGATGGATTCATGTAAGACACTAACTTTTTTTTTTATACAGAGCAAGTACACCTGTGTATGAAAACTTGAGGGTGGGAGGGCACAAGGGGAGGAGAAGCAGAGAGAGAGAGCTGCTAAAGATTGCAGGCTCTATGCCCAGTGCAGAGCCCAAGGCGGGGCTCAATCCCACAACCCCGAGATCATGGCCTGAGCCAAAATCAAGAGTTGGACCCTTCACCAACTGAGCCACCCAGACGCCCCAACACTTACATTTAAGGGATACCCAAAGCAAGAGAGCAAAAGAGACTCAGAAGCAGAGCTTAGAGAGGCAGAAGAAAACAAAGGAAAGATGCTGTCTCAAAATCTAAGGATAAGCCAAGTTGGAGAGTGCTTAAAGAAGTAGAGTTGACCACGGTTTTAAATGGGAAGTTCTCACATTTTAAGATTTAGAAGAAATACTGGATTTAGCAATGAGGAGGTCACAGGTGAACTCCGTAAGAGCAGTGCCAGTGGAGGGTTGGAGGCAGAAACCGGATCCATTCACAGATTCATTCTCTAGATGGGGAACATATATCACATGCCAGGCTTTGTGCTTTATGTTGGAGATACAGGGACAACTGGGACATACATGAATCCAATCCTCACCAGATGGTGGGGAAGACACACAATGAACAGAAATTACAAAAATAATTATGGAATCACAACGAAGACAGGAAGGGACATAGAAACTGCTCACTACAGGGAGCGTACAGCAAGAGGACTAGCATGGAGAGAAAATGAGGGATATAAGTTGGGTCCTCCAAGATGAACAGGGGTGAGCCAGGGAAGAGGATGGAGAGCTCCCAGAGAGAAGGAACAGCAGGTACAAACACCGTCACGGAGAAAGAGCTTTCATGTGTTCAGGAAATCAAGGAAAAGAGCACAATTTTAACGTGGTTGGGGGTGGCCAGAGACGAGGTTAAAGAACAAGGCTCTGT
Source organism: Nyctereutes procyonoides (assembly GCF_905146905.1). NCBI lineage: Eukaryota > Metazoa > Chordata > Mammalia > Carnivora > Canidae > Nyctereutes > Nyctereutes procyonoides. The sequence goes on from NW_026575028.1 coordinate 4,987,804, forward strand.
AGGATTTCATCCAAGCAGTGGTAGGAAATCACTGATGTGAAGCTAATAAAAGTCTGGGCGAGTCACAATCTGATTTGTATAAGAGATGACTTTGGCTAATAAAAGTCTGGGCGAGTCACAATCTGATTTGTATAAGAGATGACTTTGGTGAGGGATGAAATGAGGAAGGGAGAGGTGGGGATAGAGAGTGGATATATTACGAGCAGTTGGGGATATGTTCCAGTCCAGATGAGAGATAGTGGTGTCCTGCAGCAGCGTGGCAGATGAGTGGGTTTGGGCGAACAGACTCTAGGGCCACTTAGTAGGTGGCATCAGGAGGACGGAGGGATTGGGTGTGGTAAACAGGAAGGAGGGGTTGAAGCCAGATCAGGCTCTATAGTCCTCTCTACATCCATTTTGGATACTCCCAGATGACCACTGGGATGGAGTAACACGTACCTCTGAATCTCAAGCAGAGATAAGACCAAGCCCCAGTGACTTCGCTAGGACTCAGCAGCAACTAAGAGACAAGTCTTATCAAACCTCCTCTCCTCAGGGCACCCCTAATCCCTTAGAGATAAAATGATTGCTCAGATAGGAGGTTTCTTGAAGACTCCCTTGTTTGGTCATAACTACTTACGAGGCCATATCTTCGGGGATGGGGCACAAAGCAGAATAAGCCTCCATCACTCTGCCACTGGGCTGGGCAAGCCACACTGACTGGCTTATCATCAAGGCATGCATGCACTGGTCATAACATGCATTCAGTACAGTATGGACAATTCTAGGTCTCAAAGGCCAACCTCCATTGGATTACTTTTTCCACTCATAATTCTGTCAATTTAAAATAAATATGCTAGACATCTATTTCTGACATTATGAGAGGCCGAGTACTTTGACCCTCCCAATCAAAACAAAAGAATCTTGTACAAAAAATATTTTTTTTAAAATGTTTCTAACAGCATCAATGAGCTAGCAAGAAAGGAAGGAATTCAGTGGCCAGGCACTCATTCAGATAATGGAATATCCAGGTTCTGATTATAATAATGACTATAATGTAATTAAATAAATTAAAGACAAGCCTGCAAATATGTCTGAGGAATAATAACAACAGCAAATCATGAGAAATAGTCAAGATTTGGGGGAAAAAATGGACCAAAGGGAATTTTTAGAAATAAAAATTAAATAACTCAAATTACAATCTGTGGACAGACTTAATAGCATATTAGATACACCTGAGAAAGAAGTAGTGAGCTGGGAGCTAGGTCAAAAAAAACTAATCAAAATGCAGCACAGAAAGACAAAGACTCAGAAAAATATGAAAGAGAGCTTAGGAGACATGAATATGAAAACCAGCAGGTGTCTATTTGGAGTCCTAGAAAGGGAAAGGAGAGAGGAAGAATCTGAACAGATAATGGTTACAAATTTTCTAAAAGGGAGGAAAGATAAGGGCACCTAGATGGCTCAGATGATTAAGCATCTGACTCTTGATTTCAGCTCAGGTCATGATCTCAGAGTCCTGGGACCAAGCCCCATGTTGGGCTCTGCACTCAGCAGGGAGTCTGCTTGAGAATCTTTCTCCCTCCTTCTCCCTCTCCCTCTGCCCCTCTTCCAGCTCCCACTCATGTAAGTAGGCTCTCTCTCTATCTCAAAAAAAATAAATAAAATCTTTTTTTTAAGCAGTCAATGAGAGGAGACAAGTTTCCTTCCAATGACTATAAGCCCAAAAATGGTGGTCAAAGACTCAACATGCTGAAAGAGAGTAACCATCATCTGAGAATTCTATACTTGAAGAAAACATTCTTTTATTAAAAGATTTATTTATTTGAGGGGGAGGAGCAGAGGGAGACAGAGAAAGGCAGATTCCCTGCTGAGTGGGGAGCCCGACATGGGACTCGATCCCAGGACCCTCAGATCATGACCTGAGCCGAAACCAAGAGTCAGACACTTTAACCGACTGAGCCACCCAGGTGACCCTGAAGAAAATATTCTTTATGAATAAAAGAAAGTGGGGGCCTTACTGAGTCAGTAGAGCATGCAACTCTTAATCTCAGGGTTGTGAGTTTGAGTACCATGTTGGGTGTACAGATAACTTAAAATAAATTTTAAAAATAATTAAAGACTAAGAGAAATGAAGGCATTATCCATAAACAAAATTCTAGTTTGCCACAAGCAAACCCGCATGAAAGGACATTTTTAAAAGGTATATTTCTGAAAGGAGGAAAGTGATTCTAGGTGGAAGATCTGACATTACAGAAGGAATAAAGAACAAGGAAAAATAAAAAGGATTTTCTCAGTCCACTGACGAAAGAGCATAGATCTGGAGTCAGACACGTTTACACTCATCTCCTGCCATCATGTCTTACTACCTGTGAAACCTGAATCTTCATCTCAAAAATTCATAGAATACCACTTATGCCAGGCTGCTGTAAGGAATAAATGAGCAGACACATACAAATGCTCCCAACATAGCTTCTGTATCTAGAAGATGTCAGATAAATCCTAATTTCCTATCTCTTCAAAAAGTAATAAATAAACAAGTAAGGAAGACAGTGTTAGCAACAGGAGAATTACAGCCTCTGCTTCGGTGTAAGATACACTGTGGCACTTTGTCATTGGCAGAGGAATCTGCACCACAGAGCTGACCTTAGCACCTGTTTCCTTGTTATCTTTTCAGTATCGAGCCTAAGATCTTTCAAACACAGTATCTATGATGTCTTTGTTTTTAAAATATCGCATGTGTACACACACGTTCCAGGGATATATACACCCTGGGCTTTGGTTTAATTCAATTTTAAAATAATGTGTGTTCACAGTTTTTTGAGGCCATAAAAAACGTGTTGGCTCATCCATAGGGCAAAATGGCCCATGCCACCCATTCTCCTGTCCTAGGGCTCTTCTGCCAACAAGGAGACAGCGAGTGGCACACAGATGATGACCCCTTTGTGGCTGCTTCTGCAGCCCAGTCCTCACGCGGAGAGACACTCTCCCTAACTCCATCTTTGATGTCTCTCCATTTCATAAAGACTATAAAAGAAAAGTCCTGGGCAGCCCGGGTGGCTCAACGGTTTAGCGCCGCCTTCAGCCCAGGATGTGATCCTGGAGACCCAGGATCGAGTCCCACGTCAGGCTCCCTGCATGGAGCCTGCTTCTCCCTCTGCCTGTGTCTCTGCCTTTCTCTCTCTCTCTCTCTCATGAATAAATAAATAAAATCTTTAAAAAATATATTTAAAAAAAGAAGAAAGAAAAGTCAGCCAAGAAAAGTGAGCTTGGACCCCTTGAGGTTTTCTACCTAATTTTCATTTGGCAACTATTTGATGGGTAGGGCAGGGGGTGGGGGGGTGGCGGTGAGTTGGGGGTAAAACCAGGGTGGGAACAGATAAATCCAGAACCAATCTTCCCTTGATGCTATCAAGAAACAACACCAGTCCTGAAGTTTTAAGACCCAGGCTGGCATCCTTACTCTGCCCTCTGTTCCCATCTGTGTGTCCTTAGGCAAGCCACTGAACCTTTCTGATTTTATTGTCCAGAGGCAGTCATTATATCATATTTGTAGAGCATTTTATAATCTACTGTTTCCACAACCATCATTTCATATACTGTGCACGGCCGAGTGTATAACACCCAGCATAATACTCAGCTCATTGATTTACTGTGAAGATTGGAAAGCAGAGCCTGGAACTGCTACACAGACTGAAAGGAGCTTGGTCAACCTGAGAGACCTTCACCAAGGTGCTGACCTTACTCTGTTAGGGGAGGAGAATTTGCAGTCCAAGCAGCTGCATCCGAATTCTGATTCTACACTTACCACCCAGCTGACCTTGAGCAAGTAGCTTGGCTTTGCTTCTAGAGTCCTCACCTCTAAGCTAAGGAGGAGAGTCATAGTCCCAGGCTCCTAGCTCACAGATTGGGAGGCACTTAATGGAATAGACTTGAATCTACACCAAGTGAAGCCGACAGGTGTCTGACCATACTCACCTGCACTCACTGACACCCTTCATCCTCTAACCTTTCTTCTCCATGGTTACCTCTACTCTCCTCACCCCTGAGCAAATATTTGTGAAGAAGGTCAGACCCTCTGGATATCAGAACATGCTTGGGATTGCTTCTTTTCTTTCTTTCTTTCTTTCTTTCTTTCTTTCTTTCTTTCTTTCTTTCTTTTTTTATTTTATTTATTTATTTGAGAGAGAGAGTGGGCAAGAATGAGAACACAAGCATGGGGTGGGGTAGAGGCAGAGGGAGAAGGAGACCCCTCACTGAGCAGGGAGCCCGATGCAGGCCTTGATCCCAGGACTCCGGGACCATGACCTGAACTGAAGGCAGATGCTCAACTGACTGAGCCACTCAGGTGTGCCCCCCTTGGACCTATTTTAATAACCTACGAAATAAATGATTAATTTAGCCCAGCCTGGTGAATGGGTGGAGACTACGTGGCTGCAAAAAACACAAGCAGCCTCCATTTAAAAGGTCTTATCTTACAGATCCAGTGAAATGCTGGGACACCTGCACCCCGATGTTTCTAGCGGCAATGTCCACAGTAGCCAAACTGTGGAAGGAGCCTCGGTGTCCATCGAAAGATGAATGGATAAAGATGTGGTTTATGTATACAATGGAATATTACTCAGCCATTAGAAACGACAAATACCCACCATTTGCTTCGACGTGGATGGAACTGGAGAGTATTATGCTGAGTGAAGTAAGTCAATCGGAGGACAAACATTTTATGGTCTCGTTCATTTGGGGAATATAAAAAATAGTGAAAGGGAATAAAGGGGAAAGGAGAAAAAATGAGTGGGAAATATCAGAAAGGGAGACAGAACATGAGAGACTCTTAACTCTGGGAAACAGGGATCCCTGGGTGGCGCAGCAGTTTAGCGCCTGCCTTTGGCCCAGGGCGTGATCCTGGAGACCCGGGATCGAATCCCACGTCGGGCTCCCGGTGCATGGAGCCTGCTTCTCCCTCTGCCTATGTCTCTGCCTCTCTCTCTCTCTCTCTCTGTGTGACTATCATAAATAAAAAAAAATTAAAAAAACCTCTGGGAAACAAACAAGGGGTGGTGAAAGGGTAGGAGGGCGGGGGTGGGGGACCGGGTGATGGGCACTGAGGGGGGGCACTTGATGGGATGAGCACTGAGTGTTATGCTATATGTTGGCAAATTGAACTCCAATAAAAATAAATAAATAAATAAATAAATAAATAAATAAATAAATAGGTCTTATCTTTGTAAGGTGCATTCCCATTGCCACTGCTTCCCTCCACTGTCATGCCACGGTACAGAGACGTGAAGGGCAGCTATTTTATCAGTGAGGTGGCTGAGGACTACAGTAAGCAAGTGCCGTGAATCCGCTAAGTAGAACTGCTCCGCTGAGCTTTCTAGACTGTCCATCAGCCTGCATTCGCTCCCGGGAACCAGGTCCTGAGAGAACTGCATCCTAAGAGGACCTCATCAGGACTTCCATCAGACTGGCATTTGCATTTAGATAGGACCAGGCAAGAGGACATGAGGCATGGCTTTGTCATTCAGCTTGCATCTTAGGCTATAAAAGAAAACATGCCCAGGAGCACTCATCACGCTCTAATAGGTCTGGAGTCTAGAGCCTAAGTGCACTGAGCGGTGGAGTGGCACATGTGTTCCCTGGGCGAGGGCACGGCAGTCAGCCATGCCCATCACTGTGCTAGTTAACACCTCTTTCTAAAGTGCGTCTGGCAATCATCACATGGTTTCGCTCATATGTGGAATATAAGAAATAGTGAAAGGGGCCATAAGGGAAAGGAGGGGAACTGAGTGGGGAAAATTTAGAGAGGGAGACAACCCATGAGAGACTCCTAACTCTGGGAAAAAACAAAGGGTTGCAGAAGGGGAGGTTGGAGGGGGTTGGGGTAACTGGGTGACGGGCAATGAGGAGGGCACTTGATGGGATGAGCACTGGGTGTTATATGTTGGCAAATTCAATTTAAATAAAATATTAAAAAATAAATAAAGTGCATCTAGGACAGCCCAGCCCTGACTTCACAGCTGCAGACAGAGTGTGGCATGGCTGCAGGTGCATGAACTAGTTGGGGACCCAGGCACTCAGGAGCAAAAGGGACTGGACAAGCCGCCATTACCAGGCCTCAGTGGAAGGCTGTGGTCCTATAACCAGGGCTGAAAGGAAATTGGGCGGCAGACATGAAAGAATTCAATAGTGGGCCTATTGTTAGAAGAGTTATCACCTGGGCTCCTCCTCTCAAACTTTTCTGGTGGGTAACTGTCTGAAGAGGATGATTCTGTGGGTGGCCCTGCCTGCTTCTACTCTATAGCCCTCTAGAACCTTCTGCAGCGTGCTGAACATATCTCCATCCTAATGGAGCTCAGTCCATATAACACACTCCCACATCCATACAGATTCTAGAAACCTCCAAGTGTAGACACACATGTGCCCAGGCAGGGCTGGCTGTGCTTGATTTTATACAGCATCCCTGTCTGGGTGAGAGAGAAAGGATCAGAGAGTCCTGGCTCCTCGAATCTTTTGGATGGTAAACTGAGTTAGTGATAACCAGCAGGAGGATGAGGTAACCCTTAAAAATATCGGTAGGGTTAGGCATGTCTTAAGGCATGGGTAGCACTTCATGGGTTCAATTTCCATGTGGAAGGGCCCTCAGACAGTGTCTATTAAAATGAACTGAAGGACCGTCACAGAGCACTCCTCCCAGGGCTCCCTGTGACCAGCTATCTGCGGAATTCTACTGTTCCTGAAGGCCCAGCTCAGTTCTCGCACCCACTAGGACAACTTCTCCAGAGCCCATTTCCTATTAGAGCACACACTCTTCATTCCACTCTCTTGCCAAGTCACCTGTCCTGTCAAATAAGTATTAGAGCCTTTGTTCTTTCTCCCAGCACAACATTACTGCACACAGTAGGTGCTCAGTCAGTATCTGCTGATCCATTTGGTTGAGGTTTTGGGGTTTGTTGGGGGGGGTGCAGTGGGGGCATTAACATTCAGTAAAACCACATTGATTTAGCCCCTAAAGTGTCCGAAAATTCAGATGTGGTATGTGGTATAATGTGATTGTTATTCAGAACAAATTAGAGCTCTTCATTCTATTTCTAACTCCAGTAAATAGGGCTTGTGTGTTTTAAAAAAATATATTTTTAGTTTGCAATGTGTGATTACATAATGGAGGCCTAGTAATTTTTTTTCATTAACATTCATTTCACTTAGCAGTTCCTTTTTTTGCATCTTTGTTTCTGATTCAAGCTGTGGTCCAGTGTATTAAAATTGCACTCCTTAAAAAGAAGCTCTATAGCAAACTTTTTAACTGGCATTCCCCACCCCTATATTTCTCACTGGCCTGTGCCTGCAGCAGCTTATCTCACGTGGAATCAGGGGAATCTGCTCCCCTATTACAGGTGTGTTAGCAGAGCTCTGTGATTCAGCAGACCCCACAGCCTTTGTTAGGGAGCCATGCTGTGCAGAAGGATCGGCAGCAGGGGGTGGCATTGGTGATGTAGGTGTCTATACCAGAACTAGATGTGTGAACTCAGATAAGGTATTTAGCTTCTCTGAGCCTCAGTTCCTCCATCTGTAAAATGGGGATGCTAAGTCCTAGATTAGAAACAGTGCCTGGCACACGGTAGCCACAAATAAATTATCTTATGCATGAGGCCCATGTGAAAGTCTCCTGGACACCTTCCTGCTTCTACCCTGACTGGACTGGAGCCACATATACCAAAACCAGAACCTTGAGCCTCAGGCAAAGAGAAACCCCAGAAATCTCAGTATGGGGCAACAGAGCAGGGAGCATAGTCCAAGCAGCAGAAAAGGTGCAGAGAGACACACTGCCGAAGATGAGACTGCTAGAGAAAATGTCTGCGGGAGAAATAGGAAATACATTCTGGCATATTTGCAGCCAGGACGACCACGTTACCTGGCCCTGAGAAAAATGCAGAGTCGAGCTACATCAGGACATCAAGAAGGGACGGAAAAGCACAACCCATCATGATTAAGAATAAGAACTGACAGGGTGACCAAGCCCTGCCCCTAGAAAGGATTTGCCATCTCTCTGCCTGGGGAAGCACCCATGGTCAAAGCTAAACTCCCACTTTATAGTATGCATATAATTAGTGGAAAAGCTTAATTTAGCAGTTTGGTAAATTCCATTAGCAGTTTATGTATGGTATGTAATTAAGCTATTTCCAAGCAGATCTTTTTTGGCTAGCTCCTGTTAAGAATCCTCCTCATGGAGAGAATTCCTGTAATACATGCTCAACTCTATGCTAATTCTAGAAACCTTCTGGAGTTGACACTAACGTGTGAGGCAGGGCTAGCTGTGCCCGAGCCTATACAGTGACATTCCCACCAGGATGAAGCAGGAAGGTCAGAGAGTCCAGAGACAAACTCTGCCTCTGACATTCCCATGATGTGGGACGTTGCACCTTGGATGCAGCCTCCTCACCTCAAGGGGTGCTTGATCATAACTACATATGGGACCAGCGGGATAAATACACGAGGTGCTATATAACATGCTGAGCACAGAATGCAGCCCAAAGAGGGCAGTCTCACAGAAGCCCATGTGGCAGACACGGAAACTAAAATCCAAAACCAAAAACAAACACCAGAAAGTAGCACAGAACAGCAGCAGAAAGATTGTCCAAGTGGAGGGGGCATCTGGTGGCTAGGCCACCATGAGTAAGGAAGGTAAGAAAGAGCAAGATTGTGGAATTCTCTGGGGTTAGGGTTAATACCAAACCCTATCAGTTGGGAAGATGAAAAAAAAGCTCTGGTGGTGGTGGTAGTGGTGGCCACCCAACACTCCAGATGTTCTTAATGCCACCGGACTACACACTGAAAAATGGTTAAAACTGTGAATTTTACGTTCTGTATATTTTACTCCAATTAAAAAAGAGACAGAGTTACCGCAAAAAAATTCAAACTAGAGATGCCTGGGTGGCTCAGTTGGTTAAGCATCCAACTCTTGGATTCCACTCAGGTCATGACCTCAGGGTTGTGGGAATGAGACCCATATCAGGCTCCTCACTATGGGTGGAGCCTGCTCAAGATTTTCTCTCCCTTCTCCCTCTTCCCCTCCCCACTCACGTGCTCTCTCTTTCTAAAAAAATAAATTAAATAAAGCAGTACCCTAAAACTCAACTGTCAGCCCACTGAACACATCAAAACAAAAATAACATAAAGGAGAGTTAGGGTCACCCTCTCTCTGTGAGATTCTGAGGAAGGCCGCATCCGTGCACCCAGGCTACCACCTCCATCACGTGGAGCTGATCTTCACCCAGGACGTCTGTCTAACATAAGCTCCCCCAAGGACTTGAAAACCCGTATCAATCACAGACCATGGCCTCAGAGAAAGAGCTAAGATTCTTATGCAGAATAATTAATCTTTCCTGATGGTATCTCCCTGACAGTTATTTCTGATCACGATTCAGATGAAACCGAAGGAAATGTCCAAGGATCTCCTCCCCTTCCCCTCCATGTTCTCTGGGGACAGTGGTGCTTCTGTCTTGTCCAGGGGGAACACTTGCCTTTGGGAAGAATGCCTCTAACTTTCAGTCTTGCTCAGGTAATAAACAGAGTAGCTTCAACACACCACCTTCTCCTTCCCCGCACAAAAACAAACCCTGGCTGGAGGTACATGTGGCCTCTCTGGCCAGTGTCTCTGACCCCCTTGGCCATGACCTCTCTGATGTCCACAGAAAGGCATACCAGCCTGGTGCCACCATTCCGGAGAGTAAAGGACTGTCTTGTGCCTCAGGGCACTGCTGCTCCAAATGCTCCATCGCCTGAGCCTAGCCACCAGGGCTCAATGGCATTTCCTAGCTGTCATTAAAAGCCCCAGGGTCAGCAATCAGGTGCAGAATTCTGCTAGAAGCTGGACACAGTGAGATGGTAACACAGATCCCCGTAGGGACCCTCCAACTGTGAGGATCCTCCTGCCCAACCACATGCCTTTTCTCACTGTGCTCTGTACTCTATCACAGGCCCTACCTCCAATGCACCTACTTTCTCTGTGCCTTTCCAAAGTTGACCCTTTCTTCTGGGTCCAGCTCAAATCCTGCATGTTCTGGGAAGTCACAAGAAATGGGCTTGACTCTGCGTGCTCTGGACAACAACAGCACCGGCTATCTTTTTAGACCATCCCTCCTAGGGGACCATGAATGCTGAAGGGACATGCCCTCTCTTCTTAAACCAGAGGCCCTGGGGACCCTTAGTTGGCCCAGTAGGGGCTCAGTAAACACAAATGCTGATTAGGTGAGAGATGCTGTCCCTGCCCTCTGGGGAATTTCAGTCTAAGCCTGGCACACAGACCAGGACTGGTGGGGGCGGACCATGAAGCCACCACCACAAAGGAACCATGAAAGCCTTCACTGAGGTGCGCTTTCACACACATTAGCTCACCCAAGACAGGCTGGCAGGTAATTATTCCCATCTCACTGAAGAGACAAGAAAATCAGGCTGAAGACACATGGCTGGTTAGAGTCAGAACCGGTGTGGTTCTGGTTCTGGGCTTAACATTCAGAGAGGCAGCCTGAGGAATGGCTGAGAACATGGCCCTAGGGCCAGGCTACAGGAGTTCAAATCCCAGACTGGCTTCTTGTTAGCTGTATAATCTGGGGCACGTTACTCCACTTCCCAGAGCCTTGGTTTCCTCATCCACAAAATGGGGAAATTGAAAAAAAAAAAAAAAACAGTACCTATCTCACGAGGCTGTAACAAGGGTTGAACAAGTTCATTTATGCCAAGCTCTCAGCCTCACCTGGTGCATTTCTGTGCATCCAGCCTCTAGGTACAGTGGCAAGAGGGTCCTTGAATTTCCAGGTTTCTCAGGTTAGGGCTGCAGGAAGTCGGTCTTCCTCCCCTTCCCTCCCAGTGTGTGCAGGTGTGTGGTTATGTGGCTTCCACATGGCAAAGCTCCATCAATTCACCTGGGCCCAAAGCAAATCCTGGAGCTCAACACTGAGCAATCTCTAAAATAAATAAAGTGAAAATAAACCAATTGGCCAGCTAACAGATTTTCTTCTTGTCTGCCTTGGTAATTAAGCCACTGTAGCCAGCCACATATTTCCCTGGTTCTGCTGCTGAGGTAAAAAGGGAGTTACAGAAGCTGCCAGGCCAGAAAGGCAAATACAGGCCCTGGGAAGAGGGCAGCCATGCTGCTGGCCCCAGGAGGTCTTGGCGCAGCCCAGCCTGGGCACTCAGTCCCATCTCTCCTCCGAGGCCAGAAGGGCCTAGAATTACACAGCTGGAGCTCCCTTACATAAGGAACACTTTCTTGCCTCCCACAATTTCTCAGGTCCAGCCCTCCAGGCAGGGCAGCTCATTACTGGCTCTTCTCTGTGCCAGTTCATTGGGAACCTGGAACCTGAACCACATAGGGAGCCTACCTGTTCCTACCTTCCTGCATCTCTTAGTGCCTGCCGGAGCATTACCTAGGGTCAGGCTCTGTCCACCACTTAGATGCTGCCCCGTAAACGCCTCCCTCGGCCAGCCCATCCAGGATGTGTCAACACGCAGACAAGGGAAGAAAGAAAGAAAGAGCCTCACCAACATTTTGAGAAAACCAGCAGTTGGGGAGCCCAGAAGAACTGACAAATGTAATACATTGTCTCCACAAGATTCTGTGACAGAAGAAAAACCCATATTCCTCAAGCTGGGAGAGGTCCCTGAATGTAACTTTGTCCATCAGACAGTGGCCCCCTTGGGTCCCCCCAGGCCGACAAGTACCTTGAGGCCTCCACTCCCAACACACTGGGCCTTCAGATGATCTTGCTGTGTCTAACCCAGTCCATACATCCTCTGGGGGCCTAGCCTGAGAGGCCAGAGCAGCTACAGGGCAAGAATGAACCAGAACTAGAAACTGGAGAGGCCAAGGGCGCCTGAACAAGGTGCATGGCCTGGAGAGGACAAAGCATGCTTCCTGCGCCCACCCCCCGACACTTCACCTCCAACCACAGCTGTCCTGTTATCCAGCTAGGTCCTGCCTAGTGGAGGCCTGAGAGCAGCTGTAAGGGGAGACAGTCACCCAAGAGCTCACATGCTGAGTCCTGGAACAGGACAGGGAAGCCCTCTCTATCTTGATGCTGGTGGTGAGTGGAGGGCCAGGGTTGTGTGATGCCGAAGGTCCAGGCTCTGGAATAGCCAAACTACTGCCTGGGTTCAAATTCTGCCTCTACCAGTTCCTGGCTGTGTGACCTTGGCCATGATGCCTTGCCTCTCTGTTCCTAGTTAATTTTTCCATAAAACAGGACAACAGCCAAACAACTGGGTTGTAGTGAGACTTGAACCAGGAAACAAATGTCTGCCGCTTAATGGGTACTGGCTGTCACGAGGGTGACCTGTTTGTCCAGGGTTGTCCGTCATGACCAGTATTAACACTCTCCTTTTCACTCTCAAAAGTGAATGGATTGCACGAGAAATTACAAAGCTGACTAGCTCTGGTTTTTTCTAAAGTCCATCTCGGTATGGCTCTGCAGCCTCTCTGAGCCCTGGGGAGCCACGTTCCCAAAGCATAGGTCCCCACAAATAACTCTGCCCATGCCACGGAATGGTCCATGCCATGGACTGGGCTTCTCCTTCCTTTTCCTCTTCACTATGTCTCTCCCTTTCGTTCCTCTTCCCCCTAGCCCATCCTTTCCTCTCTATCTCCTCCCCCTCAGCACCGCAGAAGGCTGGCAGGGCGCTGCAGAGGTATCTTTTGACTTTACTGGCAGCTCCCACTGACCCTTGGATGGGACACCTCACGAGGGCTCTAACCTGGGCCTTAGCAAATTTCTCTTCAAGGAAAGGAAACAACTGGAGATGTCAAAGAAATTACCTGGTCACTAGATGGATAAGTGGAAATAATGGGCCATTTGGCATACGTTTGTGTGTTGTTTAAAGGAAAAAAAAAAAGAACAATAACAGCTTAAAATGGCCCACTGGAGGCCAGAACCTGTCTATAAAAACAACCAAACACAGGGCAGGTTCCCCAGCAAGTTCACTGAGTGTAAGTGGACAGACATATGGACTCAACAGGCTTTCCCAAATGTTCAGGGAGATTCACTACATCTTGGCGCATACACACACATATACAAGGGTACACACACATATACACATGCACCTACACACACATACAAGCCTGCACACACACATGCACGCAGATGCACACACCTGGGCCCGAGTCAGTGGGGTGGCTGAGTCACAGGGCCAGACCACAGCAGGAACAGGCCAGAGAGGAAGTGCAGCCCTGGTGTCAGCCCATTTCCTGACCGCCTTCCTTTGCTCTGGGAGGTCCTCTTTCTGTCTCTTTGTCCTTTGATTCTCTATCTCTCTCAGTTTTGTTTTTACACAAGGCACCAGCCATGCTGCTGTCCAGGTCCACGTGGCAGGAGCTCCTGGCAATGCCCCGCAAGTGAGTTTTCATTTCTAGAATGAAATGTGCCTCTTCTATACACTGAACTGTGACCTTGGGCAAGTCACTTCACTCTGAGCCTCAGTCTCCCCATCTGTGAAGTGAAGAGGCTGGGCGTGGCAAAAGGGTCCCCCATGTCCTTCCTGATCTCAACCCCGGTGCTTCTGTGCTCTCCTCCAGTCCCCATCAGGGATCTTGGGCACCAGGGAGCAAGGGTTAGGGGTGGGGGGAGCCCTGCTGTTCCCCTGCACAGGGCGCGGGGAGAAAGCCTCCCCTGCCTCCCTTCGCCGCCGCAACTCCATGCACAGGCCCAGCGCACACAGGGCGGCCGCCGGGACCAGGGGAAGCGCCGGCCTCCCTCCCGGGCTGCCCCGGGCAGAGGGCGCAGGGGAGGCGCGCGCCCCCAGCCCGCAGCCCTCCACCCCTCCTCCACCCCGTCGGGCACTGTACCTTGGGCGTCGCCGCCGTCCCTCCGACCCGTCCCGCCGCGGGCTCGGCTCACAGCTGTCCTGTAGCCTCCGGCCGGGCGGGCCTGCTCCACTTTCCCCGCCCCAACCCTCGGCGGCCGCAGAAGTGGCAGCGGCGCCCTGGAGCCGGTCTGTTGGCGCCGCCGCCCCCTGGGCGCCCTCCGGGATCGGCGCGCGCCGCGCGGTGGGGTCGCGGCTGGCGGGAGGCGACCTCAGACTGCCAGGGAGCCTGGGCGGTGAGGGCGGGGCAGCTGCTGACTTAGCCGGCCTGACTGGTCAGGCTTCCCGGGCCCCTCTGTTCCCCAGTCCCCTATGCCCCTTGCCTTGGTTCTAGAATGTTCACAGGCTGCAGTGTGCCCTGAGTTTCTCTCCCTGTGGGTCTGCACCCCGGAAAACCCCACCACATCCAGGCTGTTACCTGCATGGAATTTGTCCTTTGCGCTTTCCTGCCTCTCCTATACACTGAGCTGTGGGCATGCGTGCCCCTATCATAAAACACCCAATATATATTTATTAATAAAGCATTAAATCTCCAGGGACCTCCCAAGGTTCAGGCTGAAGCATACCCCTCAGTCTGGTATACAAGGCCACTCTGGCCACCAGCTAATTTTCCAGCCTCACCAACTCTCCTTCAAACACACACATGCAACGGGGTTAGGCACACAGGGAGTTCTTACTTTGCCTGGAATGCCCTTCCCCTTTCTTGTCTGCCTGAGCAAGACTTGTCTGCATCCAGGCCCCACTGAAATGTCCTCTTCTTGGTGAATCCTTCCCCAGACACTGGCCCCAGCGGAACACCCCAGTTTCTTCTTTGTGAGCAAACTGTTCTGATGCTGGTGCCCATGTTAGCACACCACCCACCCCCCCGTTTCCTCTGGTCCTACAACAAGGATTTTGTTGTGTATTGTTTTCGTTTTTATTTTGGGGGACTACTGGAAGCCTTGGTTGTCTATGGGAAGTGAAGAAGGGCCACTGTCAAGGAGGCTGGCAGCATAGGCAAGAGAAATGCAAAGGAGACTCAGAGGTGTTTGCAGATCATGGTCGAGAATCTGTTGAAGAAAGAAGGAAGGGCGAGTGCAGAGGGGTCAGAGGTCCTGGTTCCAGAGGAGGCATGAGTGGGGGTGGAGAAGCCTTTTAGCTCAGAAACAGGGGCAGAAAATAGAGGATGGGGAGCAAGGCAGGAGGGGAAGGCGGAGGGATCCACCTGGGTGAGGGTGGCCACCATGTTCACTAGGAGGCAGGACCATAAGTAATGGCTGGAGGGTCTGAGCAAGCCAGGGGGTTGGGTAGCATTGAGACACCTGTGCTGTGAACTGTTGCCTCCTCTGTTGGGGGAAAGGGACATCCAATAAGGGAGAAGTAGCAAATAGGCTTGGAGAACACAGGAACAGTCCAAGAGGTGTGCTTCCTGAGTCACCTTTAAGCTCCATGGCACCCTTCCTCCTCACATCTCTATGTTTTCTTGCTCACATACTGCTGCCAGAGAGCTGAAGGCCCGATCGTCTCTCTTGGTCATCCCAGGAGAACAGTGGAAACATTCACTGTTCCAGTTCAGGAATTCCCCTGCTGGTCCTTCTTCCTTATTGTGAGTGGCTATGATTATGGAGTTGCCAACTGGCAGAGGCCAAAAAACAAACAGACCTTTCAATGTTGACTCTTCCAGGTGCCGTGCAGCATGGCAGCACCTGCCCCACCTCCCACAGCCTCCCCAGCAAAGTTCAAATCAAACAGTTGCTGAGGGGCAGAAGGTTGGTGAGCTCTACAGGAGCAAGTGGACTCCAGGGGAGATTGTCCTATATCTACAGCTTCCATCTTTCTCCTGTTGGAAAATGCTGGGCTTGTGGGGGCTGGGGGAGGAGATATTTTCTATGAGATTGTAGGGGCCAAGTCAGACTCACAGATCTTACTGAAACATAAAGCTAGTGCCTGTGTGGCTCAGTTGTTTAAGCATCTGCCTTCGGCTCAGGTCAGAATCCAGGGGTCCAGGGATGGAGCCCTACATTGGGCTCCCTGCTCATCAGGGAGTCTACTCCCTCTGCTTCTGTCCACCACCCCCCAACCCCTATTCATGCTCTCTCAAATAAATAAAGAAAATCTCAAAAAAGAAAGAAAGAAAGAAAGAAAGAAAGAAAGAAAGAAAGAAAGAAAGAAAGAAAGAAAAGAAACATAAAGCTAGAATGTAGGAAAAATAAGGCCTCCTTAAAGATATTTATGAAAGCCATGTACTTCCCCTGCAGGTTTCACCAATCTGGAATCCTTCAGAGGTTGGACAGGTAACATGTGAGCAATGACTTTCTTCCCTCTCTCCCACACAAGAATGGGCTTCATCATTCAGATGGAGTTGTAGTTAGGGAACTGGAAAAGAACTAAGTTACAGAGCCAATCCTGTCTATCGTCGAGGGGGAATTATGGTCCAGGATGACTTGACCAGTGGCAGTGGTGACATGACTACTCCTGGCTGTGAATGCAGGATTTCATTCCACCCCTACCATCTACAAGTGGACTCTGTTGCTACCTTGGGTGGGATATTGGTTTTCCCATCAGGAATTTCTGAATTTCCCATTTATGGAGCAGGGAAAGAAAAAGCACCACACAATCAAGAGTGTCCCCTAAAGGACAGTAGAGCCATAGCATTATTTCTGCTAAAAAAATTTAAGGACTTGCAATGAGTAATGTGTTGCCCAAAAAGTACAGGAAAACAAAGGTAGAATTAGCCCCTGTGGGAATGATGAAATTAATGTTTTATATGTACTCTTTTGCTATTTATAGAATTTTTTAAAATGTATTTATTTGAAAGAGAGAGCACAGCAGGGAAAAGGACAGAGGGAGAAGTAGGCTCCCTTTTGAGCAAGGAGCCCCTTCTGGAGCTTGATCCCAGGACCCTGGGATCATGACCTAAGCCAAAGGCAAATGCTTAACCAACTGAGCCACCCAGGTGCCCTGATATTTATAGAATGAGAAAGGAAAGGACAGTTCTTCTGTCCTCATGAGTTTGCTCTCTCACGCATGTGTACACATGCACACAAAACCCAACTGCATTACCCTGGCTACTAATGTAATAAATAAAGCAATCAGAAACACAGGGAAGTAAAAAAATGGTTCTGTAAGCCAAGAAATGTTTGTAAGCCGAGTTTGGGGGATGGAGCCCACTTGCTCCTGAGAGCAGTGACAACAAAGGGAAGCTGCTGCCACTTACATTACGGGATGGCTCCAAATTAACTAATTCTTCCACTATCAAAAGGTGGTCAGGAGCATTTCCATTTGGCAAGATGTTTTGGTAAAGGAAAAACAAACTGTTGGTTTTTCTAAGCTGGTGCTCTCAACCAATACTAGATTTTCGATATCAAAAATTATACGAGCTGACAATTTGGAATTTGAGAAGATAAATTCTCATGACCTATTGAAAAAAATATACAACCATCTCTTGACCCATTAGAAAACAAAAATAATCAAAACAGCAACTGTTTGACATGATCTCCAAGACACACAATCATGAGGCTCTAAAACAGCTAACGAAATAGAAATATAATCTCAGAGTTATAATTGAATTTTTTTTAATTTTTTTTTATTTATTTATGATAGTCACACAGAGAGAGAGAGGCAGAGACACAGGCAGAGGGAGAAGCAGGCTTCATGCACCGGGAGCCCGACGTGGGATTCGATCCCGGGTCTCCAGGATCGCACCCTGGGCCAAAGGCAGGCGCCAAACCGCTGCGCCACCCAGGGATCCCCTATAATTGAATTTTTAATTCTGTTTTGAAGGTTGAAAGTCCTCTTATGTCCTGTGGAATTTCTGTAATGTTTCTTGTCCCCCATCTCATCTCCACATTTATCCCAGATTTCAGTGCCTCTCTCTGGACTATGCCCTTGACTCTGTCCTCTCAATCTCTCCTCTATCCAATGTAGCCTACACGCACAACTGCTGGGTGATGTTGTATATAAGGCATAGCTCCAGACATGTCCCTTCCCTACACAACAAAACCTTCCATGAACACCCCTTTTGCATTTTCAGAATAAAAGTCATAGTCTTTTGGTTGGCCTCCAAAGCCCTCAACAACCTCCAAGCTTGCTTGTCACTACTTACCCATAAATAAGTGGTAAAGAGCCCCACATTTACTTTTGAGTAACAGTAGCTCCATGACTCAGTTTTCTCTGCCCAAAGGGCCTTCCCTGCCATCTCCATCCAAAGTCTAGGACCAGGCAAAGCTCTTATGCTGTCTGCTGCAGGAAGACATGGCTCATTGCTCATAGCTCTTCCCTTACCTCCCAGCTACTTCTCTTAGAGACATGATCACATCGCCAGCCACCTTAGATCCAGTTTACCCTCACAGCTGATGCTGTGAAATGGGTGGGGACTGAGAGGTGGAAGCTAACTCTTCAGCTTTGAACCAGCCAGGGACTTCTGATCTTCAGTTTCCTTACCTGTAAAACATAGTTACAAACAGGACCCACCTGAGAAGGTTGGATTGCGAGAAGTAAATGACATAATTTGTGTGAGAAGCCCTTAGCACAGTACCTGATATGATGTCAGGGCCCCCATGTCAGGATAGAAGAGTATATTGGCGGGGGAGGGAAGGAGGGAGGGACAGAGAAGACAAGACAAGGAAAAGAAGGAAAGAGAAAAAAAATCAATAGCCTTTCTTTTCTACTGGAGTCAAAGGACCATTACCTCTTTTAGAAAGAGCACATACTTATAAACTTCCTTGAAGATAAAATTTTAGACAAAAATGGCATCAGGGGGATTCCTGGGTGGCACAGCGGTTTGGCGCCTGCCTTTGGCCCAGGGCACGATCCTGGAGACCCGGGATCGAATCCCACGTCGGGCTCCTAGTGCATGGAGCCTGCTTCTCCCTCTGCCTGTGTCTCTGCCCCTCTCTCTCTCTGTGTGACTATCATAAATAAATAAAAAAATTAAAAAAAATGGCATCAGGATGGGAGCCCAGGTAGCTCAGTCTGTTAAACATCTGACTCTTGGTTTCGGATCAGATCATGATCTCAGGGTGGTGGGACCGAGCCCTGTATTGGGCTCCACATTCAGTGAGGAGTCTGCTTGAGATTGTTTCTCCCTCCCTCTCCCTTTGCTCTTCCCCTCGCCATGTGTACACTTTCTCCATCTCTCTCTCTCAAATAAATAAAATCTTTTTAAAAATGACATCAGAAAAAAAATGACATCAGGATCATAGAAAGGGGATCCCTGGGTGGCGCAGCGGTTTGGCGCCTGCCTTTGGCCCGGGGCACGACCCTGGAGACCCGGGATCGAGTCCCACGTCAGGCTCCCTGCATGGAGCCTGCTTCTCCCTCTGCCTGTGACTCTGCCTCTCTGTCTCTCTCTGTGTGACTATCATGAATAATTAAATAAAATCTTTTAAAAAAAAGGATCATAGAAAGGATGAAATCAATTAATCTTTTTATTTTTTAATGATTATTTATTTATTTATTTATTTATTCATGATAGAGAGAGAGAGAGAGGCAGAGACACAGGCAGAGGGAGAAGCAGGCTCCATACCGGGAGCCCAATGTGGGACTCGATCCCGGGACTCCAGGATCACACCCTGGGCCAAAGGCAGGCACCAAACCGCTGCGCCACCCAGGGATCCCCTCAATTAATCTTTTTAGATCCACGGTGTAAATTTACTAGGGAAATTCTATTAGAAACTTAACATTTTCAAAAAGGAAGGATCTGTGGAAACCACCCTGTCCAACTCCCATTGCTTTTCTTCTAGGGAAACTGCAAAGGGTGAGAGCTAGTAAGTGGCTGAGTCCAGACTGGAAAACTGTCAGCCCAGAGCTCTTACCTTTCTTGCACATCACCTCCCCAGCTTGGGAAAGGCACTATAAAACCTCATGTTCAGAGAGAAACTTCTGGCATGAGACTCTGAAGAGTCTGACAAACCAAAAAGCAATTATAATGCTTGGCCAAAACTGTCAAAGACGACCATTTCAGCACCTTGGAAATTGACTGGAGATATGCAACAAACCAAGAAGTGTGTGTTCATGAAAATTACTGAATTTTGAGTATGGTCAGCAAGACTCTATAATGTTCTTGCCTGGAGCTATTCCGATCCCCCCTGCAGTTCTGCTGTTTCATTCAGGCCAGCTTGTAAAAACCAGCAGATTTTTGTCACTGCTGGAGTGGTCTCAGTGTGGAGCAGTATCAGTTTGTGATCTCAAAGCCAGTGGACAGAGAGCGCCTGCAGCTCTGCTAGCCTGAAAGTGCAAACAATGGACTGGTGTCTACATAGGAATCTAAAAGGACATTTAGGGAGGAGAAGCAGCCATGGGGAAACTGACAAACTCTCCGCCTGTCATAGGTTGACCAGGGCTATATGTATGTGCTGCAGAGACAGGAGCAGCCCAAGCCACTCACACATCCCTGGCCCATGGAGCCTGCTGCATGTACAGGGAATATAAAGGGCTCAATGAAAAATAAAAGCCTGGGCAAACTTGGAGGAATAAAAGTTTGACCTCTGCGTGTGCTCTCCAGCTTACTCACAGATCTATTAGCAAAGAGTGGAGGCCTTACTGGCTCAGGGTATTTGAGGATAACCTCTGGGCAATCTTTGGCTGAACACTAATCTAGACAGACACAAAGGTGACTATAGGAAACTAGGCTACAGAATGAAAAGCAAGAAAACAAAACAGCAGAGACATTCGTGGATGCATATTGCAGGGGAGGCAGACTTCATGGATTTAGCCCAGACTAGTTATTAAACAAACACACAAAACAACACTGAGGGGGAGGAGAGCTCCAATACCTAGTTACTAAAATATACCAAAGCCAGGGCGTGCAGGGTGCAAGAGTACTCAACGTCTAGGGTTCAAAATCACTCACTGCTGACAAAATCCAAAGGCAGAGAGATGAGTGGTGGGGAAAGAAGAAAGGAATTTATTTCATTGAGACACTGGGAAAATAGCAGAGACTAGTGTTGCAAAGACTGTCTCCAAAGTGCCAAAAATACATCCAGGTTTTATAAGGAAACTTGAGACACCAGTTGGTGGGTACTTGCAAGCAGGCAGTGAAGGTTGCGTTGACCATTGTCTTGGGGTGGGTCCTACAGGGTTTTGCCACTCAGAGCAGTCATTATGGCTTCACAGGGTAATCTCCATTCCCACAGGGGGGATGTTTGCCCACAGGGTCTCTTGCCTTAGTTAAGAGATAAGCTGGAAAGAAAAAATGAATCAATTAGAAAGTTTGAAGTCAAAATGGAAATGGTTGAAGTCTTTTTTCAATACTATGTAAAATATTAAGTTTTCAATAAAGAAATTGTAACACAGTGGAAGCAACAAGAAAGTGTGACCATATTCAGGAAAAAAAATCAGTAGAAACTATCTCTGTGTTTGCATGTCCTAAGATGTCAGGCTTATCAGACTAAACCTTTAAAGCAGCTATTATAAATACGTTTAAGGAACTAAAAAAATATTCAAAAATTTAACAAAAGTATGACAACAATGAATGAAAATAATCTTAATAAAAAGATAGAAATTATACAAATGAATCACTCCTGAAACAAAAGATAACACAAAGCAATGGAATGACATGTTCCAAAGTGCTGGAAAATTCTGTCAACCAAAAGTTCTATATCCAGCAAAACCATCCTTCATAAATGAAGATGAAAAAAAGACAGTCCCAGATAATGAAAGATCAAGAGGATGCATTGCTAGCTGACATACCTTGTAAGAAAATAAAAGGAAATTCTTTAGTCAGAAAGGAAGAGAAGCCAGATGATACTTAAATCCACAGTAAGAATGATGATCCAGAGATGATAAATACGTAGGTAAATATAAAGGACTCTATAAATGTATTTTCTTATTCCTTCTCCTAACTTCTTTAAAAGAAAGAAGTTGTATAAGCAAAACTTATAGCACCATTATCAGTAAGTATATAATGTATAAGTAATGTAATGTATAAGTAGATATGATAATAATGGAACAAAGGAGGGGAGAGGAAAAGAAGATATATTGAAACTTCAGGGGGGCAGAATTTGTCACCCCAAAAATATGCCTCTCTGCTATGAGGATTATTTTAGGTTGATTATTTTTAAGAAACTGTAGAATCAGGAAAAGCTCTTTACCTCCCCCTCAACTGCCTAAATTTGCACTGGAAAGGAGGCCTGTACCAGAAGAGACCTATTATCAAAGATACCCTTTTACCTAAGAAGCTCATCTGTGTAACTGGACAACCTGTTTTCCAAATAGCTCCTCCTCCCTTGTCTTTATCTTCTTTGTGTTCTCAGACCCGTACACCTTTCCTTAACTCAGGAAGTTCCATAAGCCTCAACCACCTGGCTGCCCTTTGGGGCTCCTATTTTTATGGGACTTTCATACATATGAAATCTGTTTATTTTTCTTTTGTTACTTTGTCTTACATCAATTTAATTTTTAGAACAGGCAAAGAATCTAGAAGGGAAAGTTTCTCCCTGCAGTTGACAACTAGAAAGGAACCTTGACTAGCTAGGCACTGCTGATTCTGGGACTCTTACTGCTGGTTCTGGGGCTGTTGCTGCTGAGAGATCCTGGGGCCTCTGACCAAAGCCAGCAGAAGGTAAGAATTCTTACCATGTCAGTCTCCTGGATCCCTGCCTGCAGGGTCTGATGGCAGTGAGAGTGGTGAAAGTCCTTTATTTTTTGTAAATTTAGATTGGCAGGAAAGAATATGTGCATGAACTATTCCTTGAGGGCAGCCTGGGAGGCTCAGCGGTTTAGCTCCACCTTCAGCCCAGGGCCTGACCCTGGAGAGCCAGAATTGAGTCCCACATCGGGCTCCCTGCATGGAACCTGCTTCTCCCTCTGCCTGTGTCTCTGCCTCTCTTTCTCTCTCTGTGTCTCTCATGAATAAATATATAAAATCTTAAAAAAAAAAAACTATTCCTTGGATATAGCAACTCGGGTAAAGATTTGTTATGAATACCCTTAGTTTTTGTTGATCCCTTTTGTCCTAGAGATGGTCATCATTTTCCTTTGTCTCTGTCTCTGGTGTAGTTTGTCATAAGGAGGAAAACCACTGGGTAGAAGCCAGGCATAGATCCATAGCCTGTTGTTCACAACCAGCCTCACACACTGATGAGTAAGTTCATGGTTCTTGATGAAGTTTTGGGATCATAGGTGAGGTCCGGAGCCGATGACCAAGAAATAATTCTTGAGATGTCTTTGGTGCAAAATGGTTTTGTTAAAGCACAGGGATAGGACTGGCGGGCAGGAAGAGCAGCTGTCCCAGGCCTGTGGGTAGTGGTTGATTATATACTTGGGAGTTGGGAGGGGTTTAAGGATAGCATACTCTCTAAGGAATTTTGGAAGCAAGGTTTCCAGGACCTTGAGGGGGCTGGCTTTCATTGGGAAAAGGTCACCATCTAATAAAACCTGAATCATGAGACCCTTCAGATGTATGTCGGTGGGCCATGTGCCAAGGATGATTGCCCACACGTATCTTGGGGGTTTAAAGATAAAGGGAAATTTCTAAAGGAGTTTTTATATGTTAAAGTAGACTCTTAGGGTCATAAGGGTCGGGCTAGGATTGCGTTTGGCCTTTAGCAAAGTATTAACATTGAGGCAGTTGAGTCAGTAGAGGAATGTGCCTCTGCCTGTTTCAAGGACTTGTCAATGTGCTGCCCCAGGCTCATGCCTTGTCCTCAGCTAGCCCTATGTTCCCCCACAGTTCTTACCAGACCAGACCAGCCATATGTTTAGATAAACTTTGCTGTGAGTGAATGTACTCAGGAGGTAAGGGCTATCGCTAATGGGGATCTCAGAAAGGAAAGTGCGTGGTGGTGATCAGCACTGTTAGAGCTCTGGCCACCTAATGCTAGGCTCCCGAGTCAGGATAAGTTGGTCACAAAATAGGTTAGACTGACACTAGGTCACCCATCAACCTCAAGAAAATTTCTATGCGATGAGATATAGCAACACAATCCCGACCCAGCAGCACATCCCTCTTGGGCATTAATTTCACGTTGAGAAACCCAAGGATTGGCCACAGCTGTTAATGTGCATGGGCGGGGGGGAGATAATATTTTCCTCTCATCCTGTCCTATGTCTTGTGAGCTTGGCTTTATGACCGCTGAGGATATTCTCTCTTGCCTCCACCAACCAGAAGATGCACGTACTGACATGAATTTGGAGGATGGCCAAATAGGCTGGATCCCTTCAGCAGTATTTTCTTTGTCCACTGTGTCAGCTCTCAGGAGAATTTGTCCCAAGAGGTCCCAAGACATCTGGGCCTATTGTTATCTCACCCTCATTGCCCACTAGTCTCATGGGAAACTGGAGATAGCATTTTACTCATTTGGCCAGACAGAAATGTGGTTTGCATCCCATTTTTGGCTAGATCTTTCTTTCTTTCTTTCCTTTTTTTTTTTAAAAATATTTTATTTATTTATTCATGAGAGACACAGAGAGAGAGGCAGAGACACATGCAGAAGGAGAAGCAGGCTCCCTGTAAGGAGCCCAACGTGGAACTCAATCTCGGATTCTGGGATCACACCCTGAACTGAAGGTGGACGCCCAATTGCTAAGCCAATTGGGACGCCCAATTGTCCCATTGGCTAGATCTTTCTTAGGCTAACTCTGGGAGTGAACATTGTGGAACTTGGGAGGGCTGTATCTTTGCACTGTCTTTCAGGGACATCTCTTGTACTCATGATTAAGCCATTAAAAGGCTTACTGGTTTGAGTTGCCGTAAGATCTTATTCGCCAATGGCCCAATGGTGGATCCTTTGAAGTGGCTATACTTAAAAGAAAAACATTTTTAATTAATTAATTAATTTTTAAAAGATTTTATTTATTTATTTGGCAGAGAGAAAGAGAAAGAGCAAGCATAAGCAGGGGGAACAGGGGGGAAGGGGCAGAGGGAGAAGGGAGAAGCAATCTCCCCGCCAAACAAGGAGTCCGATGTGGGATTTGATCCCAGGACCCTGGGATCATGACCTGTGCTAAAGGTAAACGCTTAACTGACTGAGCGGCCCAGGTGCCCAGAAAAGCAGTTTGTTTAAAGAGAGCTCTCATCCTAAACAACTGGCTTACTGGTACCTATGAAAAGATCAAGCTAAAACTGGGTATAGTATAATGGCTAGCCCTAGGAACTCTCTTAATAAGATGGAAGAATAGAAATTAGACTTAAAACAAAAATTAAAATCCGCATCTACCATGAATTTCCCTTCTCCTCATCTCCAACTCTCTGACCCTGACTCTCCAGAAGATCTTTTGAATCTCTGGGCCCTTGATCTAAACCTTCTCTCTCAAAATCTAGCAAATTCCCTTAGACGCTCTCACTTCCACCAGCTTTCCCAGAAAATCCCTTCACCAGCCAAATGGTTGGTTTGACTTCCCATTCTTTGCAAGATTTACAGAGAGCATTCTGGTCTGATCTCCAGGCCTGGGGTAGACAGGTTACCCACATAAATACTAAAACCAGGAAATTAATTTAGCAAAAGCACCTGAGACGGACAATAGCACTCACTGTTCTGTCTCTTATAACTCCTGCTTTCTAGGACTCTGGAATCTGGCTCTGCAAACAGCAGGCAATGTCCTGTGTAGATGTATCCTGGACAACCTCCTCTCCCCTTACTAAGAATTCCTGTCCCCTGGACAGCAGTGGATACTCTAAGTCATGAATTCCTTTTACCTCCTCTTTCAGAGGATCGTGCTAAGTTTAGACAAGTTGAAAAGATTACTGGCCATTCACAACCCCACTAACAAAGACCTCAATTAGCTGTTAAAGAGTGTTCTTCTCACCCCTGATAATACTATAGTTATCAGACAAGCCAGACAGTCCACTGGGGAATGCCTCCTAACACACACCAAATAGGTAACTAGAATTTTTCCCAGGTCCTTGTACAAATGATCAGGAAATGGTTCAACTGGAGGCCAATGTTCAGGGACTGATAAGAGCAATATTTAAGTCTTCCCCCCACTAAGGTGAATTGGTCCAAGATTGAACTGTGCACTCAGAAAGAATGAGAGCATTTGACGGCTTTTGCTGAACGATTTATACAGATATTTAAAAAGGCATTCTGCACTATACTCTGAAGTTTTAGAACATAGGAATCTTTTGATTTCCATCTTAGTTGGAAATCTACCTAACATAAAGAAGCAAGTTTGGTTGGATGGGTAGGGAATTGATATTCAAGCGGCAATTTAGCACTTTGAGGAGTTAGAAACAACACATTGTCTTGCAAATCTCTACAAAACCAAAAATGTAGCTCTAGAAGCAACGCAAAGCTCACTTATCCTTACCAATTCCAAGAACTCTCCTATTCATCTCAAAACTCTTGTGAGTGTTGTAAAAGATCAGGTCATTGGAAACAGCAGCGTAGTCCTGCACTTAAGAAAAAGAAGGAAAATTTTAAATTATAATAGTAATGACTCTCGATCTCTGATTAATACCTCAAAAGAAAACTTGCCTTTGTAATGTAAATTTTCTACTTCCATCTTCTCTAGGACTTAAGAGCCGGTCTTTGAAATGAAAGTTTTAAGGGAGAAGTTTCTCATCAGGAGAGGGAAAAGGGACAGAGCTGGAAATTGGACTCATGAAATATCTTAAATGTCCTCTCTACAGCTATGAGTAAAATACTTTAGCCAGGTGAGCAGGCAAATTTAACTTATCCCAACTGCTGAAGTAAATTTTGGATTCAACTGTTCTTTTGTAAACTGGTTAGTTTTGGATCATTTTGCACCTGACTCATGGCTAAAAATGTAAAACAATGGCTATAAGGTCTCTGTCTGTGTCAGTCTGTATGTTTATGTGTGTTTGTAAATGCATATAACAGTTGTGTGATATTATTTTTTTAAAGATTTTATTTATTTATTCATGAGAGACACAGAGAGAGGCAGACATAGGCAGAGGGAGAAGCAGGCTCCCTATGGGGAGCTCAATGTGGGAACTCAACCCCAGGACCCCAGGAACATGACTGGAGCCAAAGGCAGATGCTCAACCACTGAGCGACCCAGGTGTCCCAGATGTGTGATATTTTTCTGCCTCAAGATGGTACTGCCAAGTTAATTTATCAAAAGCTCTATTTATTTAATTGGCTTAAAATTAAGTGCTTATAAATTGAGTATTCCTAAAGTTCTCAGAAATATAACAGAAACTGACCCAAAGGCCTTTCAGGTTCACATGATCTGGAAAAATATTCACTATTAAAGCTAGTTGAAGTTCATTGGTTTAATTAAAATATACATGCCTTTAGAGTTATCAAAATTGACTATAATACAACTAAATCTCCTTGAGTCTACTATTCTTGTCATCTCACAGAATCTGTCAACAAGAAAAATAATTTGGGATGAAGGTTGGCTTGGTCAAATGTCTCATGAGGTTTTTATGAGTAGCTTAAACATAATTGTTGGGAGCAGAGATAGATACAAGCGGGATAAGAGTTCGAGGTGAGCTTTTTAGCAATTGTTACATTTTGCAGTATTTGTACTTGAAAATAGCTTCCAAAATCCTTTTGGTAACTTGAAACTTTAGAGTTATGCAAAGTTAAGTTAAATAATAAAAAACTATTGAATAGCTAGAGCATTCCAAATGAGATTAAATAGTAAAACATTACTGAATATAGGCTAATCTTTTGGCTTCCTATTGCAGAGAAACTAAAGATATTCAGGACTATTTGTAAACATGTCTTGTACCACATTGAAAGACTATGATACTAAAAAGGGCACATGCTTCTAAAAATAATGAAATGAATTCACAAATCTGCCAACATAGAGAATATTGGTTTGACAGTTGACAATTTCCTATTTCTTGGTTTTCACTAGAAATTAAGGTTTCCCAGGGTTAAAAATTCTATTAAATATATGTAATGAAACATTCAGAAAACATAAGGGAAAAATTCTGTATGCAAGGAAAGTCAAACATGGTTTTTTGGTTAGAAAAAAATATGAGAAATGGAGACATTGGGGACAACAAAGTAATTTGGTCCAAAAGTGAAATATCTGATAGGAAAGGAAAGAAACAAGGACAAATTAGTAGAAAGTTAGGGAGAGTTGAAGAGAGAGTCTGACCTCGTGTGGTCAAGTGGGCTGGGATTGAATGCATGTATTAGAATGGTAGAAAATTCAGCTTTAAGATTAGTAGTGTACTTATGTAAAACTGAAACTTGATTTTCTCTCATCTGCTAAACAGACAGTTTTCTTGGACTATTGGCCTGCTCCCTGTAAGAGATTATGAAAAGTTTCTCTTTACCTTTTGAGTCATCTGCCTAGGAAGAAAAGATTTTGCGTTTTATCAAAATAATTCCTTGTGTTTCATGTTGTCTTAATCAAGCCTTTGATTTCCCTAGAAAACAAAAACTTCTCGATATTGGAAGAGCTAAGTTTCCTCACAACTATGTAACTCTCTGTGTTTGCCTTTGAAATCTTTTATTGTCACTTTGGTTAAATAGTTAACTAAGTATTGTTTCATAATGATCTGTGATCCTTATTAGTCAAGTGTCAAAACCTTTTGATATTTGTGACAAATTTCCCTAAATCAAATTGTAAATGAAATCTTTTTGACCTTGAACCAACTGTGGAATTTTCCAGGCGGTCCCTAGAACATCTCAAAAGGTTTGTTCTCTCTCCTTATAAAAAGGAAGATACTATACTAATTCTTATTTAATATGTTAAATTAGGGCAGCCTGGGTGGCTCAGCAGTTTAGCACCGTCTTCAGCCCAGGGCATGATTCTGGAGACCCGGGATCAAGTCCCA
This sequence comes from Nyctereutes procyonoides, assembly GCF_905146905.1. Lineage (NCBI taxonomy): Eukaryota > Metazoa > Chordata > Mammalia > Carnivora > Canidae > Nyctereutes > Nyctereutes procyonoides. Next base: position 5,016,314 of record NW_026575028.1, read on the forward strand.
CGCCAGGCTCCCTGCATGGAGCCTGCTTCTCCCTCTGCCTGTGTCTCTGCCTCACTTTCTCTCTGTGTCTCTCATGAATAAATAATAAATAAATAAATAAATAAATAAATAAATAAATAATCTTTAAAAAAATAATAATATGTTAAATTACATGAGAAGTATTGTCAAATAAGAAGTAACAGTAAGCCTCTTTTATGTTGTATTCGTATAGAGGTAAAAGCATTCTAGAACTGAATGAAATTCCTAAAATTCTAGTATGTCCTGGTATAATATTGAAACTCTGCCATTATCTTAAAGTTTGTGTGTCACAGAAATAATAAAATTTCTTTGCTAATTGTATTATAATGAACTCTTATCAGAACTTTAGCCTTGAAAGTCTTTTGTCATTTACAGTTATTGTTTTACTCTGGTGCTTTTGCTAAAGCATTCCCGCAAAAGTGTTTCATCTTCAAGTGAATTGATGGAAAAGACTCTGGCAAGCAGAGGTTTCTGATCAAGATACTTGCCAATAGGATCCAACAGTACATTAAGAGGATTATTCACCACGACCAAGTGGGATTTATCCCTAGGATGCAAGGGTGGTTCAACATGCATAAAACAATCAATGTGATAGATCACATCAATAAGAGAAAAGACAAGAACCATATCATTCTCTCAATAGATGCAGAGAAAGCATTTGACAAAATACAGCATCCACTCCTGATGAACACTCTTCAACGTGTAGGGATAGAGGGAACATTTCTCAATATCATAAAAGCCATTTATGAAGCCCACAGTAAATATCATTCTCAATGGGGAAAAACTGAGAGCCTTTCCCCTAAGATCAGGAACATGACAGGGATGTCTATTGTCATCACTGTTATTCAACATAGTACTAGAAGTCTTAGCCTCAGCAATCAGACAACAAAAAGAAATAAAAGGCATTCAAATTGGCAAAGTAGAAGTCAAACTCTCCCTCTTTGCAGATGACATGATATTGTATGTAGAAAGCCCTAAAGAGGGACGCCTGGGTGGCTCAGCAGTTGGGCATCTGCCTTCAGCTCAGGGTGTGATTCCAGAATGTGGGGATTGAGTCCCACATTGGGCTCCCTGCATGCAGCCTGTTTCTCCCTCTGCCTATGTCTCTGCCTCCTTCTCTTTCTGTGTCCCTCATGAATAAATAAATAAAATCTTAAAAAACAAAAAGAAAAAGAAAACCCAAAGACCACCCCAAGATTGCTAGAACTCATACATAATTCGGCAGCATGGCGGGATACAAAATCAATGCACAGAAATCAGTGGCATTTCTATACACTAACAATGAGTCTGAAGAAAGAGAAATTAAGGAATCAATCCCATTTACAATTGCACCCAAAACCATAAAATACCTAGAAATAAACCTAACCAAAGAGGTAAAGGATCTATACTCTAAAAACTACAGAACACTTATGATCATAAAACCGAATGGGTAAGGACTTCCAGAACTAGTGGAAACACTGGATTCAAGAAAAACAAGAATTAATAACATGGAACTGAATAAACTGATGAGGATGATTATAACTTTTATGACCTTTTGTTTGAAACTATTTTGTTCTTCCAGATTCAAGGAAAAAATTTTCTTAACCTACCTATATTTTAGAGCAACAACTTGGTAAACTGTACCTTTGTAAACAAAGATGAAAGAATTACATTTTCTCCCTACCTGATCCCTTCACAATTTGGAAACTCCTAGTGAGTAAGTGTTCGTATTTTCATGGTAATATAGTTTACATGCAAAAATTGTATAAGAATCTATTTTCCTTGGACCCCTGGGTGCCTCAGTGGTTGGGCATCTGCCTTTGGCTCTGGGTGTGATCCTGGAGTCTGGGGATCGAGTCCCACATTGGGCTCCCTGCAGGGAGTCTGCTTCTCCCTCTGCCTATGTCTCTGCCTCTCTCTCTGTCTCTCATGAATAAATAAATAAAATCACTTTTTAAAAAAGAATCTGTTCTTCTTGTAACAGGACAAAATTGGAAATATCTGTTATATTACCAAGGCTTTGGCTGGAATGTCATATTTGAGAGAGATGTGCATAGAATCAGATAAGCTAGATAGTGTTAAGGAACTAAGGCTGCCATTATGAGCAAATTAAGCCCCTTAGGAAAATAGCCTGTTACTTTGCTTACAGCCTTCCTATCTAAATAGGTATAAGGAAGGTCACTTTCTGGCAGATGCAGGCACCTCAGAGTCTTGGGACCTCAAAGAGAGGAATTTACCCAGATCTATAGGTATTGCAGGCAAAGTTTGATGGTAAGCCCTTTAGCTTGGCTTCCTAGCCAGGAGAAGCTATTAAAAGTTTAATCTAAGGCGCGCCTGGGTGGCCCAGTCAGTTAAGCGTTGGACTCTTAATTTCATCTCAGGTCATGATCTCAGGGTCATGAGATTGAGCCCTATGTCAGGTTCCCTGCTGGAGGTAGAGTCTGCTTGAGATTCACTCTCCCCCTCTTCCTCTGCCCCTCTCCCCTCATGTGGAAGCTCTCTCTCTCGCTTGCTCGCTCACAAATTAAATAAATAAAAATTCAGTCTGAGATTCTTTATGAAAAGTTGCAGCAAAGCAGATTTAAAAGAGCCGATGTGGTCAACCACTCCTCTTGCTTCACTTATGTAAATAATCAGGCCAAGTTTTTGAAAACTAGACATATTTTGCAAACAAATTAGTCTTAATTTGGCTATCTTTGATAACAATTAAAGTGATTTTAGAGAAAAAAATTATGTTTCAGTAGCATACTTTTGTAGATATTAGATTCCATTACTGGCCATTGCCTTTGAGGTTTTGTTATTTACTTGTAAGCTGGACTAGATCTTGAATTCTTCTAGTCTCCTCAAATATCTGGCTACAAGTCTTTCAACTAATATTTCCAATTTTTTCCCATTCTTTGACTTGGGATCATTGAGAACTAAAACTGCCCTTCCCCCTGAATTCCTGCAAACTGAAGCTAGATGATTTGTTATAAACATCAGAAAAATTGCCACAATAGCTCACATGTAGACAACGGTGTTCATGCCCGTTGCTGAATGGACCACAGAGAAAGTTTACCAGCACATCTAATGACATCGTCAGAAACATTCAAACTGCAAACCAGGAAAACTGGTCAGATTGTCCTTACCTGTCCTCATTCCATCTGAAGATGCTTTCTAAACCTGACATTTAGAAATATTCTCAATTGGCAGTTTTCAGGACTCAGACACTAAGTTTATAATTTGCTTTTACCATTAACTTTTGTTTTTCTTTAGTTTACTTGATTGTTTTGCTTGCACAATAGAGACCTAACTTTGGGAGCCCACTGGCAAGACTGCTTCCCAAAATTAGACTACTCTAACTGAACTCATCTATTCTCAAGACTGACACTGGTTCAAGGAGATTTGTCAACTTAATTTCTGGACTGTGAAACTTCTTTTTTTTTTTTAAAGATTTTAATTTTTTACTTATTTATTCATGAGAGATGGAGAGAGAGAGAGAGACAGGCAGAGGGAGAAGCGAGCTTCCCTCAGGGAGTTCAATGTGGGACTCGATTCCAGACTCCAGGATCACGTCCTGAGCCGAAGGCAGACTCTCAACTGCTGAGCCACCCAGTCGTCCCTGGACTGTGAAACTTCTTATTTGAAGTTTCAAAGGCAGTACTACAGGGGAGGAGAATTTGTCACCCCCAAAATATGCCTCTTTGTCATCAGGATTATCTTAGGTTGGTTACTTTTAAGAAACTGCAGATTAAGAAAAGCTCTTTACCTCCTGCTCAACTGCCTTAGAAAGAGGTCCTATACCCCTTCTTCTCTAGGAAAAGAGCTATTGCTAGAAATACCTTCTTTACCTAAGAAATTTACCTTCATAACAGGGCAACATTTGCTTTTCAAACATCTCTCACTTTCCTGTAAATGGTCATCCTTCTCTTTCTATCCCCAGACTCCTATACCTTTCCTTGGCTCAGGATGGTCTACAAGCCTTTTTTTTTTAATAAAGATTATATTTATTTATTTGAAAGAGAGACAGAGAGAGAGAGGAGTGGGAGGGGCAGAGAGTGAGAGAGAATCCCAGGCCAACTCTCCTCTGAGCATGGAATCCAACGTTGGCCTCAGTCTCACAATCTTGAGATTATGACCTGAGCTGAAATCAAGAACCACCCAGATTCTATAAGCTTCAATTACCTGGTTGCCTTTTGGGTCTCATATTTTTATAGGGCTCCTATACATAAGAAATTTGTTTTTCTGCTATTAATCCAACTTAAATTAATTTAATTATCATCAGATCAGCCAAAGAACCTGAAGAGAAAAAAAAAAATTTCTGCCTTTGCAGAAGTTTCTAGAATTAATTATTATTATTATTCTGAATTAGATTGTCATAAGTTGAAATGCATATTGTAATACCTAGTACAAGCACTGAGAAAATAGCGAAAAAATATATAGCAAAAAGGAAAAAGAAAACCCAGAAGAATTAAAATGACACACTAAAAATATTTATTCAATATCTATTCAATACAATAAAAAAAATTATTCAATTTATTCAAAACAAGGAAGTAAGGGAAGAGGATAGAATTTTTAAAAATGAGAATAGGAGGCAAATAGCAAAATAGCAGATGTAAATCCAACCCGATCAGTAATTTACTAAATATGAATGACCTGCTATGATATTGTGATTTATAATAGGAAATATATATTTTGTCTTTGTCCATGGTTTTCAGTTCACAGATCCCAAAATTTTTGGAATTTCCTAAGTGATGAGAGCAACGGTGACATCTTTTTTGTGATCTTTTGTCCTCAATTCCTGAAAAACGCTTCAGAGCCATAAAAGTGAATTGGATGTCTTGTTATTCATAACATGCCCCTTTCCACCACCACTAAGTTTCTGTAAATGAGTTGACTTTTGAAATCCCCTAAAAATAGGGGATCTGGTTGCCAGGGTAACCAACCAGGATTAGAGGGCTGGAATTTTATGTCCCTGATTTCCAGGGAGGGGAAAGGGGCTGAAGATTGAATCATCAATGGCCCATGATTTAATCAATCATATCCATGTAATGACGCCTCCATAAAAACTCAAAAGGATGGGGTTTGGGGATCTTCCAGGTTGGTGAACCAGAATGCTTCCACATGTCATCATGTCAAGCCTCAAACCCCATGAGGACAGAAGCTACTCTGTGGGGGACTTAACTCTATATTTCTCTTTACCTGGCTGTTGATTTATATCCTTTAATATTCTTTGTAATAAACTGCTAACCTAGTGGGTAAACTGGTTTCCGAGTTCTGTAAGCCACATTAGCAAATTAATCAAACCCAAGAAGGGGGTCAGGAGAACCTCTGTTTTATATGCAGCAAGTCAGAAGCACAGATAAAAACCAAAGCTTGCAGTTGAGGTCTGAAATGGTGGGGGTGGTGGTGAGGGGGATGGAGGAGTGCGGGGCGGGGGGGGGGCAGTCTTGTGGGACTGAGCCCTCAGTCTGTGGAACTTGATGCTGCCTCTGGGTAGCTAGTGTCATAATCCAGTTGAATGGTAGGACACACAGCTGATGTCTGAGAATTGCTTGGTGATGTAGGAAAAACCCCGAGACATTGAAAGTGAGTACAGAATTGGGAGTAAACACTCCACTCAGAAGGCACTGATTGTCAGACTGAATAAAAAGGGCAAGACCAAATTCTTTGCTGTCTATAAGAAAAGTAACTTTGATTCAAAGAAGCAAGGAGATTAAAAGTAAAAGATGGTGGGTAGAACTCTAGTTTCAGCTATGACACGTAAAAAACTTGAATTCCTCATGTCCATCCCTTCAACAGGATAAAAGCTGAGCAAACCAAAAATAAGTGACTTTTCTAATATCTCCTGATATCTGCAGAGACAGGTCCATACAGAGAATCACAGCCTCAATCAGTTTACCTAAAGGGAAGCCACTATAGCCATAAAATGGTAGGAATACTTAAATGATAATTTTGATGAATTGCTAGAGGCTGAGTATGGATTTACCTGAGAGTAATAAGCTCCTGCAGGTGTATTTTCAGGAAAGCCCCCACATTTACATTACCTTTATCTTCAGGAACACCACCAAATTCTCAAGGTGAGGATCTGACAAAAACTTCTGCAAGTTTCGAGCAGAAGTGAAGAGAAAGTAACCATTTTTACATATAGGTAGAGTGTTCTTCATAACAAAGATCTACTCTGCAAAGACCAACTTTACCAGAGAATCTACCTGGGGAAAGCCAACTCCAGCTCCCTATAGACTTCCTGTTTCACCTAAAGGATACAAAAGAAGACAGAGAAAAACTTCTGAAGGTCATAGCCCAGAGACTCAGGCACACTGAAAAATCAAGATTGAATCATAAGATTATAGAAATCTTCTCTCCTGAACACTTCATCAGCACATCACAGGGCTCCAGTATCATAACAGCAGATTACAATGGAGAGAGCTGAAAAACAAGGATAGAGGAGGTAACTGAAGCTCCTGGGGACTGCAGGCTCAGTAAACACTACATATAGCCTAGCTCCTACCCAGATTGACATGAAGCCTCACACAAAAGGCCTGTTTACCTCAGTTCCTATTGCCTAATACATTATGTCTGCTTTCAACCAAAAAATTATAAGGCATGCTAAAGGGTAAGTAGAAACAGTCTGAAGAGACAGAGCAAGCATCAGAAGCAAACATAAATGTGACATAGATTTTGGAATTCTGAGGTATGGAATGTAAAATAACTATGACTAAAATGTTAAGGGCTCTAATGAAAAAGTGGGCAGTGTGCAAGAATGTGAACAGAGAAATAGAAATTCTAAGAATGGATCAAAAGGAATACTATAAATAAAATATCCTGTAACACAAATGAAGAATGCCCTTGATGAGCTCACCGGTACACTGGACACAGCTGAGGAAAGAATCAGTGAAAACGAAGCTAGGACAACAGAAACTTTCCAGACTGAAATGCAAAGAGAAAAAAATGAAAACAAAGGAAGAGAATATCTGATAACTGTGGGACAATTATAAAGAGTATAACATATGTCTAGTGGGAATACCAGAAGGAGAAGGAAGATGGAAAGGAGCAGGAGAAATTGAGTAATAATGGCTGAGAATTTTCCAATATTAATGACAGACATCAAGCTGCAGGAAACTCAGGGAATACCAAACAGGATAAATACCAAATTATCTCTACCAAGGCATCTCGAATTTAAACTTCAGAAAGCCAGGGACACCTGAGTGGTTCAGTTGGGTAAGCACCTGCCTTTGGCTCAGGTCATGATCTCCAGGTCCTGGGATCCAGCCCTGCGTGGAACTCCCTGCTCAGTGTGGAGCCTGTTTCCTTTCTCTCCCTTTGCCCCTCCCCCCTTCATGTGGGGCGTGCTCGCTCTCTCTCTCTCTCTCTCTCTCATAAATAAATGAAATCTTTAAAAAATAAAAATAAACTTCAGAAAACCAAAGGCAAAGGAAGTCTTCAAAGAAGTTAGGGGGCAGGGTAGAGGAAGGACATCTTACCTATAGAAGCACAAGAATGAAAACTGGATTGGACTTCTCATTACACACCATGTAAACAAGAGAGTAGAGTAAAATATTTTAACAGTTGAAAGAAAAAAAACCCACCAACCTAGAATTCTATGTCCAACAAAGTTTTCTTTCAAAGGTGAAAGAGAAATAAATACTTTCTCAGATAAAAACTGACAGATTTTATTACTAGTAGGTCTGCCGTGCAGGAAGTTTTTTATTTTATTTAATTTTTAGGACTTATCCATTTATTTTAGAGACAAAGATAGAGAGTCCATGAGCAGGGGGAGAGTCAGAAGAAGTGGGAGAAGTGTGGACTCCCTGCACAGTGGGGAGCATCACATGTGCCTTGATCCCCTGACCCTGAGATCACGACCTGAGCCAAAACCAAGAATTGGATGACCAGCTAAATGAGCCACCCAGGAAGCCCTAGGAAATGTTTTAAAAGAAACTCTTCAGAGAGAAGGAAAATGACATAGTTTAGAAACTTGGATCTATGTAATCAAAGGAAGAATATCAGAGAAGAAATAAGTGAAATATTAAAGAAAATTAATAATTAAAAACTTAAAAATAATAAAATTAATCCTCTTACTTTTGTTATTCTTAATTGATCTAATAGAAGGTATTTGTTCAAAGTAATAATAGTTATGATATACAGGGTGATTACAGCATTTGGCCAAGTGAAAGACAGCAATATTGTAAAGGATAGAGGGAGGAATTGAGAATAGTAAATGTAGAACTATTTGAAAGTAGATTTATATTAGTTGTAAATATATATTGTAAACTTTAGGCTAAGCACTAAAATATTTTAAAAGTAAGTATAATTGGGGGCACCCAAGTTAAGCGTCTGCCTTTGGCTCAGGTCATGATCACAGGGTCCCTTGAGTGAATCCTGTGTTGGGCATCCTGCTCAGGAAAGAATCTACTTCTCTCTCTCCTTCTGCCTTTCCTCTTGGCTCATTCTCTCTCTCTGTCAAATAAGTAAATAAAATATTTTTTAAAAGTATAACTGATGTTCAGACAGGAGGGAAATGGACTATTATAAAATTCTCAATAAAGAACCAAGAGAAGGCATTAAAAGAAGAGAATTAAAAAAAAAAACAAGCACAACAAATATAAGACAGTTATAAATGTGGTAGATATTCACTTAAAGTGTGAATATGAAATACAGAAATAAAAGACAAGAGATTGCCACAATGGATAAAAACATAAGACCTAACTGTCTATAAGAAACCCATTTTAAATATGAAGACACACGGGACGCCTAGGTGGTTCAGTGTTTGAGTATTGGCCTTCAGCTCAGGGAGTGATCCCTGTCTGGGATCAAGTCCCGCACTGGGCTCCCTGTGAGGAGCCTGCTTCTCCCTCTGCCTATGTCTCTGCCTCTCTCTGTGTCTCTCATGAATAAATAAATACAATCTTTAATAAAATGAATATGAAAACACAGATAAGTTAAAGAGGTGAGGTAAGAGAGATATCATTTTCAAATCAAAAGAAAGCTATATTAGTTATGTTAATATCATACAAAATATATTTAAAACAAGATAAAAAGATAAATTATTAGTGATTAAAAAAAGAACATTATATAATAGTAATAAAAGGGTCAATTCCCTTAGAAGACACAATCCTTAACATGTATACACCTAACAACAGAGTATCAAAATAAGTGAGGCAAAAACTGATAGAACTGCAAAGAGAGATAGACAAATCCACTGTTGTAACTAGAAACTTCAAACTCCTCTTTCAGTAAATGATGGGTTCAGCAGACACAAAAATAGGATATAGCTGAACTGAATAGCACAATTAATCAACTGGATCTAATTGACATTTATATAATACTTTATCCACCAAGTGTAGAATACACATTCTTCTCAAATTCACATGGAATATTCAGCAAGATAGATAACATTTTAAACCTTTAAACAAACCTTAACAAATTTAAAATAGAAATCATACGAAGTATGTTCTCACCACAATGAAATTAAACTAAAAATCAATACCAGAAACATGGCTGGAAAATCTCAAAATCTTTGGAGAGTAAACAATACATTTCTAAATGAAAGAAAGAAAAGAGAAATTTAAAAATATTTTGAACTAAATTAAAATGAAATACAGTTTATTCAAATGTGTGGAATGCAGTAAAAGCAGTGCTTGCAGGAAAATTATAGCATTGAATGCATATATTACAAAAAGAGAATGATCTAAAATCAATAACCTTAGGAAACTAGAAAAACAAGAAGAAATTAAATCTGAAGAAAAAAATATTAATAAATGAAGATGAAAGGTCCATGGATTGGAAGACTCATTGTTATGATGTCATTCTATCTAAATTGATTCATAGAATGGACTTATTAAAATCTTGTCAGGCTCTTTGGTAGATATGACATGTTGAATCTAAATTTTCAGGGAAGTACAAAAGGCCTAGGGTAACCAAGACAATTTTGTAAAAGAAGAAAAAAGTGAAAGAAGTTACACTACATGATTACAAAACTTATTAGACATTTCACTAATCAAGGCAATGTGGTATTGACATTAAGATGGACATATAGAGGGATGCCTGGGTGGCTCAGAGGTTGAACGTCTGCCTTCGGCTCAGGGCATGATCCCAGGGTCCTGGGATCGAGTCCCACATCGGGCTCCCCACAGGGAGCCTGCTTCTCCCTCTGCCTGTGTCTCTGCCTCTCTCTTTGTGTCTCTCATGAATAAATGAATAAAATCTTTAAAAAAAAAAGATGAACATATAGGTTATTGGACCAGAATTGAGAGCCCAGAAATAAAACCTTAAATTTATAGTCAATTGATTTCAACTAGAGTAATAAGATAATTCAGTGGAGATATGATCATCTTTGCAACAATAGGCTAGGATAGGGGATAGCCATATGCAATAACATGAACTTGGATCATTCTCTCACATCATATACAAAAATTAATTCAAAATGCATCATAGTCAAAAAGAAATCCTCATGCACCAGTGGGAATGCAAACTGGTGCAGCTACTCCAGAAAATAATATGGAGGTTCCTCAAAAAGTTAAAAATAGAACTACCCTATGACCCAGCAATTGCACTACTAGGTATTTACCCAAAGGATACCAAAATACTGATTCAAAGGAGTACATGCACCCAGGTATTTATAGCAGCATTATCAATAATAGCAAAGCTGTGGAAAGAGTCCAAGTATCCATCAATTGATGAATGGATAAAGAAGATGTGGTATAGTATATATATATATATATATATATATATATATATATTCCATTATGATATTCCATTGTGTACATCCCATTATAATATTCCATTGTGTGTGTATATGTGTGTGCATATAAATATACATATATATACATATATACATATATATAATGAAATATTACTCAGCCATCAAAAAGAATGAAATCTTGCCATTTGCAATGACGTGGATGGGGCTAGAGTGTACTATGCAAAATAACTTAGATATGCTAAGCAAAATAAGCCAGGAAAAGAAAAATACCATATGATTTCACTCATTTCATTTCACATATGAATTCACTATGTAGAATTTAAGAAACAAAACAGATGAAATAGGGAAAAGGAAGTAAAAATAAAATAAGATAAAAACAGAGAGAGAGGCAAACCGTAAGAGACTCTTAACAATAGAGAACAAACTGAGGATTGCTGGAGGGGAGGTGGATGGTGTATGGGGTAAATGAGTGTTGAGTATTAAGGAAGACACTTGTTCTGATGAGCATTGGGTATTATATGTAAGTGGTGAATCAGTAAATTCTACTCCTGAAACCAATACTACACTATATGTTAGCTAATTTGAATTTAAATAAAAACTCGGAGGGAAAAAAATGCATCATAGTCCTAAGTATAAGGGCTAAAACTATGAGACTTTTCAAAGAAAATGTAGATGAAAAATCTTTGAGAAATCTTGTGAAAGTCTTCATGGCTCCCAAATAGAAACTGTAAAAAAAATGGACAAATCGCACTTTACTAAAATTAAAAATCTTTGTGCTTCAAGAAACTTCAACAAAGTAGAAAGTCTAGTCATAGAATATGATAGAATATTTATTAAAATATATATCTGATAAAGGACTTCTATCCAGAATATGAAAAGAACTTTTATAACTCCATAAGAGACAAACAACCTGATTTAAGAATAGGTAAAAGACTTGAATAGGCAAGGAAAACATAAAGAGCTAATAAACACATGAAAAGGTGCTCAACATCATTAGTCGTCAGGGAATGTAAATTAAAATCCTAATGTGATGCCACCATAGACTCACTAGACTGCTTTATTCAAGAAGATGGTATTGCTAAGGGTATGAAAAAGTAGGAACCCTCACATATTTCTGGCAATAATAAAAATACTTTGAAACCCTGTCTGGTTGTTTCTTTAAATTAAATATAAGCTGGGGTGCCTGGTTGGCTCAGTCAGTAGGGCATGTGACTCTTGATTTGGGGGTTGTGTGTTCAAGTGCACATTGGGTGTAGAGATTTCTTAAAAATAAAATCTTAAAACAAATAAATTAAACATAAGCTTACCCAGCAATTTCACTCTAAGGAATCTATCCAAGAGAAATGAAGACATGTCCACACAAAGACAGAAGTAGATGTTCCTGGAAGTATTGTTCATAATGGCCCCAACCTGGAAATAATCCCAATGTCTATCAGTTGGTAAATGGTTAAACCCAATATCGTATATCCATACAATGGAACAATATTCAGCAATAAAAAAGGCATGAAATACCAGTACATGTAACAACATGGATGAACCTAAAAAAAATCATGCTTAAATAAGCCAGACTATATATGTTATGAGTCATTTTATAGAAAATGTCCTGGAAAGGCAAATTATCGAGACAGAAAATAGGGCAGTGGATACCTGAGGCAGGGTATTGGAATCATTATTGACTGCATGTAAACTCAATAGAGTTTTTAGGATGCTAGCAATGTTCTAAAACTGGATTGTGATGGTTGTAAAACTCTATAAACTTATTAAAATAACTAAATTGTATACTCATAATGAATGAATTTTTTTAAAGATTTTATTTATTTATTCATGAGAGACACACACAGAGAGAGAGAGAGAGAGGCAGAGACACAGGCAGAGGGAGAAGCAGGCTCCATGCAGGGAGCCTGATGTGGGACTCAATCCTGGAACTCCAGGATCATGCCCTGGGCCGAAGGTAGGCACTAAACTACTGAGCCACCCAGGGATCCCCATAATGAATGAATTTTAAGGTCTGTAAATTAAACCTCAATAAGTCTATAACAAAAGGAAATCTGATGCTCAGTACTGATTCAACAATAGAGACATGACCTTTGGAAGATCAAAGCCCAGAGTGAGAAGCCCCTTATCTGTCTAGACAACATCATCTCACTGTGACACAAACTCCCTGTCCTCTCCAGACTGCACCTGGCCCTAGCCAGAGCTGGTCTTATTCAGGTCCTGTCCTTCCCTCCTGCCCATTGCCCCCATGGACTAAGATGCTGCCTCCAGCATCTCTGGAATAGTGTGCCAGCTTCCAGCCATCTGCTCAACACTTATCAGTATCACAACGTAGAGATACTTCTGATACCAGTCATAGTCCATAGGTATTTTAAACGTAACAAAAATCAATTCTTGCCTATAAAAAATAAAAAAGAACTGAAATGTGCATAATATACACATATGTTGGATGATACTGTCTGCCCTATCAAGAATACCTACAAGCTTTTAAAACACGTGTGATGTTTATTTACCAAAAATGAGTGTGTCCAGAAAACCTAGGTGAACGATGAAAGGTGAAGATGTAGCACATCAGTGTCTGAGATGTGGAGTTTTACTTGAGTGACACATCTGTGAAGGAAGAGAAGGTTGACATCATCATTTCCTCTGCCAACTTTGTTTGCTGGTTTTGTTTTTCTTTTTCTTTTTCTTTTTTTTTTTTTTTAAGGAAAGTATTTCTTCGGGGCTGCAGCTGGCTGCCTCCAAAGAGAGATCAAACCAGCACATTTCCTGCTCTTGCCTTTCTCTTTTACTCTGGACCCAGCCACCAGCTGAGTTTTTCAGGGCTCGAAAATGCCTTAACCGCTCATTTTATGTTTCCTTAACTACTCATTTCTTGATTCTTATTCATTTTCCAACAGATGTTTATTGAGCTCCTATCAGGTGCAAAGGGCTGTTTTAGATGCCATGGGGGATACAGAGAGAGCAAAGAATGACCTGCCCTTAGATAGTTCACAGTCTAATTAAAGCAAGAGGTAGATAAGGTATGTACTCAAATAACTAAACTATTAGGTAACATGTGATAACAGAGATACAAACTGAGCTATCATTGAACAAGGGGAGAAGTATTTTATTTTATTTTTTAAAAGATTTTATTTATTTATTTGAGAGAGAGAGAGAGAGACCGTGAGAGAGATCATGAGTGTAGGGGAGGGGCAGGGGGAGAGGGAGAAGCAGGCTCCCTGCTGTGCAGAGACCCCCCCCACCCACCCACCCAGCCCGACTGGGGCTGGGTCCCAGGACCCTGAGATTATGACCCAAGCAAAAGGCAAACTCCCCAGGTGCCCCAAGGGGAGAAGCATTTTAGCTGGAACATACAGGAGAGTCTTTACAGAGAGCTACTGAAATCAGGCATTAGGAATGAATATAACTTTGAGCCGCAGAGCTAAAGAAATATGGGAAATTTAAGTATAGGGAAGGATATGTGCCTGGAAGTAGCGGTTTTTAGAAATGGGAAAGCACAAGGTGTATTTGAGAGAAAAATAGTATCATTTTGTTAAAATGCGCAATATGTGTTGGGGAGCAGTAGCAGATGTTTCTATAAATATAAGTTAGGTCAAATCATGAGGGAGATTGAAGCCTCATGAAGATTTTAATTCATCTCCAGACAGGCTGTATTAACCTTCTCACGACTCAGGGCATGTAAGTAATGGAGGCACAGACTCAGTGGCTCTATCTTGGAAAGATCCTGAAGCTATTTGAGGAAAACGTCCTGGATGATCACAAAAATATGGATGGTTTTATGAATGGCCTTTAGGCCCCATCCAGTCTGAGGCTGTAGAGTTTGGCGGTCCCGGGGAGGCCATAAGCAGAAAATGAACTCTTCCCCCTTTTGGTGCCTTGTGTAGCCAGAATTATGTCTGGCTCATGAAGGAACGATCTGGCCCCTGAAGAGGTGCCAAGGGATGATTTGCTCAGCAGTCAGTCTGTTCTGGAGCTCAGAAAATGAGGATGGCCTTTGCACAGCACATGGTCCCTGCGGGTGGTTGTTTCTGCCTCGTGTCTTAAGTACCAGGTGGCCTGGTCACCACTGCTGGTACCGTGGCAGGCAAACCTGTGGTGTGTGCCCATGCTGCTTTAAGATCTGTCCGGTCACTGTTCATTCCACTGTTTACACAGAATCTTAAATAATACCCCATGGAGGAACAGTGCAGCCCCAGGCAGAATGTCAGAGGATTTCAAGAAGGCTGACAAACATGCCAATCTGTACCAGCTCTTACTCTGAGGGTTGTCCCTGAGACGACTTGGGTCGCTGGTGCCGGGCATACAGAACAACTGCTGAGGCCAGATGTCCTACATTAGAAGCAGAAGGCAAAAAGGAGAGAAGTGGTTCACATATATATCAGAAGGAACAGAGAGGTGGGAAATGGAATAAATCAGACGACTCACTTGTTAAGATATCAGGGGAGATGAAGGTAGGAGGCTAACACTGTCATTAAAACAACAGAACGGGGGCGTCTGGGTGCCACAGTCAGTTAAGCCTTCAACTCTTGTTTTAGCTCAGGTCCTGATCTCAGGGTCATGAGATGGAGCCCGTGTTAGGCTCAGTGCTAAGTGCTGAGGGTGGAGTCTGCTTCAGATTCTCTCTCTCCCTCTCTCTCTGCCTCCCCTTCTGCTCCTCCCCCTGCCTGCTTACACTTTCTCTCTCTCTAAAATAAATAAATAAATAAAATATTCAAAAGAAAAACCCATTCTGTTTTGCAAAAGGCAGTGCCTTCTTCCTGCAGCAGTGCCTGGAATAACCCCGAAAGGGAACATGATGAGCTTAGGTGCTGGCTGTGCGGGTGGAGAAGCAAACTGAGCCGAGGTGGAGACAGGGAACAGCCAGCACTGAACATGCCACAATCATTCTGAAGGCTTTAGCTGTTGCAATTGGAAGCAGAGTTCAAATTCAGGGCATTCAGTGGATTTGATTACCTGCACTTTCCTGGGTTCTTTTTCTGGTTCAGACACTTGACATGCCATCTTTACCCCGGGTACCTTTTTCCTCAGCAGAACTAAATGACCTCTGAGGTCCCATCTGTCTTTAAGACTGTCCATTTCTTTCAGGACCTTTCACTGCCCAGGCTCAGAGTACACTAAGGATCTGGGGAAAAAAGTTCAAGTGGCTCAGGGGATCTTAAATGTTTTGAAATCAAAAGACTTTATATTCAAAAGTGAGAAAAAATTGCAGAATCCTGGTCAGACAGTTAAATTGGGATATTCACTTTCTGGCATCTTCTTTGATTGGATTACACACACACAACACACACACAACATTTCTAAGGGTAGGAGAGGAGACAAGGAACTTAGGAGTAGAAAAAGTCAGTATATCTGTTAAATATCTTAATACGTGCCTGAATTGCAAAACTTGAATTTCAAATGAAAACATCTACAATCTAATTCTACTTGTAAAATTATCTTGGAGCCCTAGCCAATTCTACAGATCAAGTCATTGTTTTTCTTAATCCTTTCCAGGCTCACAGCTCCTACACATGCCTGGTTCATTTTTGCTCCTCCTTCTGAATTTTGCATTCCATCAATGGCATCATTATCCACCCAGCCAAGAAATATCTTTTACCCCTCATCCCCACCCCCACCAAGTCTTGCTTGATGCCACCTTCTTCATGTACGTTGATTGAAACCTCTTCTGTTTCCCATCCTGTCACCGATTTAGTTCAAGCCCTCGTAATTGCTCATCTGCACTGTTGCCACGCCCCCCTAAATCACCCAGGTTCAATTATTCAAGATATGCCTTTTGCACTAAGGCTCTTATTTAGACCCTGAGAACGCATCAGTGAGTAAGAGAGCAGTCCCTAGTCTCGTGAAGCTTCTATTGTAGTGGGAGAGCCAGACAAGAAAGCCACTAAACAAAATGCATGCATATCATGATGAGTTCTAGGAAGAGAATAAACAGAGAGATGTGAGTGAGAGAAAGAGCAACCAAGAGCAGAGAGCAGCTGGCTCTAGAAGAGGAAATGTGGGAGCTAAGGAGGAGAAGAAGCCAGCCTTGCCCCACCCCAAGCATTCCAAGAAGAGTAAGTACAAAATGTTGGAGAGACTAAGGAACAGGGAGGCTAGAATTTAGTGAGCATGAGCTACCAATTCAGAGTAAGGCAGGTGAGACCAAATAACAGAAAGCCTTTTTGTCCTCAGATTGGAGTTGGGGATTTTTTTTTTCTAAGTGCAATGGGTACTGATGGATAGCTTTTAAGCAGAGGGGTAACATAATCTGACTTATGTTTTAGGAAATCCCTCCGATTAGCATAAGGTCAGTGGACTGGGATGGGGGTCAGGTGAAAGTAAGAGAGTATTGTGCAGTGTTGCACTACTACAATAGTGCAAATGAAGGGTCGTGGTGGCTTGAACTAGAGTGATGGTGGAAAAGATGGAGAGAAGTAGATGGATCTGGGATGTACTTTGGTGACACTGCAGACTTGATGGGTTGGCGAGAGGCATGAGGGGAAAAGAGTGTGTCTAAGGGGATTGTTTGGTAGCTGATCAGATGGATGGTGGTGACATTTACCATAATGGGAAAGGCAATGGAAAGATTAGGTTCCAGAAGCCAAGTGGAGTAAAGTTTTTAGGTATCAGCTGCTGCAGGTCAGAGAAATATCTGGACTGGGGACATAAAATTGAGAGTCATCACTCCATAGGTCCTGTTTAAAGCAGTAGGACTAAGTAGGATCACCTGAAACAGCAGCAGTGGAGCAGGGTATAGCTAGAGAAGGAAAGAGAAGGGGGAAAAAGAGAAAGCCCAGGACTGATGAACCTTGAGATCCTCCAGTTGGCAGAGGCCAGGAAAAGGAGGGAGGGGGATCCCCAGGTGGCTCAGCAGTCTCTGCCTCTCTCTCTCTCTCTCTCTCTCTCTCTCTCTGTCTCTCATTAATAAATAATTAAAAAAAAAAAAGAAGAAGAAGGGAGGGATCCCTGGGTGGCGCAGCGGTTTAGCGCCTGCCCTTTAGCCCAGGGCGCGATCCTGGAGACCCGGGATCGAATCCCACGTCAGGCTCCTGGTGCATGGAGCCTGCTTCTCCCTCTGCCTGTGTCTCTGCCTCTCTCTCTCTCTGTGTGACTATCATAAATAAAAAAAAAAATTTAAAAAAAATAAAATTAAAAAAAAATTAAAAAATAAAAAAAAATAAGGGAGAGTCAGCAACGGAGGCTCTAATATTCACAGCCCCAATCTATCCTGCACATGGAGGCCAGAGTGATCTCTACAACACTCAGATCTGATCCCATTTCTTCCCTTCTTAAAACACTATGAAATTCTTTATGTTCTGTCAGGAAAATATGCCCCTTTACATGGCCCACAAGTCCCTTCACAATCTTAACCTAACTTTCCAGGTTCATCTTCTCACATCTAGCACTTTAAAATTGTGTCATGATTATTTGGATGTAATTTAAGGAGAAGGACTATCATTAACTCTGCATTTCCAATGCTTTGCACATAGTAAATGATCAATAACATTCATTGAACAAAAGGGGGGAAGGGAGAGAGGGAGGGAGAGAGGGAAGGAGGGAGGGAGGGAGGGAGGATTATTCTTTGTGTGAGAAACTTCACAAAAAGAACACAAGACAACTAACGCCCATGCCATCTTCTTGGCATTTTTGGAAACTAGGAATCTGAGCCAGAATGAGAAGATCGCCATCTAGAGGTAGAAAGATACAGAAATGGACCCATTCTGAAGCTTTTCCAGAAATACAAACCACTGAACCTATACCAAAAAACCTTTTACCTTTTTAAGAAGCCAATTAATAACAACAATATCTATGAATCAGTTAACAAGGAAAAGTATTTCTCAAATTCCTCATGGGAAATTTCGGAAGAAA
Organism: Nyctereutes procyonoides; assembly: GCF_905146905.1. Lineage (NCBI taxonomy): Eukaryota > Metazoa > Chordata > Mammalia > Carnivora > Canidae > Nyctereutes > Nyctereutes procyonoides. The sequence continues at coordinate 5,034,840 of NW_026575028.1, forward strand.
ACACCGAGTCTCCCGATCTCCAAACTTATAAGGTGCAAATTGCTGTTTGTCTTTTACAACAGAGCTGAAATATTGGCGACTTTGTGCAATTGGATGTTGAGAATTTAGTAGGAGATTCTAACCCATTTCATATATCAAATCATACCCTATTATATCAGTGATGAGATGACACCTCCCTGCTTGGGGAAGTCAACTGCTCCCACAAAGACAGCACGTCGGGAGAAACATTCATGACGAAAGACCACGGCCCTAGTTGTGGGCACCATGACTCCTGCAATAATGAGTGACTAATGTCTCAGAGCTTCACACATCTCTGAAGTTCCTAACAAACCTGATGAGTGACAGCGGCAATCAGCAGCTCTGCTGATCAACTGGAAGTTGTCAACCAGCAATTGTTATCATTTGAGTAGTTCTGTTTTACGATTTAACAATGGGTGGAGAAAGCGCTGGCATGTGGATTGCAATTTAAACACTGTGCTGTACCCACGTGAATTAGCACTGCAGAGGATATTTTTATGTTCCTGTTTTTATTTGAGCCCTATTGTTTCAAAAAACATAAAGGTTTGGTTTGGGTAGGCAGATTCCATTTGCTTATTTATAAAGGACCAACTTCCACAGTGCTCCATGGCTCAGTTAAAACCTCTCAGTAGCACATGTAATTGAAAGAAGAGTGGAACGAGAGTGGAAAAGCAGAATTCTTATCCCAGCCGTGTTGAGCTCAGGCAAGTCCTATATTTTTTTTATTTAAACATTGGATTTGTGAAATGTGAAATCTGTGCGTATTTTGGGGGGGTATTCACTGCATTCTCCTCTTAGATTTTTGGGAAGAACAAATGAAATAATGCATATGAAAGCATTTTTTAAGTTTCTAAGAACATTTTCCTGCGGTATAATTTACACACAATGAGATGCACAAATCTTAAGTGTATAGTTCAATTACTTTGACAAACATATGCACCTGTGTAACCCACACTTCAAAATACAAAATATTACCACCACCTTCCAAAAGGTTACTTTAGGCCTCTTCCCAGTCAGGACTCCCCAGCCCCTCTTTCATGGTCAACCACATCTCTGATTTTTTTCACTGAATATGATTTTTTTTTTGCCTATTCTAGAACTTAAAATAAATAGGGTAATACAGTATGCATTCTTGTGTATCTGGTTTCTTTCATTCATCATAATGTCTGTGAGATTTATCCATGCTGTTACATATATCTGTAGTTTCTATCTTTTTTAAAAAAAGATTTATTTATTTATTTATTTATTTATTTATTTGAGAGAGAGGGAGAGTATGTGCACACATGTACATGAACACAAGTGGAGGCGGGGCAAAGGGAGAGAATATCCAGGCCGACTCCCACTGAGCTTGAGCCCTACCAGGGCTGGATCCCATGACGCATGAAATCAGGACCTGAATCAAAACCAAGATGCTCAACCGACCAAGCCACCCAGGTGCCCCTGTATCTTTTTACTACTGAATAATATGCCAGTATTTATGTATTCTCCATTTTAAGAGTGCCATTTGATGAGTTTTGACAAACGTGTATACCCAGTAACCACCACCACAGGCTAGATAGAACATTTCCATTACCTCCCAAAGTTCTCTCATGCCCCTTTACCATCAACCTCTTCTCACACCATGACCCTCAGCACTACTGCTCTGCTTTGTATCACATTAGTTTTGCTTTTCTAGAATTTCATATCAATGGAATCATACAGGGGCACCTGGGTGGCCCAGTGGTTGAGTGTCTGCCTTTGGCTCAGGGCGTGATCCTGGGGGTCCTGGGATTGAGTCCCGCATCAGGCTTCCTGTGTGGAGCCTGCTTCTCCCTGTGCCTCTGTCTCTGCTTCTCTCTGTGTGTCTCTCATGAATAAATAAATAAATCTTTTAAAAAACAAATAAATGGAATCACACACTGTAATCTTTTGTGTCTGCTTTGGCTAACCGTAATGTTTCTGAATCCATTTACAGGGTTGCAATGTATCAGTAGTCTTCTGATGAATGACTACATCATACTTTGTTTATCCACTAACTGTTTCAGGTTTCCTATGTGGGACTATTATAAAGAAAGCTGCTGGAAAAATTCATATTCAAGAGTCTTTGTTGTTGACATATGTGTTCATTTCTGTTGGGTACACGTATGAGAGTGGGATTGCCAAAGTCTTATAGAAGCGCTGTAAGAAACTACCATACTAGGATGCCTGGATGGCTAAGCAGTTGGGTGTCTGCCCTCAGCTCAGGGCATGATCCCGGGATCCAGGATCGAGTTCTGCATTGGGCTCCCTGTGGGGAGCGTGCTTCTCCCACTCCCTGTGTCTCAGCCTCTCTCTGTGTCTCTTATGAATAAATAAATAAAAATTAAAAACTACCATACTGTTTCCAAAGTGGCTGTATCATTTTTGCACTCCCACCAGGAATGTATGAAAGCTCCAGTTGCACCACATCCTTGTCAACACTTCATATTTCCAGGGTCTTTAATTTTGCCCTATACACAGTAGGTGTGTAATGGCATCTCACTGTAGCTTCAATCTGTATTTCCTTAATGATGAAGTAATGTTGGACATTTTTTCATGTGCTTATTTGCTATTTATATATTTTCTTTGGTGAAATGTCCATTTAGGCCATTTGCATTTTTGATTGAGTCATTTGTCTTCTTATAATTTAATTGAAAGAGTTCTTTTTTATTCTGGATATAAGTGTTTAATCACATGTTTTGATAAAACATGTTTTAGGCACATGTTTTGCAAATAGCCTTTGATTTGCCCTTTTGTTTTCTTGACACTATCATTTCAATGGCAAATGTTTTACTTTTTTAAAAACATTTTATTTATTTATTCATGAGAGACAGAGACGCAGGCAGAGGGATAAGCAGGCTCCATGCAGGGAGCCCGACGTGGGACTCACGTCCTGTGTCTCCAGGATCCCGCCCCGGGCTAAATGTGGCACTAAACCACTGAGCCACCGGGGCTGCCCATGTTTACACTTTGATAAAGTTTAATTCACCAGTAATTTTCATCTGTATGTTGCGTCCTACCTGTACCTACCTACCCAGGGTGACAAAATGTTTTTCTTATGGTTTATTCTAAACTTTTAAAATTGTAGCTCTATGTTTAGGTATATAATATTGTGAGTCCTAGTTTATGTATAATGTGTCATGAGTCAAAGTTCATTTTTTTCCCTATGGCTAATTGTTCATTCCTATCAGTTAAAAAAGACTATCATTGAATTGGCAGATTTGACAAAAGTCAGTCATACTTTTGTGGGTATATTTCCATATATATATATGAGAGAGAGACAGAGAGAACATAAGTGGCAGGATGGGCCGAGGGAGGTGAGGGATAGGCTGACTCCCCACTGAGCAGGGAGCCTGACACAGACTCAGGTCTTGATCCCAGGACCCTAACATGACCTGAAATGAGGTCAGATGCTTAACCGACTGAGCTACCTGGAATTTCTTGTATATATTTATTCAAAATTACTTGATTACTGTAATTTTTAATATATCTTGAAGTCAGGTAGTGCAAACCCATGCAAATTTTCTGCTATTTCAAAATTGTCTTGACTACTCTTTTCTTTTTTTTAAAGTAGAGTAGGGCTTGAACTCACAACCTTGAGGTCAAGCACTGAGATCAAGAGTTGGATGCTTAATCAACTGAGCCACCCAGGCACTTGACTATTCTATGACCTTTGAGTTTCCATATAGATTTATTTTTATTTTTTATTTTTTAAAGATTTATTTATTCATGAGAGACACACACACAGAGGCAGAGACACAGGCAGAGGGAGAAGCAGGCTCCCTGCTAGGAGCCTGATGTGGGACTCAATCCCAGGATCTGGGATCACGCCCTGAGCCGAAGGCAGATGCTCAACCACTGGACCACCCAGGCATCCCTCCATATAGATTTAAAGATCAGCTTGATAATATTGTGTTGAATCTATAGAACAATTGAGGACAATTGACTTCTTAACAATATTGAGTCTTCTGTCAATAAATATCATTTTTTAGTGTAAAGGTCTTGTACATGCTTTTAAAATTTATTCTAAGTATTTCTTATTGTTTAACACTATTGTAAATATTTATTCTAATTTCCAATTATTCATTGCCAGTATATAGAAATACAATTGATATGTTTTGCAGTGTCCTTGTATTGTACAATCTTGCTAAACTCTAATTAGCTCTTCCATTCACTTTTTTGGGGGGTGGTATACAAGGTCATATCAACTATAAATAAAGATTGTTTTATTTCTTCCTTTCCAATTTACTTCCCTCTTTCCCTTCCTTTCATTTCTTTTTCTTACCTTACTATAATGCTAATGAGCTCCGGTATAATGTTGAGAAGTGAAAAAAGCAGATATTCTTGTCTTCTCTCCAGTTCTAAGAAGGAAGCACACAGTTGTTCACTGACAAATATGTTAGCTGTTGGTTTCTTATAGATTCATTAGTTTGAGGAAGTTCCATTCTATTCCTAGGTTGCTGAGAGCTTTTATTATAAATGAGTTTTGAGTTTTCCCAAATCCTTTCTCTGCATCTGTTGAGTTGATCATATGGTTTTCCTTTTCGTCTATTAATATAATGAATTACATTGCTTGATTTTGTCTATTAATGTGATGAATCACATTTAATCACATTTAATTTAATATTTCATTCTTGAGACAAACTCCACTTTGCCATGTTGTTTATTCTTTTTTATATTTTGCTAGATTTAATTCGCTAACATTTTGTTAAGGATTTTTGTATTTATGTTCATGAAGTACATTGTTTTGTAGCTGTCTTGTAATAACATTGCCTAGTTTTGGTATCTGAATAATGGTGAACCAATGAGTTAGGAAGCATTCTTTGTCTTCTGCTTTATAAAAGCATTTTTGTAGGATTGGTATTATTTCTTCTTTAATTATTTAATAGAATTCACCAGTGAAACCATTTGGGCCTGAAGTTTGTGGGCAGGTTTGAAATCACATATTTAACTTTTTAGATAGATATAGGACTTTTCTGTTTATCGATTTCTTTTTCAGAGGACTTTCTCAGTTTGTGTTTTTCAAGGTTTTCATTTCATTTAATTTCTTGAATATGTTGGCATACACATTTTCATAATATTCCCTGATTTCTCTTTTAATGTCTGTAGAATCTGTAGTGATGCTCCCTTTTTCATTCCTGCTATTGGTAATTTGTGTCTTCTCTCCTTTACTGATTGGGCTGCCTAGAGGTTTATCTAATTTTGATTTCTTCAAATAAAGATGCTCTAGTTTCATTGACTTTCTCTATTGCTTTTCTGTATCATTTTCTATCCTTTTGTCTTTATTATTTCCTTCTACTTACTTCAGGTTTAACTTGCTCTGCTTTTTCATAGTTTTGTAAAATGGAAAATAAGATTATTAAATTAAGACCTTTTTAATGTGATCATTCAATGTAATAAATCTTTTGATAAGTACTGTTTTAGCTGCAACTCAGAAATTTATGTATGTTTTCATTTTCATTCAGCACAAAGTATTTTCTAATTTTCTTTAATTTTTTTTTGACTGCAGGTTATTTAGAAGTGTGTTAATTTCCAACTATCTGGGGATTTTCCCAACATATTTATCATTTTTGTTGTGGGCAAAGAACACACTCTGTGATTTCAATAATTTTAAATCAATTGAGACTAATTTAATGGAGTAGTATATGGTACATCTTGGTAAATGTTCTATGTGGACTTCAAGAAAATGTGTATTGTGCTCTTGCTGGGTGGCATTTTTATATATATCAATTAGGTCATACTGGTTGATAGAGTTTTTCTATAGACTTACTGGTTATTTTCTAAATGTTTCATCAATTACGAAGAAAAGAATGTTGAAAAAAATTTTTTAAGATTTTTTTTAAATTTATTTATTCATAGAGACACACACAGAGAGGCAGAGACACAGGCAGAGGGAGAAGCAGGCTCCATGCAGGGGGCCTGACATGGGACTTGATCCAGAGTCTCCAGGATCATGCGCTAGGCTGCAGGCGGCGCTAAACTGCCTCATTGTATTCCACTTCTTTTTTCCTTTGTGTTATTGCTGTCATGCATTTTATTACTACATATTTTATTAATTCCATAATACAGTATTTTTATTTTTGCTATAGTCAATTGTTTTAAAGATTTAAAATATATGATAAAAGATCTTTTATATTTATCTATATACCTACCATTCTCAGCATCTTTACTTCTTTTTATTAATCCAAATTTTCATTTGCTGTCACTTGCCTTTTGCCTGAAGAACTTTGGTTAAGACCTCTCTTAATGCAGGTCTCTGGTGATGGGTTCCCTTGGCTTTTAATCAGATGAAAAAAAAGGTTTATTTTGTATTCATTTTTGAAAGATGGTTTCCCTGGCTATATAAATCAAGTTTGGGCTTTTTTTTTTTTTTTTTTTTTAAATCTTTCGGCATTTTAAGGATGGTGTTGTACTGCTTCTGGCTTGAGCAATTTATGACAAGAGGTGTGCTGTCATTTTGTTGTTCTGAACTACTGTGTCTTTTTGGGTTTTTTCTTACTCTTCTGACTGTTTTAAGATTTTTTTTTCTCATTCTATCACTTGTTATTGGAAGTTTAATATGGTGTTTTTAGTGCAGTCTTCCTTATGTTTACACCAATTGGGGTTTGTTGAGGTGCTTAGATCTGTGGATTTATAGTAGAAAAATATTGGTGTTATTTCTTTAAGTAGTTTTTCTCTTCTTTATTTTGGGATGCCAGTGACACATGTTTAGAATGTTTGATATTGCCCTATTCTTGATTTTTTAAAAGTTTTTTCTTGTTTTTTTAAAGTTTTTTTTGCATGTTTTGATTTCTCTTATTATGCTTTCAATTTCACTTTTTTTTTTGCTTCTATAGTTTCCAGTCTTATGTAGTATATTTTCCATTTCATTTATGCTTATCATCTCTAGAAGTTCTATTTGGGTCCTTATTATATATTTCATTTCCCTCTTCATTATGTTCATGTTTTTATTTACATGTGTCAGCATATTTATAATAGTTGTTCAAGGTCCTAATCTGTTAATTCCATTATCTTTCTCATTTAAAAAATCTATTTCTATTGGGATGCCTAGGTGGCTCAACAATTGAGCCTTTGGCTCAGGTTGTGATCCCAGAGTCCTGGGACTGAGTCCTGCATTGGGCTCCCTGTGAGGAGCCTGCTTCTCCCTCTGCCAGTGTCTCTGCCCCGGTCTGTGTCTCTCTCATGAAAAAATAAGTAAAATCTTTTAAAAAATCTATTTTTTATTGGTTTATTTTTCTTCTGGCTATGGGTCATATTGTCTTGCCTCTTTGGATGCCTGGTAATTTCTCATTGTATGACAAACATTGTGAATTGTATGATGTTGAGTTCTGGATTTTGTTGTAATCCTTTAAAGAATGTTGGATTTTTGTCCTAGAATATGACTAAGTTACTAGAAGATACATTTATTCCTTTACAGAATTACTTTTAAGTTTGATAAAGTGGGTCCAGAGCAAACCTCTACTTTAAAGGATGACTCTTCTAAGAACTCTGCCCAATGTCTGTATTGTATTGTATTCTAGTCTTTTTCCATTCTGGTGGATGGAATGGGAATTATCCCCAGCCTTGTATGAACTCTGAGAACTGCTTGATCTATTCTTTCTGGTGATAATTTCCTCAGCCTCATGGAGTTTTGCTCCACACAAATGTAGACCATTAGCTAAAGACTTGAGGAGACCCTGATGCAGTTGTCTGGAGTTACTCTGCACCACAAATTCTAGCTGCCTTGGCCTCCCCAAACTCTGAGCTCTGATCAACTTAATGAGAACACAGGACTTCCTTTGGATTTCTTTGATCTGCTTTGCAGGCTGGGTGATCAAAGTGCTCACCTAGTTTGTTTCTCTTCTTTCAGAAATCACAGTCCTATATTCCTTGTTGCCTAATGCCTTTTAATTCTTTAGGACAGGAAGACAGTTCCCAAAGCCATTGATATACATAAATTCTCATGATAGCCCTCTGAAATAGATATTATTATTATGCTCATCTTTATAAATGAGAAAACTGAACATAGAGGGATTTTAAAATCTCACCCAAATTCATAGCTGGTAAAGGTTACAGGTGGGATTTGAACCTAGGAAGTCTGGCCCATGCTCTTAAGCACTATACTATACTGCCCCTCAAGAAGTATTAGGAATATAAAAATCTCTAAAGCACTTAGATATTTAAAAAAGGAGTAGGATGTAGCCCTGATTTCAAATTTAAAGAAGAGGATGAATGGAAAGCGCCTACAGAATAGCTTGGGTCTTGACTCAGTCAGTGTGGGCCAGGTGCAGCTGTGGGGGTAGATGTTTTGTAAATACTAAGAGGCACCAATGCTTGGGTAGGCAAGTGGGTGAAGCATGCTTTCAATATAGAAGAATGCCCCTTGGACTGACCTTGGCCACATCGGCATTTCAAAGAGTGATGTGTTCAATTTGCCCAGCAAGGCCGAGAGTCAGCACTTTGCCAGACAGACATGATTGTCTAGAGAGCAAATCAGAGAGGACACTTTGCAATTAGAGAAGCTGCTATGGAAGCAGGAAAGTCAGGGTTCTATAGAAAAAGTCACTGCTGACAATATAGAACAGTCAGTATCTCACGACTAAAGTAGCAGACCTGATGCCTGACTTACTCTCCTTCACGTACACAGAACTGCTTCTATTTATCCTCCTCAGACTCATTCCTTCCTGGCAGTGAAGAGGGTCTTCACAGTTCAAGTCTATGCCCCTGCCTCTGCACACATCAGTCTTATACTCTCCAGAAATGTCACGGGTTCGGGAGGTAAATGATACTCTGCATGTTCAATGTTTATCACCATCCATTTGAAAGTCATAACAAAGGAGCCCTAAAAAGTGATCTATCCTGTAGTGATTGATTTTTGGTTTTACTCAGTTTCTTATAAAATGAATTTCTCAGCTCTATTAACTTTGTACCAGGTGTTTGCTCAGTTAAAAACCTCTCTGGTATTCTGCATATTTTTCCACAACAGGCTTCATAACACCTTGTCTTGCTTATCCAATACCTTGGCAGCAGACTGCATTTTACGGCTCCACTCCAAGAGATGTTTTCATGCAAACCTTCAGTTTTTTAGGAGCAAATGCCTTTCTTAGTCAATCTATCTTCCTTTTGCGTGATGATGTTTTGGGCTTCTTTCCACCATCGGGATGAAAAAAAAATGTACTTTCCATCTGCACCAGTTATTAATTTCATGTCTTTCAGCTCCAAACCCACCCTCTGTATCCTGCTTTATAATACAGGAGCTGGGCTCTACAGGCTCTATTTCTCTTTGCCAGCTGGCTTAATGTTAGGTTTTGACAATAGGAGGTGTGGGAGGGACAATGCAAGACTGGGGGAGAAAGGGTCTTTTTCTTCGCCTTCTGGTTTTCTGTTTTTCAGTGTAGCAGGTCACAGATCAAATGCAGTACCCCAGCAGTGTTTTATAGCAGTGGCAGGCTGCCCTTTGCAGCTCAATGGTGGGCATCTTCCACTCATTTCCCCATCACCATGCTGCAGGAGGCATGCTACTGTCACAGCCGGAAGCTCTCTCTGAGGTCTGAACACAGTCTTGCAAGGGCCTTTTCTCTTAGTTTCTAAATTTGTTCCTTGATTAGTTTTCCCTTAGTTCTCAGTGCAATAGCTGCTTCCTGTAGTTACTGCCTCCCTGGTCCTTAGTATTCTGTTGTACCCCTCTTAACAGTTAACCACCCTTTGTAGAGTTAACAAGTCTTTATTTAAAAATTTCCTGTTCAGATTTCTGCTGTGATTTATGTCTCCTGCCTGGACCCTGATTAATATACCAGTTTATAATTCATTTGTGTTTGATTTTTATTTTTGAAAGATGACAAGAACAAAGGACTCTATTTCATCAGGGTGGGTGTGTGTGTGCACACTCGCACACGTGCACATGTCTGTATGTGGTGATTTATCACAGTGGTTAAGAGCATAGGAACTGAAACTGAATTGGCTTTGCCACTTCCTAGCTGTGTGTCCTTGGGCAAATTGTCTTTTCGTGCTTGTGTTCTCATCTGTAAAGTGGGGATACCTAGGGTTGCTCGATAAAATACAATCTATCCAGGTTAAATTTGAATTCCAGATGAATGACAAATAATTTAGTATAAGCATGTCCTGAATATTGCATGAGCATCCATTTTGTATTTTATTTGCTAAATCTGACAATCCTAATACCACATCATAAAAGGTCAAATGAGTGATTATGTGTGAAGGATTTGGAACAAACTTCGCAGATGACAGTCACGCCATAGTCATTCTTTTGCTTGTGTTACAGTAGATCAGCACCCCTTCTCAGGGACACTGCATGAATTGTAATGTTCCTGCTATATTTATTGTTCCCCTTAACGGCATTGTCCACAGCCCCCCACCTTCCATCCTTCAAAGCCAGGCAATCTTTTTGGTAGGTGTAGCTACTGGTGAGATCAGCATGTGCCTCTTACTCTGGGCAGCCCCATCTCAGGTTGGGCATCATCAGTCTATGGGGCAGCCTGTGAAAATGGTGCTGGCCACTAGGGTAGTAGGAATGAGGTAAGGTAATCCGAACTGATGCAGAATACAGAGGAGATGGCTCAGTGAGGATCGAAGGGAAGAAGCACAGATATGCAGAGATGAGAAAATTCATCATGAGGGGAACTTTGAAGCAGAAAGGGGGCGGGCATCTTGAAATGCTGAAATCCTGCTATGTTTCCTCTTTCTAGTCCTCAGGCAACCCTACCATGAACACCCTTTTTCTCTTGAGCTAGAAGTGAGTTTCTGCTCCTTGCAGACAAACCAACACTCACAAGCACACAGATGCACACACACACACAGTCTCTCTCTCTCTCTCTCATACACACACACACACACACACACACACACGCACAATCAAATACATGAACATCACTACTTCATTTAACAAATTATATTTTGGGTGCTCTTAGGGGAGGGAGGTAGAGATAAAAAGTTGGGGAACACCATCTCCCTCCTTGAAGACACAGTGTCTGGAGGATTGGGAACAGGAGAAGGTAAGGCATAATGGACTCCTCAGCAAATGTCAGAACTGAGGTATGTGGAAAACATAGTCCACTAATGTACTTGGTAGGAATTTCCAGTTCATCAGCTGGCAGAGTTAATATTTTCTGAAAAATATATTCTCATACTAGGAAAAATATGAGATAGGACAAATTTTTCTTTTCCTTCTAGGCATTGAACTACATCCAATTTTTGGTGTAATGTGAGTATTCCAGAGATTATAAGCATGGAAAGATAGAAGGAACACAGAAAACTGAAAGCCTCAGGCAGCAGGAGAAGCAAGACATTCTATAGTTTAGGGCAATATGAATGCAGACATGATAGTCTTTAAAGTGCATAAATGCATAATTACTTATAAATTCCATGCACAGTTGCATATCTGCACATGTATACATGCATAAAAATATATATTGAAGACATACTGAAGTTTGGTGGATCTTCCATAGGTGTAATGCTTGCATCACAGCTCTTTCCCAGTAGATCACAGAATCATGTTTTCTATGGTATCTAAATATTGGGAACTGATAAATTACACAATTCTTAGAGGCTTTGGGGGTCACGAGAAAGGACAAAGGAGGACAGGGAGAGGGGGAACTGGAAGAGAAGAGAAATACAGCAGAGACTGAAATGTACAGGAGAAGTGGGTGGCTCTGCACACCCCCTGGGAAGGCCTCCAGCACTTCTGGACTCTGGAGATAATCACTCTCAGGGTGTCCCCTAGTGGAGCTCAGGGCTTGTTTACAATATAAATTAGAGCGTTGTAAGGTGAGCAGAGGACAGTTTCTTCTCTTGTTTGAAGGACTCACAGTGCTCTTTTTTCCTCAGGTCTCCAGCTCCTTGTACATATGCTTGAACTTACACCAGAATCCCTGAGTCAGGAGAATCAATATTGTTGTAAGAACCCCAAAGAAAAGTATTTCACTCTCTGCTTGGTCAGTCACTGCAACTACTCACAATTTATCACTCCGATCTAGTGGTAGAAGTACCCTGCGGGGTTGATTATAGGTGAGGAGTGGAATGTGCTGCTAGTCATTCACAAGCATTTGCTGAGCCACTGGGCACCAGAAGCTGTGGTAGATGTAAGGCACTTACTATATTCCAGGTGTGTCCTAAGCATTGACTCATTTAACTGTCCCAGCAGCCCTGGCAGGACTGAGCCCAGGCTGTCTGGCTTTGGAGTCTAAATGCCTAGTCACAGTACCATGCTACTTTGGATACAAATGTATAGCATAGGCCTTACTCTCCGAGAATTTAAAAGTGGGTATATCCCCAGTGTTTCTCATTCTTCCAAAATGGGGGCTCCAAGTTCCAGCTTCTGATGCTCAAGCATCTCTTACACATGGAATATGGCAGTTGTTGCAATCCAGGACAAAACAGGCCATTGAGGGGTGCCTGCGTGGCTCAGTCAGTTAGGTGTCTGACCTTGGCTCAGGTCAAGATCTCAGGGTCCTGGGATGGAGCCACATGTGGGGCTCCTCATTTAGCAGGGAGTCTACTTCTTTTCCCTCCCCCCCCCACTCGTGCACATGCACACTCTCTTGCTCTCTCTCTCTCTCTCTCTCAAATAAATAAGTAATTCTAAAAACTCAACAGGTTGTTTAAAGCAAACCTGCTTTCCCTGCTATAGAACAGGCCAGTCTCCACTCAAAACAATGACTGGACCATCTTCTTTGGATATGTAATAACAAAACTTCAACAATCACTTTATGGTGACTTATTTGATCCAAGAAAATTGTGTATAGGTTAAAGCACACTTCCCCAGTAAATTATACTATAATTGCAAGGAGAGAATTTAAAACTTTCTTTAGAAGGAGTCTAGGAAGATCAACCCATGTGGCCAATCAGTAAGAACTTCACTAGGGGACTCAGTGAGCAAGGCCTGGTGGGCAGGGTGTTGCACTACAGGTTTCTATATTTGTTATTTCTGATATGGCAGCTAAATACATCACAGCTTTAGGGCTCTGTGAGCCAAGTCTGATCAGAAGTTCCCCCCTGGATTAATGATCCAAGATCAGAACAAAATACAAGTGAAGGAGCAAAAAACTCAAATTGTACTGTTGACAGAGATCCTATTTCCAGTGGTTCTAGTGCCAGAAGGGGTGAGTTAAAAGTGAATTCTGCAAGTGGATGAAATGCTAGCGTCCCAAGGTTGCAGGGTAGTGACATAAATTCAAATATTAGGGCCCTAAGCATGTCAGTAGCTTCTGGTGCCTGGAGACCTCCATTCCAGGAGACAACTGGGGTCTGCCTGCTTTTTGCAGGCATGAAGCAGTAGCTTGTATAAGGTCAGGTAGGCTTGGGTGGTGGGATCTCAGGATTGCTCTTGAAGGTAGTGGGAGTTAGTTCCTCATAAGGTTCATTTTATGTCTCCTTTACCCCAGTGAATGGGATGTTACCCATCATTAAAGACTGATCTCTTTGGGTTGCTCTCTCTGTGTGTCCCTCTCTCCCTCTGTCTGTTTCCTTTCTCCTCCCTTCCCCTCACCCCTCCACATAAATTCCTGCTTGAGAGAGCTCATATGGCCTTGTCTGAATGCTTGGCTTTGGAGTCAGACAGATGTGAGTTTACATCCTTGTTAGCTATTTGACCTCAGACATGTCTCAGTCTCACTAAGCTTTAGTTTATTTGTAAATTAGGATGATAACACCTAGTCCATTGAATGGTGAGGATTCATTGAAATAATGGGTATAATTGGAAGCAATTATTCTGTTTTTAAGAAATTCATATTCAGGTATGATTTATAAGACCTGTGTTTCCAAAGAAAGGGGAAATGGTGTAGTAACAGCACAAGTAAACCCAGACACTACAATTTCTGAGCTGGAAGAGATTTGGGAGATCACTTGAACTGGGAAGGGTACTGAAAGGCGGAAGAGGTAGAAAGGAAGGTAAGGAATTAAGGATTTCATCTGAATTTCATTCATTCGTTCCAAAAATCTGTCCTGAATATTATCATGTTCAAAGGGCCAGGCCAGACATTTTCATTGCCTTAAACTTTGTTAGCATCTAGTAGAGGGGATAAGAAATGGACCCACTTCAGGATCAGCCTCATGAGAGCTGTTCTAAGGACAAGTGCACATCTCCCTAGAGGGAGAGCAACAAAGGGTGACCTCTATGTACATCTGCCCTGGCAGGCTGCCTCATCCATCTGATTATCTTTCCTGTTAAAGATCCTCAAAGCAAGTAAGTTCATAGCTGCCCTTGGTAACCAGTTCTGAGTTTTAAAACAGTAACAGGCAATTCTTCTTGATGTCTAACTAAAACATCTTGTGCTGCGACACCTGGATGGCTCAGCAGTTTGGCGCAGGCCTTCGGGCCAGGGCATGATCCTGGGATCCCAGGATCAAGTCCCACATCGGGCTCCCTGCATGGAGCCTGCTTCTCCCTCTGCCTATGTCTCTGCCTCTCTCTCTGTGTGTCTCTCATAAATAAATAAAATCTTTAAAAAAATTTTTTTAAAAAGGTAACACATCTTGTGCTGCAGTTTAAATCTGATCCTTCTGGTCTGTTCTCAGAGAAGATAGAGAGCAGCTGGCCACCACCTTCTGCATAACAACACTTTAGGGGAATGGAGACTGTTATTAAGTCCCTTTTGGGCTCCAGATACAATTACCTGTCACGAGTAGACTGAGGAAACAGGATGCAAACACTGTAATTCATTTTCATGGCAAGTGAGTTTCTGTGGGAATTTAGCAACCCGGAGGCCAGTGCAATTGCCTTTGTCAAGTAAACAAGGGACAAGATATTGGGGTAGGCAGCTGTGAGGTGGCCGGTGATTTTTTCCCAAGGGCAGTAAACTACGATGTATCGCAGGAAAGAAACACTTCATCACTATTACAACCTAGAGAAGTTCATTCTAAAGCCTCAGTCTTAGAGGAAAAGGGAGGTTTGCTCCCCAGTCAGAATCAGTCATCGTCTTAGGGAGAAGCAGGGGGTAAAATGAGCAGTAAAGAGGTAAATCAATTAGGTTTTAACTTGATCTTAACTAACTTGATGTCATACTAATAGTTGTTAAAAAAAAAAAAAAGACATCTATTTAAGGGTGCCTGGATGGCTCAGTTGGTTAAGAATCTGATTCCTGATTTCAACTCAGGTCATGATCTCAGAGACGTGAGATCAGGTCCTGCATTGGGCTCCACACTGAATGCAGAATCTGCTTCTCTCCTTCCTCCTCTCCCTTTGCCTCTCCCCGTGTTTGTGCTCTCTCTCATTCTAAAATAAATCAATCTTAAACAACAAAAAAAAGATATCTATTTATTATCTCCTAAGCCCTCAGAAAATAAGCCTCAAATGGTAGTAGTTTTAAACTACAAAGTACTGAATATTGTTGGGGTAATAATGCCCATTGCTGAAGTAATAACTTCCAATCCAAGAAATACTTTTCTATTTGCAAATATTAAGGAAGGGTAGCAGAATATGCCACTTCAAAATATGCTGCTTAGGTATGTTTATTACTTTGAACCAGTGGCTCTCCAAAAGACAGCAAATACAAGGAGAGGAGTCTTCTGAACAATCCTATCTGCCTAAAAACAGATCTTCCAAAAGGAACTCATTTGTCATAAATCCCCTCCCTGGGAGTCTGATCAGCCAAGGAAGACTGACTCTCATCACAGGAGAGGAGACTAGAAGTACCACACCCAGACAAAGTGTGTCACAAACTATTATATCTTTCATCTGTTCTCCTGAGGGCCCATTTATCTCCCCTAAAAAACATTTACTCTCCCCTAAGAGGCCTACATCCTACCCCCCTAAGAGGCCTACATCCTACCCCCTTTCCCTATTAAGATGATACTTAAGCCTGAATTCTAAGCTACCTCAGAGAGTTACTCATTTTTATACATAGGTACACATGTTAATTAGCTTCTGTTTGTTTTTCCCTTGTTAGTCTGTCTTTCATTACAGAGGTCTCAGTCAAGAATTCAGAAGGTAGAGGGAGAACTATTTTTCCTGCCCTATGTTGACCATGAAACTTCTTTGTGTTTTGTTCAACTTCTCTCTCAGTAGTCAACTATTTTATAGACATCAGATTTGAAGAGGTATTCAGAAGTTAACACATTAATCACTTCCCTGTCTACTAGTGTTCAGAGATGGATCTCTCCTGTCCTTCAAGAATTCTATGAAAGGAAACCGAACTCTTGTTAAAGTACATGCAGCATTTACATGGTATGTAAATATATCATTCTTTTGCTACCATCAATGAACATGCATCTTGATTTGTCAGAATCTCCATCTTTTTCTTTCTTATTTTTCTCTTTATTTCCATATTGTGCTGTCAGAGCTCCTCAATTCCCATCTGAGGTTCTTTGAGATGAAAATGCCTTTGTTCTAATCTATCTTCCTTCTGCTATAGGTGAATGCAACAGTCCCATGTTTGAAATACATCTGGTCCTGACATTAGACTAACATGAGGACCTTCACATAAAGCAAATCCCGTTGTGCAGAGGGGGGAAGCAAGAGTCTCGGTTGTTTGGTCAAAATCCTATACCAGGGCACAAAGTACATTCAGGAATTTTTTACCTTTGGGCCACTGATGGGGATCCTGGGCTATGACATTCTTCCTAAAAGGTGTAACACCAAATTTGGCTAGATGGGGGAGGATGGATGAAATGAACTTTTAAGAAGACTTGCAGTCAGAATGTATTTTTAACTAATGCATTGTTAAGAGATTAATATAGTACTTAGGTCATATATCCCAGTAGGTCTGGATTCCTAGGGTTCAAAACTTCAGTACATTCCTGGATATTGACTGCAAATCTCTCTTCTTGATCAATAGTATAATCACTTCTCTCTCCTATCTAGCAGATCAGGTTTTGGGTAAGACAAATTGTCAGGCAATACAATTAGGATAAAAAATATTTCTTGAAGTTGAAAAGATACATCAATATCAATATGACTAAATTGAGCAGGGACACTCCCTCCCAACCTCCTTAGTGCCAGTCCCTTTCCTAGTGGAAAGACTTTTAAGAATTTACTACATAGAGTTTAAGCTTGGAATTTTTCTTAACATATGCCATACTCACTTTCCTATGTCATTAAATGTTACTCAGAAAGATCATTTTCACAGACATGATGTTCAATCTTATATATATGCTGAAAATCTTACATATATGCTGTAGTATATTTAACATTCCCCTACTTTAGTTAGGTATATTGTTTCCATTGTTTAATCTTATAATGTTACAATGATCACCCTTTCATATTAAAAATAACAGGAACAATGTCAGGCATTTATTTAGGCTCAAAGGCAATCACAAAATTATAGTTTCTCTTTGTCTAGTTTCCCAGCAACTTCTAGGGTGGGAGGAGATCTAGAATGTTTTGGTTGCTCACAAACGCAATTATTTCCTAACAGCATGGCCAGTATGTTGTTCAAGTATGGCAAACACTGGCACCCTATTCAGATCAGGGAGGCATTCGTTCACTGTTCTATGCTCTGTGCTAGGCACATTATATTTGAAATACTATGCCTGTTCCAGATACCACCCTTCATAAGCAACATGGACCAACATTTAGAGATCAATAAAATCTTGTATTATCAATGAGTAATGGCTGAGAGAAGGGAGAGGTTTAACCTTGAGGAAGAGATCAGCCTAAGGTTATGAGACCACAGATTTCAAATACAGGAAAGAACATTCTGGAGAAGAAGAATTTAGATTTACCCCCATGCTTGAAAGCTATAGGAGGATTTCAGAGGATGTGGCCTAGAACAATTTAGAAAATAATAAAATAAAAGGAAAGCTAGTGATACCCTATGGACTTTGCCAGATTGCCTCTTCCCATCTGAGGACTGTGAGGTTGGAAGAGCAGGGTTAAATTAGAGATGGCCTAGATATGAAACAGCTGGCTCCTCTTCTTGGCCAAGGTTCCATCCTTGCCTCTAGCCACCTTCTATACTTACCTCAGGCAAGTTCATCTGCCTCCAAGTCTTTAACACCCACTTATCCAAACATGATTTTCCCATCTACATCTCCAGCCCTTGCCTTTCTTCTGAGCTCCATTACTATCTGGAGAAGAGTCATCACAGTTTAACTGTGATGGAGGGGCACCTGGGTGGCTCAGTGGTTGAGCCTCTGCCTTTGGCTCAGGTTGTGTGTCTCTGGATCGAGTCCCACATGCCCTGCAGGGAGCCTGCTTCTCCCTGTGCCTGTGTCTCTGCCTCTCTCTGTGTGTCTCTCATGAATAAATAAATAAAATCTTTTAAAAAAAAACGTGATGGATCAAAATCAAGATGTATCTCCCTGTCTTCATTAGTTAGGACTCTTGATTGCAGGTGTCAAAACTCAACAGTAACTACCCTGAGGCAAAAGTGTAATTTATTGGCTCATGTTAACCAAACTGTAGGACAGGCAGGAATCAAACTAGCATCAGGGATGCCTGGAATCAGGGACTGAAAGGCCACCAGAACTCACTTTCCTTCTGTCTCTCATTCCTGCTTCTCTCCACATGTTAGTTTCCATTTTTCTCTACTGAAGACCAACTTCTCCCACAGATGAGACATAACCACTGGAATCTCTATATTTACAACTTCACAGACTCATCATCAGAAATTCCAGAAAAGTTCCTCCCCTTAGTGCCAATTAAAAATTCAGAATTATCAAGGAAGGTCTCTGGGTCACACGTTGACCATGTTGACCAAACACTCAAGATGAAGAGAATAAGACAGTAGGACTGGACCAGCATGCATCTGGCATGCATCCCCCAGAACAATCATTATAGCTAAGGAAATGGGGTCACATTAAAAAAGAAAAAGAAAGGCAGCTCTCATTAGGTTCATGAATTCACATAGGGCAGAGGTATTCACAGGTATGTCTGCTGTTCCCAGGAAAGGGGCACAGCATACAGTAGACAAAACATTAATGCCCACTGCATTCTCCAGCAATGGTCTGTCTCCCATATTCTTCATCCCTACCAATGACATCACTTCTCATCCAGTCTTGCAAACTGTGCCTCAGCTTCTTAAAAACTTTGGTCAATTCCTCAAAGATCCACACTCCTTAGCTTAGAATGCAAATCCCTTCCCAATCTGGCTCCAACTTACCTTTTCAGCCTTATCTCTTTTAATTCTGTTCCACTCCCACACTCTGCTTTCCTCACAACCACCGTGCTGTCACATTTGCTTACTCTTCCTCAGACACACAGATCCCATCCAAGCTCTGCACATTTGTCCACACACTCCTCTTTGCCTGCATTTTTTTGTCCTTTCTCATTTTTGTCACCTTCAAGATTAGGTATAATATCTAGAATATCTAGAATTTTTGTCCTTATTCTACCCTTCAGGCACATCTTGTATTTCCCATGACATATTAATTCATCTCTCTGACAAGTACTTATTACATGGAATTATCATTTATTTGTTTAGGTACTTGTCTCCTCACCAGGCCAAGAGCTCTTGGAAGGCAAGGACTATTCATTGTTCATCTTTGAAGTCAGTCCTAGCAAAGGGCCTGGAATGTGAATGGCTATCATCTGACACATAGTGGATGGTCAATAAATGTAGAATGACTAAAGCAATAATTAACATTTTCTAACTTATAGAATTCATTTGGTAGTTTTAATAACTGAAACCACATATTACCAAAACTAAGGCTTTTTTTTTTTAAGGAAATGAGAGTTAATTAAGAGATAATGAGTGGGTTCATTTGTTTTCATTATTTCTACCCAAAATACTTCATTCACATTTGCCAATTGCTATTGCATTGTCCTCCGTCCAGTCATATGCTGAATGTATGTATCCAGTCATATGCTGAATGTTTTTGAAGGCTTTTCAGTGTTCTGTTAGCCCAAACTGTAAATAGATTTTCTCTTCCCTGGGTTCCAGAGTGCACACTGCACCACTGGTAAGAAAATGAATATTGTATCTGTGGAGCTGGCTATACACTAAGCAATTCACATACCTATTGGTTAGTCATGGGTTCTCCCCCTAGATGAATAGATTTCAATAGCAAAGATCCAAACAGTTGTGCAGTTTGTAACAAGTGAATTGTATTACTAAATAAGAGCCTTTATTTTTGAGTGATAGGACTTTTGTGTAGGTCCTCAGAGTTTATTCAAGATTATTCTTGCCCCATCCCTCTGCAATTTGCTTTCCCACACAGGAGGTGAAGGCATAAAATACAGCTAGAGGCCTCCCACAAACCCATCATATTCTCTGCTGTTGCCTCTTCCCCTCTGAGGGTTGTGAGGTTGGAAAAGCAGGGTAAAATCAGAGATGGCCCCAGACACCTCGGGGCATTCCTCAAAATCTAGATTATCTATGAGGCTGTTTCCTGCTTGTGGAAGTCACGTATCCTGTGTGACAGCAGGGGGAATACCTGAGAAGTAACAAGCTAGATCACATGACTTCCTGTGGAATCATTCCTCTTATTAGAATAAACTGGACTCTCCAAGGTCATCTGGTAAGAGGGTCAACTTTCTTTAAAACACCTCTAGCTACACTAAAAGTACCCTCAATCTTTGCTATTTTAGTATATTCTGCTTATTATTTAGCTTTCCCTTTATTTTAGTATATTTTGCTTAATAATTAGTCTTCTGTCTACCCTCCATTTTATGGTCCAAGTCTGATTCTAAGCTGGAGAACTGTGAACATAAATTGCTTTGCAGAATTGCTCTTACTTTTATTGTTGGCAGCTTTGAGAGTAAAAGTTGTGTATGGCAGAAGGGGCCTTCAGACTACTTCATTTTACAGATGTGGGACTGAGGCCCAGGAGGAGGAAGTGACTTGCCAAGTTGGTGGAAGAGCCAAGACTGGATTCAAGTTAATGCAATGATTTGTAAGACCAACAATTTATACATGTGTGGATATTCAAGGCATGCAGCTAGGTGCTGCTAGAAGAAAAGAGGACAAATTACAACCTGGCTCCAAGCACTTGACAGTCAATGATCGCAGGTTATTTAACTGCAGTCTATGATAATCTAGATGAAGCCAAAGCATTAGATGCAATTGTTGCTATAGTTGACTATGAAAATACACAAAATATTCTCAGTAGGAGAGTCTCAGGCTAGAAGGGATACCCAAAATTCTACTGTCCTTACCCACAAATCTGCTTTATTCCCAATCCACTACAGCTGTCTGGAATGGACAAGACACAGATCTGTCTCGGGGGGATGGATGGACAGTAAGGAATCTAAACCACAGATATATTCTGGGGCACCTGGGTGGCTCAGTTGCCTAAGGGTCTGACTCTTGATTTTGGCTCAGGTCATGATTTCAGGAACATTATATTGGACCCTGTGCTGATGCTCTGTGCTCAGCATGGAGTCTGCTTGAGATTTTCTTTCTCCCTCTCCCTCTGCCCCTCATCCTGTTCACACACTCTCTCTCATAAATAAATAAAATCTTAAATAAATCATAGATATATTCTTATTTATATTGCTTGGACTTTCTGTGCCTTGGTTTCTCTTTCCAGCATTCCACATTTCTTATGCTATCTGAGAAGTGAAGGATTATGTTGAGATCTATAGCACTGCTGCACTACAGCATGACTTCTCCCAGACCTTCTGGCCCTCCCACCAGTGCCTTACAGATACCCTCCTCTTGGAACTACTCAATCAGTAATAAAATTGTATTTCATCACTGAGCAACTAGCATAAGTCAGTGCTAAGTGCTTTTCATGCCCACACAGTCTCAGATAATTCTCACAACATCACTAAAAGAAAAGGAACCAACAGTTCAGAGGAGTCTGGCAACTTCTCCAAAGTTACATGGCTAGAAAGTGGCAGAGCTGAGTTTCTGACTAAAACTGTATTTCATTATAACACATTGTTTTTCAAACACAGAGTGCTAAACACAGGACACATATATTTTCAAAATGTTCACTTAAGATACACTTATTTTTTATTTTATTTTTAAAGATTTTATTTATTTATGTGTGTGTGTGAGAGAGAGAGAGAGAGAGGGAGAGAGGCAGAGACATAGGCAGAGGGAGAAGCATATTCCTATGGAGAGCCCAATGTGGGACTTGATCCCAGGACCCTGGGATCACACCCTGAGCCAAAGGCAGATGCTCAACCACTGAGCCACCCAGATGCCCACCTATTTTATTTTTTTTAAATGAAGGATATCAGTGCTAAGATCAGCCAAATATAGCCATGTTGCAACAAAGTTATGCCAAAGGACCACTGGACTAGTAATCACAATGCCCATGACTGGGGTCTGTGCCAGCTCACACGACCTCAGGGAGTCAGACCATTCTGTCCTCCACGGTGGCAAGTTATTATCTGATACCCTGCCCACTCCCAACCAGGTTCATAGGAATAGTCTGAAATCATACCTTTTAAAAAATTTTAGTGTACCAAGTTCAACTCCTCAGAGTTTGAGAGAAGTATTTCAGAAATGTGTGTTGGTATGTCATGGATTCCAATTTTAAGCCAAGCTAATGACGTCTCTTTTCTGACACACATTTTATAAAGAGCAAATAATATGCATATTGTTTTCTGAGGCATTAACTTCACAATTGTAAGAAACAGAGTATCTTGTCTGTGTCAAGGAGGATGGTGAAACCCAGGCTCTGTATCTTGCAAATGATATAGAGCATATCCAGGAGACAGTACCACAGGCAGATAAAGAGCTGTAGAGTAAGGCCAAAGAGAAGTTAGAGAATGGAGACTAGTTTATATTTTATTTTATTTTTATTTTATGGCTGAAGAGATAAGTTTTGAAGAGTGTCTCTCTGTTCACGGATTCAGAAAGTATCCAATAATTATTTGCTGGGCTAAATAAAATTTCACATGAGAAAAGGAGAAGATAAGATGAAATGCTAGCATATGAATGAATGGTTATATAGGAAGAACTTTTGAACGGTCAAGACTCTAAAACATTAGAAGAGGTCATTATTGGGAAGGGGCCCCCCTTTCCTCAGAAATTACTACAAATGGGATAAATGCATACTCTGGCGGACCTGAGTGGGGGCTGTCCCACCTGGTGGCAGAGGGAGAAACCAGATTATTTCTGGAGTGTCCTTTTATCCCTCTCTCCAAAGGGCAGACAGGTACCCAGCTCCCAGATGGCGCTGCCAGTTTGAAGGGAGGTGCTGCCACCTAGTATTTGTTGCTCTTATCCTGAGTGGCACCCACCGGCCTAGAAACCCCCAGTAACATAGTCTCTTGTCCTCCAGCCACATGTCATAGCAAAGCCCTTCAAGAAACGTGATCACATTAAACTATTTGTTGACTGAGAATATTCTTTTTGAGAAACCTATGAGTAATTAGTACAGCACTGAAATGTGAGAATCCAGAGTCCACTTACACCTTTCATGTGGTGACTATGTAGGCGGCTACAGGTAACACTCAGAAAACTCGTTCTGTGTGCCTGTTCTATTAGAAAGACAGGGGTCAAGTGGTAGAAGATACTAGGAGGGGATTACAGATCAAGGTAAGATTTTCTAATGTTTGGCATCAAACTGATACTGCCTCATGGGAGTGGGTGCTTATTGTTACTATGTCCAGACACAGGCTGGAGTAGTTCTTTATGGGAAAGCTGAAGAAGGCATTTACACCATCAAAACCATCAAAATGACTGACTGAAGTGCAGTCTTTAGCTCTCCTCTCATGCTAGACGTGGAGCTCCTTGAAAGCAGGGCTTTTTACCATTGTGTCCTTTGTTTAGTATGGTGCCTGGTATGTAGTACATATAGATGTTCAGTGAGTGTTTCATTGAGTAAATGGATATAATCACTTAGAATTTCCCAGAAGGAAGAAAACTAGCCCAAATAAAATAGTTATTTACCAAGTTTAGAAGGACAAAAAGATTAGCCCCGGCCATTTAGAAACTGGCCTGGCATTCAGCTAAGTCACATTATTCTCCTGTAGAAGGTGAACTATCTCACAGAATTTGAACCTCAGACAAGGTTATTGGAGACTGTGATAAAATGAGACAAAGTGAAGCAACTTCATAATTTTGTCTAAGCACACACAAAAATAAGGTCACTGTATACCTGCAGAATACCAAACATCCCATCTTTCAGCCAAAATGAGAGACTGCTAGTACTTTACAAATTACAGTGTATCCCCTGCCTAGCCTTCCCAGCCAGCCAGATAAGATGTACTGAGATCCCCAATCAAAGATTCACCCTGCTGTCTGACAGCATCCAATCCAGGGCAAAACCCTGCTTCCTTAGATGCTATCCCAAATGACCCAACCAAAGCCCAAATCCTATGATAAGTTCTAACACTCCCTTACTGGGACACCCCACAGTTCCTCATGGCCTGTGTTCTCCCTCACTGCAACCCAACTTGTTTAACTACAGGACTGCTTCTGGTGGTCTTCTGTTGAAGGCCACTGACCAAAGAGATGCTAAGGAAAAAAAAAAGTATGCCTCTACCTCCAAGTGTAATGGGAATCCTCTAAGAATCCCAGATCTGTGAGGGTTGAATTAACTATAGAACACTTCCAAAAACAGGAAGGGCCTTCTAGATCACTACCCACTAACATTTACTGAAATTTACTCTATGCCAGGCACGATACACGCACTCTGCAGGAATGATTCCATCACATGAGGTAGGCATTATGATTATCCCCATTTATAGATGAGGAAATTGAATCACAGAGAAGTTCAGAAACCTCTTCAAGGTCAGCTAGCTGGTGAGTGGTGGAACCAGGAATCAACTCGGTCCTCTGACTCCAGAGCCCATGCTTCAGATAGATAGGACTTGAAGGTAGAAGGCAGGTAGGCAGGTATGTGTTTTGGTGGAAGTAACAAGGCATGAGCAAAGGCACGGGCAAGAATACACAAGTCTACCTACCTAGCAAGCATCTTGATTCTCCTAGTAAGTTGTATGAAGACCTACACCATCTCTGCTTCCCTCTCCAGGTACCCCTTAGCGCTGGTCCCAGTTCCCTTAAAGCTGACTCCCAGGGCCAGGTACGGGGTTGGGGGCAACACTTCTGGTTCTTAAAGATGCTTGGATTCTTTAATTTTCAAATTAATTAAAAATGCTACAACCTGCCTCCCTCACACACACCTTGTTCCCCTCACTTCCCAAAAGCCTGACATGACACAGTTGGGTATGGCCAGGGGACTGACATCAATCCTTCACCTAATTAATACCCACTCACCTTTCAGATCTTTATGTTCAAATGCCACTTTTTGGGGCGGCTTCTGTAATTCTCTAGGTTACAGGCTTTCACAGTGGCCTGAACTCCCCTTGTTACAGTTCAGTATGTCCTCCCTGTGAGACTTTGAGTTCCACGAGAGCAGAGGCCATGCTTGACTTGTTCACTGCCTGGCACATCGCAGGACCTCAGAGTGGTAAACTTGAAAGGAAAGGGGGACGGAATGGCAGCAGAGGTTCAGGGAGGGGCAGGACAATTCCCTTCCCTTTCTATTCCAAACTCTAGCTTCATAATGCATCACGATCCCTGCTACTGTACTTTCTTGACCCCAACACAAAACCATCCTCAGTCAGGTCAGATGCTGTCTAGAGAAATCTAGCCATGCTCTGTCAGGTCTTTTACATCTAACAAATTTTTGATAAACCTCACCTTCTGAAAAGTGAACCTTCCCCTCTGTTGATTTATCCAAGATCACACTGAGTCAAACATCAAAACTAGAAATAAAACTCACATCAGCAACTCTCAAGATGGTGCGTGATCTCCTTCTTAAAGGAATAAAGTGGAGGAACTGGGCTCAAACACTGAATTCACAAAGAATGTTAATCAAACGTGAACTTATAATGCCTGCAGCATCCACATGTTATCCAGGAGACATTAGAGCATAATGAGTCCTTCAGGAAAAGGGATTTTTTTTTTTTAAGTAACAAGGAAGCCCAAGGAGTACAATCTGAATTTATAATTAATATTGCAAAAATGATTTGGATTAAATCCTGGATTATGATTCTCCCAAACTGGCTTACCCCAGTGAAGTTAGCATAAACCAGAGTAAGAATCAGTTTCCTGTATGACCTCTTGGTAGAGGGTACAGGAAGGCTAAAAAGCTGCAGGAAAAACAAATGTTTTTGGCATTATCCTGTGTTCCAGACACATGAGAAGCCACTTAAAAACGAGTAAAACCCATGTTAAATTCTTAGCTGCATCACCACACAGTGAGAAAGTTCAATAAAAGCCAAGTTCTCAGCCTGCAGTGCTGAAGAATGAAAGCCAAGCAATTAGAACTGAGAAAATTGATTACATAATCTTACAGCAGGAGACTTAACTCAGTAATAGCAAGGAATTTACTGTCTCCGTGTTAAGAATAACCAAGACATCTTTTTACCTGTGATGGGTCAGGTGCAGTTCAGTACAGGAAGGGGGCAGGGAAAAGAGAGAGCCAGCAGAAGCTCTTCACCACCTTCCAGCCTGTAGTCTCTGGAACATGAGAAGTGAACCACCTCTGCAAAACAGTAAAGCTTTAATGGATGAATTTAGAACATCTCTCCAAGGACATGTAGGGCTCACGTTTCTTGTATATATCACTCATAAAACCCAGGCAGCCCCCAAATAACTGTGTACTTCATATTTTTTTGAAATGTCCATTTCTGGGGTGCCTGGATGGCTCAGATGGTTAAGTGTCTGCCTTCGGCTCAGGTCATGATCCCGGGGTCCTGGAATGGAGCCCCATATATCGGGCTCCCTGCTCAACAAAGAGTCTGCCTCTCCCTCTTCCCTCCCTTGCTCATGGTCTCGCACTCTCTCTTTAAAAAAAGAGAAAAAAATAAATGTTCATTTCTTCCATCAGTGTTGCCCCTAGTGACATCAAAAAATTATTCAAAGGAAATGAGGCCAGGCAGTTTGTTTTCACCAAACCTCTTTCTGCATATAGTGCAAAGGGATAAAAATAAGTCAACTCCTTGCGCTAAAGTTTCTAATAAAAACTAATTTTGACAAGGCTTTGTTTTTCTTTTCCTTGCTATTTTCCATTACCTTTTATTTTTCCATTTTTACAAGTACAGAATGTGTAATTTCATCTAGAAATAGACTCTCTCTTCGCATTAAACAAAATACGATGTTTATTTAAAAACAAACAGAACATCCTTCCCCAGGGAGAATGGAAGATGTGGAGTGCTGCAGTCAGATTGTTCCCTCTGCTATTCCTGGTGACCTGACAGGGTGGCCTCAAATCCTGAATGGCCTAGGAACAGAACCTGTAAACATGTCACATTTCTACACCATCAGAGTTGCATTTTGTCACACTGAGCCTTACCAATTGGCCAACATTTACACAGACTGGGACACGATTTTGATGAACAGAAAGACATGTCTTTCACCTGTAAAATTAAGACATCTTCAGATAGCTCCCTCTTCTTTTGCCAACAGAAGCTTAAAATAAAGATCAAGTGAAATGCCTAACTTGCTTCAAAAACTTACTGCGGACATACCAGGGGTGGCTGGAGGCTGGATGAACTTCAGGAAGCACGCTCCTCAGGTACCTGTAGACACACCTCCCCTAGAACTGCTCCTCTGAGCCCGGGAAGGGGAAGGGGTGCACACCGAGAGTAAAAGACACTGTCTGTAGGTGTTTGGCCTTGAACTGTTTTAGAATTTTCAATAGCAGGATAAATGATTTTCCTACAGATTATCTGGTTAGCTGTTGCTCACGATGACTTAAACCAAAACCAAGAGACTTCCCTCACATCTGTTAAGTGAGTTATATTAAGAATTAGAGGCAACAGGCTTCTCAAGGGCTCATTAAGTCTGAGCTGCAAATGTAGGCTTGAGTAATGCAAGGGGAAGATGAGACGCAGAAGTCACAGAAACAAATACATGGCATACACAGACAACCAAGCCCTGCTATGGAAAGCTTTAATCACCACATGTAAAAACAATATAGTCACATATCAAAAATGGCTCCAAATGCTTTATCATCACCATAACAGTCTAGAAATGAAAGTTGCACTAATATAAAAACCTTACTGTTCATAACCCCAAGATTTATGAGACTCTTTCTTATAAACACTAAACACTTTTTTTTTTTTTTTTTACCCTGAGGCTGACATCAAAGTGAAAAAGAAAAGTCACTATTGGCTGGCATTTGTTCAGTGTAGAGTTTTAAAATCATTTATTCGTTGATCTGGAACAGGTTCTCTTTATTCTCCCCATGCATACTACGTGAGGATAGAGGGAAAGGGGGCAGATGGTTGTGTCCAGTCTATTATATACTAATTAGGATTTCTCAAATCAATTGATCAAAATGAAGAATTTTAATATCAATTAATGCTACACTATCACATTGAAAAATTTATCAGATTTAGTTCTTTCTTATAAAAGGAGAGTTGGCAGCACATTGTCAGGCAAGAATAACAGAATTCTTTCTTATAATATGTCTCTTGCAATGCTCTCTATTTACTACATCTGAGCCAACTAAGTTCAGAGTTCATACAGACTTCCCTGCAAACCTCAACTCTGGGTTCTTAGTCACACCTTGAGATAAGATCTGCACAACTACAAGAATAACTCCCAAATGCTACAACAGTGACTCCATTTGAGTGATGGGAAAGGTGATTGTGTTAAGTTGAAAAAAAGGAAGCCATGTTGAAATGGAGATTACTATAACATTGTGTGTGTAAATAACAAATAAATAATTAACAAAGATTTTCAAAACCTGAATTCCTAGCGTCTCTAAGATTGTTCTTTTGTGAAATGTGTCTAGAGTAACAGTTAGCTACCTCTCACAAGGCAGCCTGGTGACTTTTCTCCCCATTATTTCCATGATAATCTCTGCCTGTTTCTAAAATGGGCTCTTCCTAAATATTCACAGCATTTCATGTAAACTGGCTGTTAGCATGTACATCTGAGTCAGGAAATCTTTGTTGCTGCTTGGTTTCAAAATATTGTGCATAACAGTTTCCTGCGTACTATTTACTTTCAACTGTACAGTTACATGTATTCTGGGCTACAATAAAAATCTGGGGATATATGGCAGTTGAAGAATTAGTATGTCTCATCTTGCTCCATACTCTACATTTTTATTATTTCTAGATGCCTTCCTAACAGAAATGATGGAAATGGACAACACAGGCATGGACACTTATTGGCTTTTTCCGGAGAAGTTAAATTACATTCACAACCTCTCAGCCAAAACTGAATAAGGATAATGGAGAGAGAATTCAGTATTAGATTGAGCTAGGAAAAGGTTTCCTGGCAAGGCTTGATACAAGTGTTCTTTTTTTCAGGGATAATCATGAAAAATCAAGTTGGGAAAACTCAACAATCATATGGCTGATTCTTCCATGTGACACCTGAACTCTTGTATGACATTTCTGCCAAATTGTTGTCTAGCCTCTGCCAGAATACTGCTAGGAGCAGGAAGCTGTTCCAACATTACTTATTCTTCTTTAGAATAGAATAAGAGCACAATATGTGGAACAGGTAAACAAACTTCCATTACACATGATTATGAACTAGATCTAACTTTCAAGAGTTAGCAGCTTGTCAATTAACTACTCGAAACACTAAACCAGATTTGTTCCAAGCACCTCATATGTTCTGCAATGATTTGAAATGGGGAGATACAACTTTAAGAATGTGAATATTATGAATCTTGTTGAACAGCTGTGTGTAGTGGTGAGCAGATAAGAAATCTTACAAATGATTATTATAGGGACCCCAAAGCAAAGGGAAAATACATGTTTTGGGAAAGAAATAAATGTTTCACTTCGAAGAGGCAAAAAACACTGCACTGTGTACAAGAATTCAAGAGCCCAGGGAGGGGGTGGTGAACTGTGGCTAATTACAGTCTGTAGCACTTGCCAATTCTGATGTAAGGGATAAGAGAATGACATGTGCTGTCTGAGAGTGCAGCCTGCTCTCCCAGGGCAATCAGAAGCGGGACACTCTACCTTGATTTTCTCCTTTTGGCTGGTCTAGCAGCTCTGTAAATAATGTTTTTATTTCTGATTTCTCCCACAATACTCAGCCTGCTTCGAGGTTTTCAAATCCCCGCTTCAGAAGACCAACAAGACGACATACTGATTGGTGAACAATAATGTCAGGATTCAATTTACAAAGGATCAATTCCTCTGAAGGGACACAGTTATGTCTGTTTTTTTTTTTTTATTTTTTGGACATATATATATATATATATATATGAATAAATATAACACACACATAAACTTTACAGACTCTGAATGATCATGTTAATTGAGACTCCGCTGATTCAGTTTTGAGCGCTTTCTCGAGAACTCTGTGGTAAAACGGCAATGGCATCAATCTTTAACAAACAAGACTACGAGCAACGGACAAAAACAAAACAACAAAAAACCAACCTTAAAGTCAGTATGTCTTTTTATATGGAGGCCACTTTTTTTCATATCTGTTTCAAAAGTATCAGATAGTGAACATTTTAGTGGCTAGATGACAGGAGAACAAATCTTCCTGCAAAAAAAGCACAGAACTTGCTTGACCACTGAGATTTGGAAGTGAAATCAATAAAAGTCTATTAAGTACTCAGGATAGATCTGGTTGGCATCAAACACCACAAAGATCTTTGGGTCCCAGGTATCATCCACACAGCTGTCATATAAATTCACATAGCTCCCGTCTTTGGAAGGAGGTCGCATGTATTTGGAGTCTCCATTTATGTAATCTCCAATTAGCACTCGAGCGAGAAACATAGATTTATACGTTCTAAACAGATGCCGCTGTTGCAAGCTTATGCCATGAATTTGGAATGTGTTTCCATGTTTTATGTCGTCTTTGCAGAAGCGACTGGAGTAAGCAGCATCTCTAGCAAAATAGGTTCCTTAAACAAGAAGGACCAGAGGGGGGGGGAAAAAAAAGCCAAGATTACTCTGAAGAACATATGAGACACAAGCAAAAACACTAATTGCTAGGGGAATGAACACATGGAATCATCTAAGGAAAAAAGATGTGGAATTTCCTCCTCTGTAGATCTCTGAGAGAGAATAGAAATCATGGATAAATTTGGTATACAGACCATTCCCCACCACCAACACCCTCCCCTACTCCCACTAAAATGAAGTGACCGGACTTCTGTTTCTGAAAGAGAGCTTACAAAGAAATCCAGTATGTAAGACAGAGACCAACTGTTCCTGTAACTAAATGGGCAGTGAGACCTGGGTTTTAGCTGTCTGGGCCTCCCTCCTATTTAGACTTGCCTCCAGTGCTTTCCCCGGCCTGCAGTGCTTGTCCAGGGCCAGCAGCCTCTGCTGAGCACAGTGAGAATGTCTGGTCCCCAGAGCTTACTTCAAAACCCAAGAAACCACATTTCTATGTCACCGGGTAACAAGTAAAGAAAATTTCTGGAGCTCACAGAGCCCCAAAACCATGAAAAGACTTCAGAAGAGTGCAATGCTATTCATATCTGAGCAATCCAGAAGAACAACTTCACACAGGTTCATCACCTAAATATGAAAACTCAATAAAGCATCAACTCTTCCGAAATGGTAGGCCTAAGAGACTGACATCATAAAGGAAATATTTACCTACAAACCTGGAAAATGAATTGCAAAGTTTCAGATTATACCATGCTGACAGGATTTGTGGCAACACTATTCTGGTCCTCTTATAGTTAAATCAGTGGAATGGCCTTTTCAGTAACTATTTTAAGAATTAATTCACTTTTTAAAAATGTTGCATGTCTTGATCCTAAGTAGTAGCCAGCTCTCTTGCTGGAGGTAAGGTACAAAGACCAGAAAAATAAATGTCCATCCCTCCCTTTTCTCCTCATCTCTTGCCATAATTTCCTTGAGTAATGGGCATAAATTGGAGAGCTTGGACTTCTACAACACTAGAGCAAAGGTGAGGAATTCCCCCATAATTCCTTATTGCTCATTAATATTCTTCCTTACCATTTTCTAAAACTCAAAACAAAAATTACTAGTACCTAGACCTGTCCACAATGTAATCAATTTATTTTATAGATTTCTATATATTTGACATAAAACAGTTTATTATAGAGGCTTATCCATGGAAAGGATTTATACATGGAAATTAAATGGAATGCAAAAATCAGCTAATCTGGACATGATGTCCCATCTGAACGGCTGGGACTTGGGGAGTTTTTTAATCTGATAGAGATGTCAAAATCCTACTTCTACCTTGAACATGCAGGAAGTGGCTTTTCTGTGGCTCAGAAATTCTGAGGGCATTCAAGGAACCTAGTACAGTAACTTTAAATTTAATGACTATCATCAAACTCCTGAATTATAAAACAATCAATTACCTCTACAGAGAGGAGATTCTCTCCTAGGACTCAAACTAGATCTGGAATTTTGATAATTACCTTTCCCAAAGAGAGCACCATGTATACCATTTATTCTCCAGTCGAAGTTATGAATGCAAATTGCTTCCACAAATTCACTGCTGGTACCATGAAAGAGCATTTGTTCATTAATCTGAGGCACACCTCTTTTCTTCTTGAGCTGAGCCTTTTTCCTAAAAACAATACACATAGGCACAAAACACACAGAGAAATAGACTATAAGTAGCACTTATTAGTTTTCAGAAGAGCCAAGTTTAATAGAAAGGGTGAAATAAAATACTTCTTTAACATAAATCATTAAGTGGACAAAGCAGCTCTGGAAAAGAAATAGTCTTGAATGCTCTTGGACACATAATAATCTTATGAAAAATTATTTTTTTATGAAAAACTATTAGTTAAAACTGAGACTTAAGGCTGAAAATGAAAATGATACCAAAAACTATAGATAGCCCAGATGACGCTCCATTTTAGGAAAGGTAACAGATTGCCTAATCCTGCCAAATTCTACAGATGCCTAAAAATGACACTGTAAACAAATAATATAACATAAAGTTCATAGAACCTTTAAATAGTGAACTCCTTGAGCAGGGACCATGCCTTATCCTTTTATCTCCAGAGACTAGAAAATGTTGGTTGGATTGAACTGAATTTTATATCTTAGGGCTGGAAGGAACATTAAGCCATCTACTTCAACCCACTTCCCAATGGACAAATCTCTTCTAATACATAAAAAGATACCCAATGCAGGATTGACTGTAACAGTGAAAAACAAACTGAAAACATTATTCCATAGAAAAATAGATGAATAATTATATATTTATATTAAAATTGATGAACTAGATCTACACGTACTAACATAAATAATTCTTGCAAAATAATGTTGAATGTAAAAGAATGTTGCAAAAAGAGATGTATGAGGGCACCTGAGTGGCTTAGTTGGTTAGGCAGATCCGCCTTCGGCTCAAGTCATGATGGTGGGGTCCTGGGATCAAGCCCCCTAACAGGCTCCCTGCTCAGGGGAGATTTGCTTCCCTCTGCCCCTCTACCTACTTGTACTTGCTCCCTCTCTTTGTCAAATAAATACAATCTTAAAAAAAAAAAAAACTGAATTGGCTGTATTATATACCTGAAACTAATATAATATTGTGTATCAACTGACCTTTAATAATTAAAATAAAATTTAAAACTAAATTAAAAAATTAAAAGCCCATATACAAAGATGAAGAAAATGTAACAAATATTAAAATATTAGAAATCTGATTGGCCGGTACAAAGGTCTCTGCAGACTAACTGTTGCATTTCCATTTTTTAAATATTTCATAGAGGTGCCTGGGTGGCTCAGTTGGTTAAGCATCTGCAGCTGCCTTCGACTCAGGTCATGATCCAGGCGTCCTGGGATCAAGCCCCACATCTGGCTCCCTGTTCAGCGGGGAGACTGCTTCTCCCTCTCCCTCTGCCACTCCCCCTGCTTCTGTTCTCTTGCTCTCTGTCAAATAAATAAAATCTTTAAATAAATAAATATTTCATAAAAAAAAGAGATTTTAAAAATTTAGAAAGAATCCCCCCTCCCATTATATCTCTGATAAAGAGTTACTTAACACCTGCTTCAATTCATTCCAGTACTGCATAGTCACTGCTTTGTAAGAGCACAACTATCTGTCACCAGTGGGATTGTTAGAAAGTACATCCACCCTAACACTGAACCAAAATCTGCTGTCTTGTTAACTTCTGCAGATTGGTCTTAGTTATTCTCTTCCAAACACAGAACAATTCAAGTCACTCTGATACAAATCAATTCTGCAATTATCCAAAAATAACTAAGAACACTGACCCAGGCTTTCTTCTCCAGGTTAAATACATATTCCCTCACCCATTCTCATATAGCATAGCTTCCAGGCCTTTTTCTATCCTGGACAGCCTTTGGTAGACAAGAATCTGCTGGATATCTTCCAATTTATAAATGTCAGTAAGAAACAGAAACAGAGTCCAGATAGTATTAGCCAGCATTGGCTCTAGGGGTGCATCACTGTATTCATTTTGTAGCAGTGGCATAAATTTGTAGTCACTCAAAACATATTTTTTTAGTCTCTACAAACCCCTAAGGCTTTCAAACCAGACCTCTTTTTGGATTGCTATATTTGTACAACTGGTTCATAAACCTAATGTAGTGGATTGATTTTAATTAAACTTTATCTTGAAAAGTAATTTTTTTAAAAAATGCATATTTATAAACAACATGCAGCTTAGTGACTTTGTGGGGGAAAATGACAGGTGCATTTAAATGAGAGAAATGGAAATTGTCTTTCTCAAGAGTCATTTGGCAGTATGTATCAAAACTTAAATA
Source organism: Nyctereutes procyonoides (assembly GCF_905146905.1). Classification (NCBI taxonomy): domain Eukaryota; kingdom Metazoa; phylum Chordata; class Mammalia; order Carnivora; family Canidae; genus Nyctereutes; species Nyctereutes procyonoides. The sequence goes on from NW_026575028.1 coordinate 5,069,350, forward strand.
TATATGCTTTGATCCACTGCTGACAGTCTTTCAGATCATTAAGCACGAGGTTAGAAGGATGTTCATTTTTTTTTAAGATTTTATTTATTTATTCATAGAGACACAGCTAGAGAGAGAGGCAGAGACACAGGCAGAGGGAGAAGCAGGCACCACGCAGGGAGCCCGATGCGGGACTCGATCCTGGGTCTCCAGGATCACGCCCTGGGCTGCAGGCGGCGCTAAACCGCTGCGCCACCGGGGCTGCCCAGAAGGATGTGCATTAAACAAATACGTGCTTCAGAAAAATCCAGCATGTTTTCACTAAGAACAAATTTGCCCATTTTCTTTTTTAGACCTTTAGGTACCACCTGACCCTCCTCCTCCTCCTCCTCCTCCTCCTCCTCCTCCTCCTCCTTTTTATACAATGCACATTTGTCACTGTTCTAAGGAAAAAATCTTTTTTTTCTTTTTTTTTTTTCAATATTTTTTAAAGATAATCAAATTTGTTTTGACTGCTCCAGTCTTCCAAGGTCTTTCTGATTCATGATTCATTCACACAACAACAAAGCTACTCTTCTGGTATTTAAATCTTTCACAAGTGTGATAAGCAAGCCCTCTAGGTTTTCATTCAAATTACTGATAAAAATGTTGAAGGGCTCAAGAAGCAAGCAAGCATGCCACTCAAGTTACTCTTGGCCCAGGACTTTTAACTGGGTATTATTTTTTTTTTAACTTTTTCTTTAAAGATTCTATTTATTTATTCATGAGAGATACACAGAGAGGCAGAGACAGAGGCAGAAGCAGGCTCCATGCAGGGAGCCCAATGCGGGACTGGATCCCGGCCCCGCAGGATCACGCCCTGAGCTGAAAGCAGACGTTCAACCGCTGAGCAGCTTAGGCAGCACTAACTGGGTGTTAATTTTTCTCTTTGAACTATCACCTGGAAAACATTTCTCTATCTTGCTACCAGCACAAAAACCTTTGTCAACCGCTTTGTAGAAACAAAGTTATATTGTCTAAGGGGTAGGGTCATCTACCACTATAGTAATCCTCTTATTCTTTGCTAGGCATTAGTGAATCCTGTTTTCCTAAGTAAAGATTTTAGTATACATTCTTCTAAGGTCAAGCTTCACCATCTGTGATGACTAGAATCTACTCTAAAATCAGGATATTCACTTATTACCACTTCTCAGGCACAGATTAGAATAATTTTTGGATTAAAAATTCACTTGAGTCTTAGTTTGGACATTGAAAATCTGCTCAGTCACTGGGTTGGAAATGGCATATATACCAGTTGGAAGGCAGAGTGGGAGGGGGTAGGCAAAGCTTTGCATCTCCACAGCATAGTTTATTCTAGGGCCAACTACTAAGGCACCCATGAAATGTGGAGATTCATGACATACTATGACCTTGGAGTTCTGAAAACCCTAACACTGAACTCTAGGACCTCTTGAGCTGTAGCTAAAGCTTTGTGGAACATCATAGGATTCAAACTACACAAAGTTCTTCACAACCATACCCACCCCACAGTCATTTCTGAACTCCTGGAAAATACTGCAGCACCCACTTCTCAAAGATACCTTAAAATTACCCACCCTCATAGGGACTAGGGTGCCAAAAGGACTAAGTTGCCACGTGCCTTGAATTACAACAGGAATATCTCTGTGCTCCAGATTGAAGTAAGTTCACCTAGGTTCAGAACAGTGGTTCTCCATCCTGGATGAACATCAGAATTACTTGCAGAACTTGCTAAAGATAAAAATGTCAGAACACAGAGGTTCTGATTCAGTAGACCTGGGATAGGTGATAGGAGCTCTGCAGTGATTCTGATAGGTGGCCAGAGCTGACAACCTCTCATCTAAATCCACATTCTTCATGAGATAGCAGCTTTCACTTCTCTTAATTCCTTGCTGCCGCATCTCAACCCCTGGGTCAATCTAACCACCTCCCCTCTCTGCTCTTAAATATGGACTGCTGAAATAAATCACACAACATCCCCAGGTTTCCACTCCAAATTCACATATTCTGACATCAGCTTAGCCCTCAACACCGATGGAAATACTATGGTTCCCAAGTTAGCTCTTTCTCTCCCATTTTCCACAGTGGCCTTTCCAAATCTCCACTTTCCCCTTATCTCTCCCTCTTAGCTACATCTCCCTAACTCTTCATTCTCTGTAGGCTGCCTCACTTCTTATTTTGCCAAAGACACTGAACTTTTCAAGGAGAGAACTCCATTACATAGCCCCTCTTCTCATCCCCTACCTCTACTTATCTATAAACATGACTGGACCATCCTCATCTAGCACCTTCTGTACAGTATAGTATATTCTCTGAATTCCATCCCATCGCACCTCTTTAGGAGCCTTAATGCATCAATTACACTTTCCCTTTCTCTTGTCCTTTAAACTCTCCCTCCCTGGGTTCTTTCCTACTATAATTTACACATGCTCAGATCCCTCCAATCTTTAAATTCAAAAACTATAACAAAACAAAACAAAGACACCCTTCCCAACTCCACAGTGCCCATCTTCTCACATCTTTCTTCCTCTTCACTGCCAAGCTTCTTTGAAGAGTTGTCAACATTTGCTCTGTATACAACATAGAATCTGCCAAAATGGTTCTCATCAAGGATACCAATGACCTTCTTGTTGCAATATCCAAGAACATATTCAATATTATTTTACTTGGCATCTCTTTTGTATGTAGCCCTGAGGATGACACCTACTTGCTTAAACCACTTTCTTCCTTTTGATGTCCTTTTCCTCTTCTACTGGATTTCTTCCACTCTCTGTGCTTGTTACTTCTCAGTTTCTGCCTTGAGTTTTCCTCTGTCCGTCCCTTGCAGAGTTCAGTCCTTGGTCCTCTTCTTAATCTACATACACTCCCTGGTCATCTTATCAATTCTATGGCTTCTACGACCTCACATTTTCTAGTAATACCCAAACCATTATTTCTAGCCTATACCACTCTCCTGAGTCATGACACATGTATCAACTACTACTTCCTCCCCATCCTCCCTAAAGACAAAGACCAAAATCAGTTCCTACCCATATTCCCTTAGTCAACTGAAATGAGTCAGAAACTCTGGAGTTACCTTTTCATATCCTTACACTGAACACATTAAATCATCATTCCACATTCTTAGTATCTCAAACTCGCCCTCTTCACTCCAACACAGCAGATGCCACTTGGTTTGGGCCACCTGAACCAAGTTTAATGTTCAATTACTGAAACAATTTCCTAAATTAGTCTCCCTGCTTCTGTAACTCTTATTTTTTTTAATTTTATCTCACCACTCTTGAGAAAGACATGGATTTCTTCTGTATATATTTTTTAATTTCAATTAACATACAATGCATTATTAGTTTTAGAGGTAGAGGTCCATGATTCATCAGGTTTTTTTTTTTGATTCCTCAGTTTTATATAACACCCAATGCTCATTACATCACATGAACCTAGTTACCCCATCCCCTCCAGCAACTCCTCAGTTTGTTTCCTATGACTAAGAGTGTCTTATGGCTTTTATCCCTCTCTGATTTTGCTTTATTTTTTCCTCTCTTCCCCTATGATCCTCTGTTTCTTAAAATCCACATATGAGTGAGATCATACGATAACTGTCTTTTCTCTGATTGACTTATTTCACTTAGCATAATACCCTCTAGTTCCATCTATGTCATTGCAAATGGCAAGATTTCATTTTTTTGATAGTTGATTCATATTCCATTGTATATACATACCACATCTTCTTTATCCATTCGTCTGTTGATGGACATCTGGGCTCTTTCCACAGTTTCTCTATGGTGGATATTGCTGCTATAAACATTGGGTGCAGGTGCCCCTTCGGATCACTACCTTTGTTTTTTTTTAATTTTTATTTATTTATGATAGGCACACAATGAGAGAGAGAGAGGCAGAGACATAGGCAGAGGGTGAAGCAGGCTCCATTCACCGGGAGCCCGACGTGGGATTCGATCCCGGGTCTCCAGGATCGTGCCCTGGGCCAAAGGCAGGAGCCAAACCGCTGCACCATCCAGAGATCCCGGATCACTACCTTTATATCTCTGGGGTAAAACCCTAGTATTGATTGCAATTGCTAGGTCGTAAGGTAGCTCTATTTTCAACTTTCTGAAGAACCTCCATACTGTTTTCCAGAGTGGCTGCACCAGCTTGCATTCCCACCACCAGTGTAAGAGGGTGCCCCTTTCTCCACATCCTTACCAACATCTGTCGTTTCCTGATTTGTTAATTTTAGCCATTCTGACTGATGTGAAGTGGTATCTCATTGTGGTTTTGATTTGTATTTCTCTGATGCCCGGTGATGTTGAACATTTTTTCATGTGTCTTTTGGCCATTTATATGTCTTCTTTGGAGAAATGTCTGTTCATGTCTTCTGTCCATTTCTTAATTGGATTATTTGTTCTTTGGGTGTTGAGTTTGATTAGTTCTTTATAGATTTTGGATACTAGCCATTTATCTGATAAGATATTTATAAATATCCACTCCCATTCTGTTGGTTGTCTTTTGGTTTTGTTGACTGTTTCCTTTGCTGTGCAAAAGCTTTTTTATCTGGATGAAGTCCTAATAGTTCATTTTTGCCTTTGTTTCCCTTGTCTTTGGAGATGTGTCTAGCAAGAAGTGGCTGTGGCTGAGGTCATTCTTCTCTAGGATTTTGATGGATTCCTGCCTCACATTTAGATCTTTCAATCATTTTGAGTTTATCTTTGTGTATGGTGTAAGGAAATGGTCCAGTTCCATTCTTCTGCATATGGCTGTCCACTTTTCCCAACAGCATAGAGTTGAGTGCCCATATCTGGGTTCTTTATTCTGTTCCATTGATATATGTGTCTGTTTTTGTGCCAATACCATACTGTCTTGATTATCACAGTTTTGTCATAGAAACTGAAGTCCGAGATTGTGATGCCACCAGTTTTGGTTTTCTTTTTCAACATTCCTCTGGCTATTCCGGGTCTTTTCTCGTTCCATACAAATTTTAGGATTATCTGTTCCAGCTCTGTAAAAAAAAAAGTTGATGGTATTTTGATACTTATTTCACTGAATGTATAGATTGCTCTAGGTAGCACTGATATTTCAACAATATCTGTTCTTCCAATCCATGAGCATGGAACATTTTTCCATTTCTTTGTATCTTCCTTAATTTCTTTCATGAGTGTTCTATAGTTGTCTGAGTACAGATCCTTTGCCTCTTTGGTTAGGTTTATTACTAGGTATCTTATGGGTTTTGGTGTTATTGTAAGTGGGATCAACTCCTAAATTTCTCTTTTCTGCCTCATTGTTAGTGTGTAGGAATGCAACTGATGTCTGTGCTTTGAGTTTATATCCTGCCACACTGCTGAATTCCTGTATGAGTTCTAGCAATCTTGGGGTGGAGTCTTTTGGGTTTTCCACATAGACTATCATGTCATCTGCAAAGAATGAGAGTTTGACTTCTTTGCTGGTTCACATGCCTTTTATTTCTTTTTGTTCTCTGATTGTTGAGGCAAGGACTTTTAGTACTATGTTGAAAAACAGTGGTGAGAGTGGACATCCCTGTTGTGTTCCTGATCATAGAAGAAAGGCTCTCAGCTTTTCCCCCTTGAGAATGATATTTGCTGTGGGCTTTTCATAGATGGCTTTTAAGATGCTGAGGAATATTCCCTCTACCCCTACACTCTGAAGAGTTTAATCAAGAAAGGATGCTGTACTTTGTCAAATGCTCTTTCTGCATCTCTTGAGAGGAGCATATGGTTCTTGTCCTTTCTTTTATTAATGTAGTGTATCACATTGATTGATTTGCAGATGTTGAACCACTCCTGCAGCCCCAGGAATAAATCGCACTTGGTCATGGTGAATAATCCTTTTAATCTTGGATTAAAGATCCTTTACTCTTGGATCCTATTGGCTAGTATCCTGGTAAGAATTTTTACATCCATGTTCATCAGGGATATTGGTCTGTAATTCTCCTTTTTGATGGGGTCTTTCTCTGGTTTCAGGATCAAGGTAATGCTGGCCTCAAAAAATGAGTTTGGAAGTTTTTCTTCCATTTCCATTTTTTGAAACTTCTTCAGAAAAATAGATATTAATTCTTCTTTAAATGTTTGGTAGAATTCCCCTGGTAAGCCATCTGGCCCTGGACTCTTGTTTTTTGGGAGATTTCTGATTACGGCTTCAATTCCTTGCTGGTTATGGGTATGTTCAGGTTTTCTACTTCTTCCTGTTTCAGTTCTGGTAGTTTATACATCTCTAGGAATGCATCTATTTCTCTCAGACTGCCTAATTTGTTGGCATATAGTTGCTTATAATGTTTTTATAATTGTTTGTATTTCTTCTGTGTTGGTTGTGATCTTTTCTTTTTCATTAATGAATTTGAGTCCTTTTTCTTTCTTTTTGATACATCTGGCAAGGGGTTTATTGATCTTGTTAATTCTTTAAAGAAGCAGCTCTTAGTTTCATGGATCCCTTCTACTGTTCTTTTTGGTTTCTATTTCACTGACTTTCACTCTGATCTTTTTTAATTCTCTTGTCCAGCTGGGCTTAGGCTTTACTTGCTGTTCTTTCTCCAGCTCCTTTATGTGTAAGGTTAGGTTATGTATTTGAGAACTTTATTGTTTCTCGCGAAAGGTATTGCCATATACTTCCCTCTTAGGATCACCTTTGCTGAATCCCAAAGGTTTTCATTTCATTTGTTTCCATGAAGTTTTTTAAAAATCTTTAATTTCCTGGTTGACCCATTCATAATCTTCAGTAGGATGCTCTTTAGCCTCCAAGTATTCGAGTTCTTCTCAAATTTCTTCTTGTGACCAAGTTCCAGTTTCAAAGCACTGTGGTCTGAAAATATGCAGGAAATTATCCCAAGCTTTTGGTACCAGCTGAGATCTGATTTGTGACCCAGTATGTGATCTATTCTGGAGAATGTTCCATGTGCACTACAGAAGAATGTATATTCTCATGTTTTAGGATATAATGCTCTGAATATATCTGTGAAGTCCATCCGGTCCAGTGTGTCAATTGAAGCTGTTATTTCCTTGTTCATCTGCTTACATGATCTGTCCATTGTAGTGGGTGTGTTGTTAAAGTCCCCTCCTACTATTGTATTATTATTGATGTGTTTCTTTAATTTTGTTATTAATTGGCTTATATAGTTGGCTGGTTTCACATTAGAGGCATAAATATTTACAATTGTTAGATCTTCTTGTTGGATAGACCCTTTAATATGATATAGTGTCCTTCCTCATCTCTATTACAGTCTTTGGTTTAAAATCTAGTTTGTCTGATATAAGGATTGCCACCCCAGCTTCTTCTGTTGTCCATTAGCATGATAAATGGTCCTCCACACCCTCACTTTCATTCTGGAGGTGTTTTTTGGGTCTAAAATCAGTCTCTTGCAGACAGCAATTGATTAGTCTTGCTTTTTTATCCAATCTGATACACTGTCTTTTGATTGGGGCGTTTAGCCCATTTATGTTCAGAGTAACTATTGAAAGATACGAATTTAGTGCCATTGTATTACCTATGAAGTCACTGTTTCTGTATATTGTCTTTGTTTCTTTCTGGTCTATGTTACTTTTGGGCTCTCTTTTTGCTTAAAGGATCCCTTTTAATAGTTCTTGCAGGGCTAGTTTAGTGATCACAAATTCTTTCAGTTTCTGTTTGTCCTGGAAGTATTTTTATCTATTCTTCTATTTTGAATGACATCCGAGCTGGATAAAGTATTCGTGGCTGCATATTTTTCTCATTTCGTATCCTGAATATATGATGCCAGTCCTTTCTGGCTTGCCAGGTCTTTGTGAATAGGTCTGCTGCCAGTCTAATGTTTCTACACTTGTAGGTTACCTACAATCTACCTGAGCTGATTTCAGGATTTCCTCTTTGTCTCCGAGATTTGCAAGTTTCACTATTATATGTTGGGGTGTTGACCTATTTTTATTGATTTTTAAGGGGGTTCTGGACTTGAATGTCTGTTTTCTTCGCCAGATTAGGGAGATTCTGGACTTGAATGTCTGTTTTCTTCACCAGATTAGGGAGATTCTCTGCTATAATTTGCTCCAATATACCTTCTTCCCCTACCCCCACCCTCTCTCTCCTCCTCTTCTGGGATCCCAATTATTCCAGCATTGTTTCACTTTATGGTAACACTTATCTTTCAAATTCTTCCCTCCTGATTTAGTAGTTGTTTATCTCTCTTCTTAGCTCATTTATTCTCCATCATTTTGATTTCTACATCACTAATTCTCTCTTCTGCTTCATTTATCCTAGCCATTAGAACCTCCATTTTTTATTGCATCTCATCAATAGCCTTTTTTATTTTAACTTAGATTTTAGTTCTTTCATTTCTCCAGAAAGGGATTCTCTAGTGCCGTCTATGATTTTTTTCTAGCCCAGATAGTATCTTTATAATCATTACTCTGACCTCTAGCTCCAGTATCTTATTTATGTCCATATGATTAGGTCCCTGTCAATCAGTACTGCCTCCTGTTTTCCTTTTTTTGAGCTAAGTTTTCCCATCTTGTCGTCCTTGCAGAAAGTGGTCGCTTTTCAATTTGTAAAGTTGCAGCTATTCTTTTCTTAGATCTCTGGTAGAGTTCACAGGTGTTCAAAATGATTTGATAGCTATCTAGCTGAATTCCTAGGACCAGATAAAACTAAGGTCTCTACTCCTCCACCCTCGTGGACCTCTAACTGACTCCTTTTTTAAAAATTATTTTTTAAATTTAAATTCAATTTGTCAACATATAGTATAACACCCAGTGGACTCCTTTAAACCAGTGTTTCTCAGCCTTTGCACCACTGCCATTTGTGACTGTTATGAGAGGCTGTCTTGTGCATGGTAGAATGTTTTTCACTCCTGACTTCTTTCTAGTTGATGCCAGTATTAATTCCTCATCCAACCACGTGACAATTAAAAATCATCTCCAGTCATTGCCAGATATCCCCTGATGGGCAAAATGACTCCTAATTGAGAACCACTACTTTAAACCCCTTTGCCATAGTACAGCCTGATAAATCATTTTTCTAAAATGCAAATTGGATTGATCATTCTCTTGCTTCAAGTTCTATAATGGATTTCCACTGTCCATGAAAAAAAAATCCAAACCTCTCAGTTTTGAGTTGTAAGGCCCTGTATGGTCTGCTCCTGCTAACTCTCTGACCTCAAGTCAGAGTAAAGCTACTGAAGAAAATCACAAAACTGTTCCAACAGCTCTACTACAAACTCCTGAATGCTCAACCTTCTGACTACCTTTTTACCTTTTTCTCTAATCATTTATCATAATTTTTATATTCATTTTGTGGTGCAACTGCCTGGGTCCTCATCTGAGTTATGATTCTGTTCACTGTTATATCCCAAGTGTGCCTAGAATAGCACCTGTCACAAAGTAGGTGCTATAACATATTTGTTGGAAGAAGGGAGAGAGGTCAAAAAGGCCTGAGCAACATCAAAACATGCTGATGGACTCATGTGGGCCCCTCTGCCTGTACAGTGAGCCAGAGATTATAAGATGATGAGAGTAAACTAGGATTTTTAGTCTTTGTGAAGATGTCAAAATAACAGGCTGTTCTTACAATGAGACCAAGTATTTTCTACTGTCAGAGCAGGTGACAGGTTCATTTACCATCAGAGATTTCTATAGGCCAACATTATGCCAAATCATTAAGGGCATCAACAGAGTGAAATGATTTCCAGTAAAATTCCTGGTATACAATGTTTAAACATGGGGATTCACTGGTACATTTTACCACTAGGATTGAATTGAGACAACTCAAATTATGAGTTCAATTATAATTGAAATCCACTTCAGAGGCCTGATTAAGAATAATGAATTAAGTTTTCATCAGACCATTTTAGAAAATTTATCTTTATTCACTGAGAGAATAAAGTTACAGGAGAGAGAGGTCTCCATCTTCCTTGACAAAAGAATCATCTAAGAAGAACCTAATAAAATCTTCTAAACTCAGTTAAAGTCATTATTGTCAGAAATAAAAGTTGGCTTGGTTCAAAGACTCAAGACTGTAAAGAATATACACTGAAAAACCCTTATTTTATCATAAGCTATTATGCTAATAAAACCAGGAATATACTCAGGCTGTATTATTACTCATCAGTAACATGAAAGAATTCCATGTATCATTACCAAAAAAAAGTCAGCCTGATTTTCAAATGTATAAGGTCTGCGATTTACTTTGAAATACTTCAGCAACAATAATAGAAATAAAGGAGATAGGTTATGTTTGGTAAATCTTAACATGTTTAGTCAGGATGATTGATACATTATATTATGATGCATTATATTCATTATATCAGACTGTATTATTTGAAGTTTTCCTGAGTAAATATTAAAAGTCTGCTCATATTTAGGGGCACCTGGGTGGCTCAGTCGGTTAAGCAACTTACTTGTCATTTCTGGTCAGGTCATGATTTCATGGATCCTGAGACGGATACCCACCTGGGGCTCCATGTTCAGCAGGGAGTCTGCTTGAAGATTCTCTCTGCCCTTCCCCCCCCCACTTGCATGCATGTGTGTGCATGTGCTCTCTCTAAGATAAATAAATTTTTTAAAAAGGTCTGCTCATATTTAAAAAACATAAATTTAATAAAAGTATTCCAGGAAACCATTATCTTAAGTAATTTATGTTATTAAAAAATACAGCACAATAGGTTAATTTGGACAATACCTTTAAGTTTTCTGTAACAGGCTTTATTTTTTAGGGTAAATGCATACTGAGCAATCCAATGGGTAGTTTCCAACCTAAATTAAGTAGTCAATTGAAATTTTATTTTTTTTTTCAATTGAAATTTTAAATCTGCTAGATAACAATGTGCCTACCAGGACATTTGAAGGTGTGTCTCACAATATCCTACAAAACAAAATAAGCAAATGACTACAGGGAAGATGGTATAATTGCTTTTTTAGAAAATTCAACAATGTTTCCATGACTTCTAATTCCACATAGAGGGCTGTACCACTAAAGCCAGGCCAACAAAACTTAAATAGTTCTCTAGACTCCTTTCTAATGCTGATTGCAGCCACAATATACAGCTCTGCACCTTGAAAGCCACAGTACTGTAAGCCTGTAAGCGAGCCTAGTCTTGACCTTGAGGGTGGCTCTCTGTCATCTCACTCCCCACCCCAACCCCTGGAGAGCACACTGAGGAGGAGCGCTGAGATACACAGCTGGTACAACACGGCCAAGGCAACACAGGTCAACATTTGTGCTTCGCCTTCTCCAAGACTCCAGAAGCCTTAGAGGCCACAGACAGGGCTTGGGCCAGACGCTGCCTCACCTGCAGAAGAACTCCCACAAGTCCAGGTTTTGAATTCTCTGAATTCTTTTAATTCTGCTGCGGTCCATTGTTTTCCCAAAGAGACTGGCAACTTCGTTATACTCGTGTGTTTGACTGTGCAAAGGAACCAGCTGCAAAAAGAAGTTTGCATAGTTTTACTGGGGCCCCTTCCGCTCTTGGCGGTGCAGCTCGCCAGCCCTGTTCTTACCTGATAGGGCACATCAGTGTTCACGTTCTCCCAGTGCGGGGGCATGGGGATGGCCTCATTTTCACAGATGTAACTTTAAATGGCAAAAGACAATACAGTATTAGAAGCTGGTGATAATTATGGCTGATGATTTAATTTCGCCTTTTCTCCAAAGCTGAAATTTTTTATGTTTGGGATATTGTGACAAACACAATTAATTGAAGCCTTCAGTTCTTTATTTTCAAATATTTACTCAATGTCTCCTGTGTGCTGCTTTTTGGGTGTTGAACAGATAACTTTGATGGAAAACAGCCAATCTTGAATAACATCAAAATTTCAAAAACAGTTTTTAATTCTGTCATGTTTTTCTAAAATTGCCAGAATTTCTTTAAAATGTAAAGAAGATTTTAGATAAAGGAAAGGAATTTCCAAGAAGAAAAGCAAACTCTTGATAATAAACAAACTCTTTAACAGATTGATACTGCCTACCAAATAAAATCCAAATTTCTCTGCCATTCATTCAATGTCCTTCAAGCTCTAACTCAAACCTAAACTTTTCTTTGTTTACTGCCCTCTTTTGCCCATTCACAGCCTGAGGTAATTCACCTAGAGTGGCCAATAAAACTTTGAAAACCTGCCCACCGCGCTGAAGCCACTGGATGGGAACACAAAAGACAATAAGTTGGAGGGTTTCATGGCAAAAGGCTGAAAAGAACATACTAGTCCTCTCTTGGGACTGGAGGTTACTGAAAGAAAATCATAAATTTCAAGCCTATCTTTAGCTTCATTTTTAAAGCTCATTGTAATTCTTGAAAAGATCCTACAATCATATATCTTCAGAATGTATATATAAAGAAGCAGACAGCGAGCAGTTTCCTTCTCTCTCTAGTCCTAGCAAGGTCTGTCCAATTGTACCTCTTGCCCCAAAATGAAGTAAGCAGGGTTTTCAGACTTTGGAGTTATCACAAACCAAATCTTCATACAAATGGTAGCAAAAACATGTTTTATGCAGCCATTTCTTCCCACTTCTTATGTTCCTAGAGATCTTTCTGTATCAGGCAATAGAGTATCCTCATTCCCAGTCCCTACCACAGAACCTGGCCCAAACACTCAATATATAGTGGCTGAATGAGTAAGTGCAATCTATTTTGCAGGTGCATAGAGTTCCATGTTGCAGATGCACCACCATTTATGTAACAGGTCCCTTGTTGATGATATTTGGTTTGTCTTTGACCTTTTGCTACTGTTAAGAATGCTGCAAAACAACAAGGTTATCACTTTGCCATTTTACATACCCACTAGTGTATCTGTAGGATAACATCTTTGAAATGGAATTTCTGAGTCAAAGAATATATTTGTTTAGGATTCTGAGAGATACTGCCCCAAAAATGCCCTCCTTAAAGGTTATACTCATTATCACCAGAAATAGAATTCCTATTTCCCCACAATCTCTCCATAATTGCTTGATCAAACTTTTGAATGTCCGACAGTCTGATAGTAAAAAATAGTCTGGTATAATTTGTAGTTCTCTTGTTACAAGTCAAGTCATATGTTTCTAATGGGTTGTGGGTCTTCTACTCAGAGATTCCTAAGAGATATTACAGAGATGAGCCCTTGATGATAATGAGCACCAGTACTTTCCTCAGTGTTTGGTTTCTGTTTTTGTCTTTGTCTTGTTCTTGTCATTTTTCTTTTTTTTGGGGGGGGGGTTGTTTTTATTGTTTTGTTACTTGCCTGAAGTATCTGTTAGCCTCAGAAAAGTTTTTTTTCTCTAATTTTATGTAGACTGTAGCCTTATTAATTGTAATTTCCTTGCCAGTAGGAAATGTGAATCAATCATCTTGCATGTAATACATGCTCAATAGATCCCTGCCATAAATAAATATTTCCGTATCAGTCCCCACTTACCTACCTCATTCTACTGTAGCCTACTTAACTGTTCCTCCTCTGTTATTATCTTGCTTATTGTCCTCTAGTCTGGTTATTCTCTCCTTCTCCTGACTTTGTTCTATGGTTTCTAAAGTCTCTGACAGAACAAAGTGATCGACCCCCCCCCCCCAGTGTGCTTCTTCTCCCCACAAAGTACACCAGAAATAACAACATACAATTACATTAACATTTTCTATGATTATATTTCATTTTTCTCCCAGATTACATACTCTTGGAAGTTAAGTAATTCCTTGATTATATTCCTTGTAGTTAAGAATAAATATATGATGTGGCTGGCAAGAAAATAATATTTTCCATATTCCATAGTAGAAGTATAGGGCATTCATTATATATGTACTTGAAAAGCTTTTAAATCTTGATACTAAAATATAAGCCAAAAGTTGTAAGAAACAAACTGATAGAAACTTAAAGCATTTTTTTCCTTACTAAAATCCTTTCAAAATAGCTCCTTGGGAAGAGCAAAGGAGCACTAATTCACATGCTAGCATTTTTCTTCTATTGATTCTACGTTCTTTGAACAGCAGGAATTCCAATATTTGCTTGGGCAGAAAGTAGGATGTATGCTCTAAGATTTTCCCCTTCAATTGCATTCACATGAATAACAAATACTTATTCTCTTCTGGCATCTATGCCTTTCTTTTTAGGCTGTATACAACCAGGAAGAGCAAAAAGGAAAATGTGTGACCAGTCCCAGGAGCAGAGAGCTGTGCAGCCAGCCTGCCACTGCCACACTCCCACCTTCTGTAGGTCTCCTTTGGTCATGACAAATTTGAAATCACTCCTAGGAGTTGCCCAGTGGGGATAAATGGAAGTAGAGATAAAGTGGGCAACTGCCTAAGTGGATTTACGGTCCACGTAACTGGATGGTTCTGTCAGAGTATTTGCCAGGTAATTCAAACCTACTTCAGTAAGTTATTTTAAGGACTTATAGCAGAGGTCATGTGGCATTCTGTAACTGTCCTGATGTAATAAAAAAAAATGTAAATGCATTAAGGGGAAATGAAGAGGATAACAGGAAAGGAAACAGGGCAGAAAATAATCATATTGTTAGTTCATCAACTAATGTGAAATTCAGTAATGAAAACATCAAGTTTTTAAATTAAATAAACTACCCAAACATTTTCAGTCTACTTGTTCCTCTGTCAAATACTATGAAAAAGGAGAAAAGCCCACTCTTTCTATCCCTATTCTCTTTACAATACCTGAAAGCACTGATAGAAAAGGGGGCTCTTTTTATTAAGCGCTGTTTTCCAGTGATGAGATTCATTTGCTTCATTTCTGTAAACAAAGACAAATATATTAGATAAGCAGTAGGAACATACTGTGCTGTAAACAGTCACGAAGATGTGTAGCCATACCACATGGCGATGGGGAGTCTTGGGGGGCTGACAAGCGCAGTCTATCAAGGACACCTCACTATTCATCTTCTTATCACGACATAAAAGTGCTATTCAGGGAGCGTGGCTTCGACCTACGCTCATGCCCAGGATGCTTGGCTCATGCTGCTCAGTAGGCAGGGCCCACTCCTTTCTGTTTCATACTTGTTGTAAACTGATACTCCAGTGCAAGAGTTCCAAACTTAGGAAAATGAAGAGTACTAGGAAGAGAGTGAAATTATAAAACCAAACCTTCCAGTTGGTTTTATTAAGTGGAAAGTGTACTTTGATTTCTCCAACAATTTTGGTAATGATAAAAAGATATGTTACTGCTATAAAACTTACATAATTCACAGAATTTCAGAAATTTGTACATTTCTTGCCTTCTTTCTAAATTGTCCATCCATACCAAAAAACAGAAAACCCTCTAGACTCAATACATATTTTAAAGAGATTCTAGTGATAAAAGACTAATTAACTAACTGAAGGTGTCATTTTCCTCTCTCTTCTGTGACGTAGCTGTGGTAATATCACCAGGTCCGTTTCTTCATTCACACAAAGCTAAGTAGTAAGGCTTAATGTGAGATGCTAGTTGTCGTACCTTTATCTCACTGGCAGCATTCCATTCCTAAATAAAGAGGTTCTCCCATCCAGGCAAATGCTATAAGGTATAAATTATGTTCTGCCCTTTCTGGATTCTCTTAGGTTCTGCACACACTGGCATCACCACTGTGCAGGAAAAAGCAAGATTATCTGAGCACAGGGAGCAAAGCCTTGTTGTCTTCTCACAGTACCTCAATCTCAGTTTCTGCCTCACCATTTTTATCGAGAGCACCTGAGTTGGCTTGTGGCCAAATGGTTGGGACTAATTTTGCAAATAGTACACGTGAAATGCTGATACCTATACCTTTGATGGGGAGGGCTGGTGAAACTGAATTATTATATGTGGCTACTATTCTTTGATAAAGACATTTTTTTAAATAAACTGCATTGTTTGAGAGAAAGTATTCCCCAAAATATAGTTTACTAGAAAATATTCTTTCAGAAACATGTGGCTTGCTGAATTATCTGCCAAATGCTTTGATAAACTTCATCCTCTTCATGAAGCCTGATATGTGTGCTTATCACAATGCCCCAGTATTGCTCCAAACTGCCACTTGTACACAAGATGTCTAAAAGGTCTAGTAGACACCTTCTGTCTAGACTGTAGTGAAAAGACAAATGTCAGGGCTCCTTAAAGGCAGCCTATCTGCTGAATGTCATTTAAAAAAAAAGTAATGGTTAGTCAGGAGAAAGAATACAATGGTTTTAGCTTTTGATAATAAAACAAGCTTTGGTGTGGGGGGACAATGATCGTTAGAGATTTGGTTGCATCAACCTCTTACTGGACAAACCCCCTTTACCATTTCTGGGCCTTAGCTCATCCAAGGGGATCTCCTAAGGTTTCACTATCCTACTGTACTACAACACACTATTAACTCTGTCATAAAGATACTACTCATACAAGCTAGGATGCAACAGCTAGAGGACTGAGTCATGGAGCAGCCAAAACAGGCTCTATCTACTAGGCACCTGGCTGGCTTATTCAGTAGAGCATACAACTCTTGACCTCAGAGTTGTAATTTCAAGCCCCTTGTTAGGTGTAGACATTACTTTAAAGATAAAATCTTTAAAAAAAAATCCTCCCACAGAACATAAAGACTCCTAACTCTGGGAAATGAACTAGGGGTGGTGGAAGGGGAGGAGGGCGGGGGGTGGGGGTGAATGGGTGACGGGCACGGAGGGGGACACTTGACGGGATGAGCACTGGGTGTTATTCTGTATGTTGGTAAATTGAACACCAATAAAAATTAATTTATTAAAAAAAAAAATCCTCCCCATCCAGGTTCTGTATGTCTCTATTGTCTCTATGCAACTAACAACTGAAACTAACAGTGTGAAACTAAAAGAGTTGAATCTGACAGGTTTTTCATGGGATACCTAAAACCACACCCATATATCATGGATGAAATCCAAAGTGGGGCTGATTTCCATATTTGCTGGCTATTCTGTAGAAGAGCCAATGAAATCACAAAATGGTAGAAGGCAATGTCCATTACAGAAATAACTTTTTGGCAAAAGACACCAGGATAGGAGATGGTTTGTTCAGCTAAACTTTGGTCTTAAAACTATCACCAGCTATCTATGACTTTGTCACTAACCTCTCAGACTGATTCTCAAAATACTAAGATTCCCAACTACTTCAAAAGGCTGATGGGATGATGAGTAAAACAATAGCTGAAAAGTTTTTTATGTTCCTTAGAAGTGTTACATAAGCTCAAAATATCTAACAGTTTCCAAATACATTAGTATCAATAGGCATACAAGTTCTCCTTTAGAAAAGGTAATGTTCCTCAAGAAGATTTTAAACTTGAATTTTTATAGAGAGATTTCTGCATATGACACAAAGGATTTACTTCACTGTTTACAAATATATCCACTAATTCTCATCTTCAGAATTGTAGATTTTACTGTATCAATATACTAAAAACACACAACTATTAGGGAAAAAAAACATACCTGCAAAGTCTATCTTGTAGCTGAATTTGGAAGTAGTAAAAGAAATCGAGCCACAAGGGTTTGTTTTGAAGCTTTTTTCGATATCTTCACTGCTAACTGAACACTGAATGTTGGTATCCGGCTTTAAGACAAACCAGAGAGTTTCATTTACCAGCTGTTCACATCAATGGCCTGGCCACAGAGGCAGTTCTGTGGTCACAGATACAGAGCATGGAGCGACAAGGGGAACTGACGGATGGCCTGTTCTAGTTCCCACACACAAGCAGAATCACAGCTAAGCCAGTGTGTGCAGAACGGTGTCAGGATTTCCAGAAGACACTACAGCAACTGCTTAGAATCCCTCTTTCCAAGTTGTGACAATTTTTACAAATGATTACAATAATTGCTATTTCCTCACTGGCTCAAATTAAATCTTCTGTAAGGAGGCTTGGAAGTAAAAGAAGACCACAGGCTTTTGAGTATGGGTTCAGATTCACACTAGCTGTTAATGTGACTCTGGACGGATCCCAAGAACTTTTCTGCGTTTTAGTCTCTTTGACTGTGAGACAGAGTATTACCATCTGTGTCAGAACTGCTGGAAGGCTAGAGTAGAAAAGGTACCTGCAACATCTAACATAATACCTGGCGGACACAAGGTGCTTAATATGGGCTTGCTCTCTTCCCCTTCTCCTTATCCACCAAACGGAACTTGGAGTTGCTCAGCCGTACTGACACTATGCAACTCAGTCACACTCGCCCTCTGTGTGCGCAGTGAACGCGCACTGCTTCTTCTAAATACATGATTGAGAAAACCTGGGGAAAGGAAAAGGAAAAGGACTAGAAGGATTTCTCATTTTTCTTTTAGTCAAGCTATCTGATGTCCTTCAGGGTCTGCACTGGTATGCTTGTGCGGCAGCAAGGTGGCGCTAAGTGGACCTGAAACCCTTCTGGTACGTTCTGGAGAGGAGATACCTGAAACATGTGCCACTTCCCACACTCGGCCAGATAAAACCAGCCCCACTGTGTGTCTGACGTGTCCATCTCGTCCATCTCTCTATCGGTCCTCTTGGGTAGGAATTCCTCTGCTTTCTGAAATGTCTCCTGAAAAGGCCAGGAAGAGGCAGAGGAAGAAATGCTTTTCTTAATAACTGATATACTTTCTCCACAACATTTTTCTGCCTACAAAGAGCTATATTCCAAGTGTCCTTCCCACAGTGACCCCTTAAAAATCCCATCCTCTTTGGCATACTGACTCTGAAGAGAAACACTTACAATGGCTGGATATCACTGCTTAACAAATAAGACAAATAATAATACACTCAGGTAAGATATATCAATGCCCATTCAACCATTTAAATAAGCTCTGTCAATATCTACAAGCACTCAAGATTTTCAATATACTGCCAAGAAATTTGTCTTATCATATGTTCACACATTTGGTCAAAAGAATCCATCCTATCACAACGAGTTATGACCAAATACACCTGAGATTTCTTTTAAACCCTCATTATTTCATTTAATGGCATGGGAAGATGTTTATAATCTACAGTGTTGAGTACAAAAGGTTACAATTCTAATAAAAATTCACTTATTTTTACCCACACAAATGTATGTGTATATACATGTATTATGTGTATATGCACGCACACACAGAGATAAAAAGTCTAGATGGATATACAATAATTTATCATAGTTTTCTCTAAGTGTGAGGATAAGAATAGTAATTGTAGTAACTTTTATCTGGCTCTTACAATGTGCCAGATGTTAAGTACTATACAGATAATAACTCATTTAGGATTCACGACAACCCAGTAAGGTAGGTATTATTATCCCAAATTTATAAATGAGGAAACTGGAGCACAGAGAGATCACAGAATAGGGAAGCCAGGATTCAAACTCAGGCAGTCTGGATCCAGGGTTTATGCACGTAACCACCATACTGCACTGCCTTATACTTCATTGTCAACGATTTTACAGTCTTCTCTATTTCAAGGAACTCATGTCCACACTATCTTTGAAAAGTTTTAAACATTCTTGAGTGGAGATTGTGATGAAGAGAGGGTCACCAGAAAAGGGACAGTGAGGTTAGTCAAAGAAGATTAACTTTATCTCGAATGTGTCCTCATTCCTTGAGGGTTTTTGAATAAATTTGCACAACTGATATATGAAAACAGTCTCTGTGCAAAAAGAACATTCTAGATAAAGCTAGACACATTTTTTACCAACCCTTCCATTTCTGGTATCTTCTCACCTTCCTTCTCCAGGGTTAACAAATTCTATCATTTACCCTTTCTGATGTGCGTGTGTGTGTGTGTGTGTAATCATATACACACATACACACATATATACTTATTGGTGATATGTTAAAAATTTTAATTCCTACATCTTTGAATTTTTTTTTACAAAAAATATGGACTACTTGAGTAATTTGGAAAATAATTGGTTTTAAATTTCATTTAAAATGGTCCATCCTGGATAAAGAAGATGTGGTCTATGTATACAATGGAATATTACTCAGCCATTAGAAACGACAAATACCCACCATTTGCTTCAACGTGGATGGAACTGGAGGGTATTATGCTGAGTGAAGTAAGTCAATCAGAGAAGGACAAACATTATATGTTCTCATTCATTTGGGGAATATAAATAATAGTGAAAGGGAATATAAGGGAAGGGAGAAGAAATGTGTGGGAAATATCAGAAAGGGAGACAGAACATGAGAGACTCCTAACTGAGAAACGAACTAGGGGTGGTGGAAGGGGAGGTGGGCGGGGGGGGTGAGTGACTGGGTGATGGGCACTGAGGGGGGCACTTGATGGGATGAGCATGGGGTGTTATTCTATATGTTGGCAAACGGAACACCAATAAAAAATAAATTTATTAAATAAATAAATAAATAAAATAAAATAGTCCATCCTGTTTCCAGAAAGCTGTATAACCTGGAATAAGTTTCTAATTACCTCGTCTAGGCCACAGTTTCCTTTTCATGAAATAGAGAATAAAATCTCCTTCCTCACTGGACCATTGTTAGAAATGAGTGAGATAATGCAGTAAAGTGCCAAGAACAGTACCTGAGCTCAATGAAGGGGGCTTGTTATTTTTTATTCATGTTTGGAAACTTCTCCAAGGACTGCTTTATGATTATTTTCTGGATTTTTCCTTCATGTTTTAAAGTTGACTGGCTGCTAAGAAATGAAAAATAGAAAACCCTAGTGTCAAGTGCTTCAGGAATAGGACCCACTATTTGCCTTATATCTTTTAATCAGAAAAATAAAGGCAATGATTTAAAATTTAAGATCAGTTGTCCAGGTTAACTACTCAAAACTCCTGCACTTCCTTCAATTATTGTTCACACTGTTTGGCTATTTTACTGTGAGAAAGAAATAAAACAAGAGAGACCTAAATTTATTTTTTCTTTTGAAAATAACTCCCCGGGATCCCTGGGTGGCGCAGTGGATTGGCGCCTGCCTTTGGCCCAGTGCGCGATCCTGGAGACCCGGGATCGAGTCCCACGTCGTGCTCCCGGTGCATGGAGCCTGCTTCTCCCTCTGCCTGTGTCTCTGCCTCTCTCCCTCTCTCTGTGACTATCATAAATAAATAAAAATTAAACAAAATTTAAAAAAAAAAAAAAGAAAAGAACTCCCCAAATTTGGAAGGATTAGTTAATATATGTGCTGCCAAAACAAGCACTGGAAGGATGAGTTTAAAGGTAATAGTTAAGATAAACATTTGGCTTATGAGTTCTACCTTTTCTCTACTGGAAAAGGGAAATGAAAACAAGAAAGAGGAAACAGATAATGCCCTTTATACAGTATACATGCATCATGTGTGCTTTGCTATGTTACGCTGTCCCTAAGATCACACCTTAAGTCAGGTTACAAGTATAAGTGTTTTAAGTCCTTCCAAAACTGCCTGTCATAAGTAACTCTGGGTGGGACCTAGGACAGACCCTCATCTTTATTCCTGTTTTGGAGAGGGCAGCACTATAGATAAATGCCATTGTATAGAACATTCCTAATGCGCTTTACATTTTACAAAATTTTTTGTCTTCTATAGCTATTCTAATGCTATTTCATTTAATGGCATGGGAAGATGTTTATAATCTACAGTGTTGAGTACAAGAAGGTATAATAAATAGAAACAGTACGATCTAATTCTAATAAAAATTCACCTATTTTACCCACACAAATGTATGTGCATGTACATGTATTATGTGTATATGTATACACACACAGAGATACAAAGTCTGGATTTTTATCTATAGCCCAATGTGCAGACGTCACTATCTTCCAATTAAAGTTAGGGGAAAAAAGAAGCACAGAAGGGATCCCTGGGTGGCGCAGCGGTTTGGCGCCTGCCTTTGGCCCAGGGCGCGATCCTGGAGACCCGGGATCGAATCCCACATCGGGCTCCCGGTGCATGGAGCCTGCTTCTCCCTCTGCCTGTGTCTCTGCCTCTCTCTCTCTGTGACTATCATAAATAAATTAAAAAAAAATTAAAAAAAAATAAGCACAGAAAATGCAATTATTTTGTTAGAATCATAGAGTTAGCAGAGGAGCTAAGATGGCAGAGTAGTAGTAGGACCCTAGGCTTACCTCCTCCTTTAAACACAGCTAGATAAATTTCAAATCATTCTGAGCACCCAAGAAATCGATCTGATGGCTGAAAGAACAAACTGTACAACTAGGGGGAGAGAAGAGGGCGCACTGTAGAGGGTAGGAAGTATGGAGACATTATTTGGAGGAGAAAAAGATCATGGAAGCTGCAGAAAGGAGAGAGCCTTGATCATAGAGAGAGGAGAAAGAGAATGGGAGAAAGTGCACAGGGGATTGCACAAGGAAAACACTTCCCCAAACCTACTGACTAGGAAAACGAGAGGGACTGATCGTATAATTAGTTTTTATAACCGGTGGGGCTCAAAGACTGGAGTTTTAGAAGTCCATATTGTGGCCACTGTGGAGTCCAGCAGGTGCTGCAGTGCTCCTGGAGAAGGAGGGCTGAGGCCCAGGAGCAAATGTGATCTGAGGATCCCCTGGGATGCACTGGGAGAGATGAGTCCCCCATTCTTGGAGTGAATCTGGGAGAGGTGGCATGGCCTCTTAGGGGACAAAGGAGCCAACAAATGCCATTGCACTGCCCTGTTCGTTAGCAGAGGGGCAGAGACACCTGCTGAGAGCAACTGGCCTGGATGCCAGCTTTTTGCTGCACTTTAAACTCCAAGCTCTTGCACATTCATACAACTGCCCTTCTGGGACAAACCAGCAGTAGCCACAGCATGGGGAGACCCACCCCCAGAGGACCAGTCCAGATCTGTGCCACACTGGGTCCCAAAGGTTTGTAGTTTTAAAACTTAGCTGGCCTGTCTGAGAACACAAGTGCACTATACTGCTGGGTGGGCAGACGGACCAGACACAGACAGGGTGAAGGCAGGGATCTGAGAGACACCTGGGACACAGGAAGGGAGATTGTAGGCTTTTCTGGAAGGGCTTCTCAGACAGTTGCAGGCACAAATTTCCCTCCCATGGGACAAGGGAGAGGGCTGGCGCCATTTCCGTTCCCCACCCCTCAGTATAAACTAACCTTGGTAAGTAGCACAGCACCAACAGTGGTAGCTTAAACTGCTTGCACCAAGCCCCACCCCACTGCACTCTGTAGGTGCTTCTTTACTAGGGCAAGTGTGCCTGAGTACCAGAACAGTGGGCCCCTCCCCAGGAAGACCAGCACAAACACCCACAGCCACCAAGTCTCCTGATAATTGAGGGCTGCAAAGCTCTAGCTCTAGTGGAAATAGGATCTGGCCTCTTTTAACAAGCAGACTAGAGCATATCTAGTTAAAACTTGCCACACTCTGGCCAAGCCCCAAATACTGCTCACTGTAGGCAGAGCCTCTGCAGATGACTGGCCTGAAGGATAGAGCAGCCAAAACACAGTAGCAGAGTGCACATGGCACACACCGGAGACATTCCCTAAAGTGCCAGGCCCTAGACACTATATGACCTCTTCTTCATAAAGCCATTACTCTGAGAACAGGAAACATAGCAGGCTTTCCTAACACATAGAAGACAGAGACCTAGATAAAATGTGAAGACGGAGGAATTCATCCCAAAAGAAAAACAAGAAAAGGTCATGGCCAGGATGATCTAACTGAAATAAATATAAATAAATTTAAAACAACAATCATAAGGATACTGAGCTAGAGAAAAGCATAGAAAACACCAGGGAGTCCTGCACTGCAGAGATAAAAGACCTAAAACTAGTCAGGCTGAAATTTTATTTATTTATTTATTTTTAGGCTGAAATTTTAAAATGCTACAACCAAGATGCAAAACTGACTGGGTGTAATGACTGCAAGGACAGAAGAAGCAGAGGAATGAATAAGTGATATAGAAGATAAAATTATGGAAAATAATGAAGCTGAAAAGAAGAGAGAAAGACAAATATTGGATCACATATGTAGACTAAGGGAACTCAGTGACTCCATAAAGCATAGTAACATTTGTATCACATGGGCCCAGAAGAAAAGAGGGAAAAGGGGGCAGAAGCTTTCTTTGAGTAAATTATAGCTAAAAACTTCTCTAATTTGGGGAAGGTAACAGATATCCAAATCCAGAGGCACAGAGAACTCCCATCAAAATCAACAAAAGCAGGCCAGCACCAAGACATACTGTAAAACTCGCAAAATATAGAGATAAGGGGAAAAAATCATAAAAGCAGCATGAGAAAAGAAATCCCTAACTTACAAGGGAAGACAAATAAGGTTAGCAGCAGACCTCTCCACAGAAACTTGGCAGGACAGAAAAAAGTGGCATGATATATTCAACGTGCTGAATGGGAAAAATATGCAGCTAAGAATACTCTATGAGGCAAGGCTGTCATTCAGAATAGAAGGAAAGATAAAGAGTTTCTCAGACAAACAAAAACTAAAGGAGTTTGTGACCACCAAACCAGCCCTGCAAGAAACGTTAAGGGAACTCTTTGAGTAGGGGGGGAAAAAAAGACCAAAAGCAACAAAGACTAGAAAGGAACAGAGAACATCACCAGAACAACTTTACAGGTAATACAATGGCACAAAGTTTATACCTTTCAATATTCACTTTGATATAAATGGATTGTTCCAATCAAAAGACATAGGGTGTTAGAATAGATTAAAAAAAATCAAGACCCATCTATATGCTGCCTATAAGAGACTCATTTTAGACCTAAAGACACCTGTAGATTGAAAGTGAGAGGATGGAGAACCATTTATTATGTTAATGGATGTCAAAAGAAAGTCAGAATAGCCATACTTATGTAAGACAAACTAGATTTTAAACCAAAGACTGTAACAAGAGATGAAAAAGGGCACTATACCATAATAAAGGGGTCTATCCAACAAGAAGATCTAACAATTATAAATATTTATGTTCCCAACTTGGGAGCCCCCCAATACATAAAACAATAAAAACATAAAGGAATTTATTTGGTAATAACACAGTAATAATAGGGGACTTTAAGACCCCACTTACAGCAATAGATAGATCATCTAAGCAGAAAATCAACAAGGAAACAATGGCTTCGAATGACACACTGGACCAGATGGACTTGACAGACATATTCAGAACATTTCATCCTAAAGCAGCAGAGTACACATTCTTTTCAAGTGCATATGAGATATTCTCCAGAGTAGATCACGTACTGGGTCACAAATCAGCCCTCAACAAGTACAAAAACACTGAGGTCATACCATGCTTATTTTCTGGCCACAATACTATGAAACTTGAAGTCAACCACAAGAAAAAATTTGGAAAGACCACAAATACAAGGAGGTTAAACATGCTACTAAAGAATGAATTGGTCAACCAGAAATTCAAGAAGAAATAAAGGAAATACATGGCAACAAGTGAAAATGACAATACAGTGGTCCAAAACCTTTGGGATGTGGCAAAAGAGGTCAAAAGAGGAAAGTACAAAGCAATGCAGGCCTATCTCAAGAAGCAAGAAAAGTCTCAAATACACAACCTTACTTTATACCTAAAAGAGCTAGAAAAGGAACAGCAAATACAGCCTAAAGCCAGCAGAAGGGAAATAATAAAATTAGGGCAGAAATAATCAATATAGAAACAGTCAAACAAAAAACCCCCAGTAGAACAGATCAATGAAACCAGGAAATTTTCTTTGAATTAATAAAATTGTTAAACCCCTAGCCCAACTTATCAAAAAGAAAAGAGAAAGGACTTAAATAAATAAAATCATGAATGAGATATCATAACCAACACCACAGAAATACAATTATTAGAGAATATTATGAAAAATTATATGCCAACAAACTGGGCAATCTGGAAGAAATTATTTTCCTCTCCAATGGAAGGGCTATTCTGTATAATTAGGTTCAAATAGTAAGTCAAGTTTAAATTAATAATTTCAAAATACAATGGATCTAGATCAGAACACATTTATAGGCAATAAAAGGAATGTGTGCAAGTCATCTGTCTTGGAGTAGACAATTAGTAAATGCTAGCTGAATGAATTAGTTTAGCCACCATGCCAATTTTCAGTTTTTAATTGGCAGGATTGATAACTGCACAGCACACTATGAAGAAAAACGGTAGTATAAAGTGAAAAAGTATTTTGTAAATCTTCAAGTGCAGTGGGTATGCTAGTGGAATCTGTCTATAATGCTATCTGTTCCAAAGACAATATTTATGGAGCCTGGGAACAATCTGGATCATCAAATAGAAAGGCTATGTGGAAAATGAGTTTAAAGTCAAAATCCCAGTCTACAGGAGAAAAATGATGTCACCTTCTAGATCAGTTAAAAGCTTTCCTTTTTTGTAAGGTTTTATTTATTTATTCATGAGAGACGGCTCTCCGAGACAGAGACACAGGCAGAGGGAGAAGCAGGCTCCCTGCAGGAAGCCTGATGTGGGACTCAATCCCAGGACCCTGGGATCACAACCTGAGCCAAAGGCAGACACTCAACCACTCAGCCACCCAGGTGCCCCAGTTAAAAGCTTTCTGATAATTTTCTTATAGTTAACAAAATATATTATGTTGTATAAATATAGTATCTTGAGAAAATCGTATTTGCTAATGAAAACTTCCTAGTCTCTATAGCAAGTATATACAAAGCCTGCTGTTAAAAGCTTAAAAATGGTGGAATTTTTGGGATGACAGAGTAAGGAGCTCAGTGGATGTTCTCCCCAGAAAAACTGCATTTTAATTGGTGAACCTTACTTTTAAAAACAAAAACAAAGAAAAAACATGTAAAGTCTCTAGAAATTGTCCTAAGGGCATATAGCAAACGGAGAAACATTTATTCAAGAAAATCTACTAAATCTCAGAACAGGCAAGAGTCTGAGGCATTTGAGCTAAGATATATTCCATTACCTCCTTCCACCAGTACTTTGTTATAGAAGCTCTACCTCAGGAATGTGCTGAAAAGACAGGGGCTCCCTTTCCCTCCACCTCCTAGTCCTGGGCTAGTTTCATCCTGGAAGAGGGTAGGCTGCTGATGTATCTCATCTTCAGCCTAGGAATATAGGTGTATTCTGAGCAAGCAACAGAGGGGATTGACATCTTGGTTCTTCCACCCAGTCCCAGTTCATGGGGTGAAAACTCTACTCCAGGCCCAGTAGGTTAAGAATACTGAGTCCCGATTGCTACCATCCTAGTTTGCTCATAAGGTAGAAGTTCCATGCCAGGAGGAGTAAGTCAAGAAGATCAAAGGCTACCAACACCCCTTCCACCCAAAGTGCAGGTATCACTATGGGAAAAGTCAGCTCCCACCCCCAGCCCCAAGTGTAGTAGTACAGAGGTTCTACTGAGGGGAAAAGACATGCCATAAGGACAAAGAGCTCCACATGTCTGTCCAAAGGGACTGACTTTATTTGGAACAGAAAATAGAGAACCTCATGCCTAAAAGCATTATTGAAAAAACTGGAAATCTTGAGGAAAAACAACTAAAAGGCCCAAAGCTCTGATACAAGCAGAATAGTAGAGCATACAGAAATTTAATACAGAGAATCAGGGATAACCAAGAAAAGCCCTCCTGAGACTAAAGTTAAACATGAGTCAGGAAGGCTGTGTATAAGCACTAGGCTGTATCCACCCAGGAATGATCAGAGCAGGTCATGAGACAGACTTGAAAATACTTCCTAAGCTGTACATGGATGGATCATCACAGGGTAGAAGCCTCACCAGCACAAGGGGCTTAAACACAACCTCTGATCAAACACTGAACAACTGTCCTTTCTCCACTTAACTTTACTTTTGTTTTTAAAATAAATAATCAGTTATTTATATGTTTGCGGGTCTACTTCTCGACTCTGTTCTGTTCTGTAATCATTTTCTCTATCTCGTTGCCAATACTACACTGTTTTGATGATTGTAGTTTCACACTGAATCTTTAAATCAGGTAGTGTTAGCACTCCAAATTTGTTCTTCCTTATCAGAATTGCTTAGCTATACTAGGTCCTTTCAATTTTGATTGGGATGGCATAGTGATCAATTTGGAGATAATTGCCATTTCAACAATATTGAGTATTCCAGCTCATGAATGAGGCGTATATCTTGACTTATTTAGGTCTTTCTTAACTTTTTTAAGTAATGTTTTATAGTTTTCACTGTATAGGTCTTCCACATCATTTATTCAAAATTCATGCCTAAGTATTCCATATTTCTGATATTATTATAAATGGAATTTCATTTAAAATTTCAATTTCTGATTGTTACTTGTATTTAGAAATACATTATTTTTTGTACATGGGTCCTGTATTCAGCAACCTTATTAAGCCCTCTTATTAGTTCTAGATTTTTGGACATTCCATCAGATTTTCTATATAGGCGTTTTATAGTCTTTCTTCTAGCATATAGATGCCTGCCATTTCTTTTTTAGGCCTTATTTTTCTTGTCTTATTACACTGATTATAATCTCAAGTACGATGTCAAATAAAGAATGGGCATCACTTGTTTGTTCCTGATCTTAGTGAAAAAGTATTCAATCTTTCACTTTTGTTTGATATTAAATATAGGTATTTAGTAGATGCCCCTTATGTCAGAGGTCCCCACAATCATCTTCAGGCTCACAGAAGGATTCACAGGACTCAGAAGTTGTTCTACCCATGGTTACAGTTTATTACAGTAAAGTATACACAGTGAAATAAGCAAAGGGGGAAAAGCTCATGGAGTGGTCTAGAGGAAACCATGTATAAGCTTCCAAGTGTCCCCTCCCAGTGGAGTCACATAGAACACACTTAATTCATATGTGTGTGGCAAGTGCAAAGCACTGCCAACCAAGGATACTCACATGAGTCTAAGTGCTCAGGGTTTATGCTAGAAGTTACTCACATAAGCATATAGCACCCTATGTGACTGACCTTAGCTGCCGACATTCCAGACTTCCAGAGAGAAAGCAGGTGTTCACCATAAATCTCACTGCCAGTGTAAACTATCTGGATAAACTGGTAGAGCATAGCTCAAGATGTCAGGCATGCAAATATACTCATTAGACAAACTAAGAGCTCAGTTCTCTGGAGCTAGGCAAAGGACAGTCAACGGAAACAGGTCTTTCTTGAGAACATACATAGTTTGAGCACCCTAGGCCTGCTGAGTTAGTCCTTTTCTGCATATCGTTTATCAGGCTGAGCAAGTTCCCTTCTACTCCTAGGCTGCTGAGAGTTTTTATCAGGGATACTGGATTTTGTCAAATGCTTTCCTGCATACATTGAAATGACCATACAGTTTTTCATTTTAGTTTGTTTTTATGGTGGATTACATTGATTGCTGTTCAAATATTAAACCAACCTTGCATTTTTAGGATAAATACCATTTGGCAATTATGTAATCTTCTTATAAGTTAGACTCAATTTGCTAAAATTTTGCTTAAAATTTTTGTATCTATGTTCATTAGAGATATTGGTCTATAGTTTCTTGTAACATCTTTGATTGGTTTTGGTTTCAGGATGTCGGCTTCATAAAATGAGTTGTGAAGTATAACTTTCTCTTCAACTTTCTGAAAGCTTGCGCAGAATTAGTATTGTTTCTTCCTTCAGTGTTAGAATTTACCAGGGAAACCATCTGCACCTGGGGTTTTCTTTGTGAGTAGGTCTTTTCTATAAATGTAAACTCTTTAACAGATTTGGGGTTATTCATTTATCTCCTCTTGAGGGAACTCTGGTAGTCTGCATCTTAGAATATGCCCATTTTGTCTAAGTTGCCATACTGATTGACACTGAATTGCCCATAAAGTTCCCTTATTACCTTTTAATGTCTGTAGTGATATTAGGTCTTTTCTTGTCAATATTGATAATTTGCCTTCTTTTTCCCCTGATCTCTTTGTCTAGAGGCTTATCAATTCTACTGATATTTCTCAAAAAAAAAAAATCTCTGCTTTCATTGATTTTTCTGTTTTCATTTCAATGATTTCCACTCTAAATTTTATTTCCTTGCTCCTGCTTGAGTTTAATTTGCTCTTCTTGTTCTAGTTTCTTAAGAAGGAAGCTGTAGTTTCACTGATATGTGACATTTCATTTCCAAAATAGGCATTAAAGTAGCTATAAATTTCCCTTGAAGTACTGTTGTAGCAGCATACCACAAATTTGATATGTTGTCTTCAGACTTTCTCTTTGAATAATGGGTTAAAGTGTTTTTTACTTACCAAATGCTTGCAGGTTTTACAGATCTTTTACTGAATTCAAATTAAATTCCATTTTGATCAGATAGTATACTGTACATTAACTAAGTTCTTTTAAATGTCCTCGATTTATTTTATAACCTAGAAGATGGTCTGTCTTATGAAAGGTTCCCTGTGTAGTTGGGAAAAAAAAATATGTATTCAGCTGTTGTTGAGTATAATAGTCTACAAATATGAATTAGATCAAGTTAGCTGATAGTGTTGTTCAAGTTCTCTATATCCTTGCTTATGTATACCTACTTATTCTAGAAATTGAGAGAGGAGTATTAAAATCTCCAACTATAATGGGATTCGTCTATTTCCCCTTACAGTTCTATTAGTTTTGCTTCATGTATTTTGAAGCTCTTATTATCAGATATATAAATGTTTAGGATTGTTACTGATTAACTAAACTCTCTATCATAGGAAATGACATTCTTCATCCCTGATAATATAATTATCTCTGAAATCTTTAATATACCACTCAAGCTTTCTCTTGACTGGTATACCAATCATAGCTCTCTTTCCATTTAGCATTATACTATTTGTATCTTATTTTCAAAGTGTGTTTCTTGTAGACAACTTATAATCAGGTCTTTCTTTTTACTCATCTGACAATCTGTGTTCCAATGGAAATGTCTGCAGCATTTACTTTGGTATGATTATTGATATGGTTATGTTTAAGTTTATCATCTTGCTATTTGCTTTTGTTCCATGTGTCCTTTGTTCTCCTTTTCATCTTTTTCTAGCCTCCTTGGATTGAGTACTTTTAGGATTCCATTTTATCTCCATTGGTGGATTAACTATAACTCTTCGTCTACACACACCATTTTCATTTCAATTTCATCACTTCCCATTCACTCTAAAACCCATTCTAATTCAGTTTTTCTAGCTTCTGGCTCAACATCTCCCATCACCATCACAAACAAGCAAACAAACAAACAACACTTGCTAGGACTTCCAAGGAGCTTCATGTTGCTAAGAGCATGTATGCTCTTTTATCAGTCCTCATCTTCTTTGACCACTCAGTAACATTCCACAGTTTATCCTCTGTCCTGAGTTACTCTTTTCTTGATTTCCATGAAATCATACTCTCTAGATTGTCTTGGATTTTTGGCCACAAGTTCTTGATCTCTTTTGCACCTTGATTTCTATGCAGCCTGTAACTTTTGGGCTCGGTGGGCTCAGTCCTAGCCCCTTTTCTTGTCTTTCTCAGCATCTTTGAAACATGGTCCTCAAGAATTATGAAGTAGTTCATGGGCATTTTCAGAGGAAAAATTAAAGGAATTTGTTCATATGCATTTTGCAAAGTTGAAATATAAGAGTAATAATGATTTTCATGAAAACTTTAATTTCTTTAAAGTTACCAACTCACTATGTCGTTATAATCAGTCTGTGTTGATCATTTCATATCAGCTAGTGCTCAGCAAATATAGTGGTGTACAACTAAGTAAATTTTCACATCATTTTCAAACAAAGCCTCAATTTACTTTCGTACAGAAGAGACCAAGACTAAAGAGGCATTCCTCAGTTAAAACAGGTAAAGGTCCTGATATCACTGAGCATTTGTCAGTCCAAATTTAATGCCCAATTTAATTGTGAAACAAAACAAGCTATTGACAAAACTTCTTTATTAAATGACCCTGTTGGAAGTCACATAGTATCAATGGCACATGTTATGAGAGAGCTGTTATTGTCACGTGAGTGTTTCAGCATATGTTTTGTCTTAAAATTGAACAAAGCTCTTTGTGGAGGAAACACAAATCAGTTCTTATATATACTCTGTAATGAGATAGAAGTACACAACTTTTTGTTTTTCTTATCAGTGAAAACTCACAGCACAAGGGAAGACAGTTTTCACTTAGATGGTGATAATTTCCTGAGCTGTGACATGGATTGGAAAAGGTGTGACCTACTCAGAATTGACAGACCATGAGCTATACAAACAGCAAGAAAAGGTGTTGCTCCAACACTAAAAGGTGTTTTAAACACATGGAACAGTTAGAAGTCAACAATATGCCTCCTAATTGTAATTGAATGTTGAAGGAAATAATGAAAATTAAGTATCAGCAAATCTTGACAACTCAATATGTGCTCTTGAATGTGTGGAAAGAAATGGCAGTGTTTGCAAAATTACCCTTCCTACTCGAGTTTAAAGCATGTCAAGGAAAAAAAAAGTGCTGACAAGAGTTTCCAAAAGGACAGATCAGATAAAAATATTTCTTTATGATGCTGATAATACTAATAGCCATTCTTGATTTCCAGAGGCCTACTTAAATATATAGCTAAAATACACTCAGCATCTGAAATAACCTGAATCTATTATTTCAAAGCCAAAATATCCCAATTTTTAATGAGGAGAATAAGATGTCAGATTTTTCAGTCACAAAACCATGCAACAAATGGTTCGATTGCTAGGGTATGATTCCTTCCCAGAATCTGATGGCTTTCTTCACTCATCAGAGAGTGAGACTGATTTTATTATTGTGGATATATAAAGAACACATCCAAATATTACAACAAAACATGAACAGATACTTTCCAGAGACTGAAGTAATCAAAGAAGGGCTAAGACATTTGCTGCTGTCTTCCAAACGTTCAGGCTGGTTGAAACATTCATCCCTACAGTTACTTAATCTTTTAAGTGTGTCGATTTGGCAATTATTGAACACTAGGAACAGTCTTCAGGGAGAAATTTTCTCATACTTTCTCAGTATGTATTTGATCTTGGCATTCCAAAAAAATCTGAAAGAACCAGCAAACACCAGTTGCAAATCTTGACAATCTATGATTATAGAATGGAATTTCCTAATTTAGTAGAAATACAGGGTAAATAAAAAAATCAGAGTATCTGGATCTAATCTATAGCTCTACCTATCTGTCAACAAGTTAGATACATACTTTGTAAGAAGCTACAAAAATATATTTTTCAATAATAAAAACATTAATTTTTTAAATACTACTTTCTTGTTTAAAATTGGTGATCATTGGGATGCCTGGGTGACTCAGCGGTTGGGTATCTGCCTTCGGCCCAGGGCATAATCCTGGAGGATTGAGTCCCACATCGGGCTCCCTGTGTGGAGCCTTCTCCCTCTGCCTATGTCTCTGCCTCTTTCTCTCTGTGTCTCCCATGAATAAATAAATAAAAATCTTTTAAAAAAATAAAATAAAATTGGTGATCATGGAGCATGGGTACTGAAAGTTTAGGAAATATTGTCCCAGGGGAGCTCACTTCATGCCATGATTTTAAAAGCCATCCAGGGATCCCTGGGTGGTGCAGTGGTTTGGCGCCTGCCTTTGGCCCAGGGCGCGATCCTGGAGACCCGGGATCGAATCCCACGTCAGGCTCCTGGTGCATGGAGCCTGCTTCTCCCTCTGCCTGTGTCTCTGCCTCTCTCTCTCTCTCTCTCTCTGTGACTATCATAAATAAATAAAAATTTAAAAAAAAAAAGCCATCCAGACAGACTAAGGGCAAAATTGCCACTTCTAGCCCAGTCTTCCCCTCTGAGCTCCAGACTCACCTACCCAACTGCTTCTTTGACTTTATTGCTTGAATGCCTCACCGGTGCACTAAACCCCAAACCAAACTCTTGATCTCTGCCATATCTTCCCCTTTCCAAGTCTCCCCATCTCCACGAAAAAATTTCATTCCTCCCAACTGCCTGTGCCAGAAACCTAGCACTCTTTATCCAAAGTACAGCCTGAAGTGATCCACTTCTATGTCTCTCTCCCTGCTATCATTGATTTAGTCCAGAACACCTTCATCTTCACCCTGGACTACACTATAGCTCCCTAAGTGGTCTTACAGCCTTTCTGATGGCCCTCTGTATTAGTTTTCAATTGCTGCTGAAACAAATAACCACATACTTCATGGCTTTGAACAACACAAATTAATTATCTTACACTTCTGCTGAAGTCTGACATGGAACTCACTAGGCTAAAGTTGCCATGAGCTTGATTCTCTTCTGAAGGCTATTGGGGTGAATCTGTTTTGTTGGCCTTTCCAACTTTTAAAAGCTACCCACACAGGGCATGGGGGTGGCTCAGTGGCTGAGTGTTTGCCTTTGGCTCAGGTCATGATCCTGGGGTCCCACATTGGGCTCCCCAGAGGGAGTCTGCTTCTCCCTCTACCTGTGTCTCTGTGTCCCTCATGAATGGGTAAATAAAATATTTAAAAAGTAAAAGCTACCCACATTCCTTGCCTTGTAGCCACCTTAGTCTCCAAAGCCAGCAAAGTTGACTATTCTTCCATAGTAACATGTTTCTCAGACTCACTTCTTTTGTCTCCTTCTGGCTTTTTAAGGATGTTTGTGATTACACTGGGCCCACCTAGATAATCCAAAACAATCAATCTCCCAATCAAAAGGTCAGTCTTAATTTCCCTTTGCTATGTAATTTAAGATATTCACAGTTTCTGGGGATTAGGATGTGGGTATCTTTGGGAGGCCATTATTCTGCATATCACACTCCTTAGTAAGTAACTCATTTTCCACACAACAGCCAGAATGATCTTTTTAAAAACATAGATCTGTTCCTTCCCCTTCCTATATAAAATCCTCCAATGGCTTCCCACTCTTCTAAGAATGAAGTTCAAAGTCCTAAACATGTGCCACAGAGTCACACTTGGCTAGTTCCTGCCCACCTCCTGGCCTCATCTCTTGGTTCACTGGGTTTCAGCCACACACCGCTTCTTACTGCCTCAAACACAAAGCTCCTTTCTGCCTCGGGGTCTCTGCTCACTATTTCTGTGTCTGAATAGCCCTACTCGCCTCCCATCCAACCTTTACTGGATCAATCGATGGAAAAGTGGCTTTCATAGTGTGGACTTACCTGATCTCCCAGCCTAATATTAGCTCCCCCTATCATACAGTGCCATTGTTCTCTCTCTCTCTTCTCTCTCTCTCTCTCTCTCTCTCTCTCTCTCTCCTCTTTTTTAGAGCTTTTACTGCAATTGCATTTAATTGTTATTTGTGTAATTACTGGCTTACTCTCTGCCTCCCTGCACTAGGCTGCAAGCTGGTAAGGGCTGGGACCTGGTCTGTTTCGTTCACCACTGTAAATGCTGAGGCTTGGAACTGACTGGCTTATGGTAGGTGCTCAATAAATAGATGGGTGCTATCAGATATTATTTCAAAAGCAAATCCAACTCCTCGAGGGTGAGCTGCATAAGTAACAAACCTCAACATTCTGTTTGAGGATTTTAGACCAGGTGCGTCATACTCAGCACTTCACCTCACCCCAAATTTCAAACCTGTTACAAAAGTCTGCCTCCAGCCTGTATCACAATTCTGATACTCCAAAAACCATTAGACTCATTGTCTTGGCCTTGTGCTGTATCTGCTATGCCAACCCTGGGGAGGCCAGGTCATTTCCCTATTGCTGCCCATGCGCTGCACCACTAGAAAAAAAGTTCTCAAAATATGTAAGTTGGTGTTACAAAAAGGTCATGATTTTCTGCAGCTCAGTAATCTTTCTGTCCCTGTGACTTTCCTCATAGGCCCTTCTCTACCTACTTTAAGTCTTATATCCTAAGTCAGACTGGAAAAAGTACGTGTTCTAGAGCTAGAAAGTCCTGGATTTAAAACTTGGTTCTGGGGATCCCTGGGTGGCGCAGCGGTTTGGCGCCTACCTTTGGCCCGGGGCGCGATCCTGGAGACCCGGGATCGAATCCCACATCGGGCTCCCGGTGCATGGAGCCTGCTTCTCCCTCTGCCTGTGTCTCTGCCTCTCTCTCTCTCTCTCTCTCTCTCTCTCTCTCTCTGTGACTATCATAAGTAAATTAAAAAAAATAAATAAAAATAAAATAAAATAAAACTTGGTTCTGTCCTCATTCAGAAAGGCCACCCAACTTTAAAACTTAGCTAGTATCATCCCTAAAAAAGGGAGGATAATAATTTATTAATTCCTTCTTCACGCAGGCATCAGATAACCTCAGTGTGGGCACGTTTGCTTAGCATCGTCTCAGCCACCAAACACTGGCACATCACACTATTCACTCAGCTTAACTCAATCCACTACTAGAACAATTAGAAAGAATGCCAAGATACAGGTATCTGTATATGAACCCATGATGAAATGTTGATCTAGGAAGACAGCTTCATAGACACCGTGTTCACTACAGAACTTTTGTTTCCAGGAACAAATCCTACCTCCATCCTCCCCCATGCCCAAAACACACTGCCTGACTCAGAAGAGATATTACACAGATATTAGTTACCACCACCCATAACTCCTCCATCCCCTCTCTCTGAAAATGCCCATACTAAGACTTTACTCATCAGATATGCACTTTTTCCATTTCACTCCTTTATCCAAACTGTACCCGCCATTCTCTTTCACCTTTGTGGTCTGTGGTCATTTTGCTTATTTGCCCTTCCCAAAGGACCACTTCTATAAGTTCAACACCTAGCTCAGATTTTACTTATGTTAGTAAACCTTCCCAGTCCTCCAATATCCTCTGGTATCACTTCTCCCCAAACTATATTGCAAGACCCCTAAGGAGCAGACTCTGACTCGATCCATGTTTGTAATGCTCCTCCCCAGTGTCTAGAATGTTTTATATGTGGTAGATACTTAGTAAATAGTTGTTGAGAGGGTGAAGTAATGAGTCAATGATTGGCTTCTCTTGTAATCCAATTTGGGACTAGCAGAGAGACAATCAGTAGAGGTGTCTGTCACCTGGCTCAGGAATAGGGTTAAGACTGAAAAGATACGTTTGATAGGCATATTCACTACAGTAGTATTTGAAGCCTTGGAGTTCACCAAAAAAAAAGGATGTGCTAAGAAAAAACAAAGGTTAACACTAGAACATTTCAAGGGTAAAAGAAGGCAGTGTAGTTAAGATGATGATTCAAAGATAAATCACAGGGCAGCTCAGGTGGCTCAGTGGTTTAGCACCGCCTTCAGCCCAGGGCCTGATCCTGGAGACCCGGGATCGAGTCCCACGTCACGCTCCTGCATGGAGCCTACTTCTCCCTCTGTCTGTGTCTCTGCCTCTGTGTGTGTGTGTGTGTCTCTCTCATTAATAAATAAATAAAATCTTTAAAAAAAAAAAAGATAAATCATAGAAAGGAGAAAAAATCCAAAGCAATACAGTCCCAGGGGAGAAAAAGAAGAGAGTCCTGAAAAACACCTCTCGTTCATTAATGTTGCAGAAAGACAAGAGATTGGAAGTATAAAGTTCGCTACTGTATGTGTTGATTCAAAAGTTCTTGATGAGCTCCTGGCAAGTAAAGTGTTAGGGGCAGAGTTGGGGCTGGAGGGGCAGAGGTATGAAAAAGAATGAAAAAAAGTCTAAGGCTATTCTTTCAAGAAGCTTGACAGGAAAAGGAGAGATAAGAATCATAGTGCCTACTGAGTCTGGAAGCAACTGTGAATATAAAATAACAGAAAAAGATGGCTCAGCAGGTAAAGCACTGCACTAATACACAAATGTTACCACTGCTGTCACCCAGCAACAGAATACAGTAAAATAGGACATGGATAATCATATATTCCTGTTGTCTACTCACCTGTGTGATCCTGAGAAAATAATTTTCCCCTCCCTTAGCTAACTCATCAGATTCTTTTAGTAGAATGAGTTCATATGTGGGAAGGAATTAGGGAAGAGTTTATCATTGAAAGTAAATTGTAATACTGTGACACATCGGTCTGTAATCTTACAGATGTTTGTCATTTTCGATTTCCTTCATCAGTGAGACAAAGAGAAACTGAAACTCCCTGATATTTAATAGTGACTACTTACTCCAATCCCAGCAAAGAGGAATAAGACAAGTGACACAAGAGGGCAGAGAAAGGCAGGATAAAGTCACAGTATACACAGTTAAGGCAGTGTTGGCAATTCCTTTCTACAGATTTTTGCACCTTTCTTAATGGGGGTACATAAGTCAGGGCTCCCTCCCTCAGATGGATGGAGAACTGCCGAGAGCTCTTATCAAAACTGAGTGTGCCTGCCGCTTCTGCCAATCAGATCTGCCTTGGCACGGACATTATGCTTGCCTCAAGGTGCCTGGTCAGTGAAAAGCTTGACTAGATATCACTGACCACATGACTGTCTTGAAAGATAAAATTTTGTACTGAGACAAAGTTTATAACTCCTTGGTTATCCTGTTTTAGGTTTCTCCCCCAAGGAAATGTTGCAAGCTCAGTGGTGGTTTTCCAAACTCAAACCATGCAGTATAGACTTTTCCGTTTCTGTTTCACTTGGAAGGGGCAGCTGCATCTGAGTATCACGATGGCCCGTATCAGCATAACATTTTCCTAAAGCCACTTGTGAGTAGAATACAGTATCATACAGAAGGTATATTTGCAATAAGAGATATATCTGCAGCTCATAGGTGGTATATTAAGGCCATAGATGCTACCAAAAATACACAGGGAGAAACCAGGCAGAAGTCTTCAATTCAAGCAGCTCACAGTGGCCTTCCTTCACAAAGTAGAATTTATTATCTCACTCAATGGTAAGAAATGGCAAACAATTTCAGTTGATGGGTAATGCAAATGTTATCTGCATTTATCTTCAGGATACATTGTGGTTTGCTTGTTTGTTTGTTTGTTTTAAATTCCTAAGTGTCTGGCTTAGGGTAACATTAAAACTAATTTTCATTCCATGAACACAGCTGGACAAACTGTCCAGATGCCCATCCATCAATATAAACTAACAAATTACCAGAGAAACACAAAGAGAGAATGCTGACTATATTTTTAAAAACTGAACTGTCCTTATTGGTAGGATTGATATGTTCATAGGACGGAAACCAGCGTCAGTAAGGAAACCTCGTAGCATTAAGACATATTAGGGTAGCACGGTAAGGGTAAGGGTCGAAAGAACAATGTGGGATTACATGTAGAAGGTTCACCACTATTAACAAAAGTCTGTTTGCTCTAGTGAAATCAAGCAAAATTGCTAGGGTGCTGACAGAAGCAGCAGCAGCATTCCTTACAAAGAAATGAGATGATGCTATAATAAACCAAATGCATCAGGTACTCACGAACATCTTCATAATCCTCACAAACATACAAATGACCCCACAGTGAATGCTAATGTATAAGCGATGGAGGAGGGAGAATGAACAGTAGGAGCAAAGGACTGTCTCTAGTACTAATCCAGT
Organism: Nyctereutes procyonoides; assembly: GCF_905146905.1. NCBI lineage: Eukaryota > Metazoa > Chordata > Mammalia > Carnivora > Canidae > Nyctereutes > Nyctereutes procyonoides. The sequence continues at coordinate 5,108,417 of NW_026575028.1, forward strand.
CCCCTTTGCTAACTCAACAAATATTTACTGAGAGCCTCCTAAGTGCCAGGCTCTCTACTCTCTACTGTAGCCTGAAGATACCAAGTAAACAAAACAGGTGACAAAGGCCCTGCCCACGGGGAGCTTACAACATAGTGGAGAATTTTTTTGAAATACGTGCCTTTGAGCAAGACATCACCTAGGTGACTAAAAAAATCGTCATGGAGAAACCAAGACTAAAGGGACTGCTAATAAAAACTGAAAACACACACAGCAGATGCACATACGTACATACACACATACACGTACGATGCTACAAAACCAAGATTGCTGATGACAGTGAAACAATCTAAAAGCAGAAAGCACATCCTCATGATCCTAAGTTACTTTTGCTAACATCAAATACCAGCAATCACTTTACTCTGACGTGGCCTGATAGTGCGGGATTATAGGTAGGAACAACAACAACAAACAAAAAACAAAAAAACAAAACAAAAAAAAAACTTCGATGATGAGCAGTTACACAAAGACTGGGATGCCACCACCCTGTGTAACCAACAAAGGCAAACCAACACACTAGTTTCTGCTGGACCAAAAACCTAAAACGTAACGGAATTCACTGAGAGACTCTCCCAGTCTTCTGGAACTATATTCCAGAGGTGGGGGGGGGGGCGGGGGGGGGGGAGTCAGTGCTGACCGCGGCAAGAGTCTCAAGTATGAGCACGAATTGGGGCAGTTATCTCGGCCTGCGGGACAGCTCACAGCCTCGGCCCAACAATTCGCAGGGAGGGGCTCTGCCATCACCCCGGTCAAGGCCTGAGGTGGCATCTGCCCTGGCTCTGGGCACTTCCCCCTAGCGAGAGCCAGGGAACAGCTTCCAGTCCTGGAGAGCTTCACATTCAGTGGATGCGTAAAAGCAAAGCCGACCAAAACTCAGGCAGGCTCCGCGCAAACACCGGAGGCAAACAAGAGGGGAAGAGACGGGGTGCGCAGCTGAAAAGTCCAGGTCATCAGTTCTGTCCACCGTCGTCGGGAGGTCAGAGCACGCCCCGGCCCCCGCGTTTGGAAGGAAGGTGGTCCTTCCACGGAACGGCTGAGAGAAGGGGCAGGACGGCTCCTCCGAGGCCGCACGCCGGACACCGGGCTTCAGACGGGCGAGGCGCCGCCAGGTGCACCTGAGGCCAGGGAGAGGAGCGGCCGCCAAGCCCCGCAACTCCGACGAGGAGGCAAATCACAAAGGCGGAGAAACCACAGCGAGTCAAATAAATAACAGAGAGCGCTAAGCGCCGGAGAGCCCGCGGGGCCCTCTGCGCCGCTCACAGGGCCAGGGGCGGTCGGGGACCCGAGGGCCGGGATCTCCGGGGCCCCGGAACTCAACACCCGGCCTGAAGCGGGTGAGGGGGAGCAGTTCCCGGGAACCCCCTCCCGCCCCTCTCCCCCATACCCCGCCCATTGGGTCCGCCCCGTCCCGCCCGGCTACTCACCGGATTCGCTTCCCACATAACGGTGGCGAAATCGAGCGGAGAGAGCCTGGGGGAAGGGGTAGCCGCGGGGTCGGGGTGTTGGCTTTTTTCCGAGGGCCCCCGGGTGCGGAGGGATGGAGAGGCGACCTTTACGTAGGCCTTCCTTCTACCCCGCCCTGTGGCAAGCAGCGTCTCCGGACCACCGACCCTCCCGACTTCCGCCCGAAGCCGGCCAACCAGCGCTGGCCCCGCCCCGCCCCGGAAGCTCGTCCTGCCCCAGCCGCTCCCTTCCGGGCCGGTGGGCGGGGCTTGTGCTGTCGGGGTCGTCGGGGGATTTAAAGGGCTTGTCCGCCCGCCGCCCGCCGCCCGCCGCCCGCCGCCCGCCGCCCGCCGCCCTCGCGGTGGTCTTTCCCCGCCAAGGCGTCCTCGAGCCCCGCTGCAGTTCCTCCGGTGTTCACTGACCTGGGTAGCGGCCAAGAGCCCCACGGGCCCAGGAATTCATAGCCGCGGGGCTTTGGGGACAAACCTCCCAACCTCCCAACTCTAAATCTCGTCTCTGCGTCTCTGTGTCTCTCATGAATAAATAAGTAGAATCTTTTTAAAAAACCTGTGGAATACAGGGAAGCTTGGGTAGCTCAGTAGGTTAAGCGTCTGCCTTGGGCTGACGTCATCACCCTAAGGTCCTGGTATCAAATTCTGAGTTAGGCCCCCTGCTCAGCCAGCCAGGAGCCTGCTCCTCCCTCTGCCTGTGTCCCTGCCCCTCTCTCCCTGTGCCTCTCATGAATAAATAAATAAAATCTTAAGAAAAGAAAAAGAAAAAGAAAAAAACCAACCACAGTATCTGACGTGCAGTAAGACCTCAGTAAGCGACAATTATTTCCCCGACCCCGAGGCAGGCTGTGGAGCACAGGACCTATCCGCAGTCCATGCCCTCATGGAGCTTAGAGACCAGGGGAGAAAAAGCAAAAAAAACAAAAACAAAAACAAAAACAAAAACAAAAAAAAAACCAAGTAATATAGATAAATAGAAAGGTGCAGTAGGGTTTGTAGGCAGCATGGCAAGTACAGGGTTTAATGAGACTATGTTTCCCTAGGACAGGGTGTCTGCCTTCCTGTCGTCCCTCTACAGAGCTTAGGCTAAGACCTCAAGGATGCACTTCTTGGAGTTACTTGGATAGAGAGCTCTTTATCTTTATCCAAGTAACTCCCAAGAAAAGGGGGGAATCTTCTAGGCAAAGGAATAGAATCTACCCAGGGGAAAGGAAAAGGAAACTGTCATATATCTTTCTGAGCTTTTCTATAGCTACACACATTTTTAAAGATGATCAAGGAATTCCTGCAGAATCAGAACCTGATTCCTTCACTTAATATCATAGGGACAGGGATGCCTGGGTACCTCAGTGGTTGAGCGTCTGCCTCTGTCTGGCTCAGGTCGTGATCCTGGGGTCCAGGGATCGAGTCCTGCATCAAGCTCCTTGCAGGGAACCTGCTTCTCCCTCTGCCTGTGTCTCTGCCTTTCTCTCTGTGTCTCTCATGAATAAATAAATAAAATCTTAAAGAATATATATCATATGGATAGCCTTCACTCTGATACATAAAAAGTAGACTCATGGCATCCCATGATTTGTATGTGAATCACACACACATTTGAAATAATCCATTGTGATAGATATTTAGGTGGTTTTCAATTTTTTATTATTCTATAAACATTCTTGTACAGACATTTCTGTGCATTTACCTCCTTGGAATTAATTATTATAAATGGAATTGTTCGGAGGCACTTGGGGTGGCTCAGTTGGTGAAGCGTCCGATGGTTTCACCTCAGGTCATGGTGTCAGGGTCCTGAGACAGAGCCCTGCTTGGGGCTCTGCACTCAGTGGGGAGTCTGCTTGTCCCTCTCCCTCCCCTTCAGCTTCTATCCCTCCCACCTCCACTCATGAACCTACATGCTGTCTCTCTCTCTCTAAAATAAATACATAAAATCTTTAAAACAAATAAGTGGAATTTCAAATTTTGATGCATATTGCCAAAGTACTGTTAAGAAGAGTGTATAAATTCGAAATCTCTCATTTCTTCTTGTAAATGGATTGAAATAGATTTCTTCACCTTATTTCTTTTTTCACTTTGCTTTTTGCAAATAGTCAACCGGTTGTCCCAATATCACCTGTCAAATAATCTGTTCTTTCCCCACTACTTTGAAGTGGCACCATTAATCACAAAGTGTGCCTGTTTCTGAACACTCTTATCTGTTCTATTAGCGATATATCTGTTTATTCCTGTGCTATGTCACAATTATAATAACTTGTAACATATTTGCTGTTTCATAAAGCAAGTCCTCTCCTAATTCTTTTCTTTTCCGAATTTTCAAATTCATGAGTCTTTCCATTCAGGAATACATCTCTTCATGTATTTAGGTATTTTATATTTCAAATACATAAGATAATTTTCGTAAAGATTTGCACAATTTTTGTGACGTTTATTCCTAAATATTTTATGGTTTCTTGGTACTATTGTGAATGAGATATTTTCCATTACTGTAAATTAGGAAAACTATTCACTTTTGGGTTTTTTTTTAATTTATCTTGTATTCTAACACACTGAAATGTCTTAATTCTAATAATTTGCCAGCTAATCTCTCTCAATTTTTATGTCAACAATCATATCACCTACAAATAATGCAATTTTCTCTCTTCCTATTGGATCAACCAAAATCTCAGAACACTTGAAGAATACAGGACAAGATAATGGGTTTTCAGTTTATAATGCAGTAAGACAAGCATTTGCCTCTAGTTAATTCTTGATATCATTTAAATACACTTCATCTTGGGGTGCCTGACTGGTGCAGTTAGTAGAGCATGTGACTTTTGATTTTGGGCTTGTGAGTTCAAGCCTTACATTGGGTATGGAGATTACTTAAACATAAAATCTTAAAAAAAAATACACCTCACCTGAGGTTTAAATTAGGAAAGGAGGTTAAATTTTATCAACTGTCTCTTAATCTCTATTACCATATTCACTTTTTACTCTCCCCTACTAATATAATGAACTATAATAGATAGCCTAATGTCCAACCCACCATTAAATTCTTGAAATAAAGTCTGCTTTGTCCTGTATATCTTATTCTTTGAACACACTGCTGGATTCCATTTGTTACTCTTTTATATAGGATTAAAATATATTTATAATTAATGAAACTGGTCCATGGTTATTGGTGTTTTTTGTGTTTGTGTTTAACAAATTTTGTTAAGTGAATAGTAGCAGTTTAAGTTATTTAGCTCTTCTTCAAAGATGGAGATTTTTACAAAGCAAGTTTAACTGGAAAGATTAGGACCGAGTCCTCAACCTTTTGTGGGGTTGGGATTATACTTCATTTTCTTGAAGTCTTGGGGTTGCTTGAGCTAGTGGTTGGAGAATGGAATGGAGAGAATACAACTGGTTTGAATATACATCACCTTTAAAAATATAAACTGCTATATCTCAAAGTAATATGAAGGTAACATTTCACAAGCTGAAAACAGCTGTGCAAATTTTAGTATTATTTTTTTTCTTATCACTCTTGATTTATGACTGCTGAGAGAGCAAGAGTGGGAATAGACCTTAGTGATCATTTAGTCCTGGGGTGGCAAACTCATAGCTACTGAGCTTTAGCACACACAGAGTATTTAAATTTTTTTGGAAGTGGCCACCATTTTAAAACTGGAAAATTTTACATTAAATACTGTCGCTCCCCCCTCTACAACTTCTGTTAGTCACGATATTCTCACATATGTCAACAACTGGCCAAAGTCTTGCTGATCCCTTCCCACTAGAAATGGCCTCTCAGGTTTACCTGAGTTACCAGGCCAATATCTCTCATCCTTAAATTACCTACCTGGACCCTCTGGGTATTTGAAATCATACTAATAATCCACCTCTTATTTTTCTGAGGAAACGCAATGCATCTGGGACTTTCTAAAATACCCTCATAGAAAACAACTTCACTCTACCTTCTCATACCTCTCTCAAGGGTGGGCTTAATCACTGGAGCTCAACCTCTTATAGTCTTTTGATAGATTACACTCTGCCTGTAATGCCTGACATTTTTCGGGCACAAAGTCCGGCACTGGGAATGCTTTCCTCTGTATCACAGCTCTGGGCAAAATGCCATGGCAGTAGAAACTATGCATAGTGACTGACCACAGTCACTGGCTTTCTCAGGAACACCAAACAAATGGAAGATAATTTAGTTTATCTTTCATGTTTTCTATGTGTATTCTGGGTGGAGGCATCTAGAGCCAGGCTAACCCCAGGCCCAGGATCCTGAGTGATTGCAGTCCCCCTTCCACCTGGTTGAGTTTATGAGCTCTTTGAATGCCAGAAGAGGAGAGAGGAAATGCCTGAGGGGAAAGAAGAAGAAAAGGAACAGTGGAGACCTATCACTGGAAAGCATGAAAATAATCAGAAAACCATTAGTTGAGCAGCCAGGCAAATTTGTGAAAACAAAATCAATCTCACATACAGACAATGGGAGGAGAAAGGAAAACCAAGTGAGTGGTGAGCTGCAAGAGACAGCATCACTTATTATTTTAATGTCATTTTCTGTAGTTGTTTTTCTTTTTAAAAAGCCACATTTATGGCCGGAAATAGGGGAGCACTAGAAATGCATATAGAGGACAGGATGGATTTGACAGAAAAGAGGAGCCTGAGACCGGAAGAAGGCGCTAAAGGGGAACCGAGGGGCCACAAGAGGGTACGGGGAGTAAGGAAGAAAAACCTGCATTTGTGCCCATCAGTCTCAAATATAAAGACCCAGCCTCCATCTGAAAAAGAGCCAACAATGAGGCAGCCCCAGAATCAGCCCTACTGTTGAAGTCTGATGTGTTAACAACCCCAGCAGGAATTAAGAGGTGAAATAAGCAGATGAAACATTTGCTGAAGCTGAGATAAGCATTCCTGGGGAGGAATTTTTCAAAAAAAAAAAAAATCAAAATGAATCTTGTAAATCTTCCTAATTAGGAGACATGACCAGAAATTAAATTCAACTGAAAAAAAATGAAGTGCTAAATAACTCACCCACTAAATGGCAAGGCTCTATTGAAAATACCACTGATTATTACTTTTAGCTGCTCAGGGAAATTATCTAGGCACAATGATGGACATCAACATGCAGCTCACAGCAGCAGTCAAAAGCAGCAGCTGAGATGTGTGGCCATCCTAATTAGAGGATGGAGGGTCTGAAAAGGCTCCGGAGCTGTGACATTCCAGGCTGGGGCTTTCCTTCCAGGAATGCCACATTAGAGTTTTGGTCATCACATTGTATAGGAGAACTTAATGGGACTGATCCGGAAAGGGGAAACAGAAACGACTTGGAAAAAGAGTGTGAGAAGCGTTAAGGTTAAAAGCGGAAAACAGGCAAATGCTTCCATAAGACATCATTTTAAAAATTAGAAAAGAAGGAGGCAAGTACAAACCTTGGGTGGTGGAAAGAGAGGCCGGGGTGCATGAGGTCATTTGAGGCATGTGGGGCTGTTGCCTGTTTCTAATGAACAGAGAGGTCAAGAAATTACAACAGATTGTGTAATATGAATTACTCTTCGATCCTTCATTCAACAAATATTTACCAACCTCCCTCCATGTTCCAGGCGCTAACTCTAGCCTCTTTGGATTCATCAGTGAACAAAATAGAGACAAATCCCTGCCCTTGTGGAATTTACAGGCTAGGGAGGACGGGCAGGGCTCTGGCTGGGGAAACTGATAATGTAATGTCATAAGTAGACACATTGTATGGTATATTATGGGTGATGAGAACTATACAAAAAATACATATATCAAGATAAAGGATATTGAGTCATCAGGATGGTCCTCACTGAGAAGGTAACATATGAGGAAAAGTCTGGAAGAGGTAAGGGAGCAAGTGTGATGGATATCTGGGTAAAGAGTATTCCATTCAGAGGGAACAGCCGGTGCAAAGTTCCTAAGGGCTGTGTGTGTGTGTGTGTGTGTGTGTGTGCGCGTGCTCTTGGACAGTGAGGAGCAGAGATGTGCGGATTGAACAGGGCCTGGTATAACAATTAGCAAATACTTAATGGCACAAAGTATATGTCCGACACTGTTTTAAGCTCTTTATATATATTAACAAGTATAATGCTGACAACAACCCTAATAAGGTGGGTTTTCTCATTACCCTCTTTTATATGTAAGGAACTGAGGCTCAGAGAGATCAATTAATTACCTTGGCCTCAGACCAAAGCTTCAAACCTCAGTAGGTGCTCAGCCTCAGAGTCTGAGCCCCTAATACTACTCTAATGCGATTTCTCAATGTGGTTTCAACCCATCTACTTCTGATACCAGCCCTGGTTACAATTGCAATTGGAATTCAAGTACTCTCCCGCGATAAATCTACATTCTTCTTTATTTAAAAAAAAAAGCAGAGTTGCTCATTCCTTTATCACCTATATCCTTTTCTCTCTTTGTTCCCTTCCTCCACCAATTCAAGGACAGGTCTCTTCTGCAAGCTCACCATAAACTTCACCATGAAGTCCACTGCTTTTGCTCAGCAAATCAAGTAAATGTCTATGGATAGAGCTTTGGTTCAGTGTGGGAAGGAGTTGGGGAGCTATAGAAGGGTGCTTCTGGAGACTAATAATGCCCTACAGATCACTACGAGGCAGGACAGAGCATACACTGCATTTAAAAACCAGATACTGCTTTTCCTTCCACTTAAAAAAAAAGATTTATTTATTTATTCATGAGATACACAGAGAGAGAGACAGAGATATAGACAGAGGAGAAGCTGACTCCCTGATGCAGGATTCCATCTTAGACCGTGGGATCACGCCCTGAGCCAAAGGCAGATGCTCAACCACTGAGCCAACCAGGCATTCCTTCCTTCCACTTTAAAAGGCACTGTAAGGCCAGATCTCACAGTTCATGATTTGGTGTCCTAATGAGACAAATCAGATGCTGGACTAGGGTATGTCAGTGCCATGATGCCCAAACGCACAGAAAGCAGGAGGTATGTTTGTAACATACCAATCACTGGCTGTTCTCATGCTTTCTGTGCCCCATTCTCTCAAGATACAGCACCTTTATACTACAAACCATTGATTTATGCACTTTATTTTTTTAAAGATTTTATTTATCTGTTTGAGAGAGCATGAGAGAGGGTGCAGAGGGAAAAGGAGAAGCAGGATCCCGGCTGAACAGGGAGCCTGATGTGGGGCATGATCCCAGGAACCTGGGATCATGACCCAAGCTAAAGGCAGACAGACACTTAATGGACTGAGCCACCCAGATGCCCAGAATTATGCACTTTAAATGGGGAATTGTATGGTATGTGAATTACATCTTTTAAAAGCGGTTAAAAAATTCATTCTTTAAGAAATATAGAATCTTGACTTTCATATTCTTTGTTTACCCTCCTCTGTCCTCCTTCACATAGCTCCAGGGGGCCCAGAACCACACTCAAAAAGATGTCCACCATTCCTAAACCCCAAGCATTCCACCCAAAGTTACAACTTTGTTTTGACTACAAGCGTTACAACATATGCCAAGGAATAAATAGCTCTTTACCTTCAGTACCAATTTTCCTCATTAGAAAAAAAAGTAATTCTAGCATTTGTATGTTGAAACGAACACATATTATGGAGTAGAAGGCAGAATTTGCACACATGAGAAGGCACTATCACACACTGTTTGAAGAAGTTCCTCACTTGTGGCTGGCTGTTTCCAACTGAGAGTAGTGAGGCACATGTTCCCTGCCATCATGGGAGAGAAGCGTGAGATGCCATGTTAAAGTCTAGAACAGTCTCAGGGGCTGCTCTAAGCTCTGGTCCCAACTAGCTGAGTGATATTAAACAAGTCACATCCCATTTGGGGGCCTCAATTTCACATCTAAAAGATGAGATCATTAGACCTGGTGATCTTCAATGTTGCTGCCAGATCTCACAGTTCGTAATCTGGTGTCATAATGAGACAAATCAGATACTGGCCTAGGGGGCAGCCCCGCTGGCGCAGCGGTTTAGCGCCGCCTGCAGCCCAGGTCCTGATCCTGGAGACCCGGGATCGAGTCCCAAGTCGGGCTCCCTGCATGGAGCCTGCTTCTCCCTCTCTCTCTCTCTCTCTCTCTCTCTCTCTCTCTCTCTCTCTCTCGGTCTCTGTGAATAAATAAATAAATTCTTTAAAAAGAAAAAAACAGATACTGGGCGAGGGTATGTCAGTGTCATGATGCCCAAACGCACAGGAAGCAAAAAGTGAACCCTCTGCCTTTAAGGAACTTTTCATTTACTGAAAGAAACTAAGAAGAGAACCAGATATAAGACTTGATAAAGATATAAATACACAAATCATCCAAAGAATGAAAGGGACAGGAAGCAGCTGAGAATGACCATCAGCTCTCCAGTCCAGATCACCCTGCTTTGATCACCTGTGCAGCTACAGAAACATGACGGCTCTTACTCTGCCAAACCATGGGCCCTTTGGGACACGTATTCCATACACAAAGGCATCTTTGTAGATCTTGTGGGTGGCCTCAAATCACAGAATAAGAAACTCTTAGAGTAGAACAGGAATCTAAACAAACATGAAATCCAAATCCCTCCATATAGCATTTGGGATGATGCTTCTCTCGTGCTTGTATTTTTATTTGATAGAATATTCTTAACATTATCCAAAACAAGAATACATACAGTATCCTTTTCTTCAAAGTCCAGTGGGTTAAATGTGACATGGTTTGAAGACAAGATTATTACTGGGGCGCCTGGGTGGCTCAGTCAGTTAAAGTGTCTGCCTTCAGCTCAGGTCAGAATCTCAGGGTCCTGGGATAGAGCCCTGCATGGAGTCCAGCATGGAGCTCTAAATCGGACTGCCTACTCAGTGGGAAGCCTGCTTCTTCCTCTCCCTCTGCTGCCCCCCCCCTTGCTTTCTCTCTGTCAAATAAATAAATAAAATCTTAAAAAAAAAAAAAGACAAGGCTTATTATTGCTGTAGAGTTGAACAAAATTTGCCTGGTAAACCACTTCTCAAAAATCACTGCCCTGAAGAAAATTAAGTTCTTCCCCTCTACTGTAGAGTGTTTGTCCATTTTTCTATCTCATCCTTTCATTTCAGATCCATTCCCACTATTCTAAGCTATTCTAAGCATTTCTACAGGTCTCTAGTCACATGCCTTTATGTGCCTTCACCTGCCGTGAGTTCTAAAATGGGGTGTGTGGGGGGAACTAAAAGGAAATAGATTTCTACCATTGTGATCTCTACCATTCAATTTCTTCATTTTCATGTTCAAATCCTGGGAGGATTTCTTTCACCTGGGGCCCTCCTAGATGAACGCTTACTCTCTGGGTAGGATGTTAGGGAAGAGCAGCCTGGATGATACAGGGATATTAAATATTTGGTCCCTGGAGATTTCTTCCAGTCCAAATATTCTGGGATGCAGAAAGGAATGGTGATCCCTCAAAGATTGAAACTGGGTTTTTATTCCCTGGCTGGAAAACGTGCTCGCTTCATAATTTCATCACTAGATGGCGCTGGCACACAGGCAAGAATGGCTCTGGTTTAAAAAAAAAAAAAAAAGAAAAAAAAAGGCGAGCACAAACTTTCTAATAAGCCAGAGAATTCCTTTGTTTCTGGGTGGGCAAGATCAGCTTTTGTCAAGCACATTTCAGAATAGCTGTCTGGAGTAGCAATAATCTAATTGTACTGCTTTACCCTAAATCAACCAAATGGTCAAGACTGAAAGCAGTATAATGTGTACTTAGAAGTAAAGGCATTTATAAAGAACTATAGATCTCTTAACTATGTAGTGTCAAAAAGGGATAGGTGGTCAGGAGGCTTTAGCTGTGCACTATAATGAAAAGTGAGGTTTTAGATTCATGTTTTGATATGGATAGGCCTTTGCCATTAAATAATGCTGCTATAAATTCAGGTATCTACAAATTAAATTAGGAATTAATTTAGAAACTCTCCTATTTCCCAATAAACCATATTGTTTTAACATATTTGGATCTGTTTCAGGATTAGTTGATGGATCATTTGATAAGTCATTCACGATTTGAACTATAACCACTAATCAGGTTCTGATAAGATAACATCTAAACTGAGTTTTAGAATTTTGGATTTGAAAAGGAGCTTATATGGCCTCTGTCTTCCTCCCAGATCACACTAATCTCTTCACCATTAATAAGGTCTCATTCCATCTGTTTAAACTCTTACAGTACCAGCATATTGACCACTCAGAGAAGCAACCTGCTATATTTCCAGAAAATTCCAACAGAGAAGCCTTTAGGTTGAGCCACAGTGTGGCTCTTTATAACTACTACCCATTCTTCTTTTTTAAAGGAATGCAGAATAAACTGCCATTTATCTATGACTTCTTTTGAAATATGTGATGGTTTAGGCCTTCTCAGCCTAAAATAGTATCTGTTTCTTCTGTTTTGTTTTTTTTTAATATAACAGGATTTATGGATCGATTTTGGTTGTCTTTTACTGATTTATTTTAACATGTGTTCTAATCACATAGCCAATAGAACTGTCAGCTGCCTTGGTTTAAACACTACCTTTCTAGGAAGGGGACCCACATTTGGTGAATTCTCTCCATTGTTTTCCTTTGTGGAGCCTGTGGCCAGCTCCCAGGTCACTCACATGGATGTGATGGGTCAGACCAGCCCAATCCTTGTATATGAAATTCATTTTTTAAAATTAAAATGCAAGTGTTCAGCTCTGTGATGTAGCATAGACTCTGGCTCATGGTTGTGGTCTGTCAAAATTACACAGATCCATTTAATTCAGACTCTGGTAAAAAAACACAGTGGGACTCAAAATTTTGTTCCCCTGTTTATGAACTGTGTCATCTGAGGCTGATGACTCGATCTCTTGAAACATCAATTTTTTCATCTCTCAAATGGAGATATAATATTACCACCTGCCTCAGAGACTGGTGCAATTTAAATGTGATAACTTTGTGGAAGAAGGATATTTCACACAATTCATGGAACATAGCATGTGCTTGGTAAATGTTTGCTATTATAATTAAAATTGTCCTATCTTCCTTCATATTAGCTCTCCCTCCTTGATCATGTCATATAAAAATCTGAAAGGCATCTCTTCTAAGACACAGACAAAAATCCTGTCAGGGCCGTGTAAAAGAGAGACCTCCAGGCTCGCCGCCATGGTTTCCCGTCAGGCTGACATATGCACTAATCAGTAGTCTTTAGGTATAATTCTTACACCAGCCGTGGTTATGCCCATTGGCTATCAGCCAGGTCATGTCTTAGCCACAAGGTGATTATGATAGATTTTGTCAAATGCTACGCTGAAAGCAAGTATGGTTTTGATGCCTCTTCTTTCTACCAGTCTAATATCCCTATCAAAAAAGGAATAAATGAAGACATGTTTTGTTTTCTGAGATTTCGGGTTGGCTCTGAGTGATCTCTGCTTTTCTAAAGACTTACAAAGAGTCTACTTAATAATCTGTTCAGTTGATGGGTTAAAGTGGTGAAATTGTGGGTTATTTCCCCCTTCGTTTCTATTATTATAATAATGTTTGTGGAGTAAATAGCTTTTTAAAATTCTGTTCTAGAATTCTGCCAGGGATAATTGTCGAGCTGACTGGCTTATAGTTTTTATAGTAGACCCCTTCCCCCTTTCTGAGAGTCGGGACAACTTTGTGCTTCTCTTGTCTGTTAACAGTTCTCCTATTCTCCATGCTTTTACAAAGATTATTGACAATGGTTCTGGGAGTTCTTTGAGCAACCTGGGATGCGATTTGTCTAAGTCTGGAGATTTGAATTTATTAAGGGGGGTGAAAAGAACACCACACGAGTTTCTAGCTCTGGCTTTGCCCTTCACTAGCTGAGTGAGTGTGGACAGGTTTTGATTTTATTTCAGCTGAAATTTCCCCATCTGTGAAATAAGGCATTTGGACCAGATGAAGTGGAAGGGCCCTTCAAGGTCTGATGGTCTCTGTTCTATGTCGCAAATAATTGGACATTTTCTTACTAACTTTTCTCCTTTATCTTGGCTTTCAGTTTCCTCTCAATAAAATGTATTCTACCATTTTTTTTTTCAAAGCTATATTTTGGTTTAGAATACGAAGTCTTTAGTGTGGCACTCAGAGTCCAACATATCTGGCTCCCTTTCATTCCAGCTGTGTCTCCTTCTCCTCCCAGGTGCAAGCCTTCTCTCTATTCAGATGGCCCATGTCACTCTTCCATGTGCCCGGGCCTCCCCATCCTTTTGCTCAGGCCACTTCCCTAAGGTGAAATGTGATCCCCAGCCACCTCTCAGTCAGCGTTCACCCGCCCTTTGAAGCCCAGCACAACCAGCACTGATTGTCCTGAGAAGTGTTTCCTAACCACCCCCAGGCATAGTGCTGTCCTCTCTCTAAATCTCTGATGCATTCAGTGCAGATCCTCTGACACTTAATCATGATAATCCTTATGGCATTCGGGTGTGGGTGTGTTGCTGGATTGTATTGTTATCAATTTGCATGTACCGGGTCACTCCTTCCTGCCCTCTTCCCCTCTCTCTGTTAAGCACTATCCGGGGGTTACTCCCCAAAGTTTGGTGGGATGTTGAATGCATTCCAAGCCATTACCAGTTTTTCCTAATCAAAACATTTAGGTAATCATCTAATACGAAGAAACTTCTTTTTTATTTTAGGAGTCTCAGAAAGGTGAGCTCAGGTAGCTTAATACTATATAGAACACATTTCATTTTAAGACAAGGAAAGGATTGGGACACCTAGGTGGCTCAGCGGTTTAGAGTCTGCCTTCGGCCCAGGGTGTGATCCTGGAGTTCTGGGATCAAGTCCCACATCAGGCTCCCTGCATGGAGCCTGCTTCTCCCTCTGCCTGTATCTCTGCCTCTCTCTCTCTCTCTCTCTCTTTCTCTTTCTCTGTCTCTCATGAATAAATAAATAATCTTAAAAAAAAAGACAAGGAAAGGATTTTAGTATACAATTTATAATGAAGCTCAAACTAGCTCACTCTCTTCCCGAAGCTACCATAGAGAAGGGATTTGAGAAAAGTTGTCTAATGGACCACTAACTGGTTCAGGATCAAGTCTGCCCATCCTATTCTTTTTTTTTTTAAGATTTTATTTATTTATTCATGAGAGACATAGAGAGAGGCAGAGACATAGGCATAGGGAACCAGATGTGGAACTCAATCCCAGGACCCTGGGATCATGATCTCAGCCAAAAGGCAGACACTCAATTACTGAGCCACCCAGGTGCCTCAGTGCCCATCTAGTCTAACTTTCCCCCTATTAGCCAACAGTCTAAAGCTTTGGATTAGAAGTCAGCTTTATATTTCATCCAACAAATGGTATAGCTATATTTCCTAATGACGGAGAAACTACTTTTTTGTGCCCTACATGATTTAAGGTGTGCATCTCAGCAAACATGAATTGTGTAATTATATTAGCACATGGAAAAGGAGGATTGACTTCTCCCCTCAACAGTTGTGAGATACTCTTTGTAGCAAGTTATAAGTTGTAATGAGTAATCTTAACAGAACACTTCAGAACTCTGCCACTGTTATAAAAGTACAATTGACCCTTGAACAATTCAGGAGTTAGGGGTGCCAACCTCTTGCACAAGAAAAAATTTATGTATGATTTTGGCTTCCCCAAACGTCAGCTACTGATCACCCACTGTTGACCAGGAGCCTTACTGATAACATAGTCAATTTACACATATCTTGTATATTATATGTATTACATGCATATATTCTTACAATAAAGTAAACTAGAGCAAAGGAAATATTAAGAAAACCACAAGAAAGAATACAAGAATGTACTCGAAACAGTCTACATATATTTGGAGCTGGAGCTATGCCACTCAAACACATGTTGTTCAAGGGTCAACTCTACTATAGTTGTGGGGAAAGACTTGTGATGAGATTGTGACAGAGGAAACATAAAGTCTTTCCAAAAAATGAGCTGCTCACAAAGCATGTTAGAAACAGAGGTAAGAAGTCATTCTTTTGTTCAACACACGCTGAGCCTCTACTATGCACCAGATCCTGTTGGGGACATCGTTGTTAGGGATGAGGAGATACAGACAAGATATCTAGATCTTGCTCATGAGAAGTTCACAGTCCTGGGGGGAGAGACCACTAAAGAAACAGATAAGGACTGTGTGATATGGTTTGTGAGTTCCCTAGGGCCAGGAGCCTGTGTAGAATGTAAAAGGAAGCAAATATCTTTGTTCCTGTGGGGCATGCCCTGTGTGGCACTCACAAACTCCTGCAACCTCCCCACACACCTGAGAGAAAGCTCACAGACTGGCAGTTACTACCCCTGCCTTAGAGGTAGTCTTCAACACCAGGAAAAAAAATCAGGAACTGAGAGGCTGAGCCATGTCCTATTCCAGTGAGGACTGCATACTAACCAGTCAGTCCAAGGCTTAGAGAGCAGTGTTTGCACAGTTCACTTATTGCCCTGGTTGGGGATGATAAGCACAAGTTTCCCAGGCAAATACAAGTAAAGCCTGTGCTTAGTAAGCTTGTAATAAATGGGAGTGTTTATAACTGTTAAACATAATGATAACGCTGGAACTCTTTACAGGAAAGCAAAAGTAAAAGTGTGTGAAGAAACAGCCCAGCCACATACATTGCTGGATGCCTCATCAGGCGTGGGAACATAAACTCTCCCCAGTAACAGTCTTCCAGAAATTACACTACCTAAGCCACATCTCCTCCTTCGCTTTAAAGAGCACTGTCAAGAGCCCTTGTCACTTCAAATCAAGGAAAGTA
Organism: Nyctereutes procyonoides; assembly: GCF_905146905.1. Taxonomy (NCBI): domain Eukaryota; kingdom Metazoa; phylum Chordata; class Mammalia; order Carnivora; family Canidae; genus Nyctereutes; species Nyctereutes procyonoides. The sequence continues at coordinate 5,124,591 of NW_026575028.1, forward strand.
CTTTCCCTGGCAAATCCCAACCCTGTGAAACCAACCTTATCTCTCACATGCCTGAACCCCTGACCCCATCACCCCTAGCGTTCACTGGGTTGCAAATTCCAAGCCAGCCCATTGCCTGGACCATGGTTTCCCCACATTATCTCTTCTCTTCCAGCTTGGTCTCCAATGACTGGGCAGCCCCCCTCCCCACCCGCACCCCTACAAAACCTCCCCAGAGAGGAAGGTGAGATCACTTCCTCTTTTCACCTGAGAAAACAGGCCCACGGAGTCTCATCACACGTCTAAGGTCACACTTCTAGAAGAGGCCCCAAGATGGTGAGCAGAAGTGTGACCTGGCCTGTCTTGCGTTCCTCTGAGCTGCCTACACATCCTGCCCTCCCCACCAATAGGAGGTCTCCTTTCTGCCACGGCTTCCAGCCACACACAGAGGTTCTCAGTGTGGCTGAGGAATGCCGAGGTCTTCCAAGCGACCTGGGAACTGTGACATCATTGGGGCAGGAGGAAAAAGGATGGATTGGATTTGCCAGAGGTCTTCCTTCTACAGGGAAACCCCTCATCACCACGACTGTGAAGGCAGCCATGTGAAAAGATGCTAAGTACCATCAGGGGATTCCAACGGTGTAGACACACGTTCAGTGGAGCAGCTTGGGTATGGGACTCTGGCTCTGCCATTTGCCAGCTCTTGGTTTTGGGCCAATGAATATCTCTGAGGCTCCATTTCAGCATCTGTAAGATAGGGACAGTAAATATCTGCCTCATCAATTTGTTTGGAAGATTAGATCTGGTAATAAATGTCAAACACGTGGCCCGGTAACTGTCATGTTTCAAGTACTTAGTAAATATCTGTTTTATTTCATAAAATTGACTTCTTCTGTAAGTGGAGAGGTGATTTCTTACACTTAGTTTTCTGCACCTTAATGTATTTAGTAAGAAATTTATTAATGTATTAATAAATAAATACATGTACCTTTAAAATCTAAGAAAAGCACAAGTTCCTTCCAAAGTAAACATTTTCACTGATGCTTCAGCCCTAAAGCCTTAACGAGACCATTGGTAAGAGTGTAGGAGAGCAAACAGGAGGAGAGGGGACATAAAGCTGGTTTATTCTACTGTGGCTGAAATTTTTGGCTCTCAGGGTCCATAAAGGCCTTCATAAGATGGTATTAGCAGGATGTTTTAAGACCCAAATTGTAATATTTGTTATTCCCCCAATATCGTATGGTCCATCTCTGATGGCACCATCACCATAATATACTCTTGGGCTTCTCATGTAGAACACCCCTCAGAGACACACATTTGCAGCCAGATTTAGAGGCATGTGGGGAAAGTATTCAAGAAAGCAAAAAAGGAAAACAACCTACTACTCGGTATCTACATGTTCTGCTTCACATTGTCTTCTCCAAGCCATGAAAGACAGGTCTGGGGCATCTGAAGACACAGGACATTTTGCTTTCCCATTTCCTTGTTATGTACAACCTTTCCAGGAGGCTGCCTCCTTCCACCTGCCCTATGGTGCTTCTAGCTACGCTATACTGAAGGCTTAGCCAGAGACACTCAGGACCACCAGGGCACTCTACCACCTCCCAGGTTCTCATGCCCTCTCTTTGGGTCCCTTTCCTGATGTCATCCTAGATCTCTCTCAAAGCATTTTTGCTTGGTTTTTAGAGACATTATATGGTTTTTCAAATATGTTTGTTTCATGGGAACCACTGTTCCAACATGTAGAACTTACACCCACCTACTGTCTCTACTTCTTTCTTAATCACATCTGAATGACACTAGGCATGTGCCCTCGCTTCCTCCCCTGTTCCCTTGAGAGCCAGTGACCTTCTTCTTCTCCAATCTCATGACTTTCCTAAGCCACCCTTCAGCCATGGGGCCTGCCTGAGGCTGGTAGCCCAGCTAAAGATACCTTCCTTCAAGAAATACTCTTCATTCCACCCTCTCTGGCATGCTCCGTTGTCTTCACTCCCTTTGGGCAAGAAGGTAGGTATGAGCTGACAAACCAAGCAATGCTCTTTTTCTGACTTTGCTCTGTCCTTACCCCAACACAGGCACACACAGTTCCTGATGTGTAGGTGTCCTGCAAGACTCACTCCTTGGCCTGTACTCTTCCCTTTTCTCTCTGTCTCAGTGAGTTCATCCCATCTTGTGCTTTTAGCCATCAGTTTGGATGGCAGTGCCCATAGTCTTTATTTCTAATTGTGACCATCAGGTATACTCTGTCTCATGGTTTAGAGGGTGCCTCCACTCAGTGTCTTCTCAGATTCAGTTGCTGGAATTAAACACATCTATCCCTTACCAGCCTCTCCATGGGCCTTTGGGCCTGACTTTCTGAGTTCTCCCCCTCCTGTGCATTTCTAGCATGGTGACAAGACCAGCCACAGCTGTACACTTTGTCACTCCATGTACAGACTTATCTGTATCTTGCCTTTCTACCATTGCCATGGATGGGCTGGCCCTGCTTCTTGCAAAGGCCACCTTCTCCATGTGTACACCAGATCTTGTCCCATACATCTACTCAGACATTGTCTTAGCAATTCTCCCTTCTGTCCTGAAGCATCATGTCTCCACTCTCTACTGGATCTGTCCCATGAGCATTCAGACATGGCCCATCTTAAAAACAACTGCGCGTGCGTGCACGTACACACACACACACACACACACACACACACACACACACAGAAGAAACTTCCCCTAACCTCCTCCTCCAGTTGCCATCCCGTTTCTCTTCTTACACAGCAAAACTCCTTTCAATAGTTGTTTATACTCATAGTCTCCAATCTTCTCCCATATTCTCTGTTGAACTCTGTCTCATTAGAACTTCATCGTTCCCAGGCATGCCACCACTGCCAAAACTTCCTATGGAGATCACTAATAATGGGCTTACCCCTGCAGCCTGAGGTGATCCCATGTGCCCAATCCCTCAGCAGGATTCCACCGAGTTGATCACTCCATCTTTCTTCAATACACTCTCTTTACTTGGTTTCTGGGAAGCCATCCTCTTCAGATTTTCCTTCTTCCTTCCTGGATATTCCTTTTCAGTTTCCCTTGTTATTCCCCTTTATTCCCTGCTTCCTACTGTTTGAATGTCCAGGGACTGGACCTGGACCTCTTTCTAATTACTCTCTCTCCCTTAAGGACCTCATCCAGTCCATGGTTTTAAATATAATCAATACACTTATGATGCCCATGTTTATAATTGCACATACACATGTTCAATTGCCCATTCACAATCTCTGTTTGAATGTATCTGAAGGCATCCAAAACTGAACCCCTGGTCTTGATACCCAAATCTGCTCTTCTCACAGCCTTCCCCATTTCAATTAATGTCATCCTTCTGGTTTCTGAGGCTTAAAATTTTAGAATCCATCACCCTCCTCCTCACCCACACCCCATCCCCATTTCCTCTTTCTTCTCCTCTCAGATTCTATTTTGATCCTTCTGAAAATTCTGTTCTCTTTACCTTCCACATAATGTGTACAATACAACCACAATGCAGCACTTCTAAGATATCTCCTTATTCCAGCCACCATGTAATGGCCTCCTAACTCCCTGGCTTCTGCCCTCGCTGCCTATTCTCAAAATTCTTAGAGTAATCCTATTAAGTGTAAGATGAGCATGTCACTTCCTTGCCTTCCATGACAATCTGAACAAAAATCCAAGTGTCTACATGGCCTGCAAGTCCCAACCCCATCTGAAGCCTCATTGCCTATCACACCCCATTTCCAACTGCTCTCCTCCTTGCCTTCTCCACCTGAGCTATGCTGGCCTCTGCTGTATCTCAGACATGCTAGGCATGGTCCCACCTCAGGGACTGCACTCGCTCTCCCCTCTATGCGAATACTCTTCTCCAAATATCTACATGGCTTGCTCCTTACTTCCTTCAGATTTGTATTCCAATATCACCATTCTGCTTGAGACATCCCATTTACTATATTTGAGTAGCCCCCTTCTAGTTTCAAAGCTCCCAACTCCCTTACCCTGGATTTTTCCACAGCCTTATCACCAACTGTCATAATGTATATTTACTTGTTTTTCCTTTCTTTTAATGGTCTAAATTCCCTTGCTAAAATGTAAGCTCTCTGGTGCAGGAATTTCTGTTTGTCTTGTTCACTTCTGAACCTTCATTGTCTTAAATGTGTCTGACATATAGTGGATATATAGTAAAGTAAATATGTATCAGGATCCCTGGGTGGTTCAGTGGTTTAGCGCCTGCCTTCATCCCAGGGCATGATCCTGGAGTCCTAGGATCGAGTCCAACATCGGGTTCCCTGCATGGAGCCTGCTTCTCCCTCTGCCTATGTCTCTGCCTCTCTCTCTCCCCATGTGTGTGTGTCATATTTATTCTCATGAATAAATAAATAAAATCTTTTTTTAAAAAAAGTAAATATGTATCAAGTACCTGAATGCATGGATAGATTTCTCCCTTCGAGATGGTGTTTAGATTTCCCCCTATACTCTTCATTCTAACTACCAGCTCTAGGTTAGCCACTAGCCTTAGTTTATTTCTTCAGGTCTGTATTACTATAATATCCTACATATTGGTGTCTTTGTAGTAACAGAACCAAAACTATGAAAGAGGTTTCCTGATTCCGAGCCCATTACCTCCACTGTCTCCTATGTATAAAAATATATATATATTTAAAATATTTTATTTACTTATTGAAGAGGGAAAGATAATGAGCAGGAGGGAGGGGCAAAGGCTAAGGAGAAGCAGACTCTCCACTGAACAAGGATCCTGACTGGGGCTCGATCCCAGGACCCTGAGATCCTAATCTGAGCCAAAAGCAGTTTCTTAACCAACTGAGCCACCCAGGCACCCCTAGCCTATATATATTTTTAATATTGTATTAGTAGTATCAATCCATGATGGCAGGCTTAGCCAGAGACTCACAGAGAGCATAGGCTTTGATTATGCCTGAGAGCCCTGTTTAGGTGATCATAGGAACAAACTCTTTTTCTCATTCTTAGAGGTTCTAGGGTCTTAAATTATATCCTTGTTAGACTTTGTGGTTTAAGAACCACAGTACTGAAAGTGAGTACATTATTAGGAATGGAGGAACCTGGGACAAGTTGAGTAAGACAAACACATTCTTTTTGGAACCTCTTGAGTTTCTGGGAGCCCCTCTTCCAGGGGAATAATAAGGTTGAATTGAGTATAAGAAACATAGCTGTGATTTTCATAACCTTTGCTCCCTTCTTTTCCATATGGCAGAAGGCTTTCTCTCTAAAACTAGGAAAAACAATGGAGCAGCAGCATGGCCCTGGGCATCACAAACTCAAATACCTAGCAGGACCAAGGAAAGAATATAAATGAGGAAAGAAGACCTGTGGAGACCTGGAGAGGGCATGATCTCTCTAAAAGGATCACCACTATTCAACTTGGCCAGTTGCCAATGGGGAAAAATGTGGGTCTATAAATTTTCAAAAGAAGCCAGAAATCTGGAATTCAATGACCTAAACTCTCCTAAATTGTAAATATTAGCAATATATTCAAGTATTAGAAAATGCCATGTGGTCTATGAAACCCATCTCTCGGCTAAATGGTCCTGTGGAGCTTTGTTTACAATCTCGAACGCAGGAAATAGAGAATGAGAGAATGTAGGATCATACAGATTGAGTTCAACTCTTGGCTCTACCTATTGGATCCCAAACAATGTTATTTCAAGTTACTTAACCTAAGCTTCATTTTTTCCACCTCCAAAATCAGGACTGGGCTTACAGGATTGATATAAAAATTAAATGAAATAATGTAGTTGGCACTCAATGTTAATTTCCCTTCTTTCTCTATTCTCTGCCCTCTCCCCTCTTTCTCATTGCACAATAAACTGGAAAGAACAGCTCCTCCACATTCTTATTTGAAGCAAGTTAAGCAACACTTTTTATCATTTGTCATACATTTTTCTAGGAAAAATTGAACATGGTGAGCCTAAATGTGCAATACCAGTTGCTTACCAGACCTCATCTGCACCTGTGACAGAAAGCAAACCTGAAGAGATATTTTTGGGTGGTTGTTATTCTGTTTTGTTTTATTTTCTTGTGTTTTGTTTTTTTAAAGGATAGGAGGACAGAAGACGGATTAAAAAAACATTATCCTGCAAATTATATTCAGACAACAAAATCTCCAGTGATCCTGACTATGCAGCAAAGGGCAAACCCCTGAGCCAGAAAAGGAAGCTCTCCAGCACTCCTCACGTTTTCAAAGAAGCTTTACGAAAGTGGGAAGGAGAGGCACAGAATCATAACAGAAAAGCAAAGAACGTCAGAAGCTTATAGCTATCACGTTAGCAAGTCTGGGGCTCAGAATGAGCTAAGACTTGCAAAAAAAAATTCTCAGGAACAGCAGAAAGGGCTTTGTGCAAGTATGCTCTGAGCAGAGGGAATAAGGAAGGGCAGGTCCAGTGCTTGGTGTAGATGGTGTAATGCTAGCAGATGAGAGATACAAAGCAGAATTACTCAACTCCTACTTAGTTTCCATCTCCTCTATCTCCAAGAAGGATCTTTAAACTGGAAAGAGTAGTATAAACATGGTGAAGAGGAAATTGCAGCCCTAGGTGTGAAGCTCCTTAGAAAATAAATACCTGGCCTCTCTAAATAAGCACAGGTCTCCAGGCCCTGAAAAATTATATCCCTGGGGACTGAAAGAACTTGTAGATTTAACCAGAGCCATTGTCAGTAATCTTTCAGGAATCTCTGGAGTAATGCCAAAGAAATAGTGATGGGCAACTGTCCTAGTTGTCAAAAGGAGGAATATGTAGGTTCTGGAAAGTTTGCACTATAGAGTTTAATTTTGATCCCAGCAAACACTAACCCAGGTTAATAATGAGTTAGAGTGTAATCATTTCAAAAAAGGAAGTGGTACTCTCAAGAAACCAGCACAAGTTCATGCAGAATAAACCACATCATACTAACACCATTTCATATTTTTAAATTTCTTTTGAAAGGTTACCAAAATTTACCAGATGGCCCCAAAGGCAGTGAATCTTTCAGCAGTGCTTTTGACAAAGTTTCTCATGGTAAGATGAATAGATAAGGACTAGAGACTCTACAGTTGGGTGAAGGCACAACCAGGAAAACCGCTGTATCCAGAAAGCACTGAATGATTGAGTCAAGTCACCCAAAGAGAACCAGATAGAACAAGAGCCTCTGGTCCCTGTCTGGGCCCAGTTCTGTTAAAAATCTTTTAATGACATGCACAATATGCCAACGTATAAATGTGGGCTGACACATATGAAGCATAAATAATACATTGTATGACAGAAACAGGATATGGTCTGCCTGAACAAGGAGCCAAAACAAACACAATGGAATTTAATGGGGGGGGGAATGAGTTTTTCATTCTGATTTAAAAAAAAAAACAGCTCAGTTATTCAAATTATTGACAATGGTTAATGTGGAGAAATCCTGAGGATTTTAGTTCAAAAAGCTCAACATGAACCAGAAGTTTTGGCATGGCTACAAAAACACTAATGTTCATCAGGCAACATAAAGGAAAGCATAGCATCCTCCCCTCAAGAGTGGCAGGAGTGCCATTGGCTCACTTGCATCAGGGTGTCAGGGTTTGCTCTAGGCACCAGGTTTCTCCTTCATAGTCAGCTCTGTGGGCCTTTGTAATTTTTTTTTTAGTTATAAAATCAAAATATAATCATTGCAGAAACTTAGAAATGTAGAAAGGTAAAAAAGATGAACACAAAAGTGATCTAGCTCTCATCCTAAATGGTTCATTACTGATTTGATTTTGGTATGCATACTTCAGGTCTTGTTTAGTGTGAGAAGGAGGCATACTGGAGGAAAGTTTTAAAAATGTGGCTTATGCAGACTTTTATATATTTTTAAAAATTAACATTGCATCTTGAATGATTTCCCCCAATGTATTATATATTCTTTAAAAAACACAATTTTAATAGTTACACAATCCATTATCATATGGATATGCCTTATTTTGTTTACACTGACTCACTCCTGGGCATTTAGGTTGTTACCTTTTGGAAGTGTGGCAGGGATGTGGCACCAGATTTTAAAGGGGATATTGACAAAGCAGTGAGCAAATCAGGGAGGTCAGCCAGTTGAGTGAAGGCTCTTGGAAATCATGTCAAGAAAGGGGCAGTTTAAAAAAAAAAAAACTGGATGTTTATCCTAGGGAAGGGCAGACTGAGAGAGCCCTGAAAGTAGTCTTCAAAACCCTTGAAGAGCTGTCAAAGGGGAAAGGGAGAGAATTAGTTTTGTGTTCATCCAGAAGATTGAATGAGGAGAGTGGAAGAGGTTGGAGGGAGTCTGATCACAGCTCCATTTATAAGGATTCTTGCTGCCTACCCATGAACTGGGATCCTTTGTGAGCAAGGAACACTGCCATTTTGGGAAGAGCTTAAGCAGAGGCAGGATGGCCACTTGGGGCAGGAATTTGTAGACAAGATTCCTCCATTGAGTGGGAGGCTGAAATAATAACCTCAAATCAAAGGTTCCTTCCAATTGGAAGGTTTGGTGTTGCTTTCTGAGTTATAAAACTGCCCTTCTGTGACCTTGCTCACATGAAGAATTTATGGCAGGTGAGGAGCAAAGAAGTCGATGTCATTAATTTTACTGCTTGAGCAAGCATTGTAGCTCAGAGATAACAATATACATCCTTGTACTCTGTCCTGGCTCACATCTAGAATGCATGTCAACAACGCATTTTTCACATAAACCTTGTAATTTCATTCTTGTAACAGCTTTGTGAAGTAGGCCTTGTCAGGGTCCCACTTTTATTTTTTTTTATTTTTTTTATATTTTTTTATTGAGGTTCGACTTGCCAACATATAGTATAACACCCAGTGCTCATCCCATCAAGTGGCCTCCTCAGTGCCTGTCACCCAGTTACCCCATCTCCCCACTCACCTCCCCTTCCACTACCCTTTGTTCATTTCCCAGAGTTAGGAGTCTCTCGTGGTTTGTCTCCTTCTCTAATTTTTCCCACTCATTTTCCCTCCTTTTCTTTATAATCCCTTTCACTATTTCTTATATTCCCCATATGAGTGAAACCATATGATGATTGTCCTTCTTACTGTTGGTGGAAGTGCAAACTGGTACAGCCACTTTGGAAAACAGTGTGGAGATTCTTCAAAAAGAATTATCCCACTTAAAGGTGATAAAATTGAGGCCCAAAGTCCTGAAGTGACAAAGCCCAAGCCCCCAGCGCCAGCCTCCCAGCACTTTCCACAATAAGATGCCACTCCTCTGGTGTGGGCCCCTGGGTGTGCTCTTTAATGGGTTACTCCAGGAAGATCTTTTGTCCTTTACACTGTGTGTATTTTGTGTCTCTACTGCTAGATTTTAAAAAGCCATTTGGGCAGGATTATATGTTATTTTTCTTTTACATTCTATCCTCTGGATACTCAACGACATCTCCAGAATACAGATCTGACCATGTCAGCCCCCTGTTTAGATTTCTTTAGCTTCCCGTTGCCTCCCACAGCAACTCTTAACTCAGTTGGGAGGGACTTGGGAGAAGAAACTGGTGCACATATCAGAACCTCAGGAGGAAATGAAGCACAGTTCAAAGCATCAGATATTATTTGAAAAGAAAAATTAAAGCACTTGGCTCATAAATACAGTTCCTGCTTAGTGGTGATATATAGGCGATACTGTAATTCTCAATCCTTTTGGGAGAGAATATTATTTTGAGAGTGCAGAGGAGTGCATGGGATTTTAATTTTCATCAAAGGGAGGCCATAGGTTTTGCTGTTGTTGCTTGAGAAACACTGGTATAAGGAGTGAAATAATGCCACCTCTGTCACGTATCAAGTTTTCAAATACATACGAGCTTGAGTCTGGGCTCTCTATCTTCTAGGTTTCTATGTCAAAGCAATTCCATCTTAGTTATTATGATTTAATAGGATGTTTTGATCTCCAGTAGGGCACATGCCCCCAGTGTTTATTCTTCCGAAATTGTCCTTGCTATCCTTGACCCTTTGTTCTTCCACATTAGTTTCAGTATGAGCTTTTCAAGTTTCTTGAAAAAAAAAAACAAACCTCATTTTCATTTTGGTTGTAATTGCACTGAATTCACAGATTTTAACTGGAGAGAGAGCTGACAACCTAATGATATTGAGTCCTTCCATTCATTTATTTGGGACTGGAAGAACATGTTTATTGTCTGCTCATCAGCAACCTGCCCCACCCTGCCTCCTTTCTTGTTGGTAGAACATGCCTCCTGCAATAGAGGCTGAAGATATGAGATACTTTCCCAGCCTCCCTTGCTGATAGGAATGGCCTCATAACTTCATCCTGGACAGAGGGACGTCAGATGAAGTTTTATGGGAAAGGTTGAATAAAAATGAATATGTGAAGAGACACTTCTACTTCCTTCAGAACAGGGCCGTGAAGAGGACTTTGCACATAGACTAGAGCTAAGACATCTAACCTGCAACTATGAGAAGACAAATCTGAAGATAAAAGCCTTGGAGATGATGCAGCAGAAATATGGAAAGAGCCTGAGTGCTCAATACATCTTTGAATTGCAGAGTTAACCACCCCAGACTTGCTTACACTGGGCCATTTGTTATGCAACAAATAAATATTCTCCAATTCAAGACATTTTTTGGTTGGGTATCTGTTATTTGCATGTGAAAGCATCCTAATAAATGTAACAAGATTTTTTCCCCTTTAGTACTATTTCCTCATTTTTGCTACAGGCATTTTATACATTTTTACTAAAAGGACATTTTAAAAATTATATTTCTGCTGATACTAATGATTACTGATGATTAAGTAGGCTTCTGATTTGTTTGTTGGTCTTATATCCAGGTTAGTGATCCCTCATCAATTCCAAAAGTTTAACTAGAAAATCTCTTACAGACTATCATATCATCTGCAAATAAGGAGAGTTTTCCTTTTGCTTTTAAATTCTTGTATCTACTACTATTTTCTTTATCTTATTGTATTACTTAGGCTTTCATTATAGTATTGAAAAGAAGCAGCTACCATGTGCAGTTCTGTCTCCTCCTGATTTTGATAGGAATCCTTATGAAGTTTCACCTGGAACATAGTATGACACTAGGGGACTCCATCACATTATTGTGCCATTATGTGTGATTATGTGGTATGTTTTTATAAATATTCTTCATTTGATTAAGGTATTCTTTTTTGTATTAGTTTCAATTAGGCTTGGCTGCAAGTAACATGAAAATTCTAAGTAGTAGTGGATTACACAAGATAGAAATGGATTTTTCATGTTCAAGATATCCAGAGGTAGTCAGTTCAGCACAGATAGGGCACTACAATCTGAGAGATTCCAGTTCCTAGTTTCATATTCCACCATCTTCACAGGAAAGATGGAAAAGATAAGCTTTTCCTAATAGATGAAGAAAAAACTTTTGAAAGAATTTATCATTGACGTGTGATTTTTTTTTTAAACCTTAACAAACTAGGACTAGAACATACGGCCAAGATTGTTGACTTTACCTCAGTATTTATTCTCCCCTATCCCATTGTAAAAAGTAAACTTCAATCTTTTCTTCTGAATTTCAAAAAAAATTTTTTAAAGATTTTATTTATTTACTCATGAGAGACACACAGAGAGAGGCGAGTCCGACAGGGAACTTGATCCGGGGTCTCCAGGATCACACCCCGGCTGAAGACTGGGCCACCAGGGCTGCCCTGAATTTTCAAACTCATTTGCATACAGTTTTCCATTTTCTCCTGTAGTTTGTTCTTTTCTTTTTAATTTTTACTTATTTATGATAGTGAGAGAGAGAGAGAGAGAGAGGCAGAGGAAGAAGCAGGCTCCATGCACCGGGAGCCCGACGTGGGATTCGATCCCGGGTCTCCGGGGATCGCGCCCTGGGCCAAAGGCAGGCACTAAACCGCTGCGCCACCCAGGGATCCCTCCTGTAGTTTGTTTAATCTCTATTCTAACATGGTGTGGTTTTGTTCTTTTATTTTGTTGTTCTTAATATTGTTTATTTACGCCTTTTTTCTTGGTTTGCCTTGCTAGACATTTTTCTTTTATTCAAAAAATCCAATTTTACTCTTATTGATCTTTTATACTGATTGTTTTCTACCTTACTGATTTCTGCTTCCACTTTATTATTTCCTTCCTTCCGGTGTCTTTAGGCTTTCTGAGTTTTTCTTCCCTGGCTTCTTTGAATTGATTCTACACTCACTGACTTTTTATCTTTCCTTCTTATATATTAATTGTAGGTTCTAATTGTACCTTTATTTTAAAATTATTATTATTATTATTATTATTATTTTACTGATTTTACATAGTACTAATGAAAAGTTCAGAATCAGAATAAGGAATATCACACAAAATAATTCATGAAAATTAAATACAAATCCATTAATGATTATGAACAAAAGGATATAGGCAATGAGCTTGAGGGGACTGAATATGTATTAATATGTAGATCTTTGTACAATTTTACCCTTTAAATTCTTTCTAGCTGTTTCACATGTTTATATGTGACTGTTATTTTTAATTTAGTTTAAAATATTTTGGACTTTCCATTGTGATTTTCTCTTTAACTCCAAAATTATTTAGTATGTATTTTTAAGCTTCCAGACATGTTTGTTTGTTTTCATCTAAAAAACAAACTCTCCCCTTGGCTTGCAGCTGTCTAATTTAATTGCACAGTGATCAGAAAAATGTAAAATATAAATTCTTTGAAAATTGTTAAAATATGCTTTGCAATATAGTTATGTTCACAAATACTCCCATGTTAATATGAAAATAAATTATGATTTTTATGGTGTGTAGGGTTCTATATCTAGCTACCAGATAAACTGGCAGATTTTTTTCCTTCAAATATTCTATAGTCTTACACAGTTACTATTTTTCCATTTGATCCATTATTTTCTATTAGAAAAAAGTTACAAATCTCCTAGGGTACATATATAATGATCAGTTCCCCCTTTATATAATCTGAATCTTGTTGTTCAGTGTACACAATTCATGATTGCTACACCATCTTAGAGGAGGATTCAGTTTATTATTATATAGTTTCTCTCTTTTTCCCTATTGGTTCTTTTTTGCCATAAATTCTGTTTTGTATAATTGCTGTTCAATATTGTTTGGGAATTTGAATGATCTTTTCTTCCCCTCAGCTTTTTTTTTTTTTTTCAACTTTTTGGAGTGATGTTGTTTTAGGTATATATCTCTTGGTCATATGTGGTCATATGTCTCTCTCTTTTATTCTTTTTTTTTTTTTAATAATAAATTTATTTTTTATTGGTGTTCAATTTGCCAACATACAGAATAACAGCCAGTGCTCATCCCGTCAAGTTCCCCCCTCAGTGCCCAGTCGCCCATTCACCCCCACCCCCCGGCCTCCTCCCCTTCCACCACCCCTAGTTCATTTCCCAGAGTTAGGAGTCTTTATGTTCTGTCTCCCTTTCTGATATTTCCTACCCATTTCTTCTCCCTTCCCCTTTATTCCCTTTCACTATTATTTATATTCCCCAAATGAATGAGACCATATAATGGTTGTCCTTCTCCGATTGACTTACTTCACTCAGCATAATACCCTCCTCCAGTTCCATCTACGTTGAAGCAAATGGTGGGTATTTGTTGTTTCTAATGGCTGAGTAATATTCCATTGTATACATAAACCACATCTTCTTTATCCCTTCATCTTTCGATGGACACCGAGGCTCCTTCCCTTCAGTTGTTGGCTTTAATCCATTTATCAGTATTATGAATTATTATTATCTGATTTTGTCTTTTTTTAATTTTGCTTTTTCATTGCTTCTTTTTTCTGTTTTTCTTTGTGCTTTTAGAATGCTAAAAGTTTTTATTGCTACTTTTCTCTCAGCCTGAATCAGAATCTATACTATGTATTTCTATCCTTTAAATAACTGAATTATACTTATCCTTAAGTATTCAACAGTCACGTACTTTTTTAAAAAATTAATAAATCTAGGGGCACCTGGTTGGGACATAGGTTAAGCGTTCCACTCTTGATTTTGGCTTGGGTCAGGATCTCAGAGTTGTGAGTAGAGCCCTGCATTGGGCTCCATGCTCAACAGGAATCTGCTTGAGATTCTCTCCCTTACTCTCCCTCTGCCTCTCCTGCTTATGTGCACATGAGCTCGCTCTCTCTCTCAAAAAATTAACAAATCTAAACTTTTTCAATATTTTTATTCTCTTTCTAACATAAAATTTGTCTATAAAATTCCTTCCCCTTCCATTTTGTTATTCTCTACTTTCACTAATTTACAAACAAAAAAAGTATTACTTTCATACTCAATAGTTCACTACATTTAGTAATATAGATCATTAATCCTATACACTCCATTATTATTTCTGGATTTTGGGGTTTTTGTCAAAATGTAACTTATAGTGGCATCTGGGTGACTCAGTTGGTTAAGTATCTGCCTTTGGCTTGGGTCATAGTCCCGGGGTCCTGAGATTGAACCCTGAATTGGGCTCCCTGCTCAGTTGGGAGTGTTCTTCTTCCTCTCCCTCTCCCCCTCCCCCATTCATTCTTTCCCTCTCTTTCTCCCTGCTTGTTCTCTCCCTTTCTTTAAGAAATAAAATATTTTAAAAATATATAACTTAAAATGAATTCTATTAATAAGGGTTAGCTGGTTGGCAATATTTTTCAGCCTTTTCATTTCTGAAATGTTTTTTTATATGGCATTTTGATTGAGTGAGCTGAATAGAAATTTCCTTTAGCACTTTGAAGATATGACTCTGTTATTTCTTGGTTTCTATTGCTACTGATGGAAGTTTAAGGTGAAACTTCAGCCTAGTTGTTAATCCTTCAAAAGTAATCTATTTTTCTTCTCTGGTAGCTTTAAATATTTTTTTCTTTTATTGATGATGTTATGCAGTTTCACTGTGATATATGTATACTTTTATTTTATCCTGCTATATCCTCAAAGTGCACTTTTGATCAGAATTCTCATGTTTTCTTTTAATTCTGAAAAATTCCAAGCTGCCATCTTTCAAGAAAATGATTTCTCCATCACTTCTTCGGGCCTTCTTTTTGCTAATACTCAAATTAGAGATGCATTGGAACTTCTGTTAATACAGCATGTTTTTAACTATTCTTCTCTTTTAAATTTTATATATCTTTGTTTCTTTGCATTAAATCTGGGTGAATTTAGTACAAGCTCATTTTGTACAGGGGGCTTCCTGTTTTATTTTGCATCTAGTTGAGTTTTGTGGATGCCTTGACTCAGGAGCCTGCACCCTTAGTCTATCACTGGGTTTATGATGATGTTGAGGGGCTCCTGCCCCGCAGTGATAATGAGGCTATTACAGAGACAAGCACAGAACCTGGATAAATTTCTAGTTAGGAGGCTGAATCTTAGATCTTCTTTCCCTGGTCCCACAGCTTCTGAGAGAGTCAGACCCTAGCTTCAGGGAGTTAGCCTGCCTCTATATCATCTTGTGCATAAACACTTTGTCTCTGTCACCCCAAAAGAGTCAGGCTCCTTTTTGCTGCTGCCTGATTTGGGCTGAGAGCCCAACAAGCCCATGACTTCACCCCCACTCACTGCTATGCGGTGATCCATAAAGATATTTTTTCCGGTTTTTGAATTTGGCTGTCTTATGTTTGTCTTACGTTGCTCTTCTTTTTTATACTTTGTGTTTCATTGTACTTAGAGAACAGGGAATATGTAGAAATATAAAATTAAGGAAAGCCAAATTGACAGGAAATCCATTTTATAAAACTTTTTCCCAAAAAATTAAAATATAAACCCCCTAGGCTGCCATTCAACATCTTTGGTAAATCAGGTCCACTTCAGTTCCAGTGTGAGGCATCCTGTACTCCACTTACGTGGAGTCACCTGCTGTTCCCTGAACATGACACAAACTTTCATTCTCCTGCAAGGTTACACATCTGTTCTTTTTTCCACGTGGCCCTCCTGCCACACTACTTTAAGACCTCAATCAAAATTCATTTGGGTGGGCACCTGGATGGCTCAGTGGTTGAATGTCTGCTTTGGCTCAGATTGTGATCCCAGGGTCCTGGGATCAAGTCCTGCATCTGGTTCCCCATGGAAAGCCTGCTTCTCCCTCTGCCCATGTCTCCACCTCACTGTCTCTCATGAATAAATAAAATATTTTTTATTATTTTTATTTATTATTTTTATTTATTTATTATTTATTTATTATTATTATTTATTTATTTTTATTATTTTATTATTATTATTTTTTAAACCTCATTTGGGATGCCTACATGACTGGGTTAAGTGAGATTCAGCTCAGGTCATGATCTAGGGGTTGCAGGATCCCGGGCTCAACAGGAAGTCTGCTTGGGATTCTCTCCCTGTCCCTTCCCCTTTGCTCCTCCCCCTGCTCGCGCTCTCTCTCTCTCTCTCAAATAAATAAAAAGATTATTTTATTTATAAAAATATTAAATAAAAAGATTATTTTATTTATTTGCGAGAGAGAGAGCACATGCACATAGGCACACTTGTGGTAGACTGGGGGCAGGGGCAGAGGGAGAGAATCCTCAAGCGAACTGCCAGTGAGTGTGGATTTCCCCACCATGGGAAGCTAGATCTCACCACCCATGAGATCATGACCTGAGCCAAAACCAAGACTCGAAAGCTCAACCAACTTGAGCCATCCAGGTGCTGCATAAATAAATCTTTAAAAAACGCTTTTAACTATGAAGTTGGCTCCAGATCCCACAGGATAAGTTACTTATTTCTTCTCTGCACTATGCACTCAAACAGGCAAAAAGAGCAAATGAATGAATGACTGAATTATACAATCTACAAGACTGAGTGAACACACAGTACCCATGGCTTACTGCCATACTGTCACCTCCATGGTCAAGTGTTTATCTAAGTGTCTGCTTTGGGCAACTGTAATGTATTAAATTTATCCGGTGTATTTAGAAATAAGGGGAAAGCAGTGAACACAGTTTTTCTGTGAAGTTTGTCCTGTATCATGGCCATCGAACTAACTGTGCATGAAGCTAGTTAAGATAACCCAATATACCATTTGTTAAAGTGTGGCTTCTACAATTATTAAGGCAAGACGATTAGGGACAAACTGTCTCATTTCCTTCCTCAATTTCACGGCATTCTTTTAAAAAGAGAAGAGATGTTAACATGAGCTCTATTTTTTTTTCTTTTTGGGAAAGTTAAAAATATGATGGAAAAAAAACTTAATTACATCAAGGTCTAATATGTCTAAATGCTTTAACATCTATAAAAGCCCAATTGTATCTTTCTATTCATTATGATTCTATCTCAGGAAAAGGATTACATTTTTTTGGTCCCTTTTTGACAAGGAGAAGATAATTTATCAAGGAAAATGGTACCAAATGGCATGTTTTTTAAGCAAAAAATATTTACTTAATTGTCCAGCTTTACTGGAATCCTCCAAGATGCTATTTCTTCCTAAGGAACAGAATGAAGGCTCTGTGACACTGAAGAAACAAAAAAGGGTTTCAGTCTAGTGCGGGATACTTGTGCTTTCTTTCCTCTAGTTCAGTTGCATGGCTATGGCAAAAACAGAAATTCAACTGAGTAGCATTTTTGTTCTAAAAACATCTAAAATTCATCTCAAATCTGTATCTCTTCTGGGGAGAGAAACTAAATCCATTCTAACAAATAATTAAGCAAACAAACAAAAAAAATCCCCTAAAACCACAGTCTCCTCTGGCGCCGGCCTACACCAGCTTCCTGCCTACACCCCCACCCCCGGAGGCCCTGTCGGGTGCCATCTCCTCCTCCACGTACCACCTCTCACCTGGGCCAGCCATCTCGGAGGGCTCGCTCTGTGACAGAGCTGTGTTGGGCCAGAGCAGCCTGTGGGACCGCTGGATAAGAGAGCTGAGAAGCCAGCAAGAAGTGATCATCTGGTTTAACTTCACAATTTGGCTCCTTGATTTCATTAGACGTCACAGCCTTCTGAAAACTTGAAATGAAACTTATGGGAGATTTCATCTCCCTGGTGATTCAGGGAGAAAAAAAGCCTAAAATTTGCCTCCAAATCTCTATTTCCCACCACATTCCTAATTCAAGCTAAAAACTTTATTCATTTAATTTTATTTATCTAGTTAAAGTCATTAACTACTTCCTCTACTTTCTGCTATATTTCCTATAGATAAAGGCTTTGAATCTGTGGTAGACCCTCAGAAAGGACTTTGAGTTTAGACTACTTAGATTTTTTTTTTTACATTTGTTTTTACTTAAGTTTGATTTGCCAACATATAGTATAACACCCAGGGCTCTCTCATCAAGTGCCCTCCTCAGTGCCAGTCACCCAGTTACCCCAACCGCCCGCCCATTTCCCCTTCCTCAACCCTTTGTTTCCCAGAGTTAGGAGTCTCTCGTGGTTTGTCTCCCTCTCTAATTTTTCCCACTCAGTTCCCCTCCTTTTCCTTATAATCCCTTTCACTATTTCTTATATTCCCCGTATAAGTGAAACCATATGATGATTGTCTTTCTCCAATTGACTTATTTCACTCAGCATAATACCCTCCAGTTCCATCCCAGTGGAAACAAATGGTGGGTAATCGTCATTTCTAATGGCTAACATTCCATTGTATACATAGACCACATCTTCTTTATCCATTCATCTGTCGAAAGACATCATGGCTCCTTCCACAGTTTGGCTATTGTGGACATTGCTGCTATGAACATTGGGGTGCAGGTGTCCCAGCATTTCACTGCATCTGTATCTTTGGGATAAATATCCATTAGTTCAATTGCTGGATCTTAGGGTAGCTCTATAACTTAGATTTTTTTTTAAGATTTTATTTTTAAGTAATCTTCACACCTGACATGGGTTTGAATCCTCAACCAGAAGATCAAGTCACACGTCTACTGATTGAACCAGGCAGGTGTCCCTAGAACATTTAGAATTCTGAATCAAGGGCAGCCCAGGTGGCTCAGCGGTTTAGCACTGACTTCGGTCCAGGGTGTGATCCTGGAGATGCAGGATTGAGTCCCATGTCAGGCTCCCTGCATGGAGCCTGCTTCTCCCTCTGCTTTTCTGTGTCTCTCATGAATAAATAAATTAAAAATATTAGAAAAAAAAAGATTTCTGAATCAATTTCAACATCTACAGAAAGGATCCGAAGTTGCTAAATTGTCTTTTCTCCTGATATGACCAACTATCTCACTGTACTGGAGAGATTGTGGTACATCGCAGAGAAAGGGATAAGGGAGAGGAACATGGGGATTTTTTATTTAAAGAGAAAATATCTGGAAGTATCTTCTGGCTTAGCACATTAATTGTTTATGCTAAACAACTGCAAATTTTTGCAAAGGAGAACAAAAATCACAATAAAGGTAAGTCAAACCATTATACTGTACACCTTAAGCTTACCCAGTGACATATGTCAATTATATCTCAATAGAACTGGGGGAAAAAAGAACAAAAATATAAAGAGAAAGAAGTACTGCCTAAAAAATGTATAAGTCACAGTTCTCAGACACTTAATTGTGGTACATTTAGTGTCATCTCATTTCAAGTCATATTTATGAGCATCTGCTAGGTGTTAGGCACTGTGTTAAGTCTGGGAGTAGGGCTGCCCAATAGAAATATAATGCAAGCCATATATGTAACTTTAAAGTTGCTAGTAGCCATATTAAAACCATTAAGAGGAAATAGGTGACTGTGGTCTGGTTCTGCCAACCTTCAGCCTCACCCTACCACTCCCACCCTCTTCCCCTGAACTTCAGCCTCAGCGGCCACCCAGGTCCCCCTACAAGCCCATCTGTCCCCCGTTGGGCTTTCCACTGGCTCAGGTCTCTGCCTGCTGTCTCCTGCCCTGTCTCTGCTACTATTCCTTGTTATTTGGTAGAGTAATGCAGTGATGGCGGATAGGAGCCAGATGTGTAGTCAAGTATCTAGGGTTGCTTGCACTTAATTCAGCAGGAATACTTTCATCCAGTCACACAAAGAATGGAATCCAAATGGTGGACTCCACAATGATTGGACTTTTATCTGTGATTGTGTATATTGTTCTCACCATGGGCCTTGAAGTTAAAGGAAGTGAGTGACACTGGAAACCCATTCTGCAATTTATTCACCAAGCCACATGTTCTGGTACAGAGCTGCGTCTTTGTAAGGAAAGAATGGCTTTTCTAACTTTTAACAATGCCACTGTATTGGCCGGTGGCAGCTCTGTGCTGAAGGGCACTTTTGGGTGGCAGAAGAGCCCTTGCCAGCCTCTCTTAAAATATATCTTATAAGCGGCTCCCTACGTTGACTTTAACTGCTATGTAGTCTAGCATGTTCATATTTGTGTATTTGACTCTGAGATTCTCACAAGGAGAAATAGAAGAGGAACAGGAATATCAATCATTTCACTAAATCTTATTTTGGGCCCAACATGAATCATCTGCCCTCAGGACTCTGGTTCCCTGGCATTCAGATGGGGTTTTCCATGACAGCAGGAGACATGGGTTTCTGTCTCAAACTTTCTCAGAAGTGAACCTTACTAAGAATTAAGGGAGAAAGAGTCACGTCCAGATAGAGGAAGTCTTGGGATAATAGTCTGACATGAGAGACTCCTAACTCTGGGAAACGAACTAGGGGTGGTAGAAAGGGAGGTGGGCGGTGGGTGGGGGTGACTGGGTGATGGGCACTGAGGGGGGCACTTGATGGAATGAGCACTGGGTGTTATTCTATATGTTGGCAAAGTGAACACCAATAAAAAATAAATTTATTTTTAAAAAAAAAGTCTGAGAACATGGCCATTGGAGATCACTAGCCTGGTGCTATAAAACCACCCTTACAATATCACCCTGATTCCATAAACTCACACCATTTATTTTTTTAAATATCCTACTCATTTAAGAAACATTAGAAAATTTCCAAAATATCCCTTGACCTTCTCCTTTCCCTTCTTCCTCCTTCCCATAGGCCAATAATCAACCATCAAAAAAATGTTCTTAGTTCATGGTATATGCCAGAAGTGACAGAGGAAGACACGGCCAATCTCTGGTCGCATAGAGTTTAACATTGATTTGTTTCCAAGTTGGTTTCTCCCAACAGAACATTTTAGGTCTCTGGGAATTTGATGTTCATCTCTCCAGAATCCTTGGTTCCCTCTTCATGTTCTGTAATGTGTTCCTGAATGCTAAAGAGATTGAGTTATAAGTCACTGATTGTATGTCAAAGAGAATAAAGGACCTAGTCTTCCCCCCAAAAAAGCAAAGCTATGTCTTCCCTGTACACTCTTACCACCTGGCAAGTACATTCAGATTTTCCAAATACCAAATCAAAGACACCAGCCTCTAGGACAGGACCACAACACATTTATCAAACTTCCTCTCCACCAGGCCTTGGTTATTAAGTAGGTTTTCTTAACTAAGTCTCTCTCTCCTCAAAGTTTGTATGCTGTTTAAATACATACGCCTCATGTTTGTTTACCATTAGGTATGTCTGAGCACCTGTATTAATTTTGCAATGAGTTTCTATAAACACCAAAAGCCATCAAACATCATCCCTACCATTTTTCAACTCTTGGGACAGTGAGGAAGGCAGAGAGTATGGAAACAATTTTGGTTCAGGATGATAAGGCTACGGTAAGTTCCGTAGAATGACAGAAAACCTAGCTACTAACTTTAACTGATGAAACTCCTTTTGAACTGTATCTTGGAGAATGAATAGGAGTTAACCAGGTAGGGAAGTAAGGGAAGACAACTCTGGGTAGAGGCAATGGAGTGTGCAAAGTGCCAAGGAAGGTTTACTGGGTATTCTATAGAGAGATAGACATCATTTCTCCAGCACACCTCATCTCTACCTGAAAGCCTGCCAATTAAAGGGCCCAGATATCTGTACCCCTCCCCCACATCCACCGTTCAGTAGTGGCACAGGCATAGGATAGTTCCCATCCAAAAAGGGAAAGACCAAGAAGGCTTTAGGAGAACTGGGTCTAAAGCAATTCTGAAATCTGGCAGGGCACATGTGGTTAGTCCCTTCATCAGAGATCAAGCCCTGGGAATTATTCACTGTGGCTCTTGGTTCTGCCCTCAGAACATTCTTCTTCTCTGTAAAAGGAGCCCATATTTGCAACCAAGTCGTTTTCTTGGCCTATGAAAGTTTGCAGAGCCAAAGACCTTTTTTAAAAAAATGTTTTGTACTTTCTTTGTCTCTTTTAGTCCAAATCGATGATGGTTCTGTTGGTACGATTCTCTTAACATCTTTGGCCTCTTGTGAATCTTATTTTGGTTCATGCAGTTAGAAAAGAAAGGCCACGTTCAGAAATGTCTTCACGATAAACCATTCAGCTTTTCTTGAAACTGCTCAGGATTCTTTTTTTTTTTTTTTTACTGCCCAGGATTCTTAAAAGTCCTGTGTTTTTGTTTGTTTTTTTGTTTTCTAAGGCATTCCTTTAAAACTTTCTGAGGTCTTAATAACCACAATCTCAGTTTCATCTTTATGGCATGTGGTTCTGACTATTTTCTGAATTTTATTTTTGTCCAGAAGCCATTCTTAATTTAATGTTGATTTTCACCTGAAGAGGCAAGGGATTTTCAAACTGCAGATTCTGCCCCCATTATCTTTATCTTTTTTTTTCCTTCTTGAGCTTATCCCTCTCCTGTCAAATTTTAATGCAAGTAGGAAGAAGGCAGGGTGACTTTTAACCCTGCCTCGAAATGTCCTCAGCCAGGCCACTCAGTTCATGAGGTATATTTTCTATTTTCTCCATTATTGTAGGCAACAGTGTTGCTAGACTTTCTGCCACCGCATAATGAATCCTCTTCTCACTAGTTTCTGCTAACATTTTCCTTATTTGTCTTTTTTTTTTAAATTTTCTTTATTTACTTTGAAAGAGAGAGAGAGTGTATACATGTGCGCACTAGTGGGGGGAGGAGCAGAGGGAGAGGGAGAGAGAGGATCTGGAGCAGACTCTGCACCAAACGCAGAGCTAGATCCAGGGCTCCATCCCATGACCCTGGGATCATGACCTGAGCCCAAATCAAGAATCTGATCCTTGAGAGATCCCTGGGTGGCTCAGCAGTTTGGTGCCTGCCTTTGGCCCAGGGCATGATCTTGGAGACCCGGGATCGAGTCCCACATCAGGTTTCCTACGTGGAGCCTGCTTCTCCCTCTGCCTGTGTCTCTGCCTCTCTGCTTCTCTCTGTGTGTCTCTCATGAATAAATAAATAAAATCTTCTCGAGAAACATCAAGCTTCTACAAACAGTCCCTTTGAGATATTTTAGATTTTTACCAATTCTCTCCTCAAGGTCCTTCCAGCTTGTTTTCTACTGTCCCAATGCCACTCTCATAGTTTTTAGGGTTTTATTTTATCTTTTTTATTACAGCAGTATTCCACTTGTCTCTCACCTTCTGCACCCTACTTTGGACTCCCTTGTCTGTTTACATCTCCAGCCACTGCCCATCAAGCCTGTTTCTGGTCCCCATGCAGGGGGCAGGCAGTTTTCTTCCAGAACGTCCTTGGGACGGTCCTGGGAAATAATTCTAACATATCTGCCCACAGATCAGTTCCTCAGAGGAACTTTCTTGGGAGAAGTCTGGAAGATGAAGTTAATGAAAGATTTTATTTGATGTTATCTTAAAAAACCAACCAACCAGTCAACCAACAAAAACCCTTTTCAGGATACCAAATATTTCATCTAGGGAAAAGTATCACAATTGTATGGAAAGCATTTTTAATTGTTTTAGGGCCAAATCCAGAGAGTGAGATCTATTTCCAACATTTTAAGAGAGAGAAAGAAAAAATGTGAGATTAAATGTATGTTAGACTAAATGTACATGGGTTATGCTTGCTTTACTTTTACTTTTGAACAGCGTGAGCTTGTTTGTGGAAGGAGTGCGTGTCCTAGTGGGAAAGACTGCAGGCTGAGGCCTCCCAAGAACATGGCTGAGTTTCTTAATCCCCACAAGCCCCAGTATATCTACGTTCGATGTGGAATTATAATTATAGTTGGCTCATAAGGCTGATGTCAGGAGTAGAGGAGACATAATGTGTGAGCAGTAGCCAAACAGTACATCTAGCAGATGATCAACAAACCACTCAGGACCCACCAGTATGGAAAACCACAGAAATGGCTCCCCACCATTGCTCTGAAGCCTCTGCTTGTCTTTCCTGAGGTATCTGGAATTGGAATCAGGAGTCCAGGCTCCCACTCCCCAGGGAGGAGAAGAGGAAGAGAAGTTCCCCTCTTGCCCTCTTGGGAATTAGGTTCTCTCTCATACTGAAAAAAAAAAAAAATCCCAAATTTAGGACTGTGGAATGTGGAAAGCTCCAGGGACCACATTATAAATCTGTTCCCAACAGACGATGTCAGGGAAGAAATAAGACCAATTTAATTCTATTTTATTTCTGCCTCAAATCCACCCATGATCTCATCTCTCTGGGTCTGTCTTTTCTTGGGCCTGACTCTCCCTCATCCTGCTTCCCAGGAGAATCCTCCAGCCCTTCTCCCAAGCAGCCCCAGGGCAGGAGGCTGGAAGCCAGTCAGGGAAACAAGCCCTGGCTCCCACTGCAGTGCCCAGCTGGGAAGAGCAAGGAAGTGGAAAAAGCAGAGAATAAGGGGGTGGAAATGAAATTTGAAGGAGAAGGAAAGTTGGGGATCAGAGAGGAAAGGTTGAAATCGCTAGTATCCTGCCTATGAGAGGAAGGTATTGGGGGGAAGACAATAAAAGCAGAGACAAATGGAGGGCTGGAGGGCGTTAGAGGCACACTTCCAGGCAGGGACTACAGAAGGAGGGAGTTAGACAAGGAGGTTAGTTACACTTGCTAGAATTCTGGGAGGCTTC
Organism: Nyctereutes procyonoides; assembly: GCF_905146905.1. NCBI lineage: Eukaryota > Metazoa > Chordata > Mammalia > Carnivora > Canidae > Nyctereutes > Nyctereutes procyonoides. Next base: position 5,149,280 of record NW_026575028.1, read on the forward strand.
CTCTCCTTGCCTTTCCCATATCTTCCTCTTTAGATGATTTTACCTTTTTAGATGGTCTGTCTTCTTTCCCCCTTTCCAGCATAACTCAGGCCAGGAGGTCTTTTGCTCAGAGACAACAAAGCCTCCTAACCAGCTGGTCCTCACCCCACACCCTGCCCTCCAATCTATTCATCTCACAATTCGAACGACCTCTCTTTCACCTGATCTTGCCCCTGTCTCACCCCACACTTCAAGGACTTACATTGGCACCAGTTTGTCTCTGACACTGGAAGAGAGCAGCTTCTGGGCAGAGACCCTACGTTATCAGCATCTAGAACACCTTGTATGCTTTCTGGAAGGTGGCATAGAAGGGGTTCCATTATGGTGACTGAGTTAATGGATAGATGGGTGGATTGCTGGCTGGCTGGATGGATGAATGCTCACCTAGTGAAAAAGAAGAGATAGTTGGGAGGGGCCAGTGAATTCAGGAAAGAGATTTGGTGAAGAAGAGGAATATGAAAAATGCAGCAAGCGTTTGGGTAAAAGAAATACATTTATTTTTGTTTGGGGTAATAAATACTATTTTGCGAGATTGCCACATGGAAGCAGCACATTGGATTCTTTCTGCTACGTCTGAAGAATGAACAGGGATGGGAAGGGGGTAGGTCCCAGACCCTATAACCAGCACCCCTCAGGAATCAGCTGCCTCCCCCATCCAGGGCCTCACTCCCTGGGCCTGCAGATGTCTGTCTTCCTTCCCTCAGTACTAACTCAGTCCTTGTCACTCTTTTCACTACCCCCCCCCCATCGCCCCCTACTGACCAGGGACAAGGTCCCCCAGACTTCTCTCTTCAGTGCCACATTTTCTTCCTCCACTTCCACCCTGCCTTATTTCACATGCTCACCACCCCGATCACCCCAATACCCAGCTTCATCCATTTTGCCATGTCCTAGGAGCTCTCATCATTCATCCATTTGTCCAAACCTTCACCAAAGGCATGCTGCCTCCACTTTTTAGCTTCCTAAAGCTACCAAGGACTCCCAAGTTCTGTTAAAACAATCAGAATATTTATGGACATTAAAAAAAATACTTCAAGGCCCTGAATTGTAACTGCCCAAGATACCACTTTGACTAAACTTCTCTAACGTAGCAAGGCGTGGCCTGTAGCCAAAGATTAATGTCACCGCTTGTTGAGGGTTGGTTACTCACGGGGTTTTATCAGTGTAGGCAGGGTGGAAAAGGACTGGAGAACCAGCTCAAGGGACGAGTCCCCCTCCCCAGCTGCCTCCGATCCTCTCTCCTTTGGTGCAAACACTGTCCACAGCCCAGAACACCACGGTTTATTTTTATCTGTTTATTTTGCAATTAACAAAGAGAAGGAGCCTCTTTTTGATGTGCTGGTTCAGGGGTTCAAAGTGTCTAGCTACCTTGACCCCTCTACCAGCCTCCGACATCTCAGGACGGCCGCCCAACTGGGAAAGATTTATACTTATTTTTATATAATGGAAAACTCATTGCTGGACATCGAGTTACTCACTTTGATTTGTTTTCTTTGGAAGAAGCGGCCGGCGGCGGCGGCGGCAGCGCCCCAAGCTGGGTCATTAATATGGCAGCAACAGCAACAAAGACCTTTACAGCCGCTGCCTGTAAACCGTGGATAAAGTTCAAGCATTTATTCTGTTTGAGGCCTCCCAGTGTCGATAAAAGCCCAGCACGATTATATGATCAGTGTCAAGACCCACTTTCCCCTCTTTGTGCTCCGGGATGCATTTCCTTGCCCTGTCCCTCCGTGTTGCCACTGCAGCTGCTCTGGCTTTAATAGCAACCCAAGGCACACACTATTGGAGTGTTCCTTGGGCTTTGTTTTAAACATGGTTTTTGCTTGTGTTAACTACCGCCTGGCTCTCTGACACCCGTGAATGGGGCTATGCGGGGCTGTCAATCAACAACAATAATAATGCCATCTGGGTTTGAATAATACTAATGAGAAGAAGAAGAAGAGGGATACTGTGTATTAACATAGCACCTTTGTCCCAGAAGCTCAGAGGGCGTTCAGGATAATAATTCATTCATGCTCCGAGCACTGCTTGGCGGTAGATATTATGATCCCACCGCGGGGGACTGAGACACAGAGAGGGCAAGTGGCTGGCCCCAAGGTCACACAGTAAGTCAGAGATGGCATAAAACTTAGTTGCTACAAGTCCCCTAAAGCATGGGCCCCACGGGATCACACGGAACTCTAACTCCCGATGCATCTGTTTTTAAAATCTAGCAGTAAAAAGAACTATAGGACCTTGTTGTTCCGTACCTTATGGGAATTAAAAAAAAAAATGGAAAGAATGTTTTAGGATGGAAGAGAGACCTCAGAGATCCTCAGTGTTAAAGGTGAGTTTAACCAAGCCAAGGGCAAAGGAAGAGATGGTGATGAGATACCACTCCTAGAAGCATCTGGAATTTCTAAAGAGAAGAATGGTGGATACAGAAAGCACAATGGATACAGAAAAGGGGAGGTCTCTCATGGAGGTGGGAACGCAAGCTAATCACGGAGCCAGAAAGCTCATGGAAGGCCCAACAAGGAGCAGCAGCCATCCAGAAGACGATTGCTGAAGATACCACGAATTTCTGCTTAGTCTCAAGTCCCATTCTGCACTTTGCTGGGACTCTCCCTTCTCAACCCCTTGGCTCCCCAGAGTGGTTCAAACCTGACTTGTCACTTCAAATCAGTAGAATTGTACTTAACTTCACTATGCCTCAGTTTCCACCTCTGTAAAACTGGTTAATATCATCTCATTTGGTTACTTAGCGCACTGTGATCACGTCTGAACTGATTTCCTGAGCTTCAGTCCCTCCCCCATATCTATCATTGGCTTGTTATGAGGATTAAATAAGCTGATATGTAAAATGCTGAGCATAGTGCATGACCCATAGTGGGATCTCACAAGCGTTAGCTATTAGTAGCATAAGTAGTAATAGGATTGTTATGTTGCCATCCTCCTCCTCCTCCTCTGGTTTGCTGGCCACCTACTCCTAGACAGATAAGGCATAAAAGGAGCACTGTGAAAGAAGAGTTCAGTCGTATAAAAACATATAATTAAGCCACCCAGGGCCATGTCCCCTTTTCTATGCTTGTGTTGCTTTTAGGAACTGCCCCCTGCAGACTAGCACTGTATTATTCTCACTTGCTGCATGTGTCAATTCTGTCTCCTCCAATAGACTCTAAACAAACTCACAGTAGACATCCAGATGGCCAACAGATACATGAAAAGATTCTCAACATTACTGATCATCAGAGAAACGCAAATCAAAACCACAATGAGGTATCACCTCACACCAGTGAGAATGACTAGTATCAAAGAAACAAGAAATTGTAAGTGTTGGTGAGGATGTGGACAAAAGGGAGCCATCGTGCACTGCTGGTGGGAATGTAAATTGGAGCAACTTCTATGAAAACAGTATGGAGAGTCCTCAAAAAATTAAAAGTAGAAATATCATATGATCCAGTAATTCCACTGCTAAGGCATTTACCCTAAGGAAGTGAAAATGCTAATTCGAAAAGATTTGTGCACCTTTATGTTCATTGCGGCATTATTATAAGAGCCAAACTATGAAAGCAACCTAAGTGCCCAGTGGTAGATGAGTGGATGAAGAAGGCATGGTATATGTGTATACCATGTGTATACACACACACACACACACACACACAATAAATATTACTCAGTCATAAAAAAGAATAAGATCTTGCCATTTGTGACAACATGTCTTGACCTAGAGGATATTATGCTAAGTGAAATAAGTCAGAGAAAGACAAATACCATATGATTTCACTTACATGTAGAATTTTTGTAAAAAGTACAAAGAAACAAGCAATAAAACAAAAACAGACCCATAAATACAGAGAACTGGTGTTTCTCAGAGAATAGGGCAGTAGGAGGGATGGGCAAATGTGTGAAAGGAAGTGGGAGGGACAGGCTTCCAGTTATATAATAAATAAGTCATGGGATAAAAGGGAAAAATATAGGGGAAAAATGACCAAATTCACACGAACGCATCTAATTCTCTATTCCCCTCTGCACCCAGTGCTCCACTTGACAAGCTACCTTTGAAGATACATGTTACCTTTCCATGATTTCTAGAACACCTGCCATGTGCCAGCCTCAGAGTGGAGGGACTCTGAGATATCCTAGGAAGTGCTCTTCCCTCAGGAGATACACTTCCTTGGGTGAACAGATAAGCCATATGGCAACAATTTGCAAACCTTAGCGTGCCTCAGAATCACTTGGAGGACTTCTTAAAATCAGCTGCAGATAAAATGACTTTAAAGGTCCATCGAAATGTTACTTGTATTCTTTTTCAGTGGCACTATTACATTTGCAAGAAGAGGAATAACATGACCAAGGCGTTGTCCCAGGAAATCAACCTGGCACTACTGTAGAGGGTAGGTAAGACCAGGGAAAGACTGCAGATGGGGAAATCAAATTGGAAGAAATTGCAACCTGCTAAGGAAGAAAGGAAAGTGCTAAACTCAATAATTAATTGACTTACTCGTTTTGAAGTTTTCCTAAACCTCTCGTCCAATGAGTATAGCCTTGGTTCCCTGTCTCTTGCAGAAAGCCTCTAAATAACTGCACTGACATCTTCTGGCCTATAAGTTTGTTATTTATAGTATCGTCTGTCCTTTGTCTTTGTCCCTGACCCAGTTTAGAGACACTCTATCACTGGGACTGAATCTAAGGCACTCTCCAGTTTCCAAGGCAAGCATTCTTTGGCAATAAACAGATATGCAATTCCTCCCCAGCCCTTCAAGGCAGAAAGCCCCCACTTTCCCGTCCTGCAAGCTGGAGGTAAACCTCCCTCCTCGCCCTCCCTCACCACGTGTGAGGAGTTTGACCTTGCATTTGATATTTTACCGCTTGCCTTGTCTTTTTCTATAGACTTGGAGCTTCTCGAGGACAAAGCTCCCATCTGCACCCCCGTGTTTCAGTTCCTTTTTGTGGCATGCCTGACGCAGTAGAGGTGCTTGTGAAATCTTCATTGAAAAAAAAATAAGGGGACGGTTGGGTGGCTCAGTGGTTGGGTGTCTGCCTTTGGCTCAGGTTATGATCTCAGGATCCTGGGATTGAGTCCCACACTGGGCTCCTCACGGGGAGCCTCCTTCTCCCTCTGCCTGTTTCTGCCTCTCTCTGAGTGTGTCTCATGAATAAATAAATAAAATCTTTTTTAAAAAAGAAAAGAAAAAAAAAGGACAAGTTTTATTAAACACATCTAACATTCTTCATTTATTCCTATATGTAATGCCACATCACATGCAGGTATCTTTTTTTCAAGTTTTTATTTAGTTACATAAGTAATCTCTATGCCCAATGTGGGACTCAAACTCACAACCCTGAAGTCAAGGGTTGTGTGCTCTTCCAGTTGAGCCAGCCAGGCACCCCCACAGAGCTACGTTTGTGAAAGCATCTGGCTTACAGGGTCTCTTTCAGACAGAATTGAGTATACCTACATAAGAAGGTAGTATTTGTAAGGTCTGCCTTCAAGAACAAGAAATCACCTCATTAAATGGTAGTCTTCAAAAAGAGTATATGCCTTCCTTCCTTTCTGCCCTCCACCTATCCTTTTCCTCCCTCCTTTCCTCCTTTCTTCCTGAAGGCATGTGATGACTGAGTGTGAGACATTTATACAAGGCACTGTAGGAGATTGGTTCCAGCCCTTAAGGAGTTTGAAATTCAGTGAAACATACACAGCCATGCATAATTTCATGTCATACATTGAATTTTATTTTACATTAAAATAAGGTACAGGGACGCCTGGGTGGCTCAGTGGTTGAGCATCTGCCTTTGGCTCAGATTGTGATCCTGGGGTCCTGGGATCAAGTCCAACATCAGGCTCCTCGTAGGGAGCCTGCTTCTCCCTCTGCCTATGTCTCTGTCTCTCTCTCTCTGTATCTCTCATGAATAAATAAATAAAATCTTTAAGAAACAATTAAGGTACAAACTAAGAGTCATCACGTGGAGGAGCAAGAGAAGGGATCACGGCTTAATGGTATAGAATGAGCAATAGGTGAGTCAGCTCTGGGAGGTAAGGCTGTATTTTCAATAGCAGAGAAGGGTGGGGGGATGGGCTTTGCACTGGGGGTGTGAAGAGTTCAGGGAAAAGTGAGCTCCCCAGGGAATGGAGAACACCTCATGGGAAGTGATATGGAAGGAGGTAGTGATGGATCTGAATAAGCCACGGTGGGGATTCGAATTCTACTCAAGGGCAAGGACAGTGACAGAGTATTTCTTAACAGTGAATGACATGTTCCCCAAATCTAGTTTTGACATAAACAGTCCTGGCCCAGGTGGTCAGCTAGGATTTGCCCTATTGCTTGAGGCTACCGGTACTTTGTACGTTTCCCCAGGGCTGCAAGGAGAAAGGAGATCCCTTGCCAGAGATGCTAGACACTTCCCTCTGTGGCCGAGTCCCTGAGGACTCATTGGCCTTAGGAATGGATGGACTTGTCCTTGGAGAGTTCTTTTTTTTTTTTTTTTTTTTTTTTTTGAGGAAGGAATGGTTCCTAAAAACCTTTTCTCACTACCCTCCCCTCACCCTGAGGATTATCTTTACATTCAGCTTGACAGCGAGTTTGAATTGCTATGGTCTCTCAAGTGGCTTGACCACCACAATGGGCAGGGCCCCAGAATGCCTGCCCCTCCTCTGGCAGACCAAGCTGGCCCATTCCTCACCATGTCATGAATTTTCCTGGAGGGAAACAGCGGATGCCACATGGTCATGGCTTGAAAAGATTCCATGCTGTCTGCACAAACAGAGACTGGAGCCTCTGGGAGCAGCTTTGCTCTCACATCACTCCCAGAAAGCCTCCCTTCCCTGGCCCATGCACACAGGCCATGAATTGGTGTTCTGACTTCCACACACTGATGTACTGTGGGACTGAGGTGTGGGGGTTTTGCCTTAAAAAAAATAAATCTCTTCATCTCCTCTCTGCATTGGACATGCTTGTCTCTGAGGACCTTTCCTCTCCAGACAGCCTTGTGCAGCACAGACAAGAGGATTCCTGGGAAGGGCCTGAGCTAACAGCAGGCACCGACATCACCAGTGTAGCCTGAGAACAGAGTGAGCCAACTCTCACCAACCCCACACCCCTCTCCTGTCTACACACATAATAAACTGCTTGCCATGCACTTATGCCTTGCCACATTCCATCCCCTCTACCTAGAATGCCCCTTCTTTCCTGCTATCTTGGGGAATTCCTTTTGATTGTCCAATGCATAGCTTTCAGGGCATTCATGCTGTGAAGGCTTTCCCAGTTCTCAGATGGAGAGATACCAGCTTCCTCCTTTGCTGTATTGATTGGATGTGCATCAGTGATAATGCTGATGAGATAGATTTATGGCTGTTTAGATATCATTACCCCAAGGAGACTATAAGCTGCCTGAGGAAAAAATAATGAGGGATAGCTATACAGATTTTATAGCTGTGTCTGAATATACTCTGCACAATCCTAAGCAACAGGTTTGAGGATAGTTAGATCCTATTTTTAATAGGAACTGACACACAATAAAAATTCATTTATCTAACCCCAGGTAAGGCAACTGCTCAGACTCTTGCTCCTCTAGCTCAGGTCCTGTAAAAGAGGAAGGAAACACTAGCTAGCCCAACAGCTTTGTAGTGATAAAATATCCAGCTCTTCTTGGAGATGGTATATTCATTCGTTCAAGATCTGGCAGGGAACCCAAGGCCCTCTTAGATTTCAAACAGCTAACGGCTGGTCCAGAGATGTTGAAGAGATTTTATCTCCTGGATCAAATCAGACTGAGAGTGACTACCTGAAGCACTGAACTGAGAAAGAAGTCTTCTGAGGCAGCATCCAAACTCAGTGGAAGACAATGTCCTATGGATATGTGAAGCAGGAATGGGAGACGGAGGCACATGTGCCACATGGCCATCATCCATTCCGGTCTAGTGCTGGACTAGTGACATGAGCTGTGTGGTTGGAAGAACTATATAATAAGAGCCTCTTCCTTGTCTTGCCCAGATATTCTCTGGGTCTTATGAGTGATACATGGATTTTTGTCCCCATGCCTAAGTTTCTCATCTTTATAATAGGATCTCTTTCTTCTGGGGTTTTGCCAAAGAGGTGAAGCAAAAGGACAAAGTAGAGCTTATAATCCCCCCTCAGCAAAAGGAAAAGACTAGGGAGATAGAAATGCCCAGAACTGCTTTCAAATCAAATCATCAAACAGCATCCTCGTTGGGGTGTCCATTTCTCCTCTGTTATCACCCATATTCTGTTATTCAGAAAGAGTGAGGATGGAAAGGACTTCTAGAAGGTGGTTATAACAAAAACTCTTATTATTATTTGAAACTCAGTGGATACCCATTAAGAGGGCAGGGAAAGGGGAATCCCTGGGTGGCTCAGTGGTTTAGTGCCTGCCTTTGGCCCAGGGTGCGATTCTGGAGACCCGGGATCGAGTCCCACGTCAGGCTCCCAGCATGAAGCCTGCTTCTCTGCCTCTCTCTCTCTCTCTCTCTCTCTCTCTCTCTCTCTCTCTCTCTCTCTATGTCTGTCATAAATAAATAAATCTTAAAAAAAAAAAGAGGGCAGGGAAAGAGTTCTGGTTTGCCCTATTTCACTGGAAGAAGACCCAGAGGGTCATGATTGGGATCTGGGCTCTGGGATCACCCTACCTAGGCTCAACTCTGGTCTATGATAATAATTAGCTAGGTAATCCTGGGTAAATTGCTTGACTTGACTCTCCAGTTTCTTTGCCTCTAAAAAGGGGCTAATAATCACACTTATGGAATCATGAGGATTAAGTGAGTTCATAAATACAAAGTGTGTGGAGCAGAGCCTGGTCCATGGTAAGTTTCCATTGTCACCAGTGCCATCATAGTTACTATTATTGTAGTGTGTTTCTTTTCCAGCTCAACAAGGAAGGAAAAGTGGACTTAGATGATGTACCAGAAATGGCCCTTGAGAACAGGCCAGGGGCCACAGTAGACAAACATGACTCCCTTTTATTACATCAATCCCATACCCCTCTTCTTGTTATGATTGTATCTTTTATGGAGTTAGCTAAAGCTTTCACAGCCTCCATTGGAATCCCTTTTCTCAAGATGGTCTGTGAATAAGTGAATGACCAAAGGGTCTCTGCTAAGAACTTTGACCTCACCATCAGTCTCAGACACTGTCTTGGGCAAGAACAAATTAAAAAAAGAGATCCTGTGGGCACTTGTACCTCTAAGGTTTCCAAATCCCCTGGATATATCTGTGAAGTGCTGTGCTATTTATGTGTTTATGCATTCATTTATTATTCTTTTAGCATATGCTAAGGTGACTTTATGACCAGTAAGATCTTAGAGGAAATAAGAGAGAACGATTGTCCATCCCTCATATAATCTCACCTACTGATCTCTGTGCCCAGAATGCCAGTTTCTCCCTTACCAACCTGGCAAACACCTATTCAACATTCAAAGCCCAATATAACCATAACCTCCTTCACTAAGCCATCTCCCAACATCCAAGCAGTTAGCAACTTTCAGGTGAATTCTTTTTGCCTATATTTTATAATAGACTTTCTGACATTATGCTTTATTTTTAAAAAAGATTTTATTTATTTATTCATGAGAGACACACACAGAGAGAAAGAGAGAGAGAGAGAGAGGCAGAGACACAGGCAGAGGGAGAAGCAGGCTCCCCGCAAGGAGCCCTATGCGGGACTCAATCCTGGACCCCAGGATCATGCCCTGAGCCAATGGCAGACACTCAACTGCTGAGCCACCCAGCAGTCCTGTGACATTATCCTTTAATTACTTACTACACTATGAGCATCTTGAGGGCAAGGAAATCCTAAATTACCCCTGAATGCCTAGAGCCTAACATACAACCTGGCACACTGTAGGTGTTCATTAGTGTATGTTAAGTGATGCCCTTTTAGTCTATATATAGTACCTCTTTGGGGCCATGGGTTTAAGCAAGTTTAAGGCTTGATTTCAGGTTGTGAATACCAGGCTGCCAAAGGGATTAAGAGAAAATATGAGGAAAGATTTGTCTACAATTATGGTCATAAAACTCTAGAACAACTTACTAGAGATTCTGGAATCTTTTTCTTGGAGAGGCTTTACTAATGAGAAAGGATGATTTGCTCATGACCCCATTTGCAGATGGGGACAGATCAGTTGGCCTTCTCAGCTCTAGGAATCTTTAAGTAGACTTCTGGGTGTTTGTGAGATGCCTGTGGCTTGTCCCACCTCTGCCCTCTTGCATATCTTTTTTACCTTGTTTGGGTGCCCAACTCTTGCCTTTCTGCTTGAGTTATACCCTCTTTCTCGGCCAGCTCAAGTCCCACTTTCACTAAAAAAACCTCTTCTGATTAGCCCTGTCCAAAGGGAATACTCTTTCTTCTGGGTTCTGGGCAGTGTGACATTTACCAGGCCCCTAAGTGATTCAGGAATAGGTTACTTGACTTCACCATGAGAAGTTCCTTTGAGACAAAAAAAAAAAAAAAAAAAAAAAAAAAATATATATATATATATATATATATATATATATATATATATATATATATTTCTCTTAGGTCCCTTGTTCTCTCCCCAGTGCTAAGCACAGTTTAGGATACTAGCATGTGTGTGCATGTGTGTATGTGTTGTCATGGCAACACAATATGTATAATCCAAGCCGGAGATCCTGGTGTCATACATCTGGAACAAAACAAACTCATTTATGACATCTTTCAGCATGTACACTGTCTCTGAAACACTGAGATCTCAAAGAAACAAAACAGCTCCAAAACAGGGTGGAGAGCCGACATTCTTTCTTCGCTTGCCGGCTTGCCCTTCCCCCTGCCCACCTCCCCATATACAGAATGGAAACTTTCAGGGGAAAAGAATTCTGAACAGCTGTTGTGAGAGACCACACAGACTTCCCCACATCTGCTAGCATACAGCCGGTGAGCTCATTTCTCCGGGGGATGCAGTCTGAATCTGTGGGGTCCACTTAAGTACACCTTAGGAGGGGCTGAGGAGGAAAGAGGAAGTGGCCCCAGGTGGAGGGGAACTTTCTCATGTCAGAAAATTCACTGGAGACAGGCTAAAGGTTGAGTGATTCCATGGACACGTTCTTTGACTAGGAGAGTTGGCTTTCTAGAAAGTTTCTCTGTCCATTATGGTTAAAAGGAGCTACTGTCAAATTTACAATTGATTTTTAAAAAGAACCTTGATTCTACCAAGTCATCCTCCCCTCCTCCAAAAAGTATAAGTCAAGGAACAATTGCTGGTTAAGAAATATACTCCAAAAGCATATAGTCCAGGGCCATGACAGCTTTCCCCAAGCTTTCTAGTGTTAAAAATAATATTCTAATATATACAGTGCTGTATTGTCTACAAAGAACTTTCACTCATGGTATCACATTTGAACTTTAAGAGGCCATCTGGGAGAGGCAGGGCAGATATTGCTAACATGATTGTTAGTGCCAGAATTGGTTATCAGGAAGGATACCGACATTGGCATTAGCTCTGATTTTCTAACTTTGAAGCCAAAGCTTGTGGAGGTTCCATGGATTGTCCAAGTTCACAAAACAGTACAGAGGACTCTGACTCTTATATTTGACTTATAAATCCGTGTACTTTTCCTTTTGCAAAACCATGAAGTCATCTCTCACAAAATAGCAGCTTCTTTGTAAGCTAGCTTTTACTTCTTCTCCCGTTTCTTGGGGCCCCAGACTCAGAAATCCAACCAAGCCCTGGGATTCTTATGGGTATGAATCAACTACTTCCTGAGCTGAGTTTTGGCTCCATACCCTGGCAGAGCAGCAGAGGGGAGGATTAGTGAGAATATGTAACCCCTTTGGAAAGTCCATTCTCATCCCCTGGATGTATAGCTGTGGCAACCAAAGTAGAGCAGAATAGGTGGTGGGAGACATGGGTCCCTGGGCATCCTAGCCTCTCCTGTTGAGCTGTAGTGCCTCACCTGTCTAGAGTCTGTTTCACCTGCAGAGTGAGGAAGGGAGGCCAGGTAGTTTCTACGGACACTCCCAGCCTTAGTCTTCCATGGTTCAAGGACAGACAGGGAACAGGGTGGAGAATTTCCCTGGAGGGAACCAATACCTCACACTCATCCTCTGGCCCCCGTGCCTGCTGTTAGCCTGGAGCTGGCCTGGCCCTGCTGGGTCTGGAGATGCCATTGTGCAGCATCAGTTGAAGGTTTGGGTGAGGGCGGGCTGAGGCCAGCAGGGGGGGACCCACTGGGGTATTTTTTTCAGATGCATATGTCCCCTCTCAGGCAGCCCTTTCAGAGCTCTGGACAATGTGCTCTTTTTGTCCCCAGCTCTTTCAGCCGCCTGTTCATTCTCTTTGCATCTGCTGTCACACAGGACATCCCGGCTGGCAGGCGACCATGAGGACACATTGTGCTCCCTTAATGAAGCATGGGGCTGGTGATATGGGGGTAGTTGGGGGCCTACAGGGAATAGGGGTGAGCAGAGGGGCACCCCATCTTTCTACTCCAGGCTGCTTTTGAGGGAAAGGACAATTGACCCCCTTTTTACCTCTCACAGTTCAAATGGATGTGCCTATAAGAAAGGAACTAGTTCCACTTCACAGAGTTTGGAGATCGAGGTGCAAGAGGGTGAACTGGAAGACCGAGGGCTCTGTTTCTCCTCAAGGAGTGGCACTGCTGGGCAAGTGGGCTAAGAGGTCCTGGGCCAAGGTGTATCAGCCAGGAGCACCTGGCCTACATCCTCCCCACAAAGAGGTTCCCTACAACATCCAACATAGGAGTGGGCAAGCAGGACCCTAGGAGACACATCTTCATTCTTTAAAAGCTTAATGTGTCATCACTCACCTATGGTGAGCTTCTAAGGAGTAATTCCTGGAGCCAAGAGGGTCTGTAAAATGATCTTATAGAGTTTCCTCAGGCCTCAATGGGTCATAGTTGGAGGCCTCCTCCAACCAGGAGAAGAAAATGAAGGATAGCTACAAAAGTTCACACAAAGTACCCAAAGGGAGGATAACATCCAACAGCCTGTGAATGAATAGCCAGGTTAGATGGGGATGTTATGGATGAGTCTTCTCCTTGTCCCAAATGTTCTTTAAGAATGTCCTCTCATCATACCCACCCCTCCAAGCCCTAATAGTAAGGAAAAATGAAATGAATGGGATCCTGAGAGAAGAGAGGTTTTCTTGCAGTGTGGCCTAGACCCCTATCTCTGATCCTTGCACCACAAGATGATGCTACTAAAAGCTGATGTCCATCTGCACTGTGGGTGTGGCTCTAGGCACAGATAAGGCAGCCCTGATGTTTTCAGACCAGGCTGCCCTGTGTGGCATGGGCTCTGCCCGCCACTCTCAAGGCCAGCAAAAGTCTTTTCCCCAAAAGACAGCCCCTCACTCTCAGGCCCCTTTCCTACTTGCTAAAGAGTTACCTTGTAGAAGCCAGGGTTCACAACAATGTTCTGGCATGTGCAGATGTCTTCCCAACTGTTAAGACAACTTAGAGTTTGTCTTTCTGGTATGTTTACTGCACCCCCCCACACCCTATCCACCCCTCACTCCTCCTGGTCTGCTTACCCGCCCACCACCCTAAAGAAAAAAGCCTGGGTCTTGTCCAACACGGCCCCCTGTCCCCTTTAACAAGCAAAGTGTGCTGGCATTGCAATTGGTGGTCTTCTCCCTGAAGGTCGTTAATTAGTACAGAATGTAGACTTCAGTTGTCCTGCCAGCCCCGATGAAAACGCAGCTGGCAGGTGGCCGAGACGGAGGAATTTGTCATAGGTTAGATCAGCTCAGGCTCTGAGAACCAAGTGTACAGCTTATGCAAATAGTTTTGCTTAGCATGGATCCTGTGTTCTTATTCCCCCTCCCTCTCCCCACAACTTGTTTTTAAACTGAAGGGCGGGGAGGGAGTGGGGAAACAAGGGAAGGAGGGAGAGCAAGCACTTACTTGCCAGATCTCATTCTAAATCAGAAAGGAGCAAATTGCTTTCCCTAAAAAAGAAAAAGCCAGGGGAAAAAGAAGACAAAACACCCATCCTTTGGTCTAATGTACTGAGCATTTGAAAGCTGAATTGCTCAATAAGAAAGGCTAGCAGTGAGTGTATTTGGAGCGAGACTATTATCCCCATCAAAACCCATTCATACTCTCTGGGAGGCCTGCAGAGCACCTGGGTGGGGACTTGGAACATTGGGTTCTATTCCTCTCTTGCCACTCATAGTGTCACTTCCTCGACCCTGCCTCAGTTTCCTAAACTTTGGGATGCAGATGATAGCTAGGCTCAGTTAGCCAGAGCATCTGGGCACCCACAACTCCCAGAAGAAAGAAGGCAATGGTGGCTTCTCTCAGCACATGTATTTGACTGACAATCCAATTCTGAGCTATATGATGGGTTGCATCAGTTAACTTCTCTGAGCTTCAGATTCCTTATTTATAAAAAACAGGGAAAACACACCTTCTCTCATGTTGAAGCAGTGTAGCTCCATTTATTAAGGGCTTAATTAATATTTAATGAAAATGAATGAAGCAAGATATTAAGACAAAGTAATAAGTGTGTTGACTGATGGGTCACTGATACTCAGCTCAATGTTGGCTGAATCTTGACCGACACCCTATTAATGGTGACAAGACCAAACACCAGTCAATAGAATAGTTGAATGTCAAGGAATCAAGTTGGTTCAACACTGATTTTATTGAAGATGAAGATGGGGTGGAAGTAGGGGAAGAAAATTTCAGGGTTAACCTAGGACAAGGTTTCTCGATCTCACTTATTGATATTTGGGACTGGATAATCTTTTTTGGGGGGTGCTATCCTACTCAATGAAGAATGGTTAGTAGCATCCTCCACCTACTAGTTGCCTATAGCAGCCTCTCCCATTATGGCAACCAAAAATGTGACATTTCCAAATATTCTCTGGAGGGAAAAATCTCTCTTGAATGAGAACTACCCCTGAACTAAGCTAATTTCCTCCAGGCAAGCAGATTTGTAACCTGGTGAGCTCCATGGACTGTGGGCATGTGATTCTTACATTTCAGCTGCTACCTAACACTAAAGCAGAATAAGAATAGCAGTTCCTTTCTTAAGGGCTACTGTAAAAACCAAAAGAGAATGTGATCCAGATCTTTGTGCATATGAACAATGGAAATGATATCTTAGACTTCTGGTTTCTGATCTGGCACATAAAGAGTTTAGAAGTCATTACTCCATCCCTACAACTAGTAAAAGACTAAACAGACTAAAAACAGATCTTCGTAGATCCATCAGAGAAGTGAAGTCACAAGGCAAACCACTCTCCCAAAATTGGAGGGATGGACAGGCAAATACAGAAAATCACAACTTATTAGAGCAGAAACCTCCATGGAAGCTAGTACCAGAGTTGGAGAACCTAAACTGTAACTAAGAAATTGCTAGGGGCTCAGGATGGACACTTTTATTAGTTTTACTTCCAGGATCGTGACCAGGTACTCACAATGACTATCAGAGAAAAATATCCTAGTGCTTCTGGCAGGGGAAGGGAAAAAAGAATCATTTTGAAATGCACCAGAGAATTCTGTTCTTCCAGGCCTATTTTCAAGAAAAATTATTTTACCAGAGTCTAACATACTGAGGTCTTATGAGAGGTGAACCAATAGGGGAAGGGAAATATCTAACTACAACCTGTTCTGGATCTCCATGTGGGGAAGGGTAATAACCAACTCCACCTACACTACGCTTCCTAGTGGGGGAAGGAAAGTACTAAACTCCAGCTACTCCAGACATCCTGTCTCATCTAAGGCATGGGATTTGGGGAGGAGTGAAAGGCACTTGTGAAGTCCACAGTCCAGGGGCACAGGCTCACTAAAAGACAGACCTAATCATAGGACTATAGAAGCCTTCCCCTCCCCACCACACCTCACCACTGACCACCACATTATTAAAAACTTGTGTACTACAGTTCCTTTTATCCAGGATATCATGCCCAACCAGCAAGAAAATATTATAAGACACACTAAAAAGCAAAAAACAAAGTTTAAAGAGATGGATCAAGCATCAAAACCAGATGTGACAGAGACATTAGAATTATCAGACTAGGAATTTAAAACAACTACAATTAATATTCTAATGACCCTAATGAATAAAGTAGATCAGCAATGTGTGCAGAGAAATGCAAATTTTAAGAAAGAAGAAAAAAGAAAGGCTAGAGATTGAAAACACTTTAACAGAAATGAATAATGCCTTTGATGGGCTCATTAGTAGATTGGACACAGCTGAGGAAACAGTTTCTGAGCTTGAGGATATCTCAATAGAAAAAATTTCTAAACAGAAAAAAGAAGAGAAAAAAAGAGTAAAAATGAAAGGAGAGAGAGAGAGATTTTCCAAGTCCTGTGGGACAACCAGAAAAGGTGTAATGTATGTCTAATGAGAATACCAAAAGGAGAAGAAGAAAAACCAGAACAAAGAAATATTTGAAGAAATAATGACTGAGAATTTCCCCCAAAATTAATATCAAACATCCAGCCACAGATCCAGGAAGCTTAGAGAATACCCAGCAGGATAAATGCCACAAGAACTACACCTAGGCATATCATATTCAAACTGCAGAAAATAAAAAATAAAGGAAAAAAAGGGAGGAAACACCTTATCTATACAGAAACAAAGTTAAGAATGACATCTCAGAAACCACACAAATAAGAAGAGTGGAGTAAAACATTTCAAGTGTTAAGAGAGAAAATCCCAACTTAGAATTCTGTATACTGTGAAATTATCCTTCAAAAGTGAATAAAAAATAAAAACTTTCTCAAATAAATATTAAGGAAATTAATTGCCAGTGGAGCTACATTGGAAGAAATGTTAAAAGAAGAACTTCAGAGAAAAGGAAAATTATGCAGAGCAGAAAACTGAATCTTTGAAAAGATTTTTTTCTTTATAAAGAAAGAGCATTAGAGAAAGTAAGATAAAGGCTTTTATTTTTCTTATTCTTAATTAATCTAAAAAATAACAGTTTGTTCAAAATAATAATAGCAACACTGTATTAGGTACATCACTTATATCTAAGTGAAATGAATTACAGGAATAAAAAAAAGGAATGGGAGGTAGGAATTAGGATTATTTTGCTATTATGAGGTATTTGCATTCCAGGTGAAGTGGTATAGTGTTATTTGAAAATAGACTTGGGTTAATTGTAAATGTATATTGCAAACTCTGGGACAACCACTAAACAAGCAAAAACCAAGTATAATATTGTAAGAAAGGAGAGAAAATAGAATAATATAAAATGCTCAATTTAAACCGCAAAAGGAAATGAATTTGATACCAAAACCACAGGTAACAAAACAAAGATAGATAGGTGGACAACATCAAACTAAAAAACAAAGAAAATAATTAACAAACAAATTTAAAAGGGAATTTATGGAATGGGAGAAAATATTTGCAAACCATTTAAATGATAAGGTATTAATTTCCAAAGGAACTCTTACAACTAAGTAGGAAACAATATAAAACAAAACAAAATAACCTAATTTTTAAAAGAGCAAAAAACTTGACTAGGTATTTGTCCAAAGAAGGCATACACATGATTAATAGATATATAAAAAATGCTTAACATCACTATCAGAGAAATGTAAATCAAAACCACAATGAGGTATTTCCTCATACCCATCAGGATGGCTATGATAAAAAGAAAAGAACAAGTGTGACTGGATGTGGAGAAATTGGAAATCTCTTGCACTGTTGATTGGATTGTAAGATGGTATAACTGGTATTGCAAACAGTTTGGAAGATTCTTTAAAAAATTAAAAATAGAACTCGCTCTATGATCCAGGAATCCTACTTCTGTGTATTTATCCAAAAGAAATGAAAGTAGAGTCTTGAACAGGTATTTGCAATGTTCATTACAGCATTACTCACAATATGCAGGAGGTGGATGTGTTAAAAAAAATGTCGTATACACATACTATGTAACATTAGCCAGCCTCATAAAAGAGGAAAGTCCTATCATACGGATGACATGGATGACTACTGAGATATTTGCTTAGTGAAATAAGCTAGTCTCAGAAGAAAAATTGCTGCATGGTGCTACTTATATGAGGTATCTAAAGGTGTTAAACCCATAGAAGCAGAAAGCAGAATAGTGGTTGCCAGGGCCTGGGGGAGGGTGAAATAGGGCTTTGCTGTTCAATGGGTCTATGCTTTTAATTACTCAAGGTGAAAAAGTTCTAGAGATCTTTTGCTCAATGATGTGCATATAGATAACACTACTGTACACTTACAAAAGTAAGAGGATAGATTTCACATTGTGTTTTTTTACCACAAAAAAAGGCAGAAAAAAAAGTGGAAGACAAAAATAGACAAAGAACAAGGACAATGTATAGAAAGCAGAAATATATCCAGTTGTATCAATAATCATTTTAAGCCTCAGTTTTCCAAATGGATGCAGAAGGATATACCTTGCTAACACAACCAAAAGAAAGCAGGAGTAGCTATATTAATTTCAGACAGAGCAAACTTC
Organism: Nyctereutes procyonoides; assembly: GCF_905146905.1. Lineage (NCBI taxonomy): Eukaryota > Metazoa > Chordata > Mammalia > Carnivora > Canidae > Nyctereutes > Nyctereutes procyonoides. The sequence continues at coordinate 5,167,734 of NW_026575028.1, forward strand.
AGAGCAAGGAAAGTTATCAGCAATAATGAGGAGCATTACATAATGAAAAAAGGGTCAATTCTCCATAACACAGAACAAATCTTAAAGTGTATGCATCTAACAACAGAGCATCGAAATTCATGAAGCCAGAACTGACAGACTGCAAGGATAAATAGATAAATTCACTATCAGAGTTGAAGACTTCACCACTCCTTTCTTGACAATGAACAGATTCAGAAGACAAAATCAGGAAGGACATAATTGCGCTCAACACTATCAGTTGGCTGGATATAATGAACATCTATAGACTACTTCATCCAATAACACTGAATACACATTCTTCTTAAACTCACATGGAACATTCACCAAGATAGACCACATTCTTTGCCATAAAAATACACCTTAAGAAATATAAAAGGGGGTACCTGGGTGGCTCAGTGGTTGAGCGTCTGCCTTCAGCTCGGATCATGATCCCCGGGTCCTGGGATCGATTCCCACATTGGGGTCCCCGCAAGGGAGTCTGCTTCTTCTTCTGCCTATGTATCTACCTCTCTCTGTGTGTCTCAGATGAATAAAGAAATAAAGTCTTAAAAAAAAAAGGAAATATAAAAGAATAGAAATAGCAATGTCTAGTCTCAGACCACAATGGAATTAGACTAGAAGTTGATAACAGATAGGTAGAAAATCCCCAATACTTGGAGATCAAACAACACATTTCTAAAGAGGAAATCTGAAGAAAAATTTTTAAAAATTTTTTTGAACTAAATGAAAATGAAAATAAAACAGTCAAAATTTGAAGGATGCTGCAAAAACAGAGCCTAAAGGGAAATTTATAGCAGTGAATGCATATATTAGACCAAAAAATGAAGAAAGATCTAGGATTAGTAATCTAAGCTTCTACCTTAGAAAACTAGAAAAAGACAAATTAAACCCCAAGTAAACAGAAGTAAAGAAAAAATAAAAATCAGAGGAGAAATCATTGAAATTAAAACAGGAAGTCAATAAAGAAATAAAATCAGAAGCTAGTTCTTTGAAAAGATCAATAAAGTTATCTTCTTAGAAGGGCTAACTCAGAAAAATAAGAAGACTCAAATTTCTGCTATCAGAAATGAAAAAGAAGACATCACTACAGACAGTAGGGGCTTTAAAATAATAAGGGAGTATCATGAACCACTCTATGACCACAAACGTGAAAACCTAGATGAAATGGGCCAAATCCTTGAAAGACACAGTCTGCCAAAGCTCACACAAGGAGAAATAGACAATCTGAATAGACCTACATCTATGAAAGAAAATAAATCAATAATTAATCTTCCAAAACTGAAAATACTAGGCTCAGATGGGGTCACTGGTAAATTTTTCCAAATATCTAAGGAAGAAATTATACCAATTTTCTACAATCCCTTCAGAAGAAAGAAGCAGAGGGAATACTTCCTAATTCATTCTATGGGGCCAGCATTACTCTAATAGAAAAACCAGACAAACACATTATAAGAAAAGAAACCTATAGGTTGATCTATCTCATGAACACAGATATTAAAATGTTGATAAAATATTAACAAATTTATTCTAATGTATTAAAAGAAATTACACACCATGACCAAATAGGATTTATCCCAGGTATGCAGGCTGGTTCCATACTAGAAAATCAATTAACAGAATCCTTCACAACCACAGGCTAAAAAAGAAAAATCACATGATCATATCAATAGATACAGAAAAAGAATTTGAGAAAATCCAACACCCATTCGTGATTTAAATGATCAATAAGCCAGAAATAGAGGAGAACTTCCTTAACTTGATAAAGAGCATCTGTGAAAACCCTACAGCTAAAACCATATTTTAATGGTGGGAAAATGGAAGCTTTTCTTCTAAAATCAGGAAAAAGGCAAGAATGTCTCCTCTTATCACTCCTTTCAACAGCATAATGGAAATCCTAGCTAAAACAATATGACAAGAAAAGGAAATAAAATGTATAAAGATTAGGAAGGAAGAAATAAAACTGTCTTTGCAAGTAACAAATTGCCTACGTAAGAAGTCTGAATGAATACACTAGAAACTCCTGGGGGAAAAAAAAGTGATTTTAGCAAGGTCACAGGATACAAAGTTAACATGCAAAAGTCAATCACTGTCATATACACCAGCAATAAACAAGTGGAATTTGAAATTAAAAGCACAATACCATTTACATCAGCACCCCAACAATGAAAAGGTAGCAAAATATTCCTATCAGAGAAATGCCTATTCAAGTTCTTTGCCCATTTTTAAATCAGATTATTTGATGTTTTTGGCTCCCTACTTCTGTTCTAGGAGTTCTTTATGTATTCTGGATATTAACTACTTATAAAATATATTATCTGAAAATTTTTCTGCATTCCATAGATTGCCTTTTCATTCTGTTGACTGTGTTCCTTGATGTACAAAAGCTTTTAATTTTGACGTGGTCTCATTTGACTATTTTTGCTTTTGATGTCTATGGATTTTCTCTCTCTTTTTTTTTTTTTAATACAACTTTTTGTCTCAGGGCAGATCTCAGTCAGTACCTACACCGAGTGGCTAAAACTAGGATTAAAAGCTTGTAGTCTAACTAGCTTAAAATACCAAAAGACAGAATTTTGGGAATCCATTGCATCTGGAAATTGAAGAGAGAAATCCAGGAATGGAGAGAGCCACATATGAAGAGCCCAAAAATCTGCATATAAATGCTGACTGGTTCCTGATTTACAAATCTATGTAGCAGACTCCAAGGAGTCCTGCTAAAAGTGAAATAATTTATCAGTGGTTCTGGCGGATACTCAGAGGACACAGATCATAGAATACAAGTCCACCTAAAGTAATTGCCCATTAAAACAAAATAATAAACCTTCTTCAGAGGAATACATGATCTCTACCACATATCAATAACAATGTCCAGGGTATAATATAAAATAAATAGAAATACGAAGAAACGTGAAAATGTGACCCCTTTTCCAAAGAAAAGGCAATCAATGGAGGTAAGCCTCAAAATAAGGTTGAACTTGGCAGATAAGTATTTTAAAGCCACCATTATGGAGCACCTGGGTGGCTCAGTGGTTGAGCATCTGCCTTTGGCTCAGATCATGATCCCAGAGTCCTGGGATCCAGTCTTACATAGGGCTCCCCAGGGGAGCCTGCTTCTCCCTCTGCCTATGTCTCTGCCTCTCTATCTGTGTCTCTCATGAATAAATAAATAAAACCTTTTTTTTAAACAAAAGCCACTACTATACCTATATTCTAATATATAAAGGAAAATATGCTAATATGAAAGTTAAGAGAATAGAAATTATGTAAAATAACCAAATTGAAATATATATTTAATAAACATACACAAATTTTTAAATTTACTAGATGAGATTAATAGTTCTCACCACATTTATTTAACATTCTACTAGAAGTCCTAGCCAGAGCAATGAAGCAAGAAAAAGAAATAAAGGGCATGAAGTTTGGCCAAAAAGAAAATTATTTATCTTTCTAGAAGGCATGTTTGTTTACATAGAAAATACTCTACTATATAAAAAAAGTATAACACTAAAAGTATGAAAAAATTGATAAGTTGGACTTAATAAAGTTAAATTTTTCTGCTTTGTAGAGGACATTGTTGAATCGAAAGACAAGTGACAGTGCAGCATAAGGAATATAGTCAATGATGTTATAATAGTAATGTATCAAGACCAATGGTAGCCACACTTGTGGTGAATATAGCATAATATAAGACTTGTTCAATCACTATGTTGTACACCTGCAACTAATATAATATTGTGTGTCAACTATACTCAAATATATACAAGCCACACACTAGAAGGAAAATGTTTGCAAAACATGTAATTGATAAAGAACTTATATGCAAAATATACAAAGAACACTTAAAACTCAACAATAAGAAGCTACCCAATTAAAAAGAGGCAAAAGGTTTGTACAGATACTCATTAAAGGACACACACAGATGGTAAATAAGCATATTAAAAATGCTACATATTATTTATCATTAGAGTATTCCAGCTAACAGGATGAGAAACCACTGCACACGTACTTGAAGGCCTTAAAAGTGAAATCACAATAACAGCTGCTGGTGAAGATGTGGCACAATAAGAACTTTCATTCATTGCTGGTGGGGATGCGAAACGGTACAAACACTTAGGAAGACAGTTTGGCAGTTTCATATAAAACTAAACATTTATGCTACTAGATATCTACCCAAACTATTTGAAATTTATGCTCACACCAAAACTCTCACACAAATATTTATAGCAGCTTCACTCATAATCACCAAAACCTGGAAGCACCAACGTGTCCTTTAATAGGTGAATGATTTGACCAAACTGGATATGCAATAGAATATTAATCAGTGACAGAAATGAAACAAAAAGTGGCAAAAATACGTGGATGAACCTTAGTAACATGTGGATAAATGAAAGCCAGTTTGAAAAGGCAAAACTATAGCAATGATTACAAAAAAAAAAAAATCAATGGCTACCAAGGCTTTGGGGGAAATGAAAGGGGTCAAATAGATAAAGCCCAGGTTTGGCTTTGTTTTATTTAAGGCAGTAAAACTATTCCTATATAACACTAATTGTGGATGCAAGACTATGTATTTGTCAAGAATAAATCTTAATGTGTGCAAATTTAATCATTTGAGAGGCTGGAGAACACCAAATGTTATAAAAATAATATAACTGTAACAAATGAATGAAACAACCTTACTGAAGAGAGTAGGTAATGTACTACCTTAAATAAATTTGGAAATAAATGGAGTCTGTAAGACTAAAAGAAAAAGAAACTGTACATACCCACTGTACTCTGATTCTGCTATACATCTATCCTGGTACTAAGCAACTAAGTAAATGAAAAGTGAGTTGTGGGGGGCTAGGTTTTTACTATTGGCGTGGGAGATTACAGATAAGCAAGAAGAGGAGGCTAAATAAACCATGTTGTAATGGATGAGAGTTGGAGACGTTCGTATGAACTCATGTTCCCAAGCAGCTATGCATAAAAGTACTTATAGATATGTATGCATGCATAGGCTAGGATATGCACATATATCTCCTTGGTCTGCCTGAAAGTAATGGCACTTCAGTAGCAATGGGCAGGCACACCTTGCACCCACACCTTTGCTTCTAACACCATTCTCCAATAAAAGGAACCAGGCTTCTTGAAGAAATAACTGACTTTTATATTGGGTCAGAAAATACACAAAATGAGCATGGCAGTTTTTAAGGGATTATAACTTATAAGAATTATACATCAATAAGAATAAATGGATCTGAGCAACATCTATGAGTTTTAGTGCATAGTCAGTATGATGACTATTTTGAATGCTCTGAAATATTCTTGATTCTAGGCTGTAGAAGTTGCAGAATAAGTAATTCTGAGTAAAACAGATATCAATGTACTTAAAGAAAAACAAGCCCTTGCTTTTATAAATGTCTCTCTTAGAACACAAGTTGTCCCATTTTCTACTGAGACAGAGATGAATAGCTGCTCTTCCTGAATGTGCATGTTTTGGATTTATCAGAGTTATGAAGCCTGGATCCTAAATTCTAAGAGGTCTATCCTGGAAGTTGAAGGCAATAAGAACCATTGGCCCTCTGAGAGGAGGGGCTTCTTGCATTCTAAATACTATGTGTTTTCTTTCTTGAAAATGAAACCGGGGGCGCCTGGGTGGCTCAGTTGAGTGTCTGCCCTTGGCTCAGGCCGTGATCCCTGGGTCCTGGAATGGAGTCCCACATCAGGCTCCCTGTAGGGAGCCTGCTTCTCCCTCTGCCTGTTTCTGCCTCTCTGTGTGTGTGTCTCTCGTGGATAAACAATAAAAACTTTAGAATATTAAAAAAATGAAACAGATTCATTGCCCTCAGTCTCTCCCATCTAATCTGCTCCACATAAAACTACATAAAAATGTACATTTTATTCTTTCATCTCTCTACTTCAGTTTGCTTATCAGTAAAATGAGGATAATAAGACTCACATGATGCTGTTTGGTACTTAGTAAGTGCACAATAAATATAAGTCTCTGTTAATTTTTTACATTAGCCTTTGACACAGCCCTACAGAACTGCTTAGTAGTCTCCACACAAATTATGTTCTTCAGAGCATCTGTATTTTGGATAAGCATTTTCTTCTACCTAAAACCTCTTGTCCCCCCTTTTTCTTTTACTGCCTGGCAAACTCTTAGTCATCCTTCAAAGCCCATCCCAAATATCTCCTTTGTGATGTTCTCCTAGTTTTCAAAGCCAAAGATAATTTCTTATTTTCTATATTTTTATAGTACTCAATACATACCTCCATCATGGCTTTACTACATAGTACTGAGAGTTTATTAAGCCCAGCAATGAACTATGCATCCACATAACCATGAGTTCTTACATCTGGAAGCCATGCAAACAATGTTTATTGGGGAAAATGAAGTGACAAAAGGATAGAAAGCAAAATGATCTGGTTGCAAACTGAGAAAGGCTTAACTTTAGACTTTATTGTAAAGAAATGCCCACAAGAGGGCAAGAGGTACTCAAGAATGATAAAAAGTGATAAAAAGAGGTCTCAGTTGGAAGGGCACACTGAAAGTTTTAGCCCAGGAATTATGACTCAGTGGCAACCCAGAAAGGACTGCCCTCCCACTAGCTTGCAGAATCCACAGAAAAGCCATGAGATCAGTGGTTCTTGGCTTCACTGCCTTCCCTCTTGGGAGATGTCTCTCAGCGTTTCAGCATACCCAAATACCCAATACTCAATACGCACATTTCCTGCGTCTGTTCAGGGATCCCTACCCTGTAGGCCTGCCATTCTCAATATTGCTCTGAACTGGATCCATCACCTTACTTGTTTGATAGCCCATCTACTCAAAGCTTTAAAAAGATCTATCCATGGGTTTTAACAACTCTATTGAGATATTGTTGACATGTAAGAATTGTATATATTTAAGATGTACAATTTGAGGTTTTAATATATGTACACATATCTACAGAAAAGTTGAAGGAGAGGGAGGTGTGGGGCAGATACAGAGGACTGTCATCTTATGTCCTGCCTTAAGGATACTGTGCTCTTAAGGATACAGAGAACTGCCATCTTTAGCTCTTTGCTATTTGGAGGCGCTTTGGACTCTTCCATCTATGTACTAGACTGGCCCAACCCATAGGAAATCTTATTTCAGTAAAGTTTAGAATGACTACTATGAAAGTGGCTTCTCCATATCCCTACTCCTAGGCAAAGATGTGACTAACCATTCAAATGTTTATCATCTTGCTGTTAGTTGCCTTGTCAGTGCAGGCTAGGGTCCAAGCACCAATTCTACTCATAAATGTCTTGCTTAAATGTCCATGGATGGAATCTCAAAATAATATTGGATTCCAGACCAGCAGTAATCCATCAGTGATGATAATAGGCTCATTTACATCTTTGAAGATTTCTCAATCGTCTCTTCTCTGAACTGAGTAATTCTGGTGTCTTGCTTCCAAAATCCCATGTTCTGCATATTTGGTCAGTTCTAGAACTTTCTTTTAGATCTCTTGTAGGCCCTCATCCTGCATATAGTTGCAATCCCTTCCACTGCCTTATAAAATTTTTTTAAATTTTTATTTATTTATGATAGTCACAGAGAGAGAGAGAGAGGCAGAGGGAGAAGCAGGCTCCATGCACCGGGAGCCCGACGTGGGATTCGATCGCGGGTCTCCAGGATCGCGCCCTGGGCCAAAGGCAGGCGCCAAACCGCTGCGCCACCCAGGGATTCCCCCTTCCACTGTCTTATAAACAAGCACTCCAAACCATTAGTCCACCACATCACCCATTACTTCTCTCAGTTTCTGTATTGATAGCCTATTGAAATCCTCAGTAGAAGTAGAGTATCCAGTCTGTGAATATTTTTTAATTTTTATTTATTTTTTTAAAGATTTTTATTTGTTTTAGTCATTTTTACACCCAATGTGGGGGTGGAACCTATAACCCTGAGATCAAAAGTTGTGTGTTCTTCTGACTGAGCCAGCCAGGAGCCTCTATTTGTTTTTATTTTATTTTTATTTTATTTTTTAAAAGATGTATTCATTTATTCACGAGAGACACAGAGAGAGAGGCAGAGGGAGAAGCAGGCTCCCTGAGGAAAGCCCAGTGCGGGACTCCATCCCAGGACCCCAGGATCACCACCTGAGGCAAAGGCAGATGCTAAACCACTGAGCCACTCAGGTACTTCCCCCTCACCCCAATTGTTTTAAACAGCCCTGGTTGACTTCTTCTCTGAGACTACAAGTCTTGCTCCTCTCCCATCAGTTGATTTGCGATTGGTGACACAAAATAATTCTTCCATGACTCTAGGCAGAACATGCATGCACACAGAAAATCATTACCAACATGACATTTTTAAAAATATTTTATTTAAAAAAATAAAAATTAAAAAATAAAGATTTTATTTATTTATCATGAGAGACAGAAACAGAGAGAGAGGCAGGGACACAGGCAGAGGGAAAAGCAGGCTCTATGCAAGGAGCCCAACATAGGACTCGATCCCAGGTCTCCAGGATCACGTCCTGGGCTGAAGGCAGTGCTAAACCGTTGAGCCACCTTGGCTGCCCCCAACATGACATTTTATAAGAGTAGTAGTGACAATAACACCACCCCCAAATGGTACTGTCTACATTTCTTTTTTATGAGAGAGAGAGAGAAAAAAAAAGTTAACAGTTAATATCATACAGTGTTTTAGAGCAGACAGTCTTTTCATATCTATTTCAGTACTACACTTCTGATTGATTTATCATTTCATAGTCAATTGGCTCCAAAAATAAAACAATCCTATGTATTCCAATGCCTAAGAGAGGAGTTTGAGGCAGATAATTCAAGCTGAGCCAGACACAAAGGTGACAGCGCAGACCCTCCTTGGTTCCCTTAAGCTATTTTTCTTCCTTGGAGGAGGAGCTGACAGTGGCTGATACTAATAGTTATCTAGGAGGAGAAGATGAACAGAGAAAGTGTCTCTTTCTCAACAAGGTATCCCTCTTTTGGTTTGGTGGAGGAGTTTCCTTTGTCTGCTGGAATCCCACAGAAAGAATGTTGTAAGTGTGAATGGTTGTGTAAGAAGGACCCAGAGCTGACTGTGGTAAGCCTGTGGATGTAGGAAGATGGAGAAGCATTGAGGTGGGGGATGATGTGGGGAAAAGCAGCAGAATGGAACTTCAGTGTAGGTTAAGTATACAACCATGGCATGAGGTAGTTTAGAAGAAGAGAAAGGCTCTTTGCCCAAAAATATCCCTTCTACCAGCCTGAAAGAATGACTGGAATGACCTCATTACTCATCCTGCTTCTTTATACTTTAAAAGCCTCTTGATAAAATGCAAAGATTTAAACTAAAAGAAGGGTTATATTAAGCTTAACTTAGCTCTCAGCTAAGCATCAAGAAATGGGATGGCTGAAGTAAAATATGGAAATGACTAAGTCTTGTCTTAGATGTCAGACAGATAGGCTCTGACTAGTGGGGGTAAGTTAGGGAGGATGATCAGGAGAGATGCCTTAAGTAAGGATTGCCAGAGCAATGGATGCAATGTGAGAATAACATAAGTTGGGGGATATGAGGTTTAGGAGAGGTGGACTGACATCTAAGACAAGACTTAGTCATTTCCACATTTTACTTCAGCCATCCCTAGTCAAATATGAATCTCACTTCACATGTCATTTACTCAGAGAAATCCTGAGCTGTGGGTCTGGGTCAGATTCTCCACGCTCTCTTATATTCAGCGTGCTTATCTCAGGCTGTAGTCACACACTCACAGTAGGAAGTTTCATTGATTAATGTCTCTCTTGCTTGCTGGACTGTAGCCTCACAAGAGCATAGACAATATGGGGGAGGGTGTCTGGTGTTGGTTCTCATTTTATTCTCAACATCTGGCATGGGGCTTCCCATGATTAAATGCATGAATAGACAAACAAGCCAGAAGAACACATTGCATAGCAAAGTAATTGCCAAGTGATACAGCAAAGGCAAATAGCCTAGGAATCTGGAAAAAGGAAAAGGTCTGGAACACTGATACTGTCATGGAATCATAGAATCTCGTAGCTGAAAACACATTGGAGATTGAACACTTAGCTCAACTTTAGCTAAACGCTGTGTAACTTACTACTTGCAAGGCTAGATCTTTCCCATTTTTGGAGAACTTTAATCTTTGAAAACGTCCATCCCATAATGAGCCAAAGATTACCCCTAGTTATCTCTACTTGTTTCTAGTTCTGCCTTCTGGAATTAGTAATTTAATAACAATAGCCAAAATGTAATAAAGACTATGTACCAGGCCTTGTATTAGGAATTTTGTGTGTCAGTTAGCCCTTGAAGTGTTCCTATTATTAGTCATATTTTACAGATGAGAAAACTGAGGCTTAGACATGTTCAGTACCCTGTGCAAGTTCACACAGCTAAGTAAATGGTAGAGCCCAGGATCCAAACCTGTCTGTCTAATTAAATCCAAGCTCTTACCTTCCACACTCCATTAGTGTCAGAGTAATTGCTGTCTTTACATGACATCCCAAATATTTGTCAGTAGCAGTGATATATGTCCTGTGACAATTCTAACTATATTGTTACTCAGTTGTTCACATGTCAAAATAACAACAACCACTGAAGTACTTAACCGTGTGCCTTGCACTGTACTAAATTCTTTAATATACTATCTCACAACATCTTATAGAATAGATATTAATATTCCCCTTTTACAAATGAAGCTCAGAGACTTGGAGCAAGTTGCCTAAGTTGAGACAGATAGTAAATGATAGTCAGGATTGAAACCTGGAATGGATTCAATAAAAGGGAATGTTTATTTATATATTCATTTGAATATTGTTTCTCAAGTTACTATCTTGACATGGCTTAAAACTGAGATCCTCTTGAGAACAAATTTTTAAAAACCATAAACTTAACTGATAGAATAAGAAATCAGATTATTGAAAAGAACAATAAAATAGATTAAACATTTGTCAACTCTGATTTTAAAAACCACGTATTTTTAGAAACTTAAAAATGAGAAAGAAAACATAGCAAAAGATACACTAACATTGAATGCCATATATAACTTTATAACAATAAACTTTAACTTAAAAAAATGGATGATTGTCTAGGAGACTTACTCAAAAGGTGTAGAAAACCTAACTTAAAACAGTAATCACATCAAAAATTGAAAAGGTAGTGAAAGACTTTAAAATGGCATCATGGAATGCTATAATTTCCCACTTTCAGCAATGGAAGCTTGTTCAAGCCTGTTTTAGACCAAACATGTACCTGAGAACAACTAGAGGAGCGGAATTAAATGCCAAACAAACAAACAAACTAACTAATCAAGGCACTGAAGGGCTACCAGGGCAGCAAATATGTATGGGAATAAGAACCTAGAGAAAAAGGAAGTCCAGATTGATGAGTCCAACTTTTTATACGGCTCTTCCTCTAGAGAAATTTGATTAAAAAAATTATAGCTGAGAAGCCAGGTAGAACTTCCAGCACCATCTCAATGTTTGGAGAGCAGTATTTGAAGTTCAGAACAGCCCAGGAGGAAAGTCTTGGCTATCCTCCCAGGTTTTCAGTTGGGATTCTCAAAAGGCTATATCCTGGGAGTAGGGGTGAACCAGAATTAGACCAGCCCTCACAAACACTAAAACCCATCTTCAAATCTCTTGTGGAACTAGTTGATGAGCCCGCATCTAACTGTCTGCAAAGAACAGTTATATAGTAACAGAACATAGTAAATTCTATGCAGGAAGATATCATCTAGAAACTCAAATTATCTCTCCAATATTTTATACAAAATATTTGTCTAGTACTCTACTTCCCCCTCTCCTGTCAAATAAACAAGCATTCAAAACAGCAGAAAGAGGCATAGCAAACAATATAAATGGACCCAAAGGCATTCAGATAGTAGAGTTATCAGATAGACTTTTTAATTTTTTTTATTTTTTCAGATAGACTTTTTTTAAAAAATGAATAATATGTAATATAAATCAGGACTGTCCACTTAAAAATAAATATGCAAAATAAATCAAATGAGAAGATGTTAACTTTGGTACAGAATGGAAAAGTACAAAAAAGATTTATTTTTCAAAGATTTTATTTATTTATTCACAAGAGACACAGAGAGAGAGGCAGAGAAACTGGCAAAGGGTGCAGCAGGCTCTATGCAGGGAGGCAAATGTGGGGATCGATCCCGGGAGTCCAGGATCATGCCCTGAGCCAAAGGCAGACGCTCAACCCCCGAGCCACCCAGACACCCCTAAAAAAAAGATTTTTATATAAAAATGGAAATTTATAATTTAAAAATTCAATATCTGAAATTAAGAATTTAATAGATTTGACAGCAGATAAGATTAGATTAACACCGCTAAAGGAAGAAATAATTAATTGAAAGATATGAAAAAAAAATCCAAACTCAGGCAGAGTAAAAAGATGATTGGCAATAGACAGAAGAACACATAACACCACTGGAATGGGTGAAAAGACCTAGTATACATTTAACTGAAATCCCAGGAGAGAAAAAAATGAGGCAAAAAAAGTATTTGAGGAAATACTGACTGAGAGTTCCTCAGTGAAATAAAACAGCAAGCCATATATTTAAGAAACCCTTTGAACATTAAGCAGAATAAACCAAAGAAAGCCATACTGAAGACCATTATAGGAGAACTTCTAAAAAAAATCTTAAAATCAGAAAAGGAAAAAAGACATATCACTTTCAAAAGAGCAAAACAACACTAATACCTTACTTCTCAACACAAATTATAAAAGCTAAAAGAAAATTGAATGATGTCTTCAAAAGACTAAAGAAAATAATTGGCAATCTAGAATTCTATGTATGGCAAAATATACTTCAAAAATAAGGATGAAGTAAAGAAATTTCAGACAAGCAAAAATTTGAGAAAATTTACTCACAAACTTAGACTAAAAGAAACAGAAAAAGGAATTTTTCAGGTTGAAGGAAAATGGTTATAAGTGGAAGCACAGAAATTTAGAAAGAAATGAGAAACATAGGGAAAATATGTGGGTAAATATAAATAAATATTAACTGCATAAAATATATTTTTAAGTCCAAATAAACATGAAATAAATTTACCAACAATAATAGTAAGATACAAAGGGATCAATGGAGTTAAAATGTTCTAAGGACCTGCGATTGTCCAGAAAGAAAAAGTACTCATTTATATTAGACTATAATAAGATAAAGATTGCAGGTCATAATCTCTAGGGTAAGTAGTAAATACATATATGTGTGTATTCTTTTAATTTGTTAAATATATATAAATATTAACAAATAACATATACATAATACATATACATATATATTTTACGAACTAATAGAAATATATACATATATACATATATACATATATACATATATATTTTACATATATATTTATATATGTAATATATGATATATATTATATGTAATATATACATATATATGATATAATACATATATATTTTACAAACTAATAGAAATTGAATAAAGCAGTTAAGCAGTAAGATGATATATTTAGACACAAATGTGTCATAATTACATTAAATGTCCAGCTGACAAAACAACTAAGACTAGATGAAAAACAAAACAAAATCCAACTCTACATTCTTTACATAATAAATACCTTAAATATCATGATACAGAAAGTTTAAGAATAAATGGATGAAAAAAATAGCATAAAAACACTGACCAAAATAAGACTTATAGATGTATTAATATCAGACAAAGTAAAGTAAGCAATATAGAGATATCTCGTTAGTGGAGAAAAAGGAAGATATTTCAGCATGATAAAGATAGTCATTTTTCTAGGAAGATATAAAAATTGTACATTTGTATTTACCAAAATAAAACCATAATCTCAAAATATATAAACAATTGACAAAACTTAAAGGAGGAATAGACAAACTCACAACTACAATGGGAGATATTTGGTGAAATTTTTATCAAAATATATTATATACATAAAAGTACACAAATTATAAGTGTAAAGCTCCATAGAGGGATTTTAACATGCTTTTTTAAAAACTATAAAATAAGCAGACAAAAATCAGTAAGTACATAAAAGATTTAGACAACATAATTAACAAATGATTTAAGTTGCATATAGGTACTATACCAAATAACTGTAGAATCCATTTCAAATGCACATGGACTTGGCAAAGCATATATGCTAAAATTGACTGTATGCTAGTTTGTAAAGCAAGTCTGAAAATATTTTCAAATTATGCAGACTATGTTCTGACCACAATAGACTAAACTAGAAAACAATAGCACAAAGGTAATAGGAAAATCCTCTATAAGGGATGCCTGAGCATCTGCCTTTGGCTCAGGGAGTAATCCTGGAGTCTCAGGATCGAGTCCTGCATCAGGCTCCCTGCATGGAGCCTGCTTCTCCCTCTGCCTGTGTCTCTGCCTCTGTGTGTGTGTCTCTCATGAATAAATAATAAATAAATAAAGTCTTTAAAAACAACTCTATATAATTGAAATTAAATAATATGCTTCTAAATTACACATAGGACAAAGAAGAAATAATAGATATTTTTAAAATTAAATTATTATGAAAACATGACATGTAAAATATATAGGATACAGCTAACAGGGGAAAGTATATAGCCTTAAGTGCATATATTCAGGGGAAAAAAGTTAATTTGAAAATCAATGATCCTATATATCAATAAGAAAAAAGTAGAAAACCAAGTGGCGGAAAATGGGCAAATGTCACAAATAGACATCTACTAAAAAGTATAGCCAAGCTGCCAAAAAAGTGAGGAAACATGCTCAACTCACTTATCAGGGTGGCAAACCCACTGAAATGCAACTAAATACCCACCATAGTGGCTAAAATATTATTTTAAAAAAGACTCATAATACCAAGGGTAGGTGAGAATATCAAATAACTAAAATTCTCATACAGTACTTTTAGGAATATAAATTGATATAACCATTTTGGAAAGGAGCTGTTAGGACCTATTAAAAATCAACACATGCATACTGACTGGTCCTATTTTTTCATTTTTAGTAGAAATGTGTATGTGTATGCCCAAAAGACAGGTACAAAAATGTCCGAAGTAGGATCATTCATAATAGTCTAACATGGAAAACTATTCAAATATCCCTTAGTAAAGAATGGATAAAAAAATTGTAGCAAATTTTATATAATGAACTATCATATGAAAACTAAAATGAACAAACTCTTGCTTCACACCACAAGATGAATCTCACTAAGCAAAAGAACACAAAAGTATGTTCATTTATATAAAATACAAAGTCAGTCAAAACTAATCTCTGTACTATCTTCTCAATTTTTTCTATAAATTTAAAAATGTAATGCTGAGTGAAATAAGTCAATCGGAGAAGGACAAACATTATATGGTCTCATTCATTTGGGGAATATAAAAAATAGTGAAAGGGAATAAAGGGGAAAGGAGAAAAAATGAGTGGGAAATATCAGGGAGGAAGACAGAACATGAGAGACTCCTAACTCTGGGAAACGAACTAGGGGTGGGGGAAGGGGAGGTGGGTGGGGGTGGGGGTGATTGGGTGACAGGCACTGAGGGGGGCACTTGATGGGATGAGCACTGGGTGTTATTCTATATGTTGGCAAATTGAACACCAATAAAAAATAAATTTATTTTTAAAAATTTAAAAATGTACTAAAAAGTAAAGTCTATTTTAAAAACCAATAAACAGGGGATCCCTGGGTGGCGCAGCGGTTTGGCGCCTGCCTTTGGCCCGGGGCGCCATCCTGGAGACCCTGGATCGAATCCCACGTCGAGCTCCCGGTGCATGGAGCCTGCTTCTCCCTCTGCCTATGTCTCTGCCTCTCTCTCTCTCTCTCTCTCTCTCTCTCTCTCTCTCTGTGATGACTATCATAAATAAATAAAGAAAAAAATATTAAAAAAATAAAAAATAAAAACCAATAAACAAACTGTATAAACAATACAAATTGCAAAAGACCAGGAAGCCTTGCCTGGGTGATGGACTGGAAGAGAATTTTCAAATATCTCTTTTTTGTGTTTCCTGCATATTTAAAAATTTTTATAATGAACATGTATTACTTTGTGCATTAAAAAAAATACAATTTAAAGCCAAGGCAAACACAAACTAGCACATTTTTGTCTCCTCCACCCACTCACTCGTTTTTGGACCTTCACACAATCTGTCTCGTTATAGGCAAAGGGATCAGCTCCAGTCTTATCAAACCCTAGGAGAGGGGACTAGAGTGAGACAGTAAAAGGGAAAGGTGAAATTATGTAAACAATACACTTAACACCTATGCTCATCACAGGATTTGTGTGATAGCCAATCTCAATGTCGATGAACACATGAATGGATAAACAGGTGATAGTAATCTATACAATGGAATACTACTCAGCCATGAAAAGGAGGGAAGTTCTGACACATGCTACAATATGTATGAACCTTGAAAACATCATGCTAAGTGAAAAAACCAGTCACTACAGATCACATAATGTATGGTTCCATTAATGTGAAATATTCAGAATAGAACCCCATAGGGTCAGCGTGTAGATTGGTGGTTGTCAAATGGTGGAGGAAGGGGGAAAGGGATAGTAACTGTTTAATGGGTACGAAGTAGGTTTCCATTTGGAGTGATGAAAATATTAGGAAACTAGCTAGAGGTGGTGGTTGCACAGCATTATGCATGTACTAAATGCCACTGAATTGTTCCCTTTAAAACGGTTAATTTTGTTATGTGAATTTCCAATAAAACTTTTTAAATATTCTATAAAATGGTAGAATACAAAAAGTTACCGTAGAGAGTGAACCGCTTTGGGCCCTTCGTCTCCCTAGGGCAGTGTCCACACCAGTTTTGAAAATCCTCTGTGACTTGTGAGAGAATACACATTAAAGGCAGAATCTCTGGCTCACAGTCCGAGGACTTCAAAACCCACTTGCAAAGGAAAGGTGGGCACGTGTGCCAGATGGAGTTAAAACAGTGGAGACACAGGCATGCAAAGTTTCCAGGAAGGCCAAAATAGCTGGAGGGGAGAAGACAAACTCCCAGGTCAGAGTGCCAACTCCAGAATGAGGAAAGATCTGGATTTGCCTCACAGCCCTGTTCCCAGCTGCAAGAACCTCTTCCTCTCTCTGAGCATCAGTTCTCCATATGAAAGATAGGAGTACCAACATACCATGACCTTATCCAAAATCGCCAATTCCCCAAAGCTCTGAAAATAAGTCCTACTACAAGTTTGGTGGAAACTCATTGGTTGGGATCCCTGGGTGGTGCAGCGGTTTGGCGCCTGCCTTTGGCCCAGGGCGCGATCCTGGAGACCCGGGATCGAATCCCACATCGAGCTCCCGGTGCATGGAGCCTGCTTCTCCCTCTGCCTGTGTCTCTGCCTCTCTCTCTCTCTCTGTGACTATAATAAATAAATAAATAAATAAATAAATAAATAAATAAATAAATAAATAAATAAAATTTAAAAAAAGGAAACTCATTGGTTGCACAACCTGCCTGACCTGAAGTCAAGCTATATATAGTATTTATTTATTCCACTAAATATGAATATTCATACATTTCACCATAGAAATATGAATGCATTTGATTAGAACATGCTGCCCCAGACCCAAATGTACTATATATTTAATTACATATTGTACAGGCACCTCATTACCTTCCTAATGTCTGCAAAACTAAATAAATGAACCAATTAATTCCAAAACTCATTTGGCCCTGAGGGTTTTGGATAAGGACTGAGGACCTGTAAATGCTAAAATGTATTAAATGCTTTTTTCTAGGCATGGTGCTTCATGCTTTGCCTACATTTTCTCATTTGATGCACATAAAATCTGTCACAAACTTGAACTCAGTAAATGTGATGGTGTTAATGTGGGAAGTCTCCATAGAAAAAGTGTCCTTCCGTCAAGGATTTAAATGTTACAAATTGGGGGGGGGGGTGGATAGCTTGGGAAAGGCTGCTACAAAAGGTGGGAGGAGTAGGCTATTTCATTCTCAATTTTCCCCCATCCCAAGCGCTGAGGAAAGAAAACAGTTGGCCACAGGTTATAAACCCTTGGTGAGGAGTTTGGATTTGCTAATGGATGGTAGGAGGGCCTGAGGAGGAAGGGCCATGTGTTGTGGATTTTACAGTCCAGCTGGAAATTGGATTTCTATCACTTCCCCTCACTCTAGCCCTTCCACACAACATCAAACGAAGATAAAATATAGACATTACCATGATGGAGAAAAACCCTATGTGGGTAGTTCTTTAAGGATACTGAATACAAAGGCTACATTCATTCAAGCTTTATTTAAAAGCTATCCTTCTCTAAGAAACGGCACATATTTAAATCTTCACAATGTCACATCAAGGCATTCCTGAATAATTGAGAGAGGGCAAAAAGAAAAGTGCTCATTTTGCGGAGCCGAAATTTAGGAGCACAGATTCAAGATCTTGCCCAAGGTCACAGATCTGCCTAGAATAATGCCAGGGAGTGGACACAAACATCCTTCCTTTCAACAATAGATTTATTCACCGCCCTAAGGTGAACTTAGAAATTATTGAATCGAACAGTTCTGACGAGGAGTCTTCAGAGAAGCCTCGCTCTCAACACCAGTCCCCAGCACTAGTGTTCTAAGTGTCCTCTTTTGTTTTAGGTTATCTTATCTCAGGTTAAAGCAGGACATAGAGATCCAGAAAGGTCTCAAAGGAGAGCCCATATGTGATTGGCAATGAAAGGCAGGGGGGTTGTACCTCTGTATCTCTGAATGTATGGCATGAGACAGAACCAGACTCCCAGCCTAGCTCCTTGGTCCTCATGAATGATTTCTGTCATCAAATAAGAGGATTTGACAGCTGATCTGTAAGATGTTATTTAAGAGTTTTTAAAATTTGACTCTGGGGATCCCTGGGTGGCGCAGCGGTTTGGCGCCTGCCTTTGGCCCAGGGCGCGATCCTGGAGACCCGGGATCGAATCCCACGTCAGGCTCCTGGTGTATGGAGCCTGCTTCTCCCTCTGCCTGTGTCTCTGCCTCTCTCTCTCTCTCTGTATGACTATTGTAAATAAATAAAAAAAAAATTTAAAAAAAAAAAAATTTGACTCTGGATATACAGAAAAGTTGTGAAAAATAATACAAATTTGTATACGCCCTTCGTCCAGATTCCTCAAAAGTTAACATTTCACCCTGTTTTATTATTTTCTTTCTGTGCATGCACGTGTACACATGTGTAAACCGTATATGTGAGTAAATTACAGACATGACACCACTTCACCCCTATATACTTCAGAATATCTTTCCTAAAAAGACATACTCTAATATTACTAGAGTATAATTATAAAAATTAAAAAGTAGCATCAATCACAACTACTATTTACAGACTTTATAAAAATTTCACCAATTACTCCAGTGATACCTTTTATCACAAAAGAAAATCCAGACACTTATTGTGTTCTTTTACCATGTCTCTAATTTAGTCTTCTTTCATCTAGAACAGCTCCTCAGTTGGCGTTGTTTCACGCCATAGACATTTTTGAAGAATATAGCTCATTTCTTTTGTAGAATGCCCTTTGAGTTCCATTTGTCTAATGTTTCCTGGTGAAAGGTGATGAGATTTTATATATTTGGCAAAAACATCACAAAGAGTGATGTGATGTTGTGTTCTTCTTTAGTGGATCATTTCAGGAGGCACAGAATGTCAATTTGTCCCACTACCGGTGATGTTAATTTTGATTGCTTATTTAAGGTGGTGTGTGTCAGGTTTCTCCACAGTAAAATGACTAATTTCCCCCTTGTAGTGTCAGTGTCTTATATGGGAAGAAACAGATTGTGTAGAATTCTAATACTCAAACTTTCACCCATCAGTTTCAACACCCATTGAGATTTCCTGTCTAAATCAATTATTATGATGATGGTTGCCAAATGCTATCATTTCTTCTATATTTATTTATATCACATTGGACTTACAGATTCTTGCTTATTAATGACTCATATTCCTTTAGTATTATTATTTATTGTCCTAGATTCTCTAAGACCTTCTTTATCTCTAATATTCTATGAGAAGACTAAGAATTACCTACTATAAACATTCATTATGTTTTAAGGGTGATGTTTAAATTGTAAACCAAATGTGGAGCCACTCCCTAAAATTCACCAAAAGAAAGAGACACCATGGTTGAGTGCCCAAGCCCTGAAAAAATGGATTGAAAGCTTTGAACTTAAGTGTTTATGGGGTAGAGAGAAAGCAACTATGTGATGGGGGGCCCTTAAGGACAGCTAAGTCCATGAACTGTAGAAACCTCTCTGATAGATGGTTGGTTTGAGTTTCCTGTTTCACTCAGGTTGTAGCTGAAGGGTATTTACTTAACCTTTTCTGCACGCTGAGTCTGATCAGCCATGCATCCCTTCCATTCTCAGATTTATTCTAACTACCTCCAGTTGGTTCCCACCCTCCCCAATTCTCCCTCTATATCTTCCCCAACTAGCAGGAAATAGAGCCCCTGGCTCTCACGTGTGACGCTGTTCAAGCATGTTGAATGGCACTTGCAACTCCTGGGGCTGGTTCTTGTAAAAACAAAAACAAAACCTCACTGGGTAGGAGAACCCAAACGTAATCTACCGGGCTGAAGCATGTATGCCCTTTGTGCTGGGTCATTCACTGGCCACCCTCACCTCAATTCCAACCTTTAGGTAAACTATATAATTATTAGTTCAGGCTGACAAGGAACTGTTCTCTTCTTACACTGGGCTCCAACTTAGGAAATTACGGCATGCCTGAAAACCATGCAGAACAACTTAATCCCTCTGCCAAAACCCAGCCATCTAAATTGGTTTAGTATCTTTGGGCTGAGGCAGTGGCCGGCTGGTCATAGGCGCCTGGGTAACCTGCGTTTTCTGTACCCTCTGGACAGAATGAAGAGGTGGGGCAAATGGGAGGGAGCCGCCTCATTCCCTCTGGTCACCCTTGGAAACTCAGCTTAGTGGCCTGGCAGCACTGGAATCTGCACATGTGCTTTGAGGAGGCCAAGGAAGCCTGCACTTTAGTGGTGGCATTTAGATATTCCTCTGAAATGCTAATGAAGAGTTGATTTCAGAATTGCTAACAAAGTTCTCAGACTTGTTAATGTATCATTCTCTCTGAAGGCTAGAGACAGCAGCACTAAACAAATGGCTTGAAGAACCCAGAAAGGAATTATTGCCTAGCTGAAAGACTTCCAGGGAAAGACAGTTTCTAGCTCTCCTTGAGGCCACATTCTGCTCTCTCAGGCCGCTGGCAGGCAATACCTTGTTTGTTTCATGTAACCTACATCTCTCCAGCTGATTTTAACCTAATTTCCAGCTCATCACCCTTCTCAAAATACATATCCAAAGGCCCCATATCCTTTCAAGTTACCCTTGTCTTCTTAGATTAAGGAGAAAAGGTGAGAAGGCAATTGTGGGATGAAGACATGGAAATTGATCCTGAACACTACTGTACACTATGATTGCATTTGAGCTTCACGACAAAGGAGATAGAACCAAAGAAATTGAGGTTTGGAGAAAATGAGTGACTTGCTAGAGCTCTGAAATCTAATCTTCTTTCTGAGCTGTTCTGAGCTGTCTCTGATGAATTTACAGTCAGAGGTTGGCTACAAGTTTTCTGTTTGACTTTTAGGAAATTGTAATTTCTTTGAACCCGATTTAGCAACAATAGATAGGGATTTGTGGATTTGTGTGTGTGTGTGTGTGTGTGTGCAGATGTATACATAGAGATAGACATGACTATCCATATGAATATACATACATGTCAATATATACTTGTGTACACACACACACAGACACACACACACACAAATCCCAATCTTAATGTTGAAAAAACAGGTTCAGAGAAATTAACTGATTTGCTGAAAGTCATACAGAAAATCCTTCTGAGAGGGATAAGGATATATATATATATATATATATATATATCCTCCATCTCCTTATCTCCCCACTCCTTAACTAACCCACTCCAATTTGCCTTCTATTTCATCATTCCAGGAAACAACTTTTACCAAAGTTATCAGTGACCTCCATCTTATTGCTTCCAATGGGTATTTACAGTCCTTATTTATTTCATTACATTAGTTTCAAATGTACAACATAATTCATTATTTGTTATATATCATGAAATGATCGCCATAACAAGTCTAGTTAACATTCATCACTACATATAGTTACAATTTTTCCCTTGTAATGGAAACTTTTAAGATTTATTCTCTTAGCAACTTTCAAAATACACAATAGAGCATTACTAACTATAGTTACCATACTGTACACAACATCCTCAGGACTTATTTATTTTTTAACTGCAAGCTTTCAACTTTTGACCTCCTTCATCCATTTTACCCAACTCCTATCCCCCGCCTCTGGCAACCTCCAATCAATTCTCTATATCTCTAAATTTGTTGGTGGTGGTGTTGTTTTGGTTTGTTTGGTTTTTTTTAGATTCCACATGTAAGTGAGATCACATGGTATTTGTCTATCTCTGACTGACTTATCTCACTTAGCATAATGCCCTTAAGGACCATCCATGTTGTCATAAATGGCAAGATTTCCTTCTTTTTTGTGGCTGAATGACATTCCATTATATATATACCAAATTTCCTTTATCCATTCATCCATCAGTGGACACAGGGATTATTTCAATGTCTTGGTTAGTGTATAATGCTGCAATGAACACTGGGGGGCTGCATGTATCTTTCAATTTAGTGTCTTCATTTCCTTGAATACATACCCAAAAGTGGGAGCACTGGATCATATGATAATTCTGTATTTAATTTTTTTAAAGATTTATTTATTCATTTTTAGAGAGAGAGAGGGAGAGCATGAGCACACGAAGGGCGGAAGGGCAGAGGGAGAGAGTTCCAAGTAGACTCCATGCAGAGTCTGTCTTGGGCCTCAATACCTTGACCGTGAGATCAGGACCAAAGCCAAAACCAAGAGTCGAAGGCTCCACCATATTGCACCACCGAGGCATCCCTTATTTTTATTTTTTGAGAAAACTGCATACTGTTTTCCATGGTAACTGTACCAATTTATATTCTCACCAACAGTGCACAGGGGTTCCCTTCTCTCGACCTCCCACCAATACTTGTTATTTCTTGTCTCTTTGATAAATAGCCATTCAAACAGATGTGAGGCAATATCTCATTGTGGTTTTGATTTGAATCTCCCCAATTAGGGATATTGAGCACCTTTTCACATACCTGTTGGCCATCTGTATGTTTTCTTTGGAAAAATATCTATTCAGATACTCTGCCCAATTTTTAATCAGATTGATTTTTTTGGCTATTGAGTTGTATGAATTCTTTATATATTTTTAATATTAGTCCCTTATCAAATATATGATTTGCGAATAATTTCTCCCATTTAGAATTCCTTCTCATTTCATTGATGATTTCTTTTGTGGTGCAGAGCTCTTTAGTTTGATGTCATCCCAGCTGTTTATGTTGCTTTTGTTGCCTTTGCTTTTAGTTTCAAATCCAAAAAAATAATCACCAAGACTCATGTCAAGGAGGTTACTGCCTATGTTTCCTTCTAGGAGTTTCATGGTTTCAGGTTTTACATCCAAGTTTTTGGTTCATTTTGAGTTAGTTTTTGTGTATTAAGATAATGGACCAGTTTCGTTCTTTTGCATGTGAATGTCCAGTCTTTCAAACATCATTTATGGACAAGACTGCCGTTTCCCCATTGTATATTCTTGACTCCTTTGTCATGAATTAATTGAGAGTATATGTTTATTTCTGGGCTCATTTTTCTGTTCCAGTTATATATGTGTCTGTTTTTATACTAATATCAAACTGCTTCGATATTATGTTAATATCACGCTAATAGTTATTGTGCTAATAGTTATTGTGATAAAGTTTGAAATCAGGAAGTATGAGGCCTCCAGTTTTGTTCTTCTTTCTGAGGATTACTTTGTCTATTTAGGGTCTTTTGTGGTTCCAAACAAATTTGAAGATTGTTTGTTCTATTTCCGTGAAAAATGTCATTGAAATTTTGATAGAAAAAAAAATTTTGATAGGGAATGCATTGGATCTATAGATTGCTTTGAGTAGTATGAACATTTTAACAATATTAATTCTTCAATCCATAAGCACATATCTTTATTTGTATCTTCTTTAATTTATCAGTATTTTGTGATTCTTAGCTACAGATCTTTCACCTCCTTGATTAAATTTATTCCTAAGTATCAGAGTCTTTTTGATGGAATTGAAATAGGATGAGATTTTCTCAACTTCTATTTCTAGTTGTTTGTTTTCAAGGGTATAAAATCAACAAATTTTGGTATATTGATTTTGTATCCTGCAACTTTACTAAATCTCTTTATTAGTTCTAACAGTTTTTTGATGGAGTCAGAGTTTTGTATGAATAATATCATGTCTTCTGCAAATAACGAAAATTTTACTTTTTCCCTTCTGAATTGGATGACTTTTATTTCTTATTCTTGCCAAATTGTTCTAAGGCTCCCAGTGAAATAATGAATAAAAGTGGCAAGAGTGAGCATCCTTGTCTTGTTCCTGATGCTAGAGGAAAAACGTTCAGCTTTTTACTATTGAGTATGATGTTGAGTGTGAGTTTATCATATACAGCTTTTATTATGTTGGGGTACATTTTCTCTTTACCCACTATGTTGAGAGATTTTACCATAAATGAATACCGAATTTTGTCAAATGTTTTTTCTACATTTATTATCATGATGATATGATTTTTATCCTTCATTTTGTTAATGTGGTGTATCATGCCACATTGATTTGAGCATGTTAAACTATCCTTGCATCCCTGGAATAAATCTCACTTGATCATGGTATACCATCCTTTTAATGTATTGTTAAATTCAGTTTCCTAATATTTTACTGATTATTTTTGCATCTATGTTCATCAGAGATATTGGCCTATAATTTTCTTTTCATTAGTGTCTTTCTCTGGTTTTGGTATCAGAATTATGCTGGCCTCATAAAATGAGTTTGGAAATATTTCCTCCTCTCTATTTCTGGAAGAATTGGAGGAGGATTGACATTAATTCTTCTTTAAATATTTGATAGAATTCACCAATGAAGCCATCTGGTCCTGGACTTTTGTTTGTTTTTTGTTCATTGTTGTTATAGTCCTTATTTTACTTAAACTCTCTGAGCATTTGACCCCTTTCCTTCTAAGATTACTCTCTTCTCATGACTTTCACCACCCAAAACCTCCTAATTCTCTTCCAACCTCTCTGGCTGCTATTTTTCTTTCTCCTCTATGGGCTTTTATCCAGCAATTAAATATTGGAGTTCTTTAAGAAATTCTCTTCTCGGGGATCCCTGGGTGGCGCAGCGGTTTGGCGCCTGCCTTTGGCCCAGGGCGCGATCCTGGAGACCCGGAATCGAATCCCACATCGGGCTCCCGGGGCATGGAGCCTGCTTCTCCCTCTGCCTGTGTCTCTGCCTCTCTCTCTCTCTCTGTGTGACTATCATAAATAAAAAAAATAAAAAAAGAAATTCTCTTCTCATTCTGTATTCTTACCTGATGTGATTTAATCCTTTTTCCTCATAGAAAGAAATACTATTTCCCTCATAGAAATTTACTTTCAGGGGTGCCTTGGCGGCTCAGCCATTAAGCATATGCCTTCAGCTCAGGTCATGATCCCAAGGTCCTGGGATCCAGCCCTGCATTGGGCTCCCTGCTCAGTGGGGAGCCTGCTTCTCTTGCTCCCTCTGCTGTTCCCATCATTTGTGCTCTCTGGTTCTCTCTGTGTGATTGATAGATAGATAGATAGATAGATAGATAGATAGATAGATAAATAAATAAAATCTTTTTTTAAAAAAGAAATTTACCTTTAATTCTATATCTTTTCTCCTATAGCCAGGTTTATATATTTAAATCCAACTGACTCTCCCACTTACATGTTTGAAAGCAACTTGAACTTAAAATTTTCAAAATCTAACTCAGGATTTTTCCTTCTAAAACATACTTATTTTTGCAATATTTCCTATTTCGATGAATGGAAACATTATCCACCTAGTATGACAACTTGGAAATCAGGTGTCATCACTCTCCTTCGTATGTAATCTATCACTAAGTTTGCAGTCTCCTCTTCATTTCCAGCATCACAACCCAACTTGACTAATAGTATTTCTTTTTCTTTAATTTTTTTTTTATGATAGGCACACAGTGAGAGAGAGAGGCAGAGACATAGGCTGAGGGAGAAGCAGGCTCCATGCACTGGGAGCCCGACATGGGATTCGATCCCGGGTCCCCAGGATCGCGTCCTGGGCCAAAGGCAGATGCCAAACCACTGCGTCACCCAGGGATCCCAACTAATAGTATTTCTTACCTGGACTCCTGCTGATCTTCCCACTCTGGTTCTCCTTCAATCTGTTCTCCCCACTGCAGCCAGAGCGATTTTTGTGAAACTTGAATGTGATAATGTCATGCTTCCTACTTAAAATCTATTGTAGCTTTCCTTTCTCTCGCTATAGAACCCATACTCCTTGATATGGTCCACAAAGTCCGTCAGGTCTTCCCCTCCTGACTTCTCCAACTCATCATACCCCTGTTCTCTTCCTTCTGTAAGTTCCAGCTACATCCACCTTTTTTCAGGTCTCTAAATTTGCCTTGCCCCTACCCTTCACAGGGCCTTTGTATATGCTGTTCGTACAAGCTACAATACTCCTCTCCCTTCATCTTAGCTACCCCTATAGTTTATTTTAATATTTTTACGAGTTCTTTCCAGTCATAATTTCTTCAGGGAAGCCTTCTGTGATCTCCTTGACCTAGCTGAATCTCCCTGTTATATGCTGTCATAGCATTAATAACAGTAGAAACTCTCTTAAACAACCTCTATTTTACTGAACTTCCAGATTCACCAACTCTTTCCATCTTTCTGTGAAGCATACTGATTGATGCCCACAGTGCTTTGAATGCTGGAAGCAGGTAGGCCACTCTTTAATATAGTTGGGTATTTCTACTTCTCTCTTGTTTAGTTTTTGCTTATCAAGAGTCTTTTGTATTTGTTCCCAAATTGATTCTTGTTAGCTGTACATGCTAATTGTAAATTATATAATTGAATTTAATATAACATAAGCCAATGAAATGTGAAAGCAAAAAGGTACTCATTTATATGAAAACTAAGTTAATAATTTAGAAAGACTTGATAAGGATAAGACACCAAAACTTGCTTTGGAATGAGTGAAATAATTATAAAATATTGGAGAAAGGATTATAAAACTATAGAAGAATTCTGCGGTCAGATTTCTTTTCAACTCTATTTTTAATTTTCCCTTCCACTTTAAAGAAATGAAAACAGGAAATCACAGATGATGCATTAAAGGTGGGTTTTATATAAAGAAGATGACAGAGAAAAGGCATTGACTCTGTATCAAAAGATTCATGCAGATGTGTGTGTATGTATACATATATATGTTCTTGGTTAAAATAAATATTTTTGGTGTGTATATTTTTTATGATTCCTAAGATTTAACCTTCTGTTGAATTGTTCAAGACCTATTCAGGTAATTACACTGGTATATGTCCATCATGACCGATCATAGAATCCAGAAACCAGTGTAAAATGAAAATGTGGGGTTCTCTGTTCAAAACGTATTAAGGATTTCAAGATGGTGACAGCAGAGCATTAAACCAAGTGTGCAGCCTGTCCAAGTGTAGGGCTCTGTAAGCTTGCATGGATCACATACCATGGAGCCAACTCTGATTCCCATCTCCTAGCACAGAACCTGGCATGTAGAAAATGATTCTTTAACTTAATAGGTATTCATTGAGAGCCTTCAATGTGCCAGGCACTGCTCTAGACTCTGGAAATACAGTATAGAACAGAAGAGACGAAATCCCTACCTTTGTGGAGCTTAATTTCTATTGACAGTGTTAGGAAGTTAGAAAAGATATGTAATAAGTGATAAAGAAGTAAAATATGTGGCACATTAGAAGATGTTAAGTGCTATGGAGACAAATAAAACAGGGTAGAGGAAAAGGGAGCATAAAGGATAATATAAATATTTGTTGCATGAATGCAATGAACTTCTAACCAAATTCAAAGGAGAATAAAATGGTAAAATAAAATCAGAAATGGAAAAAAAAACAGATGCAGGGAAAATAAGAATATAAGCAAAAAAATCAAAACCATAATCAAAAATAAAGTCAGTTATATTTAGGCTATAAATTTGGTTCTGAGCTTCCTGGTAACCAAAGCAAAAAATAAGAGATGATCAATCATACAATTTTTATTATCAGAAAGGAGCAAGCATACCAATATCCTAAGGATTAAAACAGATAGCAGTGATATCTCTTACTTCCTTATGGAAACACATGAGATTGTAGCTGTGAAAATAACTTAAACAAACATTAGTTACTATGAAGTGCACAGAGATATTGCTATTGGAATACTTTCACAAGATAACAGAAAATGTTCATTGTAACATCCTTGTTTTTCCTGGAAATGTGCTGAACAAATTCACTTTTGTAGGCAAAGATACTTTCAAATAGGCTAACATCTTGAAGTTGAAATCCAACAATCACTTCAGCCTACAAACAGGTCAACCAGTCTGAACAAGTTCTACAATGTCTCTTCCTGACCCTTACTAGAGGAAGGAGACAGCCCAGTGCCAGGTGGGCAATGACATTATACAAGATGTCCTGGATCCCCCTGCTCCCCTGCTCCTCCCTCAGCCCCAGTTCCACTTTGATTGGGGCTAGAGCTGTTGCACCTTTACTTCAGTTCCTCCCTTACAACCCCAAGACCCTAAATAAATATGGCCCCAGGGCCCCAGGCAACCAGATGGTCCATCCTCAGCAACATGGACGTGTCTTCTCCACAGAAAGACCCAGAACCAAGAAACTGCTGGCTAAAAGCAGAAAAAATAGCCACACACACTCACTTTCCTACCATCCATCCCTCCTTCCTCAGCCTCTTTTGTTCCCATGTTTTAGTCTTTCTCTCTGCACTCTCTTCTCCTCACCACCGCCACCATGTACTCAGAAGAAGTTCTATTTATCCTAAGTTTCACAGAGACAGGTGGTTCAACAGGACAGACAACTGAAAAGAGGAGGCAACATGAATAGATGAGTCCTTTGTCTCTCTGCCTTTCTTTGTGTCTACCACCCTGTGTGTCTCTCCCCCATACACTCACAAACCAAGTAAATATCTGCATGTACTTCAGAGAGAGAGTCTGATGAGAAGCAAATAAATAAAAATTACCAGCTACTTTGACTAATAGATTGTCTTTTATCTAGATGGAAAAAAAAAACCCAAACCACATTAGGTCAGAAACACCATAAGACCCTGAAAGAGGCTCAGAGAAGTTAATTTCGTGACTATCTGTAACATTCTTTTGAACAATGAGCCTACAAGTTCCCTCAGCCACCTGTTTGAGGCTCTTCAGATACCAAACATCAACCCGTGGAGACCAACTAGATCCAAAGAGAGAACTCTAAGCATTTCCACCAATGCTGTTGCCAGACGGTGACTGGTGCCATTTGAATTTCCCCATAAAATGTAAAAGAAAAAGAATTGCCCACCAGCCACTGTTTTTGGCATTAACAATTGATAGCAACTCTCCCATGGATATCCACTTAGGTATTGAAGATACAATGTTAATGAGGAAGAGCTTGCTGCGCACAGGATTTCTATTTTCGGCCTCCTGCTAGTAAATATAACTCTGTTTACACTGACAGAGTCTGGGACATGCTCTAGCTTCACAATGGCTGTTTGAAACACACCTTAAATGTGGTCTTTGAAACTCTGCGCTGTGGTACATGTGGTCAGGTCTCTTTCTTTTTCTCTACCATGGTGGAATTGGAAACTTCTTCCGTGGCTTGTATCATGATCACGTGAACAAGATAAGGCCTTGGGGGCTAGCGAATTCCACCACTCACGCCCCCACCACAGGTGCTCTTGTATCTGATCATTCAGAAAGCACATTTTCTCCCCACTGTCTCCTTCTCAGGGAACCTGTATCTGCCAGCTTCACGCCTTCCAGGACAAGGCCTCGACCTCACTTCCTTGTTGGGGACCCATGGCACTCAGCCACAGATCTTTGACCATGTTCCCTGGGCTGGATGCTTGTGGATGCCCGGTTGACATCAGCCCCAGGAGACCATCATGGTTGACTAAGAAATTTGTGAAGTTTTGCAGTTTCCTTCTACCCTGGGGTGTCCCTACTGAGCCATGTCATTTTCTCACACCTCTATCTCCTTTACTTGTCTCCAGATTCTGTTAACGCACTTTTAAATTCTTTTCTTCCTCCCTTCCTGTTGCCACTGCCTCAAGCTAAGTCCCCACTATTGTCCATCTTTATTATTACAATAACCTACTAACTTTCTTGCCACCTAGCTCTGGCTTCTAATCTATCCTCATTTTGCCAACTCAGTTACCATTCTACTTTTCCATTATAACCCTTAGTACCATAACTTACCTTCCATGTCAGGGTTTCTTAACATCTGCCGTATTGACATTTGGGGCCAGATAATTCTTTATTGTGGGTGGCTGGCCTTTGAATTGTAGGATAACAGCATCTCTGGCCTCTACCACATGCTGCTAGTAGTATCTGCCCCCAGTTGTGACAACAAAATTGTTTCCACACAGCGCCAAATATCCCCTGAGGGGCAAAGGTGCCCAATGTTCTCAGTCCTTCTTAACATATCCCTCGAGTTTTGTTAAGTAGAAATTCAAATTTTGTTACAAGTATGTGTTTATCTCTATTAACAATTTTTCCTTGACCCGTGGATTGTGTAGAAATGCTTTAAATGCTGAACATACGTTGTTACTGCTTTAGTTACCTTTTTGTTGTTCATTTAGAACTTACTTTTATTTTGGTCAGAAAGGGTGAGTTATGCAGTATTTATGCTTTGGCCCTTTGTTTGAGACCTGCTTTGTGGCTCAGAACCTTCTAATTTTTTGCAAACATTTCTTATGTGTTTGAAAGTCTATGTTCTGGGCAGCCCAGGTGGCTCAGCGGTTTAGCGCTGCCTTCAGCCCAAGACCTGATTCTGGGGACCCGGGATCGAGTCCCACGTCGGGCTCCCTGCATGGAGCCTGCTTCTCCCTCTGCCTGTGTCTCTGCCTGTCTCTGTCTCTGTGTCTGTCATGAATAACTAAATAAAATCTTTATTAAAAAAAAAAAGAAAGAAAGTCTCTGTTCTTCAGTTGTTGGGTACAAGATTCTACATATGTTTAGATCAATCTTGCTCATGTCATTCAGTTCTTATAAATTAAAGCCAATTTTCTAAAAAAAAAAATGGATTTATTTATTTATTTTTGAGAGAGTGAGAGAGTGGGGGAGGGGCAGAGGGAGAGGCAGGGCTCCATCTCATGATCCTAGATCAAAACCTGAGCCGAAACCAAGAGTTGGACGCATAATGGATTGACCCACCCAGGCACCCCAATCAATGCCAATTTTTATGTCATTTTAATTATCAATGACCAGAAAGGTGTATTTTAAAATATCCTATAAGGAAAAGAAATTTTTAAAAATATCCTATGAAGATTTGTCAGCTCCTTCTTGTAATGCAGTTGACTTTTGCTTTTATATATTTTGAGAGTATTTAATACAAATTAGCATTTGTTATATCTTCTGATGAATCATTCCTTTTATCACTATATAATGATCTCTCTTTTTTTGCCTTAAAAAAAAGACATTTACTCTGTTGCAGTTGTAATAGCTACAGTTTTGTCTTGATTAGTACTGGCCTGGTATACCTCTTATCCTCTTACTTTCCACCTTTTTGAATCCTTTTGGTGTAGGTATATATTTGGAAAACAGCAGAAGTAAGTTTGCTTTTTGCTTTTTTTCCCACATCAAACCTGACAATTGTCTTTTAACTAGTGAGTCTAATCCATTAAATGTATTGTGTTTCCTAAGATATTTGGATTTATTTTCACGATTTCTTTTTTGTACTATTTACTTTGCTTTATGAAAACCTTTTCTTTAAGTCAATCAGAGAAGGACAGACATTATATGTTCTCATTCATTTGGGGAATATAAATAACAGTGAAAGGGAATAGAAGGGAAGGGAGAAGAAATGGGTAGGAAATATCAGAAAGGGAGACAGAACATGAAGACTCCTAACTCTGGGAAACGAACTAGGGGTGGTGGAAGGGGAGGAGGGCGGGGGGTGGGGGTGAATGGGTGACGGGCACTGAGGGGGGCACTTGACGGGATGAGCACTGGGTGTTATACTGTATGTTGGTAAATTGAACACCAATAAAAAATAAATTTATTATTTAAAAAAATAATATTACAGTAAAAAAAAGAAAACCTTTTCTTGCTTTTTTTCCTATATTCTTTTGTTGATTTTTTAAAAAATATTTTATTTATTTATTTATTTATTTATTTATTTATTTATTTATTTGACAGAGAGAGAGAATAAGCAGGGAGAGTGGCAGGCAGAGGGAGAGGGAGAAGAAGCAGGCTCCCTATGGAGCAAGAAGCCCAATGTGAGGCTCCATCCCAGGACCCCGGGATCATGATCTGAGCTGAAGGCAGACACTTACTGAATCACCCCTCCTATCTTCTTTTGGATCAAGTTTTCTGTATTTCTCCCTTTTCCTCCATTAACCTCAAAACAGCATATTCTGTTTTTACTCTTTTCATGGTTAACCTTCAATTTTTGTCAAGCATACTGACCCTAAAGTCTAAAGTTAATATCTCTACCTCTTCCCATGTGATGTAAGGAATTAAGAATGTTTTATTTTTTTTAGAATAATAAAAAATATTTTACTAAAACATAAGATTTACAGAAGTTTCCAGACAAGCCATACAAAATGGTCACAAGCTTTTTCTTGAAGGAAGGATTCTACACTTGACAGCAAAGTCACAATGTTATTAGTGAGGGCTGTGATGTTTGTTTAATGTTCCCATTTTGGTTCAAACAATCAAGCTTGTCCATCTACAGTGTTTAAATAAAGTTAAACTTGGCTAGAGAGCATATTATAAAGAACTGGCTAGCTGCTTTTAACCGATGCAATTAGATCACCATAAAAAGGGGGAAAGGAGCCCATAAAATTAAAATAAAACTACCTCTCCCCTTCAAAAATAATAATAAAGAAAAACACCCACACCCTTGCAGCTAACCCTGACAACTACCTTCATTCACAGTGCTTTATACTTAAACCATGATGGGGGAAATGAATAAAAGCGGAGAGGGGCCACTGCTTTTATATATTTGGAAAACAAATTGTTGTTTCACAACAATCCAGATGGTACTTCTAGCCTCTGCTCATGCTTTACAACAGTGAATCAGGACAAGACATAGATTTGCTAATGTGCATTTAATCACCAAAGGACTGAAGATGTCTGGGCTTTTATTCTGTTATGTTTCTAAGACTGTGTCCATTAAATGCAAACAAAAAAGGAAGAAGTCTTGGCAGAACAGGAGAAGTGATGCACACTTGATGATCAGATCGATTTTAAATATTATTCATGGCATATAGCCTAGTCCATGCTCTCGCTGTTTCTATGGCTTGGGCTTCGCTGGTCTTCCACTGCTCCGCTACATCCTTTGCTAATGGATCATCTGGATTGAGAGCACTTAACAAAGCCTGGATCGATAGCAGAACTGCGCGGATCTGCAGTGGGGACCACTTATCTTTCAAAATATGTAAACATACTTTTCCCAACTTGTCTACATTAGGATGATAAATTTTGGTCATGAAACGTACTTTAGGGCTGCCATCGGGTATTTTTCTGGAAGGAATAGTTCAAGTTCAAAAGTCCCTCCCTCAAGGGGGGAATCCTGGGGGCCAGCAATGACCACATGAAAATAACGGGCATTGCTCTCATCTGGTTCTGCTTTAATGCCAGGAACTGGTTCTGCCAGCAAACGCTGGGTCTCCTTGATAATCCTGCAGGGCAGCCCGGCCTTCCTGTCAGATCCCCAGTTCGGCCTCTGCTCTCGACTCCGGCTCCGCTCGCCTCACATGCCAGAACATTTTAATGTTACATGTTATCACCATCCAGCATTTTAGGCACTTCCATCTGACTTTTCTACATCTAAATTTTGTTGTTGTTGTTGTTGTTGTTGTTATTGCTATTTTTGAGCAATGAATGCATTTTTTGGCTTTGCCTAGATGCTTACCAACCTCTTTGAATTACCATTGCTTCTTGCCTCTGAATTTTTCCCTATGGGTCCAATTTCTTCTTTCCTCAAATGCATACTTCTAGAAATCCTCTCCATAAGGGTCTTTAATAGTAAATTCTCCTGGTTATTGATTGTTGAAGGAGATAGAAATGAAGGTTAATTTCTCTCAGCACCTTAAAAACGTTATTCCACTGATTTCTGGCTTTCATTGCTGCTTTTGAGAAGTCAATCATCAGTCTAATTATCATTCCTTTGTGAGCAAACCATATTTCTCTCTTGCACTCTTAAGATCTTTTTTTTTTAAGATTTTATTTTTTAAAGTAATCTCTTCACCCAACATGGGGCTTGAACTCATAGCCTGAGAGCTAGAATTGCACATGCTACCTAGTGAGCCAGCCAGGCATTCCCCATTTTGGGTTTTTTAATTTTTTTTTCTGTGATGTTACTTAGTACAGATTTAATTTTATCTTTCTTAGAACTCATTTCCTGCCTCTGAAGATTCATTTTTTTCATAGATTCTAGAAAATTCACAGTCTTTTTCTCTTTGGTTATTTCCTCATTTTCTTAATATTCTCCTCCTGAAATTCCTATTAGTCATTTGTTTACCTTCATTCTGTCCTCCATGTCTCATAATCTTGTTTTTGTATTAATCTTTATGTAATCTTTATGTCTCTGCTTCATTTGGAGCAGTTTTCTGAAAGCTGCCAGTTCTTAAACTCTAGCTTTTGTCAACTACTATACTTTTGTTTTTCTAACTTCTGTTTGTTTTTTCAAACTTGTCTGGGGTTTTTTGCATAGTGTCTTACGATATGTTATTTTTTTCCATTTTTCCCTTTACATATCATTAATTATTATTATTTATTTAAAATTTTTATTTATTTATTTGTGTGTGAGAGAGTATGAGAGAGAGAGACACAGAGTCAGCATGAAGTTGGGGAAAGGCAGAGGGAGAGAAACAGGCTCCCTGCCAAGCAGGGAGCCCAATGAGAGGCTCAATCCTAGGACCCCTGGATTATGATCTGAGCCAAAGGCAACCACTTAACCAAATGAACCACCCAGGCTCCCCATCTTTAATTATTTTTAAAAGATACCAGTATCATTGTCTCACCAATAGCTCTACTTTCTGAATGATGATTCTTAGAGCTCTATAACAATTGTTCATGTGTCCGCTGATGTTTGCCAGTGGTGAGTTGTGACACTATAACTTCAGAGCTGAGAATTCACTACATCAGTCATGAGAATTCTGAATGACCTGCACTAAGCTTGTGTCCCACAGGGCCATTTTGTGTATCATGAAGTCCCAGTAGTATCATCTGCCCAAGATGACTTTTCATTACCTCATTGACCTGGAGACTCCTCACCACTCAGGTAATGTAAATGCAAACCCTTGATCCACCCACATGAAGGTGAGCATGTGGTGATGAGATTATTAGGGACACTTCTTTTTTTCTACTCAGCCAGGCTCAACAGATAAGGTTATGTGGCATCTCCCTTTGTAGGTGAACAGAATGTTTCCTTATAAGCCTTTTTCTAACTTTACACAAGGCCTTAATTTTAACTCTCCATCTGGCATAGACTCAAGGCCTCATATTCAATATTTCTGTGTACCTAAAAAACCCAATCAAAATTTAAAACTGTAAAATTCTAAAAGCTTAAAAACTCAGTCCTCTCTGTACCTGCCTCAACAGCCAGGATTTTCTCATATCTGTTCAATTGCTGGCTGCATTTATTTTCAATTCAATTTATTTCAAAATCAATTTGAAAATTTCAAATTTCAAATAAATTCAACATTTATTTTCAATTTGTTTTCCCCTGAGGGGAATCTTCCTTATTTTCTTGTGATTTCAGCTTAGCATGTAGATAAAGTTTTAAAAATATTTTGCTTCATCATTTCTAAGAACTTTGAGAGGAGAATTTTCAGGTCATCTAATTTGCCATATTGTAGGAAATGGGGAATTCCCCCCCTCCACCAAGACATAATAATCCAAAGCACTAATTTGATTACTCCCTATTACCTCGACATTAAAAATCAAGCTCTTTAGTATAATCTTCAGGAAACCTTTGGTCTGGCTCCTAAATGCTTTTCCAGTTCCATTCCCTTCTGAAAAGAATGCCCTATATCCTAGCCACACTGACAAT
Organism: Nyctereutes procyonoides; assembly: GCF_905146905.1. Classification (NCBI taxonomy): domain Eukaryota; kingdom Metazoa; phylum Chordata; class Mammalia; order Carnivora; family Canidae; genus Nyctereutes; species Nyctereutes procyonoides. The sequence continues at coordinate 5,203,890 of NW_026575028.1, forward strand.
TCATGATTACTTCTGGTTCTATAAACTTTCACACATCTACAACCAGCAGACTTAGGCTATGCCACACCCTTCTCCTGAAGGGTCCTTCTCTCCTTTCACAAACTTCTATTCCTTGGCCAAAGCAAACTTCAAATATTGGCTAGATTGTAAAACCCACTTCAACTTCCCAAAACATAATGAATCAAACCCTCTACTCCCACTGCATCCAAACATACCTTACTTATAATCCTCATCATATTGACCAAAGTGTTTTTATATATTTAACTAGATTTAGATCTTTTAGAAACCCAGATCAAGATTTTATCCATCATTCTCAGCATATAGCACAATGTCTGGCATATAGTAAACGCTCAAAGATGTTACAGCAATTTTCTTGAATACAAGCCTACTTCAATTCTTCCCTGGAGAAATATAGCTTGAAATGACAACACTCTTAGGTGTTATAAGCAGTCGTATTATTGAAAATCTCCACATACTTGCTAATTGTCAGTGGTACTAGAGCAAATGTGTTCAGTATAGCCCTTGCCTGTAATTTTTATTAGAAGTTAGTTCTGATTTATGAATAATTCCTGCTTCTGTATCTGAATGAGTAGTCACTTATCTAGGAAAGACACTATAGCTACAAGACATAGGATAACCACACAAAACACAAGCAGACCATCTAACGCATTATAACTACGTAGTGTAGGACTGGCATGGAAGCAAGTGTCCAATGAACACATGAATGAGTGGACAAAGGTTATATGATAAATAAAAGATACTTTAACCAAATGGCAGGCAAAGAAAGTTACAAGACTTGTCTGACTCCACTGCTTGTATTGTGTCTTACTCATCTTTGTATATGTCTGGCATACAGTGAATACTGGAAAAACACATGGAAATGAATAAATGACTTAAAAGACTTAATCAGGCTGAGCCGAATACATGAGAACATTCCAGATCTAGAGTTATGGAAAGAGAGAAAACAAAAGCCCAACATTTCCAATGAAAAGGAAAAAATTAACTTTTATTAATCTTTTGAGTTGTGCTTCATTCATGTATGCTAGCCTTACTTTTTTGATCCTCTTGTCTGTCCATCCATTCATCCATCCATTTGTCATTCATTCACTCAAGAAACATTTGCCAATCATCTACTGTGAGCCAAGCACTGTGCTTTTGGTTTGGAATTTTAGTTTGATGTTGAGAAAAACTTGCTGATTTTCTGTCAGTAAATGATTACTAGGAGCATGCTAGGAGCTAATGTTTCTTAAAACTTTCATTCTGTGATCCATGAATTCATTCATTCACTCATTTAGCAAATATCTTTGAGGATATCCTCTCTGCCAGACGCTGTGTGAGGCACCAGGGATTCATTCCTTATTTTACGTATTCATTCATTCATTCATTCAATAAACGATTCTTATGTACCTAATAAAGTGCCAGGCATAGATAGGGTCTTTGCTTTCAAGTACTTACATGATAATAGTGGTAAGTTTCAGGGAATAGACAAATAAATGAGCTAGTTTATATAATGATAAGGCAAAATAACAAAATTGGGATGTGCTAATGAGTGATGTATGTATATCTATATTATTGATGTGGTCTCTGACTTCAGAGAGCCAGAGATTTATTTCTAAGGACACAGAGCTATTGCCAGATGATCTGAGGGCTGCCTACCTGGATTCTTTTGACATGCAGACCCCTATGTAAGCATATATGAGTGTGACCTGGCCTGGAGGCAGAGAATCTAGTCTTGGAGAGAATGGAGCCAGAAGGACAAGCCCCACATGGAGGCCTCTCTGGCCTGCACAGCATGTCACCAGGGACAGAGCTCCTTGCCCTGTGGCCCAGGCTGACCTGCTTGAGCTGTCTACTGGGAGGGCAAATATCTGCCTTCAAGCCACACACCACGCCCTCCCTGGTTGGGAACTTTGACTCAGTGTTGACCTGGTTTTGAACTAGTGACCTGGAGGTGAATGACTCCATATCTCATTACTAATTCCCCACAGCCACTTGGTTCCTCCTGCTAGCCACAAGAAAGAGAGTTTGGTGAGGACAGGGACAGAAGTCCAGCCAGGGGCCCTGAACCCATCAGCCACAGCATCCACCCCAGCTTTAGCCCCTGCCATCTGGCCTCCTGCCATTCCCCCCATCCTTTAGTCTGGTCTGACTGAACAGGTTTTTGGAAGAGGCCAAGGTCACCCTGGGGCCGACCTCCACAGATGGATTCAGCCTGAGACTACAGCTGCGGTCCAGCTCAACCATGAATGCCCAGGGCCAATACATACTCCTTCATCGTGGTGGATCATCGTTAAGCCAAATGAGGTCTGGGACTCAACCAGGTAGGATGTGACTACATCCAGAAACTATAAAATCCCCTTCCTTGTCTTGACTTCCCCTTTTCTTTACCCCATTCCCTTCTATACCCTCAATTTCCTCACTTCCCAGTCTTGTTTGTTCTTCAGGCACTCTTGCCTTCAAGAGACCATCATCACTTCTCTGAGGTTAAGGTTCAAGGAAGATGAGCTCCACATGGGAACCTGGGCACATACTGGTGAGAACACGTGACTGGGAAACATCGCAGGGACTCAGTCAAGAAATGTCAGCAAGTACTGGTCCCCACAGTTCCTTGGGCCAAGGCTTAGCACTCTCAGGAGAAAGCCAAGATGTAAAGGAGCACTGGTTCTCCAGAGGAACCAGGCTGGAACTGTTGGAGGGTGAGTGGGGGTGGGGGGTGGTTATGGCGTCAGAAGCACTGAATTCTTGCTCTCTTTTTTTTTTTAAGATTTTATTTATTTATTCATGAGAGACAGAGAGAGGCAGAGACACAGGCAGAGGGAGAAGCAGGCTCCATGCAGGGAGCCTGATGTGGGACTTGATCCTGGGACTCCAGGATCACGCCCTGGGCCGAAGGCAGGCGCTAAACCACTGAGCCACCCAGGGATCCCTTGAATTCTTGCTCTAATGGGCATATTGCTTTGTGTTTCATACTGTTGCCATTCAAGTTGGCATAAAATGCATTCTTTTTCGTGGGGGCTTATGATACGAAGTGAAAATGCTTCATCTTTTTTAGAAAGTATGGTTTTAACCATCAGTCATACTTTGAGTATGCTTTTTCGAGAGCATGTATCACCTTTTACTGAACTATTCTCTTCACGCATTTATTTCCTCCACTAGACTGTAAACTCCTCAAAGATGAGGGCTCTTGCTTGATCATTTTATGTAAGTAAAGGAGTAAATAAATGACAAAGGTGACGGTTATGTAGGTAGCCCACACAGAGGGAATTCAACTTTTATTCTTCATCTTTTTGGATTTATCTCAGAGCTTATTTCAACTACCATCATATCCAATAATTCAGACACTAAAAATAATCTGGTATAAAACAATATCAACATCTACTTAAAAGATAAATTAAGGTGTGATGTTTTGGTTTGCAATACATTAATTTAAAATGGTGAACTTCATGGGGCACCTGGGTGGCTAAGTCAGTTAAGCATCTGACTCATGATTTTGGCTGGGGTTATAACCTCATGGGTAGTGAGATGGAGCCTCCTCAGCAGGGAGTGTGCTTGAGATTCTCTCTTTCCTTTGTCCCTCTCCTCCCCGCTCATGCACGAGCACTCTCTTTCTTGCTCCCCTTCTTGCTCTAAAATAAAAAAAATATTTAAAGAAATGAGGTAAAATGCTGAACTTCAAAGTTGTGTATGGTTCCATTCAGATAATGTTAGCTTGCTCCCAGTCTTGAATGTAATCCTCAGGTTACAAGTGAGGAGAAATGATTATTGCCAGAAATCAGATGGCAACATGTTTCTTGTGATCACAAAGCACAAAATATTGGCTCTAACACACAATCAGATTGTGTGTCTCCTAGGAGCTTATTGTCCACCATCCTCAGATGCATCCTTGGACTTGCCAAGCTCAGACAATCAGAACCACTCAAGGGCATTTTGCTCTTTATCAAGTGGCCAGCATTTGAGCAAGGACTTTATAGGGGAACAATTTCTCTAAACTTAGTATCATTTACCCTGCTTTCACTCCCAGCTGTAATTCATATTAGGGAAATCACACTTTATACTAGACATTCCTCTGAATGGAGAAATTCCTACTATTCTTAAAGAACAAAAAGCCACAGTGAGGAATAAAAGACTTGCCTGGGTTCATTTGGTACTGACCTCTTACTATGACTTCTGTGCCTCCAAATAAGGCTTCCCCCCCCTTCTTCTCATTTTTTTATCAGTCCTTTTGACCCTACATACACAAAATTCAGCTAAATATAGTAAATTAATTTACATAGTCCATTTTCATGCTCACAGAGAGTCAAGGTTATTTTATATCACTTCACTTTCTCTGTGATCGAGTCACTATCTTTCCCACTTTGGGCCTCACTTTCTTCATCTTTAATAGAAAATGAGCAACTTGATGATTTCAGAGTTTCCCTCTTGTTTGGAGTCTGTTTTTTTCTATTCATCACAGTATTCCTAGTTTCTGGCATGATCCCTGGCATAGAGGGAAAGCTTAATAAACATTTGTTGCATTAGTGAATTAATCCAATTATGTAGTAAATCCATCAATCACATGATATGAAGAGGGAATAACGGCTTAGCTTTAAGTCCTAACCGTGCATTAGCTTACTGGGTACACTTGGTCAGTTGCTTCCCTATTGTAAGGCCAGAGAGGAAACAAGATTTACCCAACATCATACAGCCAGTAAGAGCAGAGCTAGGGCTAGGACTCAGGTCTTCTGAATCTCTTCTATAAAAACGCACTGCTTAGAAATCAGATGTTTAAAAAAAAATCAGATGTTTTTTTAAATTAGGAGAGGGCATCATGTTCTATAGATGATTACTTTTCTATCCAGACCCTAGATTTAGAGCAAAAACTATAAATCTGAAGAACAACACACATGCCTTCAAGAAAGGGGGCCTCCAAGGGCGCCTCTAACCAACAATTTCTTCATACCTGCCAAGTGGAGATAAGCAACCACCAAGTGAGCTAGGTGATGTGGGCTGATCTGACAGCCCTGCTCACCCAGGGTTTGCAGTTTCCTCCTAGACGCAGCTCATGTCTAGGCTGGTGACAAAGGCTTCTACTTTACTATCTCCTAGTGTGGGAGCCAGAATCTAGAAAGGAGCCTTGAAAGCAGGAACTTAAGTAAGAACAGTTTCCTTGGACATAAACATTCTGTAAGAGCAGAGGTGGTCTCCATTCTTATTGACAGTGACCCTGGTGGCCAGCTGTCTGCTTGAGGTGACCTAAGCTGAAGTGAGGATGTCCCAGTGTCATTTGGGTTCTTTCTGTAAGCTCCCCTTTACCTTCAGCTTTCCCCGCTGCCCTGCAGGTAGGATCATCTTCACCTTCTCCTTATCTGGAACAGCCACTCTGAGAGTAGGTTTGAAACCAGACCCCAGGACACAGTGTCACTAATCAGAGGGACCACAAATTTTGCTGTGAAAGGCATGATGTTTGGGGTCAGACAGACCTGGACTTGCATCCAGTTTTGCTGCTTATTAGCTGTGTGACTTCAGGCTAGATATTTAATTCTCTCTTTGGTTTACTCTGTCAAATACAAATCATAACAGCTACTCCGTAAGATTTTTGTGAAGATTAAGTGTACAATAGTTCTAAAACATCTAATGCAATGCCAGAAATACAATAAGTACTAAATAAATACTAGCTAAACAATTCTTTGGTGCCCACCAGCTCCCTGAAGTCCTGAGATCCTTCCCGGGAGTTTAAGAGCTCCTTGAGGGAGGGAAGGAGAAGTGGGGTGGGTTATGGATCCCCTGCTCTAGCTACAGCAAATGCCCTATTACCTGCGTCTGTTTCCCTTCTAAGCAAAGTGAAATCTCTGCTCTGGTTCAGTCCCTTTGTGTAGCAGATGAGGAAGCAGAGGCCCGGGGACCTTAGAAATGTCATATGGCTATTCAAGATGATGCTGGGAACTAATATCTTGTTGTGGCTGAAAGCACAGGTTCTGCGATTAAGCTGTTTGGGTCAGATGTCTGTTCCATCAGGGCTTAGCTATGTAATCTTGAACTAGTTGCTTATCCCCCTTGTACCTCAATTTCCTCATCTTGAAAATTAAGGATAACAATGCCTGCTTCCAAGTTTTTTTGTGAAGATTAAATAAACTTCAAGTTTTTATATCTCAAGTATTTAGAATGGCATCTAATATATAGTGATTGCCAAGCATTAGTGATTATTATTGGAAGACTTGACCCCACTTCACAGTCTAATAAAATTTAACTATGAATAGGATACTGATGTTTAGTCTGTGCACATCCTTCACTGCAACCCAGATATTGTATGAGATGAAAAGAGCTTCTGCTGGCTGTGACCAACTTCAAATATCATGTCTCCTCCAGCCCTAAAGCTTGCCCCAACCACCTTTGCTGAGAGAATGGTGAATAGATTTAGTTGAATGAAAGGGAAAAGATCATTCCGGACAAAAAAGACGACATGAGAAGAAGAAAAGCTCTATTCTAAGCAACTTCTCCCTCAACATATATTACGAGGAAAAAACTTGTGGAACAGGGATAAGTGGGATCGTTTGGGCACCATTTTGACCACTAGAGGTCAGTGGAATGTTTGCTAACAATGAAGTGAAGTGTGGGTTCCTGTGGAGAGGTAGTGTCCACAGCAACATTAGCCTTAGTACCACTACCACCTTCCCTTGGTGGATCTTGGTTTGGTCTGCTTTCCAGAAACCTATACCATGCACATTTGTTCCCTTGTCTCTTCTGTAACCAGGCAGCATTCGTAAGTATTCTGGGCCAAGGTCAGAGGGTGTGGTACACTAAAGATTTCTTTCTCTTCAAAACCCAACCTGCTTAAATGTTCAAGACTGTCTTCTAAATTGTCTAATTTAGACAATTGTCTAATTTAGACTGTCTAAATTTTCTAACAAATACAGTCCAAACTCTTCAAGGCCCTCACAAAGTTGGCTTCCCTGACTTCTATCCTTCCATCTTCAGCATCATGTCATTTCATCCTCTCTACCTGTCTCTGCTCACTCTCTGCTCTCATCACAAACCCATTTGCAAGACCCTTGCTATTCTCAGATGCCTGCATAAAACACCATAAATCAATCAGTATTCTCCACACCAGATATTCTATAACATGCTGTCCCTATCCTATGCTTGTTACCACACACTGCCGTGTATGACAGTTGTTCTTGCAATTGCCCTGGCTCATCTGCTAGACTGTAAGCTCCTGGAGGTCTTGGACCATGAAATATTGCTTTTTTTTTTTTTTTGTAAATGCACAGTTTCTAGTCTAAATGTGATGTCCATAACTATTTGCTGAATGAACATATGAGTCAAAGAATGAACATGGCCACTGTTCAAACACAGAACATATTTTTCACTATAGCTTACAGTCCCAAACTAGGATGCAAGAACCTCTGTGCAGAAAGAAAGAGATTCAGAAGCTTCCCAGAGGCTATCCACGTCAAGCTACATCAAGACAAGCTGGTGCCTCAGTATCCCCACTTTACTGTCATTTACCCATGGTCATGTTCTCTGCCTTTTCCTGGATACAAAATTAGGTTACATATTCTCACCTCCTTAGCAATTAGATTTCATCATGTTACTAAATCGTGGCCAACAAAATAGAAACAAAGTGGTGTGTACTTCCTTACAGCTTGGCAAATAGAAGCCTACAAGGTACCATCCCCTATTTCTTTCCCCTAAAGGACCAAGAAAAGGTGGAGCTGAATATATATATATATATATATATATATATATATATATGTATAACTCCATGCAAAGCTCATCTGCTGACTATGAGCAAGAAATTAACCCTTTGAGAATTTTTATTTCTCAGTATCTGCTTCATTTGGTAATTAGATTATAATTTTTTACCATGAATATGGACTGTACCTTTTGGGTTCCCATTGTTTCGTGGGCATTAACAGACTGCTTTAAAAGTTTCTAAGATAAGAATCTATAACAGTAACATACACTGGCACATAATTTTTTTAATTTAAGATTCATTTGGAATTTTTGTCTAGCATAAAATTTCATATGAAGTAACTTTGTTTGCCTAAAAGAGAGTCATTTTGATGAACTATAATTTCTGAAAACTTCCTTTTTTATTAGTTGAGATAGCCCCTTATTTTACAACAAAGGGGATTTTGTACATATAGTGTGGATTATTTAGTTTAACTCTGGCCAAAGCGATTTTTATATGTTTTTTTAAGATTTCATTTATTGGGACGCCTGGTGGCTCAGTGGTTGAGGTGCCTTTGGCTCGGGGTGTGATCCCGAGTCTGGAGATGGAGTCCCACATTGGGCTTCCTGCATGGAGCCTGCTCCTTCCTCTGCCTATGTCTCTGCCTCTCTCTCCCTCTCCCTCTCCCTCTCTCTCCCTCTCCCTCTCCCTCTCTCTCTCTCTCTCTCTCTGTGTGTGTGTCTCTCATGAATGAATAAATAAATAAAATCTTTTGAAAAAAAGTTTTATTTACTTATTCATGAGAGACACACACAGAGAGAGAGGCAGAGACATAGGCAGAGGGAGAAGCAGGCTCCATGCAGGAAGCCCGATGTGGCACTCGATCCCAGGACTCTGGGACCATGCCCTGAGCCAAAGGCAGACACTCAACCGCGGAGCCACCCAGGCATCCCAGCAATTTTTATATGTTGAGACATTTGTACACTGCTCAGTACAAAAGCATCATGAACATATTAGTCATTTAACCGTTGAGAATATTTGAACTTGGTACTGCTTGGTACTGAACATACTTATATCAAATTCTGGAATCTGGGGCTTGGTATCCAAAAGGGAATTAGAGCATTTCAAGGTATAACAAGATTCATATTTGAACCTTAGTATGTATTTTTCTCTTAGTATTACCAATGAATGAAGCTCTGGTAAAGTAACCAAATGAGAAGGGAAAGAATAAGAAAATGAAAAATGAAGAAAACAAAACAGTGTCACAGGGAGGATGGTTTTAACTTGAGAAAGACTCATAGTCATGACAGAATGTCCCAAATTTCAAAAATCTGCTTCTCTGCCAAAATGATTGCATTTCTTGGTTGATACTTGAGTTTTAAAAGGGTCAAATCCTTTTATCTTCTGTGTCTTTAGAAAGCAGCAAGAGAAGAAAGCATGGGTCTCATCCCCCAGAGAGAAAATTGTCACTTTTTAATTTTTTACAAAATTTTCTCGTCTTTTCAATTAACTTTCTATCAAATGTAAATACAAATTTAAACCTAGACTTTTTATAGGATTTTCCCTCTTCATCCAAGTGATGTCACAAATCAGTGTAAAATCAATGATCCAAGATGCTTGGTGGATAAAAATAATCCTAGTTATTTCTGGAGGGTGAATTGACATAAAAAAATTGCATTGGTTACAGTATGTTCTAGAGCTGGTTCTATTTGACTGTATGTGTACGATGATGCAAAGTTGAAACCGAGCTGGGAAATTTCATTCTAGATCTCACTAACTACTGGAATCAATGTTTTAATTTCTTAGTGGAAACTTTCAGTTGCTTGATTCTGTAATTGATTATTTTTTTGCTGTTCGATATCACTTATGTTGTATTACAACACATGTATAAAAAGCAACCTGTGGATTATGCTTTTCCATAACTTTTTAAATGTGTGTATATATATGTAATGTATAATGTATATTAAATGAATTCAACATGCATAAATATTTTTTTAACACAACAGTGAACTATTTGCACCTTTTGATAGTGCTTCTATTTACTTGCTTTGGCATAAAGAATGAATCTCTGTATCCAGATGATGTTATCTGGAATTGCTCTTAGATATAATGCCAATTAATGTGAAATCACAAATAAACAGTACTTTAAATACAAAAAAAGAAATTAACTTTTTGATAGAGCACAAGCCATAGCTCTCTGCGCTACAGGAAGGATGGTGCCTTTGAGGGATTCAAAGGTCAGGGATTCTTTTTTTCCCTTCACTGTTGCAAAACAGATGAATCATAGAACTTTAGAGCAAGAATGAATGTACTTAACCCTCAAATTTTATTTAACAGATAAACAAATTCAGGACCAGCGAGATGAGTCAACTCGCCCAAGGTCACACAGCTACTTGGTAGCAAAAACAAGATTAGAATGTAGGCCTTTTTCTCCTTCTATATATCAGGATTTCAAGGGTGTGCCAGAGTAAGACAAACCAATTCCTGAGAAGCCAGAGCACTCAGTTGTTATATTTCTGCCTTGCAGCATAAAATAATTCAGGAGACTGCCCAACTACTGAGAAAATGCCAAGCAAAGATATTAAGTTTCTATATGATAAGAAAAAATAATGGCTTGCATGCACTAGGAATCCAAGATTAAAACATTAAGCCAAGTGTGGCAGGAATTGTGGCTAGAACACAAAAGATGTTTGGGAAAATAGACGATAAGTTAGCTGTAGGAAAAAGGGTCCTAGAAATGTCCTTTGGCTCAGTTTTGAGCCAGCCCCTGGATCTCATCTCCATAATGAGTGTATTAGTCTGGAGGACCTGTACAGGAAGCTTCCATCTTCTAAGAGAATTTATAAAATAATCATGAACAAAATGTTGGTAGAAATATGGATGGTAAAAACATTGTGGTTTGGTTTCAGATGGAAGTAAGGAACACATTATTGGAAACCAGAGGAAGGGCAGTCCTTGTTATAAAATGCTAAGAGCTGGGGCCCCTGGCTGGCTCAGTTGGTTGAGTGTCTGCCTTTGGCTCAGGTCATGATCCTGGGGTCCTGGGATGGAGCCCCCGAGTCAAGCTCCCTGCTCGGCAGGGAGCCTTCTTCTCCCTCTCCCTCTGCTGCTCCCCACTGCTTGTGTGCTTTCTCTCTCTCTCTCTCTCTCTCTCTCTCTCTCTCTCTCTCTCTGTTTCTCTGTCAAATAAATATATAAAATATTTTAATAAAATAAAATGCTAAGAGCTTGGCTGAATTGTGTTCGTGTTCTAGTGTTTTGTGTTCTAGTGTTCTTGTGCTTTGTAGAACTTCCAAGAGATGAAATTTTCTATTTAGCTGAGCAGCTTCCTAAGCAAAATGTTGAAAGAGCGGCTTGGTCCCTCCTAACGGCTTACAGTAAAATGCAACGGGGGAAAGTCATTGGAGACAGAAATGTTAATCAAAAATGAACCAGGACATGGAGGTTTGGAAGATTCTCAGACCATACATGTTGCAAAAAATAAAGTTTGCTCTGAAGAGATCTCTAACAGTGTGGCTGAGCAACCACATAATAAAGGATCATGAGTGCAACTCATGAGTCTAATCTGCCTTTTCAACAGATGCCAGAGGAGATGGCATTATACCAGTCAAGACCCTGCCAGTTTGAACTAAAGGGGACAAGGAAAGTTGGGAGGAAATGCATGAAAGCTGTTGGACTTCTTAGATCCTACAAGATGAGACCATAAAGCTATTTGGCTATGAATGTGCGCTATCCTTCCAGAAGAGGGAAGAAGGGCCCAAAGGCAATTCAGAGTGGATCCCTGGGTGGCTCAGAGGTTTAGCGCCTGCCTTCAGCCCAGGGTGTAATCCTGGTGTCCCAGGATTGAGTCCCACGTCGGGCTCCCAGTATGGAGCCTCTTTCTCCCTCTGCCTGTGTCTCTGCCTCTCTCTCTCTCTCTCTCTCTATGTCTATCATAAATAAATAAATAAATAAATAAATAAATAAATAAATAAATAAAATCTGTTAAAAAAAAAAAAAACTACTTCTCTCAGAACAACAACAACAAAAAAAGGCAATTCAGAGATCATCAGGGCTGCCACTCCCACCCCAGGCCCAGAGTGCATAGGCCCAGGGATCTGGAGGGAACAGGCAGGGGCAAGGCTATCTCTACCTTTTTGTGAAAGAATGGGACCACTGCAGAGAGCCACAGCATGGGCTATCCTCCCTCACCCCCACAGAGAGCCACTGCACATTGTGCAGCCATGGGTATGATGCTGCCACCATGGTGAGCCTAGAGGGCGGAGCGTTGAGCCAAAGATGATTATTCTTGAACTGTAAGATCTCATGGAATTTGCCTTGCTAGGTTTTGGACTTGCTTGGGACGCATTACCCTTGCCATCTTGCCAATTTCTCTCTTTGGAACGGGAATGTCTATTCTGTGCTTGTCCCAATATTGTCCTTGAAAGTACATCTTATTTGGTTTTATAGGTTTATAGCTAGAGGGGAATTTTGTCTCAGGATAAAAAAAATACCTCAATTCTCATTCAAATTTCATTTAAATGAGGACACCTGGGTGGCTCAGTGGTTGAGTGTCTGCCATTGGCTTAGGGCATAATCCTGGGGTCCTGGGGTCCTGGAATCGAGTCCTACATTGGGTTCCCTGCAGGGAACCTGCTTCTCCCTCTGCCTATGTCTCTGTCTCTCTGTGCATGTGTCTCATGAATACATAAAATTTTTAAAACAAATTTTCATTTAGGTGGCATTAAATGAGACTGGGCTTTAGATGTTAGAGTTGATGCTGGAATGAGTTAAGACTTTGGGGGCTATCGGATGAACTGTATGCACTCTGCATGCAAGAGGGACATGATCTGGGGGGACAAGGGACAGAATTCTATGGATTGAATTTTGTCTTCTTCAAAATTTGTATGTTGAAGTTCTAACCTCCAGTAAGATAGTATTTGGAGATTGGGCCTTTAGAATGTAATTGGGCTTAGAAGCTTAGATGAGGTCATGGGGTAGAACCCTCATGATAGGATTAGTGTGTTTATAGGTCATCAGATCTCTCTCTATCTCTCTCTCTCTCTCTCCCTCTCCCTTTCCTTCTCTCTCCATCTCCCTCTCCCTCTCTGCAAGGACACCATTGTCAATCAGCCAGGAAGAGGGCTCACACTAGGAACTAAATCCTCCAGCACCTAAATCTTAGGTCTGGGTCTCCAGAACTGTGAGAAATAAATGTTTGCTGTTTAAGCCATCCTGTTGATGGCACTTTTTTATAGCAGCCCAAGCTGACCAAGAGGGGTTTGCTAAGGTCCTCACAAAGAAAACCACTGGTTATGCAACTTACAGTAGACAAATCCACAAATAACATGGAGAGGGAGAAATTGAAAAAAACACATGGATCTTGGGATAGAAATCAGAAACACAAGTCATAATTTAGCACTAGTATCTTTATAGGGGTCACAGATACCTGAGGTATTTAGGTTTTTAAAAAGTGAGGTTAAGTGCTGAGAGATCAGGCATCTCATATGCTTTTCAAAATCATTTCTTTTAGGAAGTCTTTCCTAGCCTCCCACTGGTTTCTCCCTGAAGGTTTAGGAATTTACAGAAATATTTCCCGCATCATCCACCAAGCCCTATCGTGCAATGTAGGCAGGAATACATATTATTTTCTTGTCCCCACAGAATGACAGCAAAAGCAAAGTACTCATCTCCATCTCATTCTGGGCTGCCCTGTACGTAGCAAAAACCTTTCACGTGTTTTGTTTTAAGGCACTTTATATTATCTTCATTGACCTTCCTCACAAACGCTGTGAAGTGGTTGGTACCACTAGTCCATCTTTTTTTTTTTAATTTTTATTTTATTTATTTATGGTAGTCTCACAGAGAGAGAGAGAGAGAGAGAGAGAGAGAGAGAGAGAGGCAGAGACACAGGCAGAGGGAGAAGCAGGCTCCATGCGCCGGGAGCCCGACGTGGGATCCGATCCTGGGTCTCCAGGATCGTGCCCTGGGCCAAAGGCAGGCGCCAAACCGCTGCGCCACCCAGGGATCCCTAGTCCATCTTAAAGATAAGTACATCAGGGCCCAAACAAGCTAAGTAGCTTGCCTAAGGTCATACCATTAATAAATAGAAGAACTGGGACCCCAGCCCAAAGTATGTAACTCCAGAGAATATACATTTAACGCGATGTAGCACCTCTCTCCACGCATGTATGTGTGTATGTGTGTGTACATATGCACACAAGTGAAAGGCATACAGTGGGAGGACAGGGGAGTAATTTCTTTGTGTCTATTCAAACTCTTTGAATAAAAGTTCCACATTAAGGGGTTGATTTCTATTACTTATTAATAAAATCACCTTTTTTGTGTTAATACTTGTGTTTAAAAGATACTTAGTATTGAAAAACTCTTTCTTCCTGAAATGAAGACTGGGGAAAAGATATGACACAGAGGCAATGGCATTGGTGATTGCCATTCCTACTCCTTCATCCATTTATTCTGCAAATGTTCATTGAGTCCCTTTCCTATGCTAAGCATAGCATAGGTGACACAGGCCTCCCTGGATACAAGACCTGGTCTCTGCACTGGCCATCATCATGCTCTAGACTCTACAACTGGAGTTGATCTTTCCATGAGGCCTTGTTAGGGTAGCCTCTGACCAGAACTCTCTAGTACCTGTGTAGACAATCTTTGTGGCAGATGGAGCCTTTGCCCTGGCATTCAGTGGCAACAAGAAAAGAATGTGCTTTCATTCTTCCCAGGCTCTACCTGGGTGTGGTGGGTGCTGCTGTCACTAGAAGGCTTCTGTAAATAAAGCCTGCTTAATCTCCTTAGCCGGATGGTGGTGTCAGCCGGCTTGGAGCCGGCAGGAAAGCGGCACCATGCTTTAGATTCCCCAAATTGTTAGAGGCCGTGGGTGAGCCACAGCAGATCCCACATGAACAGAGGGACCTGTATTGGCTTGCCCAAGGGAGGGGAGTAGAGTTCAGGGTTTTCTCTCTGTCTGCTGATCTGGGCATGCTCTGTGAGGCGTCTTCACCAATACAGAGGAGCTGAGCAAATTCTCTGGATGCCAGGAAATTGAGCAGTTTCCAGGAGCACCAATATTGCCACTTCCTCCCCCACTGGATAATTCTCCAGGATTTACACAAGAAACCTGAAATTCTCAGCCTGACCGTGAGGCTCACCACACCATGACATACCTGGGGTTGTGTAGCAGTGGATCTCAGAAGCCTATACAGTTTGTGGAGCCTCTTTAAGAAAAAGAATATAAGATACCTAGGGCCTTTCCCAGGGTCATTGAAGGGGTCTGCGGCAATGAGGGGGACTGAAGCTCAAGCTTTATGTCTTGAAAACACCCACTTTTGCCCACACTTACCTTTCTAGGTCTTTCTCTTGACCTTGACATGAATTCCTCCATTCCAGCCAACATTTCTACTCAGTGAGCATCTCCCATATCCTGTCTGGCATTCTTACTTATGTTTCCATGAGATAAGCCTGTATGTAAAATGATCAGTAACTCTTTGAGATGCTTCATTAACAACAATAATTTTTAGAGTGACTATTTCATTGGATGCCTTCTCTGTCAACATTGTGCTAAATACTTACATCTTGTAAGATAGGGATATATTAAATAGTATTACATTCACATTGTGTGTTAATACCTTAGCAATGTTAAATGGCTTGTCACTGGCCCCACAACAAGCAAGTAGCAAAAAAAAAAAAAAAAAAATGTAATTTTAAAAATTGCATTTTCCAACTTCAAAGTCAATGCTCTTTTATCTACACCAAACTGCCTCTGTTCCTTTCTGTATTCCCCATAATGGCCCCCTCAAAGCACAGTGCCAGACATATGGTATTGTTCTCCAAATCACTGATACCTGGATGAGAATGTCTCAGAGGAAACAGAGCCAAATGGTTGTAATTTGGTATTAGAAAAATACTAGACCTCCTAAATGTTTACTATTTAATGGTTATTAATTGGCTGTTTTATCAGGCATCCTATTTCTGCTTTTCACATGCACTGGCCCAGCCTGTGTGTATCAGTTGACAATACTACAGTGATGCTGTGTGTGTGGGGGGGGGGGGTCTGAAACTCAATGACATTCAATTATAAGCATTTTTCTTGCTTCTGCATCTGTAGGTCAGCAGGGGCTCAGCTGATGTAGGGTGACCTGGGCTTGCCTTGGCTTCTAACCTGCTCCACATGTCTTTCATCCTCTTTGGGCCAGTGGTTTTCCAGCATAAATTCATCCCAGGACAAAGGTGCACAAGAGGGCAAAACCAACCATCTAAGCATATTCAAGTCTTTGCTCATGCTATGTTTTCTAGCATGTTGGCCAAAGAAAGTCAACATGCCAAGCTCAAAGTCCGGGGCAGGGAAGGACACCCAGCCCACAATGAGACCACAGCAAGGGAGAGACATGTTGCAGGGGGTGTAGGGCTGAGACTACTGATCCGTATACCACAGTGTATAGTCAAAGAGAAAAATGCCTGCAACTCATTTCAGAACTCTCAGTATAGGTTTCCAGTCCATTCAAAAATATCATTCTTTTCAAAATTCTCCAACCATTTTAATTTCACATACAAATAAATATACCCTATGTAACAGTTTCAGAGAAGAGGGGGAAACAAGGCAAGCACTGAAAAGTCAAAAATCCTGGGTCACCCAACTTCCAAGAAAAGCAGACCAAGTTGAAATCTACTCTTGGAGACTATAAAGGCAAATCCTTGGGAAGGAAGCCCAAGCTCATTCCCAACTGTCCTGGTCTTATCTTGAGGAGCAAGCACTACCAATTCTCCACCAGAAAAGATTGGTAAGGAACTTTTCAAGACATTTGATGTCAAGAAGTGAGACAGTTTGCATTCTTTCCCTAGACCATACTCTGATTAAAAGTATGGTGTCCTACCTATATTTGAGCTAGCAATCTGTCTATTAAATTGGACTAATTCTAGCCTGGGGGGATGTCAGGTAGACAGAGGAAAGCAACTGGAATGCATTCACAATAAAACAAAGGAACAAAAGGTGGAAAGGCACATTGGAATTCTTGAGGAAGAACCCCATACTTAAGTTGTCAGGAAATGCATTCTTCTTTTAAAACTGTTTTGTCATTGTCACTGGAAATTAATGTCAATAATCACTTTTTAAAATATCTTTCAAGAAATACATGTAGTAACTATGCATTTTTCCAAAGTCCAGAAATAGATGCACCAAAATAGTAAGGGGATTATTTTTGTATAATGAAATTATAAGCAGTTTTTTATTTCTCCTTTATTTTCCTTTACCTTCTGTTTCTCCTCTATTGACCTCATGTTAATTATATAATAAAAAGGTGAGGGAAAAAAATAAAATAAAATAAAATAAAAAAATAATAAATAAAAAGGTGAGGGGGAGGTTAAGAGAGGAAAAGGAACAAACTTAATTTTTTTTTTCCAGAAATGGACAGTCATGGAGCAAAGGTGTTTATAATGTATCCCAAAGCATAGTCTTCAGACACTGGTTCCCCATGCTATTCATAGTTGTGTGTTAGTGGTGATGGCTTCTGAGATAAATAAATCTGGGGAGAGTTGTCTTAGAAAAAATTAAAACTTAAAAAAAAGAAATGAAAAACCTGCAAGAGTGAATAGTGAAGAGTAAGCAACATTCCCAACCATACTACGCAAATGATTCCTCCTTCACAAAGTAGCTCTCCAGAGCAGCACCCCTTTAGAACTGTTATATGAGGCTAACATTGCCGGAGTATCCATTCTGGCTTAAAGAATGACAAGTCAGTTAGGCAAGGCAAGTAGACTGGATGGTAGCCAGGACACCTGTGCAGGTCTGTATTGCCCTCCCTTGCACTTTGTGGACCCTCTCTCTCAGACCATCCCCCTCCATCCTGTACACACTCCCCTCTGCCCTCACAGAGCTTCAGTGTCAGAACCAACCTGGCAGCCTGTCCATGTGCAAACTCCTCAGCTAGGCTAGATGCTGCTCTTGTGTATTCTTGTAGCGACCTGGGCTGCCCCTTTACATAATATAGATCATTCATTTTTCAAGCCATTATTCATTCAACATGGAGTGCCTTAACACGAGCAAGACACTGTGCTAGGAACTACGGACACAAAAGAAAAGCACTCTCTTCACCTTCTTGGAGTTTAAATTCTATTCAGGAAATTTAATAGGGCAATAAAAGAATCAATAAGAATAGTCATGAGTTGGTAGTTGTTAAAACTGGGTGGTGAATAAATGGAGTTATTTTTACCATTCTCTCAACTTCTTCAAATGTTTAGAATTTTCCATTAAAAAAGGGGTTTTTTTTTTTAAATAAATACAGGAATCACAAAAATGCAAAATTATATCTATGGCAAGTGTCCCAAAGAAGGCGTAGATGGTGCAATAAGAGCACATAATGGGGAGATCACTATAGGTAAGGGAGGTTTTCCCAGATGAAGCAAAGAGTGAGCTGATTTCAAAAGAAGGAACAGTCACTGAGAAGCCGAAAGACAGAGGGAGGAACTTGCAGCAGAGCAGAACAGCAAGAGTGGAGGGCTTGTTGTGGAGGGAGGACCACACACAGGGGCTGAAGGAAGCCAAAGTGACTGGAGCCCTGGGGAGGAGAGAGAAGACACTGGGAGAGGTGCCAGAGAAGTAGGGGCCAGACCAGGTCTCCTCCTCCACTAGCTGGGGACCACCAAAAGGAGCGCTAGGTCCCTTTGGTTCATCTGTAGCCTTGAATAGTCTCTACAGTGTCTGCAGAGCAAATGCACAAATGAATAAGTAAAGACTGAATGAACAGACCATGGTTAGACAGAGGGGAGCCAGTGCCAGGTGCAGCTAGGTGGTCAATGTCCTCAGATGTTCTGTCCTAAGCAACCCCATTCCCTGTCTATCCATTTCCACCTCTGAGACTAGCAGTGGTTGACATCAGAAAGCCAGTATTCCCCACCTCTGATGTTTCCCTCCATATGAAAGCACCTCCACCCAGAGCTGTCATAGGGCATCCTTGACCCTTGGCCTCTCTGCATTCCCTCACTGAACAGCCACTTCCTCTTCTTCTGCTTGCAGGACAGCTGCCCACAGAGCATGCTTTCTGCCCTGCTCCTCCATGCCCTTGGATTGACATGAGGCCTGTCCCCAGGGAAGGCAGTCTGCCCACTGCTGGTGCTTTATATTAATTAGCCCCATTGCCCATAGATATAAACCACATTCTCTGAAAAATCAATAATAAAGCGATAGTTTAGCCCTGATCACTTCCTTCTTTGTCTTAGATCTCTGATGGTTCTGAATTGAGATGGAATTGAGGAGTTCCGTTTATGGAGCCCTCCCAGAGACCTTTACATCGACACTTCCACTATCCCTCCAAGGGAACATCACCCTCTGGGGCTCCCAGCATTGGCTTGGCCACCTGTCTTAAGACCTCAAGGCCACAGCCCTACTTCCCTCAAGCTTCCACTTAGACTTCCTATCTCTGGCGCTCCTAGGTGGCTCAGGTGGTTATGTGTTTGCCTTCCTCAGGTCATGATCCCAGGGTCCGTTGGGCTCCCTCTCCCTCTGCTCCTCTCCCTGTGTGTGCTTGCTCTCTCTCTCTCTGTCTCTCTCTCTCTCTCTCTCTCTCTCTCTCTATATATATATATATATATATATATATATATATATATATATAATCTGTCAAATAAATAAATAAAATCTTTAAAAAAATTTTTTTTAAAAAGCCTTCCTATCTCTGCTTTTGGTCCTTGCTGGAAGAACTGACTCTCATTCTGTCATTCATTTATTTACTAAGTAAGGTGGAGAAGGTTCCTCCTTCCATGGGGCCTGCCATCTAGGGAGAATCAACCACAAGAAAGAAGCATACGTAAAAAACAAGATAATTTCAAAGACTAATAACTACCCTAAAAATAATATAAGGCAGAGTGCCTGAGTGGCTTAGTTAAGCATCCTACTCTTGATCTCAGCTTATGTCTTGATCTCAGGGTCTGAGTTCAAGCTCCACATTGGGCTCCACACTGGATGTGGAGTCTACTTTAAAAAAAAAAAAAAATATATAAATATATATATATATATATATATATATGGCAATGTGATGGAGAGTATCTGTGGGCAACTTCAGACTAAGTACCAGGAAGTGGTATTTAAATGGAAACTTGAATGAGAAGAAAGTAGCCATGCAAACATCTAGAGAAGGAGAATTCTGGGCAGAGGGAACCATATTTGCAAAGGGCCTGAGGTGGGAATGAGCTTGATGTGTTTGAGAAAGAGAAATAGAGATTCTATGGCTGAAGCACAATGAAAAGAGGGGAGCATGATGGGATTAGAAATTAGGTTCAGGGCCAAGCCGCACGGGGTCCCCTGTGAGGCTGTGGTGAGGAATTGGGAGTTTGGGTCACAATGCAATGAGAAGCTATTGGGTGCTTTCTTGACTGGGAACTCCGGGAACTTTGGTGTTCTTGACCCTAGACTATACTCTCTCTAGCTTGAACCCTCTTTTGGAATATATCATGAAGAACCCTGAGTCTTTCCCATGGTGTTCACTATTCTCGTAATGGATGGTCACTCTTGTCAAGTAGAAAATGAAATCATAAATCATTAAGAATTCAAGTTCTACCCTTTCAGTCATATCCATGGTTGCTTGTTGGGTTTTTCTTTGTTTGTTTTTGTTTTGATTTTTAAGAATTACAGTAAAGGGTCAATGCGTAATGCAAACAAGTGAGTCAGAGACAGTAGAGTATCAGGCAGTTCTGAAGAAAAATCTTTGGGACACCTTCAGGTCTCCAGACTGGGCAACCCCCTACTCTGTGTATGCATCTTTCTAGTCAGGGGCAAACTCTGAAAAAAATAAAATAATATACAGCAAGAATGGGCAGGAAAAACAAAAGGGAGTGCCAATTATTTCAGTTAAAAAGAACAAAGAAACTGGAAGTGCATCCTCCAGAGAGACATATTACAACACTGATGGGGAAACCCCCTCCTTAATCAACGAAGCACTCTGAAAAACAGACCTGAGCAGAGAGGAGGGGAAAAACATAGATAGTTTCTAAGTTCCCTTGTGGAGTTTATTGTTCAGAGCAGATATTATTGGGGAATGTAGATGGTGTGGGTGGGGGAGCAGGAGAGAATCTCATGTTGGGATTGTACCACCCAAACTGAAAACTCCACTTTTCTCACTCTGCTCTGTCAAGAACCAGTTCCAGGCACTAAAAGAAAGAGGCATCCACTGGAAGCCCCTAACCCTTAAAGCAGCTCCAAATTGGCTTTGCACTCGATAAACTTGATTGGCTATAGAGTCTTCAGGGTCACCTGTCACTTCCTGTAGATGAGGATGAGGCTTTTGTCTCTAGTAAGCAAGTCTCCCAACCAGAAGAAAGCTTCAGGGCTCATAGTCTCCTTCTATCATAGGCAAAGTGGAACTTCCCTGATCTTAACAAGTCCTGAGATCACAGGGATCTCTAATTTGTACATCTTCAGAGAACCTCAGTGAGGTGACCCCCTACTCCCCTAAGCTGCAAACTTTCTAGATTCACTTACTTCCCAAATAGTTACTGTGCAGCTGGAGGCAAAAGGTTTCAGAATTATCTAGAGCACTTCTTCCTTTGATCTGTGTGCCATGCTATCAGGAGCAGAAATCAAAAAGAAGCATTCTGCTTTGCTATGCAGCCAAATGAGGAACCTCTAAATCCCCTGGAAGGTCCCCCTTGCTTGAAGTGCCAGCAGGGCAGCTTGGCAGGGAGCCCAGCTGAGGAGGCTGTTAGCCTCTTCTTCTTGCCATCAAGATCTCTATCTACAAATTGCCTTATGAGACCTGCCAGACAGAGATGGTGAGAGAGAGCTGTTGGGGAGACCTGGATAGGCCAGGTACCAGTGCAATCAAAAGTGAACAAAGCTATTACGAAAAGCAAGGGAGGTATGCAGGAAAGCCAGAATGTCCCACACTTGTTTGAGTTTAGTTCCTGTCTGGACTTGAGGCAAGACGGATGGGGTTTCTGAAAATGCCCCTTCCCTTTCCCTCTTTCCAGGTTCAATTCATTTCGATCCAGCAAACTTCTGCTAAGTGTCTGGAATGCACCAACCTGACTCTGAAGGTAAACAGATGTCTATGGCAGTGTTCCCCCCAAGGTGGAAAAATGGGCTAGCTAGAGCAGGGCTCAGCAACCTACAGCCCCCAGGTCAAATGTGACCCACTGCCTGGTTTTGTATAGCCTACAAGCTAAGAATGGTTCTCACTTTTACACCTGTTTTTTTTTTTAATCAAAAAAGGAATTATACAAAAAAAAAGGAATTATACGTTGTGGCATATGAAAATAATATGAAATTCAAATTTCAACGTCCATAGATGAAGTGTTATTGGAACACAGCCATACTTGTTCATTTACCTACTGTCCATGGCTGCTTTTGCCTTACAGAGACAGAACCAACTAGTTGCACCAAAGACCATCTGACCAGCAAAACCTAAAACATTTACTCTCTGGACCTTGACAGAAATAATTTGCCAACCCCTGGACTAGAGTTATGTCCCCAGCAACTTTTGCACAAAAGGTCCATTTCCAAAGTCAAGGAAAATCTCATGCTGTCTAAGTATTTTCACATATTCTATTATTTCTAACAAATGATGTAATACCTGGTTTCACTGCCAGTCTGCTATGTTTATGTTGAGTTTTTTAATATTCTGGTGGGGCTGAGGTGAGGGACTCAGCCTCCCCTGGTGTAGAAGAGAGATGGGAGTGAGTTCAAGGTGAAGAGGCAAGTACTGGTGGTGGTGGAGCATCCAGGGCCACATGCAGAGACCGCATGGGTTCAAATCCAAGCCCACAAGTAACGAAAGTACGACGTTGGGGAAGTTGCTTCACTCTGCTCTGCCTCAGTATCATCAACTGTAAATTGGGCATAATAAAAATATTTACTTCACAGGATTTTCCCAAAGATTGGTTACTTAAAAGACTTAAAGTACTTAGTAGAGGGCCCATTATTATTAGCGCTAGCTAGCATTACTAGTGAGAAATGTCACAACTCCTTCATTTTGTAAAGCTGCGATACTTGCACATTATCATTTAGTGATTAGTGATGCTGGCTAATGTTTACATTGCTCTTCTAATGAAGGCAGTTTGCTTGTTTGTTTTAAAACAATCTTTGGCAACAGGTAAAAGGGAATTTAACTAGTTATAAAATTAAGACAAAAATCTCTCTAGAGAAAAACCATCAAAAAGACATGACATAAGTTTTTTCCTACAGTTTAGATACAGACAGGGGCTAGCAGACAGCCAAGCCCAGCAAGATAAGCAGGATGTGTTTTTCTGTTGAACATTAAAAGAACTTTCTTGTGGCATCAAAACATAGAGCATAGGGTTAAAAAAGTTAAAGACGCGTCAACCCTGATAGACACCCACAACAGAATAGAAAAGCTAGTTAGTGGCTGTTAAAAATAAATCTGGGCACTCCTAGTCAGTGAGCATTTTATTCAGAACTGTTTGGTAAATGTGAAATTAAATACCAAGTCTCTTGGTGCATTATATGATTTTGAACATTGATCTAATTTGCACAAGTAGATACTGGAGAGTTATTTAAATGGGAGATAAGAGTCTAAAAAAGAATTACATTCTTGTAGAAAGAGCACTGAGGAGCCAATTCCACGTTTCTAACTTCTCTTCACCTGCCGGAAGCTCTTGAAGCCTGTATACCCATGGGCAAGCACCAGCACTCTTTGAGATGGCAGTTCCCCTAAACTCACGGCAAGGGCTAGGAAGAGGAAACCATCATCCTCCGCAAGGCTTGCTGTGTAGCCCCCATCCTTCTGAGTGACGGTCAATATCACAGTGTGACAAAGAGGGTGGTGACTGTGTCACAAAGAGCAGCCCTTCCACCAGCGGCTGTGTGACCTTCAACCAGCCATTCCCCTCTCTGGCCTCTGCTTTCTCATCAGACAGAGGAAGGGAGCCGACCCGTTGAACTTTAGGTTTCCTCTGAATTATTTAATAGAAGCCATGACCTTTAAGCTGCAAACTGGCAACATGACTCTTGTCATCTCCGCTACTGTATTTGGTCAACTCTTGAGGGTGGGTAGCCGGGGCAGGTGCAGGCAAAAGGAATGAGTAAAATGACAAAGGCAATTGACAGATATTCTAAAAACTTTATTTTCTCTTTCTCTGAAAGAAACTCATAAGAAACCAAGAGGATTGGCTTCAGTTTGAACTTTCTGCCTTCTATTAAACATCTGTCATGGGCTGAGTGGAGTGTGACATGGTCCCCAGTGGATGAACTGCTCAAAACTCTGTTCATGGCAGCCTTCTGTATTAATTAATTGCACAATGGCCAAGATTACTTGGGTAATCCATGGAGATCCCTTTAATGATATCATCTATGGCATTTATGATTTTGGAGGGACCACAAGTTGGTATGTCCCATTTTTTCCCCACCCTCCTCTCTTCCTACTGTCTACCTGCCTATGTATCTGCTGCTTTCCTTTGCCTTTACAGAGGTCAGACTATTTCTTACATGTTAGGATATGACCTGCAGGGGACTCTGGGATGACAGAGGCCACTAGCTGCAGTCCCATCGCTTAAACAGGACAATCGTAAAGAAAAGCCTGGGAGGAAGAATTTGCTGCTATCCTGTTGGAGTTTCACTTCTCAGACCTGGGGAATCCATCACACCCCTATTTTTAAAGAAAAGAAAAAAATAATAAATATCCTCAAAGAGAGACCTACCCTGGGAAGAGGGCTACCCCCTCCCAAATGGTGTATCAGGGCAACTATTAGGCAGGGTGGGAGTAATCAGAAGGCAAATCAGACTTGAAAGGTAAATTACTGTTTCGTAAAAAAAAAAAAAAATGAACCCATGCAGTGGTACCTGCATCCCTCAGGGAAAAGTATTGCCTGCAGAAAAGTGAAGATTAGCAGCTCCATAGGGGACCTTTTTGAAGTATTGGAGCAGAAGTTTTGAAGTACTGGACTTCCCATCCTTGAAAACACCTTTAAACCCATGAAGACAGGATTTTTTTTTTCTTTTTTATCTTTGCGTTGGTTGATATTACCAAAGTACTCGGAACAGTTCCTGCTACAAAGTAGAGAGTCTGTCCATTTCTTGACTATGATGAGTGCTGCTAAAACCCAGGAAACTGTCTCTTTGCATTTACCTGAGGCTTGCTGAAACCACACGGTGTGTGGAAGAGAAACAGGTACCAACAGGTGCTAGCAGAGACTGCTCCTTCTTGTGTACCGGTACCCTGAGTGGGTACCTGAGGTCAGTTCTTCAGGAAACACTCTGAGCTGGAGGTTTACAGAAAGTTTGCCAGGCAGTGTTGGGGGGGGGGGTGAGTAAAGAAAGTAGTACAGTCCCAACAGCCTCAGATGGCCCAATGTGGGGTTCTGGAGATAAGATTAGTTCTAGGAGTTGTCCTGCCCTGAGGAAAAGGGGAGCAGGTCTTTATATACCTTTACATACATGCCTGTCACTGGATGTGGGCTTCACTGGATGTGGAGCACATGACCTTGGGTAAGGTAGCTTCAGCAAAGGGCAATTCCTAGAGATGAACCAACCACCTACACTTCCAGCAGCTGAGAGAATGAGTCTTCACCCTAGGGTGGATTCTGGGCAGTAAATCACAGCACTCAGCACAGTAGGCTTTCCCTGGAAGTTTGCAGGAAGGGAAATTTTCATTATCTGAGTACCACACACTGATAGGGTGGCTGACTCACCTGGGGTTCCGTGGTAGCAGGACACAGATTTCAATTCTGGCTCCCTTAATCTGCTGATGGGAAAAGAGGGAGACCACAAATAGATAGGAAGCTGCAGCACTAGGCATGGACCCAGAGAGGACTAGAGTTAGCATCACTACAGCTTCTGGACACCTCTCCTGACCATTGCCCTGACCAATGTACTCCAGTCTTTTGTTGCTGTTGGTGTTCCTCCTTTCAGCTCTCTGCTCAAGATCTTAAGTATTTGGAAAGGGGATCAGATTGGTGTAGTTTAATTCATGTACCACCCCTTGGCATGGAAGGAATGGTCCCACCAAAATTGCACACAGTGGGGGTGGGGTGCCCGGAGGAAGAGGAAATATATGTTGAGACATACATACATTCACATGCATACACACATACACAAAACAGTGGGAAATAAGTAGCTAGGTGGAGGCTTTCTTTTCCCCACCGAGTCAAAAAGGTGTGAACAATGGACTGAGACCTCACACTGGTGCAAAGGGGATAGTAAACACCTTGGCAAGAGTCAGATCACACCTCCAGGTCACCAAAGCAACAGCATTATAAAATTAGCATGACGAAGGGTGCCTCCGTGGCTCAGGCGGTTAAGCATCGACTCTTGATTTTGGCTCAGGTCATGATCTCAGGATCTTGAGATCAAGCCCCCCATTAGTCTCTGCACCATGCATGGAATTTGCTTGCTCTCTCTCCCTCTCTCTCTGCCCATCCCTTACTTGTGGTGGCTTGCACAAGCACACACACACTCTCTCTCTAAATAAATAAAATGAAAGAAACATGATGAAGCTCTAATAATCTAAAAAAGTTTTCATCCTTAAAGGAGAAGGAAGACGAAAAGGAGGAGGAGGAGGAGGAAAAGAAAAAGCAATGTCTTCTAGCTGGGAAGTTTCACATCACAGTTTTCTAGAGAACAAAATACTGACATCCTTCTTCAAGATAATGAACAAATAAAAATCAGACCCTCCCTGCAATTTTTTATTTTTTTGCTGCACTTTCCCTTTCCCCTTTTTTTTTTTAAGATTTTTATTTATTATTCATGAGAGACACAGAGAGAGACAGGCAGAGACAGACAGAGGGAGAAGCAGGGAGCCCGACGTGGGACTCGATCCCAGGACCCCAGGATCACACCCTGGGCCGAAGGTGGCACTAAACCGCTGAGCCACCTGGGAGTCCCTCCCTTTGCCTTTTGAGTTGAGTGATCCCACAGAGGTTAAGACTAAGAGAATGACAAAGGAATGGAGTTTCTCTTCATTACTCCAAGGGGCCGTTGCCTGTGGGCCAAGGCTCACATAGTGTAGTGTTCAGACACTGCGTGGGTGCTGGAAATTATATTTCATGCAGCTATTTCTCCAGGATGCAAAGAGATCTCATCATTGAGCCTAGCACAGTGTCAGATGGAACAGGAGCTCAACATGTGTTGGGAGTTATATAGGGAAGGGAGGAAAGGGGCCAGGAAGCTTGTCCTTGACCCACCAGCATTTAGAGGATCCCACATCTTACTCAGACAGGATCTTCCCTGACCAGCAATTGTGTAGAGACATCTAGAAACAGATTTGAGGGAAGGAAAGCAGGGATTATTGAGGAATCTCCCTCTGATTATCAGAAGAGTGTAAGTTTTAGTAAAGCGTAAGGTAGAGGACATTCTGAGAGTCTTGCACTATCGATGATTTATTCAAAGAACTAATTACTAAAGGGCTAACCTGAGGGGAAGGCATGGAGTAATGAGAATATATAAGCCACTTCTAATCTAATAATTTTATGCTACAGATGAAGACACGAAGGTCTAGAAAAATAACGTGAACCTCCACTTCTGGCCAAAATGGAGCAGCACAGGCCATATTTACCATTCCACTTAGAGCAGACAAAACAATCCTCCAGGATCAACATCTGCCTCTCTCCTCTGAAGACCAACTCAGGACTGAAAACAGGGCTAGGACTAGCATGAAGGAAGTAAGACATACCTGCACAAATGCCTCCTTAAATTTTGCACCCTTGACCTCTGCTTGTCTGAGGGGATGATTACGTATGGTTGAGGTAAAGCTCCAGGTAAAGAGGCAGAGATCTTAACTGGGTGCTCTGAGCTTCACTGCTCATCTGGTTCGGGTTTGGACTTTAATAGCATTTACATTCATACCAGCCCCCCTGCTTCTTCCACCTGAGCCTCCCCCACTGAGAGTGCCTCCCCACCTCCCCATCCCCAGTGTGGCTGCTGCCTGGAGCCACATCCTGGTTGGGGTCACCTCCCCCAGTGCTGTCCTGCCAGAAGCTCCCTTCCCTGTCTTCCTGGAGCATTGGCCACCTGACCATCCCTAGCATCCATCCCTGCTTCCTTTCCCCGGCACAGACATTGTACTCATGGCTCCTGTCACTCACTTTCTGCAGTAAGTAGTCCAAGTATAGAGAAATTTCCAGCAGAGTGGACTGGACTGGCCCTTTCTCTTTTGTGCAGATGATAATTTGGGGTGACAGGTGGAGTTTGGGAAAGGTGTGGTGGAGGGAGTATGCTAAAAGGCAGGATAGATGCCACTGTAGTTAGACATCTGTTTTCTAGCTATCGCGGGACAGTGGGACTGCCCCTCTCTCCAGAAGTCAAAACAAAACTTAGAAAACCCAGTGCAAATAGCCTTTCTGTCCCGTACTTCCCAAGCCCCCACCCCCACCCCACTTCCCTTGCTTTGCTTGTAGCTCAAGTCCTCTGCAGATACCAGTTTCTAGCCAGCACCCTGGGTCACCCTCTGCCCAGATGGAGGGAGGACAGATGCCTTTCCCTTATCACAACCAAGGACGTGACTTACCATAACAGAATCTTGGGTTAGGAAGGCCCCCTCAAGGGTCATTTCATGAATTCCCCTGCCTCCAGCTAAGTTTTATTGTACTCCTCTACAGATAGCCCCTTGGCTGTCTGCCCTGAAGTGGCCCCTGCTTATTCATACTTCTGTTCCAGTGATGAGCAACTCCACGAGTATGTGACAGACAGTGACCACCTTTTGGAGATCTGGATTAGATGTTATATGCTCTAATGCAAGATCAGTTTCTCTTGTCTTATTTCTTGTAGAGACAGAATAGAAAAGGCTGGAGGAGGACCAGAGGAAGGAGTAGAAGTGAAAACCAAAACAGTTGAGTCCAAGGCTAAGGCCACTAGGCTCCATCTAAACCCTTACTACTCAAAGAGTTGTCCACAGACCAGTAGTATCATCAGCTTCTGCGGAGAGCTCAGGAGAAAAGCAGAGTCTCTGGCCCCACCTCAGACCTAATGAATCTGCTTCTGCATTTTAATCAGGATCTCCACGTGATTCATCTGTACATTAAAATTTGAGATGCACCGGGCTAGGGCTTGTTCTCCATTACTCACTGCCAGCTTTGGGACAGGAACCTCAACCGAGAGCAAGATCGTGTGTGTCCAAGTGTCTGAATCTCTTCCTACACCACACACACTTCCCTGAGCTGGTCCCAGCGATCCAACCCCAGTCCTGTGACTTTGAAGGTAGGTAGAAATGTTCCAGGTGGATTGATCCATCTGTCTTTGCTCACACGGGAGAAACACCTCTCCCCCGCCTCACCCCCACCCCCGTACCCATGGCCTTGCCAGCTACGCCTCTAACATCACCCCACTTTGGAGCTGTCTTTGCATTTAGTACAGGGAACTCCATTTTGTTGGGGGGTGATTTTTTCCCTTTAAGCGTGTGTGATTCATTTGAATTGCTTTTTTTTGTTTTTTTAACAAGGGGTTGTTATTGTGTCTCTGAATGACACCCTTGTGGCCCCTGTAACCCCAGCTCCCTTTGATGCAAGGCCTCTGTTTTATAAGCATCAGGGCTCTGCCACCCGGACCTGGTGAGGCATATTTAAAGCTGTTTAAATTGACAGACCAGGCAAACAGGATTAACTCTGTGGGCCCAGAAGGGGAGGTGGGGGGCTGGGGGTGAGCTACAGAATGGTTTACATGGATGAGCAAAAGGACAGCCGGCTGGGCTGGGAAGGGGCCTATCACGGGAGCCAGCCAAGAATTCTCTATCTGGGAGGTAGGCAGAGAGCTTGCAATCTGCTGGTGATTGGATTAGGCATGGTGTGAAATTCGGAGCAGGGCTGCGCCGCTGGGGCTGGGGCCCAGGCTGCTGTGGGGCCAGGCTGCTGAGGCCCCGCTGAGGAGACCGTGTGGGGAGGCCCGTCCCTGCCCCAGCAGGCCTTGGAGACAGCCTCAATGTCACAGCCCTGGAGGCTCCCCCACTACCACGCCCCGTTGTCCCCACCCCACTGCATCTTCGCTTTCCGAGCATTCTCAGGGAAGGCAGAGCCTGCCTGGCCCCTATTCACAGGGCTCCTGTCCCCATGGCCTAGAGTGAGGATCCTGGCCTTTCAAGTCTCTGAGTCCCCAAAAGCTGTCTCCTGAGATCTTTCTTCGCCTTTTCTTTGTCACTTTCTGTGCTCTTCCTCTTTTTTCTTGTTCCCTCTTGCACAGTCTGGTTCATTCAGCAGGATTCCACTCCATCTGGATTTGTTCAAGAGCCCAATTCAACTTGTGTTTTCCTCTTTTTCAAGGATTGGGATGTTCTGATTCACATCTTTGAGGATTTTGAACCTTCTTCCTGAAGCCTAATCAGGCCACTGGGGCTGTGGGGAGTGGGTAGGTGGGTGGGATTTATCATCGCTCAAAGTTGACAAGGTTTAAGTCTTTCTGGAAAAGTCAATGACACCAGGTGCAAGTCTAAAAAGGGGGGAAAATGTTGAGAGTAAGAAGTTGTAGGGAAGAAAATGGATTTTATGGGCATTCCTAAACCCACCCCTAGTGACAGGGGCTCTTTTCGTCAGGAGACTGGTGGTGAGGCAAACCGATGGCCAGAGTGTGGACACCTGGATCCTGGGCAGAGGCCTGAAGCCCGTCATGCCCCTACCAACCTCTGACTCTTGTCACAGGAAACAAACAAACCTCCCAGCCGTCATGCCCACTCCCAGAAGTCTTTCATTTCTGACTCTGGCAAAGTACAATTTTGGTCAAGCTACTATTCTTCTCCACGTCAGATTCACTGCGTGGGAAGCAGGGAGGTTAGCGATCACATTCCCTCATCTGCTTTGAAAAGCTACCGATCTTTCGATGCGTGAGAGACCTCCAAAGTTCATCTGGTTATATGGCCATAGCATCTTGTGGCTGGAAAGGATCATAGGAAAAAAACTCCATGACTTTACAGATGATGAAACCAAGAGCCCGGGGGCCAAGCATCACTCCAAAGTGCCCATGATCTCACCAATTAAATGACCAGCTCTCTTAGCAGTTGAGGAAAGCTTGAAATAGAACAAAATCTCCTGTGCACTATGTAGTGTTCTTTTCTCTTCTGCCCGCTGGCTCCAAGAACACCTGAGCACAGTTTCGGATTAACCTCAAATGGCACGCTATCCCTGTGACACCCAGGAAAGTACCTGCTGGGAGTGCATCCTTCTCTCCCATGCTCTTCTGTCCTCTCTTGTTGAGTGCAAACCTAGATGGGGGAGAGCATGTCCAGTCAAAGATTTGCCAGACTTTATCTCGGGGCAGGGGACCATGAGTGCCTCTTTGATGCCTTCCAGAGTAGATAGCCTGTATCAGTTAATAGATTTTCTTGCATATGCCAATCCAGATCTATCTGTGTCATCTAGGTGCTGTGTTAACAAGAATTCCAAATCCAGGGAAGCCCAGGTGGCTCAGCGGTTTAGTGCCAACTTCGGCCCAGGGTGTGATCCTGGAGACCCAGGATCGAGTCCCACGTCAGGCTCCCTGCATGGAGCCTGCTTCTCTCTCTGCCTCTCTCTCTCTCTCTCTCTCTCTCTCTCTCTCTCTGTGTGTGTGTGTGTGTGTGTGTCTCTCATAAATAAATAAAATATTTTTAAAAAAAAAAGAATTCCAAATCCATATCTGGGTTCACAAGGGAAGAATGTTGGCATTGATTGAAGGGTCTGCCATGGAGAAGGGAGAATGGCCACACTTAAACTGTAACCTCTGAACTTGGCACTGGGAGAGGCAAGCTGGTGTGCCCCTGGAAGGGTACATGTCCCCAAGCCTGCACAGGTTCCACCCATATTTCCTTCTAAGGAGCTTCCTTTCCACTCTTGCTATAGCCTGTGGCATGGAGACTTGGGATTTCTCCAGCCTGTGCGAGGCCATGGAGAGGAGTAGTTTTCTGGTGGTGAGGAAAGGCTTTTGAACCCCTCAACCCCCAATATGCAAATAAAAACCAATAATTGAGATACTGACAGCCCATGGGTCTTATTCAAAATATTCCCAAATTCTGTGGCATCTTCTGCCCACAGTCCTCTCAGTTTACTGTTTATGGTAGCAAGCCTCTAAAGTTGGCCCTCCCCATAATCCTTCCCCTCTCTGTACTTGCATGAGTTCCTCTAAACGAGAGCAGAGTCTCTTTCCCCTTGCCTTGATCTGGGCTGGCCTGTGACTTGCTTTGACCCATAGATTTTGGCACAGGGAAGATTTTGGGACTTCCAAGCCTGGGGCTTCAGAGGCCTAGTAGCTTCTACTTCCTCTCTGTTTTGAAGCCAGCAGGGATGTGAGAAACCCAGCTAGCCTCAGCCCACATGCTACAAGGAGGCTTAAAGCAGCCACACTGAGAGTTCACGTGGAGGAGCACCAAGTCACCATGTCACGTGACTGACATCTTCATAGATTTTTCAGTCCAGCCCAGCTGTGCACAGAATGCAATTGAGTGAATGACCCGAGAGGACACCTCATTCTCAGAAGAACTGCTCCACTAAGTGCTGCCCTGATTCCTGAAACTCTGAATTGAGAAAAATAACAAATTGTTATTTAAGCCACAAGGTAATGGGATGGTATGTTACACCGCCATGGACAAATTGAAATTTGTCTTTGGGGATCATGGTTATGGGGCAATAGTAATGAAAGGCATCACTTCTTTGGTCATCTTGTTTCATGCTTGTCTGGGTGGACAGGCTGGAGACTGAGTACAAGGTGTAAGCTGAGTCCACCAGTGGTCATAACTTGTTTTCAGTGTCAGTCTATGACCTGATTGCTACAAAGCACGTACAAAACACCTTGGTCCTTGCGGGGAATCTCCCAGTGGTCTTGACATGAGCAGAGAGGATCACAATAGTCTTCGAATGTTATGGTACAGCTTTGGAAAGGACAAACATATCTATTACACTTTTCTTTTTAAGCTTGTTGGCTGATGTTGTTTCATTCAATCCTCATTTCTTTCGTTCCTTCACTACTTGGGCTGGTGTGACTATGCAAGGACCACACAGTTTGGATCATCTTCATCCATTTCCCCAGTAAATCCCATCATTTCTCGCAGGATTTCTGAAGTGAACACTCTCTCACCATGCCAGTTGCCAGAGTCTGAGCAGATCTCGTCCTAAGATGCAGTGTTGTGCACATGGCCACAGAGAGCTCAGCCCTGCATTCTGCAACCCTCGGAGCATTGACAGAGCTCCGCGTGAGCAGCTGATGTTCAGGAGTGAGTCCCCAGGAATGGCCAGGGTACGTATCGGGCAGGAAACCGTCCAATGGTTCAGTAACACTATTTTAAATAGCATCAAATAGTGGCTGAGACTGGAGAGAAAAAGAGCAAAAATATTTCACTCACATAACCTCAAGAGCACTTATCCTAAATATCCAGTATCCATCAATAGGAGACTGGCTATAGAAACCACAATATTATCACATAGTGGAATATTAACATCAATAAAAAAGAATGAGGAAGTTTTCAGAGTATACAGATATGGAAAGTTATGCAATAAATCGTTATGTGGAAAAAGTTCAAAATGTGTACATAGTGTCCTTCCTCTTTGTCTAAAAGGAAGGATGACAACAATGTATATTTACATGTGTTTGCATATGAATAAAGAAATACTGAAAGAATACACATGAAATTAATAACAATGGTTGCCCCTAGCAGAGGAGAGAGGAAAAAGAGGCGAAAGGGTAGGCTGGTGACATGGTGAGTTGAAATTTACCATAAGTTTTTTTATTGTTTTGATTTTGGGCCATGTGAATTGCATTACCTAATCCAAAAAAATGTTGGAGGAAAAAGAGATCGGTACTTTGCCTAATTTGATTAAAGAACAGCACAAGAAGAAAAACCAGGATCAGAAGCTTTGGATGGAAACATGCCTATTTAGGTTGCCTGGGATAACCCCAGTGGGAACAAAGAGCTTGAAAATCCCAGGACGGAGCCTAGGCAAAGGGAATGCTTTATCACAGCGTCGGAGAATCCAAAGCCAAGAAGATGCCTGAGGCAAGAGGTAGACCTGAGCACTCTTCTGTAACCTGCAGGGGATGTCAGACTGTGACAGTGGTGAGAGCACATTTCCATCTGGACTCGGAAATCTCACACTCTGACTTACGGGAATTTTGACCGACCTTCTAGACCCATGATTCCATGATAGTTAGCTATTCCAGTCCAGATGTTCCTGGACAGTGAGAAAGAGCTCATATCAGAGCCGAGGGTACAAACTGGTGGGCCCGAAGTTTTGCTCTGTTATTCGGGGGGTTTGTGATTTGGGTACCAAATCTGGTCAAGGTGAAATAAAGCGTACCCCATAAATTAGCATTCCTTTCCACCTTTCAGAAATACCATATTATAACTTTCTTGAGATCAGGGACATATACATCCTACCCACGTCGGTGACTGCTTGTTGAATGAATGAAAGAATGAATTGTCTGGAACCTACGAAAAATACTTTATCTGCAAGTTATTTGAAAAAAATATTTGCAATAAGTACTTCAATTATTTCCTGAAGAAACCGCGACTCCCGCGCAGTTTCTAACACGGATAAAAATGAGGCAGTGGCCAGTAGAGGGCAGTGGTGCCTTTATCAATCAATAGAAGAGTGCAGTGTGCGCGCGTGTGTGCGCTAGGGCGCACACACTTCTCAGTTCCTTCTCTCCAAAGTTAGCTTCTCCCTGCTGTTGTCAGGACAGAAGGACCTGCCTTCACTTAATACATAGACTTCAGTGATGGACAGTTGAGGTCATAGTCCTTGCCCCACAAAACCCCCTGGGCTAGACTTGGGCAAACCCACTGGGTGCTAGAATGAACTTGAATTCTACATTAATACTTTCTTAATAACATTCAGAAACTGTGGGGATTGTTTCCTGGGAAAAGAAGATACCGCCTCCTTCCCTCTTCCCCTCAGGGCCTCTGACCCCTCTTTATCTCCTGACAGGCACCATATCTAATCATGGGAATGAGGGGTAGCCTCAGCAAGACCTGGGCTCTTTCCGGGTTGGAAGGCGCAGGCAGCAGCAAGCACTGGGCCATGATTGTAGGCTGCTCAAATATTTAAGGGTACAAAGAAGCAGCTGTTGAGCACTTGTACACTCGGCGAGGGATGGGCAAATGGGACTGACAATTAGCCTGCATCGGGTTCTTGCCAGGAGGACTTCTCGTCACCTTGGGGCCCCTTGCACCCAACCTACTGCATTCAATCAGCTCCAGATGGGTTGTTTCCCCTGCGTCCTCTTCCTCAAAAACTGGGAGATAAGATTTTCTACCATAGAGTAATGAGTGAGCACTAGGGATATCCTTCAACTACGAGTTTTTCTGGACCTCAGTCAATTCTATCTGATAAACGAGAGAACTGGATACACCAGTTCACCACTCCCAAACCTGACAATGCGTGTGCCAGGCCCATGCACACATGAGGGTACACATAAGTGACCACATCAAGCACCTCTGTGTATCGCAGACTGACACACTGACAAGCCATGTGGTACCTAGTAAAATAGAAATGGTACCAATGAAGACAAAAGTCAGGTATGTGTAAAGTGTGCCTAGGTCCCAAGGGCGAGCATAATCTGGGGTACAATATGGGCATGAGGAGGCGTCAGAAAAGAAAAGGAGAATGATGGTAGTACCTAAATAACAATCATCTTTAAGTACATGTTGATGTAAACCAGCACAGGAATGGCCCCATTTTAAAGATGAAATTGGTACAAACACAGGTTACGTGACCTCCCTGTGGTGATACAATTCTGACCCTGTACTCAATCCTCCCGGATCCACCCTTTCTGCTGGGAAGGATGGGTAGAAGGCAGGAACGAGCAAGCTTCCCAGGTTTCACATTGAGAAGACAGCTCAGGGCAGCCCCCTGCAGCCCAAGGAGTGATCCTGGAGACCCTGGATCAGTCCCACATCAGGCTCTCTGCATGGGGCCTGCTTCTCCCTCTGCCTGTGTCTCTGCCTCTCTCTCTCTCTCTCTCTCTCTCTCTCTCTCTCTCTCTGTGTGTGTGTGTGTGTGTCTCTATGAATGAATAAATAAAATCTTAAAAAAAAAGAGAAGACAGCTCAGTTTGGAGGATTCTGGCAAGGCATTTGGGGGTGGGAGCCCCCATAAGCACCCCACACCGTCCCAAACATTGTGCGTAGGAGGGTGCTCCACAGCTGTAAGCTCGGGCTCCTACAGAGTTAACAGGAAGAGCAGAAGAGGAAGAAGCTATCCATCTTGCTTCTCAGAGGTACAGGCTAAGGGCTGTTTGGTGTTTATGGTTCATTTTACTCAAACATTACAAAAAACATCAACCCTATATATGTGAATCCCAAAGAAACTAGTCAAAGCGGAGAGGGTACAAAGCAAGTGGCATTAGCTCTCCTATCCCCCAAGAGTGAAGGATGCCTCCCCTCCTCCTGGGCTTCTGTTGTCTTCACCAGCAATAATGATTAGGAGCCAATAGGATTATTGCCAGAAGCACTGGCTTCTCGGAACCTGGGAAGGCTGGAAGGGGAGGTGAGGTGGGGAAAGGAAGCCAGATAAATGGAGGTGGAGTCAATATGCTTTAGAAACACTTTAGGACACAGTTGACTGGGCATATCACTACTCTCGGGTAAAAAATTACTGCAAATCATGACAATAACAAGATTTATTATATTATTATGTCCTGATACAGGTACATTTCCTACACGTATTACCTCACTTGATCCTCCAAAACCTGGGATCCATTCAAGGCAGAAATCATTACTGTCCTTTTACAGATGAGAAAACTGAGCCCGGAGAATTGAAGGGATTTGGCCAAGGTTATACAGCTGGTTCATCATGGAGCTGAAACTCAAACACAGGACTTCAGGCTTCAAAGAGACCTAGTTTTCAGAGCAGGGTGAGTAACTTAGGAGGAAAAGGGACCAGATTGGCCACAGGGGCCTCCCAGGTGTGTGAGGGGCCTTGCTGGGCCCCACTGCAGGCACAAGTGGTGAAGAACTGTCTGTACACAAGCCAGGGCAACGCATAGGAGCTTGCTTGACTTCAGGAGCTTGTTCAGGCCTCCTGCCCCTGTGACCTAAGCAAGAGGGAAATAGTTGGTGGTGGGTGCAGGGGAGAATGTGGAGAAAAAAGACAGAAAAAGCGATGGACTGGAAATCTATGGAGTCGGGTCCAGACCGTGCTTTGAGCTGTAGCTTGGGGCAAGTCATTTCATCTCTCTGAGTCAGGTTTACTGAGTAGAATAAGGTATTGGAGCAAATGATTCTCAAGTCCCTTCCAACTCTAAAATGTTAGGATTACGTATTTCTCTGTAACACACACGCACACGCATACAGAGCATTGCACCCAGATTGTGAATGCTAACACTAATTAATTCATTAAGTAGTTATTGGTACCTGTTAAGTGCAAAGCAACACTTGTACTCAATTATGAATTAGAGGCAAACATAGGCCAGACGCATATTTGGCTTTCAATGTAAAGTCAGACTATTTATGTTGGTGTATCAGTCTGCGTATGTCAAGAAGAGGGTTGGAAATTTAGAATAGATCATCAGTGATTGGGGCTTGCAGGAAAATGCTGGGTCCCCACAATAATGCTAGCTGTTCTTAAGCTAACACGGTATATCTTGTACATTAGCTAAACCATATATCTAGGGACACACTGAAAATATAATGAAACCAAGTGCATAGGCTTGATGAACTATTTCACATGCCAAATTCCCCAAGAGTGACTTTGCCCTTGAGAAACAGATCTCCCCAAGAGACATCTTCTCTTTGGAGCTTCCTCCTGCATTAGTGTAGCAAAATGACTGGAGATGAAAAGGGTTAATACATGATGGTAATTTGCTGGTGGAGATGATTTTATGAGCCCTGGCAGGGGCTCATAAAAGCACCTCTCCTGCCCGCTTCTGCCTAGAGTCCCAGTGGAATAAGACCATTCCTCTTCTTTTCCAGTTGCATCCGCCCTCTTAATCCCACCATGGGGTGGGCGAGCCAGGAAGGAGAGAGAGCCAATTTACCTAAAACACAGAGAGGTTAAGCCAATTGTCTCAGCCCACACAGGAAATCAGATGCAGGGGCCATGGCACAGCCCTGGAATTCATGAGCTCCCAGCTTTGCTTCTAGACAGATGTTTGTGTTTCTTCCAATGTTTGTTTAATGGCAGAAACATTTCAGTAGAAACCAGAGACCTGGCTTCTCTGAGGCTCACCTGTTGCTTTGGAATGTATTTATTTGTACACGGGGCCCCATCTCAGCAGACTGTTCCCTTCCTACAGCCAGAAGGCTGATGTGCTCACGTCACTGTCTCCATGGCAACCGGCTGTGATATTACAAACAGCAGATTGTGCCTTGAGGTAGATAGCAAGTGGCCCCAGCAGGTAAAGTGGGCCAAACAAACTTCCTGTTTCCAGGCAAAGATCTAAAAGAAGAACAGTAAAATGTTCCCTTGCTCCCCCGGCCCCTAGACATGCTCTTCTCTGGAGCAACAAATACCTCACAGACTGAGATTGAGTTTTTGGGTTTTTTCCTCAGTGTTCTTGCCAAGGGAGGCAGAGGACTTTCCTTACTGATCACTGCCCTGTTCCCTCATCCCTCTGCCTCTAATTTACTCGTAAACTAAAGATGAAGAAGGACCCTGGCTCCTGTTGGCAAGGTGGTAGACTGAGCCTGGACCTTAGGTATTTAAACGTACATTCTGGTCGCGGTGGTGATGAATCATCATGGGTCTACACTGAGTC
Source organism: Nyctereutes procyonoides (assembly GCF_905146905.1). Classification (NCBI taxonomy): domain Eukaryota; kingdom Metazoa; phylum Chordata; class Mammalia; order Carnivora; family Canidae; genus Nyctereutes; species Nyctereutes procyonoides. The sequence goes on from NW_026575028.1 coordinate 5,242,124, forward strand.
GTCCTGAAAGGAAAAGGAGGAAACCTCGAACTGTGGAAAGCCACGACTCTACCAGTCAGCAGAGTTGTTTACCAGGAAGCCCAGAACCAGGGGCTTCTCAGAATTTGGCTTCAGTATCCCCAACAGTCTGACCACCAGCTTCCTACAACTACCAAGCTGTCAGTGTATCAGGCCCTCATCCAATCTATCCCCCAGGTAATTTCACGGGCTTTTAGAGGCACCTCCTACATCATGACTTTGTTCAAAGTGGATATCCATGAAGTGGATAATGGAGCTCATAAAACAGAGACAACCAGTCCAAGCCTTTCCCTAGATACCCCCTTACAACCACTTGCCTTCGGCTTCTCCCAAGTCCTGATTCTAGGGCATGGCTATAGCTGACTGGGCATTCTCAACAGACCTTCTGAGCCTTCAGTCCCAAGGAGCTCTAGGAACTGAGCTAAGGCACAAATCTTAGTGTGTCTAAATCAGAAACCGAGGGCTTACCTGATCTTTCTTCCCTCAGTTGCGGGTCATAACAACATTCCCCAAACCATCTGCATTCATACAGTCTACACTCTTGCCTTTAACAAGCAACTGTAATATCCATATTCCGGCAGCCCCGGTGGCTCAGCGGTTTAGCGCCACCTTCAACCCAGGGTGTGATCCTGGAGACCTGGCTCGAGTCCCACATCGGGCTCCCTGTGTGGGGCCTGCTTCTCCCTCTGCCTGTGTCTCTGCCTCTCTCTCTCTCATGAGTAAATAAATAAAATCTAAATATATATATATATATATATATATATATATATATATATATATATATAAATATCCATACTCTTGGGAGGTCCTGGTTAGTCATCACACAGGAAGAAAGTCAACATTTTAACAGTGATTTGGAGAAAGAGGAGGCATTCTCTGACCCCGCCAGTCCCCGCATGTCCAAATCTTACCCATCCACCAAGACCACATACAAAGCCCTGCTCCTCTGCAAAGCTTCCCTGAAACATACCTGGCAGGGACCTCTTTCCCTCTGCAGACCCACACCACCTGATCCAAACCTCTCTCCAGGTAGGTATCACTTTATATATGTGTTTACAGGTAAACTACGTCTTACCTTTTTTTACTAGATTCTATTAGGCATTTAAGGACTGGATCTGTCTGATCATTGTAACCTCTTTTGCCTTGAGTATAATAGCTGCTTAATAAACTACACAAATAAACAACCATAATGCAATGGGTTATGTGACTTAATTATCTCAACTGTTTTTACCATCTCCTTTCACTTCTGAAAGGGTCTCCTCCCTGCCTGCTGCACAAATGTGCTATTTCATAGGAGCTGATGGCCTATGTACTGTAAAGTTCCCTTTCTACCTTCTTGATCCTAAACAAGGCATGGAGATTAATACCACCCAAATAGCTCCTTTTGGGCAGTAACTTCTCCAAAAGGCATTTCTTTTATTTAATCAATAAAAACAGAAATCCCTTTTGAGATCTTCACTTAGGGTTCCAGATTCTGTCTTCAAGCTGCAAACAAGAGAACTCCCTTTCCAAGATTACTGGGTCCTTTCTTCTACACAAAATAAAGTAGCATGTCCAAATCTAGCATATCTCTAGAGTTGGCTAGTCCTCCTAAATGTACTATACTGTCTTCTTGCAACAATTAGTTATAGCTTTGGCTGCAAGTAATGGAAACCCAAAATATTATTGGCTTAAACAAGATGGAAATACATTTCTCTGTCTCATAGAAGAAGTCTGGAGGAGATAGTAAGGGGTCCTGGGGTGCTTCCTAAGGTCATCAGGGACCCAAGATCCTTCCATCTTGTCTGCTATTCTCAGAACTTGGCTCCTGCCTCCTGGTTCATGATGACTGTTGAGCTCCAGCTTTCTTGGCAGCAGCCCACCAGCAGAAACAAGAAGTAGTGAAGGACATGCTTCTTCCCTTTAAAGACACTTTCTGGAACTTTCCCATGACACTTCCCCTAAATTCTACTGGCCACAAGGAGGTTGATAAATGTCATCTTTATTCTGCTTAGTTTATGAATCCCAATACTTAGGATTCTGTTTCTAAAGAAGGGGCTAATAGCTACCAGCGAAAATCAGCAGACTCAGCTTCACTTTCTGTCCTGAATAATTCATTTTCCATCTTTGAGAGACTAGTTTTCTCATTCCTCAACATGGTCAGGATTGGTAGAATGGCTATGTCTACCTTTGTTCTTTGTAAACCAGGAGTTTAAATGGAACCAGGGGAATCCAAGGTATAGCAGGTCAGGTGACTTTCTCAAAATGTACGGCAAATTCAAGCCACGACAGGAGTGACACACAGTGGTCTTGACCCCTAGCCCCCCCCCCAAGAATCACCTCTTTAGGAGGTTCAACCAGATCTGAGCCAGAAGCAGAGGCTGTCACTCCACATAGCAATGAGTGCCAATGAATGCCGGGATCGGAGAGGTGTGGGAGTCAAAAACAACCTCAGGAAACTGTAGATGAGAAATCTGTGCCCTGTGGCACTGGGTTCCAGAGTGCCCATTCTAGGAGCAGCACATGGGCTCCCTGGTGCCATCCTGCCCCTTGGAGCACCACCCTCCTCTCAGGGCAAGGACTACACTTCCCAGACCAGCCAACCACCCACGGCAGTCTCCTGCCACCTGACAGGTAGCTTGTGACCACGAAAGGCAAACCGCATGGCTGCACCCATTCTCGGGGGCCCTGAGTCTTCAGGCACATGCATCCCTGCCTGGGCTGGTGGCTACATGCAGACTTTCCTGTTATCGTCCCGAATCTGGCCCAGCCCCTCCAGTTCTGATGCTGCCTACCTGAGTGGGACCTGCCCTCCGCCTGATGGTTTCTCCTCCATGGGGCCTCAGGAAAGGTATTTGGCCTGGCAGTTTGCCTGTCTCCTACCCCCCTGCCCCCAGGTGCCGGGTCCTCTGAACATCCCACAGATTGTGGGGGTGATGGCTCCAGTTTTGAAACATCTTGTACGCATAGAGTTGCAGTGTCCGGGGGAGGCTGGGATATGCCAGGTACGGGACTATCTTGGGCTGGAAGGCAGGGAGACTGGGCTCTGTGCAGGGTTAAATGGACCCGCAGGAAAGGAAGACACTGTCACCTGAGGCACCTTTCTAATGGGGCAAATGGAAGCTCTCCAGGGCTCTCCCCTTCAGAAATTTAGTCTCCCTTCAATGGGCAGAAAGACCACCTCCTGTGTTTAGACAAGTTTTTCTGAATCCCCTTTCACAGATGAGACCCCTGAGGCCTAACCATGAATAGGGGGTATAATTTCCCATTCAAACTATATATTCTTACATAGGTTATATACTTTCCCTAAGTGGGTTCTTGGGCCACTGTCCAGTCCTGCCCTAGGGCTAGATCTGCAATGTTGGAGTCTCACTTGTTTTCTCTCTCTCTCTGAAGAACCCAATGTCAGAGAGTTACCTTCAGGACATCTAAGCTTCTTTAGTATCAGACAAGGTCCCCTTTCTCCTCTTCTTCCTCTTAAAAATGAAATCTTCACCTATGAGACTACAATCTTCTCCAATTCCCTGCTCAAGTCCTGTTCCTCACTCTTCTCCCCAAAGGAAACACTGCTGCCAGTTTGGGATGTGTCCTGGCCCACGGGTGTACGTGGAATCCTTATTTTCCTACAAAGCAACAGACATGGAGAAAGACACAGGTTTGAGGGCACCCTCTTTGCTATGCCCACCTTGGTTCTTTGTAAACCAGGAGTTTTCCCCCTGGTATCTTCCTCTCTTTTCTCTCCTCAGAGAATCCTCCAAGAACAGGTTCACTACAACCTTTCCCCACTGTACTTTGATGGAGTTCCCTCCTGCACTACCCTCTTCACAGCCCAAACCAAGGGGGGCCAAGGGAAGGCTGCCCCACAAGGAGAGGAAGTGAGGTAGTCACTCAGGGCCTGGGGAGGATGCCTTTTTCAGGGTGTGGTAAAGAGCCACAGATGCCTAAAATCCTGCAAAATAATATCCAGGGAACCGACATCAGCAGGCTGTTCCCAGCCTGCTTTAGAGAAGTATCCCAGGCTGGAAGATAGTTTCATGACTCTGCTTTCCAGAGAGGCAAAACCAGATGGAGAGAGAGAGAGATTTGCCTGAGGACATCCTGACTCCAGTACCTGTCAGGCCCTAACTAGGATTCCACAGAGAAACAGCTTGCTCTGGAACATGGTATGACTCAGTCTCTCTTTTGGTTTTAGGAAAACAAGATACCATGAAAAACCATCAATTTTGGCCATTTGGATGCTTGGGTTCTGCTCTTCTTGCACAGTTAGACTACTTCATTAAGAACTTTCCAGGTTTTCTATGGTCTCTCTATGAAAGATGAATGAGGAATACATCTTATTCCTCCCTGAGATTTGTAAGTTTTAAAAATTCAAGTCGTGGAAGGAAGGAGCTAGGAATTAAAGTAGCAACATGCAATGCAAAGAACCTGCTCTCCAAATCCTGGTTCTTCTACTTACTAACTGTGCTTTGGGATCAGGCTTTTTTTTTTTTTTTTTTCTTTTCTTTATCATCTCCAGGACTCCGTTCCTTTGCCTATCTGCTTCAGGGTAACCAAACTGATCTCACACGGTAGTTCTAGAATCGGAGGAGATAACACTCAGAGCTAGCTGGATGGATGGCACATGCTGGCAAGCATGGTTCCATAACCTGTTTATTTTCTCTGTGAGAGGCATTGTCTTATCATAATTAGTTTAAGCCAGTGGACTTCATGCATTTTTTTAAAAAAGGAATTCTTTCCACACTTCCAAGTTTGTGGACCATTACAACCCCCAACCTTCATGGCAGGCTAGAAGGTTTTTAAAAATGTTCATAACAATGGCTTATTGAGCAAGCACTGCAAATGAACCAGACAGCTGAGGAGGTTTTCCAGATAATCCCCACCTCAAATCGAGTGACGCCTGCTCTGATTGATCGGGACACTTGTCTCCATTCCTTACCTCATCTTGCCCACTGCTGACCTAGTTGTCTCACAGATCCTTTGGTTAATATTCTTTAAAACATATAGTGTTGATTCACGATTTATCACAGGTTGTACAGAGCCAACTCAAAGATCCTTTAAAGGAAAAAGAATGGCTAGATCTCTTGTCGCCACTCAGATGCTAGTTTTTCAAAGAAGTGAAATCTGGGGCAAAAACCAGAATAGTCTCGCTAGCTCATAAGTCCTTGGAAAAGCCAGAAACATAGTGCTCTTTGTTACCTCATTTGGTTTGTATCACGCCTTCATTAAGGGCTCAAGGCATATAGGAGAACTAACTACCAGTTTGCAAGGAGAAAAGTGAAGCTCAGAGAGGTTAGGAGATTGGTCCATGGTCACACAGGAAAGCTATGTATGGTCCATGTGAACCATAATCCAAATCTCCAGATTTCAGAGACTTTTGAGAACGCTTGAGAGGCCTCCTCCTATCCTTTGGGGAGGGTCCAGTTTCACAAGAAATAGCTTATGCCCTGACAGCCTCATGCAATTTAAGGAATGCTAGAGGACCATCTTTCCTCCCTCTCTACCCCCTTCAGCCAGAAGAATTCCTCCCACTTAGATGCCTGAAGTGATTCATTCCTTGGAGGATTCCCAATTACAGGTCCAAAGATGATCTGAGACTGGTTGCATACTGAGTCAGTATGCCTGGGGTAGAACCCAAATATTCATATTTCTTAAAAGCTCCCCAGGTAATACACAGCCAGTTTTAAGAACCCCTGCTTTAAATCGAGCCTTGCATCCCCAGCTGCCCTGTTTTGAAAAGGAAGGACACCTGGGAAGAATAAGCCATGGAATGGCAGGAAACTTAATGCAAAAATTTCCGAGTCTTAAGAGATGGCCCTCAACACATTGAGCAAATACAGCAATGCTAATCACACTTCTGGCCTTCTTACAGATTCACAGTTCATTGTACACTTTAAAAAAATTTTTTTAATGTAATCTCTACACCCAATATGGGACTCAAACTCATGACCTTAAAAAAAAAAGAAAAACAAACTCATGACCTTGAGATCAACAGTCACATGCTCTAACTGAGCCAGTCAGGGGCCTCATTTTCTCTCCTTTTTTTTTTTTTTTAAAGCTCTTGGAATTCTTTTCTTTTCTTTTTAAGAGTTTATTTTTATTTATGAGAGACACACAGAGAGAGAGAGAGATAGAGGCAGAGACACAGGCAGAGGGAGAAGCAGGCTCCATGCAGGGAGCCCGATGTGGGACTTGATCACAGGACTCCAGGATCACACCCCAGGCCGAAGGCAGGCACTAAACTGCTGAGCCACCAGGGCTGCCCAGCTCTTGGAATTCTTAATAAAACCTGGTTAGCACAGAGTTTCACAAATACAGTTGATCCAGATACCTGCCCCATTCCCACCCCCCCACCCCCCCACCCCGCCCACCTCCCCTTAAAACCTGTTAGTGTTCCAAAGGACAAATTTTGGGAAATGCTGACTTGTGTAAACCATTTTAGCAGCTGCCTCTCTAGGTGGCTTGGAAAAGTAAGAGAAGATTCAGAGAGTTGCAAAAGTTCAAGAAGGTTAAAAAACATTACCAGATAAAACTTCATCTTGGGATCAGCTCGATTTTAAGGTTTTACTTAATGCTATGTAGAAAAATCCCAGACATGGGTTCAAGCTACCTATAGTTTCCCTATAAAATGAGTTCTTATATATCAAAATGTTTCCTTATCAGAATATTGATATTAAGCACTTGTAGGCAGTTTTGGAGTTTACCAAGTTCCCAATGTTGGTACCATATAATACTCAGAGGTGAATATTAGTATGCTCATTTTATGACAAGAATATTGACATTCAGTAACTTAAACCACTCATGTGAGAACTGGAAGTAGCTCAGAAATAATCTTAGTGCCCTTGCTAAAATTGCAGATACCTGGAAACTCTGCTACAGCAGTTTGGGAACTAGGTCCAGGGATCTGTGTTTTTAATTAACCCAGGTGATTCCGATGCTGCCTCACCCAGATTTGGAGCTAATCTTCTTTTAACTGAGAAAATGAAGACCTAGAAAGATAAATGGAAGAACCAAAAAGCCAGGACTCAAACAAGAATTTTTCTCATTCCGAGTGCACTACTCTTGCCCCTAAACCCTGATGCCTCACAATGGAGCAAAGGAGGTCATGGTGGATCATGGTAACTCATGGAGTGTCCACATTAGCTTTTCAGTTTGTACATCTGGAAGCAAGAGGGTCAGCTCATCCTAACCAATTGTGTAGGAGCCACATCTGTCCAATATTCTTTATGATGGACTCAGGAGGTGTACAAAATCATCTTCCTAAATGAATGAAGATTCTCACGTTCAATTTATTTATTGTTATATTTATTTTTAATTATTTTTCCTTTAAAAGTGACCCAGCCTACCAAAATCTGTCTCCACATTTACATCTTTCAGAGACCCTTCTTAGAATTTTCCCACCTGACTGGTAACTCTCTTTGATCTCATTCTTCTTCAGCAACTGTATATTCTGTTGCCTTTGAAGATGTGCTTTTGCTGATTTGTCAGCTATAAATATTCTTAGGACCTTTTCGTGACCTGTGTCCAGCCTTTTCCACAAGAAAAATCTATTCTATGTCTTCTCCTCACCCTGGGTCCCCACTGGGTCTGTACCAAGTCAAAGGACATGTTCAGTCAGCTGTCAAAGAAAACAGTCTGGCTGAGAGTCAGAAGTCCTGGGTGCTGGTCCCAGGTCTGCCACTGGTTGCTGGCCGCCCTCAGGTAAGCCACTTCCTCAATTTCCCCACCAATAAGTGAATGCATCAAACCAGATTAATATTTCCCAAGACATGTTCCAAAAGCCAGTTCCTCAGGAGGCGAATGATTATTCTAAGAAAAAAGTCACTCTGTAGTTAAATATGTTTTAGAAGCACTAGATTAAATGGGTCTCTAATTGCAAGATGTCTCAGAGACTTTAACATGCATCGTGAACCTCCACTAGGGGCATGGCTTGTACAGAACACTTTTTTGGAAGGTGCCCCATGGGGCTAATGTTCTGCCAAGAAACCCACTTGGCCAAAGGCTGGGCAGGATGAAATCCAGGGTCCCTTCCAGAAAGAAGAGATGTAAATAGTAGGCTGAGCCAGAAGTCAGAAGCCTTGTGTTCAGAACTCTTCCACTTACAAGTTGTGGAGTGGCACAAGGCACATCTCTCCCCCTACCCACCCCTGTCTGAGCCTCAGTTTCCTCAAACATACCTCACAGAGTTGAAGTGAAGGCTACACACAGCACCTAGCACATGACTCGGATGAAAAAAAATGCTTAAAGTGGGCTTTTTTGCTGTCGGGTGTTCAATGTCTTATTTCCCACCCATGTCTTCATTAACAGCTCCATGGGATTTCCTTCTGAAACAGTTCTGTTTAACAGGGGCATCCACCCCTAACCTACATACCTTTTAAGGAGAGTTTTGATTTGGCCCTGACCAGTGGCTCACCCTGCCCCAGGCTTTGAGTTCTTTTTCCTTCCCTTTTTCTCTAGCCGGGAGATAATATAACCAACCAGACCTGGCATTCAACACAGCCAGGTAGGTAGATTAACAACTGGCTTGATAATGTGTTCACCAAGCTCCTAATGCTCTTTTAACCAAGGTAGGGAGCACAGGAGTTTTGCTGGGATGACTCGGGTCACCTGACAGATGGTTTTAGGCAGTGAGCAAAACGGATGGCTTCCAACACACAGTAGAGCCTACTCAAACCTCAGGAATGTTACCACCTTTGCTCACCGGAAGGCAGGTGTTTGTCTAGGTTGACCCAGGGTCAGGCATACCTGGGCTAAATACAGCCAAGTCTTTTCCCCCAGGCTGAGCATACACATTTTGACTAAGCCAGGGTTAGGGATCACTAGAAATAAAGGTCAGAGGTTGATGATGGTGGGAGGAGGTGGGTTTCCGGTGCATTCTATATTTGTTGAAGTGTCAGAAAAAGTGACACAATTAACGGGCTTATCAGCATAGGTTGTTGGGAACCTCAGTACCCCAATTACTTCAGATCCTAAGATTGTGGTTCTGAACTCAAGGATTTCGAAGCTTTCATCAAAACCCAGCAAGCAGTATTAGGGTACTATTACTCTAAAAGTCCTATGCATGTTACAAGTTCTTTAATCCTCGCTATTCTGTGAAGTAGTTTCTATTATTTTCCTCAGCTGAACAGAGAGGTTAAGTAGCTTGTGTGCATTTTCACAGCTGTCTGGTAGTGACTAGGGTGAACCTAGGAAGTCTGGATCTAGAACCTGCGATCCTCTCCACCTTACTGGACTGCCTCTCTAAAGTAATCGGGGTCTCATTCTTTGAAGCCTAAAATGGAGCTTTATCACATGTAGGTCCATTCAAGTTAATATTTCACAGAGTGAGGCCATGTGACTTTACAGGATGGGCCAAGAAACCAGAAATTGGGGCCTAAGGGGTGGCACCCTCATGAATATCCCCCTGACTGTGTTATTTCCTGGACTTCTCTCTCCTGGGGCACTGTGCTCCACCTGAGATTTTACATACACATGGCCAAAATAGGTATGGAGGGGCTTTAACCTTTACCTCCGTTCCCCTGCATCCTTTCTAGCCATAGGAGGTACAAAGAAATAACTTGGAGAGGTAAGCAGACCAGCACATGGGAGTCAACAAGTACTTTAGAAGTGCCTCCCTTAGGACTCACCAGGCTAACCACTCAACTAACCAAAGTAAATGAGATTAAGATCCTTCCCACTAGCAGCTTCCCGGTAGTAAAACAACTATGCAATAATAGGAATACAAAAGAGCATTACATGTTCCAAAAGGAGCAAGAAAGCTTTAAAGGACATGAGAAGGGAACATCTGGCTGAGGTAATCCCAGAAGGCTTCCTGGAGGAAGTGGAATTTGAACTTCTGCCATCACCAAGCAGCTGTTCCAAGCTCTAGTGCCAGCCACTGAGCCCTCCTGGAACTCCTTACAGGATCTCTCAAAGTTCCAGCTTCCAGCTGAGGAACAACACCAGTGGGCTGAGCCAGCCCAGAGCCCTGCCAACCACAGTCCCCAGCAATAATTCTGAGGGGCTTGTCAGAATTTCCTGAAGGAACAGCTGCTTTAAAGCAGAGATGGGGGGATAGCTTTGCAAGTTAACCCACTGATATTTTGCCTGCCTTTTCTCTCTGCGTTGCCAGGCCCAGCCCCTCAGAGACAGCCTAGCTGAGCAGGAAAGGAGAATGGACCCTGTCCTGGAGACAGGACAATAATGAAGTCAATGAAGCATAGCAGGAATGGAGATAAAGGCGCTTTCTTGGGCTTCATTGCCCTGGGGTGACTTGTCCAGTTAATGTTTCCCCCTCCTCGCCTCCTTTTCCCCTCCTTCAACTCTGCTGGCTCTCAAGGCCCCAGAAAGATATGTGATTATATTCGCACAAGATTGCCAGGGAGGTTGCTGGAAGGCTCGAGTTCCTGTATTTGCCTTCTAGCACTGTGCTAAGAAGACACAGAGATTGGGGATTATGTTGCCTTGTGGCTCAGATCGGAAGAAAGGAGGTAGAGTCAGTAAGAGGCAGAGCGAAGACCACACAGCAAGTCGGTACCCAGATCTCTGAATAGTACTCAAGCCCCCAACAGCAAAAATGAGCCCTGTTCCCATTGCTGATGGCTAATTTTTCTCGATCATTCATCCATTTCTTCATTCCATAGAAACTTATTGAACACCTAACATCATCCAGATGCTACAACAGAGTTAGGTTTTGTCGGTGGCCAGAGCTCTTTCTCAAACACAAAGATCCCTGAAAAACAACCCCAAAATAAAATACAAAAGTCTTGATACTTGTTAGGCCGTGCTCAATTCTTTTAGGGCATGGTTTGCATGTGCCTGGTACCACTCCGTCCAACACTGTGACATTCCATAATCATTGAACTGATTTATTCTCAGAGAACAGATGTCCACATATATTTGCTGCCATTAGCAATGCATTTATTCATTTATTCATTCATTCATTTGGAAAACATTTTTCAAGTATTTCATGCTACTGAGTTCACTCTGGTGGAGAGAGAGGACTTACTAATGGGGAGGAGGACAGACATGTGGCTCTGAAACAGAGAATTAATATCTTTTTGTTGTCTAGCATTTGACATCTGCCATCTTATTACAGTTTCCCTGCAGCCCGATGAGGGGGTGCCCTGGGCCCTTTGTACAGAGGAGGGAAAAAACAGAGTCTCTGAGAAGTTAGGTAAGTCCTCCCTGGCCCCATTAGTGCAAGCAAGGGACAGACCCACAAAGCAGGTATGTGAGGGTGCCTGGGGCGGCTAAGTTGGTTAAGTGTCTGCCTTTGGCTCAGGTCATGATCCCAGGGTCCTGGGATGGAGCCCTGCTGTGTGAGGAGCCTGCTTCTCCCCCTCTGCCTGCAGCTGCCCCTGCTTGTGCTCGCACTCGCTCTCTCTCTCTCTGTCAAATAAATAAATAAAATCTTAAAACAAACAAACACAACCAAAGCAGGTATGTGAACTGTATGCAGAGGAAGAGGAGGAGGAAGCAAAAATGGGGTGGCAAGTCAGTGGAAGACCCCTAAGGGCAGGGATGCCCTCCAACTGGGCAGCCATTCCAAGCCCTCACAGAGAAAAGAAGGAATTTTTCTGGCTGAGGAGGAAGAAGAAGGCTATGAAGGAGCTCTTCCTGCAGTGGAGGGGCTCAGGAGAGAGAATAGTTGGAGGTTGAAAATGAGGCCAGAGGTGCACCATAGAGCACAAACACTTTTAAATAACTCAAACTCAAACCAGGACATTCAGGTGAAGATAAGCAGTGGGGGGAGACACGACCCTGGACTCCCCTGGGAACAGCAGCAGGGGTGACAAAGAGGAAATAGCCCCTTCCCCTCCTGGCCCACGCCGTCGTCCCCCCCCCCCCACCTTGGCCCCTGGGCTTCAGGATGGATCAGGCCTGCCCTGGCAATCTCAAGGTCACCCTAGTACATGTCCCAGGACCCTGCACAGAGGAGGTTCCCCAATTACTCATTAGCCAGCCTGGGTGCTGGCCCCCATGTCCCTGTCCTTGGTCACAAACAGAGATGAAAGCTGAGCCGCCAGCTCTGGGAGAGGCGGGCCTGATAGTTCAGTAGCTGTCTCAGCTGCTGGCATTATTAAAGCCTGGGACAGCCAAGTCGAAGGGGAGGCTGGGCTTTCAAACACTTCTGTGCCTTTCACTACTCCCCCTCCCTCTGTCCCCTCACCCAAACAAACACAAGCAACAAAACCCGCCATTAGTGGTCAGAGGATTTTAACAATTGGTTCCCAGGGCAAAGACTCCTTGAGCCAGCTTTGGCAAGGATATGCCAAGATGTGTTGATGAGAGGGAAGGAATCTTTCTGAAAGTCCTTTGACCAGACCCATGGAAGGGACTGCCCTACCCTTATCTCAAGTCTGAGAAAAAAGCACTTTGGATTCAGATTCATATATAGCCAAGCCATCCTAAGGCCTTGCTCCTACCTCGTATCTGCCTCCCCACTCCTCCTCTCACTGGGGTGCATAGGTGTTCATGTGACCATGCCCATTCTTGCTTCTCCAAGCCTCTCCCACCCACCCCTCACCAACTGTGATCATACAAGTCTAGAAATATTGAAAGCTTGCAGTTGACCATCATGATTCCCCACTACTCCACTCTGAACCCAGCCTGGGAACTAGCCACGTCACTGGGCTGGTCTTAGCCTGCTGGCCCTGTGGAAGGAAACTGGAGATATTCTATATATGGAGAAACCGAAGGATGGTCAGAAAGGTCCAGAGTTGAGAGCCTCCAAAAGTCCTTGTTCTTGACTTTCAAATGCCTTTTTTGACTAATATCTAATGGCAGTGGAAGAAAGCAAGAGAAGCAAGAGAGAAAGCAAGAGAGAAAGCAACAGATTTCACCCATCCTACTTTCCTGGCAGTCAAGAAACAGAGGGACTCTAATGTGCCTGAGGTTAAGCAGGTGATTGAGGTAAATACAAAGACCTTGTCCCTGATCTCCATGAATTCCTAAACTTGGGAAAGAATAACATAAATCAGCAGTAGCTATAACAATGAGAGCACCTGCTAAGTGTTCTGCTTCTCACATGCAATCGTGTAGGGTTATACTGTGACGACCTTAAAGAAGACGCTGATGCCTGAATAGGGTTAGGCCAGGTGGCAGGGCCAGGAACCACCCCCCAATCTGGCAGGCCTGATAAGGGTAGGGAAGAGAGCACACACTTGACACCATGGGCCACCTGAGAATTTCCCTTTCTCCTCACCTGGTGTCCCAGCACTTCTTTTCTGTCCCCTTTGCTTCTTACCTTACCCATTCTGACTTTTGAGTCTGAATTTAATCCCTATCTCTCTCTTGTCTTCTGTTATCCCTGTGGCTTAAATCCATTCCTAGCTAGGGTTTTAATCAGCACCTTTTGCCTTGTAATTTCCAAACTGGCTCACCTCTCACTTCATGCTCTGGGTCCCTATTCCCCTCTCTAAATCATTTCAGAAACTTAATATCACCTTGCCATTCTCAGGCTACGGGTTCATGATCTCTTCACCCTTTGTTTGGATTTCAGTGGCCTGAATCCCCATGACATTTTTTTTTTAAGTTTTTAGTTCTTTATTTGAGAAAGAGAGAGAGAGCACAAGTGAGGGGAGGCAGAGAAAGAGGGAGAAGCAGACTCCCTGGGGAGCCCGATCTCAGGACCCTGAGAGGTGACCTGAGCCAAAGTCAGATGCTTAACCAACTGAGCCACCCAGGTGCTGCTCCTGCCCCTGACATTTTATTCTCTTCCTATACTTAAGTCTTCTTGAGTTCTCTTCTTCAATACATCTTTCGTCACATTACTATCTTACACAGAACTCTCCGCGGTCTCCTAACACCTATAGAATATCTCCAGATACCTACAGAGCGCTCTGCGTTCTGGTGCCACCCTATTCTCTACCTTCTTCTTCTCAGATCCTGCACCCCAAGATGACTCACTATCTCCCCAGTGGGTTTCAGTGCTTCGGCTCCCTGTGCCCTCCTGAACATCTCTCCCTATGGACTCCTACCTCTTACCAGGTTACAGTGAGAGCAGGCGTCTTATTTGGAACTGGTCCTGATGCCCACAGCACGATGCGGGTCCTCCCTCCCTGAATTCTCATAGCACTTGGTTATTTCACGTCCTTGGGTTTTGGGGTTTTGCTTTGCCTTGCATCTGGGTCCCAGGCAGGAGTTTGGGCTGTGAAGTTCAAAAGAGTGAATTCTGGCTCAGCAACTTTCTAGCAATGTGACCTTGGACCCTTTAATAGGAACCTTTCTTTCTCCCATCTGTAAAATGGGCAACAATGTATAACCTTGCTACGAAAGTTAGAAATAATACTAGGGTGGAAACACCCTACATGAGCAAGTGATCAATGGGCAGTAACTGTTATCATGAGGCATCTATTTCTCTCCCATAAGAACAGGAAGTCCTCAAGATTTTACTGACCAACTTCTATTTGTTTTCCCATTCACCTTGGTCATCAGCACAGAGCCAGGAATATAGAACCCTCTGAAGCAATGTTAGCTGAATGCTGACTAAACTGGAGGAATCAAGACTTTCTCTGCTGCTCTGCTGCCGCCCGGGAGTCGGAAGCCTCCGAGATCCCAACACCAGCCATCCCTGACCTCTGCCTCCATTTCCCCACCCTAATGTGCCTTGTTATCCACCCCCACACCATACACATAAGATGCTATTTGAAAGAACTCAGCTGTAGGTGGAAATGAATGTTGAGAGCTGCTCAATGGAACAGGAATCATAAATCACTCTGAAGTTGGGATGAAACCCTAGGAAGCCGTGCCATGCAAACCACAATTCGCTATAACCTCTGTAAAAAGTGGCCCCGACACCCCTGGAGACCTGGCAAGACATTCTTTTCTCTCTGTTGCTTGGCACTTGGCTGTTCTAATTCTGGCTGAACCCCAGCAGCCCACAGGCATATAAAAACTAAAAGCCCCACCACCCATGCCCTAGATGAGAATGCATCCTGGGCCCCATGTCGCTTTGTTCCTGCATTAAAACCCGAAGGGTCTTCAGGTTACACAAATGGACAGAGAGAGTGGCTGGGCTATGTGGGTGGCTTTGGTATCCCATCCTCCTTGCCTACTTGTGATGGATTTTCCTCAAATCAAGGCCTGCGGCTGCCCCCATCTCAGCCAGAAGTGGCCACGGTGAACCCCAATCTCTGTCCTTTGCAGTTGTGCCGGGCAATGGTCTGGGCCAAGGCCCTTGAGCCTGGGAGGGAAGAACACTGGTTGCAGATGCGAGCTCGCAGGAAGCTTTGATGTTCCGAGCAGAAGCGGGAGGCGTGGGAAGTGAGACTTCTGTTCCCTGGAGCTCCCACAAGGCAAAAACCCTTCCGTTATCTTCTAGGCCTGAGCATAGCCTAAAGGTGCTGGCTCAAGTGTGTCTTGGCCCAGAGTAAATCAGGCCCGAACCAAAGAATGCACTTGAATCAAAGTGGAAAATTAGACGCTGTGCAGGAGAAAGCGCTCCTCTCCAAAATATATATGCATCAAAGTGTACCCCTGTCTAGCTGGGACAGGAGCCATCAAAATGCAAATGCGGGCCTTGAGAATGCTAATGCTGGAAGTGGAGAACAATGCCGAGACAGACTTCTTGGGGCCAGGGAGAGGGCCCCAGGGCAGGATGTGGGAGCTGAGTGGGGGGCAGGGATGAAAGGGGTAAAGGAAGCCGCATGAGAGAGCCTGGAGATGAGAAAACAGCAGGAGTCAATTGAGGCTGAGTGACTGCGGGGGCCGGCCTCGAACAGGGGAGTGCTGCCGGGACGGGTCAGAGGACCTGCCACTGACCGCTGACCTGAGGCTGCGAGCCCAGGAAAGAGGAGGGTGAGTTCAGGGAAATTTCTCTGAGTGGCAGCCCAGCGGGGTGGAGAGTCAGGACCTGCCTGGAGTCCCGGGCTCGGGCTTGAGGTCAAGGCCTGGAGAAACAGACAGAAGGATCCGTGTTTCTATAAAGGCGGTGAAGCCAGGAGACGTGCTCTGCTTGGGTGCAAGGGGCCTGTGAAGCGCTCCATGAAGGCGCATAAAAAGTGGGGCTGAGAGCAGGGTGATGGGACGAAGCCAGGCTTGGAGGAGCTGCTTCCCTGGATTGCAATTCTCCTCTTGCCTCTGCCGACAAGTCCTTCCTCTCTTGTGCTTTACTCTCCTATCTGTAAAGTGGCGATCACTGATGCCGGAAGACTGAAGAAGTTAAAGCAGACAGCCTGGCATGGGGTACATGCTTGTGGGTGTTTGTTGTCATCTTCCTTTGTGGGATTAAGAAACTGAGGCTCAGGAGGGTTTACTAATGTGTGTGCAGCTCCAGACAGCAAAGGAGTGGTGGGAACTGCATTCCAACTTGGATCTGCCAGTCTGGAGCCCTTCACTAAGCCTCACTACCTGCCTTCCTGTCCCAGTGGTGTTATAAAAACAGAATCCTTTTTTCTTTTTTTTAAGATTTTATTTATTTATTTGACAGAGATAGAGCACAAGCAGGGGGAGCAGCAGGCAGAGAGAGAGGGAAAAGCAGGCTCCCCACTGAGCAGAGCTGATCCCAAGACCCTGGGATGATCACGACCGGAGCCAAAGGCAGACACCCAACTGACTGAGCCACCCAGGTACCCCATAAAAACAGAATCCTGACGTGGGGCCCTGGGATGCCAGGGAGGCAGAAGAGTGGTCAAAGGTATGAAGCTAAGAGCCCTGTGCAAGGAGAAAGCCCTGAGCCTTGAATGAAGGTGGTAGAAAAAAACCAACATCAATGCTAGGAGGAGGTGGGTTGCTATTTTTGGTTTTGGGGCCTTGGGACCTGCTTACTCATTTCCCAGCAGGCCCTACTCCAGCCCTGGCCCACACTTAAGATGAAGAAATCGCTGTGGAACAACTGTTGCCCCACCTGGACTGTGAGTTCCTGGAAGGCAAGGATTTGTATCGCACCCCTGTGGCCTACACCTGCTGCATATCCTCAAGGGACTTGCACTGCACCCTGCATGGTCACTGAATGGGTTCATTCACTGAAGAGTCTCTTCAGTGCCAGGCTCGGGGCTAAGCGGTAGGAATTTACTGATGAATATGATATGATCCCTGCCCTTGGGTAACTCTTCTTAGTCTGGTGAATGAATAAAAGAAAGAAAGAATGAATGGACGCTGGGAGGGCCAGGCCCCTCTGCTAATTGCTTTAGGAACTGGGAGATAGCCAGCCCAGAGATCGACCCCTGAGATACCCTGCTTTCTCTTGGGCATCAGACCCGAGGCACGCGGACAGGCTTGGCCACACTGAGTGTTGGTAAGTGGCTGCTGTCCCAGTCTCAGGGCTTTGAACAAGCACTGTCTTTATAGATAAGGGGATGCACCGTCTGCCGCACACACTCCAGGCAGAAAGGCTCCAAGAGGGATGACAGGGCACCCAGAGCTAATGATCTCCTCTCACCTAACCATCTCACCTAGATCCTCCTTGGACTGAGGACTGCCAGGGGCCGGAGGCAACAGGAAGTGGGGAAAGCTGGGATTTTCTCTGGTGTGAAGCTAACTGGGGCAGCACATTGAGGAGTCCCTGGGATTTCTACCTTGGAGAACCAGCCAAAGGAGCCCTGTGGCTCAGAGCTCCCTAAAGATCTGCCTTTTCAGATAGAGACACAGCCCGTCAGAGGTCAGTGGAAGGGTTCAGTGAAAATGCTGGATCACATAAAGGGGGGCAACTTGCAAAATATCCAAGAACACATTTCCCCATGTAGACAAGGCTTATATCCTATGGGGTTAACCACAAGGAGCAAATAATGAAGAGGGCATTCCCTCTTCAATGGAAACACCATAGCCTGAGGCAGGTGTATGAGTTTGAATGTGTGTGTGTGTGTGTGTGTGTGTGTGTGTGTGTGTGTGTGTGTGCCAGAACTGAAAGTGAAACAGGTCAGGGCATTTCTAGGACTCACAGGAACAATCAGCAAGAGAGGGCAAGTTTGGCTGGGGCCCCCAAGCTCTGAGCGGCGGGACTCGTGTGAGATGAGTCTGTATCCAAAGGGGCCTTGTGCGAAAATGGAATATGGCCTTCTCACCCTTCCCCAGCAGCTTTGCCCTCAAGGAGTCCCCACTGTGGGCTCTGAAGCTCCACTCTGCTAACTGCAAAGGTGTCAAAGGACCAGGATCAACCCCTACCCTGCCCTGCCAGCCAGCTAAGGGAAAGATCATACTGACGAGAGGACACATGATGACTGGTTCACAGGAAGGGAGAGCGAGGGACAATATGCACAGACCTAGGAGGCTCACAGCCCCAGGATCCATGGCACGTGACCATACGCTGGCGTGAATGAGAAAGTAGCGAATGTAGAATAAGCCTGCTGCCACATTAGTGGGTGCGCAAAGGGCTGGGATTTACAATCTGAAATGCGTGTTTTTCTGGGAGGAAATGGAGAAAAAATGAGAACCTGGGCTTTAAAGATAGATCAGCACCGCTGAT
Organism: Nyctereutes procyonoides; assembly: GCF_905146905.1. NCBI lineage: Eukaryota > Metazoa > Chordata > Mammalia > Carnivora > Canidae > Nyctereutes > Nyctereutes procyonoides. The sequence continues at coordinate 5,260,503 of NW_026575028.1, forward strand.
GAATTCTCTTCAGTCTGGTCCAACAACCCTTCTCTTCTCCACTGTCATCACCATAACCAAGTTCCCATTGTTCCTCAATTCCTAGCAGTTCTCTTACTTTTCCTCTCCCCTTGCCTCGCTGAGTAATAATTTTTTTAAATAAAAACTGGAACATAAAATCGTCATCGTAAAGTCCTCCAGTGGCTTCCCATAGCTGTCAGATCAACACTGAGCCCCCCGCAGCACCTTGGCCCTCTTCCCTTCCTTCTCCTGCAGCCATGCTGGCTTTCTCAGCTTCCTGGAACGTACAAGAGCCTTCCTGCCATGGGATTTTTGCACACTGATGTGACCATGCTTTAGCACTCAGTTCAGTTTCTAATTATATGTATATGGTGACTGTTTGGTCAGTAATTGTTTAATTGGACCAATTGCTGATTGCATGTGTCTTTCCCACATTGGACCATCAGTTCTCCGAGGACAGAGACCACAGCAATAGTTTTGCTCCTTACTGTAGCCATCCCAGTGATGGACAGAGTGCCTGGTGCACAGCAGATGATCAATAAATATGTGCTAAGTGACGGAATAAAGTAACGGGGCAATTTCATTTCATAGATGTTTCCTTGCTGGAACGTATTTGGGCCAGATGAGGAGCCTGGGGCTTGGAAGGGCAGTGAGTGACTTGCTAGAGATCACATGACTTAGCTATTAAGGGAGAGCTAGGACTTGGTCCTGATATTACCTCCCTTCCCCCTTTATGTCGCTGGTGATGGTGGAGGAGGAGGCACAAGTGTGCATCTGTGTCAGTGGGGAGGGGCAGTGGCTAGAGATGATGGCAGGGCCAGTTGTTAGATCACAGCTAAGGAAATAGTACCCAGGAAAATCTCTCCCCATGGATAATACTTCCCTGCTTTAGCATCTCTCTCCTTCAGAAAGAATGATGGTTGGCTCCCAGACTTCATCAAGAATCTAAAACAATAGTATAAAGTAAAGCAGAATAATTTTTTTTTAATCTGGGAATATTTGGGAATGCATTTTTTAGTCCAATAAAAAGTATGGTCTAAGCCTATTTCATGTCACAATAGACTCTGAAACCAACAAGAAGATACCAGATTAGATAACCCATGTATTTTACTAAATGGGCAGAGTTGATTCTGCTCATGGGTAGACAAGGCTGCAGCTGTGGTGCCTAGATTCGCCCTCACCAGCAAGCTCTGAAGGGAACTCTCCTGTTTACCGTTGTGCTGCCGGGCTCCTAATGGGTGCTCCATAAATATTTGTTGAATGAGTAAGTGAACAGATCTTCCATTGGGCTGAAGAGTCCTGGATGGCAGAAGCAAAGTCACAGCACCCAAAGTGCTATAGCTATCTGTTCTAGCTTTTGTCACCTCTTAGAAGGCCTATAATTTTATAATACAATTGCCTAACACAAGCAGAAAGCCAGAGACAGGTTGAACATTTTTGCCTATTTGAATGTAGGTAAGCTACCTCACCTGTCCGAGATTCTACAGCCCTCATCTGTTAAATGAGTACAATGATTCTTTACTCCTGAAGATACGTTTTTTTTTTTTTTAATGAATTCAACCTAGTATTTATTGAATGCCAGACACGATGCTAGGTACAAAACACAAGTGGCCTCTGTCCTTTCTAGCAGGGGAGACATTAAGCAAATAAATACAAATAAACTTATAAAATTACTGTTTTGGATAAGAAAGCACCATTTGTTCAGAGCCCTGAGGATGAGCTGGGAGCGGGCCGAGGGGGAGTGGGGTTGCAGGTAAGGGGAGCAGCATGTGCAAAGGCCCGGGGTAGGAAAGAACCGGGGGCGCGCAGTGGGCACTGCTAGCGGTCCACGAGAGACCCAGCGGAATGAGGCCTGCCTGGAGCCGTAGACATGCTGGACAGGTCGTTAAGGACGGGAAGTCTGGGATTCCATTCCCATGTCAAGAAGAGCTCTGGGGTTGCTAGGTGGAAAACCCTTCGGGACAGGGGAACGTCCCGTCCCTTGGAGTGGAGGGCAGAACCAGAGGCTCCGGGCAGGGGCTTCACGGATGATCCGGCCCGAAGCTCCGTGCTCGAGAGGAAGAGCCGAGATGAGCGGGACCAGAGCTGCACAGTGAGGAGACCCAGCCCGAGCGCCTGAAGCAAGCCCGAGCGGCCTGCCCTTTCGCGCCTCCTTCCAAGCCGCCTCGCTCGGGGCCTGCCGCCCGCCCGCCGGCGGGGCGGGGGAGCCGGGCACTGCCCGGGGTGCTGGAGCCCCGAGGCAGCCCGGCCCGGCGTCCCCCTGCGCTGCGGCCCGCACAGCCAGCTCCGGGCTGCGGGTGGCTCCCAGGCTGCAACGGAAACTTGGGCCTCCGAGGCCCCGAGGCGGCCTCCGGTGTAGGCGGCTCCGCTCTTTCTCCCGACTTCCCTCCCAGGCCTTACCTGCCTAAACAAACAGCCGGAGCCTCCCACCCGCTGCACCCCCGCCCCCGGGACAGGAAACAGGCAGTGACAGCTCCCCGCCCGCGCCTCCCCGCGGACGCCGGCGCGGCCTGGCTAGCAACCCGGCCACGCGGCGCTCCGATTGGCTGCGCCCGGCTAAGCGGCGCCGCGCTCGTCCAATGGCGGGCCGGGCCGGGCCGGGCCGCCGGGAGGCCGCGGGGAGCGAGGTCTCACATGCCTGTGGTGTTTGCTCAGAGGGGCATGACCACTTTGGGCAAGTCTTTAAATGTGAGTCAGCTTTCGGCCGATCCCTGGGAAAAATTCCTTCGGTGTTGTCAGGCAGGGTTCGCGAGCTGCAGCTTCTTTTTTTTTTTTTTTTTTTTTTTTTTTTTTACAATTCTAAAGGGATAATCCCAGTCAATGGGGAAAGGCACTCGGACGCTGTCCCTGGCTCCCCAGAAAGGGGCCGCGGGCAGCGCTGGGGGCCAGGCACCTCCGCCGTGGGGCGGCAGGGCCCCGGCCCGGGTTGCAGGGAGGCCAGGACACCTGCCGTCTCCGCGCTGCGCCCTCCGTCCGCGGCCGGCAGGGCCCCGAGCCAGAGCGCGCCAGGAACAGCGCCCCCTGGAGGTGTGCGGCGAGCCCGCCTGAGCCTGGGAACCGCCGCTCCGGCCCGCCCGCCCCGCCCCGCCCCGCCCCTCCCCGCCGCGCCCCGCCCCGCCCCGCCCCGCCGCGCTGCTGCTCTCAGGGCGGCGCACCCTGCCGCTGGGCGACCTGCATCCCCCCCCCCCCCCACCTCCGAGGCCCCGGGTCCTCGCTGGCAACGTCAAAGGCTGTGGTAGAGGAAGAGCAGCGGCCTGGGAGGGCAGAGGCTTGGCGCCTTCTCCCAGCTTGGTGGCCCTAATTGCTTGGGCAGGTCACTTCTGTACCCCTAGCCTCGGTTTGCACACCCGTAAGACGCGGGCGTTGCTCTAAAGAGTCCTGAAGGGGCGTCCTGGTCCTCCGAGCGCTTCCACCCGGCCATCCCCGATGCCCCCTCCGAGAAGCTGGGCTCTGCGGGTAGAGTGAGCCCTGTGGCCCTGTGGCCCTGTGGCCCTGTGGCCCTGCGGCCCTGTGCCCCGCCAGTCCCCCCAGCCTTCCTTCCCTGCATGTCATCTCAGAGCCTCTCTGCAGACAAGATTGGGAGTACTGAGGGGGAAAAAAGACCAAAAAAGGCCGAGGGCAGAGGGAAGGGAGCAGGGACTGGAGGGATTTATGTGCAATTTGATTTTAAACGAACATCTTGTGCAAAAGGAGAGGCAATTTGGCACCTGCTACTGGTGAGTTAATAGCTTAGGCACTCTTGGTAATAAGGATACAGTACTGTGAAGACCACATTAGCTCATGTGGCAGCAAATTATAAGAAGGGTTGAGAGAGAGGCTATCGAGCCTCTGCCTGGGAATCTTGTAAAGATAAGGTAGACACTCCTTCATTTGAGGGGGCTTTGAAATCCGGGCAGAATGAAACCGGTAGAGCCCTCGGAATCCTGGAGAACATGGGAGAACTGGATTCCTTTGAGTGTGAAAAGTATGGTTTGATAAGAGGAGCGTTGCAATCTGCTGCTACTCAAGGGTGTGACCTTGGGCAGGTCACAGTCTTCATTTGCTGCAGGCTGAGGGATTAGACTGGCCTCCTAAAGACCCCTCCAGCTCTGACACACCATAATTAAATGGAATAATGTGCGAATAATTGCTTTGAAAACTACAGAGCGCTGCGGGTCTTTCTGTTGTTATTTTTGCATAGATAAAGATGACCTGGGAGTTCATTAAGCTCTGCAGCAGGTTGTAAATCAGGACACCCACTGCCCACCATCTGAGACTGTAACAGGGCATTTGTTTGGCAACAGAGTTTTACTGTGGCCTGTGAATCAGTATTTTGTGTTCTTTTCCTACCATCAGCTCCAGCAGTTTGTTCTCTGTAGTTAAGCATCTTTCTTGGTTTGTCTTTCTCTCTTTTTTGCCTTTGCTCATTTGTTTTGTCTCTTAAATTCCAAATATGAGTGAGATCATATGGTATTTGTCTTTCTCTGGCTGACTTATGTTGCTTAGCATTATACTCTGTAGTTCCAGCCATGTTGTTGCAAGTGGCAAATTTTCATTCTTTTCAATGGCCGAGTGATATTGCATTGCCTATGATACACCACATCTTCTGCATTCATTTACCTGTGGATGGACACTTGGGCTGCTTCCATAGTTTGGCTACCATAATTGAAGCTGCAGTAAACATAGGGGTGCATGTATCTCTTTGTATTAGTGTTTTTGTATTCATTGGGTAAATACCCAGCAGTGCAATTATTGAATTGTAGGGTAGTTCTATTTTTAATTTTTTGAGGAACCTCCATACACAGTTTCTGCGCCAGTTTGCATTCCCACCAACAGTGTGAGAGGGTTCCTTTTCCTCCACATTCTTGAAAACGCTTGTTTCTTGTGTTTTGATTTTAGCTATTCTGACTGGTTTGAAGTGATGTCTCTCTTTTTTTAAATTATTTATTTATGTATTCATGAGAGACACAGAGAGGTAGAGACACGGGCAGAGGGAGAAGCAGGCTCCATGCAGGGAGCCCGATGTGGGACTCGACCCCAGACTCCAGGATCACACCCTGAGCTGAAGGCAGACACTTAATTGCTGAGCCACCTAGGCGTCCCTGAAGTGATATCTCATTGCAGTTTTTATTTTCATTTCCCTAATGATGAGTGATGTTGAGTATCTATTCATATGTCTCTTGGCCATCTGTCTGTCTTCTCTGAAGAAATGTTATTTTTTTTTTTGTTATTTTTTTTTTTTTTTTTTTTTTTTTTTATGATAGTCACACACAGAGAGAGAGAGAGGCAGAGACACAGGCAGAGGGAGAAGCAGGCTCCATGCACCGGGAGCCCGACGTGGGATTCGATCCCGGGTCTCCAGGATCGCGCCCTGGGCCAAAGGCAGGCGCCAAACCCCTGCGCCACCCAGGGATCCCCATCTGAAGAAATGTTTGTTCATGTCTTCTGCCCATTTTTTAATTGGATTATTTGTTTTTTGGGGGTGTCTAGTTGTACCAAGGGTTTTTTTTTTCTTTTTAAATTACTGCTACCAATTCAAAAATAGACAAGGGCATCTAAACTATGAGAAGGAGGGTAAGATGATCATTCTATGTTCTACAAAAAGAGAATTCCTAAAGACCAGAGCCTAGCGGAGAGTTTGGTTCTGCTTGGGCAGATCCGGGTAGTCTTCAGAGGAGGTGATGTCTGGGATACTGCTTAACGATAGAGAGAATTTTTTTCTGCAATGAGAAACATTGTGAGTGTGGGTCTCCTACAAAGGTCAGGTGCCAGGTGTGTGGAAATATAGGGTGCTTGGATGAATATTGTGGAATGATCTGGAAGAGAAAGACCATTATGTATGGCCTTTGTCATGTTAAGGAATTTGAACTTTTTTTTTTTAGATTTTTATTTATTTATTCATGAGAGACCCACAGAGAGAGGCAGAGACACAGGCAGAGGGAGAAGCAGTCTCCCTGCGGGGAGCCCAAAGCGGGACTCGATCCCAGGACCCCAGGATCATGACCTGAGCTGAAGGCAGACACTCAACTGCTGAGCCATCCAGGAGTTCCAGGAATTTGAACTTTAATTTGGTAGAAAATGGAGAGCAATTGAAGGCTTTTAAATAGGTAGAAGAGATTGGTGGTGAAAAACACTGTTCAAACTTCAGGTTATATAGTGAAATCCAGGTCATGGACATTTCTTTTTTTTTTTTTTAAATTTTATTCATTTATTCATGAGAGACACACAGAGAAGAGAGGCAGAGAAAGAGGCAGGCTCCATGCAGAGAGCCCGATGTAGGACTCGATCCCAGGACTCCAGGATCACACGGTGGGCTGAAGACAGGCACTCAACTGCTGAGGCACCCAGGCGTCCGGGTCATGGACATTTCAAAAATGGAATGAGTGAGTATAGAATGGGATAGAAAATATCAAAATACATGCATGCAGTAGGTATTGTTTCATGAAATGGATGTATTTGTGTGTGCTCGTGTGTGTGTTCTGGATCATGATATAAAATGTACTTATTACAGTGGCTCAGGGTTTAAAAAGTCTGAAATCCATTGGATCTGCAGACCCTTCCGACTGCATCAGGGAGGGTGGGCTACAGGGAGAGACACAGGAAGTTCTTGCAAAAAGGACAGGTGACTTGCATTCCCTCCAAATTCAAGTTCTTGAGAAGGAAATTGCTTAACTTTTGAAAGGGAGTTAACTGATCTTTTCCAAGGCCTCCTCCACAGCGGATAGGTAATTAGATCTGCCCTGCAGAGTAATGGAAGTGACTACTGAAGTATTTGGTACCCTGCTTCGTTGGCAGGTCACTTTGCCTAACAGTGCAAATAACAGGGCCAGTAGTTAGAATTCCATGTCTTTGAGTCTCTGCCACAGACCCACATGGCCCTGGCACAAATCATGATCCTGTGACTGAAAAGCCATGGTATTTTTCCATTCTTCCAATGAAACATTATGTACTTACTATGGCCAACAGATGCGTACAGCTACCTGGTATCCTACGACTGGCATCCGGATACAAATTCAGTGAAGATGGCAGATATCATGAGTAATGGCCTTATATTGAAAGCACTCAAGAAGACTATTTCAAGATGTCTGTGTGGCTCAGTCAGTTAAGCATCTGCCTTCGACTCAGGTCACAATCCCAGGATTTTGGGATTAAGTCGCACATCCAGCTCCCTGCTCAGGAGGGGGTCTGCGGCTCCCTCTCCCTCTTCCTTCGCCCCTCCCCACTGCTCATGCATGCACGCTCTCGCTCTCTCTCTCTCAAATAAATAAAATCTTAAAAAAAAAAAAGAAGAAGACTGTTTCATAATGTCCTATGGTCATAACACTGACATTTTAACAGATCTGAGTGTAGGGAAGGCCTTTGGGGTTAACTAGTTCTCAACTGATTCAGTCAAAGCACATCTCTCTGTCCACTGGCCTTAGAGAAACTGGAGTGCCACTGGCTGCCATCTGCCCTATGACATACCCATTACTTCAAAACTGATTTTAAGAGTCTATGCTTGCCCTTCCTCGGGCAACCTTAGCTGCAGTGGGGATCCGTTTACTTTTTAGTGTCCAGCCATGTGGGGAATGTTGCTCCCTTGCAATATGATCCAACTTGTTTCTTTTTAGGGTGACTGACCCTGTGCCTGTTTGATGACATAGCGTATACACCCACGTCCTCACCTTACTTAAACCAAACCCTGTGTATATGGTGAAGATACCAGTTCATTTACATAACTTCAAACATAACAGCCTCTTGGTTACACCTTCAAGGCAAACATACCCACACCTTTCTTCCAAATCTATAAATCTGCATATCCTTCCTGTTTGAGCTGGGGTTTTACCAGTTCCTTTGTCCCTTGCTCCTGACTGCTACTCAATCTGTAATAGCAAGAGCACCTTACTATGGTCTAACAGCACTATGTGCCCCGCCCTATACAGGGCACTTCATGCAATCAGGAAAAATGCCAAGGGATATTAGTATCTCACTTTTACAGGTAAAGAAACTGAGATGGATATTGTTAACATTTTCACGTCTTTTTAACGATCAAGTTGAATTTCAAAATCTTCTCATTCCATTCTGTCTTAGAAAAACCACGAAAACTCACTTAACCTTTTAGACAGAAGGTCTAAATGGGATTGTTTTTCCACTGCAGCTCATACAGATGAAGTGTTTCCAAAAGTCCTATATCCAAACTCTTGCCTCCTGACAGAGTTCCCTGGCTATGAGAGAAAAGATTGCTTTCAGTGTCAGATAGAGGAAGAGAGGGAAGGAAAGTGATCCAGATTACACAGTTCCTGATCTAAAAGAAGCTTGAACTATAACCCAAGCATGTACCCACCTTACACCCCTTTCTTCATTGTGTATTCATTCTTTATTCACTGTTTTCCCTCCATCCCTACCTTCCTTTGGACATCCACTCTTGTGTCAGAAACACAAAACTGGCACTCCAAAAATACTGGAGTGGGTCTACATCAACCATCTTTGATGTGAGTAGCATTGCTCTTGACATAGAATAATTATCCAAGGCTTAAGCACCAGCCACTCTATGGCCAGGGATAAGATCGGGGCTGGCCAGATGCATAGGAAGTGTATGTTACAGGGGAAGTATACTTGTCCACACCTGCTAGGTTGGAAAAGTGACCATTCTTTTAACCAGTCTGACATAACGATGCTTTCCCTCTTCCCCCTTTGTTTGGAACCAAGAATCGTAGAATTCCCTGAGTTGGAAAGGCTCTTGTGGGTCACATAATCACCTGATGCAGGAATTACACTACAACTTCACTGACTTTGCTCATCCAACTTCTCCTTGAAGACCACTCCCCTGCCCAGATATGAGCTAGCTTGATATTTTACATGGATGATTCACTCCATGCTTGGAAAGCTTTAATGTTAGGCAATTCATATAATTCTCTAGCAAGCTTGACCTGATTTCCTAATACTTCCATCCATGGATCCCATTTCTACTTCTTGGGTTGCCAAAAGTTCTAATTCCTCTTCCACATCATAGTCCTTCAAATGTATGAAGGTAAATAGCATGTAATTCTTAGCCTTCTCTTCTTCAGACTGAGCTTGCCCAGTTTGTTCTGGTTTTGCAATTGTATTGGTACTCTTGGTAATGTCAATCTTAAATGTAGTGCAGACTTGAGTGACTGAGTGAATAATGAGCTTTTACCACGTGCCAACTCTCTTCAAAGACATTATCTCATTCAATTCTGTGTCCAGCCTATGAGATAAGAATACTTTCCATTTTATAGAGGAAAAAACTATAGCTCATGAGGTTAGGTGTTTGGGCCAAGGTCAAATAGTTAGACATTGACAGAGCTGACCCATTAACCTGAGCCTTTTACCAAACTGATGGGCATTATTCTTTTCCTTGACATATGAGTTTCACCAGGTCAAGGATGGTACAAGACATGCAAGAAACGGGGCTTCTCATCTTTAACTAAATATGAACATTGGAAAGAGATGATCTGTATCTCTGCAATCTCAAGTCTTACTTTGCTAGAATCATTTTCTCCCTCTGCCTCTCCCTAACCTGATTCTGGCTGTAGGTTGTAACAAGATAGGGGGCAGCCTTTCCATTTCTGCAGATAAACAGCAGAGAGTTGATGGTTTCTGTCCATATTGAGTCAGGGGACACAGTGTTGAAATTAGAATTGAATCTCCAACCTCAAAGACAACTTTTGTATACATAAACAGAAATTGCTAATTTCACAGGTGTATGCTTAAAGCGGGAAATATTGGAGACATTTATCACTTTTCCATAATATCTTTGGAATACAGGAGCCCTCTGGTGGCCAAAATAGCAGGAAGGTGTCCTTGGGAAAGGCAGTCAGATTTCCTGCCAGAACTTTCCTTAGTGATCTCTGGCTTCATTGTGAGGATGCTCCTTTGCCGTTTGTCCTCTTTCTGCCCACTTTTAAGGAGGGTTTCTTGGTTTGTTTGTTTTTTTTTTTTTTTGCACTATCCTCCCTTCTCCTTTCCCCCTCCAATTCCTCTCTGCACCTTCCCCTTCAACGCCAGCTGTCAACCCCCATGCCCCTGGAATCTCTCCTTCTTGCAATCTTTGGCCTCAGAGGACCCTTTCTGAAATCTGGCCAGTTCCCCTGTGGCAGGTGCTGAGCGACAGCTGCTGCCTCCGCTGCTGCTTCAGTAGTGTGGAATTCAAATCCCTTGTGGGTGTTTAGAGCCTGCAGATGGATTAACTAATGATGTCTGTTCATCAACAGGCATTTGCAGTGTCTTGCTAAGCACACAGAGGATGCTGATCATCACCCAGAACCAAGCTTTCTTAGAAGAGCAGATAAGCTTCCTCTTCTATAGGCAGAAGGAGCTGACTACACTTCACCTGGTCCCTGGAGTTAGCTAACTGTCCAGAACCTGGCCATTCTAAGTTTCTGGGTACAGCTCTCAACCATGCAAGTGTCTGCTTTCCTCACTGTAGCTTGCATGGAATTGTCTGTCTTCTGGAAGTCCGTGCCACACAAGAGCCAACAGCAAATGAAGACCCAAAAAATAGTAATTCTACATGTGGATAATTAAGAATTGACCATTGATCCAGTGGCAGAAGTAGTGGCTTCAGCAAACTTCAGTAAAGTACACAAGGGTAAAGAAAGCTAAGACAGGGTGAGGCAGAAATTTTGGTTAAGGGCAGCCCGGGTGGCTCAGCGGTTTAGTGCCGCCGTCAGCCCAGGGTGTGATCCTGGAGACCTGGGATCAAGTCCCACGTCAGGATCCCTGCAGGGAACCTGCTTCTCCCTCTGCCTGTGTCTCTGCCTGCCTCTCTCTCTCTCTCTCTCTCTGTGTGTGTGTGTGTGTGTGTGTGTTTCTCATGAACAAATAAATAAAATTTAAAAAAAAAGAAATTTTGGTTAAGATTCTGGCTTTTAGTATAATAAGGTGATGGAGCAGTGTAATACAAAGCAAGCTGTCAAGAAAAAACCCTCCTATAAAATGAGCTGATGACTTTATCACACTATGATACTTAACAATTAGTGGCTTAAATCATAGTGCAATTAGAGAGATAGGCCAATTCATTGCCCTCACTCCAGAGACAATCAGAAGAACAATCAGAAGATTGAATTTAGTAACAGTGTTTCTGGGCTTGTTAGAAGGTAAAGCAAGAAGAGGGATCTGAGAGAATCATAAAGTTTGGAGCTGCAGGTTTGTATAATTTGCAGAAGAAAAGGCTAGAGAGAGTGGAAACAGCTACAGAGGGCATAGCTAATATAGTCCTCTGAGGGATTGTGTAGTAGTGACAAAATGCAACAGGTTTCTAGTTCCACTACCTCCCCAGCAAAAGGGAGAGGCTGTTGCATGAAGCACAGTGAATTCAGGCTCCTAACTATGAGGATTAGGGTAGCACTGAGAAATGTCACCTTACAAGAGGCAGAACTCTCTTCTCCAGATTTTAGGAAAGTGTGGATACATCTTTTTGGAAGCCTGTAGGTGTGGATGGGTTAAACCCTACCTCAAGGATGGATGAGCTTGCTTCTGGGGATGTTTTCCCCAGATCTGTCACTCTAGAATCTCCTTAGGTTTCTTGTTTCCCAGCGTTTCATGGGTTTTTAAAGGACATCAGGTCTAGAGGTTTGGGGTGAAAGGATGATGCTGGAGTGGATGCTGAATCTGTCATCTCAGTCTAGTTTCTCTCAGCGGGCTACCCTCCTTGCCGTTTCTCACCTCCCAGCAAGATATGCTCCCGATTCTTAGTTTCTGACCTGACTTACAGGATTTACTATAACTTTGTCAGAACACCAAGAACCCTCGCAATAAAGCCAGTACATGGTTTGTTTCGTGCTTCCCTTGGTTCAGTGTATGTGAATGTACCATGAGGTCCTCTTCAATACACCTGATGTAGTCAGGTCTCTGTTCTCACTCTAAGCTGTGAGCAAAGAGCCTGGACCATGTCTACTTAATGGACTTTGGTTAGCAGCACAGTCCAAAGACAGGTGCTAAACAAATTATTTTTTATCATGATCCTGATGGCATAATGAAAAGCATACTACATTGGAAGTTAGAAGTTCTAGTTTAGTCTTCCCCTGCTACCAGTTAGCTGTGGGACCTGGAATATCTCACTTTGTTTCTCCAGGCCTCAGTTTACATGTTTATTCAAAGAGGAGATTTGGACCAGATAACCTTGAAGAGCACCTCTAACTATAAAATGTTCTGCTTTCACAGTGGTGCTCCCCTCCAAAAGCCTATAGGCTCCTTGGGTGTAGGAGCCTGTGGTGTTCCCAGAGTGCCCAGCCAGACTCTGGCCCTTGGAGGTGGGGGTGGAGGGGTGGGGAGTAAGGAGAATTCAAGTTTCTATTGATAGATTCATCATATCCAGACACTTTCCAGGAGAAATCTAACAGCCATTTAGGAGTAAGAGGCACCAAAAAGAGACTAGGGAAATTGGTTTTCCCTCAGTGTACCTCTTATTGCATGCCTATGGGCACTCCATTCTTTACTTCCATTCATGCCAACAATGGCCCCAGATCAGGAGAAGAGCATACATGGCAGCACATTCATCTCCTGCTCCAAACCAGAGGATGGGGCTGAGCTGCCACGACCTATGCAAGAGTGTTCATCACCCTGCTGGAAGAGGGGAGAACTCTCCTCTTTTATGACGAGGCGAGGTTTATGCTTTTCTGTGAAAATGTTCATGTAAATGGAAAGAATAGGCTAGAGGGTTTGGGCATAGAGCCGAAGCTTTTGTGAAGCGTAAGATTCCTCAGCTGTCATAAATATCAGTAGAAGGGGAAACAGGTGGCGAATCCCTGGTTTCCTTACGCAAATATTTTAAGTGGATCATAAACCCCCCTCTGTTCTTCCAACCAATAGTGTTCTGTGCTTGCAGCTTGTAACGCCAGAAGTTTTTTTTCCAAACCACGCAGGAGCATCACTCTGCTAGTGAGTGCTGGTGTTTTGGGTAAATAGACTTTGGTTCTAGAAGGCTGGCTTGAGTCCTAATTCCCTAACTCTGATAACTGATGAAGAAGGCGGCCCAACTGCCTGGGCTTGATTGACTTAGGGGCTCATTTTATTTCTGATAACCGAGCCCTAGCATAAAAGAGTTATGTCTGCCAGGCAGGCGAGGTGGGAAGTCTTGGCAGCAGCTCTGGGCGAAACCAGGAAGAACATGATGAGGCCAAATGAAAGAGGACGTCACTCGTTTTTAATGAAGGGGTGCATGTCAGGCAGGCAGAGCCTTGGGGGAAAGCCTTTTCATGAAGGGGGCAGTGAGGGACAAGGGCATCATATGTCCTCCTCAGAGAAGGGAAATAATCTAAGAAGTAGAAGGTAGGGTACAAAGTGATGAGACAGATTACCTGAGTGTCTTTGGAAGAAATTATCTTGCAGAGATAGAGGCAGGTAGTGAAGCTCATGATCCTGCTCACACCAAGATGGAAGAGATAGAATCATGGAACTGACGACTGCAAAGTACCTGAAAGGTCTTTCATTTTCTGGGTGAATAAACAGGGCCTTTTCTAGAAGTAACTGAGGAGGTAAGACTTTTTTCCAGGGCAGGATTTTTTTAGTACAGAAGTATGGTTTGGGGTCAAACAGACTTAAGTTGGAATACCCATAGCCCAGTTACCAACTGTGACCCTGGAGGATAAAAATACCTACCTCTTGGGGCTCTGGGGAGAAGTAAATAAGAAAATGTATGTAAAAGCCCCTAGCCCAAAACTAGGCACCGTGCCTAACAAAGTACTGACAAATGGTCATATCTCTTCCATATGATTATGATGTCCCTGGCTAATATAGTCTACACTGTCATGAGAGTGAATTAGAAAAATATGAATCAAGTCATTGCTATATGCCAGACACACTCCTGTTATATTATAGGCACTTAATTAATTATTAAGATTATATGAGCCTTGGGAATAATTGTACAAATATTAACTGTTACATTAATAAATAAAACAGTGGTCGGTAATGGCAATGGTGGTTGTAACTGCTCAGACAGAAGAGATGACATGGGGCAGGTAGGAGGACAGTTTTTTGGGGACCTAGTGCTATAGTTGGCTTTGGCTTTTGGTTGCAAGTGATCTGAGGAATAGGAATGCTCTGTAGTCATTCATTCCTTGGCAGTCATTGAGGGCTTACCGTGTGCCAGTCACCCTCCTAGGAACTGGAGACGTAGTGGTCAACAAAACCACGGTTCTTTCCTTAAATGGAGCTGACATTGTAGTAGAGGCAATACATGAACAAGGAAATTGATAGACTGTCACATAGTGATAAGAACTATGAAAAAAAGAAAACATAAGCCAGGACAAGGGGATAGAGAATGATTGGAGGGATAGCTAAGGGAATGCCTCTCTGAAGAGGTGACATTTGAGTTGAGATCTGAATGGGGAGGGGAAATGGTCATGTGATTACCATAGGGGTGGATTCCAGGCAGAGGGAGAAGTCCTGAGGTAGAACCACAACGAGGCCATCTGTCTGGAATGTGGTATTGTGATCCCTGGCTGGAGATAGGTGTTCTATTTCTGCCTCAATGCAGAAAAATGAAAGATTCTAAAGAGATTCTTCTCTAAAGAACTTACAAAGAGGCCTGGGACAGCCCTTTCTGGGTAAGACTAACAGGGAAGAAGCAGGTGAGAGGTACCATGCATCTTAGGACCTTCCAAGAAATGAGAAGAGTCTCTTAAAACAGTCCATAACTTGGCAGTGACAGTCTAAGAAATGGCATCTTGAATCAGAACACAGAGCTACGTGTCTCTGTACCAGTCCAGGCATCTGTCACTGTCCAGTGTTCAAGGCACATTTGGTGGAAAGAAAATGAACCCACCATCAGGCCTGGGAAACTTTCCCAAACTTCTCACTTTTCCTCATGAACCTACTCGGGCTCATCAGATATGAGTTTTCCCAGCTGTCTTTAAAGATATTCATATGTCCCAATCCCGTCATCTTGAAAGTAGACCCATGAAGGCAGGCACTAGGTCTAATTCGTAGAATTCCCATGGGAAACAAAACACCTACCACAGAGCTTTACACATGGCTGGACTGGATGAGTTCTCCTACTTGTTATCCAGTTAAGCACTGCAAGATTACTACTTACCTCATAAAAAGCCTGTCTTTTTGGTTGTTCCAAATTTCATCTCACTCAGGCTTCCAGGGTTCCCCCAGGTTATAGGTTTGTGGAGGCAATGAGCAAGCCCTTTTCACCAGTTCTGGTCCTTTGTGACTATCCAAACTCGTCTCTTCTTGCAGCTTCTCCCTCATACTGACAAATTCTTAGAGATCCATGTCAGAGGAAGCAGGGCACTGGTCTGGGGTACTGTTTCTGACATTTACTAGTATGAAACCTTGTAACCTGACCACTAGGAGCCTATTTTTCTCATTTGAAAGTGCCAGACAACATTCCTGCATTTTAGAGGGCCCTGTAACAGATGGTAGGAAGACGAAGTCAATATTACACCTACTTCATAAACTTCAAAGCACACATCAAGTTGCAGTCATACATGTGATCTTCTCCCATCAGCCTCCTCCTGATATCCCAATTGTCTCTTGCTGAATTTCTCCAGCTGTGAAGTTTTGAATTTTTTTCTTTAGTTGACAGGTGAGTGTTGGATTTGTCCAAAGCTGCAAGTTTTTGCCTTGGATTCTGACATCTTACCTTTCCTTATAGTCCTCCTTCCCCTTTGGGAATGCTTAGAGTCCACTGGGTTGATTCAGGAAATAATCTATAATAATCTCCAGGTTTTTTCCTAGGATGTCAATATTTCAAACTGCATTCCCTGTCATTCAAATAATTTCAACTCAGTACACATAGAATGAGCTCCTGGTCTATATTGTTTGTTATAAGTAGAGACCATAGAGAATGAAAAGGTGGCTAAGGAGCACTTAAGGATTATAGGTGAGGAGATGAAGATGACGGATGCACACATGATGGTGTTAGCATGCCAAATAAAGTAGGTGACATTGCACTAGAGTGAAATGCTATAGAGCACAGAGAAGTGAGCCATCAAAAATGACCGAGAGAAGTAGAGTTGCCTTCTCAGTGTGGCTACTTTTTCCTACTGGGCTTTGGCTTGCCCAAAGTGTGGCTCTTATGTCCTCACTTCCAGCCTCATTAATGTTTACGGGATGGAGCAAGGGTCTTTCTTACCCTAGGGGGGAGTGGGTTATAAAGGGAAAGTATACCCCACCCTGAGAGTAAGAGGCCTCTGAACCAGTGACTGGAAGACCAGGAGGGAGGTGAAGGAAGGTTGGACCAGGTCTAGAAAAATGAACAAATTTGGCCTGGTAGGGATTTGTCTATAGCAGGACCTCTTCGGGTTTTACACTGGGGCCTGGACTGTGAAGCACTTCTGCTTCGCACAAGCCCTGGCAGGAGGCTTTTACTTGCCAGGGCTGAAAGGAGCCTGGACCCTGTCATTGAGACCATCCAGCCGGGCTCTCTCTGTCCTTTGTCAGGGCCTGGGAGGCTCCGTATCATTACTCCAGAGCATTCCGCTTCCCTTCGGCCTCATTACGCAGTACATTAGCTGTGGGAACTAAACCCATTACAAAAAGGAGGGGGTGGAATTGGCACACGGGGAAAGAGGCCTTCTCAGATCAAGCTAACAACTTGTGCCTATTAACTAAAGAAGATCGTTAGAAAGTTCCCATCTCCTCCTCTCCTCCCCCCCACCCCCGCCTCGCCCCCACCCTCCTCACTTGCCGTGTCAGATATAGAGGGAAAGCAGGGCTCACATGTGAACTCTCCAGTTTCTTGCACACACACCCAAGCTTAAAGGGACCTTGCTCAGGGCTCCAGAGGAGTAAGCTTTGGATGGCGACAAGAATTGCTTTGATGTCAAATTCACATTTTAAATGAACGGGACTTTTCTCGAAAAGATGGGTCTTTTTGGCTCCGTGGACACAGTGACTGAAATAAATTAAGTCCCACTTCAGGACAATTTTATATGACTCCATAACAAAATAGACCAAGGGGAATGGTTTTATTTATATAGTTTAATAATGTGAATAGTAGAGCCAGAATGTACTTTGGGATGAATCAGTTTAAAGCTGGTTTTGCAGATGGGGACACCAAAGCCCAGGGAGAATAAACAGTGTCCTCCACACGTTACATGAACTACACAGATCTTGTTTGCAAGTCTTTTCTAACACACTTCCTCCAGTTTGCTCATTTGTTCTTTTCATTTTCCTCCCTCCTTGGCTCTGTTCCCTAGCTAAGTGTTGGGGAACATTCTCAAAGAAATCCAGTAGAGCACCTTTGGTATTAAGCCACACAGGATTTGGAGTATCAGCAGTGGCCTTGCCACTCACTCTTCCTTTTCCCCAGGTGAAAAACCAAAACAAACCAAAGGACTACCACCAACCAAAAATCCCATCCAGAATATGGTTCATGCTTCTGGTCTCAAGGCAAAGGTCTAATGGCGCTCTCTGTATTACTCCTGGCCCTAAGTGAAACATAAGAAACCTCACTGCCCCATTCCTGCCTCTGTGGCCTCCCAATGCTCATTTCTATTTCCACTGGCAATCTCCACATAGACATTTACCTGGCAAGGGTGCCTTCAAGTCTATGTGCCCTGCTCCTCTGAGTGTTTGAGCTCCGCCTGAAACCACTCAAAGAGGGGAATGTGGAGAAGGCCAGCCATGCCATGGTTCTCACCTGGCCTCCTCAGGCCAATGGGGAAACATGCATTGGGGGAATTTTGGAAACTCTACCATCCTGGTTGTGTGGAATACTGAAGAAAAGATACTTTTCTCTTAAATCAGAGCGTGTGTGCATGTATTTACTATACTCTATAAAAAGGTCTGATTAGCATTTCTTTTTTAGTTGCTCCTTCTCCATCCCAGCTGCACCAATTGTGGTCAGTAAAACAGAATTGGGTGCAACAGTAATTCAGGAAAGCAGCTGAAAGGAAAGGGAATGAGTTTGCTTAGAGCTTGAAGAAACCACTCCAATTTAAAAGATAGAGAAGGGATGAAATGAGAAATTTGGAGGGAAGGAACAAAAAAATTCCAAAGACATAGGAACTGAAGCAAATGGGGGAAAAGGGAGAGAGAGAGAGATATCTCAAACTACTCACACTGAGAAACAGAGAACCCCTTTCTATAGAAAAATGCAAAAAAAAACAAATTTCTTTTTTCAAAACCACAAATGGGATAGAAAAGTCTGGATTTTAAAAAATGAAAACATAGAGGATGCCTAGGTGGCTCAGTCAGTTAAGTGTCCAGCTCTTGATCTCAGCCCAGATCTTGATCTCAGGGCCACACATTCAAGTCCTACATTGGGCTCCACACCAGACATGGAGCTTACTTTAAAAAAAGAATAAAGAAAAAGAAGAAAGAAAGAGAAAGAAAGAAAGAAAGAAAGAAAGAGAAAGAGAAAGAAAGAAAGAAAGAAAGAAAGAAAGAAAGAAAGAAAGAAAGAAAGAAAGAAAGAAGAGATGGAAGTTGCTTATTTCCTTTCTTTGATCTTTCTTTTTTATTAGTGCTTCTTTTCATGTATTTTTTTCTAATAGAGGAAAATAAAATTGTCTGGTCTTCAGCCACAGAAGAGATATGCCCAGAAGAGATGTGACTTCTTGCCTTTGAATGACTTATGCAGTGGAGTTAGAATTGATCTAACCATGGGCACTGAGGGGGGCACTTGACGGGATGAGCACTGGGTGTTATTCTGTATGTTGGCAAATTGAACACCAATAAAAAATAAATTCATTATTAAAAAAAAAGAATTGATCTAACCATCTTCTCTTGGGGACTGGATCTAGATTCTTCTGCTAAGTCTCCTCCTTGATCTTAAGCATACCTCCTCCTGCTAAGTCACCTTCTCCTTCCTTTTATCATCATTGGGATGTTGGGGGACTTCATGAGTTTATGTTAGACAAATATTTGGAACTCAACAGAGTAAAGGCACTAGAGAAAGTGTGACCAGCATTCATAATGATGATTCTTGGAATCCTTTATAAAGATTGCATGCAAATCTCTGCTGTGACTGCTCACTTTTATAGGCTTATAACTTACCCCTCAAAATTACCTAATTGGGACTGAAATATCTCCAGCTGGCTCTCAGCCCCAAGGAGTTTATTCTTGGAAAGTGTGACCTCCTATTGTCTATTTTCAAGCTTGTAAGCAATGCAAGAGGATCTGTACTTTATTGGGAAGTGTCAGTGCTGAAATCCACACTGAGTGGAAGCTACCAACAGTTAGGGAGGGACTTGGAGTGTCAGACAGGCCATTCCCTTCTCATTTTCATGAACCAAAGCAAATGAAGTGTTTGTGGGATCTCACAATGGTCCCAAGCCTTGTTTTCTTTTAGGGTCCAGGTCATCCAGCACAGCACATCAGTAGTGAAGAGTTTAAGACCTTGAGTCAACACAGACCTGTGTTTAAATCTCAGCTCCCCTGCTTACTATCCAAGCAAACTTGAGCATGCTTCTGACTTCTCTGAATTGCTTCATTTTAAACTTGGAGTTTGTTATTTGCTACAGAGAATTACTGAGATGATTGTTAAAAAGCATGTAAAGTATGTACCCCATACTTTATATAATGTACTAGGAATTGGGAAATCCAGTGTTGAGATACGTAGGAGTTAAAAAACTGGCCCTGTCGCTTCCTGGCTGTGTGAGCCAGGACAAGTTAATTAACCTATCAGTGCCTTGGTTTCCTCACCCATAATGTGTGGCTAAAATATCTACCTCCATTAGGTGGACTAAATTAGATAATCTGTAGAAAGAGTACGACACATATTGGGCAGATAACACATGGTGATGATAATTCTTGGGTTTATTTCCCAGACTCCAGTGTTATTCCTGCCATCAACTATGATTGTGACCTAATTAGGTTACCTAATTTTCAAAGACTCCCATTTCCCTATCTATAAAATAGAGGCAGAACTGGATCTCTATTGTTCAAAGTCACATGGTGATTATATAGACTTGGGTTTCAGAGCATGGGCTCCAAATTCAGACCTCATGATGGGCTTAAATTCTCACTCCATCCCTTACACCATTCTGGTTTTGAGCAAATTCTTTCACCATTGAATGAATCTAGGTTTCCCCATCTACTAGATCGGCTTAAGGCTTAAGAAAAATGGAATTATTCTTGTGAGGATTAAATGAGATGGCCCATGCAAGGTGCTCAGCACAGTGGCAGGCATTTCCTGAGCCCCCACAACATTAGCCAGTACTATTATCGATATTGGTACTATTATTAATATAGCTAACTGAAAAAAACCTCACAGAAGAAATATGTAGAGAACTAGATTTTGAAGGTAAGGATGGAGAGTCTGATAATAGGAGGAGGAGTCATCCATGTGAATGTCCTGTGGAGGGATCCAACATCTGCAGATTTTGAAAGCTTTCCAGGTATTTCTGACTCAAAGCCAGGGCTGATATGAGAAGAAGGCAGTCACAGGCAGGATTCATTAAGTGAGGACCAGGGTCAGGCATTGAGATGCCTAGCTTCTGCCTCTGCCTCTGCCCCTAACTAGCTGCCTGGCCCTGGCAATTTACTTCACCTCATTGGATTTCAATTCTTTCATTTGTAAAAGGAGGAAGGTTGATCTACCCTGAGTGATCTCTAACTCTCCTTCTAGCTCTGATGTTCAAGGATCTTAATTGGCTTTTCTTGACTGGATGAGCACCCGTGTTCAAGCATCATTACTCAGCCTTCCTTTCTGTTTTATCTCTTGGAAAATTTTCTCAAGCTGGCAGGCTCCTGAGTGAGCCCTCTGGGTCTTCTCACCACACCTCTATGAGGTCGCCACATGGATTAAACTAGTTTACTGCCCAGTCTGACTTGGTCTCTACCTGGCACCAAGAAAAGAGGCCAAATAGAAAGGCGGTGAGACTTTGGTGACAATCCAGAGACTCGCTCACTGCGTGACTTGGAAATTTGTAATTGTGTAACTTGTGGCTTTTGATAATAGGAATTGCTCACATTTCTTGAACATTTATGGCTTGTCAAGCACTGTACTAAGAGCTTTAAGTCTATTATCTGGTTTAATCCTCACAATAGCACTGTGACGTCTGAATGATTATTCCCATTTTATAGCTGTAGATGGAGAATCTGAGGTTTAAGGAGATTAAGTAACTTGCCCAAGATCACACAACTGGTATGTGGTGCAGGCAGGGCCCACACCCCAGTCTGCTGAGCTCCAGTATCAGGGCTCTCCAGTATCATACCATATTACCTCTCAGAAAACCACATCACAGTGATTGATTGGTACCAAAGAGCAGATCACACAAGAGGGGTTCAGGCTTGTCTCATGTATGAGGGCCTGCATTTGTTATGTCAGTTCAAAAGGGGTTTCTAGAAGCCATTGACTCCTTCACTTGCCTTTAGAGACCTTTCCCAAACTGCCCCCAGTGTATTTTTCCAGTCCTATCCTGGTCAGTCACATACAGTGGAAACATTGCCTCGCAGTTTAAAGCACAGCCTGTGGTTTGGCACTGCATTGCCTAATACAGTATCCACTGGTCTCATGTGGCCATTAAGCACTTGAAATGTCCAAATTGAAGTGTGCTATAAGTGCAGATCACACCAGATTTCAAAGACTTTTTAAAAAGATTTATTATTTTTTATTATTTATTTGAGAGAGAGAGAGAGAGAGCACGATTGGGGGAAGGATCAGAGGGAAAGAATCTCAAACAGACTCCCTGCTGAGTGGGGAGCCTGACTCAGGGCTCAATCCCATGACCCTGAGATCACAACCTGAGCCAAAATCAACAGTCAGATGGTTAACCAACTGAGCCATCCAAGGACCCCCAGATTTCAAAGATTTAGTGTGAAAAAAATATTAATAATTTTTCTGTTGATTACATAATTGAAATTATCATATTTTGGAAATATGAGTTCAAGAAAACATTAATAAAATCAATTTCACCTCTTACTGCTTTCTATTTCTATGTTTTTAAAGATTTATTTACTTATTTTAGAGAGAGAAAGAAAGAGTGCAAGCAGCAGAAGGGCAGACAGAGAGAAAGAATCCTCAAGCAGACTCCCCACTGATCATGGAGCCTGACATGATCTCAGTCCCAGGACCCTGAGATCATGACCTTAGGTGAAATCAAGAGTCACTACTCTACTGACTGTGCCACCCAGACACCCCACTGCTTTCTATTTCTAATGTGGCTACTCAGTCCTGCTACCTCCTATCTGTGTGATGTTGGGCAAGTTAATTAATCCCTATGTGCTTCAATTTCCCCATCTGTAAAATGGGGAGAATAATAGGACTGACTTTGTAAGATTGTTGTGAGCATTAATGACTTAAATTTCCCAAACAGTGCTTGGCTGATTTTTTTGTTACTTATTATTACTCACTGATGCCAGAGCGGTCCAGGCTCATTTCTTGCCACACTATGCTTTGTTCCTTTCTTGGAAGACTCTCCACTTTCTCTACACTCCTTTGGGTTCTGCATCCTCCAAAACAGCATGGCTTTTACAACTCCTGTGACTTTATTTCTTTTCTTTTTTTTTGTTTTCTCCAATTAAAAATTTATTATTGAAGTACAATTAACATACATTACTCAGTGCTCACCACAACAAGTGTACTCACCATCTGCTGTGACTTTCTTCATACTGTCATTGACTTTCTTGTCTTATTAGTTGTCACATTGGTGTGCATGCCTGAAGCATAGCTGGAAGTAGACTGTGAGTTCCTTAAAATAGAACCTGTGTCTTATTTATCTTTGTATTTTCCCTCCTGTCCAGTCGTCCATGGACCTAGCAGACGTCCTGGTCAAATGGTGTTGCATAAATGCTTGTTAATTGAGTAATTAATTAATATACCTCCCTTGCCCCCTTACCAGGAATATGAAAGTTTTCATCATTCTTTTATTTTATTATTTTTTAATTTTTTATATATATTTTTAATTTTTATTTATTTATGATAGTCACAGAGAGAGAGAGAGAGAGAGGCAGAGACACAGGCAGAGGGAGAAGCAGGCTCCATGCACCGGGAGCCCGACGTGGGATTCGATCCTGGGTCTCCAGGATCGCGCCCTGGGCCAAAGGCAGGCGCTAAACCGCTGCGCCACCCAGGGATCCCTTATTTTTTAATTTTTAAAATATTTTATTTATTTATTCATAGAGACACACAGAGAGAGAGAGGCAGAGACACAGGCAGGGGGAGAAGCAGGCTCCATGCAGGGAGCCCGATGTGGGACTCGATCCCAGGTCTCCAAGGGTCACGCCCTGGACCGAAGGTGGCGCTAAACCGCTCAGCCACCCGGGCTGCCCTCCTCATTCTTTTAGACTCTTGAAAGGAAGTGGTCACTTTTCCTCTGGTCATTCTCAAGCCACCCTGATCTCCCCAGTATAGAAAGGCTCCATCTCTTTCATTCCTATTGTTCTGCTGCCTCTCTCATGCTTTCAGAGTGGATGATGGTTGGATTTTTGTTGTTTTGTTGGTTTATTTGTTTGTTTTGTTTTTTTAGTACATGAATATTGAGATCAGCTGTAATTCAAAGCCTTGAAAGAAGTGATCTGGTTCGTTAAATTCTAATTGCACTGGCGGTAAGGCAAGATAGTTGCTTTAATTAAAGAAGGCCTCCCTCAGCTATGGTGGTCATGATGGTGGTAGGGAGCAGTGCTGTTGTTGCTGCTGAGAAGGAGAAGGATTTCTGTGGTGTGTTCAGAAGCACCAGTGCACACCCTCCGGCGGCCCAACCTTCACGTCTGCCAAGCATCTAAAGTCTGTCATTACCCTTCTTTGGAACTTACCCAGAAGGGGAAACTTTCACCAGCTTTGGACTCTGCTCAAAGTTCAGAGAACGTGTCTTCAGGGCAAATAAAATCCCCCAAAACAACTCACTTTGGAGGGGAAGGGTTTTGATTTCTTTTTAGCAAACTGGTTTTTTAATAGGCCTTTGCAAAGACCCTTTCTAACACTGATATGGAAATTGCACCTCTAATGGTACTTTCTTTTGAATTAAACATGGTGTCCCTGAGTACTGATTTTGAAATACTGCTTGACATATAGGGGATGGCACCATAATGAGTTCTGAACCCTTAGTATGGATTCATGCTGAGATACTGGGGCTCAAGGATGCTGAAAGGAGAGGATATAAAGGATGCTGGGAAGCAGAAGGGCACCATGGGAAAATTCTGACAACTCTGCCAGTTTCCCCAAAGACAGCCCTGAGAGCAAGATCCAGGTGAGCTCTGCAGTGTCTCATCAGTATTGTTGTATTGCATGCCCAGATCTCCTTTCAGGAGGGAAGGATTTGTTTCTCTCATCTGCTAGGAATGTGGCTGGCTTATGGCACTCAGCTGGAATTGTCCTTGCTGAGGAGAGATGCCCCATCCATGGACATGCCTCTTCCCACAGGCAGCTGGTGTCCAATGATTGAGCATGCATAGTTATAAATGCTTGGCCTCATGACTCAATCTGGGGCAATTTGAAAGGGCCATGTCAGTTGTAAGAGATGGGTGGGCTGAGGTCTTGTGACTGCATTGTGGCCCTCTGCTCCTCCCTGCTTCCTGCCTTTGTGCCATAGTGGTTGATACTCAAGGGCACTTTCCATGAAGTTTCCTTCACCCTAATCTTCATTTCAGAATCTGCTTCCTGGAAATCTGGCCTGCAACAGTGGTTCTCCCTTTTGGTAACCTGGCACGATTCTACATTGGCTTTGCTACAGTTCACTGCCAGACAGCTTTCAGGATCTGCTTCCCCTCTCTTCAACTGTTGCTCTTCATTCCCTGCATGGGCCACTCTGGCACAATTTCTGCAGCTTCACACTGTGAGTTCTGTTTGTGTCTGCTTGTACTTAGTGAGTGCCTCTCACTTCACTCCCAGGTTGGACCTTCCTCATTTTCTTACCAAATCTTCCCAACATGCTTAATTTGAGGAACATTCTTTTTAGGGGTAATAATTTTTTTAAAGATTTTATTTATTTGTTCATGAGAGACACACAGAGAAAGGCAGAGACATAGGCAGAGGGAGAAGCAGGCTCCCCTTGGAGAGCCCAATGGGTGACTCAATCCCAGGACCCCAGGATCATGACCTGAGCTGAAGGCAGATGCTCAAGCACTGAGCCACCTAGGTGCCCCCTTTTGGGGTAGTAATTAGTGCTGCTTCTTAAGGCCAGCTTCCAGAACTTTCTTGAACTTAATGATCCTACACAGCCGGTCATCAGGGAAGAATGGCAGAAACTGGGGGTGTCAGTGGGGACTCTGAAGTTTGTCAATCCTCTTCTCACTCTATAGGAAGCCTCCTCAACATCCCTGATGGGTAGCTGCACTTTGGTTGACTTGTTAAACAGGAACACTCACAATGTCTTCCAGTCTCCCTAGTCCTAAACCAACCACAAGCCCAACACCTTAGCTATCTGGTATTAATTCTGTACAAAGCAGCCTACAGAGGTTAAATCAACTGATGAGAGCACTCAGGAAGCCACATTGTAGGAACACATTTTAAGAAAAAGCCAAACATAATGGAGTTTGCTTATTTAAGAACAAGCGGGTAAGCTGAAAAATGCACATGTGCATCACAGGTAGCCTTGCAAATGAGGAACGATCCTCCAAAGGCCAGCTACAGCATCTTTTGCTTAAATCACAGGAGACCAGCAGCATATATGCTTATTCTTTAGACTTTAAGAGTTTCTTCAGACTCCCTGGCCACCTCTCCTAGCGTCTTTCCTCCCAGACAGGTAGGAAGTTCCTTTAGCTGTCCAATCAAAATCCTCTTGGTTCCTCCAACATCTGTCCTCAGTGTAGGGCAGGGAAGAGCTTGTCCTTCATTCCTCACAGACTTGCCTGAACTCGAACTGCCAGTCCTTCCTGGGAAAATGGCTTCTCTGGTGTGGTACGTAAGTGTCCATAGCACCATTCCCCATGGCCAAGTGCCAAGTGACGAGAGTGTCGGGGCTTTTGAAATTGTCAGAGAAACTGATTTCCTTGTCAAGTCTTGTCCTGTACAGTTGGAGGGCCAAATTCTACTTTCGTGTTAGCTGCCACGCAGATCAAAGGCTGCTGACAAGGAGCTAAAGGGTTTGTGCCTGGTCTGCTTCAACCTTTCCTCAGTCCAGCATGGGGAATGCTCCTGGCTTTCGGCTTTCTTGAACTCTCTTATCGATCCTCCTTTGTGGAGCAACAGATGAAGGGCCTGGGAAATAATTCCAAGGACCATAACTCAGAGAGAGCATTCTTAAATTTGCAGCAGAAGGGAGGCCAGAGAAAAGGGAAGGCAAGGGTAGGGATGCACAGAGTCGCCTGCTGCCTCAGAAAATGCATGCATATTAAAAGTCCATGATTTGAAGGCTGAGCTTTATTGGTAATGTCAGAGTAGGAACAGCGTGAGAAAGGATCTCAGAGAAGAAGAGCTAGTCTTTCCATTACTCATTTTTTGGGTATTGTATGAAGGTAAGTCACAAAAGGTGATAACTTCTGAAACTCCTTCCTTTATCATGTTCATAAGATCATGAGGTGAGTGAGTGATGGAAAAGTTCAGGATATTAATAACCCCAGATATAGCAGAAGTCAAAGTTGGTTCCAAGAGGGAAGGGGGTTGGGGATGAGTGGGGAAAAAAAAATGGATAAAAAGAGTCAATTGTGTGGTGATGGATGGTAACTAGCTTTTGGTGGTGTCGAATTATAATGTTGTCCACCTGACACTTACATGTTATATACCAATTTTACCTCTATTTTTTTAAAAAATGCCTTAAAACAAAAGGATTTAAGTAAAAAAAAAAAAAAGTCAAGGGTAAGATGGGATGGGAGAGCATTGGAGCTTGTAAAAACCATCCAAGTGCCCCAGGAAGGAGCCACAGCAATAAACTGAGTGCGGAGCATGGAGAACGTGGTTTTGGAGTCAAGAGGATTTGTTGGCTTTTCATTTCTAGTGTTCTTTTTGGCCTTTTGGACAATGCTCTGTACTATTTATGGTTGCCCTCTCCTCTATATCTACTTTTCCTCTCTAATACTCCCAATTTTTCTGACCAGAAGAAACCCCCCACATGCACTCCTCTATCCACAGGCAATCTGCCCTCCTCAACAGAACCAGACAATGTAGATTCTCAGCCTTTACTTTGGAACTACATTTAGGCACCACTGGAGACACAAAAGTCTCAAATGGAAACAGAAAACGTCTCTAGCAGAGACTGAGTACTGATGTATTAGCCCAGAAAGCTTCCTTTTAACATGGCCAGACTGTTGACAGCTCCAAGGTTCCAAGGCCAGAGTCCTTTACTTCTCTAGATGGCCAGTTCTTCCTGTTCATTCTCAACTAATTCCTCTTTATAGCACTTATAGTAGCGAGCAACCACGGTCAATTTGGTTCTTGAGCTAGAGCAAGAGGTTGGATAGTAAATTTGCAAAGAGGGTGCCCTCACATAATCTACTTGGTTTCTACCTTTTAGGTAGCAAGGAATGAGAATCCAGATAGCAAGGTATTATCAAAAAATTTATCTGAGGGGCACCCGGGTGTCTGCCTTCCGCTCAAATCATGATCCTAGGGTTCTGTGATTAAGCCCTCCATTGGGCTCCCTGCTCAAGGGGAGAGCCTGCTTCTCCCTCTCCCTTCTGCCTGCAGCATCCCCTGCTTGTTCCCCCCCCTCTCTCTTAAAAATGAATGAATGAATTTTTTTAAAAAAATTTATCTGAAACTATTAAGTTCCCAAGTTTAGGTAGCAAGGTTTACTCATACTTTTATTTATTTCCATAAAAGTGTGTCTCTGTTTATAGTGGGTTTCCTGAGGACAAATACCTTGTTTTTCTTTATTTCTGCCTGGCACAAAATATATGTCTAAATACTTGATAAATAAATCAAATTCTATTAAAGGGGTAGAAAACACTGTTTAGACATTGGGGTTGATTAGATAAGCTTGAGCTCTGAAGTATGAAAAGTACACACACACAAAAATAAATATAACACAAAGTTCTCAATCCTGGCTGTTTGAATCATCCAGAGAAAACACACTGGTGTTCAGGCCCCACCCTAAACCAACTAAATCAAAATGGAGCTTTTGAAAGCTCCAAGATGATTCCAACAGGAATCCAAAGTTGAGAACTACTGATCTGCATAATTTACTGTCCTATTGGAAAGTTCCATGGTGTGCATGTCCCACCAGTGGTAAATTGAGCCTCTACCAGTTGACACATGTTAGAATCTTCCCACTCACAGACATTTGCTTATGTACATGGAGCCAGATAGGCAACACACAGGTTTGGTGAACCATGTGGGCCATTGAGAATGTTAATATAAATCAATTACTGTCTTCACTTCACAAGGATTTACTAAACCCAATAGAACGTTTATGAAGGGACCTAAGGCAAGATGCCTTGTTTCAGGAGAGAAACAAGCTAAGGCAGTACATGTGAATCGTTATGATGCAGTGCATAGCACTTACATGCCAAAGTGCATGGTAGGGTTAACAATGGTGGTAGGAATGCAGAGGAAGGGACGTGTTACACAAGGAGGTCGGTCTTGAGCTGGACTTCTGAGGATGAGGAGGATTTGAAGAGGTAGAAGGCAAGGAAAAGAACACTTTTCATTCCAGGTATTAGTAGCATAGAGCTTGATAGTGATGGATTTTTCTGACACCCCCAGCCTTTGAGGTGTATCTAGTTCTCAGATCTTCCTGGTGCCAGGTGAGCGTTTGACAGGGATGGCAACATGTCTCAGATTTCCTTCCCCTGGTCCTCTTATCAGCTCCCCCTACTCTCACTCTGGGTTTTTCCACATCTGGTTCAGAAACAGCCTTTTGACCCACCCCAGTTCCCTTGATTAGTGATAGAGCTGGACTCCTAGGCCTTATGGTCTGCTTGGTTCTTCCCTCTCTTGTCTTTCCTCTCAGCATTTCTGAGAGTGTTAAGTGAAGGACATTCTCTATCATGTGTGGCTCCTAGACCTCTCTCTAGCTGGGATAGGTAACCCTGCTCTTCCCTGGATCAGCTATACTCCAGATTCTAAAGTGTTGTTTCAGAGCAATGAAGAAGGTGGTAGTTGTCTGATCCTACAAGAGAGCCTGCCAACCTTCTTCACATCATGGAACAAATAAGAAAGATAATAATATTCACATAGTAAATGGAGTTACCTGCTGTCTACTGTCTTGCAGAGGTGACCAGACCTGAGGCCTGAGGGGATCAATACCTACCCAGAACTGAGCTTCTTCATGCCATAGGGAAAGCTCTGCCCCCAAAGAACTGTGGTCGGCTTACGCTCCAACCTCTGCCAACCTTCAGACCAGTGGAACTGTTCTCATTATTTCCCCAAACTTGGAAAAAAAAAAAAGAGGGAGATTTTATTTTATTTTTTAAAGCTATTATTTATTTATTTGAGAGAGAGCATGAGCATGAGGCAGAGGAAGAAGCAGGCAGGTGGAGCTAGATCCTAGGACCCTGGAATCATGACCTGACCCAAAGGCAGACGTTTAACCAACTGAACCTCCCAGGCTCCCTGGGGGGAAAAAAAAAAAAAAAGAGCGAAATGTTAAAAAAGATTTTAAAGCTAAAGATGAGATGTTTTGGCTTTAAAAACTAGGTTCTGATTACTTGGTAGGACACAGAGAACTGGTCTGGACTTGAGCAAGAATGTATCTTTTGTCACAGTTCTTGGAAAAGATAAAAATCCTAAAGGTACTAAGCAGTGTTGCTTCTCCCAGTTGAGGTAGGGCTCTCTTCTTGCCATTTGATATGTTTCTTGGTCATTTTCAGCTAGACTCTCATCAGCCATGTGGAACTGTGATCTAGAAGCAGATTTCCAAACTTTAATGGGATCATGGCGAAATGGAGGCAAGGTCCCAATGCTGCTGCTTGGAGGTTCCATCAGAAGGGAAAACAATGTTCAGGGGTACGTAAGGAAGTCTACAGGGATTCAAGCAGGAATCTAGTATAAGTGCCCAACATAAAATAGTAAAATGTCTCAACAGGTGGACAGAATGTACCAATAGGTGAGGGAGAAAGGCAGAAAACAAGTTTAGAAATTTGATGTCCAGACAGAAGGGTGGGTAATCGGCACTGTCAGACTCCTGAGTCTCTAAGGCTAAAAATTAGGAGGGGCTGGATACCGGAACTACCTCTTCTCTCCAACACTGCTGCTATGCTGGGCAGGACATGGTAGGTAGGGATTCCCAAGCCAAACTGGAGAATCAGATCACCAGGAAGTGTAGATGGACCAAGCCAGGGAGAGAAAGACAAGCCTAGAGTTGGAGAGGAGAAGAACTAATGCCAGTGAATGGCCAAAAGTAATATGTACCCTTCAAAGTCAGGGATTGTATCCTATTTATCTCTGTGTTCCTATACCTAACACAAGGCTGCCTAGCACAAGGTTGAATTATTATTCCTTTAAATGAATGAATGAACATAGGGCTGAACCAAAAGTCATAAAGATCAAATGGCTCAAGCCTAGGGCTGGAGGGGCTGAGGAATCAAATCAGGCTGGCTTACTGTCTTCAATGCCCATGAAGTTATCTGGAAACACACCAGGCTAGTGACAAGCAGAGCATTACAGTCTAGAAAGAGCCAAGGCATGGGGGCAAATGACAGCAACAACAATACCGCCTTACAGTTCTGTAGTGTGTTCAGGTTCACAAAGGGTACTCACATACCTTATCTGGTGCATCTGATCTGTGCAACAACCTCCTGAGGATATCTAAGAATGGTGTGCTCCCTGTCCTCAGACCACACTTTTCTTCCTTGAGTGCCAATCAGATGGAGTGGAAGCCAGTGCACTGTTTACACATGTGGA
This sequence comes from Nyctereutes procyonoides, assembly GCF_905146905.1. NCBI lineage: Eukaryota > Metazoa > Chordata > Mammalia > Carnivora > Canidae > Nyctereutes > Nyctereutes procyonoides. Next base: position 5,291,101 of record NW_026575028.1, read on the forward strand.
GAGGGGAATCAGCCAACAGATGAAACCTTGGTTCCATTCAAAGTCAGCTGTTCAAGGAGCCCTGGTGGAAGACGGACCAGGAAGTCAGAATAAATATTAAACTGTCATGTTGAAACCCGCTGTTGCCATTGTGGTGGGCAGCTGTGAGAGCTAAATATTTACAATTTCTTTTTTCTTTTTTTTAATATTTACAATTTCTAATTGTTCCCACCAAACTGCCGGATGCCCTCATTCTACTGTAAGTTGGATATTTATTTGTTTGTTCCTTTGTTTATGCACTCATTCTTTGATTTACTTACTTTCTTATTTCTAAAATGTATTCATTAGTGTGGAAAAGGGGTTGGGGGAGGGGAGAAGGCAAACAGAAGTTGAGTGAAGATTCTCTTCCATCTCAGAGAAAGGAAATAAAACCACAGATGGAAAGTAAAGGTAGAGAAAGTGCTGACTGACTTCTAGATCTTTTACTCACAGTTGTATTTTTTTAAACCTTCTATATTTTGGAATCATTTTAGATTTACCAAAACATTGCAAAGATAGTCGAGAGAGTTCCCGTATATCAACCACCCAGCTTCCCCTAATGTTAGCATCTTACTTACCTATCTATGACACATTTGTCAAAACTAAGAAACTAATGTTGGCACAACATTATTAACTAAACTCCACAGTTTAGGTAGTGTCACCAACTTCCGCACTACCGTCCTTTTTCTGTTTCAGGATCCAACCCGCGACCCCACATTACGTTAATCATCTGATCTTAGTTTCCTTAAATCTGTGTCAGTTTCTTAGTCTTTTCTTATTTTTTTATGACCTTGACAGTTTTAAAGAGTGATATTTTGTAGAATGTCTCTCAACTTGTGTTTATCTGATATTTTCTCATGATTAGACTGAGGTTATGGCTTGGGGGAAGATACCATGAAAGTGAAGTACCCTTGTCACTGCATCATACTGGGGCATATGTGCTATCAATATGACTTATTACTAGTGATATTAACCTTGATTAGAGATTAAGGGAGTGTCTTCCAGTGGAGTTAGTAATTTTTTTTCTGTAGGGTTATTGTTTTTCTCTTCCTATGTTTTCTTCTTTGGAAGCAAGTCACCCAGTCTAGCCAAAGCTCACAGGGAGAGGAATTAAGCTCTGCCTGAGACATGGATTCTACACATATTCTCTTCTAAGGAGATGTGTCCCTTCTCTCCCCTTATTTATTCCATGATTTACTTATATCAGTGTGCTAGTTTCTTGGGATTGCCTTCACAAATAACCATAAACCAGGAGGCTTTAAAAAATAGAAATTTGTTCTTTCACAATATGGAACAGAAGTCTGAAACCAAGGTGTCCGTGGGATTGATGGCTTCTGGAAACTCTGGGGGAAAGCGGAATTCCATTATTCTCTCCTGGCTTCTGGTGGTTGCTGGCAATGCTTGGTGTTTCTTGGCTTGTACTGGTTTTGCTCCAGTCTCTGCTTCCATGTTCATATCATCTTCTTCTCTTTATCATCTCCTCTTCTTATAAGGACAGCAGTCACTAGATTTAAGGCCCATGCTAAATTCAGAATCAATAGTGAAAGGGGAAAGGAGAGAAAATGAGTGGGAAATATCAGGGAGGGAGACAGAACATGAGAGACTCCTAACTCTGGGAAACGAACTTGGGGTAGTGGAAAGGGAGGTAGGCGGGGGGTTGGGGTGACTGGGTGATGGGCACTGAGGGAGGAACTTAACGGGATGAGCACTGGGTGATATGCTATATTTTGGCAAATCGAACTCCAATAAAAAATAATAATAATAAAATAAAATAACAAAAAATAAATTCAGAATGATTTTTTAATAAAGTTCTATAACTAATTACATCCGCAAAGATCTTTCCAAATAAATTCATATTGCAAGATTCTGGCAGATGTGAATTTTGAGGGGACACAATTCAACCCAGTACAATCAGTATGGACTCACAGATATTTACCTTATTCTTTATATTAGAATCTATTTTTTTTACTTCTCTGTGTATTCATTTGTTTATTTCCTCAAATTGTTCTAGCTGTGGCCACTGAGAGCTCCTTTGGTTAGCATCAGTATCTTCTTGACATATCTGCATCTTTCTTTTTCTTTCCTTCTCTTTTCTTTTCTCAATCTCTGTCTATCTCTGTCCCTTTCTCTGTGTGTGTGTTTGGTGCTTCCTTACTTCCTGATACTAAAGGCTGCACTAGGCTCATCTCGTATTTTCCCTGTTCCAGGCATAAAATCACCCATTTTCCAAGAAAGCCCTGATTTCTTTTATTGGAGAATATTATTTAGAAATAAGAATCCAAGTGCTAGGTGTTTTTGATGCTACCAGAGTGTCACTGCTTCTGGGCTCTCTCTGCATACAGTTAGGAAATGTATGCATGTGTGCTAGCCTGTGTATACACACATATCTATTTCTGTACCTGTAGATCTATATACATATTAAAATAAATGAGTTCTTACTGATACCTTACTCATCAAATCTAATCAGCACCCTGTACCCTAGCCTTCTCTCCAGTCAGCTTGTAACTTCTGTCTTGAACAGTGAGAAATTTGACTCCCATTATCCACAATTTATACTTATTTTGTTCAACCCTAATATATACATAAAGTGGTTTCAGAATTGCTAACCACTACCTCTGTGAGAAACAAAATTTCCAACAAGAATATAGTGGTTTTTTTTTTATAGTTCTTTTTGTCTCTAGCCTTTTAGTTTCCACTTAAAACACCATTTCCAAAGTTACTTAGGTCAGCTTCCTTTTCCCCTACTCCCCTTCAGTGAGGTTATGGCAATACATTCATAATACAGGTAGATTAGTTTTTCAAATTCTGCATTCCATTCTAGGATCCCCCAACAATATAGTTGGGTTTTTTTTTTTATAGAGTTTGTTTTTTAGAGCAGTTTCAGGTTCACAGCAAAATCAAGTAGAAGATATGAGATTTCCGATAAACTCCCTTCCCCCTGTGTACATAGCCTCCCCACTATCAACATCCCCTACCAGAGTGGTACAGTTGTTATAATTGATGAATCTACATTGATCCATTAAAACCACCCAAAGTCCAAAGTTTACATTTGGGTTCACTTTTGTTATTCTACATTCTATGGGTTAGGACAAATGCATAGACATTTATTCATTGTTATAGTATCATACAGAGTATTTTCACTGCCCTAAAATCCCTCTGTGTTCTATTCATCCCATCTTCCCCTTCCTTAGCACCTTGCAACCACTGATATTTTTACTATTTCTGTAGTTTTGCCTTTTCCAGAACGTTATATAGTTGGAATCATACAATACATTGCCTTTTCAGATCGGCTAAGTTTCCTTCGTGTCTTCATGGCTTGATAGTTCATTTCTTCTTAGTGCTTGAATAATAGTCCATTGTCTAGATAGACCACCATTTCTTTGTCTCTTTACCTACTGAAGGACATCTTGGTTGGTCTCAAGTTTTAGCAATTAGGAATAAAGCTGCTGTAAACATTGTGTACAGTATTTTGTGTGATTTAAGTTTTCAACTCCTTTGCGTAATGACAAATTGTGTGATTGCTGGATTGTATCATAGAAAAACTGTGTTTAAAAAACTATGTTTAATTTTTTAAGAAAATTTTTAAGCTGCCTTCCAAAGTGGCTATACCATTTTGCATTTCCACCAGCAATGAATGAGAGATTCCTATTGCTCAATCCTCTCATCAGAATTTGATGTTGCCAGTGTTTGGGATTTGGGCCAGTGTTTAGGTATATAATGATATCTCGCTGTTCTGATTTAGATTACTCTGATGACACGTGATGTAGAACGGATTTTCATGTACTTATTTGTCATCTGAAAGCCCTCTTTAGTGAGGTATCTGTTAAATCTTTGGCCCATTTTTTAAATTTATTTATGGCCCATTTTTTTTTCTTATTGTGGAGTTTTAAGGTGTTTTTTTTTTTTTAATATTTTAGATAATTGTCCTTCATCCTGTGTGTCTTTGTAAATATTTTCTCCCAGGCTGTGGCTCGTCTTTTCATTCTCTCATCTCACAGAACAAAGACTTTTCATTTTAATGAAGTCTAGCTTATTAGTCGATTGTTTTGCAGAGGATGCCTGTGATGGTGTATCTAAAAATAAATCACCAAACCCAAGGTAATCTAGATTCTCTCCTATTTAACCTTCTAGGAGTTTTATAGTTTTGCATTTTATATTTAGTTTTGTGATCCATTTTGAGTTAACTACTATGAAAAATGTAAGGTCTGGGTCTAGATTTGTTTTCGCATGTGGATGTCCCCATTGTTCTAGCACCATTTGTTGAAAAGACTATCTTTTCTCCATTTAATTGCCTTTGCTCCTTTGTCAAATATTGGTTGACTATATTTATGTGGGTCTATTTCTGGGCTCTCTGTTTTCTTTCATTGATCTATTTTTCTATTCGTTTGCTAATACCATACTGTCTTGATTACTGTAGCTTTATAATAAGTCTTGAAGTTGGGTAATGTTTGTCCTTCAACTCTATTTTTCTACTTCAATATTGTGTTTGCTATTCTGAATTTTAGCCTCTCCATATAGACTTTAGAATCAGTTTGTTGATATCCACAAGATAATTGCTGGGATTTTGATTGATATTGCATTGAATCAATAGGTCAAGTTGGGAAAAATTGACATTTTGGCAATATTGAATCTTCCTATTTATGAACATGGAATATCTCCATTTAGCTCTTTGGTTTCTTTTATCAAATCATAGTAGTTTTCTTCACAGAGATCTTCTACATATTTTATTAGAATCATACCTAAGTATTGTAAATGGTATGCTGTTTTTAATTTCAAATTCCACTTTTCATTGCTGCTGTATAGGAAAGTGATGGACTTTTGTATATTAACCTGTAATCTATAATACTGTTCTAGTGGCTTATTAGTTCTAGGATTTTTTTTTTGTAGATTATTTTCTACATAGATGATCATGTTACCTGGAAACAAAGGTAGTTTTATTTCTTTCCTCCCAATCTGTATACCTTTTATTTCCTTTTCTTATTTTATTGCATTGCCTAAGACTTCCAGTATGATGTTGAAAAGCAGTGGTGAGAGCGATGTCCTTGCCTTGTTCTCAGTCTTCGTGGGAAAACTATGAGTTTCTCATCATTAAGTATGATGTTATTTGTATGTTTTTTTGTAGATACTCTTTTAAAGTTAAGGAAGTTCCCCTCTACACCCAATTTACTGAGGTTTTTTTTTCTTTATCATCAACGAGTGTTGAATTCTGTCAGTGTGTTTTCTGTAAAACTGATATGATCAAGTTAATTTTCTTCCTTAGCCTGTTGATGTAATGGATTACATTACTGATTATCAAGTGTTAAACTGGCCTTGCATACCTAAAATAGATCCCACATGGTCATAGTGTACAAATCTTTTCATACATCCTTAGATTTGATTTGCCAATATTTTCTTGACACCTTTTGCATCTGTGTTTATGAGAAATACTAGTCTTCAGTTTTCTTGTAATAGCTATGTCTGGATTTGGATTGGGGTAATGCTGGCCTCATAAAATTAGTTAGAAAGTACTCCCTCTGCATCTATCTTCTGAAGGAAATTATGGACAATTGGTTTAATTTCTTCCTTCAGTGTTTGATAGAATTCACCAGTGACTCCATCTGGGCCATGTTTTCTATTTTGGAAAATTATTAGTTATTGATTCCATTTCTTTAATAGACATTAAGTTATTCATATTGTCCTTTACTTCTTATTGTGAGTTTTGGCAGAGTGAGTCTTTCAAGAAATTGGTCCATTTCATCTAGGTCATCAGATTTGTGGGCATAATTTTTAATATTATTCCTTTATTATCCTTTTAATGAGACCTGTAGTGATGTCTCTTTTTCTACTTCTGATATTAATCATTTGAGTCTTCTCTATTTTTTTTTTTTTTTTTTTTTTTTTTTTTTTTTTTTTTTAGTTAGCCAGGCTGGAAGCTTATCAATTATATTGATCTCAAAACACCAGCTTTTGGTTTTGTTAGTTTTCTCTATTGATTTCGTGTTTTCAATTTCATCGATTTCTGCTTTAGTTTTTTTGATTTCTTCTGCTTACTTTGGATTTAATTCACTTGTCTTTTCCTAATTTCCTAAGGTGGAAGTTTAGATGATTGATTTTAGGTATCCCTCCTTTTCAAATATTTGTATTCAATCCTATAAATTTCCCTCTAAGCACTGTTTTTGTTGCATCCAAAAATTTCAATATGTTGTTTTCATTTTTATGTTGTTCAAAATATTTTTAACTTTCTCTTGAGATATCTCCTTTGATTCATGTTATCTAAAAATGTGTTGTTTAATCTCCATGTATTTGGAGATTCTCCACTTATCCTTCTATTGTTTCTTTCTAGTTCAATTCATTATGCTATGAGAGGAAATCTGTGTGATTTCTATTCTTTTAAATTTATTGAGGTGTGTTTTATGGACAAGAATATGTCTATCATGGTGAGTGTTCCATGTGAGCTTGAGAATGCGTATTCAGTTATTGTTGAATGAGGTATTCTGTAGAGGTCCATTGTATCCAGTTGATTAACAGTGCTGTTGGATTCAACTATATTCTTACTGATTTTCTGTCCTCTAGATCTGCCCATTTCTGAGAGAGAGGTGCTCAAGTCTCCAACTCTGATAGTAAATTTATCTATTTCTCCTTACAGTCTATGAGGCTTTTTTTGGCTTCAGGTATTTTAATGCTCTATTGTTAGGTAACTTTAGGAATTGTTATGTATTCTTAGAAAATTGACCCCTTTCTCATTATGCAATGTTCCTCCTTATTGCTGATAACTTTCCTTGCTCTGAAATCTGCTCTGTCTGAAATTAATATAGCTACTCCTGCTTTCTTTTGGTTAGTGTTAGCAAGGTATATCTTTCTCCCTTTATTTACTTTTAATCTATATGCGTCTTTATATTTAAGATGGGTTTCTTGTAGACAATGTATATTTGAGTCTTGCTTTTTTATCCATCCTGCAATCTCTTTTAATTGGTGTGTTTTGCCTATTGACATTCAACATAATAATTGATATAGTAGGATTGATACCTACCATAGTTATTACTGTTTTCTATTTGTTATCCTTGTTCTTTGTCCCTGTTTTTGTTTTCCACTCTTTTTCTGCTTGTGTGATTTAAATTGAGCATTTTATGTAATTCCATTTTATCTCTATTCTTAGCATATGCTTTGTTTGGTGCTGTTTATTTTTATTTTTTATTTAAATTTCAGTTAGTTAACATACAATGTAATATTAGTTTCAGGTGTACAATTTGGTGATTCAAGACTTACATACATCACCTGGTGCTCATCACCTATTTAACCCATCCCTCCACCCACCTCCCCTTTGGTTAACCATCATTTTGTTTTCTATGGTTAAGAGTCTATTTTTTGGTTTTCCTCTCTCTTTTTTCCCACTATGTTTTTTTGTTTTGTTTCTTAAATTATACATATTAGTGAAATCATATGGTTTGTCTTTCTCCAACTTATTTTCCTTAGCATAATACTTTCTAGCTCCAATCATCTCATAGTATATGCTTTCTAAACTTTTTTTAGTGGTTGCCCTAGATTTTGCATATACATTTACAACTAATTCAAGCTTGTTTTTAGATAACACTATACCACTTCACAGGCAACGTGAGTATCTTATAACAACAAAATAATTCTAATTCCTAGGTCTCTTTTCTGGTATATTTTCTATCATTCGTTTTACTTATACATAAGCATAGATATGCATAAGTATACATAAGCAAATACATTGTTACTATTATTTTGTTGTTATTATAATTTTATTTTTTTAAGATTTTATTTATTTATTTATTTATTTATTTATTTATTTATTTATTTATTTGAGAGAGAGAGAGAGATAGCAAGAGAGAGCAGAGCAGGGTGAGGGGCAGAGGAAAAAAGGAAAAGCAGGCTCCCCACTGAGCAGAAAGCCCCACACAGGGATCAACCCAGGACCCAGAGATCACTGGTGCCCCTGTTATTATAATTTTAAGTAAACTTTTATCTTAGATAAATTAAGAATGAGAAAAATACAATTTTTAATTTTATCTGCACTAATTCTTTCTCTAATGCTCTTCCTTTCTTTATGTAGATCTGAGTTTCTAACCTATATCATTTCCCTTCTCTCTGAAGAACTTCTAACATTTCTTACAAGGCAGATGAACTTACAAACATTTCTTCTACTAGTACCAAGTCCCCTCAATTCTTGTTTCTCTGAGGAAGTCTTTCTTTTTCTTTCAGTTTCCTTCAGGATAATTTTGCAAGGTACAGAATTGTAGGTTGTTGCTTTTTTCTCTCAACATTTTAAATATCTAATTCCACTCTCTACTTGCTTGCATTCTTTTTTATCTTGATCCTCCATGGATAAGGTGTTTGTTGTTTATTTTTTTTTTCTGACTTCCTCCAGTGCTTCCCCCCCACCCCTGCCCCCTTATCTATAATTTTCTGTAGTTTGCATTTGACATTCCTGGGTTTAGTTACTTTGGCATTTATCCTGGTTGATGTCCTCTGAGCTTCCTGGATCTGTTGTTTGATTTCTGATATTACTTTGGGGGAATTCTCAGTCATTACTGTTTCAAATATTTCTTCTCTTTCTCTTTCTTCTCCTTCTGGTATTCTGGTATTCCCCTTACACACATTCTACACCATTTGTAGCTGTCTCACAGGTCTTTGATTGTTTTTTGGTTTTTGTTTTCAGTCTTTTTTTCTTTGCTTTTCAGTCTGGGAGATTTATATTGAAATATTTTTAAGCTCAGAGATTCTTTCCTTAGCCATGTCCAGTCTACCAATAAGCCCATGGAAGGCATTCTTATTTCTGTTACAGGTTTTTTACTTCTAGCATTTATTTTTAGTTTTTTGTTTTTTTTTAGAATTTCCATCTTTCTGCTTATATTGCCCATCTGTTCTTGCATGTTATCTCTTTTATACATCAGAGTCCTTTGTATATTAATCACAGTTATTTTAATTCTTGGTGTAATAATTCCAACATCCCTGCCATATCTGAGTCTAGTTGTGATGCTTGCTTTTTCTCTTCAAACTGTATTTTTTTTTTTTTGCCTTTTAGTAATTACATTTTTGTCTTCATTGCCAGACATAATGTACTAGGTGAAAGGAATTACAGTAAATAGGCCTTTAGTAATGTGGTAGTTAGGTGTAAGGGCAGGGGAAGTCCTATGATTAGGACTCCATCTTTTAGTGAACTCTTGCTTCTGGACCAAACTTCTTAAGAGTTTCTCTGGTCTCCCCCCGCCCCCCTTTAAAGGGGACAGGATGGCTAAAGTGGGCTGATGTCCAGGCATTTCTCTCCCCCACTGGAAGCTCTGATAAAACTCCTGCAAATTCTGGTTAAATAGTTTTACCTTGTTAAGAAGAGAATACTTTGGTATATTTCCAAATGGTTCCCTTTACCCTTCCCCTGCCAGAGCAATAAGGAGCTTTTTCTCCCTCAAAGCTGATAGAGTTCCTGAAGGTAAAACTCACAAAAATGTGACCTCAGTGATTGGGTTCCCTTGGGATTTTTATCTTTCAGATTTGTTCACATGAGCCTCCAGCAATTTATCGGTTACAGTTCAGGCTTCCTTCCTTAGGCACTGGTTCCCACAGAGGTTTCTACTTGTGGATTTCTACTAAGTTATGATTCTCTGCACTTACCTTTATTTCCAGTTTGAGGTGTATCTATTTGCCCTGTGACCTCATTTCTCTAATGAACATAAGAAAAGTCATTGATTTTTCAATTTTTCTGGCTTTTTACTGTTGTTAGGACAGAATGGTGACTTCCAAACTTTTTTGCACTGGAACATAAACTGGAAATCTTGATTTTTTAAAATTTGTATACAGTAAAACTTACTCTTTATGGTGTATAGGTCTAGGGGTTTTGACGAGTGCACACAGTTAGCCACCATCTCTACATCATAGAAAACAGTTTGATCACCCAATAAATTCTCTGAGCACAATCATTTTTAGTCAATGACCTGCACTTATTTCTTAAAGATCCTACTCTAGGTAGGTGCCTGCACAAACAGCAGTTTCCTACCCACTACTTAGAACCTTAATTGCTATGAGGTACCCAATCTTTTCACTGTTTACAATACAACACATGGGGTGGCACTTCAAGAGGACGCAGAAAGGAAATGGAGTTGTAGGAAGCTGAACATTTTATGACAAAATCAAGCTTTCCGAAAGCCATTTGTAACTCTAATGATTTATTGGTTTAATGTAGCAATAAACAATGAGTTACTGAATTCTCATATACTCATCTGTGCTAGGCAATTTGAAAAAGTCAGGAAACACACTAGGCTGAGAAAGGTGGGGTTAATAGGAGGCACTTCTGGTTGAAAGTGGTAGATTGAACACATCGATATTTACGTCCATTTCTCTCCTGACACTCACTTCCATAGTAGAGCAGAATAGCAAGATACACCCTACAAGGACAACAAGAAGGGCTACACAGACAAAAGTCTTCAACTAAAAGGGACTATCCCTAGACAGTCTAATGGCTAACTCCCTCCCTCTTTCAGTTTTTTTCTCAAATGTCACCTTTTCAATGTAGCCCACCCTGTTCACCTTTTTCAAATTAACCTGACACCTCCCCATCCCATACACACATTTCTGATTACCTTTTCTTGCTCTAAAAATATCATACATAACATAACTATTTATTATGCCTACTTCTTGTTCACTGATATGGACCTAGAATAGTATTAATCACATCACAGATAATAAATTCTTTGTCAAATGAATAAATGATGATTGTAGTCAGTGGAAAGTTATTGAGTGGATACGCACTGACTTAATGGAGCAGAGAAATCCATAAATGCCTGTGGTAGAAGGACTAACAGGAAAACTGTCCAGCAAATCCCAGAATTTGGGAGCACCAGGTATCTCTGAAGGTCTGGCTATAAGCTGGAGGTTGTTAACAGATTGATTATATGAGGATCCTTTTCCCACGCAGACAGTGAGAAACCTCTTTCTCACCCTTTTTCCCACTCTAGCAGAGGATCAGAGAAGATCCCCCTCTTGGGAAATTGACTGACCCAAGGTAAAGACTCACAGACATCAACATCTGAGGATCAATGAGCAATGTCCAAAGTGAAAAAAATCAAGAAATAGAAGAATAACTGTTATGAATTGTATAGTACTGCCTGACTTTTAAAATCATGTACCTGTGTGGCTCCATGGTTGAGCATCTGACTTTGACTCAGGGTGTGATCCTGGAATCCCAGGATCAAGTCCACATTGGGCTCCCTCCATGGAGTCTGCTTCTTCTCCCTCTGCCTGTGTCTTTGCCTCTCTCTCTCTCTCTCTCTCTCTCTCTCTCTCATCTCGTGAATAAATAAATAAAATCTCTTTTAAAAAAACCATGCACACATATTACCTTCACTGAAGTGAAATAGACTAAAAATAAGAGACAATCTAAAGACACTCATTTTGTTTGATATTATCAAACAATTAAATTGATTTCCCAGATAACTGAAGGTTTTCTCTGCAAGCCACTTTTTTTTTTTAAGATTTTATTTATTTATTCATGAGAGGCACAGAGACAGAGAGAGAGGCAGAGACACAGGTAGAGGGAGAAGCAGGCTCCATGCAGGGAGCCCCATGTGAGACTTGATCCTGGGTCTCCAGGATCACGCCCTGGACTGAAGGCTGCGCTAAACCGCTGAGCCACCCAGGCTGCCCTGCAAGCCATTTTTAAAAAACTTTTTATTATGTAAATATTTAAATGTACATAAAAGGAAAGAGAAGAGTGTAGAGAAACCCACGTATCCATGATCTAGTTTTGCATTTGTTTTTAATTCCAATATTGTTTCATTTAAAATTCTTCATCTATTTATTTATCTTACTAGAGAATTTTATTTTTTTAAGATAGCATTTATTCATGAGAGACACAAAAAGAGAGGCAGAGACATAAGAAGAGGGAGAAGCAGGCTCCCTGAATGGAGCCCAATGCAGGACTTGATCCCAGGACCCTGGTATCATGACCTGAGCCAAAGGCCACTCAGGCGCCCTTATCAGAGAATTTTAAAATAGATTCCAGACATCATACAATTTCTCCCAAAAATATTTTGTATCTATTTTAACAAGTAAAAAAATTAGATCACTTGTCTTATAAAGTTTCTCTAACTTCATATTTGGCTGATTCTTTTCTTGTTCTGTTATTCTTTTTATTTGCTGTAAATTGTAGAGCTAGGGTCCCAAGTAGTTTTTTTTTTTTAAGATTTTATTTATTTATTCATGAGAGACACAGAGAGAGAGAGAGAGAAGCAGAGACACAGGCAGAGGGAGAAGCAGGCTCCATGCAGGGAGCCTGACGTGGAACTCAATCACAGGTCTCCAGGATCACACCCTGGGCCGAAGGCGGCGCTAAACCGCTGAGCCACCCAGGCTGCCCCCCAAGTAGATTTGAATTTATATTGTGTCACATTTAAAGGAACACCTTATCTGGTTGTCCCTGTCTTAGTGATGTAAAACTGGATTGGTGGGGTCAGTGATTGTCGGTCTGAGCCATCCATTATGATGTTTCTCATCAGCCACTCAGTGATTTCAACATCCAACGATATCATATTATTTCATTAGACATTGCAAAATGCCATTCCTTCTACATGTGTGAATTAGTGTTCTTCTATAAAATAGAACTTTTTCTCAACCATTTCCATATTCTGGGCAAAGCAGTATAAGTGCTTAATGTTTTCCATCAGTATTTAGAATAATGCATTGGTGTCCTAGCATTTTTCAAAAGCATTTAATAAGAGTTGCTTGATGCTTTGTTTTGAAGAATCATTACAGACTTACATTTTTAAAATCTTAGCTCTTAAAGCACCATTTACATAAAGTATACTGCACCCATTTTTGACAAATTATAACCTACAAAGTATATAACCTACAAAGTATAACCTACTATGGAACTGACTGCTACAGGGGATCCCTGGGTGGCTCAGTGGTTTGGCACCTGCCTTTGGCCCAGGGCATGATCCTGGAGCCCCGGGATCGAGTCCCACATCAGGCTCCCGGCATGGAGCCTGCTTCTCCCTCCCTCTGCCTCTCTCTCTCTATGTCTATCATAAATAAATAAATCTTTAAAAAATATTTTAAAAAAAGGAACTCACCGCTACAATCAAAATATAGAACATTCCTATTACCCCCAGAGTATTTTCGTGCCTTTTTGCAGTTATTCATCCCTTCCATTTCTCTTGGGTTAATATCTAGGAGTAGAATTGCTGAGTTGTATGGAAGGCGAATATTTAACTTTATAAGAAATTGCCGGGGGGATCCCTGGGTGGCTCAGTGGTTTAGCACCTGCCTTTGGCCCAGGGCATGATCCTGGAGTCCCAGGATTTAATCCCACGTCTGGCCTCTTGCATGGAGCCTTCTTCTCCCTCTGTCTGTGTCTCTGCCTCTCTCTCTCTCTCTCTGTGTGTCTCTCATCAACAAATAAATAAAATCTTTAAAGAAAAAAAAAAGAAATTGCCAAGCTGTTTTGCGAAGTGTACTCTTGCATTCCTACCAGTAATGTATGAGAGTTCCAGTTGTTCTACATCTTTAGCAACCCTTGGTTTTGTCAGTCTTTTTAATTTTAGCCATTCTAGAAGGTATGAAAATGATATCTCATTGAGGTTTTAATTTGTATTTCCTAATGACAAATGAAGTTTGGAGCATCCTTCTATGGACTTATTGAACGTTTATGTATCTTCTTTTGTGAAGTGTCTGTTCAAATCTCTTGCTCATTTTTTATTGGGCTGTTTTTCTTATTACTGTTGAGTTATATACTCTGGATAAAAGTCCTTTGTCTGATATATGGATTGCAAATATGTTCTCTTAACTCAAAAGTTTTTATATATTTGATGTGTTTCAGTCCACTGCAGTTATTATTCTTTTTAATATTCAAAGTGCCCTATCTTTAAGGCAAAGCTTTTTTTTAAAAAAGAACACATGTTTGAGCCGCTTTGTATGGGGACATGTTAGAAATGCATCCCAATAGTTTTAAACAAAGCCCATTGAGCCTACTGTTTAATTTTTTTGATAAGTCATGAGTATCATTTTATAAATATTCATGATTCCCTTCAGGTCTGATGAGGGAGAGGATGCTGATCACTTCTTTAATAAATGATGCCCATGGGATATGACTAAAGAAATAAAATTAGTTTCATAACAACCATGGCAGAACTTCTTAAACAAAATGTGGCTTGTTCTTCGTACAACTTAAGAGACTATCAGCCTATTCCAAAGAAGTTGATTGAGGCAGCTCAGCACATTTTTGAATGCTTCTTCGGATGATCCTTAGGTTCCATTCAGGAGTCTCACAAGAAAATCAGCTTGTGCCCACCAACCATATTTATAAACTCTTTAAATGTGAGCTTTGACTCTGAGCCAGGCACAGGACTAGATGCTGATGCTTCACATCTATGGTCACACTTAATCCTACACAAATCCTGGGAGATGGGCATAATTAGCTCGATTCTACACATTCTGAAACTGACATTGATAAAGATTAAGTGGCATGCCTAAAGCCACATAGTGCCAAGTGGCAGAGAGTACACTTAAACCTGGTTCTCAGTACCCCGAGGCTAAGCTCATCACAATGTAACATATCACCTCCCATCATATTCACTGGTTTCAGAAAAATAAAATGTACTTTAGATAGCAGAATATTTGTGTACTGTGGCTTTTAACATGCTGTGGACTCCAAGATGTGTTTAGATGATGTTTCAAAACCATTCTTAGCAATGCCTGCTCCCAGAATAAGTCACCAGTTTCCCAGAGTGACTGCTTCAGAGAGGCCAAGGGCAAGTGTTTTTCAGTTACTCCTTTTCATGATTTTCATACCCTCTTTTCCTCGTCCTTTCTTCTCTATTGCCTGCCAATTTTTCCTCCTGAAAATGTTCCCTGATGTTTATGATGCAATGTTTTGTCCCCATTTTGCTGAGAGAGGGCTTGAGCAGCTAGCTACACTAGGGTCTCTGTGATCCCTATTGACACTAAGAGACCTCCGCGTCTGTGGTCTGATTTTGAAAGTACTTCAGTTTGGGACTTTTCACTTTTTTGAAGTTAAACTTTTTATTTTGTGATAATTATAGAGTCACATATAGTTGTAGGAAATACTCCTGAAAGATCCTATGTACCTTTGGCCTGGTTTCCCCCAATGGGTAACACCTTCCAACATCATTGTACGATACCATAACCAGGATATTGACAATAATACAGTAAAGATACAGAACATTTCACTCCCACAAGAATCCATGCTGTTCTTTTAGAGCCATGCCCATTGCCTTCACTTAACCACCCATTGGTAATCCCTGACAACTACTAATTTCTTCTTCACTTCAACAATTCTGTCATTTCAAAAATGTTATTGCAAGTAGAATTCACAGTATATAACCTTTTGGGATTGACGTTTTTCACTCAACAGAATTTTCTAGAGATTGATCCAGGGGTGATTACATGAACAGTAGTTTATTCTTTTTTCTTTTTTTTAAGATTTATTTATTTATTTATTCATGAGACACAAACAGAGAGAGAGGCAGAGACACAGGCAGAGGGAGAAACAGGCTCCATGCAGGGAGCCCAACGTGGGATTCGATCCCAGACCTCCAGGATCACACTCAGGGCTGAAGGCAGGTGCTAACCTGCTGAGCCACCCAGGGATCCTAGTTTATTCCTTTTTATTGCTTAGTGATATTCCATGGTGTGGATATACCTCTGTTTGTTTCACTATTCACACCATGGAGGACATCTCATTGTTGCCAGTTGGAGGCTATTACAAATAAAGCCTTTATAAATATTCCTGTATAGATTTTGATTTTAACATAAGTTTTCATTTCTCCAGGACAAATACCCAGGAATGCAGTTGCTGGCTCATATTGTAGTTGCATATTTAATTTTAAAAGAAACAGCCAGGGTGCCTGAGTGGCTCAGTCAATTAAGCGCCTGCCTTGGGTTCAGGTCATGATCCCAGAGTCCTGGAATCAAGCACCCCATCAGGCTCCCTGCTCAGTGAGGAGTCTGCTTCTCCCTCTCCCCTTTGCATCCCCTCCCCACGGTTCATGCATGTGCAGTTTCTCTCAAATAAATAAATAATACCTTAAAAAAAAAAAAGAAACAGCCAAACTGTCTTCTAGAGTGGTTATACTATTTTACATTCCCACCAGCAATGGATGAGGGATCCAGATTCTCTGCATTTTCACCAGCAGTTGGTAGTATCACTTTTTTTGACACATTATTTTGTCATAATCTTAAATTTAGAATTGGTTTCAGATAGAGAGAGTGTGAGTTCCAGGAAAGGAATCAAGAAATTTCCCCTCAGTTTCCATTCAATTTTCCCTTTTGTTTCCATCTTACATCTGTATGGTCCCTTTGTCACAACTGAGTAATCAACATTGACACTTCACTTTTATCTAAATGCCACAGCTTACTTGGATTTCACTAGATTGTCTCAACTACTTCTGTTGAAAGGATTTCACCCAGGGAACCACCTGACTTATTAATCATGTCTCCTTAACCTTTTCTGGTCTGTGATAGTTTTTCCTTGTTTTGATGACCTTAAGAGTTTTGAGGCATGTTGGCCAGATATTTTACAGATGTGCTTCAATTTGGGTTTGTTTTGTTTTTTCTCATGGTTAGACTGAGGTCCTGGTTGCGGGGGGGGGGGGGTAATTAATCACGAAGGTGAAGTGCCACTGCCATCACATCATATCAAAGGTACACACAATCAGCATGACTGGTCATGTCAACCTTGATCAGCTGGGTGAAGGAGTGTCTGCCAGGTTTCTCCACTGCCAACTTATCTTCCCTGTTCTCCTCCATATTTTTTACTCTTTGAAAGCAAATCCTTAACAGAGACCATAGTCAACGGGGTTGGGAGTTAAGGTCCATCTCTTTGACAAAGAAGCAGCTACATCAATTATTTGGGGTTCTTCTGTACTTTTATTTTTGCCATTCTGATAAATATGTAAAAATATCTCATCATTTTAATTCACATTTCCCTAATGGCTAATGAGATTGAACATCTTCTAACATGCTTAGTTCCCGTCTATAATCCTCTTCAGTAAAATGACTCTTGTCCATTTTCTGATTGGATTGTTGTTGTTTTTGGTTTATTTTACAGTTGAGTTCAGGGAGGTTATCATATCTTCTAGATACTAATATATTTTCAAATAGGAAGTTTGCAGATATTTTCTCCCAGTCTGTAGCTTGTCTTTTCAACCTCTTCACATGGTCTTTCATAGAACAAAATTTTTAAATTTTTAGTTAGTCTAATTTATCGTTTTTCTCTTTTATGGATCATACTTTGGCACCAAATCTAAGAATCCATTGCTCAGCCCTGGATATAAAGATTTTCACCTATGTTTTCATCCAAAAGCTTTGTAAAAGATTTACATTTAAGCCTGTGATCTACTGAGTTCATGTTTTGTATGAGGTGTGAAACTCAAGACGAGGTACATTTTTATGTCTATTGATATCAAATTGTTTCAGCACCTTTGGTTAAAAAGACTACCTTTCCTCCAATTGACCTGCTTTTGAATCTTTGTCAAAGGGAAGTGGACTACTTTTGTGGGTCTGTTTCTTGGATCCCCATTCTGTTCTACTGACCTCTGTGTCTATCTGCCAATCACACACAATCTTGATTACTCTAGCTATAAGACTTAAAAATTGAACAGACTGATTTCTCCTGCTTTATTCTTCCTTTTCAGAATTGTTTGGCTATTCTATCCTCTGCTTTTCCATATAAGTTTTAGAACAAAAATGTAGATATCCACCAAAAATCTGGCTGGGATTTTGATAGGAATTATATTAAATCTGTATATCAGTTTGGGAAGATCTTTACTGTGTGGAATCTTCCAATGAAAAAACATAGTATGTTTCTCCATTTATTCTTCTTCTTCTTCTATCATTTCCTTCATCAGCACTTTGTACTTTCCACATAGAACTCCATACATGTTTTGTGAGACTTATACCTAAGCATTTATTTTGTTTAGTAAATGTAAATGGTATTGTATTACTAATTCTGGTATCCGTGTGTTCACTGCTAGTAGGTAGAAATATGACTGAGCTCCATGTGTTTATTTTGTATCCTGCAATTTTACTGAACTTAATGAATTTAGAAAACTTTTTGTCCATTACTTGGGATTTTCTCTGTAGGGAAACAATCATATCATCTGCAAATATTTCTTTCTTTGTGATCCATAAGCTCTAGGTTTCCTTTTCTTGCTTCTGTGCACTGACTAGAACTTCCTCTGCTATGCAGAAAGACAATAGTAAGTAAGAGTGAAGACAATAGTTAGAGTGAACATCCTCACCATGTTCCTGATCTGGAGGGAAAGCATTGAATCTTTCATCATTAAGTATGATGTTAATTTTAAGTTTCTTGTAGATGCTTTTTATCAAGCTGAAGAGTTCCGTATTTTTTCTGATAGTTTTTTTTTAACATGAATAGGTATTGAATTTTGTCCAGTGCCTTTCTACCTCATTTAATAGGATCATGTGATATTTTACTTCTTTTTCCTGTCAGTTTGGTAGATGGGCTTTCAAATATTGAACCAGTGTTGCATCTCTAGAATAAACCCCACTTGGTTATGGAATATGTTTCCATTTACATACTGCTGAATTCTTTCTGCTAATACTTTGTTAAGGATTATATGTTGAAATATCAGTCCACAGTTTTTTTTTGGTTGGAGGTTGGGGGTTAGTAGTGTGTTTGGTTTTCTGATCAGGGTACAACTAAGTTCATAGGATACATTGGGAAAAGTTTCTTCCTCTTTTATTTTCTGGAAGAGATTGTGTAGAATTAGTGTTAATTCTTTAAATGTTTTTGTAGAATTCTCCAGCAAAACCATCTGGCTCTGAAGATTTCTTTTCTTTGGAGTATTAAAATTACAAATTCAAGTATCTTCATAGTTACAGGGCTATTTAAATTTTGAATTTCATATTGAGTGGGTTGTGGTGGTTTGTATTTTCCAGGAAGTTGTCCATTTGATCTGCATTTTCAAATTTACATGTGTAGAGCCCCTTTGCAGTATTCCATTATTATCTTTATGGTGTTAGCGGGATCTGTAGTGATATCCTGTTTCCTTCCTGATGCCTTATTGCATCCCCAGGAAAGAACAGGAGTCTAGGGATGCTTGGGTGGCTCAGTGGTTGAGTATCTGCCTTCGGCTCAGGTTGTGATCCTGGTGTCCTGGCATGGAGTCCTGCATTGGGCTCCCACAGGGAGCCTGCTTCTCCCTCTGCCTATGTCTCTGTCTCTCTCTCTGTGTCTCTCACAAATAAATAAATAAATTTTTTAAAAAAATGAGAGTCTGGGTTTTCTATTCAGCCTTTGCTGCTCTGGGTGGAGAGAAAGCCACAGGTTTTTTTGTTTTGTTTTGTTTTTTGTTTTTTGTTTTTCTGTGGTTTTGGCTAAAGTAGTGCTGCTATGGTCTAAATGTCTTCTGTACTGTAAGACTGCCCCTTTGGCTCAAAAGAGAGTAAGTTTTATAGGCTTTGTCTGTGTCTGTTGGTGTTTCCAGGTCGTTAGCTTTTTTTTTTTAATTTAGGTTTTATTTATTTATTCATGAGAGACACAGAGAGACAGAAGAAGAAACACAGGTAGTCCCTGCAAAAAGCCTGATGAAGGACTCAATTCTGGGACTCTGGGATCATGCCCTGAGCCGAAGACAGGTGCTCAACCACTGAGCCTCCCAGGCGTCACCAGGTCCTTAGCTTCTAACTTCAGTTGCAAGTCTGGGATTGATGAAGCAAATCACCACCACCACCACCACAGCTCAGGGAGCTCACCATTGTGCTGTTTCTTGGGGGCCAAGATCCCTAGCAGGTCTGTCTTCTTCTCTCTCCCTTTCAGAGTTTACTTATGTTTGTTTTATATATAATGTCCAGGGCTTTTCATTATATTTAGTGGGAAAAGTAGGAAAAGGTACATCTCCATCTTTCTGGAGGTAGAATTCAAGACTTCTCACTCTTAAGTAACCTGATTGATGTTTCATAGGATCTCTTACATTCAAGAAGTTTACAAAATTAACACACATGAACTAGAGATCAGTATGAGAAAACATTTAATTTAGGGTTTGCTTATACTTAATGTTCAAACAGCAGGACAGTAAGGATTCACAGAAGAAAGGGAACAGAAGGAAGGAAGAAGGGCAAACAACTATATGTTCCTATATGTTGTAAGATATTTTGTTTGGATAGACAAAAGAGTACTCTTGCTTCAACACCTGGAGGTTTGAAAATTAACTGATAGTGGTATGAGCTATTTCGTTTTTTAAATTTGCATACACAGGCATATTTCCATGCTATCACTACAGGTCCTCAGCTCTGTCAATTCATTTACTAGGTTGTCAGAGATTCAAATCACAGTGATTATATTACATAAATGATTGCACTATCCTATATCCCCACGTGGACAGACCTCTATTTCAAGAAAGGGAAATTCACCAGTCTTCCAGGTGTTTTCAAAGAAATACTTGATCTGCTCTGGGCATAGACAGAGATCTAGATGTTTCCATTTGTATTCAGGTGTGCTGGCATGGTGCAAAATACAGTTTCAGTCTCACGGAGCTCTGAGGGATGAAGGGATGTGTGCGCTGTTGGTGTAATGTGCGGTGTGGCTTTAATCAGAGTGTGTGAAAGGGTGTGGGTTTGGCAGCTGTGCTCCTCTGGGGCTCCTTGGCTTTGTTCTTGCCTTTCTGCTGCTTCCCTCCCCACTCTTACTCTCTCAGCCACTTGATGAAAGGGCAGGACTTTTGAAGACCTTTGGATCATCCAGTCTTTCTCTGATTGTGTTCTTCACTGTAAAAGTGACAAAATAAGGACACCTGAGTGGCTCAGTGGCTGAGCATCTGCCTTTGGCTCAGGTCGTGATCCCAGGGTCCTGGGATCGAGCCCTGCATCGGGCTCCCTGCAGAGAACCTGCTTCTCCCCTCTACCTGTGTCTCTGCCTCTCTCTCTCTGTATGAATAAATAAATAAAATATTTTTTAAAGTGGCAAAATAGTATTTGAGAAATTTAGCCTGTTTGAGTTACTGTTTCAAACTGCAAAATGGTCACTGTAATGCCTTATAGTCTTCCCTCGGTCAAAAAATTATCCTAGGGAGGGATCCCTGGGTGGCGCAGCGGTTTGGCGCCTGCCTTTGGCCCAGGGCGCGATCCTGGAGACCCGGGATCGAATCCCACGTCGGGCTCCCGGTGCCTGGAGCCTGCTTCTCCCTCTGCCTATGTCTCTGCGCCTCTCTCTCTGTGACTATCATAAATAAATAAAAAAAAAAAATTTTAAAAAAAAATTATCCTAGGGAGATTTAGAAAGATAGTTATTTTGGCTGATGAGTCTATAGCTGACCCAGAAGTTAAAACAGGCATTCTCCTGATTTTCTTCAAGTAATCGTATTCTTTAGGACTCGGCTTACCTATTAGTAAATGTTATGTTCTAGGAACTCTTTCAGGAATGAGAGGTTATTATTGGTAAGGTAATAATCATGTGGGTCTACCATATAAAGATAATAGTATGGATAAAAATCGTATACAGTTAGGAATTGCACTCAGTTATAACAGAAACCTTAGGGTGGGGAAAAAAGCAGGTTAAATAAATAGGTTTATTTTTCCTCACATACAAGAGGTCCAGAGGTAGTGGGCTAAGGTCAGAATTGTGGTTCAGTAATGTCATTAATACACCAAAGTCTTGGGGCCCCTGGGTGGCTCAGTGGTTGAGTGTCTGCCTTCGGCTCAGGGCATGATCCTGCGGTCGTGGGATCGAGTCCCGCATCGGGCTCCCTGCAGGGAGCCTGCTTCTCCCTTACCTGTGTCTCTGCTTCTCGCTGTGTGTCCCTCTTGAATAAATAAATAAAATCTTAAAAAAAAGGAAACTCTTCTGTTATTCTGCTTCATGATCCTTAATATATCACTGCTACCTTCAGGCAGCGCCATGATCACAGAATGGCTATTGGAACGCCAGCTACCATGTCTACATTCCAGACACCACGAGGGAAGAGAAAAAAGCAAAAGGCCTGTACCAGTTCATTTAGTAGCTGCTTTGGAAGAGCCTCCCAAAGCCTCACGAAGGGCTTCTACTTACAGGTCAGGGGCCCAAAGTCAGCCCTAGAGTTCCTCTACTCGTAGCTCAGGGGGTAGAAAATGGCATTGATTTTGCCTGAGCACATTGCCACCCCCACACTCAAACAGGGTTGTTTGAGAGGAAGAAAGTAGAGAGGGCTATTTGGCAAACAATCACTGCCTCTGCAACAAAAATGCTACAAATTAACTTGTGCCTTCTTTTCTACAATTAAGGATGTAGGATAGTCACACATTTGAAAGTAAGTGGTCATATCCAGGGTCAAATTATTTCATTCACAGCAAGAGCCTTTTGGGCCACCTGGAGGCTAAGTGAGAACAGCATGTGACTCTTGATCTTGGGGTCCTGAGTTTGAGCCCCACGTTGGATGTAGAGGTGACTTTAAAATAAATAAATCAAACAAACAAACAAAAACAAAAAGCAAGAGCCTTCTCAAGTTGCCAGGCCACCAGGAAAGTCCAGGGATTCCATTAATGGGCAGAAAATATTGGTGCTTCTTCATAAGTTCCCACTTGTCCTCTCAGCTGGTTTGGTCCTAAATTCCTAACAGAATTAACACATATGCTTTATATAGCAGTTTTCCATACAAAGCATCTTTGTGGTCATGACCCATTTGCTCCTCTTCATTCCCAAGTTGGGGGGGGCGGGTGAATGGTTTTATCCCCTTTCTGGATGAAGAAGATCAGACTCAGATTTGCAATGACTGGCCCATGGTCATGCTGCAGTAGGGCTGGGATCCTAGATCTGCCTCTAACCCTGAGCTCCTTCCTTTACATCATCTAATAACCAGGGCTCAACTACAGTCTAGGAGGGTGGGGGGTGCAGGTTGTCTCTCTACCCTTCCTGCTTCCTCTGCCTGCCCAGCAAGCTCTGAGCCCCCTCACACTCCCCAGTAGACCCCTGGGTGCCCCCAGCAGCCTCAAAGTAAATCATGTGAAGGAGGAAAAAAAATGTTCCCGAGGGATTGCCCTGAGAAATGTTTTCTTTTCCCAGGAGATATATTTGCTACCAGATAAAGGGGCTGTGTGGAAAACAAACTTTCCAATGTTGTGCTTGGTGCTACTGCTTGCTTTTCCCCTCTCTGCCCCCCTCTTTCTCTCACACACGCATTCATGCATTCGAAGACACTACACTGTAAAACTAATTCCTTTCCATGGGGATTTGCTTTCTGGAAAGTATTTCTCTCTGGGACCACCGTCTTGGTTACCTTCTTGATTCGTTATCCTCAGGCCCCACTGCCCCTCACCCATTGCACAAATGCCTCAAACCTTGTCCACAATTCTTTCCAAGGAAGGACATATCTCAAGATAAGCTTGCTTTGGAGACTTCTTGGTAATAGTGACCCAGATGCCTGAGAACTTGGTAAAAAGTCCTTAACTTCTGGCCCAATAGCCACCAGTGCCAATGGCAGCAGATTCAGTTTGCTCAACCTCCTCTACCCTGGTGGAAAGAGCTCACCTAGCAGGCAGGCCACCTGGGCCCCCAGGATTCCAGCAAAGATTGAGCATCTGTTCTGTCCCTTCCCACCCTAAAGATGTGTGCCTGTCAGAAGATAACTAGTTTCTAGAAGAGTTCAACATGATATATGTTTCGCTGGATCACTAAAGAGCCCCCTTGAATTGTCTGTGGCAAATAGGACAAGAAAATCCATTTCTGCTTCTTCCAAGAAGCCGTCCCTGATCTGCCCAATTCATGGTGAACTCTCCTCTCAAAATCTGGAATGCTCATTCGCTGTACCACTCATACATGAGCTGCTTTGTTTTGTTACTTCGGGTCTCCTTGGTATGTTAGTCAAGACTTCCCAGTCTTCCCACGCCTTCACAACCGTGCCACAAGCTCCTTGGGCCATGAGGCTCACCTCAGACCTCTGGGTGTCCTCCAGAGTGCCTAGCACTGTGTGCTGGCATCCTGGGCCTTGGGTCATTTGCTCGTTGAGATATATCATCATAGTTCAACAAACTACCATTTGCCAGGTGACGTGCTGGGTATTTGGGATATATCTTTTAATTTTCATATCCCCAACATTTCAAGAAAGAGGCATTTTATCCCCACTTGGAAGATGAGCAAAGTGAAGTTTCATGATAATTAGGTAACTTCCCAACATCACCAAGAAGCAAAATTTGAACCCTAGTGATGGAAGCTTTGTGGGAAACCGCCCCTAGAGCAGACGATCTACCGCCAGTCACTGCTTGTTGCACAGTGTCATGACAGGCTTGCAAAGCCTTCAGGGACCCCTCTCTTCCCCAGTCTCGGTGGTCTTTCTGCTAGGTCTGTGGCACAGGCATGGAATGACTTTCTTGGCCTGCGATTATTATTTTTTTTTAGGCTTTTATTTTTTTTTAAGATTTTATTTATTTATTCATGAGAGACACAGAGAGAGAGAGAGAGGCAGAGACACAGGCAGAGGGAGAAGCAGGCTCTATGCAGGGATCCCGACGTGAGACTCGATCCCAGGTCTCCAGGATCACACCCCAGGCTGCAGGCGGTGCTAAACCGCTGAGTCACCGCGGCTGCCTTTGGTCTGCGATTCTTGCCATAAGGGGAGTGCCCAGCCAGGAGTGTGATTAGCAAAGGGCTCCATCCTTGCTCTGCCAGCAAGCTCGATCTTCTTTCTGCCCCTTTCTCCACTTCCTCCAGGCAGCCTTCCACCTCCACCCTGGGACAGCCGGTAAAATGCAACTTCCTTCACTTAATGCAAAGGGCCTCAGTTGATTCCTCGCGGAAACTCAGAATGGTTGGTCATCCAAGAGAACTTACAAAACACTCTTTGGATCCCTTATGTGCTGAGAAATCCAAACCAGCTGGATGACATTTTCTTCCCAATGCTCGTAAAGCTACAACAATTAAGAGAAAAGGGCTTGGCACCCCGCGGTTGGGGTGGAGTTCAGCTCCCAGCTCTGGAGACGCTGCCCAAGGCCCTGGGTGACCCCCCCCCGCCCCCCGCGGCCCGTGCCCCCTCGCCCCGGCTGCCTCTCCGGCTTCCAGCGCGGTGCCAAAATGCTGCGGGTCAGTGGTCAGGGCCCTGGCTGGTTTCAGTTTCTTTTCCTTCAATCTTGCAAAGGAGGCAACAGCACTAGATGGGAAAGCTGGAGATCCAGAGACGCAGATTTAAGCCGGAGGCGAGTGAGTGGCTTCACCGATTTCGGAGGCTGCCACTGCCTCAATTTCCCAATCTATCCCACAGGGAACCAAGCCCAGCATCTCTGCCCTCGCAGCATGTTATGGGGCAAAGTGAATGACAGAGTCATGGCAATACTTCCTTGATCGCCCCCTGAGCCCTTGAAAGTCAGCATGTAAATCATTCATAACAGCCCCAGTGCAACAGGCTCCTGGGCTTCCTCCCCACTCTGCCAGTGGGAGTGTGCTGAGGAAATGGAATTATAAAGCTGCCCCGAGTAAACTGTAATTAGGAAGATAAATCTGCTGTGAAGACACATGTCCTAGAATTTCAGTGCTGAAAGAAATCTTAAGGTTCATTTATTATAATGACACCAAAACTAAATAGAAACCATGTTTAGGGCATCTCTCGTTTGGGGTTTCCTGTTTCTGTACCGTCGATGAGGTTGTGGCATCATCCTCTCCCCAAAGACCACCATTTACTACCTAAGGAGCATCGTATTGTCCCACCGAGATCCCTGCAGAGTACAAGGAAGGCAGAGATTGTTATCTTAATTTTGGCAGACATGGAAACTGGGGCGCAAAGATGTTGGACAGCCAGCTTTGGCACCGTTGCCTGGTAAACTGAAAGCAGAACCCAAATACAATTCAGGTCTCTTTATCCCTAACGTGGGGCCACTCGAGTCAATTCCAGGAAGGCAGAGTTCTAACAGTCCCCATCATTAAATAAAATATGGGAGCGCCTTGTTGCAAAGCAGGATTAGAACCAGAAAGGCCACAAAAATTAGATCCTGAGATTTTATAGGAAATAGTGAAAAAACATGAAAAGTTATGCGACAGCTTATGAACATAGGTGCTGAAGAAAATAAACTGTGGGTTAGAATTGCTACTGTATGCAAAATCGTAGCATAAATCATTAAAAAATTGATTTGTGTGGGCAGGACTTTTCTTGCCCAATTTTATAGTGACTTTGTTCAATTAATTTTTGCCTTTTTTTTAAAGATTTTATTTATTCATGAAAGACACAGAGAGAGAGGGGCAGAGACATAGGCAGAGGGAGAAGCAAGCTCCTTGATGGGAGCCCGATGTGGAACTGGATCCCAGGACCCCAGGATCATGCCCTGAGCTGAAGGCAGACGCTCAACCATCGAGCCACCCAGGCATTCCCAATTTTTGCCTTTCAAAGTGTAATTGTACAGAGTCCTTCAACAGTTACGTTCCTTAACCCTTTGATATGAAAAGCTTTCTCTCTGGAGGCCCAACACCCTCTTTGCAGGCCTCTCTGCACCCATTCACCAGCCACTTCAGCCAGGTACTCCCTAGTAGGCTCTACCTGTGATCTGCATCGTCCTCTGACACCACTTTGGGCCACCTGAGCAGATTTGTTATCTGTTACAAGGTTTGCAATTTTATTTTGTGAAGATACACTTGGATTAAGAAGGAATATTTGTGTTTTGGGGTTTTTTTTCAAAGATTTTATTCATTCATTTGACAGAGAGACAGTGAGCACAAGCAGGGGGAGTGGCAAAGGGAAAGGGAAAAGCAGACCTCCTGCTGAGCAGGGAACCTGATATGGGGCTTGATCCCAGGACCCCGAAATCATGACCTAAGCAGAAGGCAGATGCTTAACCTGAGGCATCCAGGTGCCCCTATAGGAGGAATATTTGGAAGAAAAAAAAAAAAGGAATACTTATGGGTGAACTAATCTTAAGAGAGCAGTTAGTTAAGGAGTATTTTTTGCATCAGAATAACATTTCTCCCCCTGGTTTATCTCATAAGTCAAGGGAGGGGACAGTGCACTTTTAGATGACAAAGGTTGTTCCTCCACATGCCTCCTTATTCCTAGCCAACCCCGGAGGTTGGGTTAGGTTGCATTATTTCCTAAATGAGGTGTCTGAGCTTGCACCTACAGTTCTCATCCACACTGATCCTCTTTAGAACTAGAACAGTCGAGGTGGACTCTGTGCTGGAGCAGAGGGTCTCAGAATCCCAACTTCTTTGCCTAGGACATTGTTTTCAGACTGAAAGTCTCCATTCCCTTGGTGCCATGGATATTTTCACCAGCCTTCCCCTTTGGGCTATTAGGCTAGGCTAGGACCAGTGTTGCACAGCTAAAGAGAGGAAAGGTAGAGTCTGGTAATTCCCAGGCCAGTTGGGAATGCTTCCTCCCCATTCATTCATTCAGAGAATAGGGATCAAGTGACCTGGAAGGAAGCAGTTTCCCTCACAGGTCAACTGGCACTTGATCCATGCATCCACTCATTTATTCAAGTAGTCATCTACCTGAGAGAGGTTTGTTGAATAGCTAATAAGTGATACGCAATTCTAAGGGTAGAAATGGGCATAACACAGACATTCTCCCCAAAGAACTTAGCAGGTAGTTGAAGAGATAAGAAGTACCCATGAGATATTAATTAATCATTATTATTAGAAGTTTTAAATAGTTGGGGCATCTGAGTGGCACAGTCGGTTGAGCATCCAACTCTTGGTTCCCACTTGAGTCATGATCTCAGGGTCCTGGGATTGAGGCCCACTTCAGTCTCCACACTTGGCAGGGAGTCTCCTTGAGATTCTCTCCTTCTGCCCCTCCCACTCATGCTCTCTCTCTCTCTTTCAAATAAATAAATAAATCTTTAAAAAAATTTTAAATAGTATATTTAAATGTATTATTATTTATAAGTATGTCACCTGCTAGCTCCCAGTCATTCTGCAAGGTGCCAGGGGTTACCATTTAGTTTGCAGAAGAGCAAACTGAGGTGCAGAGTAATTAGCTGCTACTTGGAAGAGTCAGTTTCCTCCTGATTGAATCCAGTACTCTCCAGAATATCCATTTGCTAACCTTTATTAAAATACCAGAGTTATTATTCAGCCATAAAAAAGAATGAAGTATTGATACATGCTACAACGTGCATGAGTCTCAAAAACATTATGCTGATTGAAAGAAGCCAGACACAGAAGGTCACATATTGTATGACTCCATGTGTGTGGAGTATCCAGCATAGGCAACTCCATAGAAACAGAGGGCAGACTGGTGGTTGTCAGGGGCTGGAGCCAGGGAAGAATGGGGGATCGCTGCTTAATGGTATGGGGTTTTCTTTGGGGGTGGGGATAAAATGTTTTGGAGGTAGATAGAGGTGGTGGTTGCACAATAGCAGGAATGTCCCAAATGCCTGAATTTTCACTTGAAAATGGTTTCATTTTGCTCCGTGAATTTCACTTCAAAAAAAAAAAAAAAAAGAATTCAAAAGATACCAGAGTTGAAGAACTGTAGAGATTGACAGGAGCCCAAGAATGATTAGGGCCAAAGGCCAAGTGCAACACACGGCCCATAAAGGTCGCACTAACTCTGCTTTAATAACTGGCTTCCAGGGGCGCCTGGGTGGCTCAGAGGTTGAGCATCTCCCTTTGGCTCAGGTCTTGATCCCAGGTCCTGGGATCAAGTCCCACATTGGGCTCCTAATAAGGAGCATCTTCTCCTTCTGCCTGTGTCTCTGCCCCTTTCTCTCTGTGTCTGTCATGGATAAATAAATAAAAATTAAAAAAATAAATTAAATAACTGGCTTCCAGGATGCCTGGGTGGCTCAGTGGTTGAGCGTCTGCCTTTGGCTCAGGGGGTAAGACCAGAGTCCTGGGAGGTTCCCCACGAGGACCCTGCTCTGCTTCTCTCTCTCTCTCTGTGTCTCTCATGAATAAATAACATTGTTTAAAAAAAAAAAAAAACAGTCACTGAGGACTTGGGAGAGGCCAGGCAGCCATGTTGCCTCTTTAGCAGCTCTTGTTGCCTCCTGCTTCTCCTTTGCAACTGTCCAGGCAGCGGATGTCGGTCTTCCCCATTAACCTCTAAGGTTCCTGAGAGCCAGCCCATCTTTTTTACCACCCACCCCACAGGGCCTGGTACTGGGCAAGGAACTCAGTAAATTAAAACCGCTCTGGTTCATGGTCAGTGGTACTGTGAGAGCGCCTCTGGTGACAGATAAGGCCATGCTTGTGCGCCTAGAACACGGTATAGACTTGCCCAATCATGATGTCTTACACCTGAAACTAACGCCATGTAGGTGTGCACTATACCTCAATTAAAAAAATAGTAATAAAAATCAGATAACCAACACAACAACAACAACAAAAAACCCAGCTCTGGCTCTACTCTACTCCTCTCTCATCCCTTCACTGCTGTGGTTTTGAGGCTCCCTGGGCCTCCGTCCCTGGAGTTGAGCCCTCCACTCGGTCGTCTCCCTCCGCTCGGCTGACTCCCCGCCGGCGGCGACAGCCCTTGCTCAGACTCCTGGTCCTGAGCTCTCCTTGAATGTTGCTGCCCTAACAGCAATGCCTCTGGGTGTTTCATCACTGCCTACGGCCTCCATCTGTTCTGGGCGAATGACACCAGTACATGACTTTAGTAGAACCCGTGGGAATTTTTTTTTTCTCTTGGGGAAAAAAATTGGCCACCTCTCCTTGCATTGTATAAGGAAAGAGGGAAGAGTGAGGACACACTACTTATTCTGACCAGCTCTAGAAGATTTTTTAAACTTCATCAAAGAGCTGACAATGGAATGCTGTCAGGCCTTTTACATTCAGGCCCCTTTCCTGGGCACAGAGCTTGTTTCCATTTTGTATTAGGATTTAATCCCAGAACAGCCAGAGAGTAACAACCTCTCATTTTGTAGATTGGAAAACTGGGGCCCAAGACTAATGGCTCGTTCAGGACCCACAGTGGGCCGATGATGAGGCCAAGAGGAGACGCAAGTTCTCCCTGGGCCCTCCTCTGGAATGAGTTGCTGAATCAGGCTGCGAGGGTCTCTGCTGGCGGTCTCCAGCAGACAGGGACAACCGCCATCTGGAACGGGTTAGTCTCACTCCTGCCTGGAGGCTAGAGGATGGACCCAATGACCCTTGCAGGTCCCTTTCTTCCCTAGGCCTCTCCAATTACCTTCTCTAATTTCCAGCGAACATGCTTTCTCTAGGGAAAAATGAATCCGGGGCTCCAGCTTCCCTTGGGAGTCTGCAAACGATTTCACTATCCAGTTTGGGGAATATGAGCACCATGAGAGAAAATGCACAACGGACTGTCAGAAGAAAACATTTCAACAACAACACACTATACATTTAGATCCTTCCCAGCAACTAATGCTCATAGTGGGTGCAGCACAAACTGGGAGGCTTACCCGAGTCTTCTTCCTGGACCCCCAGCCCTCTCCTAGGGCTCTTAATTGGCTCCCTTCTCTGCTTGATCCCTGGGCGGGGCCTCATCTCAGAACACTGCCCCTTCCTACCTAGCCAGGGTGCTGAGGTTAATGAGGCCACCTGCAGGAGTCACAGCTTCATCCTTGGGGTGTTCCAACCCTCCTGCAGCCCTGAGAGTATGGGCTACTTGTGGCACGTTTTTTCCTGGTTCTTATCTTACTTCTCTGAATTTCTATTTTCTGAACCCAAGCTAGGATGCACCGCCTGACAAAGGATTTCTCTGATGCTCTGGGTTTAAGGTTAACAATGACAGTAGCTTCTGTTTAAGCTATTGACTAAATGTCTATTTTGCTAAACACCTTATATGCATGTTTCATTTGCTCCCACAGGAACCACATAAGGAAATGAGGTTCAGAGACATTTATCGAGTTGTCTAAAGTCACGCAGCCAGTAAGTGACAGAGCTACAATTGCCATCTTGTCCTGACTTCAGCACTCGCACTCTCTGCCATAAAACTAAACTCAGAGGTGTAATTATGGGCTTTGCCAACAGTCACGTATCATTTTGATGCCAAAACATTGGCATTTCCCAGATCTTTTTTTTTTTTTAAGTTTTTTTACACTGAAAGTTTTTAATCATACAGAAAAACCACAGAATCGGAAATGAGCTCCCATCCCCCTGGTCCAACAATTATCAACATTTTGCCATACTTACTCCATCTAACCATTTCTTCTTCTCCTTTTTTTTTCTATAGTACTTTAAAGAAAATTCCTGACATTGTGTCTTTTTCCCCTAAATACTTCCATATGTAGCTCAAGGGGGGAAGGAGAGTGGAAGGAGAGATTTCATACAGAATCACAAAACCAAACACCTCACACAGATAAACATTTCTTCGTGTCACCTAATACCCAGTTCAGCTCTAATTTTTCCTTCTGTGTCATCAATGCCTCTTCACATTGGCTTGTTTGACTCAGGATACAAACAAGATGCATGTACTGCATTTGGTTTCAAGTTTTCCAGGCTTCTTAATTTACATTTTTATCCTCTCTTTTCCCTTTCCATTTCATTGATTATTAAAAAAACTGTGTCCATTTTCTGGATGAATGCTTCACAATCCTGATTTGCTGGATTGCTTCCGTGGAGTATATTTGACTTGTTCTTCTATCTCCCGTATTCCCTGCAAACGTACAGCTGGAAAAGCTTGATGAGGTTCATTTCATTAGCAAGAACACCACATAGATGATACAGTACACTTGGTACCTGATTGTCCATTTTTATTTTATTTTATTTTTATTTTTTTCAAGTAATCCCTACACCTAACGTGGGGTTCAAACTCATGACCCTGAGACAAGGGTCGCATGCTCCATGTACTGAGCCAGCCAGGTACTCCTCTAATTGTCAATTATAGTACAGAGAAATATTAATGTGTTTGAACGGCTCCCAGATACTGTGATGGCTGATAGACACAAAAGATTAAATTCCAAAAGACACAAAATTTAAATTCCATATAGTCTTGGATTATCTGACTTTGCACTATATTCTCTTGAGTGGCACATTTAAAGACTAATCTGCATCACATGTGAAAGCCACAGTATTTCAGCTTCAGTAGGGCTCACTCAGCCTTTGAGGTCCAAAGGCCTCCTTTGTGTAGGGGAGAAGAGTCACCTCCAAGGTGCTTGGAAGAGTTGCCTGTTGTTAGGTGTAGGCAATCTTTCCCTTGAATGCTATCTTGTGGGTGTGGACCGCATTAATGAATTAATAACAACTCAGGAATTAGAGTGCCTGGCTGACTCTGGCAGATAGGAAGTATGAACTGAATCAAGAAAGAGCCAGGAACAGACCCTGTGTGCTGAGGGAGGCAGCTGGAGGAAGTAGCTGGAGCACAAAATGTGGAGAACTATTGATACTCTCAGAGAAAGTAAGCAGGGGGAGACAATAAATTGGTGGGACTTGGACTAAGGAAGAGCCAAATTTTTAAAGACAAGGCAATGAATATAATTCAGAGTGAGAAACTCTAGCAAATATTAAGGTGTGCTTGGAACTTGGGGACTGTATATAGGGCCAGCCAGAAGAGACTTAGAATCACAGAGTCCTCAGACTGAAGGGTCCTATAAATCTCCAATCCAGCCTCCTACTTTTGCAGATAGAGACATTGGGACTTAAAAAAGGGGAGCCACTTACTTAAGGTGACACAAAATTACAGCTAGGACAAGAATCTAGTCCTAGGTCCTCCCATCTCACTGTTCTGCATTGTGCTTCTTCTTCAAGGAGCAGTGGCTGGTCTGGGAGAAGTCAAGCTGGCCTGGCGTGGAAAAGGTCTGCACTGAGAAGCTAGACTTCTTTTGTTGGTAAGCCAGCTTAAGCCAAACTTCTGTGATTAAGCCATTTGACCATAATTTGCTTAAGTCTTATTTTTTTAAGATTTATTTATTTATTTATTTGAGAGAGAGAGAGAGAGCAAGAGAGAGCGTGCACATGCATGGGGGAGGGGTAGAGAGAGAATCTCCAGTAGACTTCACGCTGAGGGTGGAGCTGGACTAAGGACTCCGCCCTCAAAATCAAGAGTAGGAAGTAGGAAGCATAGCTGACTGAGCCAGTCAGGCACCCCTTTGTTCAAGTCTTGATAGCTTGTGTGCTGTTATTCTTCTCACTATGTGAACTACTTAGTACTGATAATGATGTGCTGTGCAGGAGGGTAACTATAGGCAGTGTGGGGTGGGCTATATATATAGTTTCATGGTCTAGGTTTAAAAAACAGTAGCCCTGGGGGGCCTGGCTGGCTCAGTTGGAGGAACTTGTGACTCTTGATCTTGGGGTCATGAGTTCGAGCCCGACGGTGGGTATAGAGATTACTTAAAAAAAAAAAACTTAAAAAAAAAAAAAAGCAACAGCCCTACAAATCCTCATCCATTGTCCCATAGCAGCAAGTAAGGCTGGAAGACGGGGCTAGACACAGACAACGGAGCGGTGTTGTTACTGATCCTTCTTTGGTAAGTGATGATCTGCCTGAGGGCTGGGACCTTGAATCAGTCACCTATACCTTCTTAGCACTTAGCAGAAGAAGTTGCATATAATAATAAGTGATACTTAATCAATATGTCTAGTTGAACTACTGAATAAATACCCAACAAGGTACACCATCTTAATCACATACTCCTCTTCATCCATGCCTCCTCACTGATCTAGTGTTGTGTTCCAGAACAGTGGTCTTTAGTTGTCACTTGCTTACTTACCACCCTGGCCCTACCACACACATACAGAATTTTAAAAGTTATTTATTCCTTCTGTCATTTGTAAGTCAGCATCTGAAAGTTTACATCAAAAGCTTAAATTTGTAGGCATGCCTGGGTGGTTCAGCCATTGGGGGTCTGCCTTCAGCTCAGGGCATGATCCTGGAGTCCCGGGGTGGAGTCCCACATCGGGCTCCCTGCATGGAGCCTGCTTCTCCCTCTGCTTGTGTCTCTGCCTCTCTCTCTGTGTGTGTCTCTCATGAATAAATAAAAAAAATCTTTTTTAAAAAAGTTTAAATTTGTAAATAAGACGGATAATTTCCAGGGTATTATAAATATTGGCATTTGAAAATAAAATTCCAAAGTCACACTTTTACATGGATCCAATGGAAAATAGTTATGATAATTATTTGATATACAAAATCATCCATTTAAAAATTTATGAATGAGTTCTTATTTGTGGTTGAGAATTTTATATTGTTTTCTTTCTCCTTAAATTGCATTTCTACTATACCTATTGTAATTTTATTCAACAAAAATAAGTTCAAAAACATAATTTTTCAAAATACCTGTAACTGTTATGTTTTGTTTTGTTTTTTGAGAGAGAGCTTGAGGGAGGCTGCCTGGAGAGGGGCAGAGAGAGATTCCTAAGCAGGCTCATGCCCAGCATGGATCTCACAACCCTGAGATCATGACCTGAGCTAAAATCAAGAGTCGGATGCCTAAACAGCTGAGCCACACAGAAGCTCCTGTAACTGTTATGTTCTAGTTGTCAAAATTATTGTTTTATGTTATGTTATAATAACAACTATTAGTAGTACATAATTGATCAAGACAATATAAAATATTATACACTTCAGTAAGAAGAGAAACTTTTAATAAAAAGTAGCAACACATACCATATCCTGGTCATAAAACAAACCTCAACAAATTTAAAAGAATTGAAATAATATACACTGTGTCCTCCAACCAAGTGAAATCAAACTAGAAATCAATAACAGAAAGATAACAGGAAAATATCAAAACACTTTTACATAATCCGTGAGAAGAGAGGAAGTCTCAAGGGAAATCCAAAAATACATTGAACTAGAAGGAAATGAAATACAGCATATCAAAAGTTGTGGGACACAGCTAAGCAATGCTGAGAGGAAAGTATGTAGCACTAAATGCTTACTTTAGAAAAGAGGGAAGTCTCATATCAATAACCAAATCTCCACCTCAACAATCTAGAAAATGAAGAGCAAATGAACCCCACGGCAAGCAGAAGGACCGAAAATGATAAAGGTAAGAAGAGAAATCAATGAAGTTTAAAAACAGAAAAGCAATAAAGAAAATTTGTGATATAAAGAGCAGATTCTCTAGGAAGAATAAAATTTACAAACCCTCAGCAAGACTGACAAAGAGAAAATAATAAGAGAGAGAAAATATATAAATGACCAATATCAGGAATGGAAGTGTGGATATCACTACAGAGTCTGAAGACATCAAAATAATAATAAAATTCTATGAACAATTCTACTCTCATAAACTTGACAATTTAGATGAAATAGATTAATATCTCAAAAAACAACCTTTCAAATAATTATAAAAAATTATAACTCACCCAGGATGAAAAAAGATAATCTGGAAAACCATATGACAATTAAGAATTCATAATTTTAAAACTCCTGCCCAAAGGAATCTCCAGACCCAGATGGTTTCAGTGGAGAAAGTTACCAAATATTTAAAGAAAAATTAACACCAATTCTACACAATCTCTTCCAGAAAATAGAAGAGGAAATGCATTCTAGTTCATTTTATGAGGCTATAATTATCAAGATCCAAAACTAACCAAAGATGGAAGAAAAAACATAGGAAAGAAAGAGACAGAGGGAGGGAGGGAAATGATAGGGAGGGAGGGAGGGGGGCAGGAAGGAAAGAAGGAAACTATAGACGAATAAACCTCATAAATATAGACAAAAGTTCTTAATAAAATAAGCAAATAGAATTCAACAACGTATAAAAAGAATCATACACCATTACTAAGTGGGGTTTATCCCAGAAATGTGAGGCTAGTTCAGTATTTTTAAATCATCAATGTAATCAGCCATATTAAAAACAGAAAATAAGAAAACATATATGATCATATCCACCAATGCATAAAAAACATTTGACAAATTTCAATATCTATTCAACATAAAAATTTTTAGGAAAAAAGAATAGGAATAGAGAGGAACTTCCTCGGCTTGATGAAGAAAATCTACAAAATACCTCCATCTAACATCACAGTTAAAGGTAAAAAACTAAAATGCTTTCCTCCTAAAATTGGGAACAAGGCAATGATGTCTGCTTTCATGGCTTTTATTCAGTATAGTGCTAGAAGTTCTTGCCAGGACAATAAGCCAAGAAAAAAAAATAAAAATCATATAGATCAGAAAAAAGGAATAAAATTACCCATACTTGCAAATCACATGATTGTCTACGCAGAAAATTCCAAGGAATCTATAAAAGACTACCTCGAACAAATAAATGAGTTTGGCAAGGTCACAGACTATGAGATATTCATACAAAAATCAATAAATTGATTCCCATAAACTGTATATAGGCAAATGGGCACCAAAATAAAAAATATAATGCCATGTTACAATTGATCAAAAAGCCGAAATACTGATGTATAAATCTAACAAAACATGTACAGGACATGTATGCCTAAAATTATACAATGCTGATGAAAGAAATCAATAAGATCTAAATGGAGAGACATGCCGTGTGCATGTACTGTACGAATCAACACAGCAAATATGTCAATTCTCCCCAAATTGATATACAGGTACACATACTTCTTACCAAAATCCCAACAAGATTTTTGGCAAGTAGTCACAAGATTATTCTAAAATTTGCATGGAAAGGCAAAGGAACTAGAACAGCCAGAACAATTTCGAAAAAGAGAAAGAAATTAGGAAAAACCATTTTCCCTGATTTCAAGATTTGCTTTATAGGTACAATAAGTCAATTATCAAGACTGTGTGTTATTGGTGGAAGAATAGACATAGAGAGACTAGAAGAGAACAGAAAACACAGAAATAGACCCACAACATGTGTCCAACTCCTTTTTGTCAAGGGTACAAAAGACACACAGTGGAGAAAAGATAGCCTTTTCAACAAATGGTGCTGGCACAAATGGACAGCCATAGATATATTAAAAACAAAACAAACAAAACAAAAAGACATCAACTTAAGTTTCACACCTTATACAAAAATTGACTCAAGATGAATCATAGATTTAACTGTAAATTATAAAACTATAAAATTTTTAGGAAAAAAAAAAAGAGAAAATCATGAGGATCTAGGACTAACCAAAGAGTTTTAAGACGTAACACTAAAAATGTGATCCATAAAAGGAAAAGCTGATAAATCAGAGTTAATCAAAATTTAAAATTTTTGCTCAGCAAAAGACCCTGTTAAGAGGATAAAAAGTCAAGCCAAAGATAGGAAGAAAATATTTGCAAACTGACAGAGTACTTAGTATCTAGAATGTATTAAAAAACTCTCAGAGCTTAACAGTAAAAAACAAGTAAAACAAACAAAAACCAGTCCAATTAGAAAATGGGTAGAACACATGAAAAGACATTGTACCAAAGAGAATATATGGACAGCAAATAAGTACTTGAAAAGATATTCAATATCATTAGCCACAAAGAAAATGCAAGTAAAATCATGAGCTATCATTGCATACTCTTCAGAATAGTTAAAATAGAATACACTTGAATCCAAGAAAATAAATATATTCTCTCACCACTCCAATCCAACATCATACTAGAAGTCCCAGATAATGTAATAAAAGAAGAAAGTAAAAGGTATACATATTCTGAAGGAAGAAATATAACTTTCTTTGTTTGCAGATGATATGATTATCTATGTAGAAAATCCCAAAGAATTAACAAAATAAAGCTTTCTGGAACTAATAAGTGATTATAAAGAGGTTGCAGGATACAACATTAGTATACAAAAGTCAATTGCTTTCCTATATACCAGCGATGAATATTTGGAATTTAAAAACTAAAAACCCACTACCATTTATATTAGCATGCCTCAAAATGAAATACTTAGATATAAATCTAAGAAAATGTAAAAGAGATCTATATGAGGAAAAAACCTCTGAGGAAACTAATCAAAGATATAAAAACATAAAGAAATATTCCATATTCATAAATAGGAAGACTTAATATTGTTCAAGTATTAAAGTTTCTCCCAAATGGTCTATAGAGCCAACACAATCCCATTCAAAATCCCAGCAACCTGAAATCTGGCATTGTGAGGCCCCCAGATATGGTTTTCTTTTTTAAAATCCCCCTGGCTATTCGGGGTCTTTTCTGATTCCACACAAATCTTAAAATAATTTGTTCTAACTCTCTGAAGAAAGTCCATGGTATTTTGATAGGGATTGCATTAAACGTGTAAATTGCCCTGGGTCACATTGACATTTTCACAATATTAATTCTGCCAATCCATGAGCATGGAATATTTTTCCATCTCTTTGTGTCTTCCTCAATTTCTTTCAGAAGTGTTCTATAGTTTTTAGGGTATAGATGCTTTACCTCTTTGGTTAGGTTTATTCCTAGGTATCTTATGGTTTTGGGTGCAATTGTAAATGGGATTGACTCCTTAATTTCTCTTTCTTCAGTCTCATTGTTAGTGTACAGAAATGCCACTGACTTCTGGGCATTGATTTTGTATCCTGCCACGCTACCAAATTGCTGTATGAGTTCTAGCAATCTTGGGGTGGAGGCTTTTGGGTTTTCTATGTAGAGTATCATGTCATCGACGAAGAGGGAGAGTTTGACTTCTTCTTTGCCAATTTGAATGCCTTTAATGTCTTTTTGTTGTCTGATTGCTGAGGCTAGGACTTCCAGTACTATGTTGAATAGCAGTGGTGAGAGTGGACATCCCTGTCCTGTTCCTGATCTTAGGGGAAAGGCTCCCAGTGTTTCCCCATTGAGAATGATATTTGCTGTGGGCTTTTCGTAGATGGCTTTTAAGATGTCGAGGAATGTTCCCTCTACCCCTACCCTCTGAAGAGTTTTGATCAGGAATGGATGCTGTATTTTGTCAAATGCTTTCTCTGCATCTAATGAGAGGATCATATGGTTCTTGGTTTTTCTCTTGCTGATATGATGAATCACATTGATTGTTTTACGAGTGTTGAACCAGCCTTGTGTCCCGGGGATAAATCCTACTTGGTCATGGTGAATAATTTTCTTAATGTACTGTTGGATCCTATTGGCTAGTATCTTGTTGAGAATTTTTGCATCCATGTTCATCAGGGATATTGCAAAAGACATGAAGAGAAATCTCACAGAGGAAGACATAGACATGGCCAACATGCACATGAGAAAATGCTCTGCATCACTTGCCATCAGGGAAATACAAATCAAAACCACAATGAGATACCACCTCACACCAGTGAGAATGGGGAAAATTAACAAGGCAGGAAACCACAAATGTTGGAGAGGATGCGGAGAAAAAGGGAACCCTCTTACACTGTTGGTGGGAATGTGAACTGGTGCACCCACTCTGGAAAACTGTGTGGAGGTTCCTCAAAGAGTTAAAAATAGACTTGCCCTACGAGGGATCCCTGGGTGGCGCAGCGGTTTAGCACCTGCCTTTGGCCCAGGGCGCGATCCTGGAGACCCGGGATCGAATCCCACATCGGGCTCCCGGTGCATGGAGCCTGCTTCTCCCTCTGCCTATGTCTCTGCCTCTCTCTCTGTGTGTGTGTGACTATCATAAATAAATAAAAATTAAAAAAAAAAAAGACTTGCCCTACGACCCAGCAATTGCACTGTTGGGGATTTACCCCAAAGATTCAGATGCAATGAAATGCCGGGACACCTGCACCCCGATGTTTCTAGCAGCAATGTCCACAATAACCAAACTGTGGAAGGAGCCTCGGTGTCCATCGAAAGATGAATGGATAAAGAAGATGTGGTTTATGTATACAATGGAATATTACTCAGCCATTAGAAACGACAAATACCCACCATTTGCTTCAACGTGGATGGAACTGGAGGGTATTATGCTGAGTGAAGTAAGTCAATCGGAGAAGAACAAACAGTGTATGTTCTCATTCATTTGGGGAATATAAATAATAGTGAAAGGGAATATAAAGGAAGGGAGAAGAAATGTGTGGGAAATATCAGAAAGGGAGACAGAACATAAAGACTCCTAACTCTGGGAAATGAACTAGGGGTGGTGGAAGGGGAGGAGGGCGGAGGGTGGGGATGAATGGGTGACGGGCACTGAGGGGGGCACTTGATGGGATGAGCACTGGATGTTATTCTGTATGTTGGTAAATTGAACACCAATAAAAAATTAATTTATTAAAAAAAATAAAAGTTGAAAAAAACAAAAAAAAAACCAAAATCCCAGCAACTAATTTTGAGAATATCAGCAAACTGATTCTAAGTTTACATGGAAAGACAAAAAAGCCAGCATAGCCAACACAATATTGAAGAACAAAGGCAGAAGATAGACACTACCGGACTTCAAGACCTACCATAAAACTACAGTAATCAAGACAGTGTGGCGTTGGTGAAAGTATACACAAATAGATCAGTGGAACAAAACAGAGAGACCTATACAAATATACTCAACCGATCTTAGGTAAAGGATGAATGGAAAGTCAATGGAAAAAAGACAGTATTTTCAATGAATATTACTGAGAACAATTGGACATCTACATGCAAAAAAAAAATGTAATCTAGGCACACACCTTACGACTTCCACAAAAATTAACTCCAAGTGGATCATTAAACCTACATGTAAAAGGCAGAACTCTAAAATGTCTACGAGATAACCCGAGGAAAATCTACATGAGATCATATTTGGCCATGACTTTTAAATATAACACAAAAAACATAATCTGTGAACAAAAAAATCTGATAGGTTGGACTTCATTTAAATTGAGAACTTCTATTTTATGAAAGACACTTTCAAGAGAATGAAAAGCCAAGTCAAAGACTGGGAGAAAATCTTTGCCAACACACATCTGATAGAGGACTATTATCTAAAATACACCCCAAAAAAACCTCTTAAAACCCAACAATAGGAAAACAAACAATACAACTACAAAGTGGGCAAGAGATCTGACACCTCACCAAAAAAGATATATAATTTCAAATAAACATAAAAATATGTTCAACATAATACATCATTAGGGAAATGTACATTTAAAAAACAGGCACTACATATCTATTAGAATGGTTAAAACCCCAAACACTGACAACACCAAATGCCATAAAGGAGATTGAACAATAGGAATTCTCATTCATTGCTGGTAGGAATATAAAATGGTGCGGCTACTTTGTAAGACATGCTGGCATATTCTTACAAAGCTAAAGGTAGTCTTGCCGTACAATCCAGTAATTGCATTCCTTGCTATTTACCCAAATGAATATGTGTCCACACAAAACTGTGTGCACAAATGTTTCTAGCAGCCTTATTCATAATTACCAAATAATGAGTATCTTTCGGTGGGTGATTGACTAAACAAGTGGTGGTACAACCGTACAATGGATTATTATTCAGTAATAAGAAAAAATGAGCTATCAAGACATGAAAAGACATGGAGAAACCTTAAAATCATATTGCTAAGTGAAAGAAATCAATCTGAAAAGACTACATGCTCTATGATTCCAAATACATGACATTCTAAAAAGGCAAAACTATGGAGACAATTAAAAAATCATTGGTTGTAAGGGATTTGCAAGGTGAGAGGGAGGGTGTACAGGAATTTTTAGGGCAATGAAACTATTTTGTACACTGTATTTTAATACTCTAATGGGCAATATGTAACATTATACATTTATTAAAACCCAAAGAACTATAAAAGAAGAGTGAATCCTAATGTGAAATATGAGTTTTGGTTAATAACAATGTATCAGTAATTGTTTACCAATTATAACATGCACCACCTTAATGGAATATGTTAATAATAGGAGAAATTATATGCTGGGGAGGGGAGAGAAGGAGGAAAGAGAATATGTCTATGGAAACTTTCTGTGTTCTCAATTTTTCTGAAACCTTAAAACTGCTCTAACAAATAATGTCTAGTAATTTTTTTAAAGGGCAATCTCCCATAAAGAAGAATTCCAGAGAACTTATGCAGGAACTCCTCCCTCAAAGAGGTAGAGATTAACACCGAACCCCTTGAGGGTGGTCTGCCGTTGGTAACCTGCTTTTAAAGAGAAAAAAAAAAATTACAGAAAGGGAGAAACAGAGTAACTCAACAGTGGAGAAACCTGACAGACACTCCCTCGCCCGGGTGATCAAGGTTGACATCATAAGTCATGATCGCAAACACCCTTGGTATGATGTGATGACAATGGCACCTCTTCTTTGTGGTAATCCTCCCCGAACCCACGACCTCAGGCTAACCTTGAGGAAAACAAAACAAACCCGAATTGAAGGATATTCTATAAACTACCCGGCCGGCCGGTGCACTTCAAAATTGTTAGGGTCTTTAAAAACAAGGGAAATCTGAGAAACTGTTACAGACGAGATAAGACAAAAGAGATGCGACAGATAAAAGTAATGTGGTCCCCTGGGTGGAATCCCCTAACAGAAAAAGGACACTAGGGACAAACTAGTGAAACCTAAATAAACTGCGGCATTTAGTTAAAAGTGATGTGTCGATGTTGATTCCTTAGTTGTGACAATGGGACCAGACAGATGTAACATGTTAACAGTAAGGGAAATTGAGTGAGGGCTGCATGGACCTCTCTTCTATATTTGCCACTTTTCTACCTATCTAAACGGATTCTAAAATTTAAAGTCTATTACAAAACCACACGTTTAAAAAAGGAAGATCACTGACTGCCAGTTAAGATGCAGAGAAACTGGATCCCTCATACATTGCTAGTGGAAACGAAAAAGGGTAAGAGTCACTCAGGAAGACCATTCGGCAGCTTTTTAAAAATTAAACATGCAACCTCTATGTGATCCCACAATTGGACTCCTGGATATTTATGCCAGGGAACTTATGTGAAAACGTAGTCACATAAAAACCTGTGTATGAGTATTTATAGAGGCTTTTCCTGTAACAGCTCCCAACTGAAAACAACCCAGATGTCCTTCGCTGTGTGAGTGGTTAAACAGATTGTACGTAGGACATCCATACCATGGCGTATCACTCAACAGTAAAAAGGAACAGACTATTGGTACACACAACAGCCTGAATAAACCTCCAGGGAACGTTGCTGAGTGAAAGGAGCCAAGCCCAAAAGGTTGCGTAGTTGATAATTCTATTCTAAAACATTCTTGAAATGACAAAATAACAGAAATGAAGACCAAATTAGTGGTTAAGAAGGGGCAAGATGGAGGAAAGCTAGGTGTGTTTATAAAAGGGCAACCTGAAGAATCCTGGTGGTAATGGAAATATTCTGTATCTTGACTATATTGTTATCAATGTCCCGGTTATAATATTGTGCTAGAGTGTTGCAAGATGTTACCGTTGGATAAAAGCTACCCAGGATATCTGTGCGTTATTTCTTACAACTACACGCGAATCTATTTCCTCTAAGTGAGAAGTTCAATTAAGAATTTTTTACTGGAAAATTATTTCTTAATGAAATGATTAAGGCTTTAATTTTAATTGCTTTATGTAGCCATGCATGATATTACTTGTTATTAGAATTAAACAGGCATCAGTATCTATTTTATTCCTGCTTTTCATTTTTATAGAAGTAGTGCTGGGAAACTCTGTTCACATAAATAAGTTTGGAAGGAGTTTTATTATAGCAATGTGATTTAACTCTCTGAACTCTTTCCAAGTTCTATGCCAAAAATAACATACTGCTCTATCATCAAGAATTATTTTTAATAATCTATCAGCTGACAACTCGATTAGGTCCTCCTCTGATATCTTTGAAAGCAAAGAATTGGAAAACATCTGACTTA
The DNA here is from genome assembly GCF_905146905.1 of Nyctereutes procyonoides. NCBI lineage: Eukaryota > Metazoa > Chordata > Mammalia > Carnivora > Canidae > Nyctereutes > Nyctereutes procyonoides. The sequence continues at coordinate 5,334,601 of NW_026575028.1, forward strand.
CAAATACCTAGTGTTCAGTCTTTGCAGTCATTAACTTTCTCTGCTTCTGAAGAGTCACCTAAAATGCTTTACCTGGACTCATCAAAAGATTAAGTATCCTTACTATTCTTTTTCTTGGTGGCACCTTCTAATTTGATACACTTAGAAAGAGTAAGATAAATTGAAATATTGTTAATTTCAGCACACATATGCCAACAACTTTTATAAAATTATTTTACAAGATCATATTCTTAATTTTATTATTGTCAAACTTTTCAAAATGTAGATTTTTTTCAATGTAAGCTTCAGATTTAACATAGTTTATGAATAACTTCCACAATCATTTACAAACATTCACAAATCATAGCCTAATCATTGAAAGTAATTATCATTGTAAAAGTAATCACCCAGGGTAGATTTATTCTCTATCCAAACAAAAAAGAAAAACATCACACTTAGTTTTAATCTTGTAATCCAAATCAGTGTCTTAATATATGTCCTCACGGCAAACAGTCTACATTCTAAGATGATAGACAGATAGATACAGAAAGGAGAGAGAGAGAGAGAGAGAGAGAGAGAGAGCTTGAACTCTTACCATGAATTTATCATATATCACCTGGATGAAGTAATGTACCACCACCTTGCCTATTTCCTGTCTTCACTCACTGTATTTTTATGGGATTTGCATGATGGCAGTATTTTGTTTGACAATCACTGGGATATGGATGAGAAGACTCATTAAACAAAAAATATCACGTTTCCTAGCTCATTGTGCAATATATCTGAATTCAAAATATCTTCCGAATGGGGCAAAGTACCCCATTTCTAATGCCATGCTTTGCCCTTAACAGAAATATGTATATGACAAGGAAAGACACAAAGCTTCGAGTTTTATGTTGTCTTCCTTAATATTTCCAGTTACCCCTTGATGCCATCAAGGTTTTTATACTTGGCTTAATGCACCATAATAAGTTTGGGGATGAATAAAAGTCAATGAATTTTTTCTTTTTTATAAAATGAGCAAAGAGCTATTGAGAAAAAACAGGCAAGAACAGAGAACCAGCCAATGCGGGTGTGTTGTCAAGCAGATCAACTTCAGGGAAGGGTGCAAATGGAATTGAGGATCTAGAAACTGATTCCCTTAAATCAACCCATGCCTGAATATCCCTTGGTAAGTCTTCATGTCTCCTCAGGCACACTCACACTCCAGCTGGTAAACATTATTTTCCCTTCTTGCCACACACACACACAGAAGCAGGTGTATCTAGAATGTTATCTGAACTTAAAGACCTTCTTGTCCATCATTTCAGTACTGTTTGAGCCCTAACCAATGAACGTACCTAGTTGGGTAAGCAGCAGTGTTGAATTTATACTTAGTGCAATAGTGAGGTATTAAGAAAGAGAAGTCAAATGTCTTCAGCCCATGACAAGAAGTCAGAGAGACATGCATGAAACAAACACACCACACATGAAAGGTGCATAAGAATATGGCAAAAATATTTACACTTCTTACTGAAAGGGAGGTAGGAGACTGCTAGAGGGGTTGAAGGAACTGGAAATAAGGGATCTCGAAGATTGGGGAGATTTCAGGAGGAGTTGCATTTGTTTCAGAGATTCAGAAATAGGCACAAATGAATTTTGTTAGGGTAAGTAAGGCCAATGGGCTTATACCTTTTAAAAATGTCCACAGTTATCTCTTGGTAAATAAAAATGTTTGCCCTTCTTTCCTATTCAGAGGTAATATTTTGTTCTTTTTTTAAAAAAAGATTTTATTTATTTATTCACGATAGACATAGAGAGAGAGAGGCAGAGACACAGGCAGAGGGAGAAGCAGGCTCCACACAGGGAGCCCGATGTGGGACTCGATCCCGGGACTCCAGGATCGTGCCCCGGGCCAAAGGCAGGCACCAAACCGCTGAGCCACCCAGGGATCCCTAATATTTTGTTCTTGAGCCAGACTTCTATATTCAATGATAAGACAGAGAAACGGGAGAGATAGAGGGAGAGAGAGAGGGATGGAAGGAATGAGAAAAAAGAAAAGAGGCATGGAGGAATGAAAGGAGGAAGGAAGACAACCAGTTTCCATCCCCTTAGAATTTCAGCTCAATTTCTGGACTGGTGGTAGTCAGATGTATTAATTTATACTAAAGTGTTAATGGCTTACAACATGTATACACTTCAGCTCCAAGATCCCTTTCAGTTCAAAGGCTCTGTGAAATGTTATACGTATTAAGGAATCAAAGTACAATAAAAGAATAATACAAAAGGAAGTTTAGAGTAAAAGAATGGGGGGACACTCCCTGTCTTCCTCATTCAGACATTCCAATCAGGGAACTCCATGCAGCAGCTATAACTTACTGAGCACACCAACAGGTCCATTAGATACCATCAGCCAGTAGATGGCGGTCTTCATATTAACTGACTTCACTGGATTGGCCCTCCTTTCTACAAGATTGTATTTGTGGGGTTGGTTAGCTTAACGCATAGGTGCAGTAGGAAGCTACCTACACATTGTGAATTGGACAGCCCTAGGTTGGGTCTCCACCTGCTCAAAATTAACTTCCTCATTGACCCTGCAATTTATTCTAAAATTCAAATTTATCCAATTCTTGGGGGCAGGGGGTGGGGATGCCAAGCAGGAAGGGGAACTGAGGTTAGTCATTAACACTTTAGCAGGAACTAATATGGTATTTTAACTCATGAGAGAAAAGATCTTGAAACGTATTTTAAAAGACTGGTAAGTTCTAAAAAGAGGATCTGCACAGGTTTGGTGGTTGTTTAGGTAAGACATTCTATATTGTAAGCTGGAGTAGCATGTAGGCACCTGAGTTATATCCTTAAAAAAAGAAAAAGGTAAAAAAAAAAAGAAAGAAAGAGAAAGAAAGAAAGAAAGAAAGAAAGAAAGAAAGAAAGAAAGAAAGAAAGAAAGAAAGAGAAAGGTAGGAAGAAAACAAATGGTGGATTGGAGCAGATCAATTTTGCTTGAGATCAGACCGGGTCTCCCCACATTGGTTCCTTCAGTTCCCATCTCACAGTAACAGACTCAGAACCCGAAGGTTTGTTAAAAAGTTCATAAAGCTTCTCACATCTTGGCTGTGTCCAGTGACCACATAATTCCTTGTCACTCTATTCTGTTGCCCATGGTCCCGGATCTGTTTGGGCCAGCACCTTTTTCATCTCTAGGATGGCCGGAGAAGTGAGGGAACATAGACAAAAAGGGATTATTCAAAGGGGGGGCAAAGACAGTGAGAAGACTGAAACTGGTACAATACCTGCCCCATGGTACACTGGAGAAGACAGGACCTAGTCAACAAGGTACTGTCTTCAAAGACTTTAGGGCAGCCTGGGTGGCTCAGCGGTTTAGCGCCACCTTCAGCCCAAGGCCTGATCCTGGAGACCAGGGATTGAGTCTCTCATCGGGCTCCCTGCATGGAGCCTGCTTCTCCCTCTGCCTGTGTCTCTGCCTCTCCCTCTGTGTCTATCGTGAATAAATAAAATAAATCTTTAAAAATAAAACAAAACAATGTGACATAAAGAAAATTTCACCTTCTGGGATGATGATTATATAATAATAGTAATAATAATAATAATAATAACTCACATTTGTTGAACCATCATGGTGAAAAACTGTATTTCACATACCTGATCTCAGTTAATAATCACAACATTTCTGTGAAGTGGGTGTTATTATAACCACCATTTATGGATGGGGAAGCAAAGGTAGAGAGGAGTTAAGGAACATAGTAAGACTGAACATTTAACCACTTGTTGGTCCCCTCTTAGATTGATCGGCTGCCCTGAGAGTCAAGTTGCCCCCTACAGTGGCATTGAAGCAGACATGGGATACATTGGGCAGGAATGCTGTCAAGGAGACACATTGGATTCAGTTTCTTAAAAGATTATTTATTTATTCATGAGAGATACAGAGAGAGAGGCAGAGACACAGGCAGGGGGAGAAGCAGGCTCCAAGCAAGGAGCCCAATGTGGGACTCGATCCCAAGTCTCCAGAACCACACCCTGGGCTGAAGGCAGCGCTAAACCGCTGAGCCACTAGGGCTGCCCTAGATTTAAAGATCTTAAAAGCTTTCCCAACCCTTCAGGCAAATGGGTTGTTCAGTCATTCAACAGACATGTGTGGAGTGCCAGGCAGTGTCCTAGGCACTATGACAGATCATGTTACTAAAAGGAAGAAGGGAAGAAGCAAAGAGAGGGAAGGGGCAGAGGAGAACCTTCTAAGGGGTTAAACGATTAGCTTTTTTTTTTTTTTAGTACAATTGTGACAGCTACTATCTCATAGAAGTGAAGAAATGCTATATAAAGGGGAATATAATCTAGTCTAAGGAATCAAGGAAGGTGACATTTAAGCTGTGACCTGGAAGCTGAGTAAGAGGTACTTTGTGCTTAGATAAGGGGGCAAGGAGCAGGGTGGGGGACTCATAGGGTTTTGAGCAGGGGAGGAAAGTAGAGTTCTGTGTCTTCAAAGCCTACTATAATTGCTTTGTGGATGTTGGAATGGAAAGAATGGAGAAAAGACGTTAGGAGACCAGTGAGGAGATTAGCATAGGAATAGGAAATGGCCTTCTTTCCACAGGGTTCACAAGGCACTGCCCACCCACATCCACTGGGGTGCATCTTCCTGAAGAGGAAGGAAACCCAGGAGGGGAAGATGGAAGATAGGCCTGGGACCTACAGTAGGTCTCCACCAGCCCAACCGCCAGCAGCTGTCCCAGCTGGTCAATGCACTTGGTGAGGTTTTCAAGTCGGAATTCAGCAAACAGGGTGGAGCAGGGTGTGCCTGGGGGCTCTTGTGCACCCTTCCATAATTAAGGACAGCTGTCCTGAGCTGTAGCCCCAAGTGTCTACCTCCCACACTGCCCATCATTACTGGTTCCTTCCCCACCATCCAGAAGTGTGGGAAGTTGGGGCTGAAGACAAAAAATTCCAGGCAGCAGCTAGGGAGTCAAAGAGAAGGAAAGTTTATTTTGCAAAGAAGTCTCAAGTCAGATAATTATTCTAAATGCACAAAAGAATTAAGAATGGATGCATATTTCATGCAAATTTGTCAAATGAGAGTCCTGATAAGCCCGGAAGTGGGAAGAACAAAGGCTCTGAATGAGGTCTAATGCTGATTTTTCTCCCAACTTCCTGGGCGGCCTTGGATAAGACTTTTGACCTTTCTCTTTCTGCTTCCTCACTCTCAAAAACAGAGATAATCATATTTATCACTTTTTCAAGGATGCTGTAAACCTCAAGCTTACAAGAAAAGTGTTCTGAAAGTTAAAATCTTGATACAGAAGTGAGGCAGTGGTTCGTTAGGACTGAAAATCAGGTGGCAGGCTTGGGAAAGAGCCAGGCTTTGCTCCAGCTGCCCATGATGTCATTCAATGCTTTTCACTGGAAATCAAGACTTCATGTTCTAGTAGGTCTTTAGAGTGTACAGTGCCCCTGCCATAAGCTCCTTTACACCACTTGCCTGGCACTTGCCCCTGCTCCCACAAGCCCCGGATTCTTAAGACTTTGCAGCTGAGACCCTGCCCAAGTACCTTCAATCAAGTTACAGAGCAGCTTTCCCTCTTCTCTGCCAAAGTCTTAAGAAATTCTTCCAATACAGTCAGTGGCCACTATAAGCCAATGTTCCAGGAATGTTTAAGTGGGAGAGGTCTTGAACAATATGACTGTGAGTGCAGTACAACTTTTCATTTTGCCTTTTTGCTTTTTTTTAAATTTAAATTCAATTAGCCAACATACAGTACATCATTAGTTTCAGATATAGTGTTCAATAATTCATCAGTTGCATATAAGACCCAGTGCTCATCACATCACATACAAGTTTTCATTTTGATTTGACTTCTCTAGAAATAATTGAAACTTGACCTCCTTGCTTAAAGCAGCACCCTGTTCCCTGCTCTTTCACCAAAGGTACAGGCCCCTATTGCATTTTCTTCAAACATCTACCATGTCTAAACTTTTTCATCCTTTTGCTCATTGTCTGCCTCTCCACCAAAAAGAAAGCTCTGTAAGTTGAGAAGCCAAGTCTGTTGTATTCAATCCTCTATCTCTGATACCTAAAACTATGTCTGGCACATAGTAAGATTTTTGATTGACTGAATGAATAGATGTTATTGGGCTTTTTAAAATTTGTATATTGCCTGTTATCTGTCTTCATCCACACTAGAATAGGTCTGCCAGGAGATCCTCAACACCTAGAACCCCAAGCACTTGAAAAGCATTTGCTGAATGAATGAATGAATGAATGAGTGAATATAGGCTGAAGAGTCCAGAAAAAATTCCTGGAGGAAGGGGAATCTGAGTTGGTCTTAAAAGAGTTAGTCGAATTTGGATGTCATCATCATTTTAATCTCATTATTCTGCAAGATCTGACATTAACAACAGTGAGCTAACATTATCATCAGAGAGCTTGCTATGTATGACGCATTATTTGGGGGCACTTTATCACCATGTTTCATATCTCAGAGAACATATTTGGGCCAGCTTATAAGCCAACCTGAAATAATTTTCTGCATTAAAAAAAAATTGGGTTTGACACATTCTTGTTGTGGAAGTCAACCATTGTTCAGTGATGCTCTGAACAGCTGCAGACCAGAGGAACCCAGAGGAAGCTCCTCCTGCCTGCTGTTTAAGCAGCTGGAAGGTTAACAGAGACCACCCCAGACCCTGCAGCTATCAGCAGCTGCTCGAGCGGATGGAAATTCTGTTGCCCATAGAGTCCAACAGATGAGAACAGAGGGAGTGGCCTTGGCCACTGGTAAGACCTGTGTATGTCAGCCCTAACGTGGAGGAAGTTTTTGAGTCCCTAAAGGTCAACTAGTTAGCATGGTTCAGATAAGAATACTTCAGAGTTCCAGCAAGAACGTCTGTGTGTCCCCGCAGTCAGGTACAGTGAGGGCCACCCCAGCTGCTGGGGTGGGGAAGTCTATTGGTGTGGCTTCACTATAAACTTGTTTCCACACTTACTTCAGCCCCTTACAAGGCTACGTAGCCAAACTTCTAGATTTGTCAAGAATCAGAGGTGAAGGAAGTCAGAGAGATTATTTAGACTGAGCCCCGTCCGTGTCTGTGTCTAAGGGATGAGCCACTCATTTGATGGAGGGTCAAATCGTTTTAATTTTTCAATGGAGGGTCATCGTCCTGCCCCAGGCCACATAGCCAGCTGACAGCAGCTAAAGAGTCGAGCTTCTTAACCCAAAGGCCAGTGCTCTCATGTCGGTTTTGAACTAAATAGGTTTCTGCAGTATTATTATTAGTGATTCTATTGCTTTATCTTATTTCAAACAGCAATCATCAGGGTGTTATTAACAAAACAATTATGAATAATATTATCAAGCAAGTCTATGTCAGACTTCATGCTAAGGGTTTTATTTAAAATTGACATTAACACTCATGATAATACGCTTTCATTTATTCAGAATGATGGAGTTTCAAGGTGAAAGAATCTCTACCAAGTGAAATACCTTGTAGAAATTATAATCTCTCTGTAATTTAAAATGTAATTAATGACTCTCAACACAAAAAACAAACCAGACCCAGTTAAGTTTTTCTTGAGGGTACAATAGAACAGAAAATTCTCAGGCTTCTGAAGCAGATGACTTGTGTTCTAATGTAGATTCTAGATTCCACTGTCTTCTAAATGCGTGACGTCAGGCAAGTTGCTTAACCTCTCTGAGCTTTGGATCCCTCATCATTCAACTGAGGATAATCAGACTGATTCCACATGCTTCCTACCACGTGATGCTGCTGCCCTGGCCACAACTTGGATCACCAATGGCCTCTTGTGGTCCTCTGTAGAATGCCAGCTGCCTGAAAGTAGGTTGTGAGCCTCACCAATGGGAATGTCTAACTGGGACAGTTACTAAGCCATCAGAGCTTCTGACAGGACATTGGACTGGGAGATACTCGGAGAGGATCCAGAGAATGAGGTGGTCCAGAGCCTAGAGACAGACAGAGGGATATGTGGAAGCCATTAGTAAACAAAAACACCGTGACGCGGGAAAGAAGAGTGGAGAGAAGGTCAGTCTTGTGGTGGCAGCGCTCATGATAAATAGAGGCATTTGCAAAGAGAGGGCAGTCATGGAGGCCACGAGGCTGCAAGAGCCACCAATAGGCAGGCTACGAGGAAGATGGGAAGGGAATGATTTGAAGCTGTGAACAGCAGCGGGAGAGGTGGGAGTGCAGGTGGAAGAGGAGCCTGGACAGAGGTACAAGTTCCCGGGTTGCTCTAGGGTCCCTTCAGCTGCTGTGGCCTCCGCAGCCTCCTCAGACAGCTGGGTTGCCACCACCTCAGCATACTCCGGCAGCTGTTTTCTCAAACAAGCTCTGGGTATCTTGTAGAGACAGAGAAAAAAAATACAACGTGGCCTTTCCCCTCAGGGAGTGCTTCATCTCGTTCTCATAGAAGTAGAGCTAATACGGAACACACAAAATCAAGTCTGGTAGCGACACCCACACGCTTCCTAACTGGGCAGACGCAGACTTCAGTCCTAGCTCTGCCAACTGCTGACCGCGCAAGCTGGGAAGAAGCTGGTGATCCCCGCAGGGCTCCTCGTGCTCCTGGGGGCGCAGGTGCTCAGGGCCCGGCAGCCTGGACCCACGGGCCTTGCCAGTCCAACAGCCACATCACTACTCGTCCTAGTTTCCGGGCCTTCCCCCACTGTGACCTGCTGGGATGCAGCCCCCTTTGCTCTGGGAGATGAGAGGAAAGCCGAGGGAGAGAGAAGACCAGAAACACACATCAACAACGGCTGCCCCCAGTTATCACAGCGGAAGGGGACCCAGAGCCCAACTTCCTTGACGGAGACTCGCACCAGTGCCCCCTGGGGCCCGCTGGCACGGGGCCACTGTAAGCTGCGCGTCCCGCCCGCACCGGGCCTCTCCGTGCTGGAGAGGGACCGAGGGACAAGGACGCTCCAGCTGCAGGCCAGTTCCTAGAAAGTCCAATGAAATGGACGTCATTCCTTTGCTGTGAGTAATCAGCCCGACAAAGCCCACTGGTATTTCCGAGTCCATTCCCGGTGCCCAGAGCCCAGCCCCACGCACAGCAGCTGCAAGGGGTGGAATGCAGCTCGCCAGCGCTCCGTCCTGGACCTGGCCTTCGGGAAAGCCTCTTGGCCCGGAAGTGGAGAGGCGCCCTGGAGGTCACTCTCCTCCCAGCCGGGCCTCGGGCCCACGGCGGCGGCCAAGCACGGGGACCAGGGGAACAAGGGTGGGCACAGGAAAATGGTGTTCCTTATCTCCCCGATCTTCCACTGGAAGGGGCTACCCGAGAGAGCCAGACAGGGAAAGGGCAACTCGGCCTCCCGTGGGTCTCGGCCCCCCACCTACCTTTCTCCTTCCTCCTCCATCTTTGGTGCCCAGAACAGGCCATCCCTGCACTCCTCCCCTCCCAGCCCGCTCGCCAGAAGTCTGGGGCAGCCACCATCCCCGGTCGCGTGCGGCTGCAGAGCTGCTCCTTATTCCCTGAGGAGTGGCAGCAGGGGCTTCTCTAATCTGAGAGCCCATGGGCCTGGGTAGGTTGCACTGGGAAGCCCTGTCTTTTGCCTCAGCTCATTCAGTAGTCCCAGAGGCCCCACTGGGAGGTGTTAGGACCCATCCTTACCAATGAGGAAACTGAGGCACAGCAAAATTAAATGGCTTGCTCAAGACCCTGCAGCCCCTCTTTCCACTGCCTAGACAAACCCTCTGCAACCCCCAGGCTGATTTTCAAAAGACAGCAGCTTTGAGAGCTCCCTGTTCCTCAACCAACCTCCAACCAAAATGAAAGAATACCCCTGCAAGGGCCACCAGTCACAGCTAACTGCCCCACAGCCCCAAAAGGAAAACTCTAAAGTGCCCTCTTCCAGATGGGCTGCTCTCCCCCAGCATAATTTTCAGGCAGGCATTAAGGCTTCCGGGAGCCAGCTCCTGGGCGGGAGCATTTCTTTTGCATGCACTGCCTGTTGCAATTTCTGACCTTCCCCAGGGTGTAAGCAATAGTCTTGAGGTAGCTGGGGGTGGGGGTGAGGGTGGGGATCCAAGGGTCTGTGCCCCTCGAATCTGGCATCCTTGTAAACATCCTGATCGTTTTGGATTTACCAGCTCAGAAAAGAAGATTCTTGTAAGCACACAGTTGCCTGTGGTCAGGGGGATGATCTCAAACCGCTTCTAGTTCCTGGGCCAGCAGCCAGCTGCCTTGGATGGTCAGAAGGTGAAATTTGAATGCTAGTGAATGGGAGAGCGGAAGTTCAGCAAGGCTGAGTTAAGCCCATTCATGAAAAAGATCTAGTCTCACTTCCTTATTGCCAGGAGTCGTGTGTGGAGGGTGTGCGTGCGCGCTGCTGTCTCACTTTTTCACCCGACCCCTCCCCTCTTTCCTTCCTTCCTTCCTTCCTTCCTTCCTTCCTTCCTTCCTTCCTACCTTCCTTCCTTCTTTCCTCTTTCTTTCTTTTTTTCTTCTTTCTTTCTTTCTTTCTTTCTTTCTTTCTTTCTTTCTTTCTTCTTCCTTCCTTCCTTCCTTCCTTTCTTTTTTTTTTCTTTCTCTCTCTTTCTGCTCTCCACAAAAATCTAAAGTTCATCCTCAGGAAACTGCCAAAGAATGTGTAACTGGTCTGTGGTTTGCTGAAAAAAAAGAAAGAAAGGAAGAAAGAAAAAGATTCATAGGAAGAGAATACCCTCTCCCTCCTTAAAACCTCTCTCTTACACACACACACACATAAACACACACATACGCACACATGCACACACGTGCACATGGGCATTCAGTATCACTAGTGGGAAAGGTTAAGAGTCAGATTTGTCATCTGCCCTCTGGTTCCCGATGCAGTCCCCACCCCATCCCCACCCCCGCCCCGTCCCTGCTGTTCTCCCTCCCAGTCCCTGTGGCTCAAGATGGTAGTCAGCCCTGGATGGAAGGCCAGCACAGTCGTAAGGCTGACCCATACGAACTTTTGTTGAGGTTTAACTCCAGACTTCTCCAGTGGAGAAATTCACTACCACTGAGTTGGGCGGGCACCTTTGGCAGCCTGTGCCCACCTCTAGTGGCATGATTTCCAAGCTTTCAGAAGGCCACGTGGAGCTGCAAAACCCGAGGCCAGTTAATCTCCAGGAATGTCAGTCTCCCTGTCTGTAAAATGGGGCTGATAATAGTTGTGCCCTCCTCTTGGAACACTGGTGCAGGGGCTAAGGTAACACACACAGCCTGATGTGTGTGGAATGGGAAGTGCTGTGTTGTCCCCGAACACCCATGTGACAGGGAATTCACTAGACTGCAAGGCTGTCTGTTCATTTTCAGGCCCACTGTCAAGACAGCACTGACTTTGCTGGGCTTTCTGCGCCTTCAGAGATGGAGGCGCCTCCTTTACCTTTAGTAATAGAAATTGGGGTGGCTACCAAGAAAATACACCCACCTGGCTCAGCTGGACCCACTTCCTGATTCACCAGGGCCTCACAGCCCTTCGCATAAGAAAGAAGATGTAGGGATCCCTGGGTGGCGCAGAGGTTTGGCGCCTGCCTTTGGCCCAGGGCACGATCCTGGAGACCCGGGATCGAATCCCACGTCGGGTTCCCGGTGCATGGAGCCTGCTTCTCCCTCTGCCTGTGTCTCTGCCTCTCTCTCTCTCTCTCTCTCTCTCTCTCTCTCTCTCTCTGTGTGTGTGTGTGTGACTATCATAAATTAAAAAATAAAATAAAATAAAAAATAAAAAAAAAGAAAGAAGATGTATCTCAGGGAAGATGAAACCGAAGTGCCCAAAATGATTAATTGGTGCAGGAGATTTTAAGTGCCAACCAGTTTTTCATTGTTTTTCTCCACCTCTAGCCAAGAAGTGCTTACTAGGCACCCACAATGATTTCGGAGTCACCCTGGGGGAGGCGCACCTGTCCCACCGCGGAGGCCACCTCCACGGAGGCCACCTCCACGGGTGCAGCAGGTGGAAGAGCAGTAGGCACTTTCCCCGACTGTAAGCGCTGTCTCCTGCGCTGCTGGTGCTCCCTGAAATCCCATTCCTGCTGCTCCTGCACCCTGGTAAAGCGGTGTCGTGACAACTGCTATTCAGGAAGTCCTCCCTCAGGAGGAATAAAGTCATCTGGAGAGGTATTACCCCTCTCTCCATGTTACAGAACAAGACACTGATGCCCAGAGAGATCGTGGCGATGGTTTGAAGCTGCCAGATTTCTCCAAGCTCCTGTCCCTGCCACAAAGGTGGTTTCTCCAGCAGGTGCAGATGACACAGGGCACTGTTTTTATTCCCCCCGGTCCATAGTTCTTCTTCACTGAGCTGGGCAGGAGCTTCCAACCAGCCCGCGAGGTCCCTCCCAGACACGGGCCACCGCACACCCCTGCCTCTGGTGTGCTCTGCCCCTGGATTTGGCTATGCAATGCACACACATTGAGTGCTTCCTAGAACCCCAGAGTGCAGACAGTCCAAGCCTGCAGACCCCAGGGTGGAGAACGAGGGGTTCCCAACTAAGGGATCTTTCTCAGCGCCTTCACTTCCTTCCCCCTCCGTGGCCCTCCCCCATGTCCCCAAGCCATCCATTGATAGTGAAAGAGAGGAAACATCTGCTCTGGGTTCAGCTCCTCTGCCCTCGGGTCAGGGCGACTTATAGGAAGAGATGGTTGGAGGGATTGCAACCTTGAAATAAACCAACGGTTCAGTTGCAGTGCACCCCCACCCTGTATTTTTCCCCCCACTGTCACTCTCCCAGCGACAACCACCCCCCACCGACCCCTACCCCTGCCAGCACCCAGCAGACAGCTGCTGCCACCACTCCCAGAAACCAGAGAGTCCATGACTAGAGTGGGAGCTCCAGGGCGTCTCTGCCAGGACAATGAAGATACGGATGGATGTTCCCAGAGCCAAGGTGGGACATCACCAGACACTCTTCCAAAGCTCCCTAAATGTGATCTTCCTCCAAAAGTCTTTTTTGTTCCCTTCTCCCTCTCTAATCACACTGAACGATCTTCTGTGGATCATTCACTCTGTGCCAGGCACTTACACAAATTAGTTTATTTAATCATCGTAATGGCCCTTCTCACAGATGACGGACGAAAGCACAGGAAGGTGCGGTCACTTTTTCCAATGTCACACAGCTATGAAGTGGCCGAGTTCAGAGCCAAACCCTATCAGACTCCAAAGCTTATGTTTTCAGCCTCTACGCCAACCTGTCTCATGAGTGCCCCCAAGTCCTTTTCTCCCCCACACCAGACCCACCAGTATTCAGGCACCAACCACCATCTTATAGCAACTGGTATTATGCTGCTGTCCTCTGCCGACCTGTCAGGAATTCTTCACTTGCTCGTTTCATTCATGTTCTAAGTGAGGAGTCAAAATCTACCATGTGGTCAGCATGTGCTCCGTATTGAGGAAGAACAAAACACTTTACACACCATTCCTAACTTCTACGAGGTATGCGGCTGTTAGAGAGCAATGATAAATGGGGCGGCACAGAGAGTAAATGTTCCCAGACCTTCGGGGAGGGGGGCCTACCTGGTTAGCTCAGGCCTATTCTCTCCCTCCTATCTCCTGATTCTCTTTGTGGCTTTGAAAACTAAATACATGGTGAGCACCCAGGGTGAGTGGTTCAAAGACAGGTGAGGTCCCAGGGCTGATGGTGAGGTACGGCCAGGGCACCGTGCTGAATGTCAGCAGGCCCCCAGGATCACGGCCAGTGACTATCTAGAGCCGAAAGGAGGACAGAGGCAAATGTCTGGTGCCAGTTAAAGAGGCCGTAAATCCAAGAGACACTGGGGAAGGCAGGCAGAGTGCCACAGAAGTTGCGGTTTGTAAGCAAAGAAGAGATTACAAGGGGATGTTGGGCCTTGTTGGGGGAGGGTGCCTGAGTGACTGGTGAGGGACAAGCCTTGATCCAGCAGGGCATGGAGAGGTCACAACTCACACCGTGGGTCATGAGGTGGTATTTGGAAAGGCAGAGGGAGGAGGGTGGTCTTCGTGGCTGTCTTGTAGCTGCAGCATTCCTGACAGCTGGTGTGCTCTTTCTGGGCATGATAGAAAGCAGTGCCGAAGAGCTTGGGGGTTGGGCAGACCTGGGTTTGAAGCCCAGCTTCACCGGTACTAGCAGTCTGAGCCCATGCAATTTGTTTTAACCCTCCAAACTATGGTTCTGTTATCTAAAAAGTGGGTATAATAATACCCACTGCACAGTGCTGTGGTAAGAAGTCAATGGAGCATGTGTGAGAAGAATTTCACACAGTGCTTGACAGATGCGAACATCCTCCAGATTGCCAAGTAATGTCCTCCTGTCTTGGTGTCTGGGTGATCACGCCAATTCATTCACTGGTTGGGAAGTATGAAAATGTGCTGTGCACAGCCCGGGTGGCTCAGCGGTTTAGCGCTGCCTTCAGCCCGGGGCATGACCCTGGAGACCTGGGATGGAGTCCCACGTCGGGCTCCCTGTGCCTGCTTCTCCCTCTGCCTGTGTCTCTGCCTCTGTGTGTGTGTGTGTGTGTGTGTGTGTGTCTCATGAATAAATCAATAAAATCTTTAAAAAGAAAATGTGCTGAGTTTTTGTAGATTATCCCTCTGTCCTTAAGACAGTGCCTGGGAAAATCCTCCCATCTTCAGCAATATCACGGGGACAGTGAGGTGGTCTCCACTCCAACAGAAAGGTCTCAAGCAGCATGATCGATAACCGGCATTGTGCTAGAAACCTGCATAATGCTACACACACACACAGCCTCAATAAATAACTTATGTGATGAATGAATGAATCCCTTACATCTGTGGAAAGAGAACATCTTTCAAGAGCATACTGAGTGGATGGTACATACAGTGAACACTGACATGCAGCCTTTTCCCACCTACTCTGCCCCCCCCAGGAATTTGGAAATTAGAAAAAAACTCTCAGAGAGGAAAACTGAAATGGACCTACAGTGCATCCAAGCAGAGCTTGTAATTACCTTAAAGAGAGAATGATTCTCTAGGCATCCAGCCTTCACTGGAACTTACTTGGAGGGCTACCTACAGAAAAGAAGGTCAGTCATAAGGAGGAGATGGGTCAGCAATAGAAGCAATAGGCAAAGGGGGCCCTAGAGAAAGTCCAGAGCGCGGGCCTGGAAAGTATCCTGGTCCTAGAGAGGCAGCTGTGTCTTTCTTGTAGAGATGGGCACATCCAATTATCATCACATGATATCCTTAAACATTTTAACTTTACAACTAACTTCTGTGTTTCTATTTTGTGCTCACAAGCAGCCATATGACCATACCCTGACTTCCAGAGTACTTTATCCTCGAGAAGAAAATGGATGGTAGCCCGTCAGCAGTTCCATTTAAATGTCCACAACTGTCCCAGTCAGGCTGAACCAGGCGCATCCACCCTGGGACCCTGCAAGATCCAGTGTTTGAGCAGGAGGCTGGAGAGCCAGATGCCCACCAACATCACATCAACCACTAACTTGTCTTCTGGGAAAAACCCACTGTCCCTGCCCCTTCCTACTGAGCTATTTCAAAATACATCAGAATACATCAAAACCCCACAAGTTAGGCAGGTAATTTTATGTCCATGTTTATAAGAAAGGAAATAGAGACTCCAAAGAATTTGTTAACTTGCCCAAGGGCCCTCAACTTAGTAAAGCAGTCTGGATTCCAAATTTGTTCTGACTTTTAAGTTCATGTTCCTTCCATTACTCCATGCTATCCCTGCCTTTGAGGACTTTCTTCTCCAGCATGTCTTTAGGAAGAAATTGTGGGGGTACCTGGCTGGCTTCAGTCATTAGAGCATGCGACTCTTGATATGAGGGTCATGAGTTCAAGCCCTGTGTTGGGTGTAGAGCTTACTTTAAATAATTCTTTAAAAATAATTTTTAAAACATAAGAGATAGTGTATCGTGGGCAAGAGATCAGATAGTCATCTGCCTGAGGCTCCCTCTGTGACGGGTTGCCTTCTTCCCTTCCAAGAGCAGGATGGGGAAGGAACTAGATAGATATCCAGCTCCTTTTGCAACTGCTCAGCAAGGACGCACAGAGGCGATGTGCAATGGCAGCCCCTTCCTTTTTGCCACCAGTTCACCCCTCAGTCACTCCCAATTCCCCTGAGCCACTTCCAGGTGGATGAATGACTCCACCACAGACATGACAAGATTAGTATTTTATCCCTTCCTCCCAAATAATATGCTCCTGTTTTAACAATCCACTTCTATTCTATCTCATCTTAAGACACAGAACTCTTGTCAACCTTCAAAGTCACCTACATGTCTCTCCCAAATCCCTCTGCTCTCAAAAGTAACTTGCTTTTAAAAATAGCTTTCCCATTCGCAAATGGATGAGTCCCTAAATAATATATTGTTTCTTTCTTTAAAAATCAGGATAAAGGTGCCTGGATGGCTCAGTCAATTAAGCATCTGCCTTTGAGGACAGAGGTCATGATCTCAGGGTCCTTGCTCAGCAAGGAGTCTGCTTCTCCCTCTCCCTCTGACCCTCCTCCAGCTCATTCTCTCTTTCTCTAGCTCTTTCTCAAATAAATAAATAAAATCTGAAAAAAATTAGGATAGATGAGGTAAATTTTGCAAGCAGTAAATTCACCCTTTTTAGGTTTAGCATTCTATGAATTTTGATAAACCTCATTGTGTATCCGTTACCACAAACCAAATGTAGACCACTTTTATCACCCCAAAAGTTCCTTGGGTCTCTTTATGGACAGTTCCCTAGCCATCACCTAGGTCTTGGCAACTGTTGATTTGTTTTCTAGTTCCATAATTTTGTCTTTCCTGGAATGTCATATAAAATGGAATCATGCAGGATATAAACTTTGACTCTGGCTTTTCTTACTTGGCATAATGCTTTTGAACATTATACCTATTGATACCTCAGTCCATTTTATTGCTAAGTAATATTCCAATATATGACAATTTGCTTATCTACCCATCATTGATCATTTAGGCTATTTCCAATTTCTGACAATTACGAGTAAAGCTACTATAACATTTGAGCCCAAGTTTTTATGTGAACATAACATTTTATGTCTCTTGGGTAAATGCCCAAGGATGGGATTGCTGGATCGGATGGCAAATACAAGTTTTAATTTTGTAAGAAATGACCAAGCCATTTCCTAAACTTGCTGTACCCATCTTGCATTCCTACCAACAATATGTAAGAGTTACAGTTGCTGCCACTTCTTAATTATAAGTTTTCATTTTATTTTTTTAAAAGATTTTATTCATTTATTTGAAAGAGAAAGAGAGCACGAGCAAGGTAGAAGCAGAGGGAGAGAGAGAAGCAGACTCCCCACTATGGAGGGAGCCTGACACGGGACTCAATCAAGCCAAAGGCAGACACTTAGCCAGCTGAGCCACCCAGGCATCCATGATTTTTCATTTTAAATTTTCATTTGAATTTGTATATTCTTAATGATTAATGATCTTGAACATTTTTTTCATGTGCTTTTATGCAACTTGTGTCTCATCCTTGAGAAAGTATTTGTTAGAACCTTCTGTGTCTACTCTTTAATTGGGTTGTTTGGTTTTTTAAATTATTGTGTATGAGCATTTTTTCTCTATATTCTGGAAACCAACACTATCAAATTATATATGGCAAATATGTTCATTCAGTCTGTGGCTTGTATTTTTATTATCCTCACAGTATCTTTCAAAAACAGAAGTTTTTATTTTTGATGAAGTCCATTTTGCCAATTTTTTTTTCTTTTATGGTGAATGCTCTTTGCATCCTCTTTCATAACCTACAGTTACAAAAATTTTCTCCTGTTATAGAGGGTTTAAGTTTAGGCATATGATCCATTTCAAGGTAGGTTTTATTTATAGTATAGAGTATGAATCAAGGTTTATTCTCTTGTTCATATAGATGCCAAAATGTGCCAACACCACTTACTGAAAAGTCTATCCTTTCTCACTGAATTTTCTTGGAACTTCTGTAAAAAATTAGTTAATCACATATGTGTGGGTCTATTTCCTGACTCTAATTTATTCCATGGATCTAGACTCCATTCTCTCCTAGACACAAACTATAGTGTCTTGATTGTTGTAACTTTACAGCAACCCTTGAAATTAGGATAGTGTTCATTTTTTGATATTTATATAAATGGAGTCAGACTGTATGTATTCTTCATTTATATTTTTACCACAATAATTTGAGATCCATCCATACTGGTGTATATACTACTAATCCCTTTATTTTTAGTAGTGTATAGTATTCCCTTATATGTGTATACCAGTTTTTATCATTCTATTCTTGATTAACATATAGATCATTTATAGGTTTCAGCTACCCCAAACTTTGTTTCCATGAACATTCTTGTACATGTCTAATAATTTATGTGTATAAGAATTTCTCCAGGATTTGAACTTACGTGTGATATTGCTGGGTCCCTGAGCATATGAATTTTCATCTTTGCTAGATAAGACTAAGCTGTTATCCAGAGTGATTGGGCTGGGCACATGGATGGCTCAGCCTGTTAAGTGTCTGATTCTTGATTTCGGCTCAGGTCATGATCTTGCAGTTGTGGGATTGAGCTCCACGTCTGGCTCTGCACTCAGCAAAGAGTCTGCTAGAGATTCTCTCTCTCTCCCTCTGTCCGTCCTTCCTTTCTAAAATAAATAAATATATCTTTAAAAAACAACAATAACAAAATGATTGGAGCACTTTTTACCCTTAACAGCAGTGCATGAGAGTTTTCATTGGCCTACATCTACAGTACATAGTATTGTCAAACTTTTTAACCTAAAATTGTACTCCACTATTAGTGAGGATATTAGTGAGGCTAAATGTTCTTTCTCATACTTTTTGAACACTCAGCTTTCCTTTTCTATAAAATGTCTGTGTCTTTGCTCATTTTTCTTTTTTTTAATAACGGATACTTTTTTAATTTTTTTATTTTTTATTGGTGTTCAATTTATTTGCTCATTTTTCCAAGTTGTGTTTTTCTTAATAATTTGATGAATTCTTTATATATTCTGAATGTTAATCCCTTTTTGTTGTATAGGTATCATTTCTTACAGTGTATACCTTTCAGTTTTTTTTTTTTTTTTAAGATTTTATTTATTTATTTGAGAGAGAAAATGAGAGCACAAGCAGGGGGAGTAGCAGAGGCAGAAGCAGGCTTCCTGCTGAGCAGGGATCCTGTTGTGGGGCTTGATCCCCAGACCCTGAGATCATGACCTGAGCTGAAGAAGTTTAACCAATGAGCCACCCAGGCATCCACCCCCTGCCCCCCATTCCCCCCCCCCCCGCCTCCCGCCCCGTGCTTATTGTTTTTTAATGGTGATTTTTGATGATCAGAAGTTCCTCATCCTTACATGGTCAAAACTATCAGCCTATACTTTTTTTTTTTTGCCATTTTGCTTATTTTATTTTGTTTATAAGTATTTCCATACCTTAAATTCATAAATACACTTGCCAGCATTTTCTTGTAAAAGATTTAACATTTTGTTTTTCGTATTAAGATTTTAAATTCTCGGGATCCCTGGGTGGCGCAGCAGTTTAGCGCCTGCCTTTGGCCCAGGGCATGATCCTGGACCCAGGATCGAATCCCACATCGGGCTCCCGGTGCATGGAGCCAGCTTCTCCCTCTGCCTATGTCTTTGCCTCTCTCCCTCTCTCTCTCTGTGACTATCATAAATAAATAAAAAATTAAAAAAAAAAGATTTTAAATTCTCCTGAAATGTATGTGCATATATGGTGTAAAGTACAGAAATAATTTCATATGGATAACCAATTATCCCAGCACCATTTATTGGATAATCTATTACTTTCATACTGACTTTCAGTGGTGGTTCTGACATATCAGGCTTCCAAATATATATGAGTTGGTTTGTGGGCTTTGTCCTATTCCTTTTTTTATAAATATTATATTTATTTATTCATGAGGGACACACAGAGAGAAGAGGCAGAGACACAGGCAGAGGGAGAAGCAGGCTCCATGCAGGGAGCCCGACGCGGAACTCGATCCCGAGTCTCCAGGATCACACCCTGGGCTGAAGGCGGCGCTAAACCTCTGAGCCACTCGGGCTGCCCAGCTTCGTCCTATTCCATTGCCTTATTTGTCTGTCCCTTTATTAGTACCCAACTAGTACCATCCCTTCTTATAAGTCTTGATATCTAAAAGGATAAGTTCCTCACTTTCACTTCTTCAGGAGTTTCCCAGCTATTGTTAGTTTCTTGTGCTTCAAATAAGTTTTAGAATAAGGTGGCCACATCCCACAAGAAAGAAAAAATCTCTACCTATTAAGATTTTTATTGCAATTTCATTGAATCTAAAAATAAAGCGAAACAAGGAGACTCTATACTGGTACACTATTACATCTTCCTATCCAGAGCCATGGTTTGTCTCTTCATTTTACTTAGGTATTCTAAATGAAGTTTGATAACTTTTCGTATTTTTCCTCATAAAAGTCTTGCATATATGTTAAATATTTTCCTGAGTATCTTGTTTTTTCTTGCACTGTGTTATCTTTTTAAAATTAAATTTCCTGGGTTTTGATGGTGCATAAACATCAACTCTTGTATAGTGATCTTTTAACTGGCAACTATGATAAACCTTCCTATTCATCCTAGTAATATGTCTGAAGGACAGTTTAGGTTTCCTATGTAAACAGTCCTATAACCTGCAAGTATGATAGTTTTTGTTTCTTTCTTTTCCATTCTTTATAACTTTCATTTCTCTTTCTTTCATATTGGACTGGCTAGGAATCATAACCACATTGAATAAAAGTAATGAAAAGATAGCCTTAGCTTTTTGCTGAACCCAAATGAAATTTTTAAATATTTTATTATCATGTGATTACTTTAACTGTGTGTGAGTGTGCACACAAGCTCACACATCCTTAAGTGTGCTAAAAAAAAAAAACACCTTATCAGGTTAAGGAAGTCACCTTTGATTCCTAGTTAGGCAAGGACTAGGACTTTTATGAAAAGGCAAATATTGGGATGCCTGGGTGGCTCAGTGGTTAAGCGTCTGCCTTCGGCTCAGGGTGTGATCCCTGGGTCCTGGGACTGAGTCCCACATGGGACTCCCTGCATAGAGCCTGCTTTTCCCTCTGCCTGTGTCTCTGCCTCTCTCTCTCTCTCTCTGTGTGTGTGTGTGTGTGTCTCTCTCATGAATAAATAAATAAAATATTTAAAAAAAAGAACAAAAAATAAAACTAAAGTTGTAAATGCAAAAAAAAAAAGCAAATATTGAACGTTATCACTTCTGTCTCTATTGAGGTGTTCATATGGTTTTTCTTCTTTTAATGAACTGTTGGGTAGCAAACTAAACTTAGGGATTTTCTCAGTCTAGAGAACTAAATTAAATTTGCATTCCTGAAATGAACCCAATTTGACCATAACTTATTATCTGTTTTCTATATGCCTTAGGTCAATATGTTAATGCTGCTGTGTTTATGAGTTTTACATCTATGTTCACAGTAATATGGTCCTGAGACTTTTTCTCTGACACTATGTCTCATTTGGTATCAAGATTATATTGGCCTCACTGAATGTCTTAAGAAGTTAACCTTTCCTTTTCTTTTATTCTATAGAAGGGTTAAGATAATATTGGAATTATCTTTTTCTCTGTTGTTTGGCATGCTCATAAAAAATCATCCGGGATTTATATTTTCTTTTTTTTTAAAGATTTTATTTATTTATTCATGAGAGAGAGAGAGAGGCAGAGACACAGGCAGAGGGAGAAGCAGGTTCCATTAAGGAGCCCAACATGGGACTCGATCCCTGGTCCCCAGGATCACCTGTGCTGATCACCTGTGTCCCCTGTGCTGAAGGCAGCGCTAAACTGCCTTATCTGGGCTGCCCAGATTGATATTTTCTATGTAAAGATATTATTAACTACTCATTACCCAGATTTAATGATTTTTCATTTTCTCTTGAGTCCGTTTTGGCAATTAATATTTTGCTGGTAATTTGTCCTTTTCATTTAAGTTTTCAAATTTATTGCCAATAAATGACTCATTATAGTTTCTCATGTTTTCATTCTTGCTGTATCAGTAGTATATTAGTTTCCAAAGGCTGATATAACAAAATACCAAAACTGGGAGGCTTAAAACAACAGAAATTTATTATTTCAAGTTCTGAAGGCTAAAAATCTGAAAACAAGGGGTCATCAGAATTTATTTCTTCTGAGGGCTCTGAAAGAGGATCTGTTTTGTGCCTCTCTTCTAGTTTCTGATGATGGTTGGCTATTTGAAGCATTCCTTGGCTTGTAGACCCATCATTCCAATCTCTGCCTTCATCTTTCCATGGTGCTCTCCCTGTGTCTATGTCTGTGTCTCTTCCCTTCTTGTAAGGACACCAGTCATAGTGGATTAGAGCCCACTCTAATGACTGCATCTTAATTGAATTACAGCTGAATTTCATCTGATTATTTTTAACTGTAGAATTCTTTAGAAGTGTGTCTTTAAATTTCCAAGCATAGAATAATTTTTTTCTTTGTTTTGATTATCACTTATTTGTAGTCATGCATGCAATCTATAAGATTCACTGAAGCTTCTTGAGACTTGCTTTATGCCATAGAATGAAAACAATTTTCTTAAATGTTCCAAGTATGCTTGAAAAAAATGTCTTTCTATTTCTTTTTTTTTTTTTAAGATTTTATTTATTTATTCATGAGAGACACAGAGAGAGAGGCAGAGACAGAGGCAGAAGGAGAAGCAGGCTCCATGAGGGGAGCCCAATGCAGCAATGCGGGTCTCAATCCTGGGATCGCAGGATCATGCCCTGAGCCAAAGGCAGATGCTTAACCGCTGAGCCATCCAGGCTTCCCTGTCTATTTCTTAGGTATAGTAGAATTCTGTATACATCCATTAGATCAAGACTATTAATTGTATTATCCAAGTCTATATTTTTTTTACTTTCTTGTTTCTTGATGTTTCAAATATTGAGAGGGAATTTTAAAAATTCCACCTCTGATGTAGATTTGTCCATTTCTCTGTGGTTCTTATAATCTTGTTTTATATATTTTGAAGCTACGTTACTGGTTACAAACAAGTTTAACCTTTAAATATCTTTCTTGTAAAAAAAATAAAATAAATATCTTTCTTGTAAATTGAAATTTTTAAAAAAATATTTATTTGAGGGAGAGAGAGACAGGGATAGAGCACAAGCTGGGGGAGGAGCAGAGAGTGAGGGATAAGCAGACTTCCCACAGAGCACAGAGCCCAACTCTGGGCTTGATCCCAAGACCCTGAGATCAGGAACTGAGCAGAAATCAAGAGTCAGACCTTTAATTGACTGAGCCACCTCGGTGCTCCATAAATTGAACTTGTTATCATTATGTAATGTCTCTTTTTATGACTAATAAAGTTTTTTGCCTTATAGTAAATTTTGTCTGATATTAATATAAATATACAGTTTCTTCTTTTATCATTCTTTGTCAATTATATCTTTTCCCATGCTTTTGTTTTCACCCTTTAAGTGCCTTCATGTTTGAATTATATCCCTTGAGAAAGGCATAAATCAGATATTTAAATCCAGTCTAACCTTAGTTGCCTCTTCACAGCAGAGTGTAGTCTAATAATCATTCCGTTTCTTTACATGGGAGAATTTAGCTCATCCCTATTTACAGTGATGACTGATATAGTTGGATTTATTTCTACCATATTGTTCTTTGTTTCCTCCTCTCTTTTTTGCTTTTTGTTCTAATAAATCTTTCTATTTTTTAAAAGATTTTATTTATTTATTTGAAGGAAAGAGAGAACATGAGCAGGGGACTGGGGACAGAGGGAGAGGGAGAAGCAGATGCCCCGCTGAGTGAGAAACCTGATGCTGGGCTCAATCCCAGGATCCCGAGATCAGGATCTGAGTTAAAGTCAGATGCTCAACTGACTGAGCCACACAGGTACCCTCTTTTTGCTTTTTCTAATTAAAATATTTTTACTCAATTTTTCCTTCTACTAGTTTGAAAGTTACATTCTTTTTTCTATTAAGTAGTTATTTAACTTTAATTCAGAAATTAATATTTGTACTTATCTCCTGATCAATATACAGACCTTCACATGTTTTAACTCTAGTTGTTATGCCTCAGTGCTACTTCTATGACTTTTTGACTTTTAGTTCTATCTGTTCTTTAAACCCCACAAATTGTTCATTATTATTGCTGCTTTGTTCAATGTTTGGTTTTTATCCATGTGTTCATCCTTTTGTTCAGTCTCTATTCCTTTTTGCATCTTAATTCTTCCTTCTGAAATCAAGCTAAATATATCCCAGTCTAAAAGTTCCTAGTCTAAAGGATTCTTTTGTGAGCATCTATGTATAGTAAACTTAAGTAGTTTTTGTTTGTTAAAACAATCTTTATTTTATCAACTTTTAAAGATTTTATTTATTTAGTTAGTTAGTTATTTTAGAGAGAAAGAGAGCACATATAAATAAGGGGAGAAGCAGAGAGAGAGGGAGAGAAAGAATCCCAAGCAGACTCTTCACTGAGCACAGCCCAGTGTGGGATTGGATTGGATTGGATTCCACAACCCTGACATACGGATCTGAGCCAAAATCAAAGGTCGGGCACTCAACCAACTGAGCCATCCCTTTCTGAAAGATTGTTTTTTAATATATAGATATAGAGATAGATAGATGATAGATAGATAGATAGATAGATAGATAGATAGATAGATAGATAGATACTTTCTCTTGGCACATAGAAGCTTTCTTAGTTTTGGCTAAAAAGTCATCCTCTAAAAAAAAAAAGTCATCCTCTAGCTACTAATATGTTTTCCTTCTAGCTATTAACATCTTCTCTTTGTCTTTGATATTTTGTAGTTTTACTATGGATATATCAGGATTTATTCTGCTTGAGATTTATGAAACTTCTTGATTCTGGACAGCCATGTCATTCACTTTGTCACATCTGCTAAGTTGTACTTTTAAAAAAGTATTGTTGGGGTGCCTGGGTGGCTCAGTCAGTTAAGCATCCAACTCTTGATCTCAGCTCGAGTCTTGATCTCAAGGTCATGAGTTCAAGCCCCACATTGGTCTCCATGCTGAACATGGAGCCTAAATAAATAAATAAATAAATAAATAAATAAAGTCTTAAAAATTTTTTTAAAGTATTGCTAAACTATTGTGTCCAAAATTAGTTGGCAAAAGTATGATGAGAAACATTTTGCATTTTGTGTCAGAGTACCTCACTACAAAATATTTCTTTCTTACAAAGAAAAAGTCAATATTTTTATAGAGATGACTCTTCGGAATACACCACCTTAACCACATAATAGAAGTCAACATTACCGCTAATGAAACATATTGATATCATGGGCTTCCTAATATGATATACTAAGAAAGGCATGATATCATTGCTGTGATCTTCTTCCTTCCCAAAATGCATTAATCATTTGGAAACATCAGTTTCCAAATGGAGGGTCTTTCTACAAAAAATTAGCCAATACTCTTCAAAGTGTCAGGGTCAGGAAAGACATGAGGAATCTGAGGAATCAACCTGGATTAAGGGATAATAGAAGAGCCATGACAACTAACTGCATTGTGTCACTCAAGATTGGATTCTCATCCAGAGCAGGAACATTGGTAGCACAACTGATGAAATTTAAATAAGATCTATAGATTAATTAATAGTATTAATTAATAGTATAGTTGTGTATGGTGAAGATTGGATTCTCATCCAGAGCAGGAACATTGGTAGCACAACTGATGAAATTTAAATAAGATCTATAGATTAATTAATAGTATTAATTAATAGTATAGTTGTGTATGGTGTTAATTTCCTAGCTTTGATCACTGTGCTTTGGTTATGTACGTTAACACATGAAGAAGCTGAGTGAAGGATAAATGCAAATTCATTGTATTATTTTTCAAGTCTGAAGTTATTTGTCAAGAACTATAAAGGATCTAATATTTTACTCTGCTTATAAGCTAACAACCTAAACTACTACAGTTTCATTGATACTGGAAAAAGACATGATACTCCTGGGTCAGAGAAAAAGGACTTCATTACATATGGTGGTACCTAAGCAACATGAGCTTCATGATCACACTCTCTCCCCCTCCCCTCCAGGTCCCATAGAGGTGACACAGGTGGGTCAAGATAAATGCTATGTGAGCAGTGAGTTTGTATCACATGGCTCAAGAAATTGCAATCTCTTATAAGAGGCTGTAAGCAAACCTTCTCAAACTTTGTCCTTGACAAAGATATTATCATTATCTTATTGCAGAACAAATAAACTCTATTCTCCAAAGAGAGACATTCTCTCTATTATCCAAGGCTGTTCCTATACAAACATTCTTAAAAAGACAGTCAAGAACAAAAGGCTGTCCATGCCTCTCTTTACAAAATGTGCAGAAATATGATAGACCCATGGAAAATTCTCTCCTAACAAATTCAAAATGAAAAGTTAAAAAAAAAAAAAAGATCTAAAGCCTTCAACAAAATTGAAGGCTTAGAAGAGGTTTTTTACCCCTCTGTTAAAAATGAGAAATTGAATCACAGAAAAGTGAAGGTGCCTGCTTACATCATACTCTCAGCAAGAAGAATCAGACCTAAAACACCCAAACCACCTACATCTCCAGTGCCATCCTTAGACTCTTTATCCAAAAAGGCCCATTACCAAATTTTCTGTGCTTCCATATCATGCAGGTTTTGATCCAAATAAGATGTCTCTTTCCCTGGTGCACCTTTCCCGGTTCTTAAGGATATATTCCCTCTGTAATGCATTAATTTGTCTTCCAATTATATGGCAATCCATTTCCTAATAATCAAACAAAAATAAAAATTTTAAAAAGCCATCTTACAAGTATAACTGTACCTGTGTGGATTTTAGGGTGTTGCGTTTAAAACAGAGACCATCCAAAAAAAAAAATCCAGATCAATACTGCCATGGTACCCAATATATCCAATGTAACTCTCTCCTGCTGTATGTCTTGTTATTTATCTTATAGAAACACTCTTCCAAGTGATATGCCTTCCTGGACTTGAAATCCTTAAAACTGCCACATCTGAAAAAACTCTGAAAACTTTTGTCAAAGGAAAAACTTCAAATCATGAAGGAAAAGAAGGGACAGGAAGTAAAATGAGCTGCAGTCGACCATCCTCATTCTCAAAAGGCCAAGCAAAGGGTCAAGGGCTGAGGTCACTGCATCTAAAAATGGGAGTTACACCCAGGCCTGCCGTGGATAAATATTTAACTTCCTTCCGTAGTAAAACCATTGAAAAAGGAATCTTAGAGCTAGAAAATTAACCTCAAGTGTATGTGACCCAGACACTGTCCCTGAGCAGGGAATATCTAGGGAGACCATGGTCCAGGGCAGTGCTTCTTAAATGATGTGATTTCACGATCCTGGGGGTAAGTAGGACACAGATTTCTGGGCACTGTTCCCACAGTTGCTGGTTCAGCAGGTCTGGGGTGGGACCTGAGAATTCGCGTTTTTAAGATCCTAAGAATGCTGCTGCTGATGGTCAGAGGACCAATCATGTTCAGGGCATGAGTCCAGGTGGTAGCTTAGATTAGGGCATGAACATTCTCATCTCCATAGTCCCAGATCCCCCCATGTGGCAGGTGCTTATTGAATGGTGACTGCTTGAGTAGGAGGCTGCTTATTTTACTCTCTTAACCTGTTTCCTCCTCAGGGTAAGAGTCCACCACTTAAAGGAAGTATTAAGGGAAGACTCCAGGTGCTCTGACCAAGAAATGTGCCCAGAGGGCTGTTGCCCTGTTTCCAGGCTGCCAGGTGGTTGTCTCACTGCCTTTGTGACCGTCAACCCCCGAACAAAAGGAGAACTAAGTGAAGGAGAAGTGAAGAAGAAACAGGAGGGCAACTGGAAGTGGTGAGACATGGGCATTAGAAGCTTTAGAGAAAAAAAAAGAGAACCAAGCCTGGAAGTGGAGCACAGGTCAGAGCCACAGAGCCCAGGCCTCTGCTGGACAAGAGGGTCAAGCCTAAGAAGGAAGGAGAGTAGGAGAGTTAGGACCCAGATTTCAAGACCAGGAGGGAGATCCCAGGCTGGCCAGCTCTACGCCTGACCTGCATGACCCAGCAGAACCTAGTCTGCCTCTCCTTGTCCACCCGACAGCTGGCAGCAACCTTGTCATCGGGCCCTTCCCGGCTCACAGCTGCCCCCTTTACACCTCTTGGGACACCAGCTGCTGCCTTTTCCCTTCCTGAATCAAGCTGCTTATACTTCCCACCACCCTGCCACTTGTCCAGTCCCATAGGGAGGCCATCAGGGGGTGGGACATGCACACAGGCGCCTGTTCCCGGGCACACACACACACAGGGTGGCGGGTGGAAGATTGGGGGATGGGATGACAACTCTGTGGACTGCAGTTGATTTGCTGCTCCTTAGAGGACCCAAAAGTTTTCCTTAAAGAAAAAAAAAATGCAGAAAGGCCCCAACTCCTGATTGGCTAGCTGCTGGACTCTGGAATGCCTCCCTTACCGTATTTGCTCACATAGAAGATGCTGCTGCAGAAGAAATGTGTCCTTTTTGCCAAGCCCTAGTGGAGGTGAAAGGGCAGGAGCAGCACATGCACATTGATTCACCCTTACAGTCTTGTCTTCCTTTCCAGTTTGTGACCGTTGCCCTAGCAATCCAGTTCCGCAGGAGGCCCACCCTGGCTGGAAAGGAAGGCTGAAGCATGCGGTTGACAAGAGGGAGAACGGGGACTTCTCTGATGATTTTCCTTGAGGTTCATCATCTAAACACACACTACTGTTTTCCCCTGGGCTTCTCATAGGCAAGGATATACGGTATTTCATGTGAGGAAAGTTCTATTCACCATCTCTAACCTTTTTGAATTGGGGAAGGGATTAGAATGATCTTATAGCTGATCAATTCTCCAGTGCCTGGAACGCTCCTCCCCCACAACCTCCTGCCCCCCACCCCAGCAGAAACCTCCCACTCCCACCTCCACCACCTTCCCCCTGGTCAGCAGTACATTCCTCCATCCCAACCCAGGGCCAGGAGGGCTAAACAGGGGAGTGGAGGGGGGCAGGCAAGGAGAGGAAGTTTGTGCCTGAACGTGTGCTGCAGTTACATTCCAGAGGCAAACAGAAAATAAAATAGAAAGAATGAAAGTGAGGTCACCACTGTTTTGTATTATCCATGGCTCTGCAACTCTTCATTCATGCAGATAACCGCCAGGGGACAAGATTCCCCGCAAAGGTCAGAAATGGAGAGCCTCCGAGACTGTCTCGTCGCCCCCGCTCAGTTTTCAGTAGCCTGCTCGAAGGATTAGAGAGTTTCAGTGACCCGATGACGGTCACACAGCCAATTCCTAACAGATCCAGGGTGAGCACTCAAGTCCCCTAAAATGTTGGTCAGGGCTCATTCCATACACTTGGTGCTTATGCACATGAATCCTGGAAGTATTTATTGACTGTGTCTTCCTTCAGACAGCCCCATGGGTGAGGTAGTGGTCAGAGTGGTAGACCGGGGACTTTTGATGGGTGAGCAGGGCCCCTTGAGGACTGAGACAGTCTCACAGTGACCGTTCTGGTTGCACAAACCCAGGGCAATTGAGGGGAACTGAAATTTGATCTTTTTCTTGCCTTTTTCCCCCCTCCAACAGGGCATGAGAGCCAGTGAAAACCCCAGCCAGACATACTAAGCACTAAGCAGCCTCTGAATCACTGAGGACAGAGAAGGTGGCACTGAGCCCTGCCTGGTGATCTGGGGAGCTGCAGGGCAAGTCCATCCTCTTTGCCTCCCTGCTGTCACGGTCACAGTAGCCAGTGCAAGCAAGGCTTTCCTGTCCCTCTCTGTGTCCACGCCTAGCCGAGTGTGCGAGTGTGCGAGTGTGCGTGTGCGTGTGCAGAGCTGGGAGCTCTGGCCTGTTTCTGTGTGTTCTTTTACACACAGCCGCTTCCTCTTCTGCCGCTCACTGCCACAACCCTCTGAGAGGTCAGCACGAGGTTTCCATTAGTGAAGCACATTTTTGTGCTATGGATATTGAAGCAGGGGGGAAAGAAAGCAGACTGTTGTCCATGATGGATGGCTTTTCTAGAGGACTTCCCAGGGTGGTCCTTAAGGGGGCCGCGATGGAGCCACGAGGGACCCACCGCTTCACAACATCCCCTTGTTTCAGTTAGACATCTGTGCCGGGGTCTGTCTGCCCTGCTGCCAGCCTCTCCCACCTCCGTTCCTCCCCGTGCTTTCCCCTCCCCTGCCCCCTCAACACCCCCACTTCCGGTTCACCTGAGCACAAAAAGTACTTCTGTCGAATTCCTCTTTTACAGTAAAAAATAAAGTATCCCGTGTGCTTGGCTTGATCATGGGTATGGCTGCTCCGAAGAGGAAATGATGGCTTGGGGACCAGAGCTCATGAAATAGCACTCATTTTTCCTGCATCTTAAATATATCTATTTCCCCATTCACAATGCTGAGGTTTTCTTAGTTTTGTAAGTGTGATTTTCCACAATCATCCCCTTATCAACCTACAGCCTGAATGAGATGAGGTAGACAAACCAGTAGCTCATCTCTGGATTCTCAGCATCCTGCACCATGCCTCAAACACGGTGGGACATGAGTGGGACAAATGTTTAATAAAAATAACTAAGAGTCTATGAAAATTTAATTTATAAATCACTTTCCCTCGGCTCAAGTAACACCATTTTTTCATAATAGAAGGAAGAGGCTCTGAGAGCTTAAGAGAAGGAGTGGGGAAGCAAATCCAGTCCTCCAACTTGAGGTCCCCTGCTAGTCCATCTTGTCACCCTGTTAGGGGGAACCTAGAACCATTGTGGCCAGAAGGGCCTCTGCCCTCAGGGTGCTTTCAACCTAGCTGGGGCTCAGAACCTATAGAGGAAATAATACAGAACAATTTGGGGAAGTAGATGCTAATAATACAACACAGATGCTTTGGGGACAGATTACCCCTAAAGACAGGAATGAATTGAGGCCCATTATCCCAATTCAATGAGGAGAAAATGGAAGGACCATAAAGAATTGGAGGAGTTCATCCAAGGTCACATCACTGAGAACAAAAACAAGTTCATCAAATCTTTAATCTAGCTGAAGGGTTTTCAAAGAGCTTTTGGGGACAGGTGGAATGAATGGCTGATAGGAAGCTCAGACCTCCCAGGAGATCAGTGTCCCCACCCATAGCTTTTTTTTGTACTTCATCATAGGAAAGTTCTGTCCAACACCATAGCAGAAGAACTCAAAGTAAGTCACAAGATATACTGCAGCCTCAAAAAGCTCATACTGGCCAAGTCTTGGAATTTACATACTAAAAGCTCTGAGAAGTCTTCTGGTCAAAACAAAAAAAAAAAAAACTAACAAAAAATCCAAAATAAGAAGAAAACAAAACCTCTAAAAAGATGGGGGGGGGGACCTTTTTTTAACTTAATGTGATTTGAAGTTCCCTGTCTGACCCGCAGGGCCAATGGCTTCTCTCCTCTCTGCTCCTGCCCTTTCACAGGACAAACAAGACTACTTCTCTTCCAGGGACCTGCTAGCATATGAGAAGGAACCCTTGGTCTGGCTGGTTTCAGGAGCCACCCCACAAGCTGACTTTCCAACTCTCAGATCCTCTAGCTCACACCTAGAAATAATGCATATTTTCCTCTTTTTCTGGAGGACTCTCAGTATCCTGAGCCCATCCCTCATATGCATCCTTACCTGCCTACTGAGCACACTGCAGGTGTCCTTCAGAGTGCTGCCAGAGGCTGCGCCTCATTCATCCCTCTTATGTCCAGTGCCTAGCACAGAGCTTGGCACATAAAATGGATGTGTGTAAAAAGTGTGAGCGAGCTGAATGCATGGCACCTGCCCAATTTTCTAACACTTTTTCTCTCTTATCCCTACCCTCTATCTCACCATACAGACTGCCCAGAGTCCCACAAAGCTAAGTTTGGGAGACACTGAAATTCTTCTGTGAGAGCCCAATGTACCTAAACCATAGTTCGCTGTGCTCTTCCTCCCTAACCCTCCCTCTCCTGCCAACCCTTGAATGGTCTATAGCCCCAAGACGAAGCCTCCACCCTAAACCTCTCCCTCTCTTCCCCCTACATCCACTCCCTCCTCCCTCTCGCTTTTTTCTCCTCATTTTCATCCTCTTTGCTCCACACTCCTTCTCTCTCTCCCTCACTCTCTTACCCTCTCCCCCAAATCCCCCCAACCAGGCTTTCTTCCCATCTGTTGAGCTGTCAATTTTGTTCTAGCCAAGCAGCTGGCTCCAAGGAACCTCTGTTCGGCTGGGCCCTGGGCCAACCCCTTCCTCCAGCTGCCCAATTCAGGATGATCTCAATAAGAAATGTATGTGTAGGCCTATTTGTGTTCAAGGGATGGCCTTCATTGGTCTTCTGGGTTAAAAACCACACTCAGAGAACATCCACATCTGGCCAATTTGGGCACATCTGACTGCAGCCTCAACCACCATGGCCACTAGTTCTGCTGCCCAGAGAGAATGCAAGTCTGCAATGGTAAGTATTTTAGAGAGAGGGCATCCTGCTCCATGTCACTGAAATAGCAACTGGTATCAGGAAGGACCCTGGCTTGACTTGAAAAATCCAGATGTGTGTTGGAGATGAAGTAGAGAAAACAGAAAGAGGACCTGTGTCCTATACCCACACTCAAGCTCCTTCTACATATAGAGTGCAAGGGAGATCCAGGTAAAGGCAGAGCAGAGGGGTCTGCTGGGGTGGACAGTGAAATCTTCACTAACGAGGAGGCTGAGAGGCCGGCGGGGGGGGGGGGGCGGGAGGGAGGGCATGACCTACTAAATACACAGGCAAAGGGGCCCTGCAGCCCTGGGCCCCAGGTAAAGGAGCAGGAAACCGGAATGTCTCCAGGTCCTGACATGTGGTTGTAATGATCACAGTCCCCTTAGGCTCTCAGAGACCTCAGAGGTCATCTCCTCCGTCCTTCTGTTTCCGGTCAGGGCTGTATCTAAACTAGTCAAGATGTGCAGGCAGCTCTGTTCTTAAAGGTCTCCAGAGAAGGAAAAATGAGCTCTTTTTCACCAAATATTAGACTCAGAATCTTGGTGTTGACTTTTTCCATCATCCAGAAAAGCCACAGTTTACAGAGGCTGTATCAGGAACTGCTTTGTTATTAAGCTGGATGTCTGGACTTCTGGGTCCTTGGTCGATAGTGCAGTGTGACTCCAAGTCTCCTAGGCAGAAAAGTTCTTGTGGCCCAGCATCACCCCTTCACCTGATCTTCAGGCTCTGGGCTCATCTACATGATACATATAAAGTGGCTGGAAGGGTGCTAGGCACTAGTGAGCAGCACATAAGTATTCATTGTTATTGTAATTGCTGCTGGAGTTGCAGCTTTTTGAGGAGATGGAAACCAGTTGTTTATCAATTTCCTTCCTTAAAATCTCTGCTGTCCATTCCACTGTCCTAAAGGCAGAGAGGGGACTTGGGGGTCACAGCTGGAATTTCTTCCCTGACCTTCCTCCCCCTCCACCTCCACTCTACTACCAAACAGGTTACCCCCCCTCCACCTTCTGTGTGTTCCCACAACCACATGAGCTGACCCTTGAGAAGAGGCAATAGCAGGGGATGGAGTTCTGGCCGGGGGCTCCCACTAGAGTAGCCATGTAATTTATTATCCAATGCAGGGTGCTTTTGAGAGTGAAAAGAGCTGCTGTTAATTATGAGGGACAAGAGGCATCAAGCAGAATTTTCCCAAGTGCAGTGGGACATTGATCACCCTAGCTCTGGGTTTGATTCAAGGTTCTACAACATGCACCTTGGCTGGTCCAGAGCGATTTGATTATTTTCTTAGTACAACCTACTAAGGTCAAATATCTACCATCTAGCAAGGGAGATCTTGGTCTTTGGGGTACACAAGAGTGATTCAAGATGCCTGTCAAAAGTGATGATGCCCCACCGAACCCCCATGATTCTGACCCAGTGGCTCATGCGGGGGGCAGTGTCCTAGGAATCTGCATTCGTATAGGTCGTCCCTGGTTCAAACACCAAGAAACATTGTCTTTGAGTCATACTAAAGACTATGAAAATAACATAAGTAAAGCACCTGGCATGGAGTGGGCCCCCATGAATGGCAGCTCTCATCACACTGTACCTCTTTGTTTCCTTCTTCTCTCTCCACCCTGTGAGCAAATTGAGGGTCGAGGTTGTATTTGATTCATCTTTGAAGACACAGTGCCAGCCTGGTGCACACTAAATGCTAAACGATGCTCTAGAGATCCTTTTATAGATGCCCACTTGTGGTGCAGGGAGGTAGAATGACTTGCCACTATCATCCAAATGTGGTAGTAGAATTGCTACTGAGGGCCTCAGCTGGACAATTTGCTAAGATGCAGAGTCCAGGGCACTGCCCTGCAGAAAACCTTGTTCCTACTGCTCACATTCCCCAGCCCACCCTCCAGTTCAAGTTGAACAACCTGGGCTGGGGTGGAGTACAGGTTGCTGAGAAATCTGGCTGAGAGATCGGACCGTTATATGGGTTTCATCCTGAAATGACTTTGATTGAAAACTGAAAGTAAAACTCAAACCACCCACTTCCCCCCAACAAGTGCTGAGTTCAGCTAAGCCACTCCTGTCTTAGAGGCCTTGCTCCTGCCTCTCCCTTCCTGGCCCAAACTCTGAACCCTGCTGAATGCTGGGCCTCCACAACCCCCCTCCCAACTACCCTAAAGACTTTGTTCTTTCCCTTCCTCACCGCCCACACAGAAGTCAGAGACAGCAGTGGGGTGGAGGAGACACGCTCTTCATGTAGGGTGGGCACCCAGCCACCTTACCAACCCTGACTCCTTTTTATGCTCTGACTGTGTTTACTAAGTAAAAACCAATTCTTCTACATTAAAAAATGCATCAGACATACATAATGGCCGAGGCTTCCAAGCTGCATATTATGCTGTTTCCACACTTGAGCTGGCACCAGTCAAGTAAAAAACTGAAACATAACACTAATAATACAAAAAATAAGAATACATGTATACAAAAGCAATATATATTCTCATAGGAAAAACTCAAACATTGCAGAAATAAGACATAGTTCCTGTAACGCCATCCTCCAAAAACCAGCTCCTTTTATAGTTCAGAGTTTTTTAATGCTGTATTGTGGTCTGTTAGTAGGAATGCTATTGAATGCAGTGAACTTGCCCCAGATTACCTGGCTTGGAGCTGGCAGGGCCATTCAGTGGTGTGGCAAGAGAGAGACACAGAGCAAACCATCGCTACTAGTGAGGGAGGCAGCAGGAGTTTAGCTCATTTGTGAGTGGTGGGAGTGCCCAGCCCATTCGATGCTTCTCTAGGAGACAGGAGTAGCCTCAGTAAATGCACAAACTCTCCAGTAGCTGGGCTTGATGGTGGGAATTAAATACTGAAGGCTGGAATGTAATTCAGGGATCACAGAGTCACACCTCTTGATATTACAGAGATGAAAACAAACCCGAAGGACTAGTGTGAGGTAGATCAGTGGCCTTCTAGCTGGGCTACAGGACTTCCCAAAAGCTATATGAGCCTGGATGGCTTAAACGAATCAATTTCCTGACCTCCACTTCCACCAGCACATTCCCATCTGGCTCTGCCTGCAATGTCCTTCCACAAATACTCTTCTCCCCTTCACAGAAGCATCTGACGGCATCCCAGATACCAACATGCCCAGGCAGTAAAGAAGGCACCAAGCACAACCTTGGCATCAGGAAAAAACTTCTCACTCCAGGCTCTTGTCTTATGCATCAATTTAGAATCAAAGTTCCCTGTTAGAAATGGGGGAACTTTTGTCTGTCATGGGATACATTAAATTTAGATATATTATAGAGCAGGGGCAGGAATTATGACAATTTTTATTTAACAACCTTACCCTTTCTTTCTTCCTGCAACAGTCAAAAAAAAAAAAAAAAAAAAAAAAGCCTTGCCCTGGAAAGAAGCCTGTAAAAGCAAAGCTGACAGGTACCAGTATGAACTATTAAAGTATTAAAGAGATTGTCACCTTACATCATCCAAGAGATAAATTCTTGTTAGAAGTGCACGCCTCTTCTAACAATCTGTCTTAAGATCAGAATTCAGGAAAGAGAAGATTGTACCAGGGACGTGTACAAACACCTGCCTGCCTGACTGGTTCATGCTCTGTCATTTCTCATGGCTGTAGCTCCTAGTGCACCGTCACCCTCTATCATCGTTATTCCTATGTCTTAAGTCATGGGGATTTTCTTATGCATTACACATGGTCCCTTGAACACCTCTTTTCTAATGATTTTGTCCTCTACCCTATCCCAGCCGTCTACTAGAGTTGTCATTACTAATGATTTCCATCCCACCATATTTGCAACTTCTTGTAGTCCACTCTAATCCCTAGAGCGTAATCCCATCGTTCCAGCTCACCCCCTCTAGAACTTCAATTGCAATAATTCTGGATCCCACCAGACCCTCCTTTCCCTGAGCTTACTGCTTCTTTCCTTCTTACCTGCCTTAGAGTCCACAGCCAATCACTAGGATCACTCCTTTATGGATATCCTCAATTCCTTGCCTTTCTCTTGCTTTGTCACAGCAAGATGTGTGCTTAGAAGGATAAGGCAATGGACCAAGTTATCAAGAGGCCCCTGGGGTGGGTTTATGGAAAATGTAAGCATTCCTGATGCTTCCCAGAAACACTGGGACTCCCTACAGCTACGGGGACTTCAGCTGGTGTTACTGGAACACAAGAAGAAAAGGTGCTCCTTGGAGGCTGAAGAATGTGGGAGCCTTGAGTTATGTGAGCATTTATGAGGAAGAAGAATCCCTGCAACCGTGCTGACAGGTGGCTTCATCAGGCCTCCTGGGGATTCCCAGTCTGGCTCATCATTGCTCAGGACACAGCTCCCAGCTATTCACTTCTCACTTGTACTCACACTTTCCAAGAGAAAGGATCCAACTGGGACATGCTGTCAACATCCCATACAGAAGACCCCTATGGCACAGAAGCACAGAGCTTTTGCCAAGCCACCTGGAGGGAGCCAGACCTCTGGCTTGGGCACCAAACCACTGCCCAAACCACTGCTCACTCTCTGTGACCAGGAGAGCAGAACTCACAGCGCAGAGTGTGGTCCCTGGCTAAGGAAGAGCTGACAGTGTGCAGAGGTCCTTCAAGCATCATAGATCATACCAGCTCACATGCAATCTGAGAACCAGTTCTTCATTTCACTTTTCACCAATCCAGAAACCCCATACATCCACCTTCAAAGGGGATTTCACGGGAAGTCCCCAGGCTTTCAGAGACCAATTTGCCGTGTGTTGGTCAGGCACAAAAAATCTACCAGCTCCACTGCAATAGCCTCACTCTGATTTCATTTGCAAAGCCTGTGAGGACACTTTCATGGAAAACATGCCCTGTTTCTAACTTCAAACTTTATTGTAATGGAGTGTGCGTTAATGCTTCAAAGCAGGTGGATGTAGGCTTGAATCGTGTTCTATCTCTCACTGGGTGTGAGGCCCTGGGAAGCTGACATAGGTACTCTAAATCTCAGTTTTCTCTACAATGGGGATAGCAGTGTTTACTTCTCTGAACCTTAGTGAGGCTTAATGACGTGTACCTAGCACCCTACCTGGCAAGTTAGTTCCAACGCACCTTTGCTTATCCCAACGCCCTCGTACCTCTGCAGAGACACACACAAACCCTCTGAAATGTTCCAGCATGTTTCCTGCAGCTAAGAAGCTTGAGAACTTCTACTGCCACTTGTCTTGGAGTCAGAAGATCTGGGTTCAAGTCTCAACATGGTATTAAGTGGCGTGTGGTCCTGATAATATCACACTCACCCTCCAGACCCCCATTTCCTTGCCTGTAATCCTGGGGATCTAGTGGCTACATGCCTCTCATACCCTTGAAGTCGACATCCTAGGACTCAGATATGCTGATTAACCCAACATTCTTCCTTTAATGTTGAGAAAACTCCCTATGCAGCTCCCAAAGTTGATTCCACCCTGAGTGTAAGTGGGAATTAGGAGGAAACACATAAAGAAAATGCAAATGACAGTAGTGGACAGCAAGCCAGAGAGGGTGTCCCAGAGCTGTTTTCAAGCAATGATGCCACACAGAATTGCTTCTCTACCCAGTCCTGGGCTGCTGTCCACTAGCCTTAAACCAGATCCCTGCCAAAAGTCTTGCCCACATACACACACAGAAAGGATGGGGCAGGGGGAGTAGGACATTCCAGACCTCTGTCCTGACCCCACCCCACCAACCAATACATTTGGGCTTCCCTCAAGGGAAATATGACCCAAAGAGTCAGGACACAAGGTTGTATGACTCAAATTCTAGATCCTGTCCCACCATCCTGAAGTGTGACCTTTCACAAGTTAGCTCCCGTTTCTGATGCCATCCCTGCCCACCACGGGGCTTGGTGAGGAGGAAATGTGGTGCGATGGAGGTATCCGTTTGTAAACACTCCTACCCTGTGCAGAGGTTAAGTGTTCCGTGCTGAGATGGTCCTCCCAGCTCATCTGTGGGCTCCCCGGGGATGCAGAGCTCAGTTCCTCTGTCTGATGAGTCTTTAGTTACTACTTGGTGAAGCCTTACTATGTGCCAGGAACCGGGGTCCGCTCTCCATGTGTCATCTGCTCATTTAATTCTCACTCATAACATCACTGGGTGATTGTTTTCATTTTCTAGATGAGGAACTAAAACTGGAAGTCAGGTCACTTGCACAGAGACCAATAGTTACCAAATGGCTGAGCCAGGATGTTTTCATGAGGTCATTTTGAGAATTCGATTAGTTCAAAATTTGTGTTACAAAAGTGTGTGCAACCAAAAGCCTCCCTCCCATCCCTGTCTCCAAGCATTGCCCTCTTCCCATAAAGCCAGACCTCTGGCTTTATCTATAGTCGATAAGTCTATTTCTTATATATCATTCCATGGCTATTCTCTGCATATACATTTTAGTATGTATAAATACTCTTGTATATTCTCTTTATCACAAATGGTAATGTACTTAGCTTTTAAACTTCACAAACAAATATTTTGAAGGCTGTCTCTCTCTCCTTCCTCCATGCATGGGATTTTGCAGCTAGATTTGTAAAGTCCCAGGCTTTTAACAGAACCAATCCTTGAATGGCTGTCTTTGGTTTGAGGATGGGGTTAGGGGGTGAGAGGGCAGTGGGACAGAAATCTGGAAGAGACTTAGAGATCATGTAGGCAATCTCCTCCACCTACAGGTGAGCACCCCCAAACCCAGAGTGGGTGACTGATCAGACCCACTGCCAAGAGGCTGCCAGGAACAGTACTCATGATGAAAGTCTACTGCAAGGGGTGGGCCGGGCCTGGAGGTGATGGCTGACCCACAGCACATTGGAGAACACCTCTAACCTGACTTAGATCTCTTACAAACAGAGAGAAATTTGGGTACATTCCTCGGTCCCATGCTTAGGGCAGTGTTCTAAGTTCAAAGGCACTATTTTCCTTGGAGGGAAAAGGACCATGGTGCCCCTCCCTGGAGACCAGAAGAGAGACCCAGAGGGTGGGCTGGATGATCAAGAGGCTGTGAGGGGCATCTAGGGGCCTGCTTCACTGTCTGAGCCTCCAGCCTCCAGATTTCCCCCATTTACATTATGAAAAGTAAGAAGTTATGCTTGAAGGAAACTTCCACAGCATGAAATTCAAACAAAATTTAAAGTAGCCCTTCTTCGTGGAGTAGAGAGAACTACATTTAGGGGGACCTCATTACATGACATAATTTCACCTTGGGGTGGGAGCGCTGACGTACAAGATTTCTCCTTTGAAGGAGCCTAGGATCTGAGGCTGATTGACCATTTTTCCAGGATGGTTTAAAGATCATTTTACTCGAAGGTCAGCAATGGCTTAAGTGGTTTCCAGGCTTTTGCCCTAATAGATCAGTAAAACTTCGCACACAAGAAAATTGAGGACAAGTAAAAAGCTGATGACTTTGTATTTTGCCAAAACAGAATATCTACATAGATAGACACAGCTATAAACACAAAACACCATTTGTTATGACTTTGTTTCCCAATGAAAGGATATTTTAAAGATTTTTTTAAAAATTTCTTTACTCATGACAGACACACAGAGAGAGGCAGAGACAAAGGCAGAGGGAGAAGCAGGCTCCCCGCAGGACCCGGGGTCAAGCCCTGAGTTGAGGCAGACACTCAACCACGGAGGCACCCAGGTGCCCCAAGAAAGGACATTTTATTTTTTTAAATTTTTTATATAAATTTATTTTTTATTGGTGTTCACTTTGCCAACATATAGAATAACACCCAGTGCTCATCCCATCAGGTCCCCCCCTCAGTGCCCATCACCCAGTCACCCCCACCCCCCGCCCTCCTCCCCTTCCACCACCCCTAGTTTGTTTCCCAGAGTTAGGAGTTTCTCCTGTTCTGTCTCCCTAAGAAAGGATATTTTAAAAACAAAGAGTAAGAACATTGCAGAATAAGGGCACTCTTTCAAGGAATATATTCTATACATGCACAATTTTTATTTCCCCTCAGACCAACAGAAGTTTCTTCAAGGAGTTTCTGATGTCCATCATGGGCCCTTTAGGAGTGAATGAACCTGGTGATGGTAGGTGGGCCCTCTTAACCAAACGTTCTCTGTCTGTTTCCTGAGATTATTCTCCAGTCCTTCCTCTTCCCTCCCACCTCCCTCTTCTTCTCTCCCTCCTCCCTCCCATCTTGCCTTTCTTCTCTCCCTCTCTCTCCTTTTACTAATATTTATGAGCACCTACAATGTTGTAGTCACTTTCATACTGTCTTTTCTTCTACAACACATGTTTCCACAATACCAAAGAGCTCATCTACAGCTGATGAACAGGGCGACTAGGTGGCTATAGAGTGCAAGTCGGGCTGGTTCAAATGGGATCCTCTGTAGCCAGGGGCACTGGAGTAGTAGCGGGAGTAGAGCAGTACCCTTCAGCAAGAAAGGGAAAAGCCCTTTGCTTGGCTTCTGTGGAGACGAGGGCCCTTTCAGCTCTATTTTAAGAAAATTTAAAATACGTGCCTGCACCTGGGCTTTGGTCCCCAGAGACACTCATCCCAGGAAGCAGGTTGCACTTCCTCCTGTGCCCACCTGGCTCAGAGTTCCCTTCCATCTGCACCCCCTGTCACCTGTGGCCTGCAATGTGACTCTGTTTTGTGTGGCTTTCACAGCCCTGGAGGCAGCCCGGCAGCCCTGTAGTGGACAGATACATACCCAAGCTGCCCGAATTTTCTCTCCGAGCCATCAGTTACTGCCTTGGGTGGGGTTCTATTACCAAGATGCATAAATTTTGAAGGTCTGCCCAACCCTATTGTTTATTGCCTGTTATTTTTACTGTGTGTGTTTTCAGAATGCAAGAATTTTCAGGAATTCCCACATTATGTTATAGCACCAAAAAAACTGCACTAAACAAATACTACTTATCTTTAACTAAACTATAATATAATCATACCCACAGGATACTGAGCCACAGTTAAAATAAAAAAGCATAGAGCTATGTGGAAAAATCCTCACTGCAGAGTAAGTGAAAAAAACAAGTTGCAGAGCAATATATATGGTGTGACATTACTCGTGGTGGTGGGGAAGGTGGGGGATAACCTTCAAAACAGCACTTTTTATTTCCTATGGGTATATATATATATTCCATATGTCGATAGGCTAAAGAGAAGCTTGGTAAGCACGTTTGTCTCTTAGTGGGATGAGGAGGAGGGCACCACAATGTTGCCCTTATAGCCGGGCCAGCACGGCCCTGCCTGGATCCTGCAGACCCTGCCCTCTGGCCAAGGAGTCCTCCGCTTCACTACATTCTCCATTCCAGACCACATTCAAACTCATGACCCCAGAATTCTCTTTCTGAGAGTTCTGAGCCCACTTCTGGACCTGCGTGAATTCTTTTCTGGATCAATTCCCTGGACAGCTGCTGACTTTGTGTATACCCTTGGCCCAAGGCAGTCAGGGCTGGGAAGAGAAATGAGAGTGAGAGGCCCCCATGGTCCTCCCAGTGCCCACATACATTAGAGGCAGGCCCAAGCACCAGGAGAAGAGGCGGATTCCATCTGATCTACAGGATTTTATCTGTAAGCTTCAAGTTTTCCAGGGAGAGGTATTTTAGCCTTGCTTATGTACTTAACAGTTAAGACATA
The DNA here is from genome assembly GCF_905146905.1 of Nyctereutes procyonoides. Taxonomy (NCBI): domain Eukaryota; kingdom Metazoa; phylum Chordata; class Mammalia; order Carnivora; family Canidae; genus Nyctereutes; species Nyctereutes procyonoides. The sequence goes on from NW_026575028.1 coordinate 5,376,507, forward strand.
ATAAAAATCATCGAAATATTCCTTATTCATCCAGAGATTTAAACTAACAGAGTCTTTAATGATAAATATTGATAATGGCTCCTGGAACCTAGGTGGAGAGGGGTAAGGGAGAAAAAAATGAAGACATAAGGGGAACAGAGCTCTGATTGTTTTAAATGACAGGTGTCAATTACTTCCTAATTTTAAAGAAAGAAGTCATATTTTGATGGCTGTAAAGGGCCTTGGGGTGAGGGTGGAATTCCCCAGAAGCAAAAGCCATAGCAATTAGTGGACTTTCCATGCCACTTCCACCCACTGTCTCACATCCAGCACATGGCTGAGCCTCCAGGAAGTACTCCTCAACAGGCTCTGGATCACAGTGCATTGGGGCAGATGGTCAAAACCGGCTGTCGGAGGGGCCACAGACCAGGGGATTTCCTAGGGGTGGAGTCCTGGGCAAGGCCCCTGGGCTATTCTGAGGTGTCCCCTAGCAACCCCACATCAGTTCCTGGAAGCCTGCCTAGGATGATCAGAAAATTGCTATCTTGTCTTCAGCTGCAGTCAACAAAACTGGGGTGTGGGGTGAGGTGTAGAGGGCAGGCCACCTGGTAATGAACTGAAAGAGCCCGGGACCAGGAAGCAGGAAGCTGGCCATCTAGAGGTGTGTGTGTGTGTGTGTGTGTGTGTGTGTGTGTGTGTGCGCGTGTGAGAGACTTTGGGCAATCCACTTAACCCTGGGCACAGCTGAACCCCCTCCCATGTGTAAATTGGGAGAACATTTTATCTCAGGGAAAGATCAAAAGGTTGTGAAGAAAATGATGTGTGATAATGAATATGAAAGCAATCCATAGACTGTAAAGTGCCTTGAAAATACAAGGACTCATTCCAATGGTTCAGCTCAGATGTTACCTTCTCTAGAAAGTCTTCTCTGCTCCCAGGTCTGGCTTAAAGGTTTCTATTCTTTTTTACCCCCTTTTTTCCCCCTTTTCTAAAATCAAAGTAGAGTTAACACATAATGTCTCATTAATTTCAGGGGTACAACACAGTGATTCGACAAGTTTGTACATTATACTGTGCTCAGCGCAAGTGTAGCTCCCACCTGCCACCACACAGTACCTGCCACCACACAGTACCATTTATTATATTCCCTATGCTGTACCTTTCATCCCCATAATTTAAAGGTTTCTACTCTTGACCCTCAATAGGTCAGAGTGTTAAGCTTCAGTTTTAATGGTTCATACATCTCATTATATTGTTGTACTTGAAAGTCAAAATCTTATTTTTCCATCTCCGGTTTCTACATAGGTGTTGAACCTGTGGTAGGCACTCCATAGTTGCCTAAAAGGAATGTGTAAGTGGATGAATGATTACTGCCCTCAGCTTCCATCCTTTTTATTGATATGGGGTACCCATGGACTCATCCTTGCCCAGAGGTATTCTCACAATTACATTATGCTTGATTCGGACTCATGTTTCTATCTGTCCCCCTCATATATGTTCTCATGTGTATCCCCAAGATCTGGACTCTAATACCACTGATCAAGGTCAGGGGCCTTGTTTAGAAGTAGTTAAAAATAGAAGATACTGTTAATTCAACTGTAATAATAATAATAATAATAATAATAATAATAATAATACCAAAGCATTCAGTAGAGGAAAGTAAGTCTCTTTGAGCTCACATATACACACATCCACGTGTTCACATGCACAGACATTCAGGGCTGGCCAGGGCCCCAGAAGTCTTAGAGCACAAGATTTGATGCTCCAGGCTCACTCTCCTTCGATGATGGCACTGGCACACCTGTCCTCCTGCTGAGTCTCTGCAAGGGATGGGAGCATTTCAAGGCTGTGGGGAAAGGCTCAGCCACAGTGTGCTCTGGCCCTTCATTAGACTCAAGGACACGGGGCACTGGAGGAGACATGAGATTGCGAGGAGACTAGCCCAGCACTTACAGAGGAAGAAGGGTACAGCAGAGAATAACAGCTAGACCGGGCAGAGGAGGGTCGGGGGGAGTCTGGGATCACTTTTGGGGTGCATCTCTTTCAAGAGAACATGTGGAAGTCTGGGCCAGGGCCACTGCAGAGGGAAGGTGGTGTTGCAGGTGGGGAATGGTGGGTGGGTGGAATGGAGAAATGGATTCTTGGAAGAGAGAAGATTCTTCTCAGGAGACAATGCGCTGAGTGCAGTCCGCACCACACCTTCTGGCAGGGGTTCTGTTAAACAAGAGGGGCTGGGGATCCCTGGGTGGCACAGCGGTTTAGCACCTGCCTTTGGCCCGGGGCGCGATCCTGGAGACCTGGGATCGAATCCCACGTCGGGCTCCTGGTGCATGGAGCCTGCTTCTCTCTCTGCCTGTGTCTCTGCCTCTCTCTCTCTCTCTGTGTGTGTGTGTGACTATCACAAATAAATAAAAAATTTAAAAAAATAAAAAAAAAAACAAGAGGGGCTGGAGGTAGATGTTGCTACATTCGCCTCCTTGTCCCTGCCAGCCAGGAGCAGAGTTTGTGATCTCCCTTCTCTTAGACACCCATGTTTATAAAGTGACTTACAGACCGTTTTGCTTACATTATTCAGTGCGTTGATAGGCAGTTCTTAGACACACGGTGGACAAGACAAGGCAGTGCTGGAGCTGTCCTCAGAATATAAGCTGCTTACAGTCACTTGGTTTCTTTCCTGAGAAAGTGGATGACACAGCCCTGCCTATTTCACAGGAGTATCATGAAAATTAAACGGAGTTGATGAGCTTCAACTCAAGTGTCCAAGGAGGTGTGGGTGGTGGGGAGCCCAGGCACAGTGTTGAAGACAGAATTAAAACAGCCAATGTGCATAAAGCCTCCAGCACCCATTGGGTGCTCAGTAGATACATGTTGTCTTCACTAAGCTCCTAGGTTTCCTCTGTACATCTCAGCCCCTATCTGAATCATTGACTCCTCCATGGGGAGAGATACCCCAGCACAGAGTGATGGGGAGTAAGAAGAATATGCTAGGGGTCCCAAACATCTAAAAAAATCTCGAGGTGTGTGGGTGGCTCATTTGTTAATCATCTGCCTCCAGCTCAGGTCATGGTTTCAGGGCCCTGGGATCGAGCCCCACATTGGGCTTCCTGCTCAGTGGGGAGTTTGCTTCTCCCTCTCCCTCTACCCCTCCTCCCTTCAGATGAATAAAATCTTTTTTAAAAATCTCAAAAAGTCCACAATCAAAAAAGCCTCAACTGGCTTTCTAATCCCCTCTCCTTTCTCTCCACCCAGCTTCCCTGTCACGGGTCACAGCATCTCTGAGGACAAAAGACGGGGAAAGTGCCACCCTTCTCTCAGCCTGAGGGTAAGGCATTACTACACATCTCCCTGGAACCTCTGGCCACACTCCCAGCTTCCTGTGGCTCCCTGGTCCTCTCTCCACAGCTCTCTTCCTTGTGTGTCAGAGATGCCATGAGGGTGAATTGGAGAGTGAGTGGGGCTAGCACGTGCTCATTACTGGGCACAATGTGTGCTGTGCAAGGTACCATCTTAGGCAAACAATCCATGACTCAGAGGAAACTTGAAATTTTGGGTGAATCCAGTGAGTCAGAGAGAGAAGGAGGACCACAAACAGGGGAATGCAACACATGGGACACAACACATACACAGACACAGGTACATGTACACACATGCACACATGTATACACACAAGCAAACACCCATCGCTCACATGGCTTCTATAATATATAATTTAAAAGGAAAAGTAGGATGAAAGGATTGTGGTACACAACAATGTGGATGTGTCTCATCAACAGACTCTTGAGCAAGTGATGTCACATACAAAGGGCAATATATTCTATACAATTCAATTTATGCTGAACTCAAGACAGGCGACATGAATCTATGTTTTTAGAGGTCAGCATACTTGTCACTGGTGCCTCCAATAGTGACCAGAAGGGGACATGGAGATGACTTTAGGGGTTGGGGGCAATATTCTGCCTTGATCTGGGTGCTGGTTATCAGGATGCATGCACTTTGTAAAAATTAAGTACACATAATCAGTACACTCATTATACACTTATATAAAGACAGCTATTATATTTAAAGCTCTGCACTTAGGATTTGGACACACACATATATACAAAAAGTAATTATATTAAAAGAATGGAAAGACAAGCCACCACACTGGGAGAAAATTTCTCCAAAACACATGTTTGATAAAGGACTGGTATCTAAAAGTGTACAAAGAACTCTTGGAACTCCTGGCTAACTCAGTTGGTAGAACACATGACTCTTCATCTCCAGGTCATAAGTTTGAGGCCCACATTGGGTGTAGAGATTACTTAACAATAAAATCTTTTTAAAAAATGAAAATATACAAAGAACTCTTAAAATTCAACAATAAGAAAATGAACTGCCTAATTAAAACTGGGCAAAGGACCTGAACAGACACTTCACAAAGAAGATATGCAGATGGTCAATTCGAGAATTCCAAAGTAAGACAACAAGATCCCATTGCACACCTGTTAGAATGGCTAAATCCAAAGCACTAACAACATCGAATGCTGGTGGGGATACAGAGCAATAGGAACTCTCATTCACCACCATTGGGAATGCAAAATGGTACAGCCACTTTAGAAGATAGTTGGGCAGTATCTTACAAAACAGAATACTCATACTTCAGGATCCAGCAACCCCACTTAACTGAAAACTATATCCATACAGTACCTGTACAAATATTCATAGTAGTCTCATTCATAATTGTCAAAACCAGAAAGCAACCAAGATGTCCTTCAACAGATCAATGAATAAATGGATGGTGGTGCATTCCACACAATGGAATACCATCCAGCAGTAAAAATAAATGAATTATCAAGTCATAAAAAGACATGAAGGCACCTCAAAAGAGTATTGTTAAATAAAAGAAGCCAATCTGAAAATGCTATATATTATATGACTCTAACCATATGACATTCTGGAAAAGGCAGTGATTAGGAGAGGGTTAAATAGATGGCACCACGCATTGTTAGGACAGTGAAAGTATTCTGTGATGATACTGTAACAGTGGATACAGGTCATTACACATTTGACAAACCCCACAGAATGAACAAAAGGAAGAATGAATCTTAATGTAAACTATGAACTTTGGTTAATAACATATCAAAATTGGCTCATCATTTATAAGAAATGTACCACACTAATGCAAGATGTTAGCAACAGGGGAAACTGGAGGTGGGTGTGAGGCATATATGAGAACTTTCTGACTTTCCCTTCAATTTTTCTGTAAGCCTAAAATTGTTCCAAAAAAAAAGTAGTTGTATTGCCTTGGGTAATGCTTAAGCTCCCTAGACCTTCAGTTCAGTTTCTTTATCTATGATATGAAAGAGTTTATAGCAAGGTAACTCTAATGTCCCTGGGGAGGGGGAGGCTGTCTAGGCAAATAAATGGACTTCCCCTTCCCCCACCCCCACACCTCCCATCAACCCCCTCAAAGGCATTAGTGACTGCAATGCAATCACTCAAGTGGTTGTAGCCACCTGAATGAAAACCCACCTGGATCCCAGTGTTGTAATGGGTGTTAGACAGGCTTCCTAGAAGACCCAGGTCACTGAGTTGGTTGGAGATAAAGAGGTCACATGTCTTGTCTCCCTCCACATGTCAGGAGATGAGACAACCTCTGTGATATAATCTCAGTACATAGACAGTACCGAGAAGCTGCAATGAAGAACAGTTTTCACAGGGAGAGGGCATCTGAACTACGTCCTGAGGAGAGAACAGAATCACTCCATCAACATACAGGAGAGAAGGGAGAGGGGAAAAAGACTTTACACAAAGTTGACACTTGTGCAGATGTTTTAATTCTTAGGAGCCACAAGGCCTAGGCAGTGTGCCCACACCCACCCAACCAAAGTCAACCAGAACCAGCAACTCCCAACCTTCTGTTCTTCCCCTGGGCAGCTGAGCATCACTGAAGCAAACCACACAGCACAGAAACTGGTGTTTCAGATTCAGGATCTCCAACCTCAGCCTGGCCCTCACAGGCTGCTCGCAAATTATTTTTCGTTTCTTGGTTTTCTTTACCCCTTTCTCCGCAACAGTTTTTTCAAACTCTTGCTAACCCTCCTCAAACCTATCTCATGACCTCCCCACACAGACTTAGCAGATGGCAATTTTCCCACAGCTCATCTACAGCCTCCCCAACTCTTTCCTTCCACCCCATCCCGCTGGAAGCTATGACCCCACTTCTGACTCACAGGTTCCTCTGTCCCTGCCCTAGCTCCAATGCTTCCAGCATTTTCAGCACAATGGACGCCTCCTGCCTTTCTTGGCAACTGAGACAGCATGCCTTTCCTTTCCCGTGCCCCCTTTGCTGGAAGTTACTTTTCCCTTGCTTTTGCCAGCTGCCTTCCTTCAACCATCCCTCAAATGTGTCTATTCCTATGGCTTCTATCCTCCCCTCAGTTACGTCTCTCCTTACACTCTTCGCTTAGGTGATGTTGGCAGCTTCCCTGGCTTCACCTACCTACATGTTGAAGACTTCCAAATATTTTTTTTAATTTTTATTTATTTATGATAGTCACACACACACACACACACACACAGAGAGAGAGAGAGAGAGAGAGAGAGAGAGAGAGAGAGAAGCAGAGACATAGGCAGAGGGAGAAGCAGGCTCCATGAACCGGGAGCCCGACGTGGGATTCGATCACGGGTCTCCAGGATCGCGCCCTGGGCCAAAGGCAGGCGCCAAACCACTGTGCCACCCAGGGATCCCCTACTTCCAAATATTTTTTAAGAGATTTATTGGGGATTCCTGGGCGGCTCAGTGGCTTAGAGCCTGTCTTTGGCCCATGGCGTGGTCCTGGAGTCCCGGGATCGAGTCCCACATCGGGCTCCCTGCGTGGAGCCTGCTTCTCCCTCTGCCTGTGTCTCTACCTCTCTCCCTCTGCCTGTGTCTCTCATGAATAAATAAATAAAGTCTTTTTTAAAAAAAAAAGAGAAAGAAAGAGATTTATTTACTTAAGGGGGAGAGAGAGAGAGAGAGTACAAGCGTGAGGGGCAGAAGGAGATGGGGAAAGAATCTCAGGCAGTCTCTACGATGAGCTTAGAGCCTAGTACAGGAATGGATCTCCATCCTGAGATCATGGCTTGAACCAAAACCAGGAGTCAGATGCCTAACTGACTGCACCATCCAGGTGCCCCTGAAGATTCCCAAATATAAACATCTGGAGCTCACATCTCTCCTCTGAGCATCAAATGCAGCTATTTGACTCCCACCTGGACACACTTACTTCCTGAGATGTCTTCCCACATATATCCCACCCTCATTTCTGAGAATCTGTTCCCACCTCCCCCATGGATGGGATACATCAGGTAACCTTATTTGTAACAGGGAACCCTGACATTTTCCTTAATCCTGTTCTACTTCTGCCCCCAGGCACAGTGAAGAGAATACCAATATGAGTTGATTGGAGCAGAGGTAGACCTCTGATTCGGTCTTTTGAAAATTGAGTTTGGAGACATAGCAACTGAAATCAGAAGGTGGGAAACACTTCATAGCATAGTTGCTGGCATGGCATGAGAGCACACAGTAACTGCTAGCTACCACTGTTCTGTCTTCTTTCCCTTGTAGCCATATGTCTTCTACAGTTGTCTAAGCCGGAAGCTTGAGAGTTGTGCTTTTTATTTGTTACCCTCTCACTATGCATATCAATCGACCATAAAACAGCTTCCCAACTGGCCCATTGCCTCCAAGTTGGGCCCCAATTACTCTCTACATGTAGACAGAGTATTCCTTTTGTGATAGAAACCTCACTGAGTCATTCTCTTACAGGGCAAACCTCCCATGCTGGTACACAAGACCCTCTGTGACTCAGCTGTGATACCTACTCAGCCTTATCCTTGCCATCCCTCTCCTCTCCCTGGATCCTGCACCCGCAGTCAGATGTGCCGTTTCCTAAGTTCTCTGCTCTCTTTCACCTGTGGACCTTTGCACATTTTTTGGTTTTGTCTTGTTTTCCAGCTTGGAATATTCTTTCTCTACCCTGTCTTGGCTGTGTAATTCTTGACTATTTCTCAGTGATGTCCTAACTGTGACTTCCTTGGGGAAACTCTCCCTAGTATTCCAGTCATGGACAAACATGGCAGCCTTCATTCACCCATCATACACTGTTAGAGTTCTCTCTGGATTAGTCTGATTCAACCTAGACTGGAAGTCACTTGAGAGAAGTCCATCACTGTGTGTCATGGCCCTAGCATAAGATCTGGCACATAAAAGTGGTTGAATGAGGGGCACCTGGGTGGCTCAGTCGGTTGGTCATCCAACTCATGACTTGAGCTCCAGCTGTGATCTCAGGGTTGTGGTATTAAGCCCTGCATTGGGCCCCATGGTAAGTGTGGAGCCTGCTTGGGGTTCTCTCCCTCTCCCTCTGCTCCCTCTCAAAAGAAAAAAAATTGTTTAAAGAATTAATGTGCTTTTTAGTTCCTTGTATGTATTTATCACTTTTATATGTGCTGAAGATTCAAAGATAAAAAATAATATCCCTGTGTGAATAAAAAAATTGGGGGCTGGGGATCCCTGGGTGGCGCAGCGGTTTGGCGCCTGCCGTTGGCCCAGGGCGCGATCCTGGAGACCCGGGATCGAGTCCCACATCGGGTTCCCGGTGCATGGAGCCTGCTTCTCCCTCTGCCTGTGTCTCTGCCTCTCTCTCTCTCTTTGTAGCTATCATGAATAAATAAAAAAAAAGAACTGATCTATTTAAAAAAAAATTTGGGGTAGACCAACAAGTAAGCAACTAAGTACAATGTAGTGTCATCAATACCATGCAAAAATATGACATGACAAGATGGAGAACAGGCACAAAGGAGGATTGATCAATTCTTCTGTCTCAAATGATGCTTAAGAGACTCTGTTTTCATCCTTTTTTTAACTTTTCATTTCAAAATAATTTTGGACTCAAGAAAGTGGCAAAAAGAGTACAGAGTTCCCTTCTACCCTTCACCCAGTGTTCCCAACTATTAATAACTTAAATAACTGCAGTCTATTGGTCAGAACCAGGAAATGTACATTGATACAACTCTGTCATTTAATCCCAGACCTATTCGAACTTCACCAGTTTATTTCACTAATGCCTGTCTTTGGGTCCAAGATCAATCCTAGCTCCGAGGTTGCATTTATTTGCATTTAGTTATCATGTCTCCTTAATCTCCTTAATCTGTATAGTTCCTTGGTATTTTTCTTTTTTTAGTTTCATGACCTTGACACTTTGAAAAGTATTGGCTGGTTATTTTGCAAAATGTCCTTCTGTTTGGATTTGTCTGATGTTTCCTCAAAATTAGATTTAGGTTATATATTTTTGACGAGACTAACACAGATATGATGCTATATTCTTCCTAATGCATCATATCAGGACCTATATGATGTCAATATTTCTCATTATTGATGATGTCAACTTTGACCACTTGGTTAAAGTAATGTCTGCTAGGTTTCTCCACTGTAAATTTATTGTTTTTCCTTCATAATTAATAAACATCTTGTGAGGAAATGCTTTGATACTATGCAAATATCCTTTTTTCCATCATATTTGCAACTTGCACTTTTAGTACCAATTGATTATTAATACCCGCCACAGTTTTTTTTTTCTTTCTTTATTTATTTATTTATGATAGTCACAGAGAGAGAGAAGCAGAGACATAGGCAGAGGGAGAAGCAGGCTCCATGCACCGGGAGCCCGACGTGGGACTCGATCCCGGGTCTCCAGGATCGCGCCCTGGGCCAAAGGCAGGCGCCAAACCGCTGCGCCACCCAGGGATCCCCGCCACAGTTTTTAATGTGATGTTGCCAAACTGTGGTTTCTATTTCTCTCATCCCTTCTACATTTGCTAATTGGAATGCTACTGAGAAAGAGCTGTTATTTTTTTGTCTATTGATGTAAATGTTTATTTAATTATTTATTAATATCGGTATGGATCGGTAAACATTGAGTAATGAAATAATGATAGGTATATATTATAACCAGTAAAATTGAGTAGGATAAATGTTCATGGGTTCATATGAATATAAATAAATAATGAATAAATAAATACATAAATCTATTCCCACTGTGAATTTCTCTGGGACACGTTAAAATCTAATGGTCAAATCTTACCGAGTGAAATTCAAAAAAATTAAAATCTAAAATCACATAAAATGTGTCTAGTATGTCAGATATTTTTTAAAATAATAAAATAAGTACCCATTAAATAAATATTTCATTATAATTTCACTGGCCATGTAAATCTCCTGAATTAGTGTATTGTTAGTTTTGCAAGTTTTTTTAACTGGATCTAAATTAATCACATTGTGAGGGCACCTGGCTGGCTCAGTCAAAAGAGCCTGACTCTTGATCTCAGGGTCATGAGTTCAAGCCCCACATTAGGTGTAGAAACTACTTAAATAAAAAATAAATTTAAAAAATAAGATAAAATTTTTAAAAATCACATGAAGTCCCAAGTCTGAAGTTTTAAAGTTTGGATGAACTGAAGTCTCTCCCAGTTTCTGATTCTGCTCAGGTGAGAGAAATCTGAGTGTGTAGGTGGAGTTAGGGTTCCTTCAGCAGCCACAGCCTGGACTGTCTCTGGTGGGAGTGAGTGACGTTCCTCAGAAATGGTGGTGACCAAGTCTCTCATGAGCCTCATCTTAAAAGATCCAAAGAGCTAATTAACATGGTGAACCCAACAGAATAATGCTGTGCCAGGTACACAATGAACTCCTAGCTCCTGAAACAATTATTACAGGAAAAACTCTTGCACGTGGGGTGCTGCAAAGACCATGGAAGGGGCCCAGCGAATGTGAGGAAAAGAAGACACAGAGTAAGAATATCTTCCATTCTGTCAGGATATTCATTAGGCAATGTTAGCCTGGAATCTGGAATCCACCTAAACTCAACAGGGTCAAATCTCCCCTTGAGAAGTTCCCTTTGCCACTATATAGGTCCCATAGTGAGGTGAGAGACACCATGCATGATGTCTCTTCCCTGAGATAATGAATTTGAAACTTCACTACTTTCCCACTAAGTTTAACTATTGCAATCATGACAGCTCCAGTCACCAGGTCTTTTTACCTGAGGTATCTTCCTCTCCCAGCTAAAATTGTCAAAACCTCCTAATGGCCATTTCTTTTGGGGCTCCAGCACCTCCTTGAGCATGAGGGCCTCCATTCTCTGTTGTGGGCAGACATTTGGGGGAACTTCCCACTGAGGGTGTCCATTACCTCCTGCTGTGGAGGTGCTAAGACCTCTGACCTGTCTCCTCAGAAATACTTCACCCCATCTTCCATTTGGAACAAATGGACGAATCCTGAATTAAAGCTATATTGATGATTCTGGTTCTGCAGGTGCCTCTTATTGTTTATGGATTTTTTTTAAGTTTTTTTTTTTATTCATGAGAGACACAGAGAGAGAGAGAGAGAGAGAGGAGAGAGAGAGAGAGAGAGAGAGAGAGAGAGAGAGAGAGAGGCAGAGACACAGGCAGAGGGAGAAGCAGGCTCCATGCAGCGAGTCTGATGTGGGACTCGACCCAGGACTCCAGGATCACGCTCAGGGCTGAAGGCAGGTGCTAACCCACTGAGCCACCCAGGGATCCCTTTATGGAGTTTTAAAAACTGTTCAGCCCTTTAGATATCATGTCTTTCTGTCATATCTTTTTCTGCTGGGGTGAGATCTGCACTAGTACAGTCTTCCTCTGGATTACCCCGCACCTCTTTCAGGAAGGATCAGCTTTGTGTGAAAAACAGTTTAATTTAACCCGTTTTTTTAAGTTGGTCACTTTATTTCAAAAAAAAAAACAGCCCAACTCTTTCTTTTGTTTCCCAATGACTGTTTTCTAAACATAATCCTCCAACTGTTTTTTTTTTTAAGATTTTATTTATTCATGAGAGACACAGGCAGAGGGAGAAACAGGCTCCCTGTAGGGAACCTGATGCAGGACTCAGTCCCAGAACCCTGGGATCACGCCCTGAGCCGAAGGCAGATGCTCAACCACTGAGCCACCCAGGTGCCCTAACTTTTTTCTTATGGAGTTTCCCGTAATGGTATGAAAACCTTAATTCTGGTCGCAAGAGCAAGCACTGCTTGGACAAATCTTGCACACCCTCACCTTACTGCATTGGAAAATCCCACTCAAAGTTCTCCTCCTAAAAAATAAAAAAATAAATAAAAAATAAAAAATAAAAAAAACTAAGTTCTCCTCCTACCAACCCAGGATTCACTGCAGACTGGCTGGTCTGTCTGTCCTGCCTGGCTACACTTTACAACATCTCATTTTTCCTGAGCTTTCTTTGAGAAACTAGACTTCATAAATTTGCAGGTATTCCTTCACGCTTAGGTATTTCTTGGGTTGTACAATAAAGTTCATGGAATGATTTTTTTAGGACTTTAAACTGTTATTTCTGGTTTTTCATTGTAAATTTGTCTGCACATTGGTAACCATTTTGAATATTTGTCCCATCTTTCAAGGAGCAGTTGCCAATCATTTTTACAATGCGCTCTTACTTTGTTGTCCTTCTCCCTGTAGATCTAAGACAGACACTTCTCAAATTTTCCTGGATCCTGGCTGCCCCTGCAAAAGTAATTCCAGTCTGCTTTTTGCAAAAATTTGCTTCTCTTCTTCTGTTGAACTTCACCGGAATCCAAACACCGTTTTTGTTTAGGCATATCTAAAATATATCCATTGCCTCAATTTCCCTCTTTAAGAACAATTAACCTTAGTATTTCAATAATATAGATCTATTTCTCTACCACAAATTTAGAAGATAGCATTCTCTTTGTGATAAAGGACCTCATTTCTTTCTCTTTCTTTTCTTTCTCTCTCTCAATAAATTCTACTATCTTTCTGTAAGGGAAGCCACAATTTGGGTCCTGATATTTAGAGCTACAGTCAGAGTATGTATAAGTAACAAATCTGGAACCATCTTGAGATCACAGGATGAGGGTTTCTCTTGAACTTGTGGGCAAGTTATAGGAATTTAAAGCTAGTTCCTCTGCAGCCCTCTCTCTTGGTCCTAAAGAACATTCAAAGCAGTATAAGAAATAGGACAGAATTTGGGATAGTTTACCTCATTTTACCTAAAGATATCTGCCACTAACACACTAAAATGCAAAATTCATGGCTAGTCTGCAAAATTTATGGAAGCTCACTTTAAGGTCCTGGACTCTTGGCTTGAAGATCTTGCTGAGGAACATAGTAAAATTGCCCTGCTCCCTCACACCTAAAAAACTTCATGAAATGCTCTCATTTCTCTTTAATCCAATCCTTTCTTCCTTCTTAATCCTCCTTAATGCCTCCTCTTAATCAAATCCTTGCTATTCCTGGTTCCTAAGTCCATCTGAAAGCCACCCTACTTTCTAGGATCCAGCTTGCCTCTATGCTTGTGTAAAATAGCCACTTTCTTGTGACTCACAAAGGTAATGTACTCCGTAGTCCATTCTTAATAAAATCTGATGCCACCTGCCCAGGTCACCCCTATTAAAAGCCAATTGTGCTACAAAGCAATGAGAATGAGTGACAATACCCAACTTTATACATGACAATATGGGTGATTTCACAAATATAAGCAGAGTGAAAGAAGATAGACACAGAGAAGTTTGTACTGTATGATTGTATTTATATAAACTACAGAAGCACAGAAACAATCTTTACACCATCAGAAGTCAGAATTTGGTGTTTGGCAGGTAGTAACTGGCATGATGGGGTTTCTGGGGGTATGGTAATGTTCTTTTTTTTTAAGATTTTATTTATTTATTCATGAGAGGCACAGAGAGAGAAAGAGGCAGAGATACAGGCAGAGGGAGAAGCAGGCTCCATGCAGGGAGCCCAACGCGGGACTCGATCCTGGGACTCCAGGATCATGCCCTGGGTCAAAGGCAGACGCTCAACTGCTGAGCCACCCAGGCATCTCTGATGTTCTATTTCTTGATCCAGGTGCTGGTTACATAAGAGTGCTCAGTTTGTAAAAATTCATCATAATTTCCACCTGTGATATGTGTACCTCAACAAAAAGTTCATTTTGGGGGGCACCTAGGTGTCTCAGTCGGTTAAGCATCTGCCCTTCACCTCAGGTCATGATCCCAGGGTCCTGGGATTGAGCCCCAGATCAGGATCCCTGCTCAGTGAGGAGCCTGCTTCTCCCTCTCCCTCTGTCCACACCTCTCCAGCCCTGCTTGTGCGTGTGTTCTGTCTCTCTCAAATAAATAAAATCTTTTTTTAAAAAAGTTTTTTCTTAAAAAGCCAATAGCACAGCCATCAAAAACAGCTGGATGACATCATGTAAACAGTACTTCCAATTGCCCAGGTGAAAACCCTGACTGTTCAGTTGCAAAAACCTTGCCTCCTGGCCATGCCCAGAGTCCCCATCCACACATGTCATGTACCCCAGAAATGACAGTTGTTATCCATTTTTCAATGTTCTTTACTCCTTACTGAGATGTTAGAGTTTGGAGGAGTATAGTGGGTGGATTATGTCCCCTAAAATGATATGTACAAGTCTTAACCCCAAATATTTATGAATATGATCTTATTTGGAAATAGAGTCTTTGTAGATATAATTAAGATCCTGAGATGAAAAAAAAAAAAGATCCTGAGATGAAATAATTCCCAATTTATAGTACTTCCTAAATCCAATGACTGGTGTCCTTATAAGAAAGAGAAGAAGTTAAAAAAAAAAGAAAAAAGAAAGAAAGAAAGAAAAGAAAGAAAGAAAGAAAGAAAGAAAGAAAGAAAGAAAGAAAAGAAGTTTTGAGACACAGACACCAAGGAAGAAATACAGGGAAGAAGGCATGTGAAGATGGAGGCAGAGGCATAATGCCACAAATCAAGAAACACCAGAAGACACTGGAAGAAGCAAGGAAAGATTCTCTCCTAGAGCCTTCAGAGGGAGTGTGGCCCTGCCAAAGCTTTGATTTCAGCCTTGTGACCTCCAGAACTGGGAGAGAATAAATTTCTATTGGTTTAAACCAATCAGCTTGTAGTAATTTGTTATGGTAGCCTTAGGAGACTAATACAGGGGGCCAAATATACAACACTCCCTTTCCCTGCCCTAGTTCTAAACTGAGAGATTAAATATTACACTCAAACAAACAGATATCAGAATTCTATCTTGACTGCTGATAAAGCCATACTGGACGGCAGGATTTAAATCATGCCAAATTAGCCTACTAATAACAGCCTAAGAATTGAATTTACTACTCTACACGACGGATCTCCCTAGCAGGGGCTAGAATCTGCCCTGAAATGCTTACTATTTAGCCAAGAACAAGAAAGATCAGATTTATCCAAAAGATGTTCAATATTTGTTTAAAGGTGCAAGATGTTTCCTGGGGGGATGCAGTAAAGGTACTGTCCATCAGAGAAAGACAAATATGTGCGATCACACTTATATGTGGAATCTGAAAAAGCCAAACTCACAGAAATACAATAAAGTAGTGATTACTGGGGACTGGTGGGTGAGGGAAGTGGGGAGATGTTGGTCAAAGAATACAAAGTTTCTAGTTACATGATAAATAATTTCTAAGAATCTAATGTACAGCATGGCAATGATATTTGATAATACTGTATTATATACTTGAAAGTTGAGAAGAGAGTAAATATGAAAAGTTTTCACTACACACACACAAATGATTAATTCTGTGGCATGATAGAAATGTTAACTAATGCTACAGTGGAAATTTCTTTTGCAGCATATGAGTATCAAATCATGATGAACACGCAAAACTTCCACACTGTTGTATGTCAACTATATGTCAATAAAACTAGGGTGGGGGAGAGCTGTCCATCACTCTGAATAATTCAGCTCTGGCCCCATACTTGCACACCCCACCAGGAAGAGCTGAGTACAACAGTCTTCTCTTATCCACTTGGGATACATTCCAAGCCCCCTAGTACTAAGCCCCACATGTACCATGGTTTTTCTCCTATATACACATACCTGGGATAGAGTTTAATTTATAAATTAGGCACAGCAAGAGACCCATAGCAATAACTAATAATAAAATAATAATTATAATAATATGCTGCAATAAAAGTGATATGAATGTGGTCTCTCTCTGTCAAAGTATCTTACTGTACTGTCCTTACTTACCCTTTTTCCTCTTGTGATGATGTGAGAGATGAGACACCACCAACCTGGTGAGACAAGTGAGGTGAATGACATAGGTACCGTGCCCTGGTGTTAGGCTGTCAGAAGGATGATCATCTGCTTCTAGATGGCAGTTGACCAAAACTGCAGAATGCACAAATGTGGACAATGGGGAGACTATTGTCATCAACAACACCTTCCATGAAGGCAGATTAGAGGCTACTAGTTGCTACTTGGGCTTTGAGTATATCTCTTGAGCTTTTACCTACACAAATATCCACCAAGTGGCTCATCAAAGTATTCTCACCACATATATTACTGTGCCTATGACGTGTCATCGCTAAAAAAAAAAAAAAAAAAAAAGGTTTTGTTACATGTTACTAATGTTGGAACACCCATTAAGAGTATCGTCCCTTACTGGGGCTTGCCTGGCCTGTCCCCAGGACTGCTCTGCTAAGGAAACCAGTGGAGCGATACTCTCTTTAAGATGATTCAATCTCGTTGTCACTCTGTAGGACAGAGAATGGGCTGGATATAAGTTCCTGTCTGGAAGGCTTACTGTGACAACAATGTCTACTCTCAATAATATCAAAGTAATCAGATGCAAAAATAAATGTGACAAGTAGCAGGTTAAGGTCCCCTTTGGCTAAGGCCCTCCTAGGGGTCTATCACTCTCCCCCGTGGGTGTTCTTGCTGCCAGACATGGTGCTCCACCCTGGACCACACAGCAGTGCATGTTCCAAAATCGTTTTCCCCTCTTTGGACTGCACCCCACCTCTCCTCTCAGCTGATTGTCTGGGCAATGCCTGGGAGACAGTTCATCCCTCCGACGTGCAGTGTTGGTGACAGCACACATTGTCTCTCTCCGCGATATGTGAATTTTGAAAGAAGGAAACTGATGACAGTGAGGCCTGACGTCAAAGGAATGAAAGTGTAATGTCGCCATTGTAGCCCGTGAGAATAGGCAGATCTCCGTATAGCCCTCAAATAATGTTCTGTGGGTGAGCATCAACTCTGTCGGGCCTAAAACAGGGGCTGCTCAGTGCACGTGTCATTGGAAGATGTGGAGGTCACCGTAGGAAGTCCTACTTTCCCTCACTAGGACACACGATGAGATGCCGGAGAGAGAAGGCATGACACCAGAGAGGCGGGCAGAGTCCCAGCACTGCGTAAGAGGGAACTGGGACTCTCTCCTGTGGGTGAGGGCAAGTAACCTGGTCCCACTGGCATTTTAGCAAACTACTCCACAGCCGTGTAGAGAACGGGTAGGGCAGAGCCAGCAAGTTCGGCTGGAAAGTCGCCGTGGGGAGGACATGAAAGGTTATGGAACTTAGAATTCAGGCCAAATTGGTGTAGACGGAGCGGAGGGGAAGGGTGTAAGAACACCAGAGAGAGGGCAGCCCGGGTGGCAGCGGGTTAGCGCCGCCTTCGGCCCAGGGCGTGATCCTGGGAAACGGGATCGAGTCCCACGTCGGGCTCCCTACATGGAGCCTGCTTCTCCCTCTGCCTGTGTCTGCCTCTCTCTCTCTCTCTGTGTCTCGTGAATAAATAAATAAAATCTTTAAAAGGAAGAAGAAGAAGAAGAAGAAGAAGAAGAAGAAGAAGAAGAAGAAGAAGAAGAAGAAGAAAGAAGAAGAAAAAGAAGAAGAAAAAGAAGAAGAAAAAGAAGAAGAAGAAAAAGAAGAAGAAGAAAAAGAAGAAGAAGAAGAAAAAGAAGAAGAAAAAGAAGAAGAAGAAGACCAGAGAGAGAAAAGAAGGAGCCGCAGTGACAGCCACCCCTCCGTGGCTGGGTGCCTTCTCCCACCTCTCCTGCCTCCGTGTTGTCTCCATCCACAAACACAGGCGCTGTCTCGTTCCCGTGCGTTAAAACCTCAGGGGGCGTCAAGTGCCCCCCCCTTTCTGTTTCAGACATGTTTTTGTCAAGGACAAAACTCAGTCTTACAAATGGGATATCTGGGCCAACGATGGGATGTTCAAACATATTGCAGAGTGGCTCTGGATTGATAGTGACTTTCTTTGAATGAGCCCTTCTGCCCCACAGTAGCCAAGGCTGTGTATCTTCTGAGGGACAGTCCTGTGAGAGCAAAGCCCAGAGAGCCTCAGTGGGGGATACAACAGGTGCCACCTTCATCTTTCATCCATGCAACTTGTCATTTCTTCCCCCCCCCTCTAAAATTCAGAAATGACAATGTTGCTAAAAGGGTTCCCCAAATGGAGAAATGACAGCAAGCTCTTTCTGACAGAAGGCTGTCTGATTTGGCTGATGGGTGATCCATTAAATGTTTTCCACAAGGTGAGTCAGATTGATCTGTGCTACTGAGGTTCTGATGAAAATAGATGTAAAGCAAGTGACAAAATAAAAGCATTTTAACTCTAAGATGTATTTATTGGCAAAGACAACCAAAGTTAACCAATATTTCCATTTCCCAAAGCTCTCTGAGTTTATCTGGTTGAACAAGCTGCCTTTAAGTCAAAGAATAACAGGTATAGTTTACAGTCATTGAACATGTTGGGGTAAAGCTGTAGTTGAATTCTCAGAAGTCCAAAAAAATGACACTAGTATCTGAATAACAAATCCACTCAGAAGCCAAATGGCTTTTATTTAATTGTTTTCAACAAATTGGTGGGGGACATAAATTATCAGTTGATAAATCATCAACTGACAAAACATAGTTTTGATGACACATCACTATGTGATGTTTGGGCAAATAACTTGGAACTCATTTGAAGGACTGAATGACTCTGCCATAATAAAACTTCTTCCCTTGTCATCTACTTTTTATGTGAACAGAATGTCCATAAAAGAGAAACATCAGAATGGAATAGATGTTGAATCACATAATACTCATCCTCAGATACGTGGGTTAATTGAGAATAGAAATTTCCAATTAACTACCAATAAAACTATACCATTTCTGTAATTATTTTTGTAATAATTACAAAAATATGTCGATTATGTAAAGTCGGAGAGAAAATTTCATTTCAACGTACATACATTCTTTTGTGGTAGAGAAACAGGACAGGATGATCAATGAAAACTATTCAGCCATAAAAATAGTCGTGTCCAGATAAAATTCTGTGGGGCTCAAGGAGAAAAGAGAACTAGGTACACCTTTTGACCTTTAAAATCTATAAATGTATTTTTTAAATGAATGATGACCTGGGTCAAGTAGCTTGATTCTATGTGCTACATTTTTAAGTGATGCAACCAGGTATATGTTAAAATGTCGATGAAATGCTAATAGGACAAGAGTTTCAAGATTGACAATTATTTAAAAAAAAAAAAGATTGACAACTATTTAAAGTTAGAATGGGAAATTCTGGATGCTTTTAAAATGGGTCGTTTTCAGACTTGGGTTGGAGACGCTCTTGGAGGCGGTTGCAGAGGGTGCCCACTGCTCTCCCTCCAGCGCAGCCCTCCCTCCCAGGGGCAGCCCCCACCCAGGGCGGTCGTCCCTCCAGGGGCCCCTCCCTCCAGGGGCCCCTCCCTCCAGGGGCCCCTCCCTCCCTAGGGCTGTCTTCGCAGGATCCCAGTTGGGCGACTCTGGGACCTCTTGCTGAACCCCAGCGCTGTCCCGGGTGCGAAGCAGGTCGGCGAGCGCCCCCCACGCCCCTCGGTGGCCCCTCCTTCCCCCATTTCACACCCTTTGGGCGAGAAGGCTTCCCTCTGTCACCCAAGGGGCTGAGAGAAGGCGCGGGGCCTGGAGGCCCTCGGGCGGGGCGCCGGGTCCCCGCCGGCCCCCCCAGCCCGGCGCCCCCCGCCCGGCGCCCCCAGCCCCGGCCCCGCCCCGCCCCGCGCCCCGCGCCCCGCCCGCCCGAGGCGGCCGCCCGCTCGCATTATGTAATCGGGCCGCCACGCCAAGCCCGGCCTTCCCGCGCCGCGTGCATTTCCGTCCGCTCTCGCCTTTCATCCGCCGAGGGGCCGGGAGGGAGAGGATGTGACCTCATCCGCGTGGCATCCGAGCCCAGGGGTGCCCCGTGCTCCCCGCCGGGCCCGTCCGCGCGGGAGGGGCGCGCACGCCCGGGGGCTCGGCTGCGGGGAGGGCGCGGACGGCAGCGGAAATGGCCTTGGCGAGACGTTCACTTTCTGTGAAACGTGCCCCCCGCCCCCTACCCCCCGGGCCGGCGTGCGCGGAGCTGCACACACAGGCTCGCCGCCGCAGGGCTCCCGTGCCCACCGCGCGCGCACACACACACACACGCGCGCACACGCGCACACACACACACGCGCGCACACACGCACACACACACGCGCGCGCGCACACACGCACACACACACGCGCGCGCACACACACACGCGCACGCGCGCACACGCACACACGCACACACACGCGCGCGCACGCACACACACGCGCACACACACGTGCACACACACACGCGCGCGCACACGTGCACACACACACGTGCACACACGCACACACACGCGCGCACACGCACACACGCGCGCACACACTGCACACACACACGCGCGCACACGTGCACACACACACGTGCACACACGCACACACACACGCGCGCACACGCACACACACGCGCGCACACACACGCGCACACACACGTGCACACGCACACACACGTGCGCGCACACACGCGCGCACACACGTGCACACACACACGCGCGCGCGCACACACGCACACACACGCGCGCGCGCACACACACACACGCACACACACACACGCGCGCGCACACACGCGCACACACGCACACACGCGCGCACACACGACTCTAACTCCTTCGGGCCCAGCCAGGCACAATCAGGAGGCCCGAATCACGGCGAAAGCTATCTGGAGGCAGGATGGAAACCTTGGGGGTCCCGGAGTCGCCGCGGGAGGGGCATCAGGGCTGGGGGCCCCATCTTCAGAGCCCCCAGTCTATTCCGGCTGCCCGCAGGCCGCTCGCTGCTGGACCTCTCTCTTTTCTCCTGCCCCCAAAGAAAACACGCGCTGCCCTTCTGACGAGGCCTGGATTTTCTCTCTGTATATTGGAGCTTAAATCCTCTGGGGTCTTCAGGGTTTCCAGTCTTCCGGAATTCTTGGCTTAAATGCAAGGACCTCACGGAAGAGTCACACAGGGGCGTGCGCACACACGCACTCACAGAAACACACTGCTGAGGGAACAGGACAGGAGCAAATGAATGGGGGCGTGGGGCTTAAAAGGAGCAGGGGGGCAATGTCCCTCTCCCTCTCCAAATCATTCCTTAACCCACAGCACTGAGCCGGTTGGTACCCTCAGGCTGGGTGCCAATCCCTAAGCTTGGTTTGCAGGGATGGCTGGATGTGCTGCTCCTTCCCTGCTCCTCCTTAGAACCCTGACAAAGGTGGGCTCCCATCTGGGCCACTGAGAAAATGCCCCTGCCTCTGCCTTGTGGGATGCCCCCCACACCACCAAGTTTGCAGAGACAGCTTTACTGCTAGGTATGTTTCCTGCAAGTGAGTAACCCAACCACATTTACTACAAAATGATGAATACAGCCGAAGTTGCTGATCCCCATCTCAAAAGCTTCCCACATGTCTTCTTGGCACACACCACATGCCTGCCACCTCTGCCACAATTCACCTCTTGGACTCTTAAACCCTTCAGGTCTTTATCAGGGAAGTTTCATTCAACCCCTGTACCTAGAGTTGCCTCCCCACACTGCCCTCTTGTTTCCTACATTGCCGTGCTTATTTTCTTCCAAAAACCTGTCGTTATTTGATCTTATGGACTTATTTATTTGTTTATTATCTGAGCAGCACCATTACCTTCTCCACTGGGTCTGCAAGAGTGTGAGCTCCACAAATGAAAGGCTCCTGGCAGTCTCACTGAGCATTTGTACAGCCCCAGAAGGGGCTCCAACACCCCTAAAAGTTACAGATTTGTTGAATAAGAGAAAGAAGGGAGAAATATTAGGTGTTGGTGATGTCTGGTGCCCTCTGAATCCCTCTTTGTTAAAGTGTTTCACATTAAATTACTATTTATAATGTATTAACATGTATATTAACATATAACATTTTATAAAAATTATAAACATTGTATTAAAAATATATGATTAGGGGCAGCCCCGGTGGCTCAGCAGTTTAGCGCCGCCTTCAGCCCAGGGCATGATCCTGGAGTCCTGGGATCAAGTCCCACATCGGGCTCCCTGAATGGAGCCTGCTTCTCCCTCTGCTTGTGTCTCTGCCTCTGTGTGTGTGTGTGTGTTGTGTGTGTGTCTGATAAATAAATAAATAAAATCTTAAAAAAAATAAAAATATATGATTATATATATAATATGTAAATATACCACGTATAATTACCAGTGTCTGCCTTCTGTATCAGACTGTGAGCTACCTGAGGGTGTTAACACTGTCTGAGCCCTCTCTAGAGGGCCCAGCATCCACCAGAGCTCCTCACAGAAAGATAGTACTCAAGAGTTTATTGAACTGTGTTTGCTGTGTGATGACAAGCAAAACATTGTATATTATCAGGAGGAAAGGGATCAATCTTACATGTGTAAAGCTCTTGAGAGCCTACTAAGTTCTCCCAAGTCCATTTCATTCCCACAGCTGAAAAAGTAAGCATGGAATAGCACTCTCTTACTTTAGAAAAGAGCAAACTGACTCTCGAAAGTTTGAACGATTTGTCCAGGGCAAGCATTGGTAAGAAAGGAGCATGGAAATCTCCGGCAATACTTGTGGAATTGCCTACTTCTTCTTTCAGTTCTATTAGATATGCTTTATGTATTTGGAAACCCATAGAATTAGGGTGGGCTCATGCTTCCTCC
Source organism: Nyctereutes procyonoides (assembly GCF_905146905.1). Lineage (NCBI taxonomy): Eukaryota > Metazoa > Chordata > Mammalia > Carnivora > Canidae > Nyctereutes > Nyctereutes procyonoides. The sequence continues at coordinate 5,399,295 of NW_026575028.1, forward strand.
CCTCATGGCCATCCTTCCAAGCTTTCCATTGTGGTGGGTTTGCCCATCCTACAAGATGCAGTGCATACATCATTTCCTCTTAGTACCTTTTCCTTGATTACTTTTTTTTTTTTTTTAGATTTTATTTATTTATTAGAGACAGAGAGAGAGAGGCAGAGACACAGGCAGAGGGAGAAGCAGGCTCCATGCAGGGAGCCCAAGGTGGTACTCAATCCCGGCTCTCCAGGATCATGCCCTGGGCCGAAGGCGACGCTAAACCGCTAAGCCACCGGGGCTGTCCTTTTCTTTGATTTCTTAAGCAGAAATCAACACTTCCACAACTGTGTTTCTGTTTGATGCACAATTTATCATAGCTCTTTTTTTTTTTAAGATTTTATTTATTTATTTGTGAGAGACACAGAGAGAGAGAGAGAGACAGGAACACAGGCAGAGGGAGAAGCAGGCCCCATGCAGGAAGCCCGACATGGGACTTGATCCCGGGTCTCCAGGATCAGGTCCTGGGCTGAAGGCGGCGCTAAACCGCTGAGCCACCTGGGCTGCCCTATCATAGCTCTTAATGCCTTCCCTCCAGTTACTTGCATTTGTGCATGTTAACTTAGTACTCTGACTAAACCTCATGCAGGTAAGAGGGAGTGGAAGCACTCGTGCCCCATCTAAAGGGATAGCTGTACTCAGCTCCAACATATATGCAAGAATGGTGGCGGACGGGTATTAATGTATATTCCAAGTTTTTAAAAGAATCTGGGAACCTGGACTTTTAAGAGAAATTCTCTGATTTTTAATGTTGGCTCAACTTAAAAAAAATACTGTGTGTGCCAAATAAAACACACCTGTGGGTTTTAATGGGCCAATGGGTAGCCAGTCTGGGAACACTGGATAGAATGTATATAAAGTGTGAGGCTGGACATGGCTAGTAATGAGCAAAAGTAGAGGTTGAAGCATGAGAAAAGTTCTAAGGCCGCCTACGGAGACAAAATGGGGATGAAAGACCATTGAAGGGCTTTAATCTATGACCAGGTTTATATTTTAGGAGGACTATTCTGGCTGCAGTATGGAGAATCAATGGAAAAGAACCAGCAATGTTAAGGAGGAAGATCAGTTTTTAGAAAATGGTTGTGATAACACAGGTGAACAATGTGGCTTGGTCTTAGGTGGCGGCACTGGAGAAGGATAGAAATGGAAGCATTTGGAAAATATTCTGGATCTAGAATCACAGGATTTTCTGTCTGATTGGCTGTGAAGGATGAGGAAAAAAAGAACAGGCAAGAGTGATGTGTAGGTTTCTGGCTTAGACACCCAGGTGGTGTTAGTGTCACATAGCAAGAGAGAAACACAAAATGGGGAGTGGGTTTGGGGGAAAGGTGAGTTCCATTTTGAACATGCTGAATTTAAATTTCCAGAGATAGCTCCAAATGAAAATTTTAGTGGACAATTGGATTTCAATGAAAGAAACTTGTGTTTAACATCTAGATTTTGGAGTTACTGGCAGGTTACTAGAAAGCCATGAGTAAGTGTGTGCAGAGAGCAGGAAAGAGCCCAAGACAGAGCCCATTCTGTGGACAAGTTTGAGTAATTGCACATAGATCAAAACAAACAAACAGAAAAGGAGAAAACCAGTCGAGTGTTGGAGGTGTTCTCATGGGAGCCAGGGAGAGAAGTGTTTCCAGGAGCAAATGGACAGCTGTGTCGGATGTCGTAGACATGTCAAATAAAAAGAGAACTGGAAAGTGTCCATAGAATTAGTGACATGGAAGTCCAGAGTGATCTTGGGGACGAAAGTTTCACTGAAATGATTGGGATGAAACCCACCTTATAAGGCACTCAGAAGTAAATGAGACATGAAAAAAAAGAGTCCAATGAATTTAGACATCTCTTTCAAAAATGTTGGCTGTGAACGGAGAGAGAAACATAAGACAAGAGGAGAGTGGAGGATCAAGGGAAGGTTTTTATATAGAAGAAAGAGTTGAAAAATAATTAAAAATAAAAAAAGAAGAAAGAGTTGAACATATTTTACTATTTATGAGAAATCTTTAGAGGGGGAGAAAGAAGTTGAAGGAACAAGAGAGAAGAAAAATCATCAGTAGTCCCAATGTGGCTAAGAAGGCAGGAAAGATGGACTCCTGAGCAAATGGGGAGAGGTCACTTTAGACCCAGGATGAAAGGAGGAGAGTTGTGGGCTCAGTGTCCATAGTGAGTTCCATTTGAGGGCTGCTTCTTTTTCCTTATCAAATCAGAGTTAGGGTGGAAGTGGAAGCTTTCCGACAGTCAAATGAAAGTGAATAATCTTTGGGGACATCTGGAAACAAAGTAAAAGACTTGCCTTAGTTCCTACATTTGGTAAGTCTGGGATTATCTGTGTGTTCTAGTGATTCCTCTTTTGTGCAAAGAGCAATTGGATTTCTCACCAGTGGTCCACAGCATTGGTATTCCTTCCCATATCTTGCAGAAAATGTTCTGGACTGGGGCCAGGAGGTCTGAGGAGCATCCCAGCCCCACCACTTACTAACTTGGACGTAAGGTAAAAACACCAGGGCACGAAAAGAGAGGTCATGTTTGGTTACTATATGCCCAAGCCAACTGTTCCCAATTTACAACCACACCATCTTCAGTTCCTTATCCTGAGTACTCAGCCCCCATCTCTTCCTCTTAGTTCCAATCTCTAGTATTTTGCCCAGAACTTTAGTGTTCAATCTCCAGGTGATAACCACTCCTAAATACCCAATATAAGTACTTCCTTATTTTCCACGTCCAAATCTTTCATTTCCAAGAGTTGGCTACATTCTGCTAATTCACCCCCTCTCGACAACTTTAGAAAGAAAATAAGGAGATATTCTCCCCTGGCCTCCTCCTTTTAAACCCAGTCAGGCAGCAAAGTCTAGGGGACAGCTCAAGAGTGAGGCAACATTGGGACCCAGGCCCAAGGCCATGCTGCATGCTGAGTGGTCCCAGAGATTCTTCTCTCTGATCTTTCACATTTGAATTAAGACTTTGTTCTTCAGAGGCTGGTGCAAAGCTGCTGCGAAGGTGACATCATTCTCTGGCCTTTAAAAGAGCAAAACTGGAACTCCCAGGTGACTCAATGGCTCAGCGGTTGAGCGCCTGCCTTTGGCCCAGGGCATGATCCTGGAGACCTGGGATCAAATCCCACATCGGGCTCTCTGCATGGAGCCTGGTCCTCTCTCTGCCTGCGTCTCTGCCTCTCTCTGTGTGTGTCTCTTATGAATAAATAAATCAAATCTTTCAAAAACAAACAAAGAAACCAACACCTAAAAGATTCTAGCTACTTGAACAACTTAACCTGTAGCTCACTGCCTTGCAGTAAAGAAATCTTGGCCCCTCTATCTCTTGCTAAAGTGAAAACCTTTTTTTTTTTTTTTTTTTTTTTTAATCCTCTCTCTGTGTACAGAGAAGGTTCCTTTGGCCTTTACCTTGAGTTTAATGATTTGTCTCACACTTCAGCTTTCCTTTTTTTTTTTTTTTAATTTTTTTTTAATTTTTATTTATTTATGATAGTCACAGAGAGAGAGAGGCAGAGACACAGGCAGAGGGAGAAGCAGGCTCCATGCACCGGGAGTCCGATGTGGGATTCGATCCCGGGTCTCCAGGATCGTGCCCTGGGCCAAAGGCAGGCGCCAAACCGCTGCGCCACCCAGGGATCCCACACTTCAGCTTTCTATTCTCCTATTTGCCCAAGGCCCCTCTGCATTTTGTTTTGATCCACCAACAGTAATAATACCATCATGTAACAAAATGGAAAAACCTGGATTTTCCAGGATTTCTTCTAGGAAGGAAACATTTTTTGATAGGTGCTTGGGCCTGTGAGTAAAACCATGGGTAGAACTGCTTGGCACAGGTCTAAGGAAGAATTTGCTCTTGTCCATCACTCTGAGCAGATGAAGGGAAAGAAGGAGAGAAGAGATGAAGTTTTCCCCTATCTCCAAATCCTCATTAAAAATACCTCACTCAAAAAATATTTGGGCCCAGGGACACCTAGGTGGCTCAGTGATTGAGCATCTTCCTTTGGCTCAGGTCATGATCCCGGGGTCCTGGGATCAAGTCCCACATCCCTCCGGGAGCCTGCTTCTCCTTCTGCCTATGTCTCTGCCTCTCTCTTTGTGTCTCTCATGAATAAATAAAATCTTTATTAAAAAAAATATTTGGGTCTGACCAGATATTTTTATGGAAAATACTGAAGGAGCAGAGACACTAGATTGATAAAGCAGAGAAATATAACCAATATCAAGATTCTAGAGGAAGTCATTAGTCATCTATTGCATAATAAATTACCCTAAAATTTAGTGATTTAAAACAGCACATTCTTTATTATCTCCTGTTTTCTAGGAGCCAGGATCCCGGCCTGGCTCAACTGAGTCCTCTATCTCAGGGTCTCTTACAATCAAGTTGCCATAGAGGTGTCGTCCAAAGCTAGGGTGTCATCCACAAGGTCGCCTGGGGAAAGATCCTCCTCCGAACTCACACAATTGTTGCCAGTCTTCAGCCCCTCTCTGGTTGTGGACTAGAGGCTACCCCCGGTTCCTTGCCACCGGGGCCTCTCCAACATGGTAACTTGACATGCACACGAACCACGACAAGGGAGTGGAGTCTAATAGCAAGGCAGAAGTCACGATCTTCTATAATCTAATCTGAGGAGTGACTTTGATTTTGCCATACTCTTATCAATTAAAGGCAAATTACTAAGTCCAGCCCAGGCTCAAGGGGAGGGAGTTATATGAGGACACGAATACCAAGGGGCAGGGAACTGGGTGCCACCTTATATGTCCACCTACCACAAATAGGCTCTGGATTTTCACAGGACTGTGGAATAGGTGTTCATGCCAGGTTTAATCGAATCTTAGAGAGGCGGAGGGACCTTGGCTGACATTTGGCTTTTAAAGAGGCACAGCTAATTGACACAATTATGTGCCAGTTACTATGCTCAGCTGTATACATGCATTTCTTTTTGGATGTGCAAAATAATGTTACAAATTAAATGGTTCCACTATCCAGATTTGAGAAACTAAGTGAGGTTAAGTAATTTGTCTGGGGTCACATAGCCAGTAAGTAGCAGAGCCAGGATACAAACACAGGCTTGTTTGCTTTAGACTGATGCCCTTAAAGCTGTATTTGTGTCTCCTCTACACAGCCAGCTCTGCATTTTAGACTCTGTTTACCCCTGGATACCAAAATCAGGATCAGTGAAGAATGAGTTTGGCTCAATATCCATCAACCAGGGTTTAAATATGAAAGGCTTAAATAAAAGTTCTTAGGACAAGCAGTCCAGGGCTATTGTTGCGACTCCCTAAATTCATCTAAGCCCCAAACTCGTTCTCTTTTAGTTCTACCAATTTCTGTGTTGGTGAGTGACTGCTGCCCCTCTGGAATCTCACCCATATCCCAAGCAGGAAAAAATAGCGCCAAAGTCTTCTCCTTTTGTGACTTTTTCTCTTGATTCAGAAAAAAATCCTCTCCAAGCAGACTTGCACTTACAGCTCTTTGATTAGAACTGGCGTGGGCAGCCCGGGTGGCTCAGTGGTTTAGCGCCTGCCTTCATCCCAGGGCATGATCCTGGAGTCCCAGGATCGAGTCCCACATCGGCTTCCCTGCATGGAGCCTGCTTCTCCCTCTGCCTGTCTCTCTCTCTCTCTCTCTCTCTCTCTCTTTTTCTGTGTGTGTCACTCATGAATAGATAAATTTAAAAAAAAATCTTTAAAAAAATAAAATAAAAAAAGAATGGTGTTATCCTGCTCACTCTAAGTTACAAAGGGTATAAGGATAGCTAGAATTTTAGCTTTCCAACTTCTACTAAAGAAGGGAAAAGAAAGGATGACAAATGGGTTAGAGTTAGCCAGTTCATACCCTATGCCTAGCTTTATACATATTCTATTTATTACAGATCTCCATGTCCCCATATTAAGGATGAAGAAATAAGTGCAATTAAACTTCTTCCCATCTCCTCTCCTTTCTCCATCTTAAGATATTTATTGCTTATATTATTATTATTGCTTGAATTATTATTCTTATATGGCCAAATTGATAGCATTTACACTCTTCCAAAAGTGTAATTCACACAGGTTTTATTTTTTAAAGATTTATTTATTTATTTTTAGAGAAAGAGAGAGAGTAGGGGGGTGGGTAGAGGAGGCAGAGGGACAGAGGGAGAGGGAGAGAGAGAATCTTGAGGAGGCTCTCCACTGAGCATGGAGCCCAGCACAGGGCTCTATCCCACGACCGTGAGATCATGACCTGAGCCAAAACCAAGAGTCAGACACTCAACCAATGGAGCCACCCAGGTGCCCCTGAAATTGTAATTTGCACACTTTTAAAACTGCCATTCTATATTTAAATCCTTTTTACATGGCTTTTCCATTTATCTTTTTTGTTGCCAAGTGTTAGGTTAAATTATACCAAATTGCCAATATTGGACCGTATTTGCCCCAGAAAAATGCAAATTTAACATGCTCAATCTAATAGTCAAGAGGATTTTTAAAATATCTGTCAGTGCCTTAAAATAAAATGAAAGTTTTTTTGTGTGACACTTTTTTTCTTGAGGGTTTGTAGATCTTCTTTTGCTTTTTTCTAATATTAGGATGTTGCTGTTGAAATCTCAAACCAGCCTGATAGTATTTTCCTCTTAAATGACTAGGATTCTTGTTTAGATGCCCACAAAATTATTTATTATTTTTATCTTCTTTTTTTTTTTTAAAGATTTATTATTTATTCATGAGAGACACAGAGAAAGAGGTAGAGACACAGGCAGAGGGAGAAGCAGGGTCCAGATGCAGGGAGCCAGATGTGGAACTCAATCCTGGATCCCAGAATCATGTCCTGAGCCGAAGGCAGACACTCAAACAGTGAACCACCCAAGCGTTCCACTTTTATCCTTTTTCTTTTTTTACTTTTATCTTTTTTCATTTAAAAAATTCTTAATCCTGAATTTCCAGTAGATTTACTGAGATACATAATAGTTTTTTTTAATTTAATTTTATTTTATTTTATTTATGATAGTCACAGAGAGAGAGAGAGAGAGGCAGAGACACAGGCAGAGGGAGAAGCAGGCTCCATGCACCGGGAGCCCGACGTGGGATTCGATCCCGGGTCTCCAGGATCGCGCCCTGGGCCAAAGGCAGGCGCCAAACTGCTGCGCCACCCAGGGATCCCCACATAATAGTTTTGACAGTTCATTATCAAAGATTTTCCTGGGAGACAATTACAATCAACACATTCATGTCTTTTTTTTTTAAGATTTTATTTATTTATTCATGAGAGACAGAGAGAGAGAGAGAGAGAGAGAGAGAGAGAGCAGAGACACAGGCAGAGGGAGAAGCAGGTTCCACGCAGGGAGCCCAATGTGGGACTCGATCCTGGGACTCCAGGATCATGCCCTGGGATGAAGGCAGGCGCTAAACCACTGAGCCACCCGGGCTGCCCACATTCATGTCTTCTAAGAAATATTTTCATCTATTTATCATTTTTTCTTTTTCATTTCCAACATTCTTTTCCTTAAAGAAACTCCCTGTTCATTTGTTGGGTTGTCTTTATCTTCCTTATTTGTCATCTTCCCTCATATCCTTAAAATCTTTCTTTTCTTTTTTAATTTTAATTAAGTTTTAATGTTCATTTTTCATGCCATTGTCTTCATCACCATTTTTTGTTTCTTCTATAATTCTTCTAAGAAAAAATTAGTATACAGACCATATAGTATACAAAGTGTTCCAAGAATCTTGGAACAAGAAGAGAATAAAAACATAAATTTGCCCAGATATTTATAAATATAAATATTAAAATGTCTAGAGTAATCATCTGGAATACAAACATAGTGTAAAACTTCTAAACTAACTGAAGGGGAAAAGTAATAATATATACATATTATGCAAAATATATTTATGCAAAAGAAAGTAAGCAAAGTAAAGAAAAGCAAACACAGAACAGGCAGGAAAAGTGAAGAACATAAAAGATGGTAAAGAATAAATATTAAAATATATTCATATTTATGTTGACTATAAGTGACAAAATTGTCATAATGGATAGTAATTGTCAAAAAAATCCAGAATCTTGCTTATTACTAGATACATGATTATTAATAATAATCATGCTTATTACTAGATACAAACCAAAAGCATAAAAGTAAAGGAATGGGAATAAAATTGAATGACAAAATCTAATTGATAAATCAAAAATAAAGTAAGAAAGGAGGAACAAAAGCAAATGTGACAAATAAAACCAACAAAAGAGTAGAGTTAAATACAATCACATCAGTGGTTATATTAAGTGTAAATAGACTGAAAACACCAATTTAAATTCAGAGATTTTCAAATAGATGAAAAAAAAGTAACACAACTATGTGCTACTTACAAGAGACATACTTTAAATATAGGAACACAGATAGGTTGAAAATAAACAGATGGGAAAAGATATGGCATGCACAATATAATCTAAAGAAAGCTATGATAATATATGAATAATATATTCATATATATAAAAAATATATATAGCTGGGTTTGATTATATTAACATCAGGGAAAACTAAACTTAAAGACAAAAATTATTTCCTGAGTTAAAGAAGGGCATTTAAGAATTATAAAAAAGATCAATTCCTCAGGAAGACATAACAGTCCAAAATACACATGCATCTAATAATACATGAAGCATAAATGGGCAGAACTAAAAGGGGCTGGGGGATAGAATAAACAGACAAAACTCCAGGAAAACCAGACAAAAAAACAGGCTATAAAAGATGTGAACAACAGTTTTATTCAACTTGAACCAAATGATATGTCTACAACACTGCATGCAACAAATTCAGAATATTCATTCTTCCAAATACATACAGAATATTTACTAAAACACAACTATATGCTGCACTATAAGACAAATATTAATAAAATCCAAAGAATTGAAATCATACGAGCATGATCTCAGGCCACAATAGGATTAAACTAAAAATTAACCATAGAAAATAATTGAAAAATAATGAAAAATCTTCAAATGTTTAAAAATTAAGCAATATATTTTTTAAGAATTCATGAACCGAAGAAGAAATCAGAAAAGATTTCAGTTTGAATGAAAAGGTAAATATGATGTAAAAATTTGGAATGCAACTAAATTAGCACTTAGAAATTTATAACTTTAAATGCATCCCTTTCAAGGAACTAGAAAAAGAAATGCAAATCAAAAGCAATAGAAAGAAGGAAATTATATAGATAAGAACATAAAGAATGAGAAAACAGATATATAAAGGTACAAAACAAAGATGAGTAAGATAGCTAAAGCCATAGCAAGACTGATCATGAAGAAATTACCAGGATCAGGAATAAAAAGGAGATATTATTTCAAACTATAGGTATTAAAGAAAAATAGAAGGATATTATGCTGATACCTTTATGCCAATTAGTTCAACAACTTACATGGGTGGACGAATTTTTTTGAGACACGCAACTCACTGAAACTGACACATGAAGAAATAGAAAATGTGAATAGCTCTAGGTCTGTCAAAGTATTTGTAAAGAGAAATCTTGTAAAGAGAAAATTCCAGGTGCTGATAATTTTACAGTGAAATTCAAATTTGTTCAGTAAAAAGGTAATGCTTCTCAACTAATTTTCCTGAAGCCAAAAATAACCCTGATACTAAAACCAGAGAAGGACATTACAAAGAAAGAAAATGCAAACCAATATCCCTTATGAATATAGACACACACATTAAAAAGTCTTCATAAAAGTATTAGCAAATCAAAGTCAGCAAGAAGTGAAAAAAACAATATATCATGACTGACTGGGATTTATAGCAGGAAGGCAAGATTAGATAAACATTTGAAAAACAGTATATATCACCACATTAACAGGATAAAGAAAAAAAGAATATGATCATCTTAACAGAATAACAAATGCAAAATATTTGATTAAACTCAGTTCCTGCCCAGAAAATTGAAAATAAACAGGAACTTCTTCAATGAAAAAATATCTTCTAAAAATCTACAGTAACATGAAACTTAATAGTCAAATATTGAATACTTTCCTCTAAGAAAGCTAGGGTGTCCACCCTCACACTGCTATTTAATATTATACTGGAGGTCATAGTCAGTACAATAAGGAAAGAAAATGCATAAATATTAGAAAAGAAAAAGTAAAACTCTATGAAAGCAGTCAGAAAAAATCTATAGAAATCTAAAAACAAACTGCTTTAACTAGTACTTACTAGTTTTAGAATTTAGTAAGGTCACTGATTAATATACATAAATCAATTGTATTTATATATAGTTATATAGTTATATATTTTTTATATCCTAGCAGTGGACAGTTGGAAAATAAAACTAAAAAGTAGAATAACTTACTATAGTATTAAAAGAAATCAAATTCTTGGGAACAAATATAACAAAATGTGCACAAGAGATTTACACTAATAATTTTTAAATATTTTTGAGGAAATAAGAAAAGAAGACCCAAGTAAATGTAGGAATGTGCCATGTTCATAGATCGGAATGATCATTATTGTTAAGATGTTAGTTTGTCCCAAATTGATCTATAGATCTCTAGATTCAATAAAATCTCAGAAAAAAATAAAATAAAATAAAATCTCAGTCAAAATCCTAGTAGTCTTTTTGAAAAAATCGACATGCTTATTCTCAAATGTATATGCATTAGTAAGAAATTTTGAAGAAGAAAGAAAAATCAGAGAATTTACACTTTCACATTTCAGGACATTATAAAGCTATAGAAGTTAAAACAGCGTAGTATTGTCATAACAAATAGTGGAATAGAATAGAGAAATCTAGAAATGAAACCACACGAATACAATCACTTGATTTTTGACAAAGATACAATATGACTCAGTGGGAAGAATGAGAACGTTTCAATAGTGGTGCTAGAACAACTGGATTTTCATATAGAAAAAAAATATTCATAAACTCTATTTCATGGCATACACAGAAGCTATTTTAAGATGAATCATAGGAACACCTGGGTGGCTCAGTTGATTAAGCTTCATTCAGTCTCTTGATTTCAGCTCAGGTTATGATTCAAGTTCTTGGGAATGATCCCCACCTTGAGCTCCCTGAGGAGTCTGCCTCACTCTCCCTCTGCTGCTCCCCCTGCTTGAGCTCTCTCTCAAATAAATAAATATTTTAAAAAGGAGAGAGAATAAAAGATGAATTATAAAACCATGCATGATAACTAGAACTATAAAGCTTCCAGGAGATTGCATAGGAGAATATTTCATGACTTTGGAGTAGGAAAATATTTTTTAAATAGGATGCAAAAAGTACTAACCATAAAATTTTTTAAATGATAAATTGGATTTATCAAAATTCAAAACTTATGCTCATCAAAAGACATCTAAAAAGTAAAAAAGTGGAGCACCTGGGTGGCTCAGTCCGTTAAGTGTCTGCCTTCAGCTCAGGTCACAATCCCTGGGTCCTAGGATGGAGCCCCCTGTCTGGCTCCTTTGCTCAGTGGGGAGCCTGCTTCTCCCTCTCCCTCTGCTGCTCCCCCAGCTTGTGCTCTCTCACTTAAATAAATAAAATCTTTTGGGCAGCCCGGGTGGCTCAGCAGTTTAGTGCCGCCTTCAGCCCAGGGCTGGTCCTGGAGACCTGGGATCGAGTCCCATGTTGGGCTCCCTGCATGGAGCCTGCTTCTCCCTCTGCCTGTGTCTCTGTCTCTCTTTCCTTCCGTGTGTCTCATGAATAAATAAATAAAATCTCATTATAAATAAATAAATAAAATCTTTTTTTTAAGTGAAAAGGCAAGCCACAGACTAGGAGAAAATATTCACTATATATACATAAATACATATATATGAGAAAGCACAAATATTCAAGGTATATAGAAAACTCCTAAAAATAATAGGAAAAAGACAATAAATGTTTTTTGAATGGAAAAAGGCTTGAACAAAAACTTCATGAAAGATGATATCCAGTAGCCAATAAGCGTTTGAAAAGGAACTCAATATGCCATAAGGAAACTCATTATCTTCTTAAAATGAAGATCATAATTAAAGTTATGATCACCTATTCATCAAAAGGCACTATCAAAAACTAGAGAGTGGGAGAAGACATTTAAATAATAAGACTTAGGGATGCCTAGATGACTCAGCGGTTGAGCATCTGCCTTTGGCTCAGGTCCTTATCCCGGATCGAGTCCCACATCAGGCTCCTGTGGGGAGCCTGCTTCTCCCTCTCTCTCTGTGTCTCTCATGAATAAATAAATAAAATCTTTTTAAATAAATAAATAAATAAAAATAAATAAATAAATAAATAAATAAAAAGACCTAAAAAGATTTGTATCCTAATACAAAAACTCTTGTATATCAGTAGGAAGAGACAACCTCCCCCACAATTTAGCAAAATTAATTCACAAAATCGCACAGAAAACGAGGCACAAATTTTCCATGCAAATATAAAACTATCTTCAACCATTAGTAGTCAGAGAATGCAAGTTTAAATTAGAACAACATACTTTCTATACCCACCCAAAGAGCAAATATTAAAAATCCTGCCAATCCCAAGAATGTAGAGCAATGGAACTCTCATCTAATTGCTGATGGGAATTCAAAATGTCATAATTACTAGGGGAAACTATCTCCTCTTGCACCTACACACTGGAAGACTTACAAAATGTAAGAAAATGTCCACCAATAATACAATAGATAGGTTTCTTGAGGTATTGTCATACATAGGGATACTCTATGAGAGTAAAAACTCTATAAGCTAGAGCCATGTGCATCAGCATGGGGAAAATCTTAAAAATATGACATTGGGCAAAAGAAGCAAGTTAAAGAAAACTGCATACAGTAGAAGTAAATAAATAAATAATAATTTAAATGTTTGATAGCACTACTAAAATCTCTAAAGAAAAGAAAGAAAATAATTAGCACAAAATTTGCTATGAGCGAGGAAAGAGGAGAGAAAATGCAGTTGGTAAAGGGCATGGTGGTGCATGTCTGAGGTATGATAATGTTCAATTTTTTTTTATGTTCAATTTTTTGGCCTAAATGGTGACTACATAAGAGTTTATTATTTTTCTTAAAATTATATAAATGCTTTTTCTTATATTCTTTTGCATGTTTTTGTATAATTCAAAACTTAAAAAAAGAAGTTGCCCGGTTTTTATTACTAACATTTGACTTTATGAGTTCTATATTATATCTTATAATTCATAATTTATAGTTTCTGAAAACATGGGTGTAAAGTCGTTTTTTGAAAAGGCTGTCATTTTCTGTTGTTTTGTAAAGCTATTTCAGAACCTAAAACACCTTGGGGCACCTGGCTGTTTCGTCTGGTAGAGCATGTGACTCTTGATCTTGAGGTCTTGATTTCAAACCCTTCATTGAGTGTAGAGATTTTTTTTTAAGATTTTTATGTATTTATTCATAAGAGATACAAAGAGAAGCAGAAAGGTAGGCAGAGGAAGAAGCAGGCTCCTCACAGTGAGCCCAATGTGGGACTCGATCCCGGAATCCTGGGATCACGCCCTGAGCCAAAGACAGACCCTCAACTGCTGAGCCACCTAGGCATCCTGAGTGTAGAGATTATTTAAATCAATCAATCAATCAATCATCTTAATTTTGGACTGTTTCTTAGTGGGTGTGATGGTTAGTTGTATGTGTTAACTTGGCTAAGCTGTAATACTCAGTTGTTTAATCAAACACTAACCTTGATATTTCTGTGATGCTTTTTATAGATGTGGTCAATGTGTACAGGCAGTTGACTTTAAGTAAAGGATATTATCCTTGATAATGTGAGTGAGACTCATCCTAGCAGCTGAAGGCCTTAAGGGCAAAAACAGGTTTCCCAGAGAAGGCAATATTCTGCCTTAGGACTACAGCAGCAATACCTGCCACAGTGTCCAGACTGCTGACCTGCCCCATGGATTTCAGACTTGCCTGTCTCTATGATCAAATTTCTTTAAATAAATTAGTTCCATTTCTCTCAAGAATCCTGATTGATCTAGATTTTGGTGCCAGGAATTTGGGTGCTGCTGTAACAAATACCTAAGAATGTGGAAGTGGCCTTGAAACTGAGTTATGGGAAGAGACTGGAAGAATTTTGAGGTACATGCTAGAAAAAACCTGAATTGCCTTGAAGAGAGAATTGGTGGAAATGTGGATGTTACTTACTGAAGATTCTAGTATGGGCTCAGAAGGAAATGGAAAGCATGGTAGACAGGCATCTATCATCTTGGAAATATATATATATATATATCATTATAAAAAGAATGTCAGCAGAAATATTAATGGGGCTTCTAGTAAGACTTTGAAGGAAGTGAGGAGCATGCTATTGGACACAGGAGGAAATATGCCCTTTGTTAGAAATGTCAGAAAATTTGGCTGAATTGTGTTATGCTGTTGGATAGAAGATAGAATTTGTAAGTAATGAATTGGGGTATTCAGTTGAGCTTTCCAATCAAAGCCTTGGGGTGCCAGTGTGGCTCAGTGGCTGAGCATTGCCTTCATCTCAGGTCATGATCCCGGGGTCCTGGGATGGAGTTCCTCATCAGGCTTCCTGCAGGGAGCCTGCTTCTCCCTCTGCCTGTGTCTCTGCCTCTCTCTGTGTCTCTCATGAATAAATAAATAAAATCTTTTAAAACAGAACAAAAAAGTATGAAAGCCTGGGTTTTTCCTTGCTGCTTATAGTACAGAGTAATGATATAGAAGAGAGATACACTGAGGAAGATAAATTTAGTGCTAAGTAAAAAGGAACCAGAACTAGAATTTGGAAAATTCTTAGCTATCCATATTAGAAAAGATGATAAAGCATGCCCTCATGTAGACACTACCCATGATGTCACTGGACAGCCCTGTGGTATGTGGCTATGGGTCCAACCAGCCACCTCAGCAGAAGCCAGGAATTAAGATGGGGTTATCTAGGAAGCTCTGCAGAGAATGGTTATGTCTAGTGGTGTGGATCCTCTTGACATCCACAAAAGCCCTACAAGCATTTAGAGAATTTTGTACCAGCTTAAATACTGCCAGCCTGGACAGAGAGGGGCAGAGACAAAGTGAAAGGAGGGAAGAATGATCTTTGAAAAGGAGCTTAGTATCTTATAATGTGTAGGATAGAGTCACTGATACAGGAACCAGAACAGGCAGAAAGAGAGACCTAGAGGCTGTGTCATCCACAGACCCAGAGGGCAGAGAGCATTGAGCCACTGAGGCTCATTCTCAGGCCTTGAGACCTAATGAAATTTTCCCTGCTGAATTTCAGACTTGCTTGGGACAGGGGAACCCTTCATTGCTTCCATTTTCACCCCTTTGGAATGGGAATATTTATCCTGTGCCTGGCCCAACATTTAATTTTGGAAGCAAAAAAGTAAACTTCCAGTTGCATATGTTCACGGGGGAGAGAAATTTTGACCCAGGATGGATCACACCCAGAGGCTTGTCCATACCAAATTTAGATGACCTAAATGAGGAGATTTGGGGCTGTTTGAGTTAATGACATTTAGATTCTAGACTTAAAGCAGATGAGACTTTGGGAGATACTAAAATGGAGTTAACGCATTTTGCACATACAAAAACATGAATTTTGGGGGGTTTAAAGGGAGGACTCACTGTACTGGGTTCAATGGTTTCCCCCAAATTCATGTTCACCCAAAACCTGATAATGTGATCTCATTTAGATATAAAGTCTTTGCAGCTGTATTCAAGTTAAAATGAGGCCATAGTGGATGATGGTGGGCTCTAATCCATTGACAGTTTTTTTGATAAGGAGTGTGTTTATAGGGAGACAGAGATACAGACACAGGGGAAAGCCACTGATGACCCAGGCAGACATTGGAGTGATGCCACTGCAAACCAAGGAATGCCAAGGATTACCAGCAACCACCAGAAACTAGGAAGAGGCAAGGAAGGATTCTTCCCTAGAGCTCCCCTGCCCCTAGCTCCCTCCCAGGAAGCATGGCCCTGTTGACACCTTGATTGCAGACTTCTAGCCTCAAGAACTGTTAGAGAATCAAGTTCTGTTCTTGTATGCAGATGGCAGTTTGTTAAAGCATCCTAGGTAACTAATACAGCAGGCATGGAAAGTGATTACTTCTAGGGAAAGGGGGTAAGGTGAGGAATGGAACAGGTATGTTTTCTTTCTTACAGCAAATCTTGTAAAGCTTTGCTTCTCTAAATCATTTGCACCTATCTTTGACTTTTAGAAAGGAAAGTTTTCAAGTTATAGTTATAGATCAAGTAAACCTGACAGTTTATATAAAAATAAACAAACCAGTCTCACTTATGAATACCAAAGCAGAGGGTTGATCCCAGAACTGTAAAAATGATTCAAACAGAAAACAATGATTCTCCACTTCATTAGAGAAAAAAGATGACATTCTCCATAGATGCTGAAAAATAAAACTAAACATCTTTTAGTTTCTGTAAAATGCTTAAGAAAATAGAAATAGGTAGGTACTTTCTTAACATGATAGCATACACTTATCATAACCTAAAAGCCAGTATCCTCCTAAATGCACAAATATGAAAAGGAATTCCTTTTCATATTTGAAGACTTAGGAACACCAAGGAACACTTAGGAACAGGACACAGGTGTCTGGTATCATCAGGTTCCAGAAAAGATAATTAAAGAAGAAATAGAAATCTGACATATAAAAATTAGACAGGTAAAGATCAATTATCATTAAAGGCAAGTGAGAGTATAATATACTTCAAAGGTCACTCAACTTGTACTTTAAAGGACCAGGTAGTAAATGATACCTGGTATACATTTTTCTTCTTCCTTTTTCTTTAAAACCGTTCTTTCTTTCTTTCTTTCTTTCTTTCTTTCTTTTTTTAAGATTTTATTTATTTATTCATGAGAGATACAGAGAGAGAGAGGCAGAGACATAGGCAGAGGGAGAAGCAGGCTCCATGCAGGGAGCCCGACTTGGGACTCGATCCTGGGACTCCAGGATCAGGCCCTGGGCCGAAGGCGACGCTAAACCACTGAGCCACCAGAGCTGCCCAAAGACAGTTCTTTCAAAAGAAAAAAAAAAAAGGTGAATTTCCTGGATGGCAGAGGCAGTTGAGCGCCCCACTCTTGGTTTGAGCTCCAGTCATGATCTCAGGCTCATGAAATTGAACCCTGCAACAGTCTCTATGCTCAGCAGAGTCTTTTTTTTTTTTTTATGCTCAGCAGAGTCTACTTCGGATTCTCTCTCCCTCTGTCCCTGCCTCCCCAATTTTTAGTTCTCAGTGATACAAAAATAGCCTATAGCTGGCATTGTCCCAGAGGACATAGTTTGCAGATCCTTTGCATACCTGGAAAAAGGAGAATCAAAGGAAAATATAACAAACTCAAATAGAATTCAATAAATTCCACTTGTATATATATATATATATATATATATATATATATATATATATATATAGAAATCAAACAGGACTCATATCTACAAAAATAGCCTGTTAGAAAATACAAAGAAAGCAAAGACCCTATTTAGAATAGCAAAAAATAATAATTAATTTTTAAATCCTGAGAATAAACTTAACAAGAAATGCAAGCTCTACAATTTACAATTTTAATGCTACTGAAGGACACAACAGAAGATTTAACAATGCAGAGGCACATGGTGTCCTTGGATTCTCAGCATCATAAAGCTGTCAAAGATAGCTCATGTGTAAATTTAATGTCATCCCAATAAAAATACCAAAAGGGTATTTTTTGGGAACTAGCCTAGCTAGTTCTAAATTTCATATGGAAAAATTACCAAGAATAGCAAGGAAAAATTTTAAAAATTAAAGTAACAAGGAAGGTTAAAACTACCATATATAAAAAGCTATTCAAAGTCCTTAAAACGTGAATAGAGGGGGTCCCTGGGTGGCTCAGCGGTTTGGCTCCTGCCTTTGGCCCAGGGCGCGATCCTAGAGTACCGGGATCGAATCCCACGTCGGGCTCCCGGTTCATGGAGCCTGCTTCTCCCTCTGCCTGTGTCTCTGCCTCTCTCTGTCTATCATAAATAAATAAATAAATCTTTAAAAAAAAATAGAAACAAAGATCACTAACACCAAATAGAAAATTCAGAAATAGATTTTAGAGAATTTATCAGAATTTTGCATGTTAAATAAATGATCTTGGCTCAGCTGGATATCCATTGGAAGAAAAAATAAATGTAATGCTTTGTTCACAATTAACATCAAAATCGATTCTGACAGACAAAGCTATCAAGAACAACCAAAAAGCTTTCTAAAAGAACCAGACAGATCTTTTAGTATTGAAAAATAGATTTGGGATCCCTGGGCAGCGCAGCGGTTTAGCGCCTGCCTTTGGCCCAGGGCGCGCCCAGGGCGCGATCCTGGAGATCCGGGATCGAATCCCACGTCGGGCTCCCGGTGCATGGAGCCTGCTTCTCCCTCTGCCTATGTCTCTGCCTCTCTGTGTGTGTGTGACTATAATAAATAAATAAATAAATAAATAAATAAATAAATAAATAAATATTAAAAAAAAAAGATGGAAGGGGAGGTTTTTCTCTTTACTAAATTATCTATTTTTTGATGTACCATAAAAATGTAGAACCTGTTTAACAATTTGTTTTGAAGATTTTTATTTATTTGAGAGAGAGAGAGTACAAGCTAGGGGAGGGGCAGAGGGACAGGGAGAAGCAAACTCCTCACTGAGCTGGGAGCCCAATAAGGGGCTGGATGCCAAGACCCTGAGATCATGACCCAAGCTGAAGGCAGAGGTTTAGCCAGCTGAGCCACCCAGATGCCCCTAACAAATTTTTTTAAGTAATCTCTCCATTTGGGGGTCAAACTCAGACCCAGAGATCAAGAGTTGTATACTCTACCAACTGAACCAGCCAGGTGTCACAAGCCTATTTAAAAAATAAAGTAATATAGGGGCACCTGAATGGCTCAGTAAGTTAAGCATCTGACTCTTGGTTTCAGCTCAAGTTGTGATCTCAGGGTAGTGACATTGAGCGCTACCACCAGCTTTGCACTCACTGATGAGTCTCCTTGAGATTCTCTCTCTCATATTCCCTCTACCCTTTACCCCTCTGCGTGCACCCTCAAACGTGCACGTACTCTCTCTCTCTCTAAAAACAAATTTAAAAAAAATAAAATAAAAAATAAAGTAATATATGCTCATTGTAGAAAACAAAAATATTAAGGAAGCAGAATAATAATCTCACCACTGAAGATAATTTTACATTTCAGTGGTTATTTCCAGCCTTTTCTTTTTCTGAGCATATCATTTTTTAGTGGTAGATATGTTAAGATCACACCATGTATGATTTTTATCATTTCCTTTAATATTATGTAATGGACCTTTTCCCATTTTCCATTTCAAAATGTATTCTTCTCTACAGGTCTCTAACTTTTTACTGGTTCAGAGCTGGGATTATAATTGACACCTTTATTTCCTTTTACATTAGGTAGACAGCATCTCAGGAAGAAATACTGCTGCATGTAACACAAGTGAGCTGTACTCAGCATCTTCTGATCCAAGCTCATTGAAGAAAAACCTGAATGATCTCAAGAGCCCTTCTTGTAAGGTATAATACCTGGTAGGGAGAGAGAAATAGAAGTGACCATATATTTCTTAGCAAAGCCACCAAGTGGTGCAGAAGGAAGACATCAGGAACCATCCAGGAGGGCATCCCAACTTTCCTGGACCCTGCAGAGCCCTTGGCAAGGTCCTGGAACTAGAGCCAAGGCCACTGGGGACTGCAACCTATGTCCTTCACTGGGCCAACGGGTCATATTCACTATCAGCGAAGGCCCTTGTAATTCAAAGAATGGACTTAATGTACATTTTTTAACTCATTGTAAGTGACAGTAATCTGCTAGACACTAGGAATCAAAGATGAATAAGATGCAGGTTCTTGCTTCAGTGGGCTTCCACTTTGGGAGGTGGTGGTGGTGGAGGCAGCTGCTGAAGCTTCCCATGGAAGCAATCACAAAGTAGGGAGGTGAACACTGTATAAAAGTGTGCAGAGGTGGTAGCAAGTCGGAAGAGCTGGCAATCCTTGCTTGGTCTTCCTGGGCTTGTATCCACTGAGATTTGTCACCTGGCCTCCTTCTCTTGCATGTCCTTCCTGTAAGGACACCACCAGTAGGATTGGGTTAAGCCGCCCCCCCCATTCCAATATGACCTCATTTTAATTACAATGACCTTAATTTCTGAATAAGGTCACTTTCTGGGGGTTACCTGCAATTCAACACACGTAACACTTGCTTACTAGACATTTGGGGAATGGGTAAATTGACAAATAAATAAACACATGGGAATGGGGTCACTTGACTAGAAATGGGAAGTCTGCCAGTGAGTCCCCCAGTGGCACACAGCTTTCCCTCTGCATGCAATTTTAGTCACTCTCAGTGGGAATTGCAGGAAAGTAAACCCTTTCCATTTTTTTCTGGTGAAGGAAGGCAGCCTTCCCCACCCCTCTTCAGATACACATTTGCATTCATACTGATCTTCACTACTACCCTGTGGCATATGAAATCACATTATCCCCATTTCATGGATGGAGAAACTGAGTACAGAAGGGCCATGTGGCAAGCGCTGTTACTAAGTGACAAAACCAGGACTACAGCTTAGAACTTTGGGCCCATGGACCTTTTTTTCTCATAAAGAAAATTATCTATTTTTTTCTTCATCTCACATATAAAGCTGGAACAAATGTTCACCATAAAAAATTCAAACAATACAGGGGCATCTGGGGGGCTCAGTCAATTAAGTGTCTGCCTTCAGCTCAGGTCATGATCTCAGGGTTCTGGGATCAAGTTCCACATCCAGCTCCCTGCTCAGTGGGGAGCCTGCTTCTCCCTCTCCCTCTGCCTGCTGCTCCCCCTGCTTGTTCTCTCTCTCTCTCTCTCATAAATAAATTAATTAAAAAATAAATAAATAGTCTTTTAAAAAAATTCGAATAGTATAGCATTACATCAACCAAAATGTTAAAAAACCCCTTTACCATCCCCTAACCACTCCCAGACCCAATCCCTTCCTGGGAGGTAACTATATTTGCAGCCTTTTATCTCCTTCCTGGCTTTTTTCTTCCTCTGCATTTACTGTCCAATATGTATATTTATGCCTATTTTTAGTGCTTTGTTTTTTATTTACATAAAGGGGATCACACTCTTCATGCTGTTCTGGTACTGGCGCTTTCCACTTAACAACACCCTAGAGATGTTTCTCATGTGTCAGCAAAGCTGATATTCACCCTGGGTGTACCTGCCCAGTGACAGGGCTGGCTCCTGCCTCTGCTAGCCAGGCTTCTGTTCTGACTGGTCAGTTCCCATGCTCAAGCAGGGGTGCGTATTAATACATTGGGGTTGTCTTATTCGTTTGAACTGCTGTGTGGTGCTCTGCAGGACAGAGCTGACATTTTTATGTCATCTTGCATTGTTAGCACATATTTCTATTTTTCCAGTTGTTCAGTATTTCGAACAACATTGCCCTACCATCCTGTACCAGCCTTTTTGTGAACATGTGTGAAAATGTGAAGTATTCTCTCCAGAGCCACTTGTACAATAGAGACATTTGTGATCTCTCTGTGGTCTGGGGTGGGACCCTGGAGCATCTGGAACCACTGTAGGCATAAGACCAAGAACATGCAGGCCACCCTGGCTGTAGGCTCTTAGGATCTAAGATCACCTGGGGAGATTCATGCCTTGGGGTCCCCTCTGTCCAGCCCCTCAAACTCTCACCCAAGGAAATCTAATTTAACCAAACCAGAGTGACTCCTAGGCACCAGGATTTTTTAAAAAAACTTCCGTGGGTGATTCCAAAGTATAGTCAAGGTTAATAACCATTAACAAAGGACCTCTAAGTCTTTTATAAAGGTCCGATCAAAAGACTTAAAACCTGAAAAGAAAAAGTATTAACAGAATAAAAGCAGGGAGAACAGAAAAGGGAAAGGAGGGGCTTTCATCCCAGAATGCTGAGGCAGCCCCACCTTCAGCCCCACAAGTCAGACAGGATCTTGGGGAGGGGGGATGCTGCAGTCTCACCTGTGAATCTCCGTACACATTCACTCCCTCTAAAACTCTCTCTAAAATGAGACCAACCCTACATCAGTGCTTTCCACCCTCTGTGAAGATAAGGACTCCTTTTAGAGCCGTAGAACTATTCTGTATGAGGCCATAGTGGTGGATTCATGACATTAAACATCCAGGAAAACGCACAGACTGTGCAACACAGGGAGAGGCCCCTGATGAGGTTCATGAACTTCAGCTAATAACTGTGTATCCATCTTGGTCCATCAGTTATAACAAATGTATCACACCAATGCAAGATGTTAATCACAGAAGGGCGTCTGCCAGATTGGAAGCCTATAAGGGAACTCTGTACTTTCTGCTCAATTTTTCCGTAAACCTCCTCAAAAACATAAAATCTATTAATTAAGAAGAAAATCTCCCCATCCAGGAGCTCCTCCCTCTGCCTTTCCCCATCTCCCCAGACTAGTTGAACCTTTTAAGATCTTTTGTTTGAGAAACTGCAGAATGTCCCAGACCACCGCGAACTCCTTCAGGCTTTGTAAATTAATCTCTAGTGGATCATCCTAACAGCAAGGCCAGGCTAGAAAGAGACCATGACTACCTTGGAGTGCATGGTGACATGTTGCTTCAGTCCCCAGGCTGCTGTGTGCCAGCAACTCAGGCCTCCTTAGCCCCTGCTCAAGTCCTTGCAGGTCATCCAAGGGTTAAGGACCTCTGCATGGTGTGAACCCCTTACACTACCTCTTCCTTCACTTCACATTTCTTTGGCCCAAGACTCCTATTTCAATGGAGTTAATCTGATTAGAGTTAAGGTGTTAATAACTTGAATGAATGCCATTAAACAGTACTAGATAAAATCTGCATTTCAACAGAGGTGCCCAAAGGGCCAGAGGCTGGAATGTCAAGCATCTGGGTAGGGCCCTGGGAGTGAGGCTTGGGAGGGGTACCTTCCAGGACCTCTGGGGAGCCTCCCATTCTGTATCTAATAATCCCTTTCAAGAGTGTAGTGTTTTATAATTTGTAAGACAATTTAACAATGAAATTTTTCCAGTGCTGCTAAGTGTCAATACTGTGCCAGGTTCTTACATTATCCTACTTTATTTTCAAAGCAACTCAATGAGGTAAGTTGTAGGTTGAGGTATCATTGTCTACATTTTGCAGAGGAAGTGCTTGAGGTTGGGTAAGCTAAGAAAATGCCTGTGTGTGACAGAGGAGACATTCAAACCTGGTTTGAATTCTATTTTAATCCCTTCCCTTCTAATCTATGGATCCCTAACTATTAGCAGAAGTTATGAATAGCTGAATTTCTGTCACTCCTAGGTGACAACAATGGGTGGGACCTCTTGTGCCTGCAGCTGTCCGTCTGCCAGAACAGACTTTCCCCTACTCCTCACCTTGCTGCTAGTCTTCCCTGGCCTCTTGGCCCTGCATGGCTAATATTCTCAGCTCTGTTTGGAGAGATCCCCATCTTCCCCAATCTGACTCTGCCTTCGAGCCAGCTTTGAGACAGGGTATTTTGGCCCTCAAGGACCTGTAGATTGAGCTATTGTGGGCCAGGCCATGGCAGCGTATGGTAAAGAGACCAAGAACCTGAATTCACTATTCTTGTATCTGGGTGTGTGATATCAAATGTGACTACTAAGGTGAGGTCCCTGCCCTCAGAAAACTCCTGTCCACTAGAGGAGGAAGGAAGGGTGGGAAAGAAAGGGGAGAATGGAGGATTGAATGAATAGGCAGCTGATTTGAAAAAAACTCACAAAGGGATTCGAAATTGCCCCTCCCCCCCCTTGAAAAACCACTCACAGACTCTTCACACTTTCAAGGGCTCCTCTAACTCCATCAGCTTTTCCATTCTTGTGGTCATTAGATAGGAGACAGGATAAAGCAATGTACATGAGCCATTTCAAATCTTATTCATATATTTATTCAACAAATCTATACAGGTTGCCCACTTTGTGCCTCCCACTGTTCCAAACCCTGGCTCATATAGGAGGGAAACAAGACAGATGAAACCCCTGCCTTCAGGAAGTGTCCACTTGAACCACCAGATCATAACTGAGTAATTAAGTAGATATATAGTACAATAGCAAGTGATTTTATTAAGTTCTAGGAAGAAAAAGAAGGCCACATGAAGTTAGGGTAAGAACATATTACTTTGAGTAACAATTTGATATACATATTATGTGTCTCACAGGTATGCCAGCAACATCTTTTTTTTTTAACAACATCTATTTTATCTGGAAAACACAGCTCTGTCATTTGAAAATAAATTGTAAATACAGATCACAGAAGAAATGAAGATATCACACACAGAGACAAGGTAGTACTACCAGGAACATGATCTGTTGGAGAATTTGGTGCCAGACAGCCTTAGTTCAAATGCTGCTTCTCTCATTTGCTAAGTATGTGACTTTGGAAACTACTTGATCATTTTAATTTGCAATTTTCTCACTTGAAAAATTGGGCCAGTGATCTCTATCTTAAAGATGGTGGTGAAGTTTAAAATCAGTAATATTTGTATAGTACACAATGTCTTGGCACAGTAGATGGTAACTACTATTATTAACTTTTGCTACCAAGGGCTGAATGGTCCAAATATTTCTTCTCATTTTAATTATTGTTAGTAGAAAGCATGACATTTATATGAGTAACACTATATATTTTTTTAAGATTTTATTTATTTATTCATGAGAGACACAGAGAGAGAGAGAGGCAGAGACACAGGCATAGGGAGAAGCAGGCTCCATGCAGGAAGCCCGACGTGGGACTCCATCCTGGGACTCCAGGATCACTACCTGACCTGAAGGCAGCGCTAAACCGCTGAGCCACCCAGGCTGCCCAATTATCCATATTTCATATAAGAAAACTAAAAATACATGATATATTAAAGATCAGACATGGTGAATGATAAAGCCAGAACTTAACCAAGACAGTCTGAGCCCAAATCTATCTTCCTTCTCCCTTCTGCATTTTCAATTGACTTCCAAGGGCTATTATTATTTTTGCTTCCTGAATGTCATTCAGAGCTGTTCGCTTTCCTCAGCTGTTACCATTCTCATTCAGGCTACAATCTGCATCTATGACATCTAGCCCCTGCTGGGCTGCAAAGTAAAGAAACTAGTTTCCTAGCATCTGCTCCTTTCTGCTTCTTGCTGCTAAGATGACCTCTCCAAAAGTGATCATATCCCCTTCTGCTTCTAACTCTTCAGGAGTTCCTATTGCTTTCAAGAAAATGTCCAGAGGCCAGTGTGGTGTGGCCCCTGCCCACCTCCCTGTCTCATTCCCCTCCAATGTTTTCTTTCAGATTCTGCATCCCACCTGCATTGGCCTATAGTTCCTGAACACACTCTGCTTCCTCTCCCCTGGGGGCCTCTTCCTGGGCTGATCCCTCCTCCAAACACAGTTATCCTTGGTATGTGCCATCCTCCCCTCATACACCCTCCCAAACTGGGCCAGATTTCTGTGTTTAAATGCTGTATCAGCTAGGAATTTAATTCACTTCTAAGCAGTAAAGACCCCTGTTCTCCAAATAGTGATTTAAACAAGATGAGTTGGGGGCAACAACCAACGGGGTGGGAGTGGGGGTCTTTTCTCTCATGAAACAAACAGCAAAGACACAGGCAACCAAGACTGGTAACAGCACTACTGTGTCTACTGGTGCAGATCCCTCTTCCTCAGGTTTGTCAAACGGCTTTCCAGAGCTCTGGACCTCACAACACCTACTCCCTATTAGAGAGAATTCCCAGAAGTCCCATTCCAGAACTTTTACTCTACCTTATTGCACCAAATTGACTCAACAGCCACGCCTGTCTTCATGAGAGGCTAGGAAAAGTAAAATTCCAATTGGCCCTACTGTCTCCTCTAACCAAACAGGGATTCAGTGAGTAAAGAGGAGACTAGGCTTTGAAGAGGCCATCAGCAAGCAGTCTCTGCTACATACACTTGCACAGAACAGTCTCCCTTCCTTCATAACACTTCACTGAGTTGGAAGTAACACATGCACTAGTTTGAATGTTTGAGTATTGTATGAATATCTGCCTCCCCACTGGGTTGTAAAGTCCTAAAGAGCAGAGGCTGTTTGTTTGTTTGTTTTTTATTCATGATTAAATTGCTAATGCCTAGCACAGCACCTATAGGTGCTCTATAGACGTTTATGAAATGAATGACTGAAAAGCAAACATTAAGTAGTATCTTCTTCCTGGAGGCATTTGTAATATATGCAATTCCAGTGACTTTGTAGTGATGAGGATAAGGTAACAACTTGATTCCTACATATCTGGGGATCTGCAGACAAATGAAAAGAACCATGGCACAAGTGGTGAATTATGGCTTCCCTAGAAGAGATGAAACATTGGATGGCTCCAGACCATAATATGTTTAAGCAGGACACTAATTCCTCCCTGGTCAGTCCTGGAGAGCACCATAGTTGCTGGCCCACTATGTAGTATTGAACAGTCAAACATAATAAGCTAGAGGCCCATGAATTCCTGACCTTGTGATATCATTAACATCCAGGGCTTGACTTGAAAATGGCAGAGTAATTCCCTGAGAGGCACACATTGTCTGGAAGCCTCTGACACACTGGAATCTATAGTAGAAGAAGTCAATCAGTAACTCCAAAACTACACTTTTCATCAACATAAACCATGAGAAGTAAGCTATTTGCCCTGTTAAGAAATCTTAGCAATGACCTTGTCAACCCTTCGTCTTACACACCAGAACTCAGGACCCCACTCTTCACAATAAAGCACTCAAGATCTTCAGAGGACCAGAATGCAGAGGACCCACAGTGAGCACTGAGCCTCCTTCCCCATGTTCCTTCCTTCTTCTCTCTGAAGATATTTAAAAATGAACAAACTAGAAGACAAAAGTGTCCATCTTCCCATGGACAGCTTCCTTGCAAACCTCAATTTTCATCCCCTTAAATTCTCTGATGAAGGCTCTGACTTGATTGGCAGACCCAAATACAGCTCTGAGCTTGCTTAGCCAACTATTAGTAAACAAAGCAGTTTTTCCAGGCAGTTGGTGGCCACTGAATTAATTGTAAGCAGTGATTCCACAGACCCTGCTCTCAAGAAACTTAGATTCTACTAGAGTGCAGGAGGCATATCTGAAATAAATGACCAGTAGATGAAAGGTGCTTGACTGACCTTTATCCAGAGAGGAGAGCCAGCTGCCTCCTGTGCCCTTCCCGGAACCCTCACTTTGAAGCAAGTTGCACTGGAGACTACCATAGTAGGAATCAAATGATTTACTGTTTCATGTTTTCATTTGAAATTTTAAGCTCAGGGTTTCTGACAAAATTCTTTACTACTAATCTCATCATTGCTCAATAATTTTTTATAAGTCAATATTTACTGATTAACTGCCTAAAAGAGTTAATTAATAGCACATGCAATACAATAATGACCTGTAGAAGACTGTGTTACAAGTAATTCAATGAAGATTGCTGTAATTATCATTTATTTAGTATGCTATGTTCCAGGCACTTAGCGCACAATATCTGTAATCCTCACAACAAATATGCAAGGAAAATATTTAAAGGGGGCATCATTTGCCTATAGGCACCCCGCTTTTTAAGTAGTGGAGATAGGATCTGAACTCAACCCTGACTTCTAAGGCTCTGGTCTTCTACTGCCACACTACCTTTCAACTTTGCAGAAAGCACTTGTCCATGCAAACATAGGTCAGCCCTGTCCTTTCTGCTCTGGGAGTCAAATGAAATGTGTAATTTGTTTTTCAGTCCAGCTTATGGCCCACTTTTCTAGGCCAGTAGACAAGCAACTACTTAGCAAGGGTAGGGTGAGATGTGGGAAGTGTCCTCCCTTCTGCAAATGTGTAGGAAGCAGGCAGTGGGCATTCAGAATATTTTCACCAGAAAGGTATTCTGAGAGTGATAGAACTGCTTAAAAGAAACAGGCCAAGATAAAAGGGATTTCTCATCCCCTTTACAGACGATGCTAAGCTAGCACTCCCTAACACAGAGGACAGAGGCCGATCTTTCATGTGACAGGTTGTTTAGACAATGCCTTGCCTCTCTGGTGGAAAGGGTCTCGGGGTTAAATTTCCTCTAAGGACTCTCCCACCATCTCATACCCCTTGAATCACCGGAGGGAGACACATACATTGGTGCCAGTGTGGAACCGGTGATACACAGAAGGAGAAGGGTGGGAGAAGGGAACAGGAGGGGCAGAAGATCCCACTGCAAACTTAATGCAGAGTTATCCATCACCCTCTGTCGACTCCAGGTTGTTTACAAAACCCTCACCTTAGTCTCCACTGGGCTGTCTTAAATAGCTCTTGCTCCTTCTTTAAGAAGGGGGCATTGATTTTGTTATAGCAAAATCAAAAACCCTAACTTTTCCCCCAGGGAAGACACACCCAAAAACTGGCCTGGGGGAAATGGGGTTGCTTCCCATGTGAATTCAACACCCAGGAAGTATGGACGCTTTCTCTTAATATCTTTAAGTGTTCTTTCCCCCCATCTCTCTCCCCCTACACTGTTTATGTGAGTTTATCTGTTATAAGCACGGGGTGAGGGAATGGAAGTGTCAAGCAACCTACTAGAGTGAGTGCCACTGATTCAACACTTAAAGAGGTAAAGAGAAGAGGAGAGAAAAGCAGATTCTCAGTCACTTCACAATGATCTGTATATCCCTTTAAAGCCTACGGCCTGGTCAGGGAACTTCTTAGGGAAAAATGAACTTCTCTTTTCCCCGTGCTCATTCATGAGTGATGGAAGATGGCAGGAGCTGCACGGTTAGCAATTGAGACTGAGAGCCATGCAACACAGCTTTGGGGACTCTCTTGTCATTTCCACCTGCTCACACCAAGGTTCCAGAAACAAAGAAGCCAACTGGTCAACCCTAAGTCAGAAGATGGGCATTTCACCCCATATAAGGGTAAATGCTCCCCACTGCCCTCAACACAGGCCTCTCGTCTACCCTTATCTCACCCTTCACAAAATAAATTTGTGCTCAAGGAACACAAATTCATTTTAATATGGCCTTACAGAAAGTGACTGGGGGCAGGTCGATTGGCTACCTCCACCAGGAGAAAACCAAAGCGTTCATAAAAATTCTTCAGTTTCTGTTATCCCTGTATCTCCTGATCAGGGATGCTAGTAAATCTCAACTGACCAGTGAACTTAGGGAAATCGGAGCATCTGGCATATGAATATTTCAAGGACTTGAGTGGTAACCCTCCTGTGCAGTGTGACCCCGTCTCCCCTAGCCCATCTTGGCTCTGGGTAGCCATGGATGTGGGCGCATGAGAGATGGTGGTGGAGGCGTCCTGGGCTCTCCTCCTGTGGGCTGTCTGGCCAGCTGAGCTCCTGCGGTGGGCGGGGAAGCCAGCCAGGCTTGAGGTTCAGTCAAGCATCCTTCATGAATTTACTTTCCACAGGAGCTTGAACTGGCAGAACCAAAAAGCAGCTTGTCCCCAGCATGTTCTCCCTAGATTTTCATACCTTTCTGGATTTCAAGGGTAACATAATTCAAGGGTGTCTGGTTCATTGAAAATAGCTCAGCAAAGTGTGGTTTGTGAAAGCTATTTGATAACTGAGATGTCTTTCTTTCCCTCTTGGTCTTCTGAGTCCATCTATTCCAAACCCCAACCCTGGCTGGAAGCTGGAAAGGCACAACCCAAATTATAGAGGGAGCCGGGGCATCGTGCAGAAGTGGATTTAATCCTTCAAAATACTCCTTGATTTTTATCCCTAATTCACAGCCAAGAACACTGAGGCTCAGATAAGGACATGCTAGTTTGTAAATAAGCCAAGTATTGAATAGGATTGCCTGAGTCCAGAGACTTTCTTTTCCACTGCATGGCACCACATCCCCGGGAAGCAGGCTTCTCAGCCCCAAGGATGCCTCCCAATAGTTTATGCTCTCATTGGCTTTTTCTTCTGTTTCCTCATTCTGAAGCCCTCCGCTAGCAGGCATCTAGAAGGATCATCTCATAGTTCTCCAGCAAAACGGGTCTCATTTATACTATGCTATTGCCATTGGAAGTTTGCTAGGTCATTAGCCACTGATCCTGGTGGCTTGGGGAGGAAGTGTTAGGCGTGTGGTGTACAAAAGTGCCATGACCAGTTCTAACTGTGAGTGTGCCACTCAGAGGCTGTGTCGTGACAGGCCTTAGGTTCCTTATCTGTAAAACAAGAAGATGAGACTGCTCATCTTCAAGACTCCTTCCTACTCTGACAATCTGCAAGGCTGAGTCAATACAAACATCCTGGTGCCAGAAGACTATGCTATTCCAGAGGCATCTGAAGACACATTCTGCCCCCCCCCCCCCTCTGCAAGGGCTGCAGTTACAGCCAAAAGGATTCAGATTAGAGAAAAGGGCTGCCGGACAAGCTGTAAAACACAGGAACACTTAGGGAGGGCTTACAGAATTTCTTTCCCAGAAAATATACACCTGTCACCCTAGCTAGGATTAGTCTCTCTAATAAGACAAACAACAAAAAACTTTAGGACCTGTTAACCTGGAAAGACACAGCTGAGAATGGACATGAGCCGTGTGAAGAGAGACAGGGTAGATGTGTATGTCCAGTTCAGAAAATCAAACCTGAACTGTCTCTTCTACAGAGTTGTCCACCCCAAATAAGATAATATCTCTGAAAGCATTTTGCCAGGACAAGGACAAGAGATTTGTATTGTGTACAGGGGCTCGGGGTTCTCTCTTGAGGCCGTAAGGATAAACAAAGGCAGGACTGTAAGCCACCCACCTGACAGGAGTACAGGCTGAGAAGTATAATAGACTCCAAAAAAAGCTGGAAGATAGTTCATGAGTATCAAAGGATTCAAAGTTAAAATCAAAGCATCCCACTGTGGCTTAGCTTGACCAAAAACAGCCTCATCTACCTCCATTATCATCCATCACTCTTCCATTTTTTTTTAAGATTTTATTTATTTATTCATGAGAGACACACACAGAGAGAGAGGCAGAGACACAGGCAGAGGGGGAAGCAGGCTCCATGCAGGGAGCCCGATATGGGACTCGATCCCGGGTCTCCAAGGATCACACCCCCGGCTGCAAGCAGCACTAAACCACTGTGCCACCAGAGCTGCCCGCATCACTCTTCCTATACGCATGTTTTACATTTTTCCTTCAATTCTCCCCACACCTTACAAGAGCAGTTCAGGGACTGCTTACCCCAGTCTACAGATGACAAGACTGAGATCTGAAGGGGTTCCATGAATTGTCCAGGGTCGTATAACCAGCTGAGAAGCTCTTCCAGCTCCAGATGAAGGCCACTCCCCTTTCTACCAGACTTTGGCTCTCTTCTGTGATTCCTTCCTTTGTTTGAGTTCATCCTTTCAACAGATACTTAGCAAGCATCTTTGAAACACAGGAAACGTTAACTAGAGTAAATTTTCCTTCTAATCTCATTGTGCAATTAGAATATTTCAGTGGAATAGTGGGGCACCTGGGTGGTTCAGATGATTAAGCATCCTGCTCTTGGTTTTGGTTCAAGTCCTGGTCTCAGGGTTATGGGATTGAGCCTTGCATTGGTTTCTTCCCTCAGAACAGAATCTGCTTGAGATTCTTATCCCATTCACTCCCCTCTACTCCTCCCCATTCACATTTTCTCTCTCTCAAATAAATAAAATCTTGAAAAAAATTCAGTGCAATAGTAACATCATGCCATGTGTCTGTTCTAAAATCACCACTGTCTTCTCCATCATGAACTTTCCTTCCCATGCCAATGAGGTCTAGCCCCCCCCCCCATCTCATCTCTTGTTTCTTCCAGTCTCTCTCTCTATGATCTAAGCACACTGATCTTTCAACGCTGAATTATTCCTGTCTCAGGACCTTTGAACATGCCATTTCCCTGTATACAGACATCTGCACTATTCTCAGAATTCAGGCCTGACCTCAAATATCCTGTCCTCAGAGAGGATTTTCCTGACTAGCCTACCACATCATCAATACACACAGGCTCTCTTGTCATAAGACTCTGTTTTCTTTATAACACTATCATAATCTACAATTTTCTCATTTATTTTTACTTTTTTGCTGTCTTTCTCCCCCCACCCACCCTCAGGAATGCAAATTCCAGGCACGGGGGCGGGGGGGGGGGGCTTGTCTGTCTTGTTCACCGAAGTAGCTTTCTATCCTATGTTTTACATGTAACAATCACACTGGAAATATTTATTGAATAAAGTCATGAATTACTGATCAGAGTATTTAGTGCATGACATTCAATTGCACTATGTACTCCATGCAGCTACAGGTGGAAACCAAGTCTTCAGGTTCCACTGAAATATAATCACCCACAAAGAAAAAGTTGCAGTAGGGATAGTCAGATTCACATGCAGTGGCAACTTCCTCCATCTTTTGCTTTGTTTGTTTTTTTGCATATGGCCTCAGTTTGTGGACACAGCTTCTTCAGCTCCCAGGCTTCCCTTGGAGCCCCAGTCTCTGAGAAATGCTGAACATGAGAAAAGTATCAATTAACAGTAAGCAGTGGACAGCAGTCTCTTCTAAGCAGTCATGAAATAAAAAATGCTGACAGGTTCACAGAGAGGGCTGTGTGTCTAGCCAGAGCAAAGACTTTCACTCCTGGACTCAGAACAGATCTATAAGAAATCAATCTGGCAGCTCTCAGGTTGAATCTCTCAATAGTTTTTCCCCTCATAGTTGGCACCTTTTCCTTAGTTACCTCTCACTCTTATTTTCCCCCTCCCCTCCTCTCCCTTGCTTTTATGAAAGGAGCTGGAAAACGCATTTACATGAAGGCATAAATGACTGATAACCTCCTGCAGATGAAGAGAGAAAAGAGCCACACCAAGGAATAAAGTTATAGTGGAATTCTAAGCATCTACAACAACTAGATAGGAGTGTTCTCCTGGTTCCTTCTTGCCTGGGGTGTCTTGGAAGAAAGACCTCCCAGGCCATCTAATCATGCTGGATCCTGAGTCTGTGGGTAAAAACACCTTCCTGCAAGGTTAAAAGCAGTAAATAGTCACATGGCCTGAAGATAAATCTGAAGAGAATCTTCAAGAAATGGCAGGGCCTTGTTTGCATCCACCATTTTTATGAGAAATTTCCATTGGCAGGTATATCTTAAAGGCATCTGGTTGTAGAACTCTTAATTCTTCATTCATTCATTCATTCATTCATTCATTCGAGACACAGAGAGAGAGGCAGAGACACAGGTAGAGGGAGAAACAGGCTCCACGCAGGGAGCCCAATGTGGGATTCAATCCCGGGACTCCAGGATCATGCCTTGGGCCGAAGGCATGCACCAAACCACTGAGCCACCCAGGGATCCCCTAGAACACTTAACTCCTATCTTAACACAGTAATATGGAATGTAACCAGAGAGATGAGTGTGGGTTTAAGGAACTTTACAAAATATAATTGCTCATTTACAATGCACTTCTTTAGAGCTGCAGGCATGGGGATAAAACTCGTGTCAAGTTCCTTACTCAGTTTGAATTATGTAGCATTAATATGACTGAGAAGAGTGTAATAAATACAGCTTCTATTTATTCAACAATGCTTTGCCTAATTTTCACAACCATCCTATGAAACAGCCATGATCATCCTCATTTTTCAAACAAAAAGAAAACTGAGGGTCACAGTAATATACACACCTGCTCAAGGCCATATAGCTAGACAATGGCAGAGCCGCGATTCCATCTGATCTGAAGACCCTGATCTTTCCTTGAGCTTTCTTCTTCACATTTGTAACTCAGAGTAACCTACTGAAGAATGAGCTTGTAATTCTCAATCAAATGTATGTAACTGTACATTTAACTTCCCAAACTAGAAGTGAAAGTTCAAACTAAGTTTTCAGTCATTTGCTTCAGGTTTTTGGTTCAGATACAGGATATTCATGTCTTCAAACAAATATTTACTGAGCAGATACTACGTTCTTGATGATACTGTTGGAGGGGGCAGATATCCAGCAGCAAATAGAACTGCCCAACAGTCTTGACTTCAAGGAGCTTACATTCTAGTCTGGGTGAGGTAGAGAATAAGCAAGTAAGGAAAGTGTAGATGATGTCAGGTAGTGGGAAGTGCTGTGGAGTAAAATAAAACAGAGAGTAGAACGTGGCATGCAGGATCAGGAGTTGCAATTTATGTAGTCTGCTCAGAGGAGGTCTCACAGAGAAGAAGGGGTTTGAGTAAAGACATGACGGAGGTGGAATTTGGGGAGCAAAGCAGGTAAATATCTGGGGACAGCTTATTCCAGAAGGAAGGGCAACAAGGACAAACGTTTTGAAATGGGATGTGTCACTTTTGCTCAGTTAATTACAAAAATAATTAATGTTGTGAAAAATATCAGCCTTGTAAGTTGTTTGGTATAGTAAATGCCAGAATAAAGGGGGAAAAAAATAATCTCTTGAGAGAGAATCAGAATGAAGGGTTATCCTTGGAGAGGGCCGGGATTGCCTGGAGGGTGAAACCTGCTAAGGTGCTAGAAATGCTTTCTATCTAGATCCAGATGGGATTCAACACTTAGTCATCTCCTGTACACTTAGGTTTGTGTACTTCATTGTATGAGGTTATACCTCAATATAAAAATTAAAAAAAAATTTTAAAGAAGCCTTAGTTTTTCACTTCTGGCCTCTGAAGTTCCATGATATCAACATTTTTAGTGCACATTTCATGGTTCCTTCTTTGCTAGCTCTGCCCAAGGCCATAAAGGTCACTCAGAAAAACAAAAGCTTAGAGATCAAGGTTCAAGTCTCTACTGGATGACCTTGGGAGAAGTGATCATTCTCTCCAGATCGGAGTGTGTAAGCCATGAAGTAGGGCTGGTAGTGATGGTATCCACCTTACAGAGTTACTGGAAGACCAACACAAGGTAAAGTCTGTAAAAGTTCTTGCTTTTAACAAGAGTAGGGGAAAAATTTGCCACCCCAAAGTGTGTGTCCATGGCATGTGGATTGTTTTAGGCTAATTATTTT
Source organism: Nyctereutes procyonoides (assembly GCF_905146905.1). Lineage (NCBI taxonomy): Eukaryota > Metazoa > Chordata > Mammalia > Carnivora > Canidae > Nyctereutes > Nyctereutes procyonoides. The sequence goes on from NW_026575028.1 coordinate 5,434,137, forward strand.
TAAGAAACAAGAAGACATTGTGACCTCCCCCCTGACTGCCCCGAAAAATTTGTTTGGAGGACCTACTCCAGGAAGGCAGCTATTACCACAGACAACGACGGAATAATATGAACTAGGTGTGGCAGACAGGAACTTAGCAAAGTCTGTTTGTTAAAATTCCTCTCTGGGACCCATTGTTTCTGCAGAGTCCAACAAACATTTGTTTACCAAACGTTTGGCCATTTTCATCTTCCTGTGAATTGTTTTCCTTCCCTTTGAAGTCCCAGCCACCTATCCCTTCTCCTTAATTTTGGATGGCATGTAAGCCTCAACTGCCTGACTGACTGTGGACCTCATATTCTTACGGAACCCTAGTACATATGTAATTAAATTTGATTTTTTTCCTGCTAACATCTCAAGTCAATTTAATTCTTAGACCAACTGAAAGAATCTTGAAGAGGAGAGGGTGTTTCCTCCTCAACACAGAAAGCTTACTTAACATTATAATTAGACATGTAGCCAATACTTCATCAGGAGTGCCTACCAGGTCACTGCTGTGGTCAGCTACTACCTGGGCTCTATGGTTATTTGCTCTTGAGCTTGTCACCCTCTGCTGGGCACTGGGTACTGCATGTACAGCAGGTCCTCAGCCACGTGACATTCTATACCAAGGGGGCAAAATTAGTCCTGTTACTTTGGGGTAATACTCTGTCTAGAATGACCTCCTAACAGAGTTAGTCATATCATACCCTACAATCTCACAGGGTTTAATTACTGGCGCTTTCTGTTACCGCTACCTCAACCCTACTGGACTCAAACATGAGCTCCCTGGGCAGAGAGACTGATGTGAGAGGTGGTAAAGTTAATTCATATGTCTGGACCCACATAATGGAGGCCACTGCAGTGGCCCGGACCAGGTCACAAATCTAAACCTAAGTCAGCCTGTACTTTCAGGAAACATCTATGGGGGCAGGGGAGGTAACATACTCCAATCACAGTCCTCCAGCTCAGCTTTAGCTAGCTCATCTTACCCTGAAAAAATAGGACCTGCTAACCAGTCTTGCCATTTCTGCATTGTCTCTTCTCAGGCTCTATAAAATTCAGACTTGTCCCAGATCCCTCAGGAAGTATCCCCCTGCCTGTGAGGCACTATAGTTCCCTAATCCCTGGATTCTTTTCCCTTGAATAAAGGACATCAGACTCACTCTAAATTGCTTTGGCAGAGGTGAAGGCCCTGCAGTGTTGAGAAGAGCACCTCTCCACTATGAGTAGGCCTTGCAGCTAGGTCACACTTGTCTTCCCTAGCTCCTTTAGTATGAGTTGTCTGAGGATGGACTGCTTGCAAGGAGACAATAATGAGGAGCATTTTCTGTAGAGAATTTAAAAACAGTAATGAGGGATCCCTGGGTGGCGCAGCGGTTTGGCGCCTGCCTTTGGCCCAGGGCATGATCCGGGAGACCCGGGATCGAATCCCACGTCGGGCTCCCGGCGCATGGAGCCTGCTTCTCCCTCTGCTTATGTCTCTGCCTCTCTCTCTCTCTCTCTCTCTCTCTCTCTCTCTCTCTCTGTGACTATCATAAATAAATAAAAAAAAATTAAAAAAAAAAAACAGTAATGAAACTGAAATCATGGACCTGACATGTACCTGCACTTCTAAACAAAGTCACAGAGAAAATGCTCTCTGCCCCATCAAACCTTATATTAGTCTCAGTTTTAAATAGTTGCTATGATTACTGTTGAGTTTATACATACAGATACACACTTACATGACTCAAATTAGCCCATTTTTAGTGAACATTGTATTCCATATAGTAGTTAATTTCAAGAACTCCCAGTTACGTAGTCCTGTTTCCCTGACCCACCCTACCCCTGAGGACTCACTAAAGGACTCTGTTTCCAAGGGTATGTTTCCAGGGCATAGTGGTTCAGAATTGTTGGAACTCTCCTCCAGACTCACTTCATATCTTCGCTCCCTGTGGTATCATATCTTCTCACATTTATATAGCCGATTTGAAATAAACGGGGTGATACATATATATTTTGGTCTTTGTCCACAGTTCCTGGCTCAGCTTCTCACTCTTGGAATTTCCTGAGTGATAAGAGCAATGGGAACATCTTTTGTTACAATATTCGATCTTTTGTCCTCAGTTCCTAAAATCACTTCAGAGCCATAAAGGTGAAATGAGTGTCTTGTTATTCATAACAAGCCCCTTTCCACCACAAATGGGCTTATGTTAATGAGGTGACTTTTGGAAAGTCCCTAGGGATGGGGGCTAGTTGCCAGGGGAACCAACCAGGGTTTGAGTGTCAGAACTTCCAGTCCCACACCTTCCTGGAGGGAGTGAGGTTGAAGATTGAAGAGATATCCAGTGGCCACTGATTTAACCAATCGCGCCTATGTAACAGTGCCTCCATAAAAACCAAAAGGAGGGATTCAGAGAGTTTCCAAGGTTGGTGAACTGAATACAGCCGTGAGCTGGGAAGATGGCACTTCCCAAACTCCACTGGGACAGAAGTTCTAGTGTTCAAGACCCTTCTGGACCTCACTCAATGTAATCTCCTTGGTAATAAATTGGTACCTAGTAAAAAAACAAAAAACAAACAACAACAACAACAACAACTGGTGTCCTGAGTTCTGTGAGCTGCTTTGGCAAATTAATCAACCCAAGGAGTGGGTCATAGGTACCTCTGATTTATAGCTGATTGGTTAGAAGCACAAGTAATAACCTGAACCTGAGATTGGTGTCTGAAATGCGGGGAGTGCTGTACGACTGAGCCCTTACTTGTGGGATCTGACACTGTATCCAGGTAGACAGCATCAGAATTGAGTTAAATTTGTGAGGCACCCAGACAGTGTCCACTGAGATCTGGAGAATTTCTTGATGGTGCTGAAAAAAAAACCCAGACATTGGAAAAGATAACAGTGCAGTGAATGTAGAGGCAGTAAGGACTCAGAATCTTATTTGGGTTTAGATTCTAAAACACTAGAACAGAGTGTGAACTGCAGGGTTCACATATATTTTCCTTGGTAACAGTTCATTTTGGACCATACCTAAAGTGTTTTCCTAAATTTGGATATCTTTAATATTATTATCTTTTTAAATTATTATTTTAAAACTGTAGAACTAATCAAGAAAATGATTATTATAGAAAATAATTTTGAGAAAATAGGGAGGAGTGAATAAAAAATTGATCTATTCCAGGCATCAAATATACTAGGCACACCGAAGACTGTGTAGCCCTTAACCAAACACTGAAATCCAACTGTGGACATATTTGCTCTCAGGCTGTGTGCTCTCCTACATTATCATTATTTTTTTTTAAGGACTTTCTTTTTGGAGCACCTGGGTGGCTCAGTTGGTTGAGTGTCCAACTGATTCGGCTTGAGTCATGATCTCAGGGTTGTGAGATCAGCCCAGCATCAGGCTCTGCACTAGGTGTGGAGCCTGTTTAAAATTCTCTCTCTCCTTCTGCCTCTGCCCTCACTGATCTGCAAACATGTGCTCTCTCTCTCAAAAAAAATTTTTTTTAATAATAAATAAATAAATTTATTTTTAAGTAGTCTCTTCATCTAATATGGGACTCGAACTCACAACCCTGAGATCAAGAGTCATATACTCTACCAACTAAGCCAGTCAGGTGCCACTCCCCTACATTATTATTGCTACCATTCTAGGATAGTTTCAGATATAGCCCCATTAGGATGCAAGGGAGCAATGCAGCTGACCCATAAGATCTCTGTAGTTATTCATTCACTCAAAAAAAAAAAAAAAAACCACTTATTGGGCACCTTTACTGTATGCTTGGCACGTTCAGAGCACTTGACCCTAAAGAAGGCTATGGAGCTAAGGAAACTACGATTTCCCTCTTAATTCCAAAATTGAGAAAAATAGCAACAGATCAAGGTTAAATATCTTAGTCTTTAAATGGCTACAATTATGGTATCATTTCCAAAACACACCTATTAAAAAAAGGGGGTTTATAGGAGGAAAACACACACTTATAATGTAGTAGTGGATAGACAGAAAGCCCGTTTATGTTATTATATATTTATAAGATGAGTCCTAACCTGCTGTTAAGAGACCAGTAATTGTAGAGAAACTCCCTCATAATGGTGAGCAACGCATGATCCAACATCTTCCAAGCATTTAGAGAGCCTCTTGACGTGTCTCTGGAACATGTTGTAAAGTGCATTTTCCTGATTTATTTAATAAAAGCAATTCTTGCTCATTATTCCTCTTATTATCATTGGTAATAATAATAACAGGGTGTTTGAACATGTTACTTTAGCTCTGGGATTGGCCAGAAGGGAGGCTTATATCCTATTTTATTACTCATCTAATAGTTGAGACCTGTGAACCAAGTGGGGTGTGCACGGGATGGAGAAGAGACACTGCCTTAAGGGCTGTGGGAAGGATGGTTAGTACCACAGGTGTATCTGCGGCAGGAGAACTCCTCCCATCCTTGTTATTCCTCAATAATAGGATGCTGAGAAGATGCTGGTCCTGTCAGTGTCTCAGACCATGTCTGAAGGATGTCAAACATCACAAGTGGAAATGCTCCAAAACTGAGGTAGTCTTTGCTTTTGAACTCATTTCTGCCATTGTGGAGATGTGAGGCCCCAATCTTTCTGTGACATGTAGACACCATGATGGCCTCCTTGATTAGACCTTTGAAGAGACAGCTTACCAGAAGCAGCCAGAGCACACAGGGAAAACAGTCTTTTATTTTGGACACTGATCCAGAAAAGGCGAGGGTGGCAAAAACTATGAGATGTGGAAGCCAACTTCTTTTGTAAGAGCACGTGTGGAATCTTTCTCCCTGGTTTAAAAACAATAACTAGCAATTTCACAACCTACTGAGTCTACAAGTCTTAGCCTCCTGTCATCTTACCTGTGACCAGCCTGACTCCCTGTAGAACATAGGTTCAATCCTCTTTGCCCTAGACACAAAGGAGCTAAAAATCAACTTGGGAACACCAGGAAAAGGAGGCTCCAGCTTTGACCTGGGTTTGCAGTTCTGCTCTTCCATTTACCAGAGGTGGTAACTTAGGTAGTTAGTTGCTCAAATATTCTCAGCCGCATTTTCCTCATCTCTGTAATGCAAACCATAATGGCAAGGATATAGGTTCATTAGGGGACTGAAGCAAAACTGTATGTCCAACAGCTAGCATTCAACCAATGTTGTTCTCATTACAGTCCGGCCCACAGGAGGCTGTGGCACTCAGTGCTTCCTCAAAGTCTTGAGGCATTCTCCTTTCCACATTCTAGAAAAGGTCAGAATAAGGAAAGTGAATCGGATGGTTTTCATTTGTTTCCTCCCAAGGAACTTAAAGATAAATTTGGTCAAGATATTATCTCATTGATGTTTAAGGGCAAAGTATAAGAACTTCCATGCTTTAGATAGAGAAACTGAGGCTTGGGGAAGTTAGGGAATTGCTTAAAATCATATAATGAGCTGGAGCTTTTACTCTGGGAGTACTAGGGGTTGGGGTTTGTTTTTTTCCCCCCTAAGGGTAAGGGTGCTTTCCACTATTATCATGTTGGTGACAAGAATAAAATTTATATATATATATATATCACCTCCTCAGTGCCCGGGTGACAAGAAAATTCTAGCTGCAGTATGAGTACAATGAATTAGAACCAATATTGGGTTTTTTTTTTTAAGATTTTATTTATTTATTCATAGAGATGCAGAAAGAGAGAGAGAGAGAGAGGCAGAGGGAGAAGCAGGCTCCATGCAGAGAGCCTGACATGGGACTCGATCCAGGGTCTCCAGATCACGCCCTGGGCTGCAGGCAGCGCTAAACCGCTGCGCCACCGGGGCTGCCCAGAACCAATATTGGTAAACAGAGCTCTTTACAGTTTACAAATAATTTCCACAAAACATCTTCCTAATTTTGTAATCTGAAATTTCAAAAGTACTTTCAAGATGAGTATTACTATTATCATTTACAATTGAAAAAGTAATTCTAAGATGTTCCTTGACCTGTCTGAGAAGTCACAGTACTCAAATAAGTAGAGCCCAGATCAGTGTGACTCCAAACAAGTTTCCACCATTATGTGTTATACACTATTCTTGCACATGTAATGTAAACATTGTATGAGTATTTTGCTTAAAGTATACTTCCCTACCCTCACATCCCTCATCACCTGTCCCCTTCATTTTTTCTCTCACTCCACGAGGCTTCCAGCTTTCAAATCCTTGCTCCACTGTTTGTCTTGCCTTGATTTGTACCTTCCTTTCAGATCTCAAGGTATCCTGATTCTTCACCTCATCCAAGTGCTCCTGACTCTCCGAGAGCATGCTGTGAGACATGAATCTGTAGATTCCTACTTTATCTTCCGACTTTAAAACTCAATCCTCCATAAGGGATAATTAAAGATTTGTGGGCTTGATGTTTATGTAATTTAGGGGGGCCCTCTATAGGCAAGAAAAACTAAATTAGGTACAGAACCTTGGAAGAAGCTCTTCCAGATGAGGAGGCCTAAAACTCATGCTTCATGGGTTCATAGCAGATTCACAGACTGCTGATGTCCCTGTGTAAGATACAACTCCAGTTGGGCTACCTGTTAAGTGAACCCACCTGGGGCCAGAGGCTGAGGCTGCAGGCCTATATGCTCCACTCTTAACAGCATGGTCAAGAAGGTGTGATGGTTTCCATTTTATAATTTGATTCCTCTCTAGTTTATTGTTTGCAACTTGAGTTTGAGTTTTTTGAACGCAAGGAGACTGCTTTCTATTTCTTGGTAGGACTTCTCATTGAGTCCAACACAACTCTGAGTTCAGAAATGTTTTATGGATGAAAGGATGTTTGAACAGATGAATAGATAGAGTATGTATCCAATAACTACTTGTTGATTTCTAGCAGACAATGTGATGATTTTAATAATTATCCCTTATTGATTGTCTCTTACGATTCATTCATTCTTCATATGTTATCTCTGGTCAGAGCACTCCTGAAAGGTGGGAGTTATTATCTCTACTTTATAGCTGAGAAGACTGAGGCTCTTAGTGGTTAAGTCACCTGCACAAGTTCAGACGGTAAGTGGCAGAGCCCAAGCCCATCACTCTAAAACCTAAGTTCATTCCACCTCACTCTACACCTTAGAAGCAAGGACCAGGCTACTCCAATTAGGTAAACTGAGTTCACCTCACTTTAGAACGTTAGATGTAAGAATCAGGCTACTTCGATCAGGTGAACTGAGTCTCACATGGCTGAGCACATGCTCACTGTGTCTGCTTTACCTGTAAATGAGGAAGTGAAGGGAAGTCCCTTCTCATGTTAGCGGGCTTTGTCTACTGCATTCCCTGTTCCCACAGCACCTTGGACATGCTCTTCCCAGTAACATACTAGTCTCATGAGTTTGAACAGTGGGCAAAAATACTCTCAATGAATCTCCAGTAAGAAATTGAATTAAATAAAAGTTAGCTTGGCAAACAGAATAACCATGCCAAGGAGACCAGAGTGTTGGGGACCACACTGGGGAACAACAGCCAGGGCCCCAGCAGAGAGGAGGAAGTGAGCAAGATACTCTGGTGCTTTTGCCTTCTGCCCTAGACTGCTCTGCAGATAAACCAGCAGAAAGATGCCCTTTGTGGTAAGACTGTGATCATAGGGGAATGTGAGAATGAATGCCAGATTCCCACCAAGTGCTGTAATGAGATCTCTCTTGGGCAATTTTTTATTTGATGAAAATATGGTGGTGCTTTTAAGAAGTTTCAAGAGCCTTAGGCAAAAGATGCTCTGATAACTTTGGAATGAGGTGCTCAAAGGCTTCTACCTCCATTATGCCACTGAAGTCTCTACAGCCCTTTTAGGATGAGGAGGGAGGCAATCACAGTAATTCCCATTTTATAGAGGGGAAATTGGGAACCTAGGGTCACAGAACCCAGAAAGTCATTGTAATTCATTCTATATTTGGCATAGCATGTGATTGTCCCAAAAAGAAGTTTCTGGAAGACAAAGCGAACTAGAATTTTCTTTTGTATTAACCTTTGTATTGCACTAGCAATCTAGCACCACAGAAGATTTGGTATTCTCAGAATCCTGGCTGATACTGGGGAAAGCGGCTGTTTGAACATGGCAAGAAGGACTATGGTGACTGTGGCCCACAGCAGAGACCTGAATTCATGCTACAGTAACAGCACAAAGGACGTGAGGTAACTCATCTGTCCCCCAAGTCCTTGAATACTGAGGCCCAAAGACCTTGCAGAGTCCTTCCAGCTCAGTGACACATCACTCATGATGTGACCCACAAAAAAGAGAGGGCAGGGAGATTGGAATCCACCTGTTCTTCAGTTTATATCCCAGGTCTGTAGTTCATGATTCAGTCAATAAGTGAATGTCTGGCTTTGCCTGGAGCCCTGGCAGATGAGGACATGTACTCCTCAGCTCCCCTTTTAAGAAAGGACTTGAAGAGCGTGCCTAGATAACAGGTGCCAGATTTTAGCTCCCTCAGGGTCAACTTCAACTTCCTTGGAGGGACCAGGCGGGAGTGAGGTAGTTGTATGAAGACCCAATTATTTTTCCCCTGAGTGAGAGTCCTCGGTTGAGCAGTCCTTGCTCTGTAGCTCCCCATCGAGCTGGCAGAGATTTTGGTGTGCATCTTATGGGTCCCCCTGCCCAATTCTGCTTGCTCTCCTTCTTTCACACATGCTCCCCTCAAAATCCTGTGCACTCCTTTTTTCTTTTTAATTTCATTTATTTATTCATGAGAGACAGAGACAGAGAGAGAGAGAGAGAGAGAGGCAGAGACACAGGCAGAGGGAGAAGCAGAATCTCTGCATGGAGCCCGACATGGGTAGGACTCAATCCCGGGTCTCCAGGACCATGACCCGGGCCAAAGGTCAACCACTGAGCCACCTGGGCACTCCTAATTCCACCCTAATTCCACCTCAGCCTCTGCTTCCTGGAGAACCAACCAACACACTTCCCTTAACCTTCAAAACAATAGTGGTACCTAGTGCCAGAATGAAGCTAGAAACATTAAGATCTTGTACCCAATAAGAGGAAAAGGAAGAACTCAGCCCACTGATCAGCAGAGGAAGAATAGCCTAAGTGATCAGAGGCATGCACAGAAGTGGCTAGCCCCCCGACTACAAGTGGGCCACCAGGACCAGGCCATCAGGCTGCCTTGTAGGGGGTAATGCCAAGGCACCAAGCTTTCACTCCACTGTCTAAGAAGGGAGTGAATTGAAAAGTAAGGCTTTCTGCAGTCTAAATTACTCTAAGGCTTGGGTTAATTACTGCTCTAAGCCTCAGGTCCCTGTGTTTAAAATAAGAGAAGTAACACATGTTGTTAAGGGTTATGCTTCACCTATTCCAGAGACGATTCTGTTCTTAAGCCCCATGTCTGGATTGAGTACACCAATCTTCTTGCCCTGGACTTTGTGCCTTAATGAAAAGATAAGGACGTGAGTCACACATAGGGTTTTTTAGATGGCTAACCTACATCCGAATCCTAGCCTTCTACTCTATTCCACAACCTGAATTTACCTGAGTGTATGGGAAAAGCTATATACCCACACACAGGTACATTCAGCACCCATCCATGTATGATCCAGGGGAAATTTTTTGCTGGAAGGGAGAGGAATTCCAGTCTAGCTTGGTACCAAGATGGCTTGGTTAACCCAAGAAGTGAATTCCATTTGGGAGATACAAAACCTCCAGCCTCCAGATATCTGTTCTTTAAGGGCCAGGCAACTGTTATAGGTATCAAGGGTCAAGGACCAAGTGCGTTTTAAAAGAACACTATATTTTAAAGTAGGATGTATGTTAAGAAAAGTACATAAATCGAACTGTTCAACATAATTAGTCATCAGGGAAATGCAAATGAAAACCACAATGAGATACCACTGCACACCCACTAGGATGGCTATAATCAAAAAGACAGATAACAACAAGTATTGGTGAGGATGTGAAGCAATCAAAAGCTTTATACACTGCTCATGGGAAAGTTAAATTGTGCAACCACTGTGGAAATTGTTTTCTGGCAGTTCCTCAAAAAGTTAAGCAGAGAGTTATCATATGACCCAACACTTCCACTCCTTTGTGCATACCCACAAGAGATGGAAACGTGTCTACACAAACACTTGTACACTAATGCTTATAGCACATTCATAATAGCCCTGAGGTAGAAACAGCCGAGATGTCTGTCAGCTGATGAACTGATAAACAAAAGTGGTATATCCACACAATGGAATATTATTTGATCATAAAAAATACATACTGATACATGTCACAACACAGATGAATCTTGAAAAGGTTATGCAAAATGAAAAAAAGACACTTGCAAAAAAACACGTATTATATGATCCCATTTATACTAAATGTGCGGAATCAGCAAACCTATAGAGGCAGGAAGTAAATTAGTAATTGCTTTGGTCTGAGAAGGTGGGAGCTACAGGAAGATGATAGTTAAAGGGTATAGTTTCTTTTTGTGGTCATGTAAAGGTCCTAAAATTGACCATAATAAATGAGTTTATGTATCTGTATATATTTCTATATACCAAAAACTATTGAATTGTATGATTTAAATGGATGAATTACAAATATGTGAATTATATCTCAATACACTCGTTGTTTTAAAATATTCAGCTCAAAAAAATAAAAATGGTTAGCTCAATGAATTATTCAAAATGAATAACTCATGTAACCATCACCTATTTCAATACATAGAGCATCCTAGAATCCCAGAAGTCTCCTTATCTCTTGTGAGGATATGTATTTTTGTTTGTTTAATTAGTCCCCTATCTCCAGAAATCTTACTGCATATCTCTAGGATAGGTCATTTGGTGTGATTGGTACTAATTCCCAATGAGTCTGTAATAAAACATGGTGACTTCTCTGGTGATCTTTCTCATGAGGCACAGAGTTAAGTTCTTGGTCTCCATTTTAAAGAGGAACAAATTTGGGCTCATCCCACCGTACATGGGCAACATGGGGAGAGGACCAAATCACATGAGGAGGATCCAGGTCTATGTAGCCTAATTACTGGACATGTGGATGTGAGGCATCTGTGTTGTGTCACCTCTACAGGATATCTAAGAATAGGAGCCAGGACAATCCTACTATGTACAGTGTCCAGCACTACATGTGGCACCCAACACATGAACATTATCAAAATCAGGTACCGAGGGCCTAGGATGTGTCAGGCACTGCATTATCTCAAGTCTGCACAAAGAGCTTGTCAGATGGGAGTGATCATCCACATGTTGCAAATGAGAAGTTAACTGGGAGGAGAAGAGTTGTTGATGGGTATAGATGACACTGCATGGTCCTCTCCAGCCCCAGCATCTTTTTCCTGCTTTGAATGAAGGGGCAAAATTGTCCACAAAAATGTCATAAGAAGCTGTATGGAAGAGGGGGGAAGGAAAGCTAAGAGGGAAGAGCTTCCCTTCCAAAGCTTCCCATGCTGGTTGTAGGTGTGGCCTTTAGGGCTGCAGAGGTCTGGTCTGTCCTTGACCTTAACCTGCCCTTGACCACTCCCCAAGCTCCTGTAATCATTGCTCTAGACTCATTTCAAGGTGAAGGCAAAGGTTTTCTTTCTTTGACTCCAAAATCCTTCCTAAGGATCAAGGAACATCTCCCCCAAACACAAGCCAGCACATCCATGACATGAAGCCAGGGAGACACAGAGAGACTGGGCAGCTGCCAGGAAGGAAAGAGAAAGAGGGAGAGTAGCAACATGTGACAAAGAAGCTGTGGCAATGGGGATGACACTGTTCCCATGGGTGGTCCTGCCCCCTTCCTGGAAATTCATATTTCAGATTCTGAAATTCATCCTGAAGGCCTTTTGCCATGTGCTACGTATGCTGAGCTGGATACCTTCCTCAGTGGTAACCTCCATGGAACCCCATAGCACACCTACGAAACATGCATCATCCCTAGTTTTCTTTCTTTCTCTTTCTTTCTTTCTTTCTTTCTTTCTTTCTTTCTTTCTTTCTTTCTTTCTTTCTTTCTTCTTTCTTTCTTTCTTCCTTCCTTCCTTCCTTCCTTCCTTCCTTCCTTTCTTTCTTTCTTTCCTTCCTTCCTTCTTTCTTTTATTGTTTTTGTTATTGCACATCATCCCTGGTTTAAAGATGATGAAGTCAAGTCTCAAATCAGCAGCTGCATGGAACTCAGTGAAATATTACTCTAAAAAGGCTATTTCAGGTTTATTCACAGCTTCTCATCTAAACCACTGTGAGATGACCCACACAGATAATCCCTTCCCTGGCTTCAGTTTCCCAGTCTGTAAGCATGGAGCATAGGCATAGGGCTGCCCAGCAGCTTGAAGAAATGGTCTGAAGAGAACAAAGAAAGTGCTTTTTGAAACATGGGTCCATGCTGAGGCACCATGCAGCCCCTGGTTTTGGCCAGAATTGCTCACAGAGTTGACCATACAGAAAATTACTCAGATGGCTGAGATTTGGGCAGATGGTATCAAGAGATCTGACAAAGTCATTCTAGATCTGAAAACAAAGGCTCCATGCCCCAAAGTCTTGAACGTCTCTAAGGCTCTGGCCAAATCTGTGTGTCATAAATTTGCTTTCAGTTTCCTTTGACAGAGATGGGGAGCTGGTGGGTGGGGGAAACCTGCTTTTTTCCTCAGATGCGGTAATGCGTACTTAATTGGCTTGCAATTACGATCACCCAGTGAAGGCTCTGACAACTTCTCAACTTCTGAACATTAACCTGGCAACCCACGCCACATCCCTGCGGCCTGGCTTTGGTCCAGGCTTCTGAGTTTTATCTGTCAGACCCTTAATAAAAACAGGAACCTGATCCTTAATGACTCAGTGGCTTCTTCTGGCTCCTTTCTTGCCCAGTCTATTCTTGGCTCTCTCATATGGACTCTAAGCTCTGAAGGAATGGTTTTCTCAGCTCAGCAAAGGGCCACAAACATCTTGGACTTCTATAACTGTGGCTCATAGTTTAGCCTCTTATGGCTAGAAGAGCTTTGTAAGTCCCTAGATTCATCCCACTGCCACCAGGTTGGCCACATGGAGGGTTCCCAAACCTCTCCGCCTTCTCCTTTCCTTAGGTCCACATCTGTGCAGGCCTTGTGAATCTTTTAATCAGATCAACCAGTGGTGGCCAAAGATTTTCACCATTCCGTGCCAGCTAGATCCTCAGGCAGGCACAGATGGGGACTTAGGATCTCACATTTGCACCTGCTGCTTTAGAGGACTCGAAGCACAAGTCCTTGTATGACTCAGGATGAGTCGGGTGGTAGTCCCTGACCTTGTTCTGCTGTCCTTGCAACACTCCCTCCTCCTGGGTCTAATAGCACTGACTGTGTGTTCAGTTGTATCAACAATCTCTTGTAAGGCTTTGTCAAGTTCTCCTGAATGCATGGGCTATTTTCCCAAATCATCCATTTGCCTTAAGGAAGGGAGAATACATCTTATACTTTTTTGGATTTCCCACTGTGCTTATCATAGAGACTAGAAGTTGTAGTAATAATAATAGCCATGAGTTATGAGTACCTACTCTGTTTCAGACATTGCAAAAAGAACCGTTAACACGTCAGTTTATTTTGATAAGAATACCCAATTAAATATTGTTACCATTTTAAGACAAAGAATTAAGGATCAGGCTCATTAAGGGACTTGTTCCAGGTCATACAGCTTGTAAACAATGGAATTAGCATTCAAACCCAAGAGTGTGTGAGAAAAAGTTGTAGGAGGCTAAGCTAAGCTATGCTGTATAACAAATAAACTCTGAAATGTGAGTGGCCACATATACATATACATAAGGAAAGTATATTTCTGGGATACCTGGGTGTCTCAGTCAGTTAAGCGCCTGCCTTCAGCTCAGGTCATGATCCCAGGGTCCTGAGATCGAGCCCCTCTTTGGGCTTCCTGCTCAGCAAGAAGTCTACTTCTCTCTCCCCCTCTCTTCCTCTCCCTCTGCTCGTGCTCTCTATCTCTTGCTCTCACAAATAAATAAATAAAACCTTAAAAAAGAGAGCAAGTATATTTCTCACCCATGCAAAAGCTGCTACAGGTCTGAGTGTCTCTCCCAGGGTTGCTTCTCTCTTTGAGGCCACTGAGCAACCTTGTCTCTTTCTACCTCTTGTTTCTGCTACCCTCACGAGTGGCCTTTGTGATTCATCTGTCTGAGGAAGAGAGGGCAGGAGGGATGTGTGGGGCTTCCACAGTTAGACGTCAAGATGAGTGGACAATATCACTTGCACCCATAGTCTGTAAACAGATCACTCACATGGCCCCCCCTGACTCCTCTGTGTTTGGGGAAAGAGGAAACCCAGAAATGGGGAAGCCCTAGTCATCTGCTACAGAAGCTTATGTGTATTCCACCATGCTAAGCTGCCTCTAAAACCTAAAATTAAAAAACAAAGTGCTTTCTGACTGACATCACCACTAGGGTATCACTAGGATACAAAAGATTATAAAGGAGGAGATGGGGGGAGGGAGTTCACTCTTGAGAAAAAACAGACTTTGATACGTTTAATCAGCCCTTAAATCCCCAACCTAATTATCACCCAGACAGAGGAGTTGGACTCCCCTTCCTTCCCCTCATTCTGAGTATTGCTCTTCTGTGACTCCTCATTAAGGTGCCCCTAATATTCGCTATTCCCTAATCTTCATGTGCACAAACGTGCGGGTGGTGTGCACAGCAGAGGGGGACCCCAGGAAGCAGACACTGTGTGTGCGATGCTGGGCAGCAGGCACATGGCTTTCACAGTGGGTTCTCATTTAACCCTCACCATAAACCTATTTGGTGTTGCTCCTGCTACTTTCACCCACGTGTGGAGCATGAAATGGAGTGTCTGAGTGATTATGTAACTTTCCCAAAGTTACACACCAGGATCTTCTGATTCCAAATCCTGAACATTTCTTTTACAGTAGCCCTTCATTTTCCCCCATCCTCTTTTATTTCCTTAAGTGGATTTCAATTACTCTGAACTGTGTCAATCATAATACTTATTTCATGAGACACTCAACTGTTTCATGCATAACCTTATTTGGGTTGTTGTTTTTTCAATTTTTATTTTTATTTTATTTTATTGTTTTTAAAGATTTTATTTATTTATTCATGAGGGACAAAGAGAGAGAGGCAGAGACACAGGAAGAGGGAGAAGTAGCTCCCCTCAGGGAGCCCTGTGGGACTCAATCCTAGGACCCCAGGATCTTGACCTGAGCCAAAGGCAGACACTCAACCACTGAGTCACCTAGGTGTCCCTTATTTTTTTTCTCCTTATTTTTAATAGTATAATAAACTCCCAGAAACATACCACCCAACATGTGGCTTTTCTTCATCTCATCCTCCCTGCCTCCTCCACTAATACAATGTAACCAATATACTAAATTCTGGATATGTCATTTCCTTGCTTTCCTTTTTATATAATTTTATTTAGTTTATATGTATTCTTATATTTCTTTGTTTTTAATTTTATAAAAGAGTATGATTATTGTAGTTATATTTTGGGACTTATTTTTGCTTGAATATGATACTACTAAGGTTCATCCATTTTGTGTGTCACAGTGGTTCATTCGTTTTGAACACAGTATAATATTTTTGTATGAATTATTCATGTTAAATCTCCTTTCTTATTGCTATTGAGAACAATGCTGCCATGAAATGTCTTTTGGGGAGCGTGAAAAATTTGTTTATGTAACTAGGAGTGAAATTACTATGTTGTAGCATATGGGAAGATTTTCCAAAGTAGTTGTAGCAATTAACATACCTATAAGCAATGAGAGATGTGTGGATCTACATCTGCTAACATTTGGTTTGGTCAAATTCTTAAAGTTTCCAACAGAATGGATGTATTTCTCTGATCACTAATGAAGTTGTGTTTGTTCATTAGCTATGCATGCTTCCTCTTCTGTGAGTACCTGTCCATGTCTCATGCCCATTTTCTACTGGGCTGTTTATGCACTTCCTGTTGACTTACAGGAGTTCTTTATACGTTCTTTAAGCCAACCTGTTTCTTTAAGGTGTCATTTGATTTTTTTTTTTTTTTTTGCTTTAATACCTCCAAGATTAATTCTGTGTGTTTTTTTTTTTTTTTTTTTTTTTTTTACTTTCTGTGTTTTGTTGGAGAAACTTTTCCCTGCTCCAAAGTCTAAAAGATATCCACTTGTGTTTTCTATTAAATTTAAAATTTGAAACCTAAAGTTAAAAGTTTTTAACTTTTTTCTTTGACTATTACTTCAATCTGAAGGTGTTTATTTTTATATGGTGTGAGGTAGGGAACAAATTTCCTCTTTTCCCAAATGGTTAACAATTTTTTTCCAGCTTTGTTTGTTGAAGAGCACCCCCTTTCCTTTCAATTGGCCATGCCACCTCTGCCACATTTCAAAGTTCTAAATCCAGACAGGTCTGTTTCTGCATTCTCTATTCCATTAGTCAGTATGTCCATCCTGTGGCATTGTCACGATATCTCCATTATTCAAGTAGAGTGAGATTGGCCTCTCCTAGCTCTATTTCCCCCAACATTGGCAAAGACATTATTTCTCTCTAGAATCATCCAGTCCAGATGAATTTCCTTTTCTCCCTAACCTTCTCTTTTTTTTTTTTTAATTTTTATTTATTTTATGATAGTCACACACACAGAGAAAGAGAGAGAGAGAGGCAGAGACACAGGCAGAGGGAGAAGCAGGCTCCATGCACCGGGAGCCCGATGTGGGATTCGATCCCGGGTCTCCAAGATCGCGCCCTGGGCCAAAGGCAGGCGCCAAACCGCTGCGCCACCCAGGGATCCCCCTCTCCCTAACCTTCTCAATCACAATCTGAGACTCACTTCATCCAAAGAGCCTCTATACACAGAAGGAGTTGGCAGGTCAAGAACTTGATCTCAGTGGGTACCACCCCTGGGTATTTTTGTCTGGCTCACCCTACAGTGCCCAGTGTCCAGGGCTAAACACTTGTTTGTCTCCAGCCCCAGGTACCTTTGTCTAGATAACCCAACAAGCCCTTACAGTGCCTCAGCTGGACAGAGTCCTTATCTCCAGTTTTGCTAAAACCCAGGGAAATGTGTAATGGGAAGAGAAGAACTTCATAGCCTCTGGGATTGGCTCTGGTTTGTAGATGAGAGAGTCCTGCCTTCCTAAGATATGATCCAGCCTAAATTAAAGAAACTGTAATTTCAGAGTTTCTCTTATTCTTTGTGTACCTGATGGTAGAGTATCTGGGGTTTAAGGATACTCCTTAAAGGGATTTTTAGATATGCAAAGGAAGATCTCAGAATTCAGTGGGATGTTGAGTTTAAAAGTAAAATTGCTGGGCACCTGGGTGGTGTAGTCGGTTGAACATCCAACTCTTGATTTCAGTTCAGGTCATGATCTCAGGGTCCTGGGATTGAGCCCTGCACTAGGCTCCATGCTCAGTGGGAAGTCTGTTTGAAGATTTCTCTTATTTCTCTCTGCCTCTTCCCCAACTCAAGAGTGCACATGTGTGCTCTTTCTCTTTCTGAAATAAATAAATCTTTTAAACAAACAAATAAATAAAAGTATGTTAGTGAGTTGTTAAACAGACATTTGAAAGTTACACAAGGTTGGGATCCTGTAAGAGAGGAGATGGGTGCAAGGGTCTTCAGAGAAGGAATCCCCAACAACTGAGTGGGGGCATGGCCAGTGAAAAATCTTCCCTGTCAGGGAAGGGCTAACAAGTTTCTAGAAGCAATGGTGTCTGACCTTCAATATGTAGTTTTTTTCCTTCTTTGTGCCACCCAGCTAGCTATTCCTAACCCTTGGGAAAGTCTGTTAAGTACAATAACTGTGTGTTCATGTTGCTCTAGGGGAAGGAGAATCAGCTGTAGTCTGAACACTAGACAAGAGAAGGGTGAGGAAGAACAGCTGCCCTGGCATGGGGGTAGGCATCAAAATGTAAGTGAGAATCCAGAATTTCTTAAGGACAAGAATTAGAAGGTAAATATAACCATGAAAATATAAACTCCTGAGCAGGATCATGGGAAATATTGGAGAGGACTCTGGGAAAGACTAGGCTTCCCATGGTGCTGAAATGAATGTTGAATTCATATTTTTTGGAAGTGGAGGCAGAGGTAGCAACAGAAAATCGGAAAATGTGGATTCATTTAGTAACGCATGATACAGAGGCTGCAGGGAATATGATGGTCTTGAAAGCTTATGGGGCTCCTTTAAGTCTGGGCTGAGCTTCTCATTTCACAGTTGTTCTGTGGAAGGAGCAGGGATGGCAAGCAGGCAACCCCAGAAGCTGAAGGGTTAATTTACCAGGGTTGAAAAACAAAATCTATCCTTCAGGGGTTCCTATTTCCTAACCACAAACTCTTCTCTGATCAGGGGCCAGCCAGAATCAGATGTGAGACTGAGAGCTTTCTTCTTCCCTCCTTCTTCCTTATTGTCCTCAGGTATGATGACCTGAGAGCACCTGTCAAACTATCCAAGGGTAGTCTGTACCAGGCAAGCTTGGTTAAAGAAAGCAGTAGCACTGAGAGACTCTCTAATCATTTACCACTGATAATTGAATCAGTCTCTCTCCTTCTGTCTCTGTCTCTCTCTTCCTTCACCTCCCATTATTTTTCTATTATGGCAAATATACTTTTAAGCCATTTTCAAGTATACAGTTCAGTGCAATTAAATAGATTCATAATGTTGTGCAATCATCACCACTATTTCCACAATTTTTTATTATCTCAAATGGAAACTCTCTGCCCATTAATCAATAAATCTCTATAATTAATTAACAAATAAACAATAAATCTCCACCCATCCACCCCATCTAGCCCTGGAAACCTCTAATCCACTTTCTGTCTCTGTGAATTTGACTACACTAAGTACTACATATAAGTGAAATCATATACTCTTTGTCCTGTTTATCTGGTTTATCTTGACAAAATGCCTTCAAGGTTCATCTATGTAGTGTGTATCAGAACTTCATTCCCTTTTATGGCTGCATAGTAGTTTATTACACATATATACCATACTTTGTTGATTTCTGTCAATGTAGACTTGGGTTGTTTCCATCTTTTGGCTATCATTAATAATGCCGCTATGGATATTGATGTACTAGTATCTGTTAGAATCCCTGCTTTCAATTATTTTGGGTACATATCTAAGAGTGGACCTGTTGGATCATATGCTAACTTTATGTTTAGCTCTTTGAGGGACCACCAAACTATTTTCTATAATGGCTAGACCATTTTACGTGCCACCAAACAATCCATAAATTTTATGATATCTCCACATCCTCCCTTTCATTTATTTTGTTTTTTAAATTTTGATTTTAGTTATTCTAATTGGTATGAAATGGTATCTCATTGGGGTTTTGGTTTGCATTTCCCTAATGACTAGTGATGTTGAGGATCTTTTGATGTGCTTATTGGCAATTTGTATACATTCTTTAGGGAAATGTCTACTCAAGTTATTTGGCCGTTTTTTAATTGAGTTGTTTGTTTTTTTGATGTTGAGTTTCAGGAGCTCTTTATATATTCTGGTATTAATCCCTTATCAGATATATGATTGACCATTTTTTTGTCCCATTCTGTGGGTTGTCACTTCAGTCCCCTAATATCCTTTGATACACAAAAGTTTTTAATTTTGATGGAGCTCAATTTATTTATTTATTTTTGTTAATTGTGGTTTTGGTGTCATATACCAAATGACAAGAAATCATTGCCAATTCTAATATGAAGATTTTCCCTTCTTTTCCTTTTTCTTCTAAAAGCTGTATAGTTTTGCCTCTTATATTTATTGTCTTTGATCTGTTTGAGTTAATTTTTAAAATATAGTACCACATAAGGTTCTAATTTCATTCTTTTGGATATAGATATTCAGTTTTTCCCAGCATCATTTACTGAAAAAAAATTTGTACTTTTCTATTGAGTAGTCTTGATTCCTTTGTCAAAATCATTTGACCAGACATTTGAAGGCTTATTTCTGGGTTCTATATTCTGTTCCATTGGTCTGTATGTGTATCTTTATACTAATACCACACTGTTTTAATTACTGTAGACTTGTAGTAAGTTTTGAAATCAGGAAGTTCAAGTCTTTCATCTTTATTCTTTTTCAAGATAGTTTTAGACTGTTTTGGTTATTCAGGATTCCTTGAGATTCCATATGAACTTTAGGATGGGTTTTTCTAGTTTCATCAATATATATATGTAGATCTATATCTATAGATCTATAGACATCTATATCTAAATCTATCTATCTATCTATCTATCTATCTATCTATCTAGTCACTGGGGTTTTGTTAGTATTGTCATCTTAACAATATTAAATCTCCCAATCTGTAAGCATAGGATGACTCTCTATTTATTTGTCTTCAATTTCTTTCAGCTAAGTTTTGTAGTTTTTCATGTACATTTTTTTGCCTCCTTGATTAAATCTATTTTGATTAAATCTATTTGTCTTTTTGATTCTATGACAAATGAAATTTTTCCTTAACTCCCTTTACAGATTGTTCAATAATATATAGGAACAAAACTGATTTTTGTGTGTTAATTTTATATCCTCTAACTTTACTAAATTTGTTTGCTTAACAGTTTTTGGTGGAATATTTATGGTTTTTTACGTATAATATCATGTCACCTGTGAACAGAGATCAGTTCACTGCTTAATTTCTAATATGGTTCAATCCTAGAAGCTACAGGAAAACAATGACAGGAATCTTTGGCTGGCAGCACCCTGACCTATCAACAACATTCTTAGGGTTGTTCCTTCTCACAGCTGGGTCTCTCTACTCTGCCTGTCTCTGTGTTGCTGTCCCACTCTCTGCCCCAGCATCAGCCCCAGAAGATACAAAGGAAGAGCAAGGTGTACACAAGGTGAAAAAGCCTTGAGAGGGCATGAGGTGAGTCGCCACTGAAGTTCAGGGAAAGGTAAGGGGGGAGGACTTGGATTCTAGTTCCATCTCTCTCTTTAGCTAGTTCATGGTCCTAGAAAGATCACTTTACTGTTCTCGACTTCAGTTTTCTCATCTGAAAAGAGGGGAACTTATTAGTTAAGAGAGTCCTGGCTATTATAGCCGTGAGAGCCCCAAATCTCAGTGGCTTAAGACAAGAGAAGCTTCTGTTTCCCTTAAAGTCCACCTGATAATAGGGTGGGGTGCTACTCCACAATATCATTTAAGGACACAGGCTAAGAGAGGCTCTGCCATCTTCAACGTGACATTCAAAGATGCCTGGCTATCAACATGCAGCTGCCAGACAGGGGAAGAGAAGGGTGAAATGAGGATTTCATGGGAGGTATCTATGGAGCAGGTCTGTAAATGGCATACATCATTTTGCATACATTCAATGCAGACATAAGTAGACTAGGAAATAGATGAGCCATGTTCTTAGGAGACGCAAGAAGCAGACAAAGACCCTGCACTATAAGGCTCACTTTCTAGGACCTTGCTGCTTAAGGTGTAGTCCATGGACTGCCAGCATCAGCATTTCCTGGGAATGAATTAGAAATGCAGAATCTCAGATCCTACCCCGATGCACTTGAACAGAACCCGCATTTTAATAAAAGCCATAGGTTGGGCACCTGAATGGCTCAATTGGTTAAGTGTCTGACTCTTGCTTTTGGCTGAGGTCATGATCTCAGAGATGTATGATTGAACTCTGCATTGGGCTCCATGCCCAGTGCAGAGCTTGCTTAAGATTCTCTTCCCTCTCCTTCTGTCGCTCTCCCCCTTCTAAAAAATATGCATAAATAGGGATCCCTGGGTGGCGCAGCGGTTTGGCGCCTGCCTTTGGCCCAGGGCGCGATCCTGGAGACCCCGGATCGAATCTCACGTCGGGCTCCCCGTGCATGGAGCCTGCTTCTCCCTCTGCCTATGTCTCTGCCTCTCTCTCTCTCTCTCTGTGTGTGTGACTATCATAAATAAATAAAAAATTAAAAAAAATTTTAATTAAAAAAATAAAAAAATAAAAAATATACATAAATAATAAGAGCCATAGGTAGTTTGTGTGCACATTTCAGGTTTGAGGAGAGTACCTTAGTGAGGGGAAATGAAGATGCTGATCCAGTATCCTGGTTATTTGGTTAACAACGGCTGTGAGTCTTATGAGCCTGACTGAATCCTGTCTGACATAATCTTGGGCAAGTCACTTTAATCAAATTTTAGTTCCCCCAATGGTAGTAATAATGGTATTTACCTTACAGGGTCATTGGGATTATCAAGTGAGACACCCCATGTAAAGTCCTCATCAGAGCCTGCTATATAATTTGTGCTCAGTAGAGGTTAACTATTATTAATCTTATTATGGCTGATACTTTTCCCAGAGTTGATCCCTTCAACTTCCCTAAACCAACTCCAGCACAAGTTTAATAAATACATGGTATGTATCTCACTACTTTGTTCTCCAGTGTCCAAGACAGACTTGCTAGTCATTCAAGACACTATTTCTCCCAGAGCCCACCCTGGTCTGAGAATCTGCCTCACACAAGGCTCAGGTAGCTGTTATTATTTCATTGAAGTAAGTATGAAAGATAAAAACTATTTGCTATCTCTGGTTGACTTGGGCATTCGCACTGACCACATCTCCCCTTTACTCTCAACTGTATCAGTATTCTTATTAATGAGTGACATGGGGACAAGGAAAGGGAGGAGGCCAAAGGCAAGCAGAGAATGTCCAGCCTGGGAGACTATGAGAATGATGAGGTCATTGCAAATGAGGGGATAGGAGAGGGAGTTGTTCTGAGGAAGGTGCTCGATGGGAGGCAGGTCATATTTGAGGTTTTTAAAACATCTACATGGAAATATCAGAAGGTATGAAAACACAAGACTGGATTTAGAAGAAACTTCTGGGTTGAAGACAAAGATTTGGTCACACCAGTGGCAGACACTGTTCATTATCCAACAATCGTTTCCCCCGTCTTAGCTAACTGTACCGTACTTTTGTTCACATGTAGAGTGGTCATTTTCTTTTTTTTTTTAATTTTTTTTTTTATTTATTCATGATAGTCACACAGAGAGAGACAGAGAGGCAGAGACACAGCAGAGGGAGAAGCAGGCTCCACGCAGGGAGCCCGACGTGGGACTCGATCCCGGGTCTCCAGGATCGCGCCCTGGGCCAAAGGCAGGCGCCAAACCGCTGCGCCACCCAGGGATCCCCTAGAGTGGTCATTTTCTAGAGGATATTAGACCCCAACCCAGCCTCAGACCCTAGTACTGTGGGTGAATCTTGATTAGCTCAAAATAGTCACAGATAACTCCTTTCCTCTTACCATTGTTTGAACTTGGGTATGTCATACATTTCTCAATAATAAAAAATGTCTGCTAAGAGGATTCTAAGCATTTCTAGGATTCATCTCTTTTTTTTTTTAAATGATGAAAAGAGAATCTTCCTTTTGTCTGCCTCTAGATGTGACTCTATGAGATGGACCGCCTGAAGCTACAGAAGCCACTTTGTGACCAGGAGGGGACAGGGCTGAGGGCAAAAACCCACATGCTAAGGATGGCAGAGCAGAAAGATGGAAAGAAATGAACTCTGGTGATACCATCAATCTACCAAACTATCCAATTCCAGAAATGACCTCAGGCTTCCTTGCTAGGTGATAATAAATGTACTTTTTTATTTAAGCCAGCAGTCAAGGTCTCTGTTGCTTGCTGCCAAAAGAATTTCAACCAATATACCACCTCTGTAGAGAAATACCTATATGATAGAAGTGACCATGAAAGTCATGAGAGTGTTTGTAAAAATTACCAGAGTGTGCAGGGAGGAAGAAAGCAATGGGTGAAGGCCATTGATGTAATGAACGAAGGAAAGGAAAGAGCAAAGGAGGCAGAGAAGGAGCACCACTAGCAGCAGGAAGATAATTAGAACACCCTATGTCATACAAGTTAATGTAATGAGAGGTTTGAGAAAAAATAGAGAGACAGTGGTACAGAAGCCAGTGGGAAGGGAGAAAAGATAATTCTTTGTTGGCTGACTACCTGTATGTTTGATTGCTTGCTCTACAGCTTTGCTCCCTGCCTCACCAGCTACTTTGTGGTGGCTGGGATGACCCCAGTAGCTAGAACTTGGAAGCTCTGGCCATTTGGGTGAGAAAGAAGCATCCTTCTGCAGATATGAAAGCCACATGCCCAGGGCTTCCGGGACAGTGGGGCTTACAGAATGCTGCCCATTGTCAGACCATGAGTCCTGACACCTGGTCCTGACCCTATCTTCTGTAGACAGAACATGAAACACAGAGTTTTGTTTATCAATTGTAACTTGAGGGAAATCACTTTGTTGCATTCTTGTTACCAGTACAGTGAACAGCTCCAGCTTCCTGATACTCTCCTCCCTCCTTCTTCCTTCCTCCTTGTTCCATTAGCATACTCCGTGCTTCCTGCCTTTGATCACAGGGTTCCCTCTGCCATGAATATCCTTCTTCCTCATCCCATCTCTACTTGTTAAAGTCTCTTCCTGCCCTACAAGACTGACACCTCCTTCATGAAGCCCTCCCCATTCACCCACATGGAAATCATCTCTGGCACTTAAGTGATCCCATTCCACTTGGCTTGAGCCTCTGTTTCCCTAAGCACCAAGGAGTGGGGGGTGGGGAGGAGGTTTGGGGCACATGTGGTTTCCTAGGAGATAAGAAAGACACAGAAAGAAATTCACCTATACAAATAATGCAAGGTCTGCACAAAAAGTGTGCAGAGAGTGGGCAGAGGGGAAATAGAGAAGTGACTGGAATCTCTCCTCCCCCCTACAAAATAGTCCTTCTCTTCCCTTCTCCAGATGACCTCTGGAGCAGAAAAACCTTGGCAAAGCAGGCTGGGTAAGTCCGCAGTCATGGGGAGGGCTGCTCCCAGGTCACCCTGTGCACTGCTGGCCTTCCCCACCATTCAGAGGATAAGTGACCTCACAGGTCCCCAGATAAATGTCCACTTCCTCTTGGGCTAGCCTCACTCTGTAGGCCTCCCCTCTGCTTGGCCCTTCTCCACCTCTGCAGTCTTTTCTCCTGGGCTCCAAGCCCAATGTCTAGCCACTCTCTCTTTATCTCTCTCTCTTTTTATCTGGCATTGTTTCTTTCTCTGTCTGCCCATCTCTCCCAGACACTGTCCTTGTCCTTCCTCACCTATTTTCTTCATGCCCTAGTCCTCCTGACTGAAATAAATATCCTCCAAAGAAAACAAATAGGCTTCTTGGGAATCAGGAGACATTGATCCGGGGAACTGGAAACCGATCCAAAGGAGGTGACACTTTTGGAGTGTCTGGTACCTGGCAGCAGAGAAACATACACATGTTATGCAGACTTGGTTGGACCTTGGAGTAAAGTCATGAATCATGGGAGAGGTTTGGTGGCTCAGTCAGACATCTGACTTTTGTCTCAGGTCATGATCTCAGGGTCTTGGGACTGAGTGCCGCACTGGGCTTTGTGCTCAGTGGGGAATCTGCTTGAGATTTTCTCTCTCCTTCTCCTTCAACCCCTCCTCCTGCTTGCTCTCTCCTCTCTCTCCATCAAATAAATAAATAAATCTTAAAAGAAAAAAATCCTAGGTCAGGATGCAGAAGGCATGAGTTAGAAATGCAACCCAGCCCCTTACTAGTATCTTAAACTGGCAGCCTAAACTTGTTTGATTATATGCCCCTATCAGTTTTTAAAAATATATTTTTTAATCCCTCAATATATGCACATCTATTTTTTAAGTCATAAGTGAAATAAAATTATCAATTGTGGCAAAGAATGCCAGCTGCCACCTATTATCCCTTTTCCTTTCTTCTACAGGATTAAACATGGCCATCCAAAATGAACCTACACTTCCCATTCCTGGAGCAGCTGGGTATAGCCATCTGGATCAAGTTCTGGCCAATGGGATTTTAGGGAAAGCAATGTGTAAATTCTGGAACCTGCCCCTTCCCTTCATCTCCCCCATGCTGCCCTCTAGAGCATGGGCTTGGTAGCAAACCATTGTGGACTCCATGGGTTAGGTTAAGATCTAGCAATGATGAGAAAAAAGAAGAGAAGGCGCCTGGGTCTCTGGACAGCCTGATAAAGAGGAGACTTCACCCCAACGTTGGGGCCACTGGCCTCCAGATGCTTTTATATAGTTGAGTCCCAGGATCCTGCAGCTGAACATATGTTTTAACTAGGTTAAAATGGAAACATTGTGAATATCATAAAACATACATAAAATATGGACCATTTTACATGTAATTTTTTAAAAATAAACTTTTTTATTTGAGAAAAAGTTTAGATTTATAGAGAATTTGTAAAGATAGTTCAGAGAGCTCACCATATATACCCCATACCCAGTTTCCCCTATTATTAAGTCTTAATTTAGTATGGTAGATTTGTCCCACTTAATGAACCGATGCTGATACGTTATTACTGAAAATCCCTGCTTTATAATGGTATTTTTAAAAACAAACATAAGTCTCCCATTTTCTTCCCACATATCATGCACACACTGCCAAATATGTGTACCCAGGAGGACACCATGCTTATATCAGTTCCCTTGCTAGTCACATAGCACAGAATGAGACCAGTCAGGTGATGCCAAGTGAAAGAATGCTGAGTGTGAGTACTGAATAGGTACTGAGAAATAGGGTGAGTGGTATCATTGAGGATCAGTTCAGGAAACTTCTTGGAAGTCGGGTTTTGCTGGGCGATACAGGGATGGACAGAAGGGTCTGGCACTTCCAAGGGTGGTGACTAGGCCATGTGCAGACCCCAGGAGTGGGAAGGAGCAAAGGCAAAAAGGGAGTAGCAGTGAGGTAGAATCTGGTTTGCATGAGGAGTGAGGCCTGGGAAGCAGCAAACAGCCAGGCTGAGCCAGGGAGGCTGGGTGGGATTCTATCCTGGGTCTTGGGTACTTTCCTTATTACAGAGCCTGTCTGCATTTTTTTGAAGCCCAGGCACTGTCTGTTCTGCTGGGGTCTGTGTGTCCTGGCTCCTCATTAAAGCAGTGGGATTTTCCTTGACCCTTGGGAGTCCATGTATCTGGAAGGCAGCCATAATCTTCAAGAAAAATCACAGCAAGACTTCTCTTTTCAGGCCAAGCCAGGGGATAAGAGCTATAGGGGAATCAAGGCCTTCCCTGGCATGTGTATGGAATGCACTTGTATGCTGTAACCCCCTTACTGACAGTTTCTGTTCAAATTCTGATTCCCAGTGAGGAGCAAGAAGGTTCTTTGTGGCTGTGCAGGGAAGATGCTTATGGATTGAAGGAATTCAGAGAGTTAAGTCTCTGGAGTCGGGGATCCCTGGGTGGCTCAGCGGTTTGGCGCCTGCCTTTGGCCCAGGGCATGATCCTGCAGTCCCGGGATTGAGTCCCACGTCGGGCTCCCGGCAGGGAGCCTGCTTCTCCCTCTGCCTGTGTCTCTGCCTCTCTCTCTCTATCATAAAATAAATAAGTAAATAAATCTTTTAAAAAAAAAAGTCTCTGGAGTCTTCTTCATTTTCTCTCACTTGGAGAGAAGAGAGCCCAGGGAGTTGTACCTGGTGGCCCAGTAACCTGGCCATCACGTAGGTTTGGTTTGTAGAAACAGAGGTACAGAACAAGGGGTCATGGCAGGCATAGGTGGAAGGAATATAAGGACACTTATGACATTGTTTTGAAACAACCTATTTATCTGTCTACACCGTGGGCATCCCTGAGGATGGGAACTGGGTCTTGTTACTTTTGGATTTCCATGTTTCGCCAGTACCTGGCATGCAGTTTGTGCTGAATAGATGTCTGTGGAATGAATTCTGCATCTAAACATACTTACATCATTAGTGGCAGAACCAATAGGAGCCTGGGAATCCTGACCAGGAGTGTTGGATCCTGCTGTTCTTTTCACTACATTGAACTACTGATTCTGGGCCTCGGTCTGGCAGAGAAGAAATTGAGGGTACTTTTTGGTTCTGCCAGCCATCTTGCCCCTCCACTCCAAGAATATCTATGCCTGCCCCCAGTTGGGCTCTTTAGAGCATGGGGCTAAAGAAGACAGTTGTAGCCACAAGGTCATTGCTCACCTGGGCTGGTCAGTCTTCTGGCTCTAGGCAGTCTTCTTGTAGATTGGAAGGTATGAACAAGTGCAGACAGTTTCATTCAAATCCATGACACTCAGTGGGTTTATACGGCCCAGAGAATAAAATTCAAAATCTATATGGTGAACGTAGGATCCTCCATACTTTGGCTGGAGTCTCCTTGCATCTCCAACAACATTTTCATACTCTCAGTTGGACCCTACCTCTAATCACCCACTCTCCTAAACCTCTGTGGTTTGGTTAAAAGTGCCATTCCTTACACACAATATTTCCTATATTCATCTCTTTGCTCAAATATTTCTATGCCTGGGAGTGCCATCCTCCATCTCTCTTTACCAAAATCCTACTGCCCTCTGAATTCTGAATCAAATTCTCTTCTAAGCTTTCCTGATTCCTCTGGCTACCTGTTAGAAGGATGTGTGAAAATCCCCCCAACCTCTATATTCCAGGAGCCACATTTACTCCCCAGTATTTTTTTTTATAATTTTTATTTTATTTAATTTATGATAGGCACACAGAGAGAGAGAGAGGCAGAGACACAGGCAGAGGGAGAAGCAGGCTCCATGCACCGGGAGCCCGACGTGGGATTCGATCCCGTGTCTCCAGGATCGCGCCCTGAGCCAAAGGCAGGCGCTAAACCGCTGCGCCACCCAGGGATCCCTACTCCCCAGTATTATTGCTAGTTTTACAACTCTTTCTGACAAGAAAATATGAGCTATGGGGAGCATGGACACTTGCCCCTTTGTTTTCTGTCTTGCTTATCCTCATCTCCAGCCCTAAACCCAGAAAAGACTCCTGATACATCCTATACTGAGGGTGGGGGGCACTGGTCAGTAGCATCTGCATCTTCTCTATGTTAGAAAAGTAGAGCTTTCTTCTTTGTCCACATTCTGGATCAGAGCATCCAAATGGACTTTCCCTCAAGCTAGGTGAAGCCACTACTGTGTAAGGAGGTGTTATTAGATCTTGGCAACCACATGTTAAGCAAGGATCATATGAATTAGCCTGTTCAATGGCAGGAGCATCTAACCTCAGGAAGAGTCTGGGCTGGGAGAAACTGTCTGACCCTGTCCTTGGGAAAGGTTACCCAGCTCCCCAAATGGACAAAAGGACTGTGTTATGGAATCCCAGGAGGCTCCGTAGACCCAAAAGAGGCAAGGGAGCAAGTCCAACCATGGCCATGAAGTCACCCAGGCCCTCTTCCTGCTCACTCCTCCTCCCACCACCCATTGCTCTGCCTTCCCTACGAGGAAGAAGACACAGAAGCAGGAGAGAGAGCAGGAGAGACCGGGGGCATACATGTTTCCTTTTGGGAATCTTTAACATCTTTGTAAAGATGGACTCCAAATTTACCACTCAAAATTTTATTTTTAATCCAGGACAAAACACATAAATTAGTATTCTTTGTGAACCATCTCCACCTGGCACAAATGAATGATTTGTTAAACTAATGTTTAAAACTATTTCCTCTATGGAAGGATCACCTGCAGCAGGCCATGAAGACTCTTGTTGCCTCAGCCATCCTGTTAGGTGGTGTTAGGGGCACAGGCCATGGTCATCATCTCCCACTTGTTTATGTCTTCCCCCCTTAGAAGTCACTGAATCCAGAGCTTCAGCAGAGCTGGTTCCTACAGCAGCCTCTTCCCAGCAGCCTCTGGGCCACCCCTTCTCTCATGTCCTCTGTGCTTTTTCCCTCCAAGTGCTACTGCGATCCTTCGATGGAAGGCACTTGGCAGCTCCATGGGTTTCCCAGGCAGCTGCTACTCCCCTAGACTCTGAGTACTGGTAACCTTTGCCCTGATGCAGCCATAGTTGGGCTTGGAACCAAATCATTAAATTCATCTCCCTCTTACTCTCCAAAGGGGGTGGGCTGGGCTGGCTTCTTGGAAGCAACCAGACTCCCCACCACCGTGTGTGATGCTCAACTTGTGACTCCAGGCAAGAGAGAGAAAACAGCCTGGGATTAAGCTCTCTATGCTTCTCTGAGAAAGGCCCACTCACCTGCCAATGAAACATACAGGCTTTTCTTCTATCACCTGTCAGACTACCCACATCTCTCAGATAAAAGTAGTGGATTATCCACACTGTCATAAAGAATTGGCTCAGGTAATGCAAAATCACAAGGAACCTCAAACCAGTTCCGTTTGGCTTTGGAGAACTTCATGGGTTTTATTTCCCTTTCCTGCAGCCGACTTTCCCGACTATTGAATATTAAAATCCATGCGATTCCTGGACAAGGATGAAGGAAAGCTGATTCCTGATGAGATCTGGCCACAGACAAGTCTCAAAACAGACAACTGCATAGAAATGTCTGAGAGGCTGTTCTCTGAGAAGTTTTTAAAAATTCGCAGAAATTGCAGTCTAAGTGCTGTCTGTATCTGTTTAATATTTCCCCAGCTTTGAAAACAAAACCAGAATCATAAAGTATCAATGGTGGAAGGGGACTTTGAGACCATTAAATCCAACCCCTCACTGTGTGCAGATGGAGAACCCAGAACCCATATGGTAGGTAGGCTGTGGCTTAACATGACAGCACATCTCTTTCTCTTCATCAGAATTTTGAGTCATATTCCCTTTTACCCAGAAACCATCCTACCTTCACACAATAGCTCCTCCACACAGAGATTTCTGCCCAGTTGCTATTTTATGCACCTGCCGGGCATGTCCTTTTTTATGTGTCATTATGTACATTTTAATGACTTATTTCCCCTATGAACCTATAAGCTAGAAAAAAAAAAGAGTCCTATGGGTTTCTTCTTGTAAACTCCGTGCTAATGACTCATTACCTAATGACTTCTCACTAACTGCCTCCTGGCAGCCATCTAGGTCTTGTCCAGCAACTACCCAGAGCTCAAGTCCTGATGCTGCTACTTGCCACCCATGTGATCTTGGGCTAATGGCTTAACTTCCCTCTGGAGGTGGCACCAAGGGAAGCTTTAGTTCATATAACTGATAGCTGCCCCCAGACATACAATGTGTAAAGTAAAAACAAGGCACAGGAAACCCAGCTTCCCAATGACTCCCCTGACAGCCCCCACAACCTGATTATGACCTCCCTCCCTCTCAACTCGCTCATCTGGAAAAGGAGGGGAAATGATAACTTTGTGAGTTATAGGAAAGTTAAGTAAGGTAGTCCATGTAAAGTACTAAGTGTTTTGAAAAACTGTTCAATTCCTGTTAGCCCTGGCACTGGGGACTGAGGTGAGGGGTAGATGACAACTTATGCCTCATCCCACCCTGAAGTGCTCACAGGTCCTTAGAGGAGGCAGATCGGCCATTCCGTGGTGACTGCATGATAGGGCAGACTAACAGGAGGATGAAAAGTCAGTGTTCTCCAGAGGAAGGGACAACTTTCAGGAGATCTGGGAAGATTTCACAAAGGATGAAACTCTTGAGCAAGAATTTGATGCATGAATAGGAGTTCATGGGCAGACCATGTGGGTCTCACACTAGCCAGAGGGAGCACCCTGTAGAAAAAAATCCAGAGGCTTCAAATGTAGCTCCTCCAAGGTGTAGGGATAATTAGGTGAAGGGAAGTGAGAAGTGGTGGGAATGAGGCAGGAGAAAGAGGGTGGAGGGGAGGAAAGGCACAAGCTTTGCGGTGTGAGAATGGGTTCCCATCACTAGCTGCAGGAGCAAGTTTCTTTACCTCTCCATACTCAGTTTGCTCATCTGTAAAAAAAAAAAAGCAGGCTAACAGGACGCATACTACCAATAATCAACACTCGTTATTAGTAGACTGCATGTAAACAGTAGCCTGATGCAGGTCCCGTAGGCTTCAGCAGGCAGCCTAGGCTTTGTCTGTCTGTAAGGTGGTGGGGTTTCAGGCTGGGGAGATGTCGGTCTCAGAAGAACCAATAGGGTGGACATGGCAGCTGTGGAGAGGGGCACCCTTAGGCTGTTGCCATACTCTGGGAAAGCAGGGGTCCAGAGATTCAGGGGACTTGGAGGCAGGGCTACCACTTTGGTAAAACTTTAAGGAGGTGAATGATACAGAACAGGAATTGAGAATGAAACCTTTACCAACTAAAATTTTACATTTTTTGGTGTGGATTAAAAGAAAAAAAGTGAAGGACACATGGTATCCTATATGTTATATAGCAGCCTACACATTATAACTAGTAATGTTAGCATAATCATTCCTCTTGTTATCACTGAGCTGTCCTTCTGGAGGGAAGCCTGACCCATTCTCCTCCTATCCAGGATGAAAACGCTGAGGCCCAGAGAAGCAAAGTCACTCTCCCAAGACCAGCAGTGGGGGTGGGGGTGGGGATGAAACAAATACTGGGACCAGTGACACCAGTGACATTGGTTCACTTGCCACATGTAGAAGTAACCATGCATTTTACTTTTTAAAACTGTTACATGCTGTTTAAGTGGATCTTAAAATGTCATGTCCTGCAGAAGAGGACATGGACTCTTAACGCAAGGCCAGTTCATGTCAGGGGCCAGGCTATAAAAACTGATACCTGCTGTCGTGAAGGACAACCAGTGCACAGAGTAACAGCAGTCACACCTCAGGGAGACTTTTCTCTCGATTCCATGTCACTGGCCATGAGCTGTGAGCCATCCTGCTCGGCTGGTGGCCATACAGAAGGGAGAATGGAGACATGGCGAACACACACGTGTGCCCATGGGAGCAAACAGCGATGTCACCTCCATTTGGGTGTCCTCCTGAGGGTGGAACTGTATGTGTGTATGTGTGTGTGTGAAGTGGGGAGTAGTATGTGTATGTGTATTGGCAAAGAGGAGGGGGATCCAGAGGGGAGGCATAGAAGGGGTCTTTGTGCACCAGGACTGACAAGTGAGCCCATGGTCTTTCACATGATTCTAGGCGAGCAAGAAGTCTCCTCTGGTGTAGGAAAAGCCAGACAGGGCCTGCCAGGCAGGACCCAATCCTCTTTCTGGTTTCGATGGGCAGTGTGCACCGTATGCCCTGCCTGCTGGCCCCAGATCTCTCCAGCATCCCACACACAGGCTCCCTGAGCCTCACCCTGCCCTCCCCCCCCGCCAACCCTGGGCTCAGAGCCCCCATGCTTTGCCTCTGCTGTGAGCAGGCAGTGGTTGGCCTAGCCCGGGCTGGCAGGAGAAGGGCTCCCGCTGCCTCCAGCTTTCTACCCTACAGCTGTCACTCCACTCCTTGCCCACCATTTGGCATAGTGCAGCCCCCACCACCATCCCAGTCTGGTCCAGCAGGCACAGCTTAAGTTTCCAAAGAAACTCTGACTTTCCTGGGGTTTGGAGCAGGCTGGGCAAGGAGGGAGGAGGGTGGTTCGGCCAGCCACAGTTCCAACTACTGCTGGCTTCTCTCCTCCCACAGCTCGCAGCAGGGCATGGCCACTGCCACTACAGAGGCTTGGCAAATTCTGACAGAAGGGGTGGAGTGGCCTATCGTGGGTTCCTATTTCTCTGCTTCCTGAAATGCAGCAAACAAGAATCACTTAAATGTCCCTTCCCAAATTGTATTTCACTTGATCCTCATGGTTTCCCAAGCAGGATAACTCAGATTAACCCCTTTGGGCCAGAGGAGAAATAGAGACCAGAGAGAGAAAAATGACTGGTCCAAGGTTCCATTGCTAGTTAGCTGGCCTGGAATCCGTAGAACCTTCCCCACGCCACACCATCACCACCACACCTTCTCTAAGGGGCACATCACACTCCCTGAGGTCACTATGAAAATGTCTTTGTTCCTTTCTTTTTTTTTTAATTAATCAATTAATTAATTTATTTATTTATTTATGATAGTCACAGCGAGAGAGAGAGAGGCAGAGACACAGGCAGAGGGAGAAGCAGGCTCCATGCATCGGGAGCCCGACGTGGGATTCGATCCCGGGTCTCCAGGATCGCGCCCTGGGCCAAAGGCAGGCGCCAAACCGCTGCGCCACCCAGGGATCCCTCTTTGCTCCTTTCATAGATTCCTCTCCCATAAAAGAGTCTAGAGGTGTCCTATTTAGGGAGCACATGGGGCTGCGGAGGGAAAGCAGTTCACTCTCAGGCAGCCTCACCACGCCTGGACTCTGGAACCTGCCCCCATCTCCCTGCAAGAACAAAGCCCTCCTAAGTTGGTTGGAGACATATGATTTGTGATCAACTTTGTGTCCTGGGCAAATCTTTTTCTTTATCAACATGAACATCCCAGAAAGAAAGATGCTTTGTCTGTGTTTTTCAATGGGGGTAATAGGAAGCTTCAAAGTCTACAGGAAATTAGAAAAGATTGAGAAGTATGAGGGCAGAAGAGGAAGAGGTATGTACCATGTATGGCTGGAGACGGGAGTTTCTGGGCTTTCCCCCATTGGTGTCCACCTCCTGTCAGTTTCTTGCATGAACTTACCGATTTGGTCCCCTCCAGCTTGGGAAGAGAATGCCTCCTAAGGCAACCCATGACTACTCATTCCTGAATCCCCAGGACCAATACCATGGAGTCCATGTCCCTGTCCCTGTGCCAACTCATCCCTAAACTCCCCCAGATGATGAGTTTGAATGTAATCTTAGAGACTGCTGGAGAAGGAAATGCCTTGACGATCAACACCTGGGTCTCTAGGCTCACGTGCCTTTCATGTTCTTTGGTCTAGCCTAAATCCTTCTGGCCGCATTTTGAAAAGACCTCTTTGGATCTCTGTGGAGGAGAGTGGGCACCAGGCCAACAGGCAGGAAATGCAATCATGATGCTGGTCATTTGCCTCTTTTCTTTCCTCTCCTCCCCTCCCCTTTCATTCCCCCCATCATCCTCCGCCCCCACTCTTGGGACTGCTTGTCAGATGTTTTCACGGCGATGAGCAATGCCTGTATGTACAGTGCCTTTATGTGTTATAGATTTTTGCCATAAGCCTTCAGGCTTCTCCTCACAGCCCTGACAAGGGAAATCCCATAATGAAGGATTTCACGGAGCTCCACGGGCTGGGAGAGGCTTTTCTTTTCCATCTGTCATTTTACTTCAAGTTAGACCTTTCTGTTCCCATGTAAAAAGCAGCACCAGGAAGAAACTTGGATTGGGGAGCAAATAGGTCTGAGCTGGGACTGTGGACTGGGCTGCGAGCAAACCAAAGCAAGTATCCTTGGGTCTGGAGAGCCCTAAAATGGGGAATTGAGGAAGACACTTCAGAGGGTGTGGATGGGAGATGGGGATGGGGGTGAGAAGAATCTAAAAGATGGAAGAATTTTAGAATTTTTCAGTTTAGAATGAAGTCCCGAATATAAGTAGGGCAGCAGAACAGTCTGGAAGACCCCCATCCAGTCATCCCTGGCCAGGCACACAGAGATGTCATTTTTCTCAAAGAAAGGAAAGGCTTTGGAGTCCCAAAAATCTGGGTTCAAATACTAATTCTACCTCTCACTGGTGATGACCTTGGGCCAAGTGCTTAACTTCCTCAAGCCTCTGAGTCCACTTCTGAAAGTTAGGGGTGATACATCCAGACTCCATAGGATTGCTTTGCAGATGGAATAGGATAATGTCCAGTGCTCAGCCCAGCACCTGCAGATACGTAGCTTGTAATCAAGAGTGGCTACCAATAAATAAATAAATAAATAAATAAATAAATAAATAAATAAATAAATAAATAAATAAATAAAGTGGCTACCAGTACAGATCTTCCTCAACTTACAGTGGGGCTACATCCCAGCTACCCAACGTCATAAGTTGAAAACATAAAAGTTGAAAACGCATTTAATACATCTGACCTCCCAAACATCACAGCTTAGCCTAACCTACCTTAAATGTGCTCAGAACACTAACATTAGCTTACAGTTGAGCAAGGTCATCTAACACAAAGCCTTTTTAAATTCAAGTAATTGATTGAGAAATTGATTATCTCATGTAATTGATTGAAAGTGAAAATTGGAATAGCTGTCTGAATACAGAGTTGGTTGTAACTGTATCGGTTGTTGACACTAGGATCACATGGCTGCCTGGGAGCTGCTGCCCACTGTCACTGCCCAGCATCAGAGCCTTATGGGGCATATCTTGAGCCTGGGAAAAGATCATAATTCAAAATCTGAAGTACAGTTTCTACCAAATGGGTATGGCTTTCCATAATCATAAAGCTGAAAAATTTTTAAGTTGAACCATAGTTAAACTGGGGACAGTCTGTACCTTCAGATGAGGCTAGAGCCACAGCAGCACCTGGAAGATAACAGAAACCAGAAAAGCCCTGCCTTGCTCTCCTTGCTGACCACACTCCCTGAAACCCTCCAGAGGGGCCTCACTTGGAGACAAACAGCCGATGGGAAAGCAAGTTTGGGCTTTAAGGCCGGTGAAGGGCCATCTTCCGACTGACTTTCCCATGTCAGGTCGATGGGGAGACTGAAAAGAAAAAAATCCCAGTCTCCAAGGCTCCACCACCAAATACCCGCCCGACACTGCTCTGAAAGGGCAAAGCTTTTGAGATGCACAAGGATTGTGATTGTTTGAAATGTTGGTAACATTTCATCTTCCCAGAGACCTTGTTCATTTATCAGGGTTCTTAAAACCCTTTTGTTCATAAGCTTGTGGTGAGCACAGGAAACATTCTATCTAATATCAGAGCACAGCTGTTCTGCGACTTAAGGAGAAAGCCCTTAAATAAAGGAAGGGGGGGGGGTGGAATCCCACCAGAGATACAAACATGGGAAAAGCAACCGGGGGCAGAGAGTCGGCCCTGCAAGCTACAGCTGCCTAACAAGAATATGCTGTTTGTGGAAGTGTGAGAAAAAGAATCCCCACCCTGACAGCAGGCCTCTGGAGCTCTCAGTAAATACTGTGACCAAGGCAAGGCCCAAAGCTGGGCTCCTCCTCTCTGTAGGGTTCCTGGCAATCATGCATGAGGCCCCAGCCAGGGCCCCTAAAAATGTTTGAAGTAGGTGTGGAACCTTGACTAACATCTTCTTAAGGGCCAGTGTGGCTGGAAAAAAAAAAAAAAAAAGCCTAGTGGAAAACTCTGTCCACCCGAGGCCACAGAAGCCCAGGAAATATTTTCTAAAAAGGGCTTTGATTGCTCCTGAAAGCACAAGACAGAGTGAGCAGGGCCAGGCCAAGGCGGGGACTGTGTGTCGCTAGCCATTGGCTGTGTGAGGTTGGGGCAGACAGGTCCGGAGCCTAGGATTTATTTTCAGTTCTTAATTATTTAGTCAGGAGTCATGTAGTGCTTCAGATAAAGGAAAATCACATCCACATTTATTTAATGTCTGAAAAGCAGATATTGTTTTGAACGTAATTTTATTTCCTAATCAAGGCCAAATTAGGAAAGGGAAGAAAGATGAAGTCAATAGGTTAATTTTCAACACTGAAAACTACAGTTGCCTTGCAATGCAATACTGGTATGTTACAGAAATTCTGAGCTTGAGCTCTGGAATCGGAAAGACCTGGGTGGAAATGATGGTGCTGGGTGACCTTGAGAAAATGTTTCAGCCCCTTTATGCCTGGGATTCTTCATCTGCAGAATGAGAATAAAGGTGCCTATTTCCTAAGGTTGCTGGGAAGGTTAATGAGCATCTATGGTTATAATGTTACTTTGTTGCAGTGAGAAGAGCCTAGTCAGGCAACTTGGGTGGTCTCGGCTTGATCATTAATTGGGTCCTGTACAAACCCCTGGCCTCAGTTTCCTCTGTCTGAGACAAGTGATACCTGTCTACCCTATCTGACAAGAATGCCCTGGCTCAAAGCAGTTTATGAAGTGTAAAGGCATATAGAAATGTGATCCATGATTATTACAAAGTATTCTTAATGTGTGATTTATTTCCCCTTGTTTGCAAACATTCCAATGCAGGAGTTTTGAATGATCAGCTGATCATTTCACCTGATACCTGAAACCTGATTTCCAGCTTTTTTTGGATCCTGATTCTAACAAGGCAATTGAAAAAGAGAAACACACACACACACAGAAAGGTGAACAGACAACTGCAGGATTTATCATTAATTTTTGTTAGTTGCAATAATCGTACTGTAGATACAGACACAGGTATACGTCTGAGAGGGTTCTTACAGTTACACGTGGAGTATTTATAGATTATATTACATGATGCTCAGATTTGCTTTAAAATCATCTGTGCAGGAAAGGGAACAGGGGATAGGTATAAATAAAAGAAGATCGATCAGGGACACCTGGGTGGCTCAGCGGTTGAGTGCCTGCCTTCAGCCCAGGGCGTGATCCTGTGGTCCCAGGATCGAGTCCCACATCAGGCTCCCTATAGGGAGCCTGTTTCTCCCTCTGTCTGTGTGTCTGCCTCTCTCTCTGTCTCTCATTAATAAATAAATAAAATCTTAAAAAAAAAAGATCGATCATATGTTAATACTTGTAGAAGCTGAGTGAGGGTCACATGGGAGTTATATAATATTCTCTATTTTATCTTTGAAAATTTTCAATAATAAAAGGGAAAAATATGCAAAAGACAAATCAATGAATGATAAAGCATCCATGACAGCCACTGAGGGCCAAATAGTTCTAACCAGGGACTCCCAGATATTTTGGATACAAGAAAGATGCATAGCAATGGGAAAAAACTTGAAATTGGACAGCTTGCCACAGACTGGGCGGAAGGCAAATGCTTAACTGCTGAGCCATCCAGGGATCCCATTTTCTGCCCTTTCAAAGACAAATTTTAATAGCCAGGTTCTTTACACTTCTACGGTGACCAAAACCTTTTTTTTTTTTTTTTTTTTTTTTTGCACATGATGCATTTTACCATATACGAAATAAGTGAATCCATTAGGCCAGGTATCACTTTTCTCATTTTACATCAAGGAAAGTGATTTATGAAATGTCAACTTATCAGAATGTGAGTTACTTCACCAGATTTTCTGAATGGAATATATGTCTCGGTTGCAAGGGAGTGAAACCATTTAAAATGTACCAGAAGCGCTATCAATTTTAAAAAGTACCAAGATAAAGTGTGAAGATAAGCAACAAATCTTTTGGTGAAGTGTAAACCCTTTCCCCAATTTATTTGTGGCTTCTGATTTGCTTGGTACAGCAAAAGGCCAATTGACCAAAGCACTCAGCATTTGGAGAAGTTCTTCCAAACATCATTATTATGAGCTGGATGTTAACTTGAAAAAAATTCTTTATGTTTCAATTTTTCTTACAAAACATTTTTTAAAACCAAGAGGTTAATTTCCTATCTTATCAAGCACAGAGAAATGAATGCAACCTTCTTGGTGATCGCAGTTAGGGGCTTCTTCTGACATGAGATATGGGCAGGATTCCCATACAGACAGATGGGGCAGAGATCAAGTCTACACTGATGCCTTAGCATCCTCTGGAAGGTGCATTTTCAACATCAATCCTGGTATGAGCCAGTTTTTCTGTATAGTCTCCTACAAGTGGAAGACTGAGGGAAGAGCAGTTAATAACGTGGCTTTGATTTGCTGAAATGCAGTCATCTCCCTGTACCGCTCATTCCCAACTGCTTTTCCCTTTTCTGTTTGCTACTATGAACTGTGCTTGTTCACAACCCTTCTGACCCAAAATGTGGGGGCTTTTCCCCCAAACCAACCAATTCTCCAACTAAATTTCAATTCCCTAAATTTCAATTCCTGCAGTTAGCACAGACCCTATAGATTAAGGGCTCAACCCCATGTCTGGTGGCAGTCACAAGCTCCTGTACTCCTGATTGACCAGCTCTAAATTCAAGGGTTCCCATAAGACACTTCTCAGGTTTGATCATTTGCTAGAATGTCTCACAGAACTCAGCAAAAGTTTGCTTTCTATTACCAGTTGATTATAGAGGACATTATAAAGGATGCAAATAAACAGGCAGTTGAAGAGGCACACAGGGTGAGGTCTGAAGAATCCTGAGCACAGAAGCTGCCTGTAGAGCTGGGGTGTCCCCTCTCCTAGGCACAACTGATTAAATCACTGGCTCTTGGTGACTGACTGAGTCTCCAGCCCCTCTCCCCTCCCGGGATGCTGGGGAAGGGGCTTAAAGTTCCAACCTTCTAGTCATGCCTGGGTCTTCTTGGTGACAGGCTCCCATCCTGAAGCTCTGTAGGGACTACCAAGAGTAGTCTTACTAGAATAAAGAATGCTCCTATCACTTCTCTCACCCAGGAAATTCCAAAGGATTTAGGAGCTCTGTGTCAGGAACCAGGGACAAAGACCAAATATCTGTTTTTATTATATTACAGCTACCCTAATGACTTCGAACAAAATTATCGAGGACACTGCCTACAAATCTCTTACTGCTTTATGAAGTACCTGAGTTTGTCAAGCAAGGATTTGACACTATTTTGTCCTCTCAAAAGTACTTTCACTCACTGATCGTGGAAAAAGCAGAAAATAAATGTATTTGTACAGTCAATCGGCCAACATTTACTGAACAACCATATGTACCGGTACTTGCTAGGAGCTCTAAGAGATATGCAAAGGTATAGGAAGGTCCCTGGCTTCTTTTTGTTGGGACAAGTCAGCAACATATCCCAGACTTTGATGCCCAAGGTTTCAACGTTGTGTTTGAGTCCCGGCTTGCTCCTTAGCCGCTGAGGACTTAGGTCTCTGTCTCCTCTGCAATGTACTGTGATTAAAACATTGGCTCACAGTGCTGTTGGGGGTGAGGATTAAATGAGATCACTTCTGGAAAGCCATTACAGTCATGCTGAACACATGGTAAGTGCTCAGTAAGTATGCTATGCGTGTCTGAGAAATGCATGTAGGCAAGAAGCTGCTAATGCCAGGAGACACCATACCAGAAAGGTGACAGTCATTTATCCACCCAAGGCCAAATGAACAGCAGAGAGGGCATATTGACTGTAAGAATGGGGTTACTGGGAGGAGAGTTCCCAGGG
This sequence comes from Nyctereutes procyonoides, assembly GCF_905146905.1. NCBI lineage: Eukaryota > Metazoa > Chordata > Mammalia > Carnivora > Canidae > Nyctereutes > Nyctereutes procyonoides. Next base: position 5,474,761 of record NW_026575028.1, read on the forward strand.
CTGACTGGGCTGAATTCCAGAGTGTCTGAGGCATCAATCACCTGAATGATTGGTCTCAGCCCCCTGGGGACCCCTGCCCCGAATGAACATGGACTGGCCTAGATGTCAGAGTACCCAGGCTTTCTGTCCCCTGAATGAAACTGAGCTCTGCAGGTGTGTGGGGAATGGTCAGTCAGGGAGGGCTTCGTGGAGGAGGTGGCAGTGAAGTCAAATCTCCAAAGATGGATAGGGTTTCAGAATGTAAGGGGCAGAGATAGTGCAGAGGTCAGCTTAAGGGTGGCCCATTGCCTCTCTCTACAGGCCCCTCCTCTGGGCACAGGCTTCATGGCCTATCGGGGATGTGTCTCTGTTTCTCCCTCAAACCTCTTGCTGCCACCTCAACAGAAGCATATTTTTCTTGCCTAGCTCTTGGGAGAGCTGCTATCTACATTCCCTATCTCACAGAACAGCCCTTCTTAGACCTGAGTGCTGAGGCCATGCCAACCCTTCCCTCAGGTTTTCTCCTCTCCCAAAGACCATGTTCTGCTGGTCTCCTGGAAGCCACGACTCATCCCTGTGCACCGCCCAGCATGGGGATGCCAGCCCACGAGTCAGCTTAGTGGTCTTCCCTGGCAGGGCCCCCAGCTTGTGGTTGCCGTCTCCGCCACCCCCTTTCAAGAGCTGCAGGGATGCAGCCATCATTGGCACCCCCTCCCAGTCCAGTTTGGAGACTATTCTCAGCACCCTGGCATCCCGGTCCAAGCTATCACGGGAGAGCTCAAGTGGAAAGCAAAACAAAAACTGAGGAATGTCTTCCTATTTTATCACAAAATGTAAGCAGTCACATATAATCCCAGCTCTGGCACTTCTCAGCTGGGTGAGCTTGGGCAAGTGACAAAACCTTTCTGTGCCTCTGTCTGCCATTTATCAATAGTAGTCCCTATCATAGTGTTGTGAGGACTGTATTCGTTACTACAAGAGAAGTACTTGAAACAGTGCCTTGCACAGTGCAAGGCACTATTTTCTTTTAAGATTTTATTTATTTATTTGACAGAGAGCAAGAGAGCACGTGCGAGGAGAGGGGCAGAGGGGCAGAGAGAAGCAGACTCCCCACGGGGCAGGGAGCCTGATGCAGGACTCGATCTCAGGACCCTGGAATCATGACCTGAGCCAAAGGTAGATGCTTCACTGACTGAGAGCCCCCAGGGAGGCACTATTACTACTGTGTTGTTGTTGGTTCAGAGAGCAGGGTACCGAATCAGGCAGACGTTGGAGACATCACTTAACGTCTCTGAGGGTTGGTTTCTTCATCTTCTGAGAATTGGACTAATGATAGTACCACTTCATTCTACACTAATAGCTTTGAGTGGATGATTTAGCACCATATTTGGCATACAGTTTGCCAGGAAAAGGTGTACACCATAAAGGGGAAAAAAATCTTTGAAGAAAGAAACAGATAAGCAAATGCAGACAGATCCTGGCTAGGAAAGTAATGACAAACTCAGTGGAGATAGAAGAATCCCCGCAGCTCTGCCTCCCAGTACAGGCGCCTGCCACAGGGCCTACACCCTGCAGCCCCTGCAAAGGGCTGCCACATCAGGACGTCCTCGCCCTCCCTCCTTGAGCCTAGCCTGGGGTATTGCACAGCTCAGTCGTGGAGGTAAAAGTAGTGTGGAATGAACAGCATGCTTATATACCTACCCAACCCCTGGAAACCAGGAGAGTAAAAAGAATATTTTTTAGAATTTTTTTTTCTTGCTTGCCCAACACTCAGAGCTCCACTATCTGGAAGGGTAGCTGCTGTGGGTGGCACAGATCACACGGACCAGCCACATGGCTTTGAGAGCAGTGGTCAGAAGTCCAGGCCCATGGATTTTAGAAGACTGTGGTTCGAGTCCCAAGTCTGCCAGTTACTAACAGATTCGGGTAAATTTTTAATTCTCCCTTCTTTCCTAAAATAGGAAAGGTGAAAATGATCTCACTATGGAATTGTGAGAATTAGATGAGTTATATGTAAGATGCCTTAGCACTGTGCCCGGTGGATGTGAGTGCTTTATACGTTTTGGTGATGGTTATCAACTCTGGATTTCTAAAACCCAGAAGAGGGTGTTAGGACCCTCTTCTGTGCAGGAAGCAGTTTCAGGGAAAATCTGCACCTTCTTCATTTTTCTGATCGGGGGGGTCAGCAAAACAAGGGTGTGGCCATGGCCTGAGCCTCTGATGCAGAATGCATCTGCCCCCTGGCCCAGCATTACCAACATGTGCTCATCCTGCTTCACATTGTTGTCCTCCTCGGGCTGCAATCACCATTCTCGCCACCATCAACACCCCTCCTTCTGCAGAGATGTGAACACTCTGGCATTGTTTCTTCCAGCCAATGGCTTCTCTCTGGCCTGCGATTGGTACCTCTGAGATTCCATCGCAATCCAGGCATCCCAGCTATGTCAGCGTGACTCAAGTTGTATGTGTCTGACATCCACATGGCCCCGTAGAAGGCTGGCTCCAGCAAAAGGTTATTTGGAATGTGGCTGAATGTTTGAGGGCTGTCAAGTTATCTTTTTGGGGTTAGGCCATTAAAGTTGCATCTGATGTTTTATGGAACAAATGAGATAAACTGCGTTTTGAAATCCATGGGGCACAGAGAGGATTTTTATGGATGTGGACACAGTGGCAGCTAAAAGTATGTAGGGTTGGTTTTTTTTTTTTTTTTTCTAAAACTTTGCAGTTTTTCTTCCACATAGCTATTTCACTTAAATGCAAAGCAGACACAGCCCCCAAAAGTAAAGCATAAAGACTGTCATAGTAACAGATTCAGTAAAACCTGGAGCTGCTGGGTTACTTGGAACAACATGGATCCATGTACCTGCCTCCTATCATCCCAATCAGAGAGCTGTCTGCTTTGTCCTTAAATTCTCTACCCAACCTTCATCACACACCCTGAAGAAAAATTTCTTCCAGGCAAACCTAACTCTCTTGGGTGCTTTTTAGTCTATGCCTTTGATGCCTTTTTAGTCTATGCCTCCATCCTCTCACTCCCCCGAGGTGACCAATGCTCCAGATGCTCTAGCCCACCAGACTGCTCTTGAGCACACCATCCACTTCTCCACTTTTGTTCCTGAGCTTTGCCTCCTTTTCTCCAGAGCATCCATCTCTGCCACTATTCATCCAGCCAAATGGTCTAACAAAGAGTCCAGACAAATAACAGGCACAGTGCCAGGCAATGTTAAGAAGATAAGCAGACCAAACATCAGAGCCTTCTCATCTTCCAAACCCAGACTCAAGTGCCACCTCTGTCAGGCAGCCTTGTCATTCATCCACTCAGCTGAACCCTTCACTCACTCTCTTCTTACACTCCCATAACATTGAGGTGACTTCCTCTCCCTTATATTAATGTGAAACCTATGTGTGATGGGGCACGTGGGTGGCTCAGTCTGTTAAGTGTCTGACCCGCTTAGGTCATGATCCCGGGGTCCTGGGATGAAGACTTGTGTCACGCTGTCGGGGCTCCCTGCTCAGGGGAGAGTCTGCTCATCTCTCTCGGCCTCTGCCCCTCCCCCTGCTTGTGCTCCTTCTGTCTCTCCCCCAAATAAATAAATAATATCTTTTAAAAAATCCTTTAGATTGTAAGGTTGCTGAAGGTAGGAACTTCAAGATGTTCACTTTCTATCTCAGACCACTTAATTTATAGAATTAAGACCCCAAGATTCTTCTCCTCCCATGGACACCCAAATGTCCAAAGAAGCAAAGTACAATGATGCTGGATGGAACACTTTTTTTAAAGGCAAAAAACTGATGAAGGACAGTGCTGAAATGCCTATTAATTATAAGAAGTAGTTACATTGGGACACCTGGGTGGCTCAGTGGTTAAGCACCTGCCTTCGGCTCAGGGCATAATCCTGGGGTCCTGGGATCAAGTCCTGCATTGGGCTCCCCATTGGGAGTCTGCTTCTTCCTCTGCCTGTGTCTCTGCCCCTCCCTCTGTGTCTTTCATGAATAAATAAAATCTTAAAAAAAAGTAGTTACATTATGATATAATCTTACTATTGAAAACCATTCTGCATTTACAATAAAGGAAGTAGATCTATATGTACTGACATAGAAAGACTCCAAGAGATTATTGTTAATTGTAAAAAAAAAAGAAAAAGAAAAAAATCAAGTTACCAAACAGTATGTTTGGCATGATCCTATATAGGTTTTTTAATTCTTTTATTTTTAAAAAAGATTTAATTTATTTCTTCATGAGAGACACAGAGAGAGAGAGGCAGAGACACAGGCAGAGGGAGAAGCAGGCTCCATGCAGGGAGCCCGACGTTGAACTCCCGGGTCTCCAGGATCACGCCCTGGGCTGAAGGCGGTGCTAAACCCTGAGCCACCAGAACTGCTCAGGTTTTTAAATTCTTACTAAAAAAAAAAAAAAAAAAAAAAAAAAAAAAAAAAAAAAAAAAGTAAAGATCTCTATGATGTTATTGAGCAGGTGATGGGTTTTCTGAAAATGCCAAGAGAAATACTTAAAAATTAATCATATGTACCTTGAATATTTCTTTGAAGTTATTGTGAATTTATTTACCAATCTCTTGATATCAGCCCTAAGTTTTTTTTTTTTTAAAGCAGCTGTGTACCCAACACGAGGCTTGACCTCCCAACCCTGAGATCAATTCTTGCATGCTCTACTGACTGAGCCACCAGGCACTCCAGTTCTAAGCCTATTTTTTAGCATGGGTCTGAGACAGAATTCTACATCATCTTTTGCCCACAATGCATCATCTACGATTTCTTGTTTTGTTTTCTGTAAGGTGGAATGAGAACTTAAAGACATAGACATAGTTATGTGAGTGCAGAATTCTAAATTAGGATATATGGAAGCTGTGTGACCTACATGACTTAAATAACTTCTCCAAGTATCAGTTTCTCATCTGTAACACAGGGCATAATAAAAGTAGCTATAGGAGACCATGAAGAAAAAAAGATCATTCTGTGTGTACTATGTCTAGAGCTTAGTAAGGTTTAGCTAATCTATGAAGTATTTTACTTTCTTATTTCTTATTATTATGGTCCAGTAAGAACATGAAGAAGCAACAGAAAATCACTCTATCTGGGACTCTGACCACCTTCTCTTTCTGCCTTATAGATGCTCTAAGTCCATAAATACCAGGGGGAATGAATACCATGACATGAACCATAGGTGAATGAGAACGTGCTATGTGACAGCACTGTGCTAAGTGGCACGGCAACATGGTGCTTACTTAGTAAGTTACTTTCTGTGTCAAAGGACATTACTGTCTAATGACAAAGGGTTGAATATACATGGGAAAGTAATAATAATATGGAGTACCGATTAGGATATTTTTAGTTGCAAATGATTTTTTTAAATCAGTAAAGTAGCCTAAATACTAATTTTTTAATTGGCTGGCGCAATGGAAAATTCAAGAGGCTGAGGCACTTCGGGAGGTATTTGATCAGGGCTATGGGTCCAGTTCTCTTTGACTTTCTTAGTACTGCTGTACTTACTATATGTCTCCATTTTGTTCTCAGGCTAGAGAACAATAGGAAAAAAAAAAAAGGCTCCAGCAATTCCAGTCTCATGTCTGAGAATACATCATCAAACTGCAGTCCTGAAAGTTCCTCTGGACTGATCAAGTTCACACACCCATCCGTAACTCATTCACCCTGGCAGGACAGATGGGATTATGTTGCTCAGCTTAAGCCAGTGAGAGTTCATCCCTACATCTGGTGATGGAATCAATTTATCAAGCAGTTCTTTCCTGTGTTGGGCACTGTTCTACTTGTCTTTATATGTTTATCTGCACTAGAACCCCATGAGATAGGTGCTACCAGCATCTCTAGTTTGTAGTTGAGGAAACTAAAGCCCAGAGAAGTGAAATAATTTTCCTTAGATTGTACAGCAAATAAGTAGTAGCACCAGGATTTGCAATTTGGTCCACTGACTCCAAACCCCACCTTCATGACCACTAAGCCATGGAGTCTCCCAAGGCATAAGTCTCAAGGTGGCTCCTCCTGTGTAGCACAGATAACATATGCCAGGTAAATTGAGAGGGAAGGGCATTTGGCCAGAGTGAGGTGATGATGGAAAAAAGCAAGTGTGAAAAACTGAGATCAAATGAAGTTTTATTTTATTTATTTAATCTTTTTCTTTCTTTCTTTCTTTCTTTCTTTCTTTCTTTCTTTCTTTCTTTCTTTCTTTCTTTCTTTCTTTCTTCTTTCTTTGATGGGAGAGGGAAGAGGAGAGAATCTTAAACAGGCTCCACATCCAGTACAGAGCCCGACAAGGTCAATCTCACAACCCTGAGACCATGACCTGAACTGAAATCAGGAGTTGGATGCTTAACTGACTAAGCCACCCAGAAACCCCTAGATCAAGGGAATATTTAGAGACAGGAATCATAGCAGAGTTATCTCAATGACATCAGACAGCTGCCAAGTCTGCTACTTATATAAAGCTGAGTAACCTTTCTTAAGGTGACTTCCCTGAGCTCACAGGTGAAATAAGAAGCCATTAGAGTGAATCAAAGGTCTATGAGGATAATCTAAAGAGAGAAAAAGCAGAGAATAAAATCCTAGAAACCCTGAAAGGGGCTAGTGAGAGTAAAGCCAATTACTGTGGAAAATGGAAAGCCCTTTGGAAGAATAGAGTGAGAAGCCACACCCCATAGACTCACTACAGTGACAAATCTAGAGCAATTATTCAACGGTGACCTTACATTGCCAGCTAGGAAAGAGGAAAGAAAGGGATAAAGGTGGAGCCCCAGGAATTAGATGACTATCCTAATAAAGATACCTCCTCACAATCACTCAATTCTGGAACTGGATGAGACAGTGGTCAACATATAATACAATCTGTTTATTTTAGAGACAAAAGAGGAGATGCATTTGAACACTTACATAAAGAGAGGCTTATGGGTAGAGCACCTAGCACAGTGCCTGATAAACAATAGGTGCTCAATAGATAATAATTCTTACTTTTATTTTTTTGAAGTGACTTAACCAGGGTCTCAGAAGTTGCTTAGTGACCAAAAAAATGTGAGCATCCATGTCTCTTTATACACAGTGTAGTTTCTTTCAGTACTCTTAGCTTTTTTTCTTCTATGGCAAATTTGAGATGAAGGATGCCAAATCCCACTGAAAGTGGGGGGAAGAAAGAAAAGTTATTTAGCTGTTCACTCTCACAGAGCCAGCAACCTTTCTTAGTATCCAAAGTGGAGAAAACAGTTATAGAAGGAAAATGTTGGAAAATGCACTAGATGAGGAGTTTGGAAATTAAGATTATGGATATTGGTCTGCCACTGATCAGTTCAATGATCTAACCAGCTTGGGATCCCATTTACTCACCTATAAAATTAGAGGTTTGGAAAAAATAACCTTAGTTTCTTTCCAACTTTGAAATTCTATGAAAGTAGTTTCCACTCTTAACACTGCAATAACTTTATTAGAGAACATAATCAAATTCTTTATTAGAGAACATAGTAAAATATATGTTTTTATAACACATATATAAAACCATATATATATATATATATCCTGTATATCATATATATATATATACACATATATATATGATATATGTATGTATATATGATAAAGGTCACATTACAAAATTTTTTAAAACTTTTTTTTAAGATTTTATTTATTTATTCATGAGAGACACATAGAGAGAGTGGCAGAGACACAGGCAGAGGGAGAAGCAGGTGCCATGCAGGGACTCCAGGATCACACCCAGAGCCAAAGGCAGATGCTCAACCACTGAGCCACCCAGGTGTCCCCCACATCACAAAACTAAAAGTGAGAAAAGACATGAGAGTTGGCTTCAAATATCTGAAAAACTCTCAAGTCGCACAGGGATTAGTTTACTTTGTGCTCTAGAGGGCAGAAATAAGACTGAGGAGTAAAAGCAATGGGGACAGGTTTCTGCTTAATACAAAACAGATTTTTTCCATGTATTTTGGGGGCTCTTATATTAGGTACATATATATTTATAATTGTTAGGTCTTTGAATGAATTGATTTTTTATCATTATAGATTTTTCTGTTTTTTTTTTTTAATCTATAATGACAATTTTTGTCTTAAAGTCTATTTTGTCAGGTATTAGTATAACCACTTCAGTTCTCTGTTGGTTAGTATTTGCTATATATTTTTTCATCTTTTTACTTTAAACTTATTTGTATCTTCACAGCTTAAGTTGGTTCTCATAGAGAGCATAGAGTTGGATCAGGTTTTTTATTCTGCCAATCATTTCCTTTTGATTGGAGTGTTTAGTACATTTACATTTAATGTAATTACTGATAAGGTAATTACATTTTATGGATTTACATCAGTAATTTTGCTATTGTTTTTTAGACATATTATGTCTTTTTTGTTCTATTTTTCCACTTACACCTTGTTCTATGTAAAATAGTATTATCTAGTGTGCTATTTAAATTCTCTTGTTTCTTTTTTTTTTCATTTCCTTTTTTAAAAAATTCTTTTCTTAGTGTGTATCTTAGGGATTAAAATTAACATTTTACTTTAAGACAATATGGTTTGGATTATTATCAACTTAATTTCAATAGGACACCAAAATTTTACTCCAATATAGTACTGTTTCCTTTTGTTCCTTTGTGCTATTATTATCATACAAATTACATATTTATACATTATAAGCCTATCAGCACACTTTTATAATTATTACTTTATGCAATTAGCTTTTAAATTAGGTAGAAGAAAGTTGTTACCAAAAACAAGAAAAACAAACTACATCTATATCATCTTTTATATTTACCTATGTGGTTATATTTTTACTGGTGCTTTTTATTTGTGGGATTTGAGTTGCTGTCTAGTGTCCTTTCATTTAAACCACAAGAATGCCCTTCAGTATTTCTTGCACAGAAGGTCTGCTAGGAACAAACTTTCTCAGTTTTTGTTTATCTGAAAATGTCTTCACTGTTCCTTTATTTTTGAAGGATAATTTTGCCAGATATAGAATTCTAGGTTACCAATCTTTCTCTCAGCATTTTGAAGATGTTATCCCACTGTCTCTGGCCTTCATGATTTCTGATAAGAAGTCAGCTGTTAAAATTATTGAGGATCCTTTGTATATAATGAGTTGCTTTTTTCTTGCTGTTTTCAAGATTCTGTCTTTTGAAAATGTGACTCTGATGTGTGCAGGTGTGACTATCCTTAAGTTTATTCTATTTAGAATTTGTTGAGCTTCTTGGTTGTGTAGATTGTTTTAAAACAAATTTGAGAAGTGTTCAGTCACTATTTCTTCAAATATTTTTTCTGTCCCTTTCCTCTCCTTCTGGGACTCCCATTATATGTATGTTGGTATACTTAGTGGTACCCCACAAGTCTTTGAGACTGCTCATTTTTCTTCATTCTTTTTTTTTCCTGTGTCTCAGACTGGGTGATCTCAATTGACTTATCTTCAAGGTCACTGATTACATCTTCTGTTAGTTCAAATCTGTTGTTGAAGCCACCTAGTGAATGTTTCAATTTAGTTATTATAAATAACTAATAAGCCTAATTTAGTTTTAACTCCAGAATTTATATTTCATTATTTTTAATAATTTTTCTCTTTATTGATATTTTCTATTTTTTATACTTTAACTCTTTAGAGATGTTTTCCTTTAGTGCTTTGAACATATTTATAAATAACTGATTTAATATCTTTGTCTGATAAATGTAATATCTGGGCTGCCTCAGGAGTGGTTTCTATTAATTACTTTTTTACCCTGTGTATTGGCCATATTTTCCTGTTTTTCTGTGTGTCTCACAATTTTTTACTGAAAACTAGACATTTCAAATAATATAAGGTAGCAACTTTGCAAATCAGATCCCACTACCACCACTCTCACACACACACTACTAGGTTTATTGTCTTTGTTGCTGTTTACTTAGTGGCTTTCCCAGACTAATTCTGTAAAATCTGTATTCTTGGTCATGCCCAACCACGGAAGTCTCTGTTTAGCTTGCTTCATAGTCAAACAATGATTAGACAGAGATTTCCTTAAATTTCTTGAACCAATATGTCCCCTAGACTTTACCAAGGGACTTTAGTGTATGTGTGGGCATACCTTCAACAATCTGGCAGGCAGTTTAAAAATCTACTTAAACCTTCAGTTTCTGTTTGCACAGAGGCTCAAGATCAGCTAGTGGCAGCTAGTAGTCAGAACTTTCTCAGGTCTTTCCTGGCACATGCAAAGCCATGCACATGAATATAGCCTTCTAGGTACCCAAGAACATGTCAGAGCTTTTCAAAATCCCTATCAGCAGCACATGCTCCAGTGTTCCTTTAATTTTTTTAGTCAGCCTCTTATTAACCCCAATGGATATTGCCACCTCAGGTGGTTGGAATGTTAAACAACTGCCATTGATTGTTTTGGACAAACATGTTAGGAATAAGGCCGTTCATGAAGAGCAAGGCAGGTCAATTAATGACAAAGCCTGAGACTGGAGCTTTTCCAGAGAACTGCTAAATAAATCAAATAATGATATTTCTCTGCCTTTGAAAAGGCAGAGAAGTTTGAAAAAGTGACAGGAAAAAAGAAAAACCTATTCGAAGAGGCAAAAGTCACAGGCAGTTATAGTCTGGTAAGAAGCAAGGCACCCAGTCCAACATTTCAAACTAGGGAAAAATCTTTAAAATTAAAATAAGCAGTAAGATCTAAGGCCAGTCAGAGAACAGAATAAATTTGGAAAAAAATAAAATACTTACAGAAAAAAACAAGAAAATTAAGAAAAGTGTAATGATATAGTTTAAATGAAAAGATCCACGCAAAGTCTTAACTTTAGTTTTTAAAGTGAGGGGTGCTAGTGTGACCTTAGTCCTAGCACTGTCACTAATATGCTGTATGGGTGTAACTAAACTGCCAGCCCTTAGTTTTCTAAGGAAGAATTGGAGTTTGGAGTTTGTTTCCCAAATTTTAATTTTTGTCTACAACCTTCCTGATTTTTAGCCTCCCATATCTATATATCACTTTGTCAACTTAATGTTTTAAATGTTCATTAAAGGGATGCCTGGGTGGCTCAGCAGTTGAGTGTCTGCCTTCGGCTCAGGTCCTGATCCCGGGTCTGGGGATCAAGTCCCGCATCAGGCTCCCTGCAAGGAACCCATTTCTCCCTCTGCCTATGTCTCTGCTTCTCTCTGTGTGTCTTTCATGGATAAATAAATAAAATCTTTTTAAAAATGCTCATTAAAAGAAACCACAAACCATTAAAATAGAAATGCTCCTCCATGTACCAACTACCTCACTTTGGTAGACAATGGACTTGATGTGTAAGGTTCTTTCCACTTCTGCGATTACGTGGATAGTTTTTCCTCTGTTCTTTCTATTCAGGTTGGTAGATTACCTGTTAGTAGTGTGTCTCTCAGAGGACAAGGTAAATTCGGAGTTTAGGATGGACCAGTCTGTGATTAAACCGTGTTGGCAGCAGCCACTGAGTAACTAATCCATGGTGGTGGTAAAAAGTGGGTTGAGACACCCCAGAGCTGACATCTGGTACAGAGCTGTTTATGATTTCATAGAGTATTTGAAATACATTAATAATTCCATGTACTAGAGCTGAACCAATTCTGAGAGAACCCTACACAATAATAATAAACCTCACTTAGCTTGATCTCAGCACTTACTGTATGCCAGGGTCCAGTGCTAAGCATACTGCCTTTACTCTTCACAACCACTCTGCTAGGTACATATTATTATCCCCATATTACAGCTGAGGAAACCGAGGTTCAGAGCAAATGAGTGACTCATCAATCCTCTTGTAACAGCCCTATAGGTCCTTTATTTAATCACTGGAGGTAACCCTTGCCATGCTAGAATGGATTCCAGAGAAAGCTCTCTATATGAGCAGAAATCTTCCTCCTTCCACTGTTTTGTCAGAGACACTAATTTTGTTCCCTGGGGCCACAAAACATAAGACCACCTAAAGTTTAATTCACCCAATTTATAGTTGAGAAAATGGTGTGTAATTTTGGCTTTCATTAATAATATCCGCCTCTAGAAGATGGGATAACCATTTTCTCTTTCCTGTCTAGTCTAGTCGACCTCAATAGCATTGGGGATGCCAGAAAAAGAGGGTGAGGGGAGGCAAATGGTGGTCCATGGCCCTAGTGTGTTTTGTTGTAACTGCTTTAATGGTCTGCAGGTTTCTGAAGCTGCTCCACATTCCTCTTTCTCATTAGCCACACGTTAAGAAAGATACCATATTGGGGCACTTGGGTGGCTCAGTGGTTGAGCGTCCGCCTTGGGCTCAGGTCATGATCCTGGAGTCCTGGCACCAAGTCCCACATTGGGCTCCCCACAGAGAGCCTACTTCTCCCTCTGCCTATGTCTCTGCCTCTCTCTCTGTTGTCAATCATGAATAAATAAATAAATACAATCATTAAAAAAAAAAAAAAAGAAACAGGGATCCCTGGGTGGCGCAGCGGTTTGGCGCCTGCCTTTGGCCTGGGGCGCGATCCTGGAGACCCGAGATCAAGCCCCATGTCAGGCTCCCTGCATGGAGCCTGCTTCTCCCTCTGCCTGTGTCTCTGCCTCTCTCTCTCTCTCTGTGTGACTATCATGAATAAATAAAATCTTTAGAAAAAAAAAAGAAAAAAAAGAAAGATACCACACTTTAAGACGGATATCAGTAAAATAGTGAGATCCAAAGGAGGACAGCTTGCTAATGAGGGGCTAGCTCCAACTGAATAGTTGAAGAGAAAGGGTAGTCTAGCCTGGGGGGGGGGGTGGAGAATGGATAAAGGGACAATATCCTCAAATATCTGATCAACTGTCAGCATAAATGAGGGAGATGGCCAATGCACAAACATATAATAAACAGTGAGGATACCGTATAGGACATGTGGTTCTCATCAGCAGAAATGTTTGATCAAAGGCATCATCTTTATCTGTCAGGGACACTAAACAGGTTCTTCTGTGATAGATGGGAGACCCACAGAATTCCCTTCCAACCCTAAAATGTTGTTATTCCATATAAATCTTGCCCCAAGTTACACAGTTTGTGGCACAGTGAGGACTAGAAACCACCTCTACCATCCTTAAGTCCAGAGCTCTCTTCATGACATCATATATCATACATTAACAAAATGTGAAACACTGTCTAGAAACTATTCCAAGTGTAGCTGTTTATTCATTACAAGTTTCTCTTTCTCAGTAGCCACATTTTAAGAGGGAGATATGTCTATAAACACATGATTTTATGAAGCAAATAATTTAAATCTAAGCAGATTTCATCGGAGTGCAAAGAATCCCAATGAATGAAGTTTCTCACATGTTCTAAGCAATGAAAAGTGATGAAGAGAAGTGGAACAGAGCAGAAAGCTTTATTTTCTTATTTCTAGTTTATCAGGACATGCCAGGAAGCAATGAGGGATGTCCTGTGTAATGATGGCCACTCTGAAAATTTGCAGTACTTCCTTTTCACCAAAGTAGGTACCTCATGCACATAAGTTCCATGTAGTTTAGAATATGCTTCATTTAAAGATGCTCATAAGGTTCTGAGCTGTCATTTAGTCACCCAAAGGACATGCAAGTTAGGGCCCATTCAAAACTATGCTTATATGTGCTGTAATGGGGCTGTGTTTGAGTTGTAGGAATAAAGCATTTAGTTAATTTAACCCATATGCTGGAATTTCAGCATTCTACAACAGGTATATATTCCATATTTTACATTCCCCATATACTTTTATATTACATACACACACACACACACACACACACACAGGTGTGTATTTAAAGGTGGCTCCATACCCAATGTGCAGCCCAGTGTGGGGCTTGAACTCATGACCCTGAGATCAAGACCTAAGCTTAGATCAAGGGTCAACTGCTTACCCCAACTGAGTCACCCAAGCGACCCTACATTCCATATATTTTCTGAAGACTGTCATGCTAGTCTATCAATTTAGGATTAGGAAAACAGCATTCTCTATTAGCTGACAGCATTCACTGAAGTACCCATCTATATAAGGAACTGAATTCAAAAGGGTCCAATTTGGGATGAGTTAGCATCTCTCAGATATTTAGGGAATGAGACTATGCCTCAATTCACAATTTAAGAATTGTTATGTAAAACGTAAAATATATAAAAGATGCTATAAAGAAAATTCCTGTTGATAACGGTGATGATGGTGATGATGATGATGATGATGACGTTAAACCATGGGGACATAACAAACATTTAAAGCTGAAAGGCAGGCAGCCCAGGTGGCTCAGTGGTTTAGCGCTGCCTTCGGCCCAGGGTGCCATCTTGGAGACCTGGGATCCGGTCCCATGTTGGGCTCCCTGCATGGAGCCTGCTTCTCCCTCTGCCTGTGTCTCTGCCTCTCTATCTCTCTGTGTCTCATGAATAAATAAATAAAATCTTAAAAAAAAAAAGCTGAAAGGGAACTTAATGATCATTTACTACAGCTAGTTAAGTTTCTAGATGAGGACTGTCAGAAATAGAAACATTTAAGGCATCTGCAGGTCACACTGCTGCTTGGCTGCAAAGCAGAAACCAGAGTGCAAATATTCTGAATTCTAGCCTAGTGCAATTTCAGCAACATGATGCTGTGACAAGGACAATATTTTGGGCATCAATTTTAGAAGGCATCCGGGCTATTAATTAGAGGTCTATATTCTGCTCTGTTAACGTCCAGGGGACTTGAGACAAGTAAATGATCTACCCGGACCTCCACTTCCCAACCAAAGGAGTGAAACACTAATCAATACCCTGTCGGATTCAGCGAGGATTCATTCAGACGAGAAACAGATGCTCTGGGAAATACAGCTACTCAAAGAAAGGAATGCTTTCAGAATGATGGACCAAGAAAGCAGCTCTATCTTTGGCAACTTTAAAAGGACTAACCAAACCCTAAACATGTAATCCAGACATTCAACCAACTAGTCCCAACAAAGTATAAACAAATTAAGAACATAATTTGAGAATAGTTTAAGAACATTGTAAAAAACACTGTGTAATTCAAGGAATAACTACTTAACTAGACTGAGTTTTAAAGAGAAGATAAATTTCCATGTCCCTGGCTCAAGGTAGGTTGTGTAAGATGGATAAAACATGGCATCTCATTCTGTGCCTTTTGTTCTATAGTTTTACTAGGTTTAAAGCACTCATTTCTCATGCTTAATCACTAGAAAATGTGCTTTTTCAAGGTTGGGGACTGTATTCTTCGACTCTTTTTCCCTCCTGCCTGCCTTCCGAAACATTCATTAAGTGCCTAACTATATGCCCACTACATTCCCAATGCCTGGCACACTGCTTGGCCATGGTAAGGACTCGGTTTTTATTTTAAAAAATGAAGGAATAAATCACAAAAGCTTAAGGCATTCTCCAAAGCACGGAAATCTCAGCATATTTGACTCCTCCATTTAAACCATTAAAATTCTACCTTATGAATCTGAAGCATGCCCCCGACATGCTCTGATGTATCCATGCACAGATCTTGATGTTATCAGTTTAACACATATGTGACTGCTCAGCATGAATACTATATAGAATTTCAATTGCAGACTCCTGGATGCAGAGGCATATTCTGTGACTGGACAAAATGTCATGAGGTCCTACAGCACATTCTCCTTGTTTCCAAGCAAGACTGCATCTAATCTATAGTAGAGAACAAGGCTTTCCTAAATCTGAATGGTTTCCACTGGTGAAACATATAGGCAGCCTACGTAAAGTCTTAAGTATCTAAATGGAAGGCGAGACTTTGATTTTTTGAGGTATGATTTTCATCCCAAATGTAGCCAATTTCACCAAGTGCCATTACTGATTTACTTAAATCATCTGCTAGATGACAAAAAAATTGCTGGTAATTAGACTACAAAGAGTATTTATATGAACTTTTCTTGTGCAAAGGCAAGTAAATTGGAGCCTTATTCAGTGTTTTGATAGGGAAATTTTAAATTAGATATACCATTTTATTAAAAAAGAGAAGGATTAGAGGAATAAAAATTCAGAGGTAGGGAGTAGAAAAACCTACTACTCACCCAGTTTTTTAGAATCACACAGTAGAGATCTCGTGCACTGCTTCTTGATATAACTAAATTTCCTGAGTTTAAATGATTTCAGGAAGACCTTGATGCAAAATGGCCTGTATAAG
This sequence comes from Nyctereutes procyonoides, assembly GCF_905146905.1. Classification (NCBI taxonomy): domain Eukaryota; kingdom Metazoa; phylum Chordata; class Mammalia; order Carnivora; family Canidae; genus Nyctereutes; species Nyctereutes procyonoides. The sequence goes on from NW_026575028.1 coordinate 5,490,833, forward strand.
TCTAGACTCCCTTCTCTCAAAATATTTTTTTTAAATAATGTTTCATGAGCCTGAAATAATTGGTGGCCAGATGCGAGACATTTCATCTGAAACCTTATGTAAACTAACCCAAACCATTTGCTTCAGGACATCTCTTCCTTGACACCAGGAAGGAGTTTTGGGTCTGGGTCTCTGCATCTGCCTGAAGGACTGACTGGCTGCTCTCAAAAATGGAAACATATGTGGGCACGATGAAGGAAAGGACTTGGAAGTTAGGCAAAGTAATTTTCTTGTTCCTTTTTAATCTAGTGTATTTTTCTCTTCCCCTAAGCAATAGGTAGAATAAGTTTTGGTGACTTTTTATTTTCAAAAGTGCAAAATTGAATGCTTTTGGTGTTTTTTCCCAGGACAAAAACTTAACGTAGTATTTGTAATTTCTTTCTTACAATTTGATGACCATTTTTAAAGCAAAATAATGTGAAATTTTGCACGCACTCATTGAAAGGAGACAGGATTATCATCATCACCATCATTACTAAATAGGGCTTGAAAGAACCCACCTCTATACATCACAAAGAAAGAAGTATTTGGTTTATAGTTAATGAGACCACAAGGAAAGTGTGATCTGAGATGGCTAACAGCAGAAATAAATTAGGATTTTCTGCTCTAATTTCACCTTCCACATAAACCCCTCTGCTCTGAATTTGTGCTTTTCTAAGTTGTTTACATAATGCATAGGCACAGACTTTGTTTCAAGTTCATGTAAAAGCAGATGCCCTTACTTAAGGCTGAACAAAGAGGAAATGCATTCCTCCTAAGAGTCTAAATCCAACCTAGCTTGGATTGTCTAGCACACTTATACAAACTGCTTGCTTTCAGATCAACCCTAAAACAGAAAGAATATATCCTTCCAGAGGTACACATTTGGAAGATTACAAAATTTTAAGAACAACCTGTTTCACATTTTAAAACTCATTCCTTTTACGCCAACAAAAGGACCACCAAGAAAATAATTTTAGAAAAATTTTCAATCTGTCTACTGAAATTTGCCACCAGCAAAAAAGCCAAAAAGCCAAAAAGCCTCAACAAGACAACTATTTCTCCGGTTTTTATTAATGAGTTTATAAAAATTTGGAGAATATGAATTCAGCATGTTGTAGAATTATGTTATAAACTGCACTAACAGATGCTAGCAATCCTTGTGTTTAAAGATTGCAAAGTAAATTATGAAATAAGGAATATTTATTAGAAATATTTTATATCACTTCAATTTGGTTGTAACTGATACACTGCTGGATAATGCCATGAAATCCAAAGAATATTCAATCTTCCACCGGAAAGTGGACATTTTAAAGGGGGATGAATAAACTTAGACAAAACTGAAGTGTTTAGAAAACAAACAAAAATGACTATTGCTCAAAAAAAATGTCTGGTGGGGGCAGTTTTGACATTTTACTAAGAATTTAGATTTACATAGTGTTTAACCTGACCTCCCACAACTCAGGTGTCTGAAATTAGGCAGGAGCAAAATTTAAAGGACATTCATCTTTTAAATTTTAAAACACTTCATTTGTTTCTTTCCTTTTTTTTTCAATAATTTATTCTATTTTTTTAAACCTTTGTATACACAAAGCAAGTGTCTATCAAACCAGGCACCAAGAAGCGAGCTCTCTTAAATACAGCTCACTCGGACTGAGCTTCAACAGAAAGTATTGACATTATCATTAATTTTAACTCTTCCTTTTTTTCAAAAGAAACAAAACAGAGTGTCCTGGGTCAGATCAGCAACCATTAAACGAAAAAGAAATAAATATTAAGTTAAAAATAAAGGAAATGTACTAAAACGAATGAAGAAAGTAATACTCAAAATCAACCTCTGTCATCTTAAAAAAGAAACACTTCCACACTTGATATCTGATTGGAGCACAAAGCTTCTCCTTTACATTTGAAACAAATGATTCCACTTCAAATCCATATTTTTAAAGAAGCCTCTAGCTTTCTGCATCTGATTCCTGCAACAGTCTCTCTACCTCATTGAGGTAAAAGCCAGTTCACGTTTCCTCTTTCTCTCTCAAACATTCCCACGACAGGTCCTTGGAAAATTCAGCATAAAATCAGAATTGTCACTGTGGGTTCAGAAGATGACATATTTTAGAGATCATCCCCCAGACTGAAAGACTAAAAAGGCTTTGTCCAAATTGAGGGGAAACTGAAGGTGCATGGGCTGTGTGTGCGGCTGCAGTTTCCAGCCCCTGCAGTCTAGAAGGTTCTTCACGAGCGCGGACACCACACGAGGACCCCGCGAGTGGGAGGGGAACCGCCCTGCACCCCTGCCCGTCTATTTGTGGACTCTTTTTGACAAGCATATTTCTAGACGGATCTTCTCCTCGCACAGTAAAATTCATCCAATATCGCTCGTTTCCATCTTCGGGAGAAGGTCTCACATGTCAGTATTAGAGCATGAACCACCCCCGCCGGTGTTTGCACAGTGGATGGGGCGGGTGGCGGGGAGGAGTATGTCGCGCGTGGAAAACTCCTGGTGTCAAAGTAGCCGCGGAACTCGTGGCTCGAGCGGAAAAACACGGCCTCGTCCCCCTCGCTGGACACAGGGGCAATCACGATACTCAGGCTGAGGTCGATATGGGTCGGAACCGGGCCGGGACCCCCGCGAACCCGCGGCTCCGGATCGCAGAGGGGCGGGGGGGGGGCGGCGGCCGCGTGGGGACGGGGCCGGCGGCAGGAGGGTCGCCGCCCCGGCCCGCAGGCAGCCCCCGCCGCCCCCCCGCCCCCCGCCCCCCGCGGCCGCCGCCCCAACGCGCCCCCCGCGCGCCCCCCGCGCCCGCCGCCGCCGCCCCGCGCCGCGCCCCCGCCCGCCGGCCCCCTCCCCCGCCGCTTCCTCTCGCTCTCCCAGCCCCTTCCCCCCACGTGTGGGTGACGTCAAAATTCCGCGAAAAAGCCGCGTGGTGGCTCCCCGAGCAGAGGCGCGATTCCGCCGCCCAGCGGCCCCCTCCCGGGCGCGCCGGGGGAGGGCGAGGCCCCGAGACGGCCGGTTCCTTTTCCTCCGGGGAGGCCGGGCCCCGCCGACGCCGCGGGCCAGGCGCCCCCCGCCCCAAATCTCACTGGAAAATTTACTTGTATAAAGCTCATGCATTTCCAGGGCTATTTTCGGCCTCGCGAGGCGTGTCCTGCAGCTGAATCAGACAGGAAGAGGGGGAAGCTTGGGTCTTTTTATTTTTTATTTTTTTTCTCCAAGCGAGGGGAGTGCGACGCTAGGTGGGTGCGCAGACGGCAGGCGCTCGCCTTCCCGACCCACGCCGACCGCATCTGCCGCCTCCGGCACACAGCCCCGGGCCGGGCTGAAACGCGCCGAAAGGGCGGTCTGCACGCGCAGGCCGGGCCGCCGCGGGACCCCGAGCGCCCCAGAGCGGCGACGGGCTCCCGGAGGCCTGCTCACACCTGGCGTCGCGGGCCCGGCCGGCGGGAAGCCTTCCTTTGGCCCGTCCCCGCCTGCCGTCCGTGCCTCGTGCCCTCCATCCCGACCTGCCTTTTTCCCCTCGCGCGTTTTTCCGGTTCACGTTCGCTCCCTTCTTGGGACCCCGCCGCCCTCCCCCAATTTCTCCTTCTGTGCCTTCTCTAGTTCTTTTCTGGGGTCCCGGGAGCCAGGGGCTGAGACCGGGACACTTGCCATCTACTTTTAAGTAACCGTCGGGGTTTTGCTTTGCACTGTCTGGTCATCCCCCAATAGAGAGACACAGACACAGCGCTAGTCTTCGGAGAACTTAGGGAGAGGGCGGTGGTCCCGATTCCCAAGCCTGAACTCCCTCCCCCCCCCCCCGTCCCGAGCGCCCCTGCGCGGAGGCAGCCGGGCTCGAACTCGCGCGGCTTTGAAGCTTTGAGCCGACAGCGTGATCACCTGGCCTGCGGGCATCTGCCAGGTGAGCTTGGGAGCTTGTGTGCTTAGCGTTTGCAGGCTCCTGCAGAAATGTGCTATAAACACCCAACACCAGGCTGCACCCTACACCTACAGGGTTTTGTACACTTTCCAACCGAAACTCCAAAACCCGAGGAAAGGGGGGTGGGGAGTCGGCACGGGAGGGAATAAAAGTCCAATAAAACTTATGTTCACTAAAGTTTATCACTGATCCTATAAAGGGCAGGCTTTTTTTTTTTTCCTTGAGGGATAAGGAAAAACCAACATTATTTTCCCCCTTTTTCCCACAATGACCAGTTCTGACTTAAAATTAAGAGCACAGGAGTTTGAGGTTTTTTTTTTTTCTCTTAACCTGAGTCTATACTCAAAGAAAATGTGCACGTCTGCCCAGAAGGCAACGTGCCTTTTCCCGCGTGCTAGGCGCAGTGCTTTTTAACAAGCAAAATTACGGTTTTAACACATGGTCGGAGTGGCGACCGAAAGGGAAAACTCGGTTTCCAGTCCAAGCCTCCGGAGACATTCCTGCCAACCTCCGCACCCTCTCCCGCCCCACCCCGCGCGTTGGAGACTGAAACCCGACTGGGGGACGGCTCCGATGCGAGGTTAATGTTCGGGAACAGTCCGTAATAGGAAGGGGAAGTGAATGGGGGAACTTGAAGAGGCGAGCCTGCCACGCGGGAAGCGTCCGTACTCGCGGGTCTGGGTGAATGGAGCGGCCACCGGGACAGGGGGCGTCCCCCCGCGCCCCTCCCCTTTGCAGCTCCAGCTCCCCCAGCCCCGCGCCCCGCCGGAATTTCTCCGGGAGGCCAGTCCCGGGCAGGGGCGGGGGGCACAGGGGAGGGAAGGGGCGAGCGGGCCCTCGGCTCGCCTCTGTGATTTGAGCCGTCGCCACCCAGGCTCTCTCCCCAGGGTGGGCCAGGCCGGGAGGACCACCACCCGCCTTTGCCCCTCCCCCCTCCTCCCCATTTCGGGAGCCCCAGGGCTGGGGATGCTTTCCCTGCAGAGAGGTGGAGAAAAGACCGTACTGAATTAGTTATCAAGGGATGTAAAGAGGCTGGAAGCCTTCGCCGACTTCTGTCCTTGCCTGTCGGGCTAGATTTATACTTTAAAAATACCTCTCACCCCCCCCCGCGCCCCCCCCCCACACACCAGCTTTCTTTGAACCGCTCATAGGTGGCTGAGGTAAAGTTTGAGTAATTCCTTTATGGGGTCTTAAAACGTAAGTTAATGTATTTATCCGGAGTGACTCAAGCATGAGTCGGAAAGTCCAAGTTGACTAAAATCAATAGGTAATTGTTAGGGACCGACTCTCTTCCGAGGAGCGCTGTACTCAGCCGGAGTGTCATCCGCTGCGCAGGACTGTTTCACTTTGAGTTGCAACTTGGGTTTCTCAGGGAGCTTTTTTCTTCCCGAAAGCTAATGGCTTCCACAGCAATTAGACTTTTTCTTCGCCGCCCCCTTCCCTCCCCTTTCTTTACCTACGGTAGATTGGACCCTAATTCCCTCGGCCATTGATAAGGTCGCAGGCGCCCCGGCCTCTCCCCAGCCCTCGCCCGCCCCAGTCCCCGCGCTCCCTCCGCCCTCCCTTGGCTTCCTTTTGATGTAGCGGGGAACGCGTCCTACTAAAAAAAAAAAAAAAAAAAAAAAAGAAAAAAAAAAAAAAGAAAAAAGTAATCTGCCCGGTAACAATCAGCGCGCAGTAGCAGGAGCCCCAGAGCTATTGGCTATGCAAATAGAGGGAGGGGAGACGGCGCCCCAAACTCTTACTCACCCTTTTAAAGCGATATCCCCCCCTTCCCCCCCACCCCTTCCGCCCCACCCTCGTTTAAAGGGGCTGGCCTCGGGGCCTGAGTTAATCGCTAGCACCTCTGGTTTATTCACTCCCCGCCTTCTCTATTCCACTCCCCCCGCTCCTTTCAGGGAACCGAGTGTACAGCTCACCCAGCCCCCCTTCCCCGCTAGCTCTCCACACCCCGGTTCGGGCCCCCGGCCTCCGCGAAGGAGGTGCTCGGTTGACCACGGTGTGTCCCGAGCCCTGACCCACGCCATGCTCCCTGCACGTGCCAGCTCCGCCAACTTGCCGGGGGCGCTGGGCTCTCTCCCCTTCCCCCCCAAGTGAAATTACACTGAAACCCGGGGGGGGGGCGGGGGGGAGGAAGAAGGTGAGGAAACGCCACCATATCCCCTGTAAAAGCAGCCTTGACCCGGGGATGCGTTAGAGCACATGTCAGAGCCGACTGCGCTGGCAGCGTCCCCACCGCAACCCGGCTCCCGGGGAGAAAGCCCTGGCTGGCGGGTGAGGCATGAACCCGGAGGGGTCGGCGAGGATGCCAGCGAAGGACACAGGATGGAAGTCTCGGGCCTCCGCGGAAAGGAAGGGGTGGTGGTGTTTGCGCAGGGGGAGAGAGGGGGAGCCAAACCTAATCCCTCCCTCGCCCCCCTCTCCTCCCCTCCCCCTCCCGGGCTATTTCCTAGAAAGCTGTATCAGTGTGGCCACGCTCGGCGCAGACACCTCGGGCGGCTTGTCAGCAGATGCAGGGGCGAGGAAGCGGGTTTTTCCTGCGTGGCCGCGGGCCGCGGAAGAACCGATGGTAGCCCTGCCCCCCCCCAGCCTGCGGCAGCCCAGACCTCTTCTCTCCTGCTCCCCATGGCGCCTGTAGCGCCCCCAAGAAGGGGAGGGTTTCTGCTTCAGGGTCACATTCTATCACGTCGGAGAAGCCGCCCCCTCCCTCCTAACACCCACCCCTTCCTCTCCTTCCTCTTCGCACACACAGGCGGGGTGGGGTGGGGGGGCGTTGTTCTGGCCCCTTTAATCGGGCTTTTGAAACAGCCCAAAGTGATCCAGGAGCTCAAACGTCCGGGACTGAATCTTTATCTCTGGATATCCGAGGTTGCTATTTTCTAAAATCGCCCTCCTTATTCTTCACTTAAGGGATCTGCTTCTAAATTGCAGGAGCCCACCCCATCTTCAAGTGATCCACTCGTCATTCTCGGATCTTACATGCATGGGCAGGAATGGAAAGGTCAATTTTGAAAAAGCCAAAGTTGGAGGGTCGTATTTTGGCACGATACGCCCACAGAATGTGCGAAATTAGAGGGAATAAGTAGGAATCGGTGGGGTTTTTTTGTGGGTTCCCCTATTCGGGGCCCCTGGCATGCAGGGCTGGATAGAGGGAAAGGGCCTCGGAGAGCTAAGGAGAGGGGTGGGGGGGCGGGGGACCGCGTTTGAAGTTAGGTCGGGCCAGCTGCTGTTCTCCTAAATAACAAGAGGGGAAAGGGAGGGAGGGACGGAGAGATTGAAAGGAGGAGGGGAGGGACGAGAGGGGAGGGAAGGGGAGGAGGAACCGGAGAGGGGAGCGAGGCGAGAGGGAGGAGAACTAACTGCCCAGCCAGTTTGCGTCACTGCCTCGCAGAGCAGAGAAGAGCGAGCAGGGGAGAGTGAGACAAGTTTGAAGGGGAGGGCAGGCAGAGTTAGCAGCCCCCGAGGCTCTCCTCTCCCACCGCCCTTCCCTCTCCTCTCTTCTCCCCAGCCTCTGTCTCTCTCTGCCCCATAACTTTTCTCTCGAAAACCCCCTATTTAGCCAAAGGAAGGAGGTAAGGGGAACCCTCTCCCCTCCCCCCTTCGAAACCCCCCAACTTTTCCAGTCCGGAGAAAGCAGGGGAGCGAGCGGGTACCCGACTGGCCATGGAGCTGCTGTGCTGCGAGGTGGACCCGGTCCGCAGGGCCGTGCCGGACGCCAACCTGCTCTACGACGACCGCGTTTTGCAGAACTTGCTCACCATCGAGGAGCGCTACCTTCCCCAGTGCTCCTACTTCAAATGCGTACAGAAGGACATCCAGCCCTACATGCGCAGGATGGTGGCCACCTGGATGCTGGAGGTAGGTCTGCAGACGGACTCCGTCTGTCCCCACCCGGATAGACGCCCACACTCCCCACCCCCGCCCCCAGCGCAGGGACCCTAAAACTGGGAGATGGCAGGATCCGCGCTCGCCTCCGCACTCCCGCGCGCGAGGTTACCCCGCGCCCTTTGGCGAGACGCGTGGCTTCATTTCTGTTCCCTGCAGGATGCTAGAAGAACTGGGGGAGGGGAGGGGGGGAGGAGGAAAATCTGGGAGAAACGAGACTGTCCTGGGGCGGGGGTGGGGGAGCATCCCGCGCGCGTGTGCCTGCATGTGGCTGCCTCTCCTTCCCACCCCCATCCTGATCTGTCTTTTGCGAAGCTGCGGCTGCTTTCGGTGCAGTGAAGATGGGAGTGGGAGCGTGGAATCGGGGCCCCAAAGTAAAAAAGAGCAGCCCCCCAAAGGCCAGAGCAAAATCGTCCTAGCCTCAGGTCCCCGCATGTGGTTGCGACTCCGCGTTGGCACTTGGGGGGGGGGAGGGGGGAGGAGAGAGGAGGAGAGAAACGGAGAATTCAGGAGCCCCGGAAGTCGCAATGAAGAAACGTGTGTTTTAGGGGAACCCAAAAGAACCACTTCTTTACCCTTGCTCCAAATCTTTGCCGAGCGAGCCGTGTGCCCACGTATGCACGGCTCTGGACCTGCCGTGGTTTCGCCATGTTGCTTTGCAAACTCCGGCTGGAAAGGCTGGAAAGCGTTGCCCGCTCGCCCCCCGCACCCCGTTAGCCCGCCCCCCCCCCCACTTGCAATAGTACCCTCTCCCCCAGCCCCCACCTCACGAAGGTTACTTACAGTTTGGCTTTCCAGTTTTCTCGGTGCGGAGATTTGGGTGGGGTAGGAAGGGGGGAGGAGGTGTGTGTAGGGGGGATGTCGGGGCGCCCCTAACGGAGAGGTCAGAGCCCCCGGTGCTCTCCCGCGGCGCCCCGCTCCTCGCCTTTCCCCCGGCTCCTCACCACCGTCCCCAGTTTCTGCCCTTGCGGGCCGCAGCCGGACGGACACTCCCGCCGCGGCGCTCACCCCTCCAACTTTCCCCTCGGGATCCAAAGCCCCAGGGGTTGAGATACAGACCTTTCCGGCACCCGAAATCTCCGTTTCGGGAAGCCTGGTTCCTCTGTGGGGTTTTCACGCCAAAAGGGCTTTTCTAGGATATTTCCTCGATTTTTAATTATTTTTTGAAACCGTCTCCCCAGGCTCCGAGTCCGCCGCCGAGGCTGCGGCTCTTCCTCTTCTCCTCCCTCCCCCCTCTCTTCCCCACCTCTCCCCACCCACCCCCCCAATAGCGGCGCCTGGGCCGCAAGGACGCCCCCGGACATTTTTTTCAATTGTCGGGAATGATAGAGCAGGGTCCGGGGCTCCGAATGAGACCAAGAAGAAGACCCCCGGAGCCTCCAGAATATTTTTATTGATTTTTTGAAAAGATGACGAAATCCAAAAAAGAGAGTGTGAGTGAGTTAGAGGGAGCAAAGAAGTCAGTAGCCAAAGGGAGCGTCGCCGAGCCTGGCGGCTACTGCGCATTTGTTTGCCTCCTCGGTTCGGATCTTGAGTTCACCTCTTTCTTACGTTCCTGGGGAGTACCCCAGCACCGACCATTTAGATTTACCCCGTTTTCCTCATCTTTATTCTTATCACATAGTCTACTCCCCTCCCCCTCCCCGCTGAAAAATTAAATATTTTTGCTTCTTTCCATAGGTTATGCCTTTTCATTTCTTTTTTTGTGTATGTGTGTTTTCCTGATATTCTTCCCTCCAACCACCCCCACCCAACCCATTCCCGCTCCCATCTTAGGTCTGTGAGGAACAGAAGTGCGAAGAGGAGGTCTTCCCTTTGGCCATGAATTACCTGGATCGCTTCTTGGCCGGGGTCCCAACTCCTAAGACCCATCTGCAGCTCCTGGGTGCTGTCTGCATGTTCCTGGCCTCCAAACTTAAAGAGACTATCCCTCTGACCGCAGAGAAGTTGTGCATTTACACTGACAACTCCATCAAGCCTCAGGAGCTGCTGGTAATGACAATCTCCTTTCTATTCCTCCTTCCTTCTTTGCTCTCTCCAGGCCTGGGGAGCTTCTAACTCCTGCTCCCCAAACAAATCCTTTGGATCCCAAATTACCACACTGCTGGAATTTTCACACTTCCCAGAAATAACGCTTTAAATACGAATTTTTTTGTGTTCCTACTATGTGCCAGGCACTATACTAAGCACTGAGGCTACATCCAGGAATAAGATACCCAGATACCCCAAGACATTTGTTGTGTCGGTGAAATTCAATTACAGTTGTGTCTGCGTGTGTGTGTGTGTGTGTGTGTTTGTGTGTGTTTGTGTATATGTGTGTAGGGGAAACCTGGAACACAGTGATAACATTTTAATTAAATTCAAATTCTCATCCACTGAATTCTAAGAAAATAGTTCGACTTCTCACATGGTAGGAATGTGCCCACATGATAGGAGTGTGTTGTTCTGTGTGTCCTAAGAATCTACAGTTCAAAGGTAACATCAATGGATAAACTCTCAAGATACCTGTACATAGTAGCTGTTAACTAAATATCAGCTCATTGACTTTGGAGCCAAGTCAAAATTTGGCCTTTTTATTGGAGGAATCTGAAGCCTGGGTTCCTAGCTCCAGCGGGGCTGTGACCTCTTTGCCATGACAAGGGTCCTGTCTTGACTGGTTTTCTGGCAACAAACCTTTTTCCCACCCAGTCTAACTCTTTTTCCCTGCAGCTTCGCACTTAAAAGCGTGTCCATGTTGCGGCAGTGTGGTTTGGGAGAGTGGCACCCAGGCCCACCAGGAGTGGTGCGCGCACCTTTCTCTGCGCTCTTTGCAAAGGGGCCCCCCTCTAGCTGCCCCTCCCCCTCCGGACTGGCAAGGCCTGCCCGAAGTGAAGTCCGTAGGGCCGGGGCTGGCTGCTAGAACGGAGCTCTTTGTGAGGGGCCTTCCTTTCTGGGGCTGGGCTGCCATCTAGTGGCAGACATGTGCAAGGTTGGGGGAGGAATTGCAGGGAATGCAGAGGGGCCTGAATGACTTCACCTTTGAACCGCTGCCAGATTTCAGCTGCTTCTGGTTTGGTCCGGGAGGCCCAGAAAGGTGCTTTCTTCTGGGAGATCTGCTTCCTTTAATAATAGTACAAGACGAGTGGTTTACACTCGCATTCCCCTGCGAGAAGAAAGGGCTGGAATTTCAAGCCATCTTAGAAGACACTGGTGGTTTAGTAATTTTATCTTTTTTTTTTTCCCCTCCACCCCAACGTCCTGTAAAAAGCCAAAGCCAACATTATAAAGCATGTAAAGGAAAGTTTGTTAGAATTCGTTGCCAGTTTGCTTTTCCTCATGGGAGACCAGGAGAATGAGTCTTCCATGTGGTTCATTTGTTTCAGTGTGATGGTGGGCCATGGTGTTCTTCAGGACACCCCAATTTTTCCAGGACCAGCCAAGCTAACTAATACTGTTCCTCCAAAACGCTGCCTTCCACACACCCCCCCCCACCCATTCCCCATCTATTTATCCCCAAAGCTGGGATCTGGAGGAGTCCTCATATATGCCCAGTGAGGGAGAAAGGAGGCACCCCAAATCACACAGCCACTTAGTGCTGCAAGAGGGGGGCTGGGGCTCTGGTTGCTGGCTTAGCAAATGGGAGATAGCCTGGGGGCTCTTAGGGCAAATGGGGGAGCAGGGTGCACAGGCAGGCAGGTCTCCACCATTCATTCTTATGAAGGCATGAATGGATAGGCCCATTTTCCCTCTGATTGCACATATTCTTAGGGTTTCCTTTTTGGCTTGGTTTACCTTGAGCACAATTCTCCAAATGCATCCCAGTAAGGGAGAAAAGAGGTTTCTCACGAGGTGGGCTGGTGATGAGAAGCCCTTGAGAGATGGGGGTTGCACTGGCCACCCTCAGCTTTGAACGGAGGGATTCCGTGACCTAGTACAAGCGCTTTCACTTTGCCCCATCACCTCTAGCTGCAACATGGGGTTGCTAGTGACCCTCTGGTGGGTCCTTTAGTCATGATGACAAAGGCCTATGAAGCTTTTAGGTGAAAGGGCACTCTGTGGCTGCGTGTCCTTTTCCCAAGACTTCTGCATTATTTGTAGAGGGGAAAGTTTTAAAGCAGAGAGAAGTGGCGCTTTCTGGCACCAGCTACAAGTAAGCTAATTGGTTGCCAAGGAGTTGGGCCCAGGAACCTTATTTTGAGCTTTATCTGTGTGCATCATTTTTGCCCCGAGGATTAAAAAGACTATTAATCCAGCGGTAGAGACACAGACAATAAATTACTACCTAAGGGCCACAATGACCTTGGCAGTATCTTATTGTAGGTTCAGCCTTCCGGATGGGCAGGCAACAGTACTGTTTGGAGGTTGGGATTGGCTGGGAGCGGGGAGCCAGACAGGAAAAGAAATGGCAGAAAGTAGAATCTTGGCAACAGCCACCTGGGCTCTCATTATTGCCCAGCGAGCCTGACACTGGAAGCCTAAGGAGATGTCAACAACTTCCAAGCTTTGGGGGTGGGGGAGGTACTGGGACAAATGGGCCCACCTCACCATCCCACAGCGTCCAAATGAGTGTCTTTAAAACTGGTCTGGATCCCCAATCCCAGTCCTGGGACAACAACAGGTCAGCCTCTGGGTTTTATACTTTTCTCTTCCTCCCTCCCTCATCAGGAGTGGGAGCTGGTGGTGTTGGGGAAATTGAAGTGGAACCTGGCCGCCGTAACCCCTCACGACTTCATCGAGCACATCCTTCGGAAGCTGCCGCAGCCGAGTGAGAAATTGTCTCTGATCCGCAAGCACGCGCAGACCTTCATTGCTCTGTGTGCCACCGGTAGGAGCAGGCCACAGTGGGGGGTGGGGGGTTTGGGGGGGTCGGGGGTCCTGGGGGAGTGGAAGCACACCCAGGCTGAAGAGTCCTTTTGGAGGGGGTAGTCAAGGGGAGGCAGCCTGGGGTACTACCTGGCATGGGCTTAAGAGGTTTAGGCGATAGGTGGTCCCACTAACCTAGACTACCAGGTTTCATGCCTGGGCTATTTTATTTACTTTATCTGAGCCTGGTACATTCTTTTTCTCCGCTCAACTTATAAATGGTTTATGAGGACGGGTGTGGTAAGGGAAAAAAAATAATGCCTGTTAAAATATTCTTTATGATGTCTAAAGTGCTCTTTGAAGATTATATGTACTGCTCTCTGGTTGTGTTTAAATCTTTAATCTTTTGAGGAAAAGGATGGTTTGGAGATAAGCCCAAGAGGAACTTTGGGGGGTGGGGGCAAATATAGGTTAAAAGAACACTGTCAAGATAAATTCGCTCCCTGCCCTGATAAGCAATAAAGGGAAGGCCGGAGGAGTTCTTTCTACTGTGGGGCACATACATGTAGCTGTTCCCTCTGCTGGATGGGGGAGTAAACCTGGCTGGCTCTCAGCAAGGACTCACGTTCTGAGCACTGAGTTTTGATGCACTCCTTCAAGTGCTGGTGTTTTGATTTTGGTTGCAACCTTTCACACGATAGTCACAACTGGCTTTTTCTTATGAAGAACTTTCCACCCACCATGTTGGTCCTACAATTGATACATAGTTCTCACTGGCCCATATGCTTTGCATTTCTCTAATAAACTAAAGGCAGAGGGTTGACAGGTCTCCTTAAACTGAACCTGGGCCAGTTTCTACCTTTTTTTTTTTGGTAGTGGCCATGGGAGAGACCCTGGGGCCTTAATCATCCAGGGGAGAAACGTCATAGAACCAACCATCTGGGCAGATCATTTGTTTGGGGATGGGGGGTGGGGGGAGGAGTGGGGAGGGGTGGGGTGCAGAGGGTTCATCCCAAGGTTGCCAAGAGTTGTTGAATTTTATAGTTGGGACTCTGGGGCTAACTTTTTTCTAATACCTTGTTACATGTTACTCGTGAGTAAATACAGATGGATCACACAGTAGGCAAGAGTGTATATGCTCTGTTTTCGGTCAAAAGGTCAGACTTTGCTACTTCTCACTGGATGACTTTGGACAGGCTGCTTCACCTTTGTGAACTTCAGCTTCCCTCTGCAAAACCCACCTGTGGATGCACGATCTTAGGGCCTTTTCAGGGTGGTTGGGAAAACTAAACTCAGAAAGGAGGCACTTTGTGAACCGAGGTGGTACCGATTGTGCACGTGTCTCCATCTCCCACTTTTAACTATTCCCATTGCCTTCATCCTCCGCCGGCAGAACCCCTTGCTCTGCCTTGACTGGCTTTGAATGTAGGATTTCTAGACATCCACAATTGATCCTAGAGGGGCACAGGTTTTGTTCTACTGGTTTGCTGTAGTCCTGCCCTTCCCAATCCAGGCGGTCCCATGGCATGTGTATGCATCCTGTGCCCCTTTGTGGGAGGGTAAACTGCCCTTCCTGCAGCCCTGAGGGGGCCATTCTTCAGAGCCCCCGTGGATACCTTGCTGCCTTTTAGACAGTCACCATTCTTTTGCTTCCTCTCTTCTCCTGCTGTCTGGCCTGGGGCCCTAGAGGTCAGTCCCTCATTGACTTGTCATTTTGTCTCCCAGGCCCTGCTGTCCCTTCCTCTCCATTGTCCTGATTCACTGTGGGGGAGGGGTCAACCAGTCCTTTTTTGCCTCTGGCCCTAGGACGGCTGACCCCCTGACCCTTAGCTCCCCCATTGCCCAGCTGTTAGCCAGAGTTCTGCTTTGACCTTGTCTCTTGACTGACAGATCTTTTAGGGTCTGTCCACCCATCCCTCCATTCTGATCTCTGATTGGGATAGAGATGGTGAGTGGAATTACCCAGGCATGGGCAGATCCCCAGATTCTGTAAAGGCCCATTCTCTCAAATTGGGGATCCCATCCCCCACTCTGGCCTTCCTTCCTAGATCCTTGACGTGGCTGCCAACTCCAAGGCCAGAGTAGGGAACACGGAACTCAGGCACTGAAGACAAGTCTAAGGGGTGGCATGGGAAGTCACAAAGACTGCCTTCTGGGAGACCGGAGCTAACTTTGGACAGGAAATGAGGAAAGATAGAAGGAACAACTCCAATCTAATGAAAACCACAAGTCAAGTACTAAGCCTTAGGTGTGGACTGGTCAGGGTGAGAGAGGGGTTCTCACAAGTTTTCAGAATCTGGGAAGGAGGGCTGTGTCTCACAAGGCTTTTCTTTCTCGATGGGTGCTTGAGTCTGAATGACTGAATTACATAGCATCCTTACTGTGTGGAGTTTTATAGCAGTTGTCCTGACAGTATAAAAGCCAAGGGCTGTTTTTCTTGGAGGACACATCTTCCAGTTAGATGCTGCCTTTTGGGGGCCCGGGTGTGACAAATGGTTGAGTGCCTGAGGCCATCTGGCAAGTAGTAAGTGCAAAGGGACTGAGAACCAAAGGTAGGTGGTGATGGATGCGGAGATCGTCCTTTCTGCTCCTTGTGTCTCACACTATTGTCCTGGTCCCCTAGTCCTCAATATTCTGCCTTGAAGCCCAGCAGACACCTGTAGCTGGGGTTCTGCAGGCCTACAGCGGGTCCTGAGGACAGGGTAGCCGACCCTTAAGGCTGTGTGGCTAGTTTATGGGAAAAGTTGGTTGTGAAAGAGCTGGCAGTGGTTCCCTAGTCTGTGCGGGGAGTGCATGTGTGTGTGTGAAAGGGGAAGAGAGAGCAGGAGAGCAGAGAGGGGCCGTGAGAAGGGGAGCGGAGCTGCAGTTTTCCTTTCTGGCCAGAGGGTAAGATGGTGGCAAGGCGGCGAGGTGCCCTCCTTCCCCCTCCCTCCTCAGCTCAAAATGGCTTCTAGGGGGAAAGACTGCCTAAGACTGTGCACAGTGTCCCTCTCGGGGCCAGTCATGGTCAGCGGAGGCATTGGGGTGAGAAGGAGACCTTCATAACTGTCAGCCTCTGGCATTCCCCTTCCCGGGGCTTTGGGTCCTGGGGAAGCAGAACTGAGCCTTCGTGTCTTCCTGGTTGCCGCCCTGATGGTAGAGCCCCCCAGGTCTGTAAACAAGGAAAGAAGGACCATGTAAGATGACTCAGGATCGCACTCTGGCACTGGAAGATTCTTGATGCATGATATCATGCTCAACAGATGATTCCAGTTAGTCTAGAAAAGACAATGACATTGAGTTTCAACGTGGTGGGGGTAGGGTGGAGGTGCATTGCCTCCTGACCCGAGGCCCCACATCTCCCTCTTTTTGCCTGCCCCCCCCCCCCCAAGGAGCTTTGCTTAGGCTCTTTGCACCATGTCACCACCCCAAGGCCCGAGCACCAATGATGAAGATAACCCTTGTGCCTTGTGTTGCCGGTCTTCCTGGTTTTCCCTACCTAAGGGTGCTTCATGACCTTCCATCATGAGGTATTGTAATGATAGCTGGGACCCAGACAGGGTAGGTGACTCGGCCCCTTATATAAAAAGGAAGGTTTGCCCTGGTGGTTGCTAGGTGGGAAGAATTTACAGCACCTTCCCCTCTCTTCTGAGCTTCTGCACTGCCTCCACAGCTGACAGGGCCCAGAGCTGAGGGGGGGAAGGGGCGCGTTCAACCGGCAGTGCAAGTGCACCCTGTGGGGACAGGCAGCGTGACAGGGTTATCTCACTTCCCATCTGGCTGTAAAATGAATGACTAACAGGCTGCTTGCTATTCTCCAGCCATCTCCCACTCCTTCCCCTCCCACCTAGGCTTTTGGAGTCACATGGGCATTAGCTTGGCTTGGCAGACCCATCCCGTGTGCTAAACCACCTAAACCTATCTCGGGGTGGTAGGTGAGGTGTGTGCTGCCCACATCATCATTTGGCCAACAGGCGCCTGGGATTCTGGCCTTTTTAACTTCCACCTTGCTGCAGGTTGGAGGAGGGGGGAGGGATGGGGGAAATGAGAGACACTGCCCCCCCTTTCCTGTTTTCTCTTAAGCCTCATGGCAAGTATCTCTCACCCCCTAGTGGTGATCAAGAGCAAAGCGGTCACTCTTGGACTTGAAGGTCTCCCTCACCATAGCCAAAACAATCGGCGCTAAACTGATGTGCAGAGCCATCTAATCTGTGCTTTCAGACCAGCTTAGCTCAGAAGTCTTTCTACAGTGACATCTTACTAGGGCATGCAGATACCAAGTTGATGAATATGGAGCCTTCGCTGTCCTTGCCCAGATTAAGGAGTCCAGTGGGGCCCCCAAGAGTGCCTGTGGTGGGCTTGGGAAGTTAAGTGGGCTGTGCAGGTCACAGAGCTTACTGGTGCCATGGCTACAACCCATTTCTCGGACTCCTGAGCCAGGGCTTGATTTTTAGGGCTTTTCTTGCACTTCTGA
Source organism: Nyctereutes procyonoides (assembly GCF_905146905.1). NCBI lineage: Eukaryota > Metazoa > Chordata > Mammalia > Carnivora > Canidae > Nyctereutes > Nyctereutes procyonoides. The sequence goes on from NW_026575028.1 coordinate 5,507,885, forward strand.
TAGGAAGATCACACTGTATTCCTTAGTGGGATGTGGGAGGTAGCCTTGAGGAGCTATTCACATTCTGGTAAGTTATAAAGAGCATGAAGTCCACAGTCCAACAAGTCTTGACCTTAACCCTAGACCCAGGATTGAGCATTAGACAAGTCCAGAATTCATTGATTTGGGGCGTGTGGGTGGCTCAGTTGGTTAAGCATCTGACTCTTGATTTTGGCTCAGGTCATGATCTCTGAGTTGTGAAATCGAGCCCCAAATCTGGCTCTGTGCTGGTGTAGAGCCTGCTTAAGATTTTCTCTTTCTCTGCGCCCTCCTGTTCACACTCCCACCCCCGCTTTTGCATGATTATGCTTTCTCTCTACTCCTCCTCCCAAAAAAGAAAAAAGGAAAAGAATTCATTGATTCACCTGTAAAAGAAGTGTTTTGAAACAGATGAGTTTTACGTTTTTTGTTAATTAATACCTCACCACTACTACTTGGATGAGTAAGCAACCAATAGAGCTGGGATTCCCCTAAGGTGTGCCCCTTGCCTCCACCACTTCCCCAGGAGGTCATTTCAGAGGCTTCTAATATGTGGGCATTGTTCCTCAGCTCTGGGTGAACCACACCTGAGTGAATATGGGGGGGCACCTGAAAGGGAGTTGCCAACCTCTGTCTTCCATTCATCATATGGGGGCCCTCGGTTTCTCCCACTCCCAACAAACCAGCACGAGGCTTTGGAGACTCGATGAGGTCATTTCTGGGACATAGAACACAAGTGATAGCGAAAGATTCTCCAGGCGGCACAGAGCCCTCATTCTTCCCAGCAGTCTCGGCACGGTTGGCCTGCTGTCAGCATCCGCCTGTGTCCCAGGGATGCAGCGCAACCTTCCTCCTTGTGCCTGCTGATGCTGAACAGCATCTCCAACAGTCAGGATCACCCCTCACAGTCCCATAGAAGGTTCCTGGGGCCAAAACCGTGGTGGTATGACACTGATTGCTCACCATGAGCTGGGCGCTGTGCTTTTACATAGATTATTTTAGTCCTGTCCTCAGAACAACCGTATGAGGTGTAGGTATAATTATTCTCCTGATTTGCTGGTGAGAAGATGGAGGCTCAGCGAGGTCAGGTGACTTGCCTATCTTCACACAGCTGATAGGTGGTAGGACATTGGCCTCCCCATACTACACCCTCCAGTTCTTGGAGCTGATTGGCTCAAATCCTTCCCATGTCCTTAGAGAGTCTCCCTGAGTATCTTGCTGCTGTTGCCTCGAGCACTCCCTTGCTTTTGAGAAGTTTCTTTACTAGCTACCCATGTCGGAGGCACCTAGGCATTTAGAATGCACAGTTCTGTATTCGATTACTATGTTTACATCTGGTGAGGAGGGTGGGGATTAATCCATGCTTCCTGGAACAGTGACGACTTTGTAATGACTCTGTTGGAATGGCTCACTGGTCAATTAATTGCCTCTCACTCTGCCATGGAGGAAAGAGGGGTCTCAGAAGTCACCTCTTAACCATTCTGGTGGGCAGCGGAGGGTAGAGATAGATAGATCCTCGCTCATGAATATGCCTTCTGCACCAAGATATATATTGTTTGTTGGTATTTTTGACCAAGACAGGTAGAGATTTCTGAGAGATTTTTACTTGGCATTTTATTTTTGCTGAAATAAAGTAACATTAAGAGAAGAACTTACAAAATCATTTACATTTCTTTCGTCTAACAGTGAGAAAGTTTACATACATTTTCTGGGACTCCTCCTACTTCAACCATCTACATATGCGTATTTTTACTCCTATGTTTCCGGAAGGTTGTAGTCTTGATCATAGCACGCAGACATGGCATTTGATGTTTCTGCCCACTCCCTCTGCCCCAGTGGGTATGTTTGAATACTTTTCAGTAAAGTTACATAGCCAAAGTTGAAGGCTTCCAGGAGTGGCTGCATGGGTTGGGTGAAACTTTCCACGGGTGAGTGCAGAGGTTAGGTAACTAGAGCTAGTGCAAGGACATGACCCTTCAGCTGTTCTATTCTGGTGTTTTTCTTTGTGCTGTTTCTCCTACCAACAGAGAGGGGGTGTCCCTGAGTGTGGTCTTGGGGCAGCCCCAGAGGCCATGCAGAACTAGCGCTGCTCTGTGGACAGAGATGCCTTGTGACTTTGATGCTGGCAGGTGGAAACCATGCTCCATTCTGTTGATTCTTCTTTTCTTGGGAGTGGTTCTTATTCTAGATCCTCAAGGAAGAACAACATAGAGCTGGAAGGCACCTGGGAGATTAGCAAGACTAAGGTCTTCTAACCTTTTGACCCAAACCATGAAGAAAGAAATACATTTTATAGCACAGCTCAGGATATAGATAAATGTCCATCACACTGATACAATAGTTTCTCAAGACAATATTTACTCTTACTACATGATTACTTGCTGATACTTTCTATCCTATTCTGTTCAGTTAAACAGCAACAAAAACAAACTGCAAATGGATTTTGGGACCCAACAGTGAGTGCAACTGGAAGTTAGAAAAACACCGATCCAACCCCACCCATTATTTATTTATTTTAAAGATTTTACTTATTTATTCATGAGAGACACAGAGAGAGAGGCAGAGACATAGGCAGAGGGAGAAGCAGGCTCCATGAAAGGAGCCCGGTGTGGGGCTCGATCTCGGGACTCCGGGATCACGCCCTGAGCAGGGGGCAGATGCCCAGCCACTGGGCCAGCTACCCAGGTGTCCCTCAACCCCACCCTTTATCAGACAAATGGAATCTGGGTTTAGTGCTAATGTCACTTCCTTCAGATTTCCTCAGAGGAGAGCCTAGCAGGTGCTCAGGAATCTAGAGGAAGACCCTGGTTTGTTACTGGGGTGCGTGCAGAAGAGCTGCGCAGTGGCTGGCCTGGCTTCCAGCAGCTCTTCCCTGGCAGGGACAGCTCTACCTGGTCTGAGCCGCCGAGGGGCAGCTAGGCTCTTGTACACAGTGACCCCACTTTTGGGAGGCAGGGGACAGTATCCCCAGTATCCTCAGCATTTTCCTAGCGAAATAAGAAAGGAGGCATAGTCCTTCTCGCCACTTTGGCACCTGCCATATCCCGGGACCACCCATATACATCCCCTGGCTTCCAGAAGTTAATTAGTTTGCTAAAATTAGGAGTCTGTTTTGTGTGCAATTGGACAACAAAAGATAGGCACGTTATGAGGTGTTCTCTCTGGTCTGAGGCCTGGGACAGAGGAAAAGGATGGCCAGGGATATCCTCCTGTTCTTCCCTGCCAGATGCTCCCACCCAGGGCCTCTGTGGGCCCAAGGCCATGGGCTGGCTGCCTCGTCTGTATTATGAATGTCACAGGGGGAAGCTAACGAGGTTATTGGGCAGAGAAACAGTCCTGTGAGCCCATGTGGAGGAGACCTACAGCAGAGCAGGAGGCAGGGAGGCCGCCGTTGGCACCATCCAGTGGGGAGAGAAGGCACGGGAGGAGTCGGTGGCCAGCAGGCTTTGGGCAGAACGCGGCGATATGTGTCCCTCAAGAAGTAGAAATGGTGAGCGGCCTAAGGAAAGAAAGCCAAGGAGACCGACAGACTGACAGGCGGCCAGGCTTGCTCCGTGCATGGGATTCAGCCAAGATGGGAGGTGTGTGCATGGTTCAGTGATCAGTAGTGTTGCTCAGCACACCACTAACGTGACGCTGGACAGTGGGGTCATCTATAAAAGGGCTTTAATGGGATATGTTGCTTAATAGGGCAGTGGACAAGAAGAAGGGAAGGCATTAGGTTCATCTGTTTTTATAGTTTCAACCTTATGTGCCTGCTAGAATTTGAAGTGTGTGACCCAGGTCCTCCCTCTGTACGTCCCTCTCACTATCCCCACCCACCTCCGCCCTTGCCCAGCTCTATACGGGCAACTGCAGTAGTGCTAGAACCAGAGGTGACGCACTGGAGGATTTGCTCCACTCCAGGACTGACTAAAGTGAGTGACAGTAACCTCTCTAACATATCAGAACAAGGCACAGGTAAGGGCAGTGTGTCACCTCAGGGGTCTGCCCTTCCTCATCCACCATACGAGCACCTTCTCTGGTAGGAGTGTGGGTGAACTGGCATGTTACACCGACGGGACTGTATACGTGGGGCATTAGCGGGCATTAGGAACAGCAGCAGGAGTCAGGTGTGGGTGCCCTTATCTCTTCCTGATAACTGGGCAGTAGGTGATCTTGGTCACCCAGCCTCTTTGTGGGAACATGCAGGAAACTGAGGTGTTTGGTCTCCCACGCTGAGCCCTCACCGGCACACAGGAACATAGGGACATACCCTCTGTTTGCTTTTGGAGAAAAGAAAGTGGATGAGGGTTTGAGCTCCTTCAACTCATTCTCACTTTGTACTTCTCTTAGCAAACTGCTCTTTTTTTCCCCCAGCAAGAAAATGGGACCTTTGGGCCCAAGAGCTATACAACCTAAACAAAGCCATCCATGTGGTTAGGGTGCAGTGGCTAATACTGGGTGCTTGCCTTCTCTCCTTATGTTCTGAGGGTCTTGGACTGGAAGTTGGGAATTGTGTGAAACTTGGCCCTCATGCCCTCCATCCATTACTGCTTCTCTCCCCCACCCCCCTTTTTTTAAAAATAAAATAAAATCATCTTTTGTTTTGGGCCATCTGTCTTTTGACTGTCCACAAATAATAGGGGCAAGATTACATCAGGATTATCATTCTTCATATCATTTTACCTGCTTATACTTTCCCCACCTTCCACCATCTAGATCCCTTGGTCTGTCTCACTTGTACGGCGCCTAGGTTACCTTGTCTGGTCTTACCTCAGCCCTCCCAGCTCTGCTCGCTGTGACTGCAGAGACACTGCATTTCACTTACCTTCCTGCCCCTTGCACGTGCCAACCCCAGACAGGCTCATGGGGGTGAGGGGTTGGGGACATGAGTCCCCTCTCTGAAAATTACTCTGTGTATTCAGATAAGCTGTCCACCTTCCCTGTCTCAGTCTCTCCATTGGAGCTCTGGACCTGCCACAGTAATGGTAAATAAATAAAGGATATCTTGTGAAGGGAGACTCAGGAGAGGATGTGTCTGTAGGGTGAGGAGTCACCTGTGCAGCTGACCTTTCACCATCCTGTTTCTGAGGATCTTCAGGCCGGGGAGCCCCCAGATCCAAATTCTTCCTGTGCCTTGACCTTTTGCCTCTCATTCTCGCAGACTTTAAGTTCGCCATGTATCCGCCATCGATGATTGCAACTGGAAGCGTGGGAGCCGCCATCTGTGGGCTGCAGCAGGATGAGGACGTGAGCTCCCTCACCGGCGATGCCCTGGTGGATCTGCTGGCCAAGATCACCAACACGGATGTGGTAGGTGGACGCCATCTTCTTGGTTAAAACCAGATGTCTCTTTCCTCAGTTCAGGAAGAGACAGTTGGCTGGATGATGATGTGTTGGGAGGTATATTTTTTTCTTTTTTGGTGGTGGTGGCTTCTATTTTCCAAGATCAACATCCAAGGTAGTACGAAATTCAGTAGGTGAGGCTTCCTTGTAAGGGTTTGAAAGCCTCTGTGCCAGAAAATAGAGAAGAGAACCTAGCAAGCAGACACAAGGTGGGAGGAGGGCTGTTTACTAATTTTCCTTCGTGGTGTGGGCTTCCCCATGAGTCTGAATTGTTGTTTCATGTCCATTTATATACATGTCCTCAGGCTGCCTCTCCCCCACAGTGTCGTGCTCTGCTTACACCCACTCGGGCGGAGACACAGTGGAGAAAGGGACTAGAGCCGGCTGCTGCCCTGGGGGCGGGGGCGGTGGGGATCCAAGAGGTGCCCCACCTCTAGACCGGTGTCTGGCCTTGACACACCTCTCAGCCCCACCCGCCTCTCACTTCCCCTTTTGTTTAATGTGGTAATGGATTAAAAAGTACTTGTACAAGAATAAAGAGCCATCATAATTTAAGGAACTATTATTAGCTATAGATTTTTCCACCCTTGTGCCCCGTGGACTGCCCAGAGGATGTAGTTCTGCTTGCCAGAATTTGAAGCTCCTTAGAAGAAAGGTCTTGAGAGACCAGGGTCAAGTGAGGCTCTGATTCTGCTGGTAGGAGACTGCAGTCCTTTAAAGGTCTAAGCTAGGGTGGCTGTGAGAGGTCAGAGGGGCAGGTAGAGGCTTTCCATGAGAGGTGCAGAGGACTGGGGCACAGGGGGTAGGGTGGGAGCAGTAGCAGAGCTGGGACAGAACCTGGAAGTTCCAACTCCCTGTCTCGGAACGTTGTATTCCACCCTTGTTGTAGCTTCTGAAGCTTTTTGTTCAAGAAAGTCCTCTGCTTTTTAAAGGCAGTTGGAGAGGCTTGTCAGCAGGGAGGCCCTCATGTGGCACCACGGAGAGCATCAAGGTGCAGGGGAACATCACGAAGCGCCCCTCTGGATGTTCCAGGTAGCTCCTGAGTGCCCTGCTATGGGAATATATTGAGTTAGGAGATAGCGTGGCTTACCGGCCTGTGACTGATGCCCCATCCGGGATGCTGAGCAGAAGGTTGACAACTCAGAGTGAGGACCACAGCTTGCTGGCTCTCTCACCTTCCCACCTGCAGTTTGCCTTGGTCTTTATTACTGTCTTGAGGAAGTAGTGCATGGAAGTGTTGAAGGGCCTCATGGAACCAAACCCAGCGTTCTTAAATATGCTTTTAAAATTCTAGGTCCTAAGCATGGGCTTTTTTAAAAAAAAAAAAAAAAGGGCTCATACGACTATGTACCACCACCTGGTATCTAAAACGCAAATCGAAGAGACCCCTCCAGTGTGCTTCACGTGAAGAATGCTTTTCTAATCCTCCAGAGGCAAATCTTGGGACAGAACTTAATATTTATAGAAATGATAAGCTTTCTTCCTTTTCTGAACATCTCCTATTAAGGCTGCCTTACAAAAAGGACTCCCAACCAGCAACCAGCTTAAGACAAGCTCTTGCTCGACCCCCAGAGACAAAAATGTCAGTGACAAGAGTCTGACCCCCAGGCACTGTAACCTCTTTCAGATATTTATAGACCTGCTCTGATTGGCGGGTTGCCCCATGGGTCTCTGGCCTTATCGCCCCTTACTAGTTTCAGATGGACAGAGGTCACTACTGAGGTGCCACTGAGTCTCTTCCATTGCCTTTCCAGACTGCAAACCAGTGTCTCATCTTATGCTGGAGAAACTGCTTGCCCCTTTCAGATACAATGTAGCCAGTCCATCCAAGTTAGCTGTCAGTCGGGGTTCAACGGATACAAAACCCATTGGCTGGCTAGAGGGCTTCTAGATCCCAGCTGTTGAACTGGAAATGCATGTGTGCCTCACTCCTCCTAGTGGGCCTCCGGTTAAACATTTTAATATTAAAAGCTAAGCATGAACAGAAGAGAATATAAACCCCATAGCACTTTTTCAGATATGAGTTCCAAACTTTCCTCTGGGCCCTAGAGGCTTGCTCACTCTCCCCCTAGGAATGTTCTTAGTAAAAAGGCTTGAGCAGCATTGGGCTAGGCTGGCTTTCAAGTGCTATAGGTCTCCTCCCATCCATCAGGCTGTGTTCCCTGAAGAACTGAAGCTCAGAGTGAAGGAAAAGGACAGGACTGTAATTCAGAAAGCATTAGTATTGGAGAGAGGCACATTTTACTTCCTGAGCTCATTTGCCATTTCATGAGTCAAGAAGTGGTGTGTCTCAAGCACTTACTCTCCATTCATTTCTGGAAGCATTTATTAAAGGCTCACTGTTGAAGACTTGCATGATGAGCAAGGCCTGGATGGAACCAAGATAGAAACTGGGGCGGGTGCGTCTTGTATGGAAAATAGAGGAGATGATGTTCCTGACTTCAAGGAGCTTGGTGACTGTATGGCAAATCAAAAGTAAAGCATGCAAAATCCTAGCACGTGAAGATCATCAAGAAATGAATGCTGAAGTATTCATGATAAATGCAGTATAGGGAAGCAACCTGGGGGAGAGAGCTCACCAGGCCTAATGTGAAATGCAAGCCTCCTGGCATTAGCGATAGAAAATTCCCTTGGAATGGAGAAACAAAATGTGGTATGTATGTGCCATGGAGTGTCAGTCTGCCTTAAAAGAAGTGGAATTCTGACACATACCACAACATGGACGAGCCTTGAAAACATGCTGAGTGAAAGAAGCTGGACATAGAAAGACAAATGTATGATTCCACTTACAGGAGATACTTATAGGAGATGGTCGCGTCCGTAGAGACAGAAAGTCAAACGGGTTAGTTACCAAGGCCCAGGGGTTGGGAGGAGCAGGGAGTTATTTAACGGGTATGGAGTCACTTACGGATGACCTGAAAGTTCTGGAGATGCATGGTGGATATGGTTGCATCACAAAGTGAGCATCCTTAATGATACGGTGGTCACTGTTATGTTCGGTTTATTTTGCCACAATTAAGACACGCACGCATGCATGCACACACAATGCTGTCAGACCCACGCTGTGAGATGCCCACAGGTGTGTGCTGGGCTCTTCCATGGAGAGGCCAGGTACACAGGACCACATTGTGCCGCATCGGCTCTCGTGGAATGGGACTAGGGAACCGGAGCGCTGACAGGGTGCCCTGGAACCCCCGCAGTTCTGTGCGCACCCCGTGAGCCTTGTTATTTGTGACCTCTTCAAGCTTATGGTGTTTTCTCTCCATGCATCATCGGGATCAGACTGGTGAAAGAGGGTCCCCTCGATTCCTTTGAGTAGGCACACAAGTTTCTCTGGCTCACTGGCCGGCAGCAGATAGCTTTGATAGGAGGGACCCATGCCGCTCTGAGAAAGTTGGTCTTTGTTACTCCCTCTGGTTGCCAAAATAAACCGGAATGCTTCATTCCAAAGAGAAAGCTGAGTGAGAAGCCTGACAGTTTTACAGGGAATAAAAGTCTCAGAGGGTGGTATATTTTAAGTACTTTTTCCTTCTAGTCATAAGTGTTGCTAAAAACAGACGCCAGCCAGCGAGGCAGTGCTGGCTTTGGGGGAACTTCTACCGGGGTTTCCGTTGCCAAGGGTGAGTTTGAGAGGAGGGACCGGGCGTCCTGGTTCCCCGGTGAACCTTTCCCTGCTTCGCCAGGCAGAGTCGGGGTTCCTCTTCCGTCCCCTCGGCACTCGGCTGGTGCTTTGTGCCAGCGTTTATCTCACTGTTCACTTGTCTATAGAGCCTCTTGAACGGGAACCAACTTTTACTGCGCTCTTTATCCAGAGCCCCTGGCAGAGTCTTGGGAATGATGCTGAAGAGCGGGAGGGAAGCAGGAAGGAAGGAACGGAAGACACAAAGGCCAGGCAGATGGGCTTAGAGTGTGTTGCTCATTCTTTGGTCTCCCCAGGTCTTTCAGAAAGCCCTTAGATTTCTTAGCGTTAATTACATGCCAGGGTCCTGAGCAAAACATGTCACCTTCACACGACACAGTTTTACAAACTAATAAGAAAGCAAAGGTCAGGCTCATGGGCCGCGATGATGCTGTGAGGCTGTTGGGAGATATTCATTGGGAGCAGAGCTGGTCACCTGGTCACCGGATTCATCCTTTTCTACCTGGGTCACATCGGAACCCTGTCCCATTGTTGAATACTGCCCAGAGAAGATTCCAGAACACCCCTTCCTTAGGGGCACCCTGTTGTGTTAGGATCTTGGTTGTCAGCGGGTTGTTAGTATCCCATCCGCTGAGCCGTGGAGGAAGTCTCGATTTTGACTCCCTGCTCTTGTCTGGGTCCTGGGCACCGTGTCTTTGTTTCCCCCTCGGTGAGCAGCACAGACATGCTCCTGGCACACCTTCTCCGAAGGGCCCCTGTAGGTCTGGGGTTGTCCTTAGGGGACTTGACGGGGCCTGTGGTGGGGGACCTTGTGAAGAGCGGCTGGAGGGGAGGCTGGGGACAGAGAGGGGGACGGAATCGAATCACAAGCTCAGGCTTCCCTGTCCTGCCTTATTTCTTCTGCGGGCTTCATTTGGTATGCAAGGAAATAAGCCAAACAGCCTGTGAAGAAAGGAAGAATGAGATAGTTTCCTAAGTTGTCTCTGCCTGAGTTGGCCGCGGGTCTGGGGCTCATTCAGCCTTTGTCCCCCTGTTGAGTGCAGTGCGTGTGTGGTGACAATGGCGTGATGCAGTTACACTGAGGGCTAACGGTAGGAGTTCCGTCGGCCCATTCATGGGAGCCGAGGAGGGTGCAGGGCGCAGAGCCCGAGCCAGCACGCAGAGGAAGTCGGAGACCCGTGTCACGAGCTGGAGATCACAAACACTGCTGTCAGGGCTCTGGGGCTGGCGGGCCAGGGCTGGGGAGGGGGCCTATCATCATCGGAGTTGGAGGTTTGCCCGACCTCCAGCACTGTGGAGTGCCACCTGTCCAGGCTGACAGACGAGCATTATGGCTTTCCTTTTAATCAGCTTAATTTGGGGCATCTAAACACAATGACTGGTGCTTTCGGAGGCTGCAGGAAAGCAGAGGTCCCAGAGCCACAGCACTTTGCATGCACGTAGCATCTTTTCACTGGATGAGCTGTCAGTGCCCCCCACCCCACCCCAGCCACTTGGGCTACGTCTCCCTTCCTTGGAGATTCTCTGCCATATATGTCTGTCCTTAGAGCTGGGAAGAAGCAGAGGGTCTTAGGGGAAGGAGTTCTGAGGTTGGAGGCTTGCCCATTTAAAGCCAGGTTTAGCTTTTAACCCGATGTAACCAGGGGACAAGAGAGCTTCAATTCCATTCTCGAGCTGTACAGTGAGGGCATGCGGCTATTTGGGCTCCAAAAGCCCCTCGGACCCCCAGATACCCCGCTTCTGTCATTGCCTCTGCATGTCGTCTTGTGATTGTGTCCTTTGGAAGTACTATAATTCTCTTCTTCTCTGGCTTTGCCCCTTTTCTTTTCAGGCCTTTTAACTTGCCCCCCCCCCCCCCCCCGCGCCTTTATTCCCTTCTCTCAGCTTGACCTTCCAGCACCAGCAACCCTGCTGGGGTTGAGGCAGGTTCGTCTTCCCTCCAGGTCACCACTTCCTGCACCCCTGTCCCAGGCACTGTCCTGTCCTGCTGCTCAGGAGAGTTGGCAGGTACGGGCTGTGTGGGGCTGGCGTGTCTGGTTGCAGGTAATAGCACCACCACACATTTTCCTGTTCCTCACTTAACATCAGCTCATAGGAAATTCTCATGCCTTCTGCAAGTCCAAGAATGGTTCCTGACGATGCTGAAGGAGAGTATTAAAATACAGGGAGTGAGTGCCGTCTCAAGGAAGGGAGGTTGCTGAGTTAGTTCTGTCTCCACCATCACAGAGTGGACTGTCTGACACTGTTCATACAAGACAGGGCTTCACGCTTAGGTTTTTTTTTATCGAGTTAAGAATGGGCAATCTGTGGTTAAAACTCAAACTGACACTAGCCAAGCTGTGAAGAAGGGGAGCCCGAAGGAGGGTTAGGCACAGGCCCCAGAGAGCTTTCCAGGAGTGGGGGATATGATTGACCCCAGAGAGTTTTAGCTTCTTAGCTCTGTCCCAGATGAATCCAGAAGAGAGCAAAGGAATGGGGTCCAGGGTCCCTCATTTCTTGAGTAACTGCTGTAGTCACTTATCTCTTTAAGTAAGAGATACCTAAGATCAAGAGCTGGCCATTGTCAGTTACAATTTAGATCGAAGAATGTGTTCTACGTGAAACCTTCATTTTATTTGGGAAAACCAGTACATGTGTTCTTGGCTGGAATGTACATAAATGTGACCTTCGAGGCATGTTATCTTCAGTCCCATGGCTCTGAAAGTCCAGTAGAGGTGACTGCCCAATACCCCAGCCTTCCCTGTAGGATTTTTTCCAGAACTGTTTTTTGAGGTTTCAGGCTGCTGGAAGGGAAGGCTGAACGCCAGAAACAGAATTATTGGTGACCCCAAAATGGAAAACTCTGTATGGCCCCAGATCAGGTTCTTTTGCTTTGTCTCCTCATTTGGAGGACCATCTTTCTCAGGGATGCTGGTGTGGCTAATGTGGGGATGATCAAGGAGTTGGTCATATTTTGGGAGTGGAAGGTGGACTGACCCTGATGACCTCCCCATGGCACTGAAATAGAGCCTCTGAGGAAGGAAAGCTGGGCAGGATTGGCCAGGAGGTGCTGTGTTTCTTATTGGGGACAAAGGTCTTCTACACGACTTTCCCCAGGAAGTCTTCACCAAATGGCTGTGTCATATGAAGCTCTCTTGTTAAAGAGGCCTCATTGCTGACACCTGGCTGGCATCTCTTTTTGATTTTAGTGGTTCAGACATATTGTGTGTGTGTTCCCTCCCCCACGCCGGCCACACACACACACACAGTCTCTTTATCAGCGGAGAATCCTGCCATCCTCTTTATTTTTTTTTTCTGCCATCCTCTTTAGATAACAAAAGCTCTTTATGTCACACCTGAAACTAATATTACGCTGTATGTTAATGATACTTGAGGTTAAAAAAAAAAAGCTCTTTATGCCACGTGCTTGGATAGGATTGGTCTTCCACGGAGGCAAGCATGCAGCTACCATCCCTATGTGTGGAGGGGTTCTGACTCATTCCCCTTGCCTCCTAGAGAAAACATTTATTTATTTATTTATTTATTTATTTATTTATTTATTTTAATTTTTATTTATTTATGATAATCACAGAGAGAGAGAGAGAGAGAGAGAGAGAGAGAGAGAGAGAGAGGCAGAGACACAGGCAGAGGGAGAAGCAGGCTCCATGCACCGGGAGCCCGACGTGGGATTCGATCCCGGGTCTCCAGGATTGCGCCCTGGGCCAAAGGCAGGCACCAAACCGCTGCGCCACCCAGGGGTCCTGAGAAAACCTTTTAAACATGACCTCCAGTAGCTCCTGAAGGACCTTTGTAGTGGAGGGGCATCCCATAACAACGGGCTGGATTCAACTCATTATTCTCCACGAGAAAAAAGAGGAAAATAATATTTAAATTCTGCACCTCCACATTTCTCAGTGAGGAGTGCAGGGGGGGCCAGGGAGGGCGGAGGGCACCTGAGACCTGAGATAGGGTGTTTGAGGATGGTGTTAAGCCACCAACATGGCTTCTCGGAACAAGTCCCCTTCTTCAGATGGTGCTTAAATGGAGAACAAGCCAACTATTCCAGCTGCGGAAGGAAAACTGACAGTGGGCCCCACTGTCCATCTCTGATGCAGGACCTTCCCAAGGAACAGCCAAGAGTCATTTGCCTATAGTCATTTGTTCCCCTTGTTTACCCCCACACCAGCTTTGACTTTATTTAAGATCAATTTTCTTTAGACTGTAAGGTTTCAGGTTTCTGAAATCCTCTACTGAAATGGAAGTGCCCTTAGAAACATTATGCCTTTAGCCTTTACCCCCGGGCTTGTTGGGCAAGTGGTGAGTGACCTGGGGGCACAGCCCCTGGGGACTGGGCTTTGGAGGAGGAGCCCAGGGAAGGTTTCCAGTCAATAGTCAGGGGGTTAGACAGGTTGGGGGGGCAGTGACCAGGACATGCTACAGAAGTTTGAGAGATGATGCTGGGCCCTTGGTTGCCAGTGCTGGACTCCTCAGCTTTCTCAGGATGGCAAAGAGATCTCTGGGTTCCGTCTGTCTTCCACACTCCCCCGCTGGCGCCAGACACACAGTGCTCCTTCACCAATCTGGAGCAAATGCTTATCCATACCTTATCTTCAAGAAATATAAAGAATTCTTTCCGACTCCAGGACGAATTTGTTGTTATTCACAATAAATGGTGTTCATTTATTGAATTTAGCACCTTATATATATTAGCTCTGTTGGCCTTTACCCTATGAGTGTTTTATTTTACAAGGTGGGGAACAGATCCAAGAAGTGAAATGACCTAGCTGCTGCCTGCCAAGTGTGGTGGGTGCGTCGCAAATACTACTCTTCCCTCTTTGTTCATCTTACATTCTGGGCGATATTTCACCTCTGCCCTTAGCAATCGGGCAGCTGCTGTTCCTGCTCTTAATTTTCGTAAAAAGCTGTAGTTTGAAATGTGGAATGGACAAGGTAGGAATGGAAAATTTGGGGATATGGAAACTGTGTCGCTGAGTAGTTAAGTCCAACTTTATTTTAGAAAGTGGGAAAATAAAGATAATGCTTTTATGCTTGGCAAACCGTAGCCTCCAGGCAGTGAAAATTGCACAGTGAAATAAACAAAAGGGAAGCAAAGGTTAAGGTGAGGAAAGACCCAAGCAGAGTCCATTTAACATATTTTCCATATGTGTATACTGCTTCAGTGCAGAAAGGTAGCCTTCCAGAGGAGAGGAGGGAGCATAATGCTAAGAACGATATTCTTTAGTTCACACCCCACATCGTGGCAGGAACCAGCCCCTCCCAGTGACACCCATGAGTTGCCACATGCTCCTTGGCACGCCACTAACAGAAGCTTCTGCCTGGGGCAGACTTACTCTGAAATGTCCCTACCAAATATAGACTAATATCAAACAATGCTGCAAATTCTTACTAATTCCCAAAGTGGACAGCTCAAATGTCCTGAGTTTTGTCAACATTCTGGGTTGGGTTTTTATGAGAATTGAGGGTGGTGAGTAAGCAGAAAGAAAAAAAAGTTTTTCTTTTTAAGAGCTTATGTGGTTTCTGTGAGTACAGTTCAGTCCATTCTCTTCGTATCCATCCCTCAGGTGCTACAGATCTGTGGCTAGATCTGTGGCTCTGTCTGTGTAGTGCTGGCCTTTGCCTTTTCTCCGTCACCTCCCAGTGTCCACAAACAGAAAGCACCCGGGTGGGGCTTTGATTATCGGGTGCCGCACATCCACAAACAGCCCAGCACCTGGGCCAGATTGTCAGGTGCAGGCTGAGATTCGGCCATTTTTCAGCAAGCTCCGAAGCGGTGCTGATGCTGTTGGTTGTGGGCCCCACCTGGAGCAGTGTGGTCCTGTGGCCCTGCTCGAGCACCTCTCCTTTACTTTGTGCTTCTTTCTACGGGGAGACTAGCGTGTGGTGTGCGAGGCTTAAATTGTGTCTTGTTTTCTTCATGAATGCTCTGCACACTATTGATCTTCCTAACCACTCTGGTCTGACCCATTCTCCTTCTAGGACTGCCTCAAAGCCTGCCAGGAGCAGATTGAGGTGGTGCTGCTCAACAGCCTGCAGCAGTTCCGCCAGGACCAGGGGGATGGGTCCAAGTCCGAGGATGAACTGGACCAGGCCAGCACCCCTACAGACGTGCGGGATATTGACCTGTGAGGATGCAGTCGGGCCGAATGGGAGAGACGTATTCCCATCTGCTCTCTCCTTCTCTCTGGTTGTGTTTTGTTCTTTATGTTTTAGGATAAAACTTAAAAAAAAAAAAAAAAATTCAGCCCCCACCTAGAGCATATTGAAAGATCTTTTAGAAGTGAGAGAAAAAGGTCCTATAAAAACAGAATAACAAAAAAGCATTTGGTGCCTATTTGAAGTACAACAGAAGGGAATCCCTTGTATATGCGAACAGTTATTGTTTGATTATGTTAAAAGTAATAGTAAAATGCTTACAGGAAAACCTGCAGAGTAGCTAGAGAAAATGTACGCCTGCAAATATGGGAACAAATTAGAGGAGGCTTTTTTTTTTTTCATGTTATGAACTAGCATGTACACACCCCTTGTAGGATAATTTCAAGGAACTGCGTGTGCCATTTATGGCATTATTAGATTGCAAAGCAATGAACTCAAGAAAGAATTAGAAATAAGGGACACGATAGGGAGGGGAGTACAAAACAATCTCTCAACCTGATTGAACCATTTTGGAGGTAGAAGCACCTTTGCTCTCGACCACCTGTTTATTACTAAGTCAGGAGCATAGCTGAATCTCTAGTACGAACTCTTGCTGTCTACAGTAGCTGCTACCTAAAAAAATGTTTTATTTTGCCAGTTGGACACAGGTGGTTGGATTCTGGGTTTCATGTGTTTTTGACATCTTGCTTCTTCTTCCAAACGTGGTTCGTGGCGGACACCACCATATTTTTATCAAACAGGGCAATCTAGCTTTGGGCCATAACCAAAACTCCTATGAAATGGAGGCAGATGGGGAGCAAGGGTGGGATCTGGAATGGAATCTTTTCTCTATGGAATCTTTTCTCTTAATGTATTCAAGAGGGTAATGTGACCTTGGCATCCTTTATTAAAAAACTGATTTTTGGTGCTGATTGGCATGTCTGGTCCACAGTTTAGCATTGTTATAAACCATTCCATTCGAAAAGCACTTTGAAAAATTGTTCCCGAGAGATAGATGGGATGGTTTATGCAAGTCATGCTGAATAGACTCCTCCCTTCTTCTCCTGTGCTCCTCCCCTCCTGCCCCCAGTCACATGACTATTCACTTCTGGTATCTGACATTCTCTGTACACAGTTCTGGTATCCCTACCAGGACCCAAGAGACCCCCCTTTCCACTGACATTCCCATCACAACATTCCTCCAAAAAGCCTACAAAGATCTGTTATCATTTTGATGGCAAAGAAAGATCTTAATTCCCATCTATAGACTTCTCCTTTGGACATGGAAAGAAAAGTTCTTGCTGGTGCAGACAGACAGCTGAATATCAGAGTGTGGCATTTTGTTCCCTTTTCCGTTTTTCGTTAATTTCATTGCAAAGTTGTATTCAGCGTACTTGAATTTTTTTTCCTCTCCACTTCTTAGAGGCATTCATTTAGCAAAGAGGTTGGAGCAACAACTTTTTTTTTTTTGCACAATTATGATTGACAGGTAATGAAGCTATTAAAATATTTTCCTTTTTAAGTTAGAAAGAAAAATCAGAACAGGGCTGCTTTGAAGAATTATTTTATACACAGATTCTGCCTTGTTTCGTAGTATGAGGGTTGAAGATGGAGAAAAATCTAAGGGTCTCTTATTTTTCATTTTATTGTGTTCAGTTTTTTATGATTATTTTTTTTTTTTGCGCTGCTAAGAAGCTAAGATCATTCATTCTTATTCACATTAACAGTACCTAGCTGTAATGTTTCACAGAGTGTGCTGCTATTTTATAAACATTTTTATAATATATTATTTTACTGCTTAAATTCCAAGTCCTGAAGTAGATGGTTGAGATAGGAGTTCTTCGTACTGGAAAAGCCCTTCCATAGTTTTTCTTCTGGTAGCGTATTCATGGTTTGGGTTTTTTTTTTTTGTTTGTTTGTTTGTTTTTTTTTTTTTTAATCCTTTTTGGTTCTCTCTCTCTCTCTCTCTCTCTCTCTCTCTCTCTCTCTCCATATTCTTCAAAGACAGCATTCTTTACCTCAGGTTTACTGGACAAAGTCAATAGCTACAAAAGAAAATGATTCACATTTTTGTTTTCATAATACCTCACAACCACATAGTTTCTGCTTGGGAGCCGTTATAGTGTGGGGAAAGGAGAAGTTGGCGAGGGGGCCACAAGCCCTTCTCAGGTGGAGGGTCGGGTGGGTTTGGCCCTGGGGTCTGACACCCAGGGACCTCTTCAGTCATGAGGGTCATCAGGCTTCCATTTTGACTCCGGTATCCTCATCATGATGGAAAAAATACAATTGAACCACGGGATTTCCCCTCCCCCAACCCCCAGGGCAGATGTTCGGCACAAACCTTCATGCAGTGAACTAGGAAGTCATAATTAGCACTTAGGTACCAGGCATCAGGAGACAGGTTGAAAAGAGTTCTAGCTGGCTATTTGGAGATCATCTTGTGGCCCTTTCTTAAAACAGGGCTTTCATCTGCTTTTCTCTTTCCCCTCCCCTGATCTGGCCATCCCCAGTTGGATCATCTCCGAGACTTTTATAGGCCTGAATCTGTGGGCATATGAATCGGCAGCATGTAGGATCACAAGGGTTCCTTCTCCCACCTGTCTCTAGACTGCAGCAGGCCAGCCCCTCTGCTAAGTGGCACTCAGTGGTGTTCAGGCTTTGCATTGCATCGAATTGGCATGATTGGGAAACTAGGTCAGATGAGTATTAGAATGGTGGTGGGAGGGAGGTGGAGAGGCTGCGTCTACAGAGATGCCACTCCGGGTGAGTCTGTGTCTCTTGAAGTATGTTTGGAAGGGTTCAGGATTTGGCGAGTTAGTACGACCCTAGAATTCTAGGGAGTTTCTGGTAGGACAGTGGGTGGTGAATTCTGAAGTTTCGGAGAGGACAGCTGAGCAGCCAGGGTTTTGTCAAGAGCTCAGTGTGCATGGGACCCTCTTTCGGGCCCTGAGGAGTAACACGGAATGGAAAGGAGGCGCGGTCCCTAAAGTCCTTAGGAGTCTTGGAGCCTAAAGAAAGCAAGGTACAAAGTCACCTAACAGTGACTGTCCCTACGCTCAAACAGAAGCGGCAAATGAGAGAAGCTGACTGATGAATGAGGAAGGGAACAGGCCTACAGACTCTCCCAGTCTGTTTTCCTGGAGCCTGGGTGCCATTGGGGCCTTCTGATCTTTTTCTCCTTCTTTTCTTTGGGGCCTAGTGTGATGGGACGCGTTGCTGATGGGGAAGGTGCTAGGTCTTTTGGGTTTTCTGCCCTACCCCCTCCTTAAACAAAAGAAGGAAGCTTGGATTTGTTACAGTAGCTGATGCCCTCTCCTTAAATCTTGGTCTCCTTGCTAGGAGTTTTTGCATGAGAGGAAAGTCAGCTCTCCCCCATGGATTTTTCTTCTTTTTCTCACCTCCCACAAATGGGGTTCCAGGCCTATTCTGGTCATCTGCTACTTTGTTGTCCTTTTATCTGTTCTTCCTCCTCTCTGGGCTTTTGGTTTTTGGTTTTGGGGTTGGTTTGTTTTTTGTTTTGTTTTGTTTTACTTTGTTTTTGGTCATTGTTGTTAACTGTTTTTCTCCATCAGTGGGGGCTAAATTGTTCCCCTAGCCTGCCAAATTTTATTCCTTCCCCTATTTTGGCCAAATCCCAGGGGGGGAAATCCTAGTATGCCAAAAATATATGCTAAGCATAATTCAATTCCATGCAGGTTCCTAAGAGCCAAGAAGCCTGCAGGTGGAAGCAGGGGACAGGTCCCTCAGTAGAATGTCTTCCCGTGTTCAGCGGAGGGATCCTCAGAGAAAGGGGCTTGTCTTAAAGGAGGCTTTATTCTGGAACTGCCCCAGGACCCCACTGAAGAGCTCACCATGTCTTCTAGTCAGATCCCCTTTGGTCTACGTGCTCTGTACAAGAGGCTCTTGTTTTGCTTCTTTTCCCAGGCAGGTCAGGGCCATGCATGGCTCAGAGGAAGCAACCCTGACAGCGTTGCACTGCATCCCTTTGCCAGCAGGATAGGCTTCTCTTCAGAGGGAGTTGTAGCTTTCCTGTGGCCTGGCACCCTCTGGGCCTTTCCACACTGCCCCCGGGGGGAGCTCTAGGACTGCGGTGAAGAGCATTAGGCAGGATTGGATGACTTTCTCAAAGAGGGTGGGGGTATTTTCTCTCCATGGGCCACAGGGGGCAAGGCTGGGAGAAGAAATAGACTTGCACCTTATATCATGTAAATAATGATTTTCTAGTTCAAGAAGATAATATTGGTAGTGTGGTAATGGGTGGTAGGAATGGGGAGGAAGTCTGAGTAAGCCTGTTGGTTTCTATGCCAAAAGGATTCCTCTTTGTTTATCTTTGAGACAGTCCAACCCTGAGAATAGCTTTAAAAGGGAAATTAGTGCTGAGACAGTAAAGTCCCCCTAAGCCGACAAACTGTAGCTATAGAATGAGTGCAGGCTTCTATTGGTGTGGGCTCGGAGCAGCTTGTAAGAGCCACTCATGCTGTCATCCACTTGTACAAAATAGGGCAGGAAGATTCAGGAGGATGTTTATGACTTTCTCATACCATGTGGCTTTTCATGATTCTGGATTCTAAACAACCCAGAACAGTCCTGTAAGCTGGAGCTATTCTCATACAGTTGTGTGTCTCTGCTTTTAGACTTGGCTGGACTATCGGACCCGATTCTTGGCTCAGGTTTCAAGAAGCCATCAGCAAATGTACACATGCACGCTGTAGTTGCAACGTTTATCCCTTTGCCTGCAGCCTCCTTTGGGGAAAAAAGTGCCTTACTGACTGTAGCCATTACAGTATCCAATGTATTTTGACAGGTGCCTGTCCTTAAAAAAAAAAAAAGTTTTTGTTTTGTTTTGTTTTTTTTTTTAATTGGTTTTTGTTTCTTACTGTTGGCCAACTCTTAAATCCCCAGCAAATCACTGGGCCATTGGATTTTTTCCATTATGTTCATTACCCTTGTACCGTGTACCTCAGATCTCTTTCTCTCTCAGTTACAGTTTCTCGTCTTGGACTTCTTTTATTATTATTATAATTTTTTTTTGCTTTAAAATGAGTGTGATGCCATATCGAGTCAATGTTATTCTCTCACAGTGTACTCTATAAGAGGTGTGGGTGTTTATTTGGTCGGGATGCTAGCAAGTGCTAAAGTAGCATGATCGGTATAAGCAAAATGTTTTTAGGAAGTATGGAAAAATGTTTTATTGGTTATGATGGTGACATGGTATAGTCAGCTGCCTTTTAAGAGGTCCTGTCTGTTCAGTGTTAAGTGATTTTTAAAAATAATGGCCTGTTATTCTGACCAGCTTAAAGATGGATTTGCAAATGGTTTTGGATGCAATTAGGTTATGCTATTTGGACAATAAACTCACCTTGACCTAAATTTTCTGGCCACTTTGACTTATTTATAGACCGGCAGCCCTCAGAATAGAACGCATTTTCTCATGTCAGAACTCAGATTGGCAACAATTGGTAGTGGCATAAAACAAATCCTAACCTGGAGGGTAATCTACATGTGTATATGTGTTATTAAAAACAATTGGCAACCCTTTTTTCTCCATTTTGGGTCCCCTGGGGAGCTGGGCCATAAACTAGAAGCTTCAGCCCACCTTCCTGAGGTGGGCAAATCCCTGCTATTACGACTGGGCTTAGTTCCTGATTATTGCCAGCTATTCATTCTTGTTATGAGTGAGTATTTCCTGCCTTGGGAGGTGCCAGAGGCACTGGGTGCCATCTCCAGATTCTGGGCAGTCTCTGGAGAACTCTACGTCTGTAGGTTTCTTGGCTCCAGTCTGCCACTCTTCACAGCTCCCACCTGATTCCTGATCTGGCCTTTAACTCTCCTGTGAGGACTGGGCCATAATTACTCTTGGGGGAGGAGTGGTGAGACAGAGCCTAGGAAGAGGGTAGGAGAGTCAACACTTAAATGAATTGCCAGGCCCTGGTCCTAGCTGCTTGTGGACCTCAGCTCCTCAGACCAGCCTTTTTCACAAAAGTGATGAGTAATGCAAAGGGCAATGGCTACATAGCCATTTTGATGTGCTATAAACATTCCTGCTTGGTAGAGTTCTCTGTCTCTCTCAGAGGCATTGGAGGCTGTTTCCAGCTTATTTCTGACCTGAACTGCAACAGTAATATTAATACTGGTCATTTGGAAAGTCCAGATTAAGACATTGCCTGTTAAGTAACTCCACTAAACAGGATTTCTAATCATACAAGGACCCTAGAAATTTTCCTTTATCTCCATCCCCCACTGACAGTCACCAATGGTGACAAGCAGGAATAGCTTTTTTTCTTGAGTTTCTGCCTAGTGGAGTCTGTGAGGTCTCTTGGGAGTTTCCAATGACTCTGGTTGCCACTCTTAACCATCCATGGAATTCTCTTCTGTACGACCTGACCTGTTGTACAGCTGGGTCCCTCCCCCCTCTTCCCCCAACTGTTTGGCCTGCAGTATTGGTGCCTATCTGTTACTAACACTACAACACCACTCCTTCCAAATGCCATCCAGTAGCCCCGCAGGCTTCTCCCATTCAGAACTGTGGATGTTTAAGGGTGGGAAGGAAACAAAGCTGGCACTCCATTCCCCACAGCTGGCTAGTGACAAATATAAGGGCCCCTTTACATGCTCTTTCAGAGGCATCTCATCATACACTTGAAAAATCTCAAACCTGAGGCAAAGACAAAAGTGCCCTTTCTCAAAGTGGAAGGAGCAATGGAGTGAAGAACTAGAAATACCAGGTCTTTTGTGCTCTACTGACTACTTTCATGTTTCTTACGACTTTCCTAAAGATCAGGAACTTTTATGCAGTACACAGAGGTAACACCAAAATAAAGCATCCCAGTTGGCTTACTAGTACTGTCAACACACTGCCATGAAACGAGTATTCAAAACTGAGTATCACACCTGATTTTTTCTCCCCTGCTATTATGGTGCAGGTGACAGGATGGGTTTCCCCAAGCAGATGAGTTTTAGGAAAACCCTTCTGGTGAGATGCAGCACAGTTTGAACACAACAGTAGAAACAATTTGACCTTGTCCAAAAATAAAGGGATGGGAAATGGATGGGTAATGCAAATTAAAAGTGAAGGGAAAATATTCAAATAGCTTGACGAACATACATAATATAACGAATTTGAAATGCTGCAAACAGACATTATCCTCACAAAACAGGATGAACTCAGCCACAAACACTAATTTGGGATTCCCACCCACCTAATTCGTCCTAGGCTCAAAGAACTAAGGCTGGTACATTCCAGAGGATGATTGGTGGCTTTCACACTCAGGGCCCTGGGGGCCTCCCCCGCACGGAGGACAGAGGACAGGCAAGGTCCATCAGCTCTAACTGCAGGCTCAGTCAAGCAGCCCTAGTGGCCTGAGAAGGCAAGGCAGAGGTCGGCTGTCCCCTCTGACCCCATCTCAGTATCCCCCTGGAGCTTTGAGTTTCTGATTATCCAAAACAAGGCTTCCATCTCACTTGTGATTTGCCTTGGCTCTCTCTGACACGTCACCCTCATCCCTGATTACCCTCGGGCCCCTTTGTGGAGTCAACAGAGGTCTAAACATGCGGTGCTTCCTGGCAAGTCCACTAGGTGGCGCTAACACCCCAGGTGAGAACAACTTACAAACTGATCCCCGCACAGCCAGGTGCAGGAAGACTGCCCAGAACCAAGTCCTCTCTCTGGCCCCGGGAGGGCCCAGCGGTTCCCTCACCTGCTTCTCTCTCAGTTACTACTACTACGACATTCTGACTCCATCTGGGAGTGGTTGGTGGGATTCATGACTTCTCGTTCCTCTCTGTGATTGGCCAACTGGCAGCCTGCAGACATACTCAGCTGGGCGCCCACTGTGATATAAGTTGCCTTGGACTTACTTGCTAACGTAAGATGAGAGCTTTCACATACAAGTCAGGATTTTAACTACTCTTGGTAAATCCACGTCCTGGCAACGACCGGCCTGAGGGGCAGTCAGGGCTGCAGCCAAGGATGGTCTGACCCCTTCTCTGCTCCCCAGCACCCACTGAACCTGGTTCACTCATTGACATCACTTGCGTGCCCCCTACCGTGCTTGCAGCTCTGCAGCCTCTGAAATGTTTCTGTCTTACCAGTCTGCTATGAAGTAGGACCCCCTGTACACCTCAGGTGGAGCAGTACAGGTCTGGGACTCTCCCTCCACTTTTTTGCCCCAAATACAGACTACAGACCTCTACTCCTCATGAGGCTTCATAATATCCTTTCCCCCTTTATGGGTTTTTAGTTATCAGATACCTGGGTGCTGGGCCAGATTTTTGAAATTCCTTCCAGACCCTAGTACTCAGTCCACACTGAGGTCTGCAGGTAGGCCAGGGGACAGGGTTCAAGATGAGCTTTTTCTCTGTTTCTGTAGCCACTTTTCCTTCTTGTGGTATCTCAGTGACCCCACAAGAAGATGCACCTCTAAGATTTTTAGATCTGTTGATACAATACAAATCCCGTGGCTATTTCAGTGATCTTGTCCATTAAAGTGACATGTAGGGCTCCCCGGCACTGCTCATTCTTCCAATAGACTGTATAGGGCTGGTCAGATGCCAGGCATTCTGCACCAAAAACCTCATTCAACAAATATTTCTTCAGCATCTACTTTTCCAGGAACAACATCCCTGCACTGCTTGATCTCAATGGTCAATGGCAGAAACAGACAAGTCACAGGACGCCTGCTACTGAATGTAGTGGCAAACAACACAGCACTCTTGCAGGCTTCCTGCTCTGGAATCCCCATTGGTCCACTACACTAGCTTTGTAGTGAGCCGGGTCCTTCATCTTTGAAATGGGGCAAAATAATAATAGTACTTCCTGAGTTAATCCATTTGAGCGCTTCAGCATGCCTGGAGCTTGATAAATGCTAACAGTCCTCAGGCGAAGGTGGCATGTGAGACAGGCACCTAATTCAGTCTTTAAAAATGAATGTCACCGGCAGGTACCAATTGTTTACCTACTCAACCCAGCCAATACGGCAGTGAGATAAGGGAGATGTTTTAGTTGATTAGCATTTTGTGGTTTTAAAGGAGTCCTTCCCGAGCAACCTGGGTAATCCACACAACTGTCTATGCATCTGATACTTCATTTTGTGATGAAGTGTCTGGAGGGTCGTGCAGCTCAGGGTAAGTTATCAGAGTTGGACCAGAACCCAGCTGTGGCTGACTTAAATGGTACGTATCCACCCCCCACCCCACCCCCACCCCCACCATACTGGGCTGCTTGATTTATTTGCATTTTGCTCACTGAGGATTGAGCTGAGAGTGTGAGGCTTTCAGCCAGGGTAGGGTGGACTGCAGGATACCACTTGTTAAAATCACCCAATGGAATGTCCCCTTCAATGAAGACAAGATCCAAAAAGAAAAAAAAGGGCCTTGAAGTCTAAGGAGAAGTGTTTGGTGGATTTAAACTCTGAAAGTGGCATTTTTGCCTTGCCTCTAAACTGAGAAGCAGTGATTCTGTTCAGGTAGGTTCCTCTCAGTACATGTGGTTTGTAAATGTGTAGCCACTATGATTGTCCGCCCAGAACTCAGATGTGTAGGGATATAATTATTTTCCCCTAACTAGTTTCTACTAGAAGAATCTGCCTTTCAGGCCATTCAGTGTGTCCTCCGCCTTCCCAGGTTTGCATTCTCCTTTAGGTTTGCCTAGCCCCAGCCCTCAGGGTGGGATGGAGGGGAGGGGTGGAGATGTGATCCTCAGGCCTCCAGTTCAAGCCTGCAGAGCCCTTTCAGGATCGATGACGTTGCATACTGACGTAAGTAAATTCTTAGTCTCCTGGTCGATATTTGTAGCCATTAGAAAATTCGAAGTGTGTGAGCATTGGCCACTCCGTCGCAATCTTGCTATCAACTTACAGTGAAAGCAAAGCTTGGACTAAATTTTGCAGCACCTCCATACAGACATTAGCTGACACAGCAGGCCCTAAATGCTTAATACCTTCTGTCCCCCAGTGCTGTAATGGCACAGGACTCTGTCTCTACTGACACCTTGCATGAAGGTTTCCTTCCTCCAGGTAAATATTCCAAAGCTAGGATTGATTCTCTTTAGAATCAGAAACAAGTGATCAGAAGGCCTCCCGATCCTATGGCTGGACAGAAGACTGTTTAAGATACGAGGTGCTGGCTATTTATTCAGCGGTGAGGAGTACCTCTGAGATGGCTTCGGCTGGCCAATATACCCATCTTGATTTCAGGGAGGCCCAGAGCTAACTTGCATTGTTATCATTGACAGGTTGTTATTTTCACCAATACAGCCTCATTTCTTAAATTCAGGACGCTAATTAAAGTATCCATGATCCGTCAAGACACCGGTAACTGAAGTTCCTGTGGACTATGATTCTCCCTCTGGACCACCCTTAGACTGTACATCCTTGATTGAGACATGTTATGCACTGGATATTTGTGTCCCTGTCCCCCTGCCCCCCCCCAGTTGTAATGGTATTTGGAGGTGGGGACATTGGGAAGTGATTAGGTCACAGATAGGATTAGGGCCCTTATAAGGAGCAGGCTGAGGGCTAGCTAGCTCTCTCTTCACCTCGTGAGGATGCAAAGAGAAGCAGGTGGTCCACCACCCAGAAGAGGGCTCTCACCAGAACCTGACTATGCTGGCACCCAGTCCTGGACTTCCAGCCTCCAGAACTGTGAGAAACAAATGTCTGCTGTTCAAGCCATCCCACTGATGGTATTCCATTATAGCAGCTGGAGCCAACTAAGAACGCTTGTAGCATCTGGGTTATAGCTTACTTGAATCACACACGGAATCCACATATTCTGAAATATTTCAAGAAAATCGCAAACACTGCTACTGGGCCTTTCTCGGTGATTTTTTTGCTATTCTGGAACGTAAAAGAAATATTCTGCTGTTCCCAAACTCGGCTGGGACTGTCCAGGGAACTGCACAGCTACTGCTTCTCTGGGGTCTCTCCACCTCCAGGGGAGCTCCTCCCGCGAAAGGAGCAGTGCCTCCTTTCCCCCAAACCACAAAGCTTATTTCATTTAGAAAAATTACATCACTAATTTGTCCCTACTTAGAGACCCACTGACACTCCTTCCCTTCCTCTCAGCCAGGAGAATTTTTCTAGTCCAGGGCAGGAGCCTTCACGACACAGTCGCTTAAGCCTTTATTTATGTCAAGATTACTTTCATTATCCTCCAGGGACAAAGATTCTTTTTCTAGCCTCTTTCTTGTCACTTTCCCTTCCCTAAAAAAGGGGACACAGGATAAAGGACCAAAAAATGCAGGAGAAAAATACTGTAGGGAAAACACTGACTACTATTCAAAAAATCCTATCCTACCAGGATTGTAGTTGCCAGAGGCCCTGCAAGGGTTCATGCCATTCTTAGGTTAGGATTGCCCAGCACTGGAGGCACTGAAGTGGTCTGAGAACAAGGCTTCTGCAGCTTTCCATTCGTGGCTTAGTTTAGTGAGCTTCTGGGCATCTTGGTTAATACTTTCCTGGAAAGTCTTGATGCTTTAGATAGTCTAAAAGCAATAATTCAGGGGTGCTTGGCTGGTTCAGTTGGAAGAGCATGTGACTCTTGACCTCAGGGGTCATGAGTTTGGGCCCCACATTGGGTACAGAGGTCACAAAAAAAATTGAAAAAAAAAAGCAAAACAACAACAACAAAAAAAACCCACAAATACAATTATTATATTTTCCATATATCTCTGTAAAGTCAAAATGAAGACACTATGGAAGATTTGCTTTGATATGTCATTTCCTACCACCATATTTGCTTCATACTCTAAATCTTTACAGATACTAGGGTCAAGAGACCGGGATTTTAGGGTCCTAAAAGTCGTCTTTTTTCCTTAGCATTCTGACAGAGCTGTGGCAAAAGTAAGAGCCTTGGCCTTCCCACTCACTACCCTCCACCCCCCACACTGGTCCTGGCTCTCTGCCTGCAGTATTATTGACTATATCACACATTTGTATGTTTCATATAAATTGTCACACGTATTGCGATGGGGAGTCGTAGTGGAAAGAGTCTCACTTAAGCAAGAAGATCTGGGTTTGAATCCCTGGGTTTCCACTGAGTAGCAGGAAGATCTCTGACTTTCCTTGTTCTTTTATAAAACAGGAAACCTCACTGGATTAAGAAGATTAAGTTAGTTCACCTAAAGTGTACTACATAAGAAGAACAAGAATTGGCCAATCTGAATACATGCAAACATATCAATACTGTGTGAATTGTTTTTAAAGGTGTTATATATGCAATTGTTAATTTCCCAGGAGGCCAGGGTGGAGGGGGTGGTTGTTTGTCTGTGGATCCTGATGGAGGAAGCTACTCTTGATCTCATAGCAGTAACATCATGAGCATTTATAATTTTCATAGTATCCTCCTTGTGCTGCTGCCATTTTTCCAAACAGCAATGAACTCGGGCTTGGGGAAAGTTCTTTTGCGCAGTACGTGACAAGCTCAAAGGCAAGGCATGAAAAGGGATTAGTGGATATATGTATTCAAATAAAGGGGAGTTCCCCAGAAGCACGTCAGGCTGAGAAGGCATCCTTCCACTGTCCATCAGTAGAAAAGCTATTTGACTGACAGATATGATTTTTTTGGAACAAGCAATAATGGAGAACTATGGGTGACAGATGTCAGATGTTGGCAGTGTGGCTGCCAAAACAAATCTCCCTCCACCTTCAGACATCAAGATGATGGGGGACTGGGCACAGTTGGACTGGCAGCTCCTTCTTGCTCGGATCATCGGTCACATTATTATTTCTCAGTCACTGGACAAAGCAGATGGTTTACCATGTATTTGTGATTTTCTATTGGCCTAGAAATTGTTTTTCCATCAGGGTACGGCATGTAATCAATTATGACAGTGGGTGGGGCAAGGAAATCCCTGCCAGTAAAAGTCCAAGGCTTTCTCTTTTATTAAATTTGCATAAACCACTCTAATTTCCAACTTAAAAGTAATAGAGGGAAAAAGCAGAGTAGTGTTGTTAGAAATAACTTGGGTAATTGCAAAACCACAATTCTTAGTTGGTCCTGGAGTCTCTCAGTTTATAGTTGTATCTGCTGTCAGTTTTGTTAGTCTTAACATTTTCTTGTTTCTATTTTGGTCTTATACAGCTTTATCTTATAATCATAAAATGAAGGGACGCCTGGGTGGCTCAGTGGTTGAGCATCTGCCTTCGGATCAGGTCGTGATCCTGGGGTCCTGGGATCAAGTCCTCCATTGGGCTCCCTGCGGGGAGCGTGCTTCTCTCTCTGCCTATGTCTCTGCCTCTCTCTGTGTCTCTCATGGATAAATACATAAAACCTTAAAAAAAATCATAAAGTAACATAATCAGAGCCAAACTCTGTAAAAGTAAACAGAACAAATACCGAGAATACACATACCCATCAACTCAGATTTCTTTTTGAATATCCAGTTCTACTATATTAAATGCTAATAATCCTAAATTGGCTTGCCTTTGGCATGGGCGAGTGGCTACCTACAGAGAACAATATACACATTCTCTCTCAGCCACCCTCTGAATGGGTTTTCCTTCTAAAAGGCATCTTGCATATATTTATGGAAAAAGTCCCTTAGTGATAAAAACAGCACAAGCATTTTTAACATTATGAATATCACCTAGGGAAATCTTTGACACAAATAACATGTTTCTTCTTATCTTTTTTTCAAATGTATTTTTTCTTATAATATCAGGCTCACAGTGAATAGTTTTCTATCCATTTTTTTTCCATTTAATCATGAATCAGAGGAATGTTACCATATCATAGATATTCCTTAGGAACATGATTCCAATGGTGGCAAATACTGAGTTCCTATGATGTGTCTGGCACTACTCTAAGCACTGAAGACGGGAAAGAGAACAAGCTACACCCTAGCCTCAAGGAATTTACATGCCAGCAGAGACAAACAGGTGATCAACTTGTAAAAACAGTAAATGCATGAGATAGTTTCAGATAAAATGGGATGATAGTGACCAGGCAGGCTACTTTGCTTGAGTGAAGGCCTCTTGACAAGGGGACTTGAGTCAGGATCTGAAAGCTGGAAGGGAATAACCACTTAAACATCTTGGGAAAGAGCCTTGTAAACCGAAAGAACAAAAACCGCAAAGACCCTGAGACAGGAATGAGCACGTTATGGTCGAGGAACAGAAAGAAGCATGATAGCTAGGACTTGGTGAAGAAGGGCAGTGGACAGAGAGATGGGAGTGGAGACCTAGAGGGAGCCCAAGTCACATAGGCCTTGTAGGAGTTCAGTAAATAGTTGGGACTTTGTTCTAGCGACAATGAGACTCAATTAGAGAATTTTCCAGCAAGGGGCTGGTACGACTTGATTATAAAGACATCCCTTTAGCACATGAGTAGGAGATGCTATGTAGTCTACAAGAGCACAGGCTCCCGTGGTCATGCAGACAAGAGATGAGGGAGCTAGAATAGGATGTAGCAAGGTCACAAGGAAGAGTGATGGACTCAACACATAACTCGGTGATAAAGCACACAGAAATTTTTTTTCTTAGCTTTTAGATTTATTGATTGATTGATGAAGAATTGAGCAACATAATAAGTAAGCTTGATTCAGACATACATAGAGCTCTGCACCCATAATGAGTAAACCCACATTCTTCCTGAGCACATGAGACATTTATACAAAATGACCATGGATGAGTTGACAAAATGAGTATCCATAAATTTCAAAGATGTCTATCTTTAAAGATCTTTGAAGTCCTATAGATTTAAGTCTGTAACTATTTCAGTCTTCATCTCAGAATAAGAAAAAAAACCAATTAGTTAAAAAAAACTATAGATAAGAAGAATAGAAACTTCACTGACTCCTCTATTAACCAGCAGACCAACATTTGGCACCAATATAATTAATTTCACCCTTAATGCTATTATTGAAAGTATTTAAATGCCTAGGAAACATGAAAACCCACGCTTTCCTCCCTAATCCCACATCACACTTGGCTCATTTTCAGTGAAGACTATAATTAAATCTTTTTTTGAAAACATGACTAAAAGATTACCACTCACTGCATTATTGAACCTACAGAAATTTGTGATGAATTTGATGGGAAGTGTTAGGTTAAGGTAAAGAATCTAGGATTACAAGGGCAACTGGGTAGGAGGTATTGCCATCAAATGAGAAAGACATGAGGAGGAATGAGCAGTCTTAGGAGGTAAAATTCCAAGATTTGGCGTTGGACAAAGTTGGCCTGAGATGCCCACTGGAGATCCAAGCTGGGTAGGTAATGGAATGAAGTAGGATTGTGGACTAGAGATATAAATAATATCTATACACTAATAGGATCAACTAGGAGACTACATGGGTAAGGAAAGAAGAGAGCTAAGGGCAGAATCCTGGGATACTCCACCATCCACAGTATTAATGGCATTGTCTACTTACTAAACATTTCTGTGTTCCCCATGTTTCTCATCAAATTTGCAGTTAAATAGGGCCATATCAAAAGCTCTGGACAGTGCATAGTGGAAGCATCTAAGATTTGGTTCAAGGCTTTTTTTTTAAAGATTTTATTAAAATTAAAAAAATAAAAAAAAGATTTTATTTTATTTATTCATGAGAGACACAGAGACAAAGAGAGGCAGAGACATAGGCAGAGGGAGAAGCAGGCTCCATGAAGGGAGCCTGATGTGGGACTTGATCCCAGGACTCTAGGATCACGACCTGAGCCAAAGCCAGATGCTTAACCACTGAGCCACCCAGGCATCCCGGTTCAAGACTTTCAATTGTTCTCCTTTCCTGCCCCAGGAATCATGAATCTATGTATTTAAGTTGATACGTCTGTCAACCCTAATCCCTTAGTGACTATATGGAACAAAGCCCCTTTTGATCCATGTCAGACATGTTACACAAGAGAGAAACTTTTATGAGTTAAGCCATGGAAAACTTCAGGCTTAATTTGTTACCTCAGCACAACTTGGCCCATCCTAACTAATTCAGAATTCCATCATATGCTATACTACAACAAAGCACTATTTTTCCTTTTTTAAAAAACAGGCATATGTGATTTGATAGGTTGTCAATGGAAGTCTATCAGTGATTATTTCTAGTTACTATCTAAAAAAAATTTAAACCAACTTTGTGTTCATTTTAGAAGCTGAGGAGCAGGGATGCCTGGGTGATTCAGGGGTTGAGCGTCTGCCTTTGGTTCAGGGCTTGGTCCCAGAGTCCTGGGATCAAGTCCCACATTGGGCTCCCCGAATGGAGCTGCTTCTCCCTCCGCCTCTCTCTGTCTCTAATGAATAAACAGAATTAAAAAAAAAAAAAAAAGCTTTAGAGCAATCCTGGAATTGTTGAGTGAATAATGCAAGATTATGTTCATTCTTTCAAAGATCCTCATTTCTCAACTTTTTTTTGTTCTTAAAGTTTATGAAAACTTTATACATATTTCTTGTATAATTCTTTAATACTGGTACTTTAAATTTTCCAAATTTCTTCTGAATTAATGCTCTCCCCTTGTATCAGGTATTTTTTTAGATGTATGATGCTTTTGAGAAGTTGATTATAATAGTCCTCATTCATGAATCTAACAAATTTTAATTGAGTCCCTACTGTGTTTTAAACATTTTGATAGGAGCCAGGGAAAAAATGAAACAGAGCCAGTACTTAACTTCATAGTTATAGGTTTGATACTACCTGGAGCAAACTTATCTGGGGTCAAACTCAGTTTTGAGATCTTCAGATAAGAAATCAGTTGGCTTCTCTGTGCCTTAATTTCTTCATCTATAAAGTAAAAACAATAATTCATACCTTGCAGTTATTTTGAGTGTTAAAAGAGACAAAGTGGATGTTTTTAATTAAGCTGTAGAAATGTACTCAGACTACCTCGAAGAGAAAAAGGTTTTTATTTATTTTTATTATTTATTTATTTTTTTAGAAAAAGGTTTTATTGTAAAAACAGAACCTGCAGAGTATCTAGTATCAGGGCAGCCCGAGAGTCTAAGAACCAGGTGGTCTCTGCATTACATGCTTAAGTCTGCTTCTGTTTGTGTGTTTACTGGTTTCTTCCATTACCTTTGCTTGTTCTTACTCCCTACTCTGTAAATCTGTTCTTGAGCATATATTATTTGTGGCTTCTGTTTCTTCATAGTTTCAGTCTGCATGCTCCTCATAGCTCAATCTTAGGTTTCTTTTGATGCTTTTTCTCTTTAGCCCTCACATATAACTACCTAATTAATTTCCTTTTTTAGTTCAAAGTTCCAGGAGAATCTGTTGGACCGATTTATTCATTCAGGCATTCGGCACCTTTATATGAACTATCTACTATGCGTAGGCAGCGTACTCCCATTTTGGCCCCCTTTTAGGACCCTCTGAATTATCCCTTTGCCCTTATTCTGAAAATGCCTGTTTCCTTGGAAGCTTGTTAAAGATGCTGAATTTGGCTCCCACTCCCAATCTATTAAATCAGAATCACTTTAACTAGATCCCCAGGTGATTCATAGGCCCATTCAAGTTTGAGAAGCACTGCCTTAAACTTCTAGTTCTTGAGGCTGGCTGTACATTGGAAACTGCTGGGGATTAAAGGAATTACTGATGTCTGGATCCCTCCTGCAGTCTCAGATTTAATTGTTCTGGGGTGCAGCCTGGCATTCAAAGGGTCTTAGATTATTCCAATGTGTGGGAAGGTTTGAGAATAACTAAACCAGTCCTGTGCCACCACAGACCAGCTGTGAACCTAGAATAATTGCTTAGTTTCTCTCCAGACCAGATTCCTAGCATCTTAAGTGAAGAGACCCTGTGTACCTCGGACTTGTCCTGAGAGCCAAATGTGATCACACATGTGAAACTTTTGAAATGTGTGCTTATGATCCCTTGCATCACTTGACTTCTCTAAACCCATCTTCGTATATATAATTGGGGGAAAACGCATTATTAAATTTGAGAATGTAAGTAAAAAACGGATGGAAAACAATATGTAGGCCAACATTATTAAGTTCTGTCATTGTAAAGCTAGCACAGGTAAGCTTTACCTGTTATCTCATTTTACCTATCACGAAACTGAGAGAGAGAGAGGTTAAATAGCTCTTTCAAGGCCCTGAAAGCTGTTAAAGAAACATTATTCACCAGATTCTCTTTAAAAAATGGTGAGGAAAGGGCACTCGGGTGGCTCGGTTGCCTAAGCGTCTGCCTTCAACTCAGGTCATCCAGGATCCTGGGATCAAGCCCCACGTCGGGCTTTCTGCCCATCCAGGAGCCTGCTGCTCCCTCTCTCTCTCTCTCTCTGCCTGCCGCTCTGCCTACTTCTGTTCTTCTCCCCGCCCCCCACCCCATACATAAATAAAACCTTAAAAAAATGGTATGGAAGATTTTACTTAAGACTACTGCAACTGAGGTCAAGACTATTGCAACGTGGAGGAGAGACTCTGAATTCAAATACAGCAGAGCCAAATAGAGTTTTACAGCCAGGGGGTGTGGGGGAGGGAGGGAATGGAAACTAAGAGGAAGTTGGTTAGCTATCAAGGGAGAGGGGGGAGAGGAACTTGAAATCTAGAGTGGAGGAAGAGGGGCACCTGCTTGGCTCAGTGGTTGAGCACCTGCCTTCGGCCCAGGGTGTGATCCTGGAGTCCCGGGATTGAGTTCTGCATCGGGCTCCCCGCAGGGAACCTGCTTCTCCCTCTGCCTGTGTCTCTGCCTCTCTCTGTGTGTCTCATGGATAAATAAAATCTTAAAAGAAAAAAAAAAATGGAGGAAGGGGAGCTGGACAAAATTCAGAGGGTGGAAGAAGAGGAGCTTGATTAGATACTAAGGGTGAGGGGATTCTCGATAAATTGGCTTCGCAGGCCAAGCACGAGGCCTAGGCTGGAAGAGCGCTCACAACACACTGGAGGAAAAGTCTGCAGCGGGAGCGCATCTGTCCAGGCGCCGGCGAGGCCGAACCTGGGTGGGTCAAGTCCGCAGACCTTGCTGACCTTACATCCCCAGTGTCAGGGGTGCACAGGGGTGCACCTCATAGGACCCCATGTGTCTAACACGTACACCCTGGAGGTAAGATTACCAGCTGCGTTACAGCTTCACCTGCAATCGACCCCAAACCCACGCGCCGCTCACCCGCTTCAACCCGGAATCTCCCAAATCCAAACTTGCCCGGGCAGGAATCACCTCCCCGGAGGCCTCCGGGGCGGGCCCCGCACGCACCTGCCGCGCGCCAATCAGGGCCTGCACACAGGGGCGCAAGCGCCGCGGCTGGGCGGAGCCTCATCGCCCGCCAGTCTCCGCCGAGCTGCCGGCCCCCCGCCGCTCTGATTGGCCTCCCGCGGATGACGTAGGTGGCCGCCTCGGCCTATGGCAATGGAGCCGGCCGGCCGGCGGGGCTTGGCGGAAGTGGTGTGGGCGAGGTGCCCCGCAGTGCGGCGAAGCGGCCGGCGGGCGAGTGCGGAGCACGCGAGCGGGTCTGGGGCCTCGCTTCCCGCGTCTGGGCGCCAAGAGGATGACGCGCTTCGCGCTGACAGTCGTCCGGCAGTGAGTATTGCCGCAGAGTGGGGGGAGAGGCCGTTGACCCCGCTCCCCTGCCCCCCACCCCCCCCGCGTGCTGTCCCCGGGAGAGCCGGCTAGGACCCCCCCCGCGTGCTGTCCCCGGGAGAGCCGGCTAGGACCCCCCCCCGCGTGCTGTTCCGGGGAGAGCCGGCTAGGACCCCCCCCCCCGCGTGCTGTCCCTGGGAGAGCCGGCTAGGACCCCCCCCGCCTGCTGTTCCGGGGAGAGCCGGCTAGGACCCCCCCCGCGTGCTGTTCCCGGGAGAGCCGGCTAGGACCCCCCCCCTCCGCGTGCTGTTCCGGGGAGAGCCGGCTAGGACCCCCCCCCGCGTGCTGTTCCGGGAGAGCCGGCTAGGACCCCCCCCCCGCGTGCTGTTCCCGGGAGAGCCGGCTAGGACTCCCCCCCCCCGCGTGCTGTCCCCGGGAGAGCCGGCTAGGACCCCCCCCCCGCGTGCTGTTCCCGGGAGAGCCGGCTAGGACCCCCCCCCGCATGCTGTCCCGGGAGAACCAGCTAGGACCCCCCCCCGCGTGCTGTTCCGGGAGAGCCGGCTAGGACCCCCCCCCCGCGTGCTGTCGCCGGGAGAGCCGCTAGGACCCCCCCCCATGCTGTTCCCGGGAGAGCCGGCTAGGACCCCCCCCCGCGTGCTGTTCCCGGGAGAGCCGGCTAGGACCCCCCCCGCGTGCTGTTCCGGGGAGAGCCGGCTAGGACCCCCCCCCGCGTGCTGTTCCGGGGAGAGCCGGCTAGGACCCCCTCCCCGCATGCTGTCCCGGGAGAACCAGCTAGGACCCCCCCCGCGTGCTGTTCCGGGGAGAGCCGGCTAGGACCCCCCCCGCGTGCTGTTCCGGGGAGAGCCGGCTAGGACCCCCTCCCCGCATGCTGTCCCCGGGAGAGCCGGCTAGGACCCCCCCCCGCGTGCTGTTCCGGGGAGAGCCGGCTAGGACTCCCCCCCCCCCGCGTGCTGTTCCCGGGAGAGCCGGCTAGGACCCCCCCCGCGTGCTGTTCCGGGAGAGCCGGCTAGGACCCCCCCCGCTGCCCCGCAGCTGCTGTTCCCGGGAGAGCCGGCTAGGACCCCCCCCGTCGTCGGAGCCTGACCCCGCGTGCTGTTCCGGGAGAGCCGGCTAGGACCCCCCCCGCGTGCTGTTCCCGGGAGAGCCGGCTAGGACCCCCCCCGCGTGCTGTCCCGGGAGAGCCGGCTAGACCCCCCCCCGCGTGCTGTTCCGGGGAGAGCCGGCTAGGACCCCCCCCCGCGTGCTGTTCCGGGGAGAGCCGGCTAGGACACCCCCGCGTGCTGTTCCGGGGAGAGCCGGCTAGGACCCCCTCCCGCGTGCTGTCGCCGGGAGAGCCGGCTAGGACCCCCCCCCCCGCGTGCTGTCGCCGGGAGAGCCGGCTAGGAACCCCCCCCCCCGCGTGCTGTTCCGGGGAGAGCCGGCTAGGAACCCCCCCCCCCCGCGTGCTGTTCCGGGGAGAGCCGGCTAGGACCCCCCCCCCGCGTGCTGTTCCCCCGGGAAGACCAGGTTGGACCCCTCTTGCCCCCACGCCCCGCACCGCTGAGCGAGGCTGGCGGGGCCTAAGTACAGATGGGCACACTGAGGTCTGCAGGACTAGATGGCCAAGGTGCGCAGCCGCTGGGCCGGCCGACTTAAAGCTGAAGACAACAGGCAGCCTCCTCTCTGGACTCATCTGGGCGCCGCTCTGTGCTCCCCCGTGGGTCCTAAACAACTTGCTGGGTAGCTGGCCCCAGGCCGATACTGGCGCGCGGTGCCGGCCGCCTTCCGCTGTCCGCTGCTGCTGTCTTCCCCGGTTTACCGGGCAGCCAGCCGCAGGCACAGGTCTGAGATTTATTTCTTCCCTCCGGAGATTACACTGCTGGCGGAGGAAGAGGGCCTCCGCCCTGGTGACTGTATCACCCCCAGCACATTTTTATCATAACTTTACACGGTGGAACTAAAGGCTGATATGTCTGCACGTCTCTTATCGTTTTACTTCTTTACGCTTATTGGCCGAGTGTTAATGGAAAGTGCAGTTGAGGGTGGTTAGGAGCAC
The DNA here is from genome assembly GCF_905146905.1 of Nyctereutes procyonoides. Taxonomy (NCBI): domain Eukaryota; kingdom Metazoa; phylum Chordata; class Mammalia; order Carnivora; family Canidae; genus Nyctereutes; species Nyctereutes procyonoides. The sequence goes on from NW_026575028.1 coordinate 5,544,500, forward strand.
AGATTTTTCAAGCAAGATAGACCTGGGTTAGAATCCGGGCTCCCGCTCCGGCTCCCGCTCCGGGTTCGGCTCTGGCTGGGAGGAGCCTCGAAACCGGGGCTTCTGCTAACCCACGCAAGCTTTACGACCTCAGTTACCCCATCTATAAAATGGGGTAGCGATAGTGCCTACCTCACTGGACTGCTGTGAGAATTAAAGGCGGCAAGGGCAGAGTGTATAGCCCAATGGAGGCGGAGAAATAGGTCTCAAGGATTGGATAACTTCTAATTCTCTAAGGACATCTCTAATAAAAATGTAGTTGGTCCGCAATTTGTGTGTATAGTGTTATCAGGCCAGCACTTTTTAAAAAATATTTATTTATTTATTTCTTCATGATAGACATAGAGAGAGAGAGTGAGAGAGAGATAGGCAGAGACTCAGGCAGAGGGAGAAGCAGGCTCCATGCAGGGAGCCCGACGTGGGACTTGATCCCGGGTCTCCAGGATCCCGCCCTGTGCCGAAGGCAGGTGCCAAACCGCTGAGCCACCCAGGGATCCCCTCAGGCCAGCATTTTGAATGGGTACTGCCTGCCAGTGCACTGGGTTAAACAGATAAATAAGATACCATTTTTGACTTCTGCAGCTCGCAGGGAATACTAATAGCACTTAACCTGGTCAACCTGGCTTTAACTATCTTTCTTTGTCCAGTTCTTACTTTATAGGAGGATAATCTTGGGAATCATCAGAATTAACCATTTAGGACCCACAGGATTTTGAGGACTAAAGCAGAAATCGGGTTTCTCTCTCTCTTCTCTCCTCACCCCTCCATTTTATAGGATACTTTAATGACTGTTTTATGATGTATTTAATTTAAGGTCATGTAGCTCACTGGTAGAGCAGGAACAAGAGCCCTCATTTTTCCAGTGTTAGAACACTTTCTGGATGCCTTGATTCAGGCAGCTCGGTATTTGACATGTAATTGAAGCTGAGAAATTGTAGGAAATCTGGTAAACCATCCTTTGAAACTTAAGGTGATGTCTATTTAGATTCTTTTTTTTTTTTTAAGATTTTATTTATTTATTCATGGGGGGGGGCGCAGAGACACAGGCAGAGGGAGAAGCAGGCCCCATGCAGGAAGGTCGCGGGACTCGATCCCGGGTCTCCAGGATCACGCCCTGGGCTGAAGGCGGTGCTAAACTCCAGAACCATCCGGGCTGCCCCTATTTAGATTCTTAATGGACAGTATTTAATATGAATTTGGATTTTATCCCCTCCTTAAAAAGAGCTCGATTTAAAAAATTGATTTCTTACAGAAATCCTATGGGGAATCAATTTAGAAATCAGTCGCTGTAAATTATCGTGTACCAGGCACTATTGTTATCGGGTTCTGACAACAATCCAGTGAGGTGAGGACTGCTCCTCAATTAGCAGGTGAGGAAACAGATGCAGAGGGCATATAACTTGCTTGAAGTCACATGGCTAGGTGGGGTACTGGGATTTCAACCAAAGAAGCATGACTCTATAGCCCATCCTCTCAACCACTGTACTCTTATGCCTCCTATTTATTGAGTTAAAACCTAGTGTTTGTAGATTGCTTGAATATCACTAGCCATTTAGTGGCTACTTTTTATTTCTAATATTTTTGGAAGAGTGATTAGAATAGTGTGCTTTGTTCTATTTGTGGGAAAGTGGAGTTGAAGTGTTGAAATAATTTGTTGGGTTATGGTTAGCTTTGTCTGGGTCCTCCCTCTTTCCCCTTCCGAGTTCTCTAAGCTAAGAAGATTCTTTCAGGAAAAGAAATGATTGCAAACTTGATTAATAATAATCACTATAGTTAAATGTATTCAATGAAATCCACGAGATTCAGTCATTTAGCATAATATTGGGAATAGCACTGGCCTTTTCTGTTACTTGATTCTGTATAGCTAAGATAGTCAAATGCTTTGAAACTGATGGCATGATCAGTATTTTTAAAGAGATGGATAGTTTTATCGAAAAGTGTCTCTTCAGACAATGCAAGAAAGCTTGTAAAATGCAATTTAGGTTTGACCAAATCCTTTATGAATCTTGTGCTGTTACTACGTGTGTTTGCCTTCATCATGCTTGTGGGTATGTATCATTTTTGAAATAGAATATGAAGATTTCAAACTTCAAGTCTTTTAATATTGTTAAACTGTAACTGCTTATGAACTTGTGGCACGGCATTGTTGAAAACCCCAATATATATAGGTTAGCATTTCCATCACCTACACAACCCATCGAAAGGCCGCAGTTCCCTTGAAATATTATTTGTGTGTGTTGCAATTCGTTGCCTGCAAAACCATCTCATTTCACTTCCATTTTTAGCTAGCTTTTAAAACTTAAAAAAAAATTTACTAACTAAAATTTACTTTTAATAACTTAGATGATGAATTAGTAAAGTTATTGATAGCAAAACTGATTTGTTTTTGTTACGCTACCTCTGTTGGCAGTTACTTTTTGTTGAATGCCAGTAATTGTTCTGATCATTTAGCAAGCACAATAAATAATAGGGCACCTGTAAACTTTCATAAAAATATAGGGGATTGGTATGCTGCTGTGGTATTTGTTTTCTGAGACTACCGTTGATGAATTGGAAGAACGTTTACACCTAGGACAGACGTCCTATGTAAATGAAAACATATCATGAGTTGGGTGTGTTACATTCCCCCCCCCCCAATATCTAGTTAAAGTCTCTGTGTAACAAGCCCTTAAAATCTTACATATTTTTGAATGAATTAATTGGTAGAGAGGAATTAGGATAAAGCTGTATCCATGATTAAATATCAGGTGGGGGGATCCCTGGGTGGCGCAGCGGTTTGGCGCCTGCCTTTGGCCCAGGGCGCGATCCTGGAGACCCGGGATCGAATCCCACGTCGGGCTCCCCGTGCATGGAGCCTGCTTCTCCCTCTGCCTGTGTCTCTGCCTCTCTCTCTCTCTGTGTGTGACTATCATAAATAAATAAAAATTAAAATAAATAAATAAATAAATATCAGGTGGGGCTTTGCATTTCCATATATACTAAAGCATACTTATTTTGAAAACATGCCCCAAACTGTACTAATTTCCTATGATTTGTCTCTGTCTTGTGGCAAATAGTACTCTTCAATTATATTTGAATTCTTTAAAAGGATATGATTGGGAAATTAAGCTTTATAAGTGACTTCTAATGACAATAATATAAATTAGAGCTAACAAGATAAAATCTCTTTAGGAGTGAGAAATAGTGTAATAACCTGCAGAGTGAAAGATGGATATTTGTGGGGTCTATAAATGGCTGGTCATAAGACTTCACTTCTTGGCATAAGCATTTGGATTCTTGCAGAGTCGGGCATTCTGTTTTGGAAGTGGATCACACCACAGATTTTGAAAATGAGTAGTGTTATTCCTGACTCCTTCAAAATATATTCCTCTGACCTTTCAGCTCTCTCCACCTTCTCTGCTGCTATCACAAGCCAAACTGGTTAGGGGAAGTAGATTAATAGTAAAACTATTTGAGCCACCTACTTTCCTTTCCCACTCCCAAAACAAACTATAAACAGTTGCCTGAGGATTTATACAAACCTCTGGATAAAGCTGATAAAAGCTGTAAAACTAAATATTTATGAAAATTTTGGCGAAAAAAATTCTATTTTGAGGTTTCCTGCTCTGTAATATTTATAAAGGGATTTAAAGGCAAAAAAAATGTAGAATGCCAGTGATTTTTAATAATACAATAATTAATGTCCAACAGCAGTCCCTCTTGACTTATAGCTGATAAAATCCTTCATTATATCATAGCTATTTTTTTTTCTCCCTTTGCCAAAAATAGTTGGATAGTGTGGCAGTGCCGCTATAAAACCATCCCAGTACTGGGATTCCATTTTTTTACAGTATGACATTTTGATGATAAAATCTTTTATTCTGTATCTTATCACATCAGCTATTGAGATTGAATTAAAATCATAAGCTATCTTTTTAGCAAGCATACCAAAAGTTATCTTTGCCGAATTTATCTGATTTGTAAAAACCTGGACTGGCAAAATTATTTTAAATTTCTCCTCATCCGTGATTTTAAATTTATAAAATGAGCAAGAGAGCTGTGATTGTCATAAAAAAGGCAAAACGCTTTTGAGGTTCCTGTATAAAAGTAAATTTGGCATAGGGAGGGTTCTTTGAATTTTGCTGGAAATTGAATTGGCTACAAAGCTGCTATCTAAAGAGGACGTTACTTATGTTTAACAGCGTCCTTTTATTCTTGATCTCAGCAAGAATATGAGGCTGAGGCAGGAAATGAATCCAATGTTTGGGAACCATTTCCTGTATTAGAAATGAGCAATTTTTTCATCATCGCCCTGGATGCTTTATTGGTCTGACTGGTAGAGATTAACATGCTCTTTCACATCTGTTTTGTATGCTTCTGAATAAATCTTGGAGTATAAGATATTTTTAAAAATATTAACCACAACAGTGATAATACTGGCAAATCAGTGGTAAATAGGTCTGAGAAATTTCATTTGTCATGTATGTATCCTATGTTTTTTTTTTGTTTTTGTTTTTCTTTTTGTTTTCTTTTTCTGTTTTGTGCAAGTCCAAATGTTTATTCTTATTTCCCACCTTTCTAAAAAGGTGGTGTTTTAAAATATTATCCTGCACCTTGCTTTTTTTCCTTAATTTATTTTGGAGATTTTTCCATATCTTTACACAAATCACTCTCTTTTTGGGGGACACAGTTACATAGTATTCCATTATGTAGATACACCACCATTTATTTGTTAGTGTAACTAGTTCCCTATTAATGGACACAGGTTATTTACCATCTTTTGCTATTAGAAATGATACTGTAGCAGATATTGTTTTAAATATGGCTGAATGCAAGTATTTCCAGTGATAGGGTTGCTGGGTCAAAGGGCAAATAGATTTGTTATTTTGATAGGTATTTCCCCATGGCCTTCCATCAGCAGAGTATGTACACTGATGTTCTCTTAATTCCTGGATTTTCTCCAGGTAACAAGTAGGTTAGGGTGAGGCAACCTCTGGCTGTGCCTTTAAGGAGCTGTAGCCAGGGTAGACACACAACTAAAAAAAAGTTACTTAGCATACAGGTGGTAACTTATAATAGTGGTGCTGGGTAAAATGGGAGTATAGCATTAGGATGTGTAAATAGGATAGTTAGGTGGGGAATGGTGCTGGGGAGGGAAAGCTCCCACGGGAGGTGGTTCTCTGTGTTAGGTCTTTTTTTTTTTTAATTTTTTATTTATTTATGATAGTCACAGAGAGAGAGAGAGACAGAGACACAGGCAGAAGGAGAAGCAGGCTCCATGCACCGGGAGCCCGACGTGGGATTCGATCCCGGGTCTCCAGGATCGCGCCCTGGGCCAAAGGCAGGCACTAAACTGCTGCGCCACCCAGGGATCCCTCTCTGTGTTAGGTTTTGAAGAATGAGAACATATTGGTCAAGTCCAGCAGTCTATGTTTTAATAATAAGCCCTCCAGGGGATTCTGACACAAATTCAAGTGTGAGAACCACTGCTCCAGGCAGAGGTTGGCAAACAACTATTTTTGTAAACAAGGGACAAGGTCCCAGGCAGAGGCCTGGGTTTGTGATTTCCTCTAAGGTCTGATGGAGTTCTTTCTGTATCTATGTAAATCAACTCCATGTGAGGACTTTTGTGTTGTTTTTTAACTAGTTCTTTATTTAAAACAAACAGAGTATGGGTGATGAGCCTTCACAGTAATCAAAGAAATACAAATTTGGATCAAATTGAGACAAACTGTTCTAGTGCCAAATTGGCACAGATGGGAAGCTCTGACATTACTAAATGTTGGGAGAGAATGTGGGATGCTGCTGGGGAATGTAAGTTGCTATGACCACTTTGGTAATATCTAATAAAGCTGAATATTTGTATACTCTGTGGCTCAGTAGAGGAAGCAGTTTAGGGTTTACAAGCCATGTACTCTGTCTGAACCATTCAATTCCACTATTATAGTGTGAAAGTAGCCATAAACAACATATGAACTATGAAGGTGTGACTATTTACAAAGAGTCATTTGCCAGCCCTCGAGGGGCTCTCACACATGAATGTGCATCAGAATCACCTGGTAGGTTTATTAAGACGCAGATTAACTGAGCCCCAACCTCTGAGTTTCTGATTCAGGGATCTCGGGTGAGGCCTGAGAATTTGCATTTCCAAAAGTCCTCAGGCAAAATCAATCAGGGATGCTGATTCAAAGGCCACTTTGAGAACCACTGCCCTAGAGAACCTGATGCACTCTGTACAAACATCTTCACAGTAGCTTAGCTCTAAATTTGAAACAATGTAAATATCAACAATAGAACATATAAATACATTGTAGTAAACTGTTAAGCATATTACACAATAATGAGAATGTAAGTAGTATGCCACCCTCAACAACACTGATGTATCTCGCAAACAAAGGACAGAAGGAGGGATCCCTGGGTGGCGCAGCGGTTTAGCGCCTGTCTTTGGCCCAGGGCGCGATCCTGGAGACCCGGGATCGAATCCCACATCAGGCTCCCAGTGCATGGAGCCTGCTCCCTCTGCCTGTGTCTCTGCCTCACTCTCTCTCTTTGTGTGTGACTATCATAAAAAAAAAAAAAAAAAAAACAGAAGGAACACAGACAACTACATACAGTAAGAAGCAATTCATTATAAAGTTCAACAACAGAGGAACTAATCTCTGCTATACATGGGTGGGAAAGCTATGAAAAAAGGCAAAGCAAATGGGCATCTAAACACCCAAGTAGAGCAGCCTGGGTGGCTCAGCAGTGTAGCGCCGCCTTCAGCCCCCAGGGTGTGATCCTGGGAAAGGGATCAAGTCCCACATCGGGCTCCCTGCATGGAGTCTGCTTCTCCCTCTGCCTGTGTCTCTGCCTCTCTCTCTCTCTCTCTCTCTCTCTCTCTCTCTGTGTGTGTGTGTGTGTGTGTCTCATGAATAAATAAATAAAATCTTTTAGAAAATAAACACCCAAGTAGTGGATCCATTAGGAGTGGGAGGACGTTGTGTTCAGAAAGAGACCAGGTCTAGAAGGCTGGAGGTGGTCCGTTAACTTGGATGTGGCTACCTGAATATTGGTTTTATGGTATATTATTTGTTTATGTTGTTTATTTCGCAATGTTTACAAGATGTAAAATGCATTAAGTTGAATCTGATTGTGTAGCTCTGTCCAAAAATGACCTATAAACAGAACTATTGAGTGCTTACTAAAAGCTGAGCAGTGTTTGAATACTTTACCTGTGATGAACACTCTACTTACCTGTATTTATTCAGTTACCCCAAAAGTCCTGTTTGAAGATTTATTTATTTTTAGAGAGAGACCTAGAGTGCAGGCTCAGGTGGGGAGGGACTGAGGGAGAAAGAATCTCAGACTACCCCCTGAGTGACCCCTGAGATCATGACCTGAGCTGAAATCGAGTCAGATGGTTACCTGACAGAGCCACCCAGGTGCCCCAAGAGTCATGTTTAAATAGGGCTATCATTGTTTCCATTTTACCGACAAAGAACAGAGGCACCCAAGCTTAACCGAGCTCCTAAGTATACAGCCAGAGCAGTTTTGTTCTCAGCCTGCTGTATGGCAATGAAGTTTACTTGAAAGGATTTTCACCTCTCATTGACATAGAACTACATCATTGTGGACATTTGATACCAAATGAGGAAACAACCTGATCTGAAGAAACCCATTTACTATTTTTACCTACCATTTCCAATTCTGTATCTAGTGTCCACACAGAACAGGCCAACCTCCTTTCTCCCAGGCTGCCACCAGTCCTTTGTGTCTCTGTTTCTAGTACCTAGCACTGTACTTAGTGCATAAAAAGCCTCAAAGAATTTTCAACTCAGTTCTTGATAGCTTTTCATATATTCAGTTGTTTTTGTTGCAGGTAAACCCTGTTGTCTGCCCTTGTCTGGGTAGCAATCCCCCCTCCACGTTTTTCCCTTCCAGCCTCAATTGATGGTTATTTTGTGATAAAATGTCCAGTCCGTTCCCTCTTGTGGTTGCTTCAAAATTGGTTTGGTTTTTTAATTCGTAAAAACCCAGTACTCAAATCTGTTTTTCAGCGTGGTCTGCAAGATAGTTGTCAGCATTACGAAGAGGAACAGCTTGAGATCTAGGAATTAAGAGAAGCCAGGGCATCTGAAGGTTCCTGTACTTCTTTCCCACTGTGTTCAAGTTCCCTTGGGCTTGCTCGTTCCAATCCAGCAACAGACAGACTCATGGTTTGCTCCTGCTGCTTGTAAAGAGTTTTAGTCAACACACTTAAACAAGATTACTTAATAAAAATTGTCTTTCTATATTGTTAATAGAATGTTTTACTTACAATTTATTTATGATTGATCCATGATTTGTACATTTTAATTTGGGGTGGAATTCTTAGCGTAGATGATTGCAAATATCACTTTAGAACAAGTTTTATGTTTGCAGGTTAGATTATAAAGTACACTACAAGATTATATGCTATTTTTGTGAGTATCATTGCCTTTCATTGATTTTTTTTTCCTCATTTCAAAAATGACGTAATTTGGTAATAAAGGTTTTTCTACCCCGCCCCCCACTCTATTTTAGTGGAGAAACAAGATTCAACAAGGAGAAAATAATTCAAGGTTAGTATATTTTATTTTAGCTGTCTCTTTCAGTGTTAATGTGATATGTGAGTTAATCAGATTTGGTGGGGTAGGGGAGTGGACTGGGGGCAGCTCTGTATCGTGAATAACGTTAGAGAATTAAAGTGTCATAGCCCCTAGAAATATGATCAGAACAGATGGTAACCAAAAGGGAATAAGTTTAAGTGAACTGAATGTAAAGAATAGGATTCCAAGATGTCTATAGGTAGCTTCAAAGTGGCCCAGTCAGCTGATTCAGCAGTTATATTGGGTCTAGTGGTCTTAAAATATAACTGCTGTGATTTAAAATGATTTCATATTTGGAAACATGCAATTTGCTGGCTGGTGTTAATGGAATTTTTCTGCTAAGATAGTTATTTTTAGTAGTAACAAAGAAGAGGTTTAAAAAGAATCCCTCTTCTCACACAGAATTGTTGTTTTATTCTGGACAGATTCTTCCTCTCTTGTTCTGCTAATTTGGATTCAGATCTTTTAATCTCCCTCTGATCCAGTAAGTCTAGCTTTTAAAGACTATCTTGGGTAAACTCTCAGCCAGACAGACTATTTCTGCACTGTGATTATAAAAACATGTAGTTTTATTTCTTTTGGTTAGGGACATCTGGAGTTCGCAGCAACTGATTTTCATACCCAGCGTGACCCATTCCCTCCTCTGAAAACTAGTCTGATGAGTAAATGAACCTTTGTGTTCCAGTGACATGCGCCCCACCCAAATTAGCCTATGGACTTCTGTCCCTTACCACCCTGTCCTTGAGTACTGCTCACCTGTCTCTTTTTTTTTTTTTTTACACCTGTCTCCTTTTCATTAGACCTGACAGTGAAGCAAGAATTAAAGTTTTTGTGGCCATACCAGTTTTTCACATTTGTTTTTTTTTTTTTTTTCCTGATTTTGTCAGTTAGATGCTTAGTTCTTTAAGTTACAGCATTCAAGGCTTATATATTTCCAAGGACCGTTTTTGTTGCGCACCTACAGTTTGGATAGGCAGTAATTTTGTTAAGTATTCAGCACCAGGTGTCTTATTACATTTCCCTTAATGATTTCTTCAGTGATCCATGAAATACTTAGAACTGTTTTTTACATTTCCAAATGACTGAGCTTTTCATTTTTGTTCTTCATCATTTATGATTGACTGCCACTTATATTTTATATTCCAACAAGCTGATTTATTTGATGATGCCTTTTTGAAATCTGTAAATATGGTCAGTGTTTATAAATCTATTGTATGCTCAAGAAAAATCTGTTTTATAATTGTTGGGTTTGGAGTTATATGTCAAATAATCGACCTCTGTTTTGCTGTTCAAATCTATGTTTTGTTAATTTTATAAATTTACTAATTTGTGTGCATGACTGAAATATCAGTTAATGGGTGAGAGTGGAATTGCCCACTGTGATGGGCAATTTATCGTTTAGTGCCTGACATCCTATCAATTTGTACTTTATGTCTGCTCTCATTATACTTAGAGACTGTTTTATTAGGCATATATACAAATTTAAAAATTGTTCTGTCTTCCTAGTGAATTGGATCATTGATTATAGTAATCCTCACAATCCTAAGACTTTTGTCATAAAGTCTTGCATTTTTTTTTATTTTTTTATTTTTTATTTATTTATTTTTTTATTTTAATTTTTTTATTTTATGATAGTCACACAGGGAGAGAGAGAGAGGCAGAGACTTAGGCAGAGGGAGAAGCAGGCTCCATGCACCGGGAGCCTGACGTGGGATTCGATCCCAGGTCTCCAGGATCGCGCCCTGGGCCAAAGGCAGGTGCCAAACCGCTGCGCCACCCAGGGATCCCCAAGTCTTGCATTTTTTAGTGTAATATAGCTTCTCCAGCTGTTTTGGGTTTGGAATTTGCCTGGTGTATGTTTTTCTCTTGCATTCCTTTCAGCCTTTTTGTGTGCTGATGTCTTAAGTGTTACCTCATTAATGCTTGAGGCTGATTTTGGTTCTTCTCCATCCTCCCCCCACCTTCCTTTCCCTTCTCTTCCTTCTCCTTTTTCCTCCTCCTCCTCCTTTCTTCCCTTCCCCTCCCTACTGGCTTTGGAATGATAAACTCTTTCTGTTCTTTCAATATTTTTACCATTCATGTCTAATGAAGTGTAATATCAATATCTCCGTTCCCCCCAAAATACAAAGAACTTACATGACTATTGCTTAGTAGCTTAGCCCTATCCTTTTTTAACCACATGACATAGGCATTATTATTTGATTTATTATTTAGATTATTAGATTGTTTGGATTGTTTAGGTATATATGTATATTTATATTTATATTTATATTTACCAGTTTCTTTCCTCATTTCTTTTGCATCTCAGAACTTCATTCCTGAAATATTTTCTTTGAAAGGGCCCCTAGGGTAGATTGGTTGGTGGTAAAGATAGTTTTAATTGTTTCTATTCCAGACAATTCTATTTTTATTCTATTCAACCATTTTTAGCCTAGACAATTTAGACTGACAGTTCTCTTAGCACTTGGAAGATATTATTGTGCTGTTTTTTTGGCTGCCATTGCTCCTGTTAAGAAGTCTTCTGTCAGCCAAATCATGTTCCATGCTTAGCAATCTGTCTCTATCTGCAACTGCTTTTAAAAATCTTTTGTTTGATTGTGGTATTCTGTAGTGTCCCTTAATAGATCTAGGAGGGATTTTTTTTTCTTTTAATTTATTCTGCTTTGTGTTTTATCTGTAGATTTATGTCTTCTGTCATTTCTGGAAAATTCTCAGCCATTTTCTCTTCATATTTTCTCTCTTCCATTTTCTTTTTTCTGGAGTTCCAGTCAGATGTATGTTAAGGAATACCAATCTCTCCTTCATGTCTCTAAGAGATGTGAGATGTGTTTCATCTCCTTTGTGCTGCATGTGGGATGATACCTCAGCCCTGTCTTTGAGTTCATTAAGCCTTTCTGTTACTAGATCTCCCTTTATCCACTGAAGGATTGTTTCCCTCTTCAGCAAATCTATTTTTCTTTTTTTTTTTTTAATTTTTTAATTTATTTATGATAGTCACACAGAGAGAGAGATAGAGGCAGAGACACAGGCAGAGGGAGAAGCAGGCTCCATGCACTGGGAGCCGACGTGGGATTCGATCCCGGGTCTCCAGGATCGCGCCCTGGGCCAAAGGCAGGCGCTAAACCGCTGCGCTGCCCAGGGATCCCAAATCTATTTTTCAATACTAAAAGATCTGTCTGGTTCTTTTAGAAAGCTTTTTGGTTGTTCTTGATAGCTTCTTCTTACTTACTTTTGTGATTCTGTTTTTATGTTTTATTCAGTTTATAGTCTGCTGATTTCAGTGTCTGAAGTATAAATAAATATATGATTCTGAGTCTGTTATTTGTTGTTTCTCCTTTCATTCACAGTGGATTATTTTCTTGTATGTCAAGTTTTTGACTGAACTCTTATTTGTGCTTGTAAATGGAGTGAAGTTAACCAAGCTGTCCTAGATTATGAAAATCGTGAGTGAACACCCAAGCTGGCAAAATTAAACTACTCCTTTGGGCTCAGAATGAGCTGGACCAGGAAAAAGTAAAATATCCCAAAATGACAGACCTCAGCAAAGGTGTGATCGAGGAGCCCAAGTAGAGTCTGTGCCCGGGGCCCTGTACTTCCCCGGCACAGACTCCTCGGAGCAGCTGTCTGTGACTCAGAGATTTTTACTGCAGTAGAGAACTCTTTTTCCCCCTTTTCTTTCTTTTCTTTTCTTTTCTTTTCTTTTCTTTTCTTTTCTTTTCTTTTCTTTTCTTTTCTTTTCTTTTCTTTCTCTTTTCTTTTCTTTTCTTCCTTTCCTTTCCTTTCCTTTCTTTCTTTTTCTTTGTTTCTTTGTTTTTTCTTTGTTTTTTTCTTTCTTTCTTTCTTTCTTTCTTTCTTTCTTTCTTTCTTTCTTTCTTTCTCTTTCTTTCTTTCTCTTTCTTGTCCTTCCTTCTTTCTTTCTTTTCTTTTCTTTTCTTTTCTTTTCTTTTCTTTCTTTTTTCTTTCTCCTTTTCTCTTTTCTTGCTTTCTGACTCAGCATCTTTTTTAAGGGAAACGTGGCCCTTTTAAGTGCTGGAAACTGAGCACTGAATGGCACTGTCTCTTTGGCAGTGCGGTGCAGACTCTGCTCTGGCGCGCTCTGAAGGCAAGGTCGGGCATCGGGGCGCTCCTGCTGTTTGGCTCCTGAAGTATCGCACCCCCGTGGAGTGCGCGGTTAGGAGGGGATATTGTTGAACTGAGGACTCCCACTCAAACCTACGAAAAGCACTGATCATTATTTTGCTTTGTTAGCTTATAGGCAGAACATATGTTTTCTCAGATCTCCCAAGACTCGTCAGGCCTTTGTGGAGAAGTTTTCTTTTTCTCTTACCCCTTGGTTTTTTGTTTTTGTGCTTTCATAGGAAAGACTATATAAATTTGTAAATCCTAAAAAAAAAAAAAAAAAATTTCCTGTTGGAATGGAAACTTGTTAGCATGTATTTAGTCAGATTTGCTCTGAAGTGAATTTGCATTTGATTTTACTACTGACCTTAGACTACGCTAGCTTTCTTAGAGGATCTTTTGCTTCTGGGAGTGGTGAGTTCAGTCCACCTACCTTGCTGTGCCATGCAGCGAGACTGCCCCCCCCAACCCCGCGTTTGTGCTGTTACCCTGGCAACTCCATTTTTTTAGTGTTAATATTCAGGTTTCAGCTCTGGGTATTTTGGTGGCTTTGCTTTTCCTCTTAGAGATTTTCCTTAGACCTTGTGAGCAAGACACACACACACACACACATGCATTTAGTTCTTTTGCAATAAGAGGACCCTTTGGAGTGTTTAATCAGACATTAAATGTTTATTTAATGTTTATTTAACATTAAGAAATGTTAACCTTGAAATGAAGGTTCCAAAGTTGTTTTATTTTTGGTTTTTGTTGTTGTTTTTAAAGAGAAGGAAGGAAGGATGAAAGGAACCAAGGATGAGGGGAAATAATAAAATATTGCACATTTGGGCAGTGGAGATAAAGAAGGGAAACTTTTTAGGTGAGGATCCTACCTTTGAAATGTAGCACCTGGTTTGAGAACTTAAGATCAGAGCCAGCATTAATAAAATACAGCTAATGAAATGGTGAGCAGACATGAGAGAGGGGAGAGCTGGAGACAACTGAATTCTCATCATCGAATTCCCATTAGACATTCTTTTGGGAAACATTTGAATACCTGAGCCTTTATGGGATTATAGCTTAATCTTACTTGCTTGAAAAGTTATATAGAAAAGTACCCAAGGAAATCTTTTAATAAAATGTAGATAAATTCTGTTTATATTTTTTTACATGTGATTTATTTGCATGTGTTGTATTTATATTTGAATGTTACTGTTGCTTCTCTTACTACCACAGGACAAGGAGTAGATGAGCCCCTTTCAGAAACTGGATTTAAACAAGCTGCTGCTGCTGGCATATTTCTTAATAATGTGAAGTTTACTCATGTTTTCTCCAGTGACCTCATGAGGACAAAGCAGGTATGTTTGAAGTCAAGGTTTCCTTTAGAGTTAAAGTCTCCATGGCTATTACCTTGAAAACTGCTTCCAGAGTCTGTAGGAAATTCAGTCACATGCAGGTACCATCCCCAATCCTCTTCTTCCTCCACCAACAGAACTTTCTTTTCATCTTACTTTGTACTTTTATTTTGGTAATTTTTTAATTAAAGTAGATTGGGGAAAATGTCTAACAAAATATCTTTAAAAAGATAAGGTTAATGAGGAAGAGTCAGCAGAAACACCAGATGGGGGAATTTAACCCATTACAAACATCAAATGTTGGCATCCAGACACCGTTAAAAAAGCAAACAACTATGTAACTGTAAAGAAATAAAAGACATGTTTAGAATATCTTTAAGGAACAGATTACTATAAAAATGACCCCAGTAAATTAAAAAGGAACCAAATACATCTCTAAAGACTCAGTGGAGGGAATAATTCCCCATGAGGAAATAATAGAGTTGGAATATAGTCACCCTGCGTAAGCAACTAGAGAAACAGGGCAAAATTTGTGAAACAGCTGTTTGCAGACATTGGACTTTAGACAGTGTGGGCCTGTGATCCCCAAATGAGGTGAACCCTTGGATTGCCCTGGTGTTCCACCTGAAGCAATTTCCCAGTGCTGCTTGGAGAAGGCAAATAGAGCCAGTCATCTCAGTGAGTTGAAGAGATATGCTTGGAATCTGGGGAGATTAAGTAAGGATTGTGGGGCAGAGTGCTGGAAGAGGGAGCTGCACAGGGAAAGAACTCTAGAAATACCTATAGGGATCCCCTGAAATCTTTGGTGGACTAGAGTCTGCATATGCGTAGGTGAAAATGCATGAAGCCAGATATAAAACATAACTGCTAGGGAGAGAACAATTGCTCTCCCTAGAGGAACCAGAAGCCAGTCAGTTTCAAGGGCTCACACAGGTTGGGACTGATTTGAGTTCCTACCATGCAAGTTGGAGAGATTTTGTTAGATCACACCTGAATAGTGGGGCTGGTCTGTGCTCAAAGGAACAAAATGAAAGAAATAGAAGATTAAAAAGAACCAAATTCATCTTCTTGAGATCAAAAATATATATAGTATTCCCAAATGAAAATTTCACAGGAGGGGATTACCAGCAGATTAGACACTGATAAAGAAGAGGTCAATGAACATGAAGTCATAGAAACAAATTACAAAATTAAGGAAGAAAGAAGACTAACAATGGAAAAAAGGGGGCACCTGAGTGGTACACTTGGTTAAGTATCTGATTCATGATTTTGGCTCAGGTCATAATCTTATGGGTCATGGGATTGAGCCCCTTGTCAGGTTCTACACTGAGGGAAATCTGTTTGAGATTCTCTCCCTCTGTCACTTCTCCCACTCATGTATGCTCATGCTCACGTGCATGTGTTCTCTTCTTTCTCACTCTCCCTCAAATAAATAAAATGATCTTTAAAGGAAAATGAAGAGTTTCAATTGAGGGACCTGAAATAGACCCATACTAATACGGTCAGGTTGTTGTTGTTGTTGTAGATTATTTTTTCCATTGGTTTGTTGTTTTGTTGTTGTTTTTGTCATTGGTCTTTTTGAGTCCTCTTTTTATTATTTTTAAAGGAGTCTGACTAAAGGTTTTATTGATCTTTTCAAAGAATAAAAAAAAATAAAAAATAAAAAAGTCAGCTCTTGGTTTCATTGATCTGTTCTATTCTTTTTTAGTTTCTACTTCATTTATTTCTGCTCTTTATTATAATTTTCTTCCTTCTGCTGGTTTTAGGTTTTGTTCAAGTTCCTTTAGGTGTAAGTTAGACTGTTTATCTGAGATTTTTTTGCTTCTTGAGGTAGGCCTGTATTGCTATAAACTTCCCTCTTAGAATAGCCTTTGCTGTGTCCCAAAGAAAAATCTTGGACCCTTGTGTTTTCATTTTAATTTGTTTCCATGTGGTTTTGATTTGTAGTTCCCTGATGATGAGTGATGTTGAGTATCTTTTCATGTGTCTGCCATCTGGATGTCTTTTTTGGAAAAGTGTTCATGTCTTCTGCCCATGTCTTAACTGGGTGGTGTTTTGGGTGTTGAGTTTGATGAAAGTTCTTTTGTAGATTTTGGACATTAATCCTTTATCATATATGTCGCTTGCAAGTATCTACTCCCATTCCATAAGCTCCCTTTTAGTTTTGTTGATTGTTTCCTTTGCTGTGCAGAAGCTTTTTATCTTGATGAGTCCCAGTAGTTCATTTTGTGGGTTCTTCATTTCTGATTCTTTTTTATCTTGGTGTTTAAGGGTCTCACTGATGTCCTCCACTCTTTTCTCAACTTCAGGGAATATCTATTTGAGCATTACTCTAAATTCTCTATCAGACATATTACTTCTCTCCATTTCACTTAGGTTTCTTGCTGTGATTTTGGGGCATATTCCTGTCTCCTCATTTTTGTAACTCGCTGTGTCTGTTTCTGTGTCTTAGGAAAGTCAGTGATGTCTCCTGCTCTTGAAAGGCCTTATGAAGAAGTCCTATAGTGCCCTGCGGTGCAGTGTGCCCTGTTCATTGGAACCTGGCGCTTCAGGGGTGTCTCCTGTGTGCCTTTGTGGCTGAGCCACTTTGCTTTCGGTCTAATTGTGTACAGAGGTTCTCTTTGTCGTGGGCGGGGTGTGGTCCCTGTGATGTTAGGGGGCCCTTCTGGGGCTACCATGGGCTAGAGGTGAGTCTGAACTGGCATTTGCTGAGACAGCACTAAACTGCAGGGCAGTTGCCCTGTGTTGTCCTCCAAGAAGTTTTCACTGATGGGCAGGGCCTGCAGTCAGACCAGTTGTCTGTCTTCAGCCCACTGCTGGGACCGCAATCTGACTCCTGTGTGGGGTTATTTTTTCCTCTCCCAGGGCAAGAGTCACTTTGGAGTGGTACCGGCCACTGTAGGGGCTACTTGCACATGTCCAGGCCTGTGACACCACCGTGTATGGGCTAGGTCAACAGTGTAGTGGAGGGGGTGGTCCACGAGGTGCTAGAGGGCAGGGTGGCATTGTTAACAAGTTAGGTAGTGAATAGTCTGCCTCACTGATTCCTATAGGCAGCCATGTGTTTATGCTGTGGGGCAGGGGAGGGAAATGATGCGTGTCAGCTCCCTTGTTCCTAGAGGAGTCTCCTGTGACTGCTGCCCCTCTGGACATGCTCTGAGATGAGTGAATAACTCTCCCTCCTGTATGCCCCAGGAATTTTTTTAAAAAGGTTTTATTAATTTATTCATGGGAAACAGAGGCAGAGGGAGAAGCAGGCTCCCCGTGGGGAACCGGACGCAGGACTAGATCCCGGATCCCCAGACAAAGGCAGACGCTCAACCACTGAGCCACGCAAGAGTCCCCCCAGGCATTTTTCACTGCTGCTTCTGTGCCGTATCTTGTTGAGCAGTTTGTTGTGCTGTTTCTTAGAGGACCTGGACTCAGCTTTCTCTTGCCCTCCAGGCTCTCCCAGAGCCAAGCCTATTGATTTTTTAAATTCTAGGTTTTAAGTCCCGCTGATAGTAAGAACTCACAAAATTTGGACTCTCTGGTTTTCAAAGCCAAATGTTATGGGGGGATTTGTCTTTCCCACGCAGGCTTCCCTATGTGAGGATCTGTTTCTCTTCCTTCTCCAGGCCTTTGGTTCCTTCCCTCCTGCACATAGCCTGTAGGTCTATTTAGGTCCCCATCACATCTCTGCCTCTCCTACTGTCTTCAGTGTGGCCTCTTCCTCTACCTTTAGTTGTGGAATTTGTGCTGTCAGTCTTTGGGTCATTTTCAGGGTTACTTACACTGATGTGAATGTTGCCTAATATATCCCTGGGAGGGGGTAAACTTAGGTTCCTCCTACTCCACCATCTTCCCTGAGAGTCCAAATCTTTTTTTATCAATTGGGTTTTGACAAAGGTATGAAGTAATCCAGTACTTGAAAGGTACTCTTTTCAATGAAAGGTGCTGAAATAATGGACTACCCATATGGAAAAATATGAAATTTTGGCCTTTACCTCATACAGCACAATGTAATAAACAGATTAAAAATATGAGAGTTTAGGGATCCCTGGGTGGCGCAGCGGTTTGACGCCTGCCTTTGGCCCAGGGCGCGATCCTGGAGACCCAGGATCGAATCCCACATCGGGCTCCCGGTGCATGGAGCCTGCTTCTCCCTCTGCCTATGTCTCTGCGCCTCTCTCTCTCTCTCTCTCTCTCTGTGACTATCATAAATAAATAAAAATTTAAAAAAAAATTTAAAAATATGAGAGTTTAAAAGAAATGAACATGATAAGGTCTAGTGTCCTCAGAATGAGAAAGGGATCAAAGAAGTCATAGTTGATTTTACAGAACTGTTGGAAGATCATATTATCAGATCTGGAATGGGTGATAAATCCCAGTCAGAATAAATAAAAAGAAACCCATATGTACGCTTAAAATAACAAAATTGCAAAACTCCAAAGAATAAGGACAAACATCATCCACTAATGGACTATCAACAAACTTGTCAGTATCAGTAATATATATAGATTTTTAATGTACCAAGTGATAATAGAGACTAACCTAGAATTTTATACCCAGCAAAACATTTTCTAGAGTATAGATGAAGACCTATTTCGGATGAACAGGTTATAAAGAAACTTTGAAAGGGTAATTGAAGAGGGAGAATAATAACCAGAAGGGAGCTCTGGTTTCAGAAAAGATTGGTGAGCACACACAGTGGTGAAAGTAAAGATCAATGTGAACAAACATTAATAGCAGACAGCCATAATGATGATAATGTTTAATTTGTGTGGAAGGGATTAAAAAAACAAGGCAAATTGTGGACTTAAATTATCTCTATGGTTTTGCAAATACAGTGTCTGTTGTCAGTCACACCAGGAGAGAAGGGAACATGAACAAAAATGAGCCTAAATAAAAGACAACAGAACAGCTGTAGGAGTTCTTTGATAACTGGTCACCAGACATGGACTTTAAAATAACCATTGAAGGGCACCTGGGTGGTTCAATGATTGAGCATCCACCTTCAGCTCAGGTCGTGATCCCAGGGTCCTAGGATTCAGTCCTGCATTGGGCTCCCCACAGGGAGCCTGCTTCTCTCTCTGCCTGTGTCTCTCATGAATAAATTAATGAAATCTTTAAAAAATAAAATAGAATAACTATTGAGTGCATAGATTAAAAAATGACATTGAAAATTTCAGTAGAGAACTGGAAGTGACGTACAAGAACCAAACTCGGATTCTAGAACTGATGAAAATGTAACTGAAATTAAGACTCAGTAGATGGGTTTAACAGCAATTTAAATTGCTGCACCTGAATGGATAATTAATGAATTGGAACCTTTTCTGTAAAGGACCAGATAGTACATATTTTAAGTTTTATGGGTTACATGGTCTCCATCACAATTGTTCAACTCTGCTGTTGTACCATGAAAGCAGCCACAAACAATAAATGAGTGGCTGTGTTCTAATAGATCTTCATTTACCACAAGCCATGGTCTGGATATGGGCTGCAGTTTGTTGACATCTGGACTAGAAGACAGTATTATTTCCTTAGAAGGGAATACTCAAATCCGTGTGAAGAGACAAAGGGTGAACAGCACAGAAGAGAGGCAACATTCACAAAGGAAAATTATTCCTAGTTCTTTTAAATTTTACTATGATGTATTTTGACATTTTGGCCAGAATGACTATTGTTTTGGGAAAAGAAACTGTTGTCTTTCCATTTTCAGACTGTGCGTGGGATTTTGGAGAAAAGCAAAGTTTGCAAAGATTTGACAGTAAAGTATGATCCAAGACTTCGAGAAAGAGTAAGTAATAACTTACACATATTCTTCACCAAAAATTATGAGTAAACCACCTCAGTTTATCTGATGCATTCTTTTTTTTATTTTATTTTATTTTTTTTTTAATTTTTATTATTTTTTTTATCTGATGCATTCTTGATAGGGATGTGGAATCAGCTAACATGTTAAGAACCTGCTATGTGAGATTGGCTGTTACATATGCTCATAGATAGTATCTTATTTAATTATTAAATGTGTGTGAGGTAGGCATCCTAAATTATAAATGCAAGATCTGTTCATTAAGAACTAGTAGAGAAGAGTTTGAGGTAAAAGTACAAAGTTCTCTTCTCAGCCTCCATGTCCTACTTCCTGATTTTAAGCTTTAGTAGACTCTCTTATGTACCAGAAATGAATCTTGCTGAAATAGTGATTTAGCTAAAGCCATACCTCAATTTCAGATCTGAGATTTGATCCCAGACCTCCTCCTAGAGCAGTAGTTTTGCTCTGCAATGCAGGCCTGTAAGCGGGCTAATGTCCCTGGCAGCCCTATGATTTCTTCTACCTGAATGGAAGTATCGAATGACTAGGGCATCTTTAAAGAATTGCTTTTCAGGACTTGCATGTGTTCTCTATTCTTGTCCAAAATTTATGCTAGAGTTCCTCAGAGATCCTGCTTGGAAAGGCTCACTCTGTGCCTCTGAACCAAGCAAGCATTGTGAGTTCAGCGGTGGGGCGCTGAATGAGGCCTGTCATCACAAAGTAGGGAGAGAGCATTGTCATTGGATGGGCTGGCTGTTCTCACTCTGCTCTCTCTCCCTCAGTAGCATCCTCTTCTGTGATTTCAATTGATTTCCATATATTTATATACATTTTAGCTTGGATCTCTTGCCTAAGCTCAGATATCAAACTGCCTACTTTTTATTTCTGCATGTGTGCCCCACAGCTACTTCCAGCTCAGTGGAACACCCCACCTTTCCTGGAACTGGCTCCTGCTTTACCCAATTCCTCAAACCACACATTCTTGACTTCCTTGCCTCCTACCATCTCGTCACTTTTGCTGTTGTGTAGTAGTTCCTGAACCCTTGTCCCTCTGCCAACCCACTGCTGCCATCCTGAACTGCATCTGGTGTTCTCTGTCACCTAGATCACCGGGAACAGTGATTCTCCTGTCTTTGGACTGGTGCTTGCTTTTCTAATCTCATCTTCATGCTGCTGCCAGAGTACTCTTTGGAAAACGGGGTTGCTACGTACCTGTGTAAAACAGTTCACTGTTTCTATTCTACCTTCAGGAGCCCATCCAAGCTCCAGCTTGGCTTATCAGCTGTAGGATATGATCTGTTGCCTCCATCTGCCTTCTGCCTCCTTCCTCTCTCCTGTGCTTGATGCCCAGCCTTAATAATATTAGCCAGCATTTGCACAGTGCTCCCCACCCTCTGGCCCTGCTCCAAACCCTGCGGGTTTGTTAATCTTCACAGCATGCTGATGTTGTGAAGATTTAGAAACCTCTGTTTTTACAGTTGTAGAAAGCAAGGCACACCGAGATCAAGTCCATGCCCAGAGTCCTAGGGCCAGTACATGGCACAGCTCAGATTCAAATTAAGGCCATGTGGCCCTGGGTTCCATGTTCTGGACCACTGATGATAGGCCTCTCATGGATCTTCTCAGTGTTGCCCAAACACCTTGTGCTCTTGCCTCACTGAACTTCCGAATCCATGCTCCACTGTATCTGGAATACATACTCTCCAAACCTGGCTGGCTTCCATTCCAACCCCAGGGCTTTGGCTTCTGCAGCCCCGCAAATGCAGATTAGCCATCTCTGCTGTGTGTGTCTGTGTCCAGTAGTTCTTTCCATTACGACATTCTTCCCCTACTGTTCTAGGGTAGTACCCCACCACACTGCAGTCTCAGCAAGGATGGGGAGCTGCAGACTCCTGGTCTCTTCTCTGCTCTTGCCTCATGGCCCGATGTGTTTCAGCATAGCATTTGGAATATTTAATGAATGGATGTCTCCATTCCTGAGAAAACAAACCAAGTAATTTTTAACATTTTCTACGATAGAGGTTGTTCCAGTTATGAGGATGAAAGACTTTGAACTTGAGAATTGGAAGAGCATCTGACAAATGTGCATATGGTCTTAGAAAAAAATAACATTTAGTTGTTGGACTTCTGTCTGGTGGTGGTAGAATTTTGGGGCATCATCAGTGTAAGCCATAAGCAATGATACATCTCTAAATATTTTATTATGCAAGTAATCTGTTATTGTAAGGAATTAAAAGTAAGAACAGTTTGGGGAAAAATACAGTTAAAATGTCTACCATGCACAAATACTGTCAACATTTTGGTAGGTGTTCTCTTGACTTCTTTTCATGTTCATCTGTTAGTCTTTCAGTCTATCTGATTGTGTTCACATTTTTCTAAATGTACCTCTATGTGTGTGTTTTTTTTTTTTTTTTTAAGATTTACTTATGTGTTTTAGAAAGAGTGAGAGGGAGCAAGCACAAGTGGGGGGAGTGGCAGAGGGAAAAGGAGAGAATCTCAAATAGACCCCCTCCCTCCCACTGAGTGTGGAGCCCAACACAGAGCTCAATCTCATTACCCCAAGATCATGATTTGAGGTAGAACCAAGAGTCAGACACTCAACTGACTAAGCCACCCAGGCACCTCTATATGTGTTGTTTTTTAACTAGCTTTTTCCTCTGTTTTTCAGTGCTAATAAATGTACATGGATATGATCACTTAGTGACTGTATTATTCCAATACGTGGATATTACATAGCTACTACTGGTGGATACCTAGGTTGTGACTAGATTTTCTACTAATGTAAATAATGTTAAAATAAACCTCTTTGTAATCAATTCTTTATACACACACCTAATACGTTTCCTAGAAGTGGAATTGGTGAATATATACTTTTTTAAAGCCTTGTATATTGCTAAATTTCCTTTCAGAAAAGTTGTGCCACTTTATACTTAGACGAATAAGATAGGAGAAAGTTTTTCTCATGTAAACTCTAGCTGTTGGTAGTCTTCTTGGTCCTCTAGTTTAATAGCACCTGCAAGGTGCCATCTTAATTTTCACTTTTATGGATTCTTGGTGAGGTAGATATCTTGTGTTTTTTTGGTCATTTGTATTTCTTTTGTGACTTCTGTGTCCTTTGCTATGGCTCAGTCTTTATGAATCTAAAGAGCTAATGAGCTTTGAAAACACACATATATGGGTTTGAATTTCAACTTTGCTGATTTTGGGAATACAGGCTAATTGCTTAACCTCTCTGAAACTCTGCTTTCCCATTTATAGATATAGAGATGAAAATACCCATCTCACAGTGCTGTTATTAGGATCAAATGAGACAGTATGTATGAATGTGAGGTGGCTGACTTGCTGTGCTTCACATATTAGTCTGTGGCCCTGTGGTCTGTGCAAATCTCTGTATTTGTCCAGTAAAGCTCCACCCACCATCTACTTGAGTGTGTTCCATAGAACCTGTCTGGACACAGTGTACAATGTAAGATGTTAACTGAATTTTCTAGGGTTTGCAGCCTCTACGGAATATGTTCTCATTATCAGTTTAAAAATAGTGAGTGGAAGGAAACCAAGCATCTTGCCAGAGTGCTCCAGTTTTGCCACAAGCATGTATTCAGTTGTCTTTTTACAAATTCATTTGAGGCACTTTTGTCTATTTGACCCTTGCAGAAATATGGGGTTGCGGAAGGCAAGGCCCTCAGTGAGCTAAGGGCAATGGCCAAAGCAGCTGGGGAAGAATGCCCTGTATTCACACCACCTGGAGGAGAGACCTTAGACCAGGTGCGTAGCCCGGGGTGAGTTGCTCCGTGGATGAACTTGCCAACATCAGAGTAGGTAAAATTGGGTTTCTTTTGTAAATGGGATGTCTCTACTCTAAATCTTAGCTAAGCAGTTTGAAAGTTGTCTGGTTCATAAAACAACTCTGCACAGTGTGTTCATTTTTCCTTTTTAAGCTGTCTTTCTTATTTACTCTTAAGTTGGCAGTCATTGCCAATACTGGATTTAAAGTACGTGTGTTATTAGATGATTCTTGAAGAAAAGTCTTTGAATATGAAGCAGTAACTTTAGCAGTGGTAGTGGTAGGCAGGAGAGTGAGTGCGGTGCTGCTCAAGGAGAGTGGGAGGCAAAACGGTTCAAAACTCGAAATCTTCAGGCCTCTCCTCTCTCATCTTTCACTCTGTAAGTGACCTCATCACCACACTTGCATTTCGTTGGAGTGTTCTGCTTTTGGATTGCATTATTGGGGATTTTCCCCCCTATTTTTTATTTTCATAATTTTCTTGTAAAGGCTATTAGCTCAGTAAAGGCAAGATTTTTTATCCTTGTTGGTGGTTGCTCTAACCAGACTGATTGCTCTAGATGTAGTTTCATAGTTAACACTCTTATGGGCTTCTTTTTTACTTGTAAATTGCCCTAACTAGATTGTAAGTGCTTTGAAGGAAAGAATTAGAAATTGTGTCTTACTCTTCTTTGTTCCCTAATGTGCTTCCATCACTCCAGAAATACGGTAGAGGCTTTTACTGCTGATCAGTTAACAAACAGAATTCTATCTGCTTATGTCATCCCTACATTGACATATTCGAAAAATCCAATCACTTGTGTTTTATGTTTATGTTTTAAGGCAATCATTAATGTCACTTTATTTTAATTTCTTCTCTTGTAGGTGAAAATGCGTGGAAAAGACTTTTTCGATATTCTCTGTCAACTGATCCTGCGAGAAGCGGGTCAAAATGAACAGTGTTCCCAAGGAGCTCCAAGCAACTCTCTAGAAACTTCTCTAGCAGAGATATTTCCTTTAGGAAAAACGTGTGCTCCTGAATCTAATTCAGACAGTGCTGCACCAGGATTAGTTGCCAGTGTCTTAGTTGTTAGTCACGGCGCTTACATGAAAAGCCTGTTTAATTATTTTCTAACTGACCTTAAGTGTTCCTTACCCACAACTCTGAACAAATCCGAATTTATGTTGGTCAGTCCCAATACAGGGATTAGTCTCTTTATCATAAACTTTGAGGAAGGAAGAGAAGTGAAGCCAACAGTTCAGTGTGTTTGTATGTACCTACAGGATCATCTGAATGGAGTGACCGACAGTCACTAAAATGTAAATTGACATCCAGATCTAGCAATTTTGAACTTTTGAGGGAGTGCCTTTGGCTTTATTTCCATCCTCTGCTAGTGCTGACTTGGAAACAGTTAAAAAGCAATTACAGCAGTTATAAAGGTTGTATGGAATCATGGCCACAGAGAACACTAATGGAAACCACTTAGGATTGACTTATTTTGTCTTGAGTACAGTTGGCATTTTCCAAAGTAATTTTACT
Source organism: Nyctereutes procyonoides (assembly GCF_905146905.1). Lineage (NCBI taxonomy): Eukaryota > Metazoa > Chordata > Mammalia > Carnivora > Canidae > Nyctereutes > Nyctereutes procyonoides. The sequence goes on from NW_026575028.1 coordinate 5,569,677, forward strand.
GCCCTGTTCAGTTACGTCTCTGGATTGTAAATGAATTGAGGAATTCAGTATTGCAAATTGAGGGATTCACGACCTCATAACTATGTTTTTTCGTTTTCTTTATGTTGATACTTTAATATCTGAAAAATCTAGCCTATTCTATTGGCTCTTGGTAAGATGCTGTATGTTTTTTACTATATCACCCAGTGCTTTAAAAGAAGGAAAAGAAGGTACTATTTATAATTCCCATTGAATATTTATAGTGAGAACATATTGTATTTTAGAAGTCCGTTAAATTAAAAATTCTTAACCATCCTCAGTTTTATATAAAGCAAAATGACACTAAAATTTTTAATATAGAAATCAGCTGTTGAAATTTTTTTACTGTAGAGGGTTTGAAATGTGGATGAATGGATATTATGGTTGCAGGTTGGTCTGGTGAGGAAGAATGGAAAGCATTTGACTAAGACACATTAAAGAAGGAATCTCTGATCAAAAGAAGATAAAAGAGCAGGTCTTTCTCATCTGATTTATAGGCTGAAGAGTTTAGTTTGGGGAAGGTTCTAAAGTCAGTAAGTGGTTACTGGTGTACTACATGGTAACCTCAGAAGGAAGGGGGGGATGCTTCCTTGGAAAGAACCTTGTTCTGATAACCTCACTCCTCAACTGTGGGTTTGTGTGGTAGGTACAGTTGCCTCTTTTTTCCACCAGGTGGCACTGGAGAAAAGGGATTTTGGTTAACTGAATTTCGTACACAAGGTTGGCTCCTCAAAAATCCTCATCTAAATGAGTGTTTTCCATGTAGTTTGCTTTTAAGTTATCATGCTGATGAATGCTTTGAGTCTCACCTTACAAGAGTATTAATACTAAAGCATGTCACTTAAGGCCAAAATCACATATAGTCAAAATTTACTTTGGACAGCTTGTCAGTCATGTGTAAAGTTAACCTGTGTGTCCATCCCTGCTCTTTGCCTGCCAGTGCTGGAAGAGAGCACGTGGTTGAGCACTAGAGTGAGGACTCCACAAGTGAGAACTTGAAAGGGGAATTGAAAAGGAAGAATTCTCACCATCCAGAAATAATTACTTCCCCTTCTTCCTTTAAAAAAAATTTTTTTTTTAAAAGAAGTAACACGTTGAGATGTAAGTGAAGTTCCTTTAACTAGTTCCCACAGTGCTATGCCCCTCTTGTACTCTGCAGAGGCCACTACCATGGTGCGTCTATATGTATTTTCATCCATTCTTGACGATTTACCTAGGATCATAAGACAATGGTATTGCTTCAATGTTTTTTAAAATGTACCTAAATATCATCAATCTGTACTCTTTATTTTCACTTATTATATCATGCAGTTCTATCTATGTTGGTATGTATGGATGTACTTATTATCACTGTATTCTGTTAAATAAACGTGGCACGTTTTCATTTGGTCTCCTGTAGAGGACATTTGAGTACACTTAGTATTTTCTTTCAGGCAACAGCCTTTTGCTTCTTTCTTGGTACTGTGGTGTAAAAAATGTGCATCCTGTTTGACAAGAGTCAAATAGATTTTCAAAATGCCTGGCTTGGTTCTTCATCTCTCTGGCAATATTCAAAAGTTCCTGTTTTCCACATTTCTGTTAGCACTTGATACTATCTGAGGAAAATCTGTGAATCTGATGAGTGAAAAACATAATGTCGTTGTTTTAATGAGCTTGTATGTGACTGCTAACGTGTCTGGGCATTTTTCTCATATGTATTGACAGGATCCCCTCACTGGTGAATCACTGGTATATGCTCTTTGTTTTTTTGTTGGGCTCTGGATTTTTCTTAGTGAGCTGCAGAGGTAACTGCAAATATCTTCCAGTTTACTTGCCTTTTATATAATGTTTGTTAAGCATTTTTTTTTCATAGAAGTGTTTTTTGATATTAAGTCAGATCATTTTATCATGGCTATTATGGTTTGTGGGGTTTGTTTTGGTGTCTTTCAGAAGCTTTACCTACTGGGAGGTCATATAGTGGCTTCCTACTTATATCTTTAAAGGGGTTTTTTTTTTTTTTTGAATGCTGTATCATAGATTATTTGGAGTTAATAACTTTTGTACATTATATGGTAAGAATTCAATTTTGTATTTTTTTCCCATATGGTAAAAAAGTTACCCTAATGTCATTCTTAGGAGTCTTCTTTCTAAATGATTTGTGGGTTCTACTGTACTAAAACCTCCATGGCCCATATTTGCTGGAATATGTCTGTGGGCTTGGTTCTGTTTTAGTGAGCTATGTATTCCCATACCAGTATCATACTTAGTTACTGTAGCTTTGCAACTGGATATCTTGTAGGGTATATAACTCCTCTTGTTTCATTTTCTTTTTTCTTTTTTTTGATTGGAGTATAATACAGTGTTCTATTAGTTCCAGGTGTACAATATAATGATTCAGTAATTCTGTACATTACTCCGTGCTTATGATAAATGTACTCTTAACCCCCTTCACCTATTTCACCCATCCCCCCACCCACCTCCCCTCTGGCAACCATCTGTTTGTTTTCTATACTTAAGAGTCGTTTTTGTGTTTGTCTTTTTTTTTCTTTATTAATTTGTTTCTTAAGTTTCACATATGAGTAAAATCACATGGTATTTGTCTTTCTCTTAGTTCACTTAGCATTATACCCTGTAGGTCCATCCATGTTGTTGCCAATGGCAAGGTCTCTCCCCCCCCCCCCCCATTCATCTGTCAATGGACATTTAAGCTGCTTACCATGTCTTGGCTATTGTAAAAAAATGCAGTAAACATAGGGGTGCATCTATCTTTTTGAAGTAGTGTTCTCATATTCTTTGCGTAAATACTCAGTACTGGAATTACTGAATCAGATGGTAATTCTATTTTTCATTTTTTAAGGAACCTCCATACTGTTTTCCACAGACTGCATCAGTTTGCATTCCCACCAGCAGTGCAGAAAGTTTCCTTTTTCTCTATATATTCTTGCCAACATTTGTCATTTTCTTTTTGATTTTAGCCATTCTGACAAGTGTACAGTGACATCTCATTGTGATTTTTGAATTGAATTTTCCTGATCATTAGTGATGCTGAGCATCTTTTTGTGTGTCTGTTGACTATTTGTAAGTCGTCTTTGGAAAAAAGTCCATTCAGGATTTCTGCCCAATTTTTTTTTAGATTTTATTTATTTATTCATGGGAAATACAGAGAAAGGCAGAGACACAGGCAGAGGGAGAAGCAGGCTCCATGCAGGGAGCCCGATGTGGGACTCTATCCCGGGTCCCCAAGATCACTCCCTGGGCTGAAGGCAGCACTAAACCGCTAAGCCACTGGGGGTGCCCTTCTGCCCAATTTTTAGTTGGATTTTTTTGGGGGGCGGGGTGCTGGGTTGTATAAATTCTTTATGTATCTTGGATGTTAACCTCTCTCAGATAATATCATCTGCAGATATCTATCTTCTCCCACTCAGTAGGTTGCCTTGTTGTTCATTCAGTTGATGGTTTCTTTGCTGTCCAGTAGTTTAATTTGCTTTTGTTTCTCTTGCCTGAGAAGATATATCTAGAAAGATGTTTCTATGGCTGATGTCAAAGAAATTACTGCCTATATTTTCTTCTAGGAGTTTTATGGTTTCAGGTCTCACTTTGAGGACTTCAATCCATTTTGAGTTTATTTTGTGTGTGGTGGGAGTCCAGTTTCATTCCTTTGCATGTAGCTATGCAGTTTTCTCAGCACCATTTATTGAAGAGATTTTTTTCCTGTGGCATGTTCTTGCCTCCTTTGTCCTAGATTATTTAATCATATATGTGTGCATTCATGTCTGGATTCTATACTGTTGTATTGACCCATGTGGCTACTTTTGTGCATTTTTCTCATTTCATTTTTATAGTTGTCCTGGCTATTTTTGTGTACTTTATTCCATATACAGTTTAGAGTCCATTTCTAGAAAAAATCAGTTGCAAATTGGTTTGGAATCCCATGTGCATTTGTTAATTTATCTGGTCACTCAATACATACTTTTCAAGCATGGCACATACATAGCAGGCTATTATAAGAACTACTAGAACTATTATAAAAGCTGCAAATATAATAGCAGTGGATTAAAAAATAGACCAGGTCTCCATCCTTGTGAAACCTGTAGTCTGTCAAGGAAGACAGATAAATATGTAACATGTCAGAGTGTGGTCAGTGGGAGAGAGAAATGGAGCAAGATAAGGGGAATTGAGACGGCAGAGAGGATGCCGCTTTATCTAGGTTAAGTACAAGAGGGCTTTCTAAGGTGTTCCTAGAGTTCTGAAGGATGTGAGTGAGTTCTGCTGATCTCTGGGAGAAGAGCAGCTCGGGCAGGGAGTAGAGAGAATGCAGAGACCCTGGGGAGGGATCTTGCTTTGCATATTTGACCTGCAACAGGAGTTGGAAGAGTGGTAGCCGAGGAGGACTAAGGGGAGAGGAGGTGGTGTGGCCCTGTGGCTTGTGCTAAGGATTATGGGGAACATTTGTTGATTGACTGTTGTGTGATTGGAACAGTCAGCGATGATCCAAAAAAGGTTTGTGGTCAGAAGACCTGTGTGCCAAGTTCTAGGCCTGGCTCGTGGTGCTTTTGTGACTGAGCGGGTCTTTAACACCCCTGAGCTGCTCTTTCCTCACACTAAATGGAGAATGACTATAGTAATGTATTTGTGTGTTTTGCTAACCTTTTGGTTTTGGTATGGCAAACCTACAAAAAGTGGCCAGAATAATACAAAGAATCCCTGTGTACCCTTCATCAAGATTCCTCACTTGCTTACCTTTTGCTTCATTGGCTTTGTCATTCACTCTGTGTATCTGTGTGTGTGTGTGTGTGTGTGTGTGTGTGTGTGTGTTTTCCCCCTGAAATCTGAGAGAAAGGTAGAGACATCATGCTTTTTGTGTGTTTCCTAAGATCAAGGATATTCTCCTATAAAGCCACAAAACAAATACTCAGCGCCCCTCAAGTCTTTATTTTTGACCATGATGGTGGATATGTAGTAGTATCTTGCAGAGGTCGTAATTTTTTGCTTTCTTGTTCACTAATGATATGGAGCACTTTATCACATATATATTGCCTATTTGTGTAGCTTCCTTTGCAAAATGTCTTTTTAAAAATTGTGTTTGGGACACCTGGATGGCTCCGTAGTTGAGCGTCTGCCTTTGGCTCAGGTCATGATCCCAGGTTCTGGGATCGAGTCCCACATCAGGCTCCCTGCAAGGAGTCTGCTTCTCCCTCTGTCTGTGTCTCTCATGAATAAATAAGTAAAATCTTAAAGAAAGAATTGTTTGTCTTATTTTTGAATTTGAACTCTTCATATATTATGGAGATAGAAGTTCTTTGTCAGCTATATGTGTGCATGTCTAAGAACATATACACTCTTATGTATTCATAATATTCCAGTTTTCATATTTGTCAGATATATAACTTTTCTAAATGATGTTTTTAAGGAGTAGTTGATTTTCCTAAGACTGATTTACCATTGTGTTTGTTTTATGGTTATTGCTTCCTGTATTCTGAGAAATGTCTGCATAACCCTGGGTTATGGAGATCTTTTGTTTTAGAAGCTTTATAATTTTACCTTTGACACTTAAGTCTGTGATCTATCTTGATTCATGGTTTTTCACACGAATATCCAGTTATTCCATGAGCAATGGAGAAGACTTTCTTTTCTCCCTGAATCGCTTTGGTTCCTTTGTCAAAAATCAATTGACCGTGTAAATGTGGGTCTGTTTTTGGATTCCTTATTTTCATTTTCTTTTTTTTTTTCTTATTTTCTTAATTTCTTTTTTTTTTTTTTTTTTTGCTATTGCAGGTTCTTTGTATTTCCATATACATTTTTTGATAGACTTTTTAGAATAGCTTTTAGATTTACAGAAAAGTTGAGAACGCAGTACTAAGAGTTTCCAGATACCCTGTGCTCAGTTTCTTCTGTTATTAATATCATTCATTATTTTAGTGCATTTGTTACAATTAATGAATCCATGCATCATCATCATCGTCATTACTTAAAGATTTTATTTATTCATGAGAGATAAGAGGCAGAGACCTAGGCAGAGGGAGAAGCAGGCTTCCTATGGGGAGCCTGAAGCAGGACTTGATCTTGGAACACTGGGATCATGCCCTGAGCCGAAGGCAGACACTCACCACTGAGCCACCTAGGTGTCCTGGTGCATCATTATTCAATAAAGCACATCATTTATTCAGATTTCTTAGTTCTTCTCTAATATCGTTTTATGTTCCAAAATTTCCCTTCCCATAGAGATAAGAGCATGTGCAGGCAAGAAGTCAGCCATCTGTAAGCCAAAGTGAGAGGCTCTGCTGGCATCTGGGTTTTGGACTTCTGATCTCCAGAACTCTGAGAAAATAAATTTCTTTTGTTTAAATCACCCTAATCTGTGGTATTTTGTTATGTCAGCCCTAGCAAACTCATACAGTATCTTTCCATCCATTTCTTTCAAGTGCATCTTTTATAGACAACATATGGTTGGATATTTTTGTTTAATCCTGTCTAACCACACCTGCCTTTGGTTGTAGTGTTTCATTTATATATGATATAATTATTAATATGATTGGATTTAGTCTGTCATTTTTCTATTGGTCCCATCTGATTTTTTTTCTGTTTTTCTTTTTCTGTCTTGAGTATTCTTTTTTAGTAATCACTTTTAATATTTCTGTTGGCTTTTTGCCAGTATTTGCTTTATTATTATTGCTGCTGCTGCTGTTGTTATTGTGGTTACTCTAGGAATTACAGTGTGCAATTTTTTTTAAGACTTTATTTATTTGTTCATAGAGACAGAGAGAGAGAGAGGGAGGCAGAGACACAGGCAGAGGGAGAAACAGGCACCATGCAGAGAGCCTGACGTGGGACTTGATCCAGGGTCTCCAGGATCACGCCCTGGGCTGCAGGCGGCGCTAAACCGCTGTTGCCCCCGGGGCTGCCCAGTGTGCAATATTCTCAATTTACCACTCAGAGGTCATATTGTATGATTTTTACATATAGTGTTATCGTCTTGCAACCATTTTATTTACCCTTCCCATTCAGTGTGATAATTTTGCCTATATAATTCACCTTACTATATTATAAACCCCACAGTACATTGTAATTTTTGCTTTAAGTCGTAAACTAAGGGAAAGAAGTATTCCATATATACGTGTATGTATTCCTGTACATAAATACTTCTAGCTGTCTACCTATATATAAGGTCATATTTCTACCCCAGATTTCAAGATTTTAGTTTTGTTTTTCAGCAGTTTGGCTGTGATATACCTAAGTGTGGTTTTCTTTGTGTTTATCTTGCTTGAGTTTTGCTAAGCTTCTTGTATCAGTACATTAGTTTTTCATGAGTCTGGAGAAAATAACCATTGCATCTTCAAATATTTCTTATTCTTTAGCTTTTTCTGCTACTATTCTAGGATTCCATTTATACATATCTGGGGCAGTTTGATACTATCCCGTAGATCACTGAGACTCTGGTCATTTTAAATTTTTAATTTTTTCTCCCCTATTTTTACAAATTAAGTTCAATTAATTAACATATAGTGTATTATTAGTTTCAGAGGTAGAGGTCTGTGATTCATCAGTCTTACATAACACCCAGTGCTCATCACACCAATGCCCTCCTTAATGCCCATCACCCAGTTACCCCTTCCGCCACCCACCTCCCCTCCAGCAACCCTGTAAGGAAACATAGGACCCTTGTTTCCTATGATTAAGAGAGACTGGTCATTTTTTAAAACATGTTTTTCCCTTTTGTTCAGATTAGATCATTTATATTAATTTTTTATGTTAAATGGGTATTTATTCTTTCACCTCCAATCTACTATTAAGCCCATTTAATAAATTTTTCTTTTCAGTTACTCTTTTTCAAGTCTAGATTTTTTTTTTAATATTTTTTTTCTTTATTTATGATAGTCACACACACAGAGAGAGAGAGGCAGAGACACAGGCAGAGGGAGAACCGGGTCTCCACGATCGCGCCCTGGGCCAAAGGCAGGCACCAAACCGCTGCGCCACCCAAGGATCCCTCAAGTCTAGATTTTTAAAAAATCTCCTGAGATTTCTGATTTATTCTTTGTTGTCGTACTTTCCTTTAAAACCTTTACACATATTTATAATAGCTGCTGTAAAGTTCCTCCCTACTAATTCCAACATCTGGAGTGCTTTCTAGGGATTGCATTTTCTCTCGACTCTGGTCTGTTTTCCCTCATTTCTCACAGAGAATGGATGATACCATGTATGGAATCTGGTTTAAGTCCTCTTCCTTTAAATGGAATCTAGTTTGTTCTGAAAGCCAGTTAAGTTAGTGGCAGAGCATTGTTGCCTTGTCAGGCATGGTGTGTGATTCTCTGTTACAGCAGGTCTAATTCAGTCTTAAATTTAGTTTTGGGGTATATCTTTTTCTCTGGGGCCCACTCCTAAGATGGGGCCTCTGTATGTCTCAGAACTGATGTGTTCAGTGAGCCCCTTTATGCTTGCCCCGTTGGACCTCTGATATTTCTCAGCATTTTATGGCTTCTGGTATTGCTGGCTGCTTGTCTTCCACTTCTGTAGCAGATGGTCTTTGTAGGGTCTTGCTGAAGTTTTCCCTGTGCGCGTGCAGCCCAGCCCTTGGCCAAAGACCTGTAGTGAATGCTCATGCAAACTTGGCATACCTCCCCTTTGCCTAGCTCTCCTTTCAGCTACACCGCCGCCGCCCCCCCACCCCAAGAGTCCAGCTGCTTTCCCAGATCAGTGCAGGTGCTATACCTACCTGAGTTCCATCTCCCTGTCACGTGTCTGAGGATAGAAAGGAGAGATGATCATGGGGACTTGTTTCCTTTCTCCCAAAGATTGTTGTCTTGGACTACTCCATGTCTGAAAACAATTGCCTCGTATTTTGTTTTATCTAGTTGTTTGAGCAGGACAGCCCACCTGGTACCAGTTCCTCTCTCACGGCTAGAAGTGGAAGCTATGTTAGGCATTAAGTTAGTTAAGATGTATACATGTTCTATATAAACAGCAAGTATCTATACAAATATGTGCAAGGGGTGTGATGCTATTTCCATCCTGCAAGGATTTATAATTGTATGGACAAAATAAAGATTGGGCTTTAAATACCAGGCATCCTGCCTATGATTAGATCTCTGAAGCTTCTAGCAGGCAGATTACATAATTTGTCATAAAAGTGGTATGTACATACTTTTCTTCACTTACCTTCTCCCATCCTCACCCCACTAACTGTGTTGTGTTAAAGGCTTTAAATTTTCCTTCCCTTAGGGAGAACTTTCACAGACAGAGAACTCTTCCAAGCCTGTGGAGGGGCAATGTCTATAGGACATCTTTTCTCTGCAGTGTTTAATTTTCCTTCTATAATGGAATGAAGGCCTATTTATTCCAAGATGGTTATTTTGGTACTGTTCCATTCCTGTGGATTATCAGATTTTAAAGTCCTTTGGGCCAGAAATAAAACAGAATCACTTACCCTTGTTTTTTATTTCAGAAATACTGTGGAAGAATGAACTTTATAAGCAGAGGCAACGTTATAAAACAAAAAGAACTTTTAAAACAGTAATCTGCCTTTGATAAGTCTGTTTTATGTGATTAAGAAAAAAAAAATTTGACCTCTAGTCCTGTATCTATCCAGATTCCTGTCCCTCACTCTTCTCTGTCCTACAGGAAACTTTGGTACTCAGACTCTTGGACATCATCAAGACAGTCTGGCTTGTCAGGAGGTCATTGGAACACCAGTCAAAATAGTGCACTGAACACCAGTTCACTTAGTGCAGTGAACGCTGCACTAAGTTCTTTAACATTTGTTACATAAAGAGGCTAAAGTCAGGCTGTGGAAAACTAACTGTAGTCTTGAGCTGATGTAAATTTGAATATTTGTGTGTTTGGGTGTAATGGTGATGTAAATGTGTCATGGACATCTTTGCTTCCTGTGTTTTGGTAGTTGGTCAGGTAGAGATTAAAGGAGGAATCCTGGGGGCATCAGCCTCAAAGAGAAGACAGAGGTCCATTGTATTGGTGTCCTGCTTTTATAAAGTCTCACAGGGCAGTAACACTGTGTCTGGGCAAGTACGTAGTGTTTGGTTCACTGGGATACCAATGTGGTTACATCTGTGGATATTTTCCAAATATGAAATTCTCTCCTTAAAGAAAACACTTTTGAGCTGGAATGATCAGAAATTCAACATTGATTAAAAAAAAAAATTCTCCTCGTTTTCAGTAATTTTGTCTGAATTAACCAAAATTGCTGAGTCCATTTATGAATGGCAAAGAAAGAATAAAATTCTGGTACTCTTTTTCAGAGCAATATTGCTGTCTAGATTTTCACAATGCTGCCCTCCCATAACCCCTTTCATGATCACATTCTGACATGTTTTCATGTAGTGACAGAAAGGAACAGCTAAGAGAAGCTGAGATAACTTTATTTTTCTTTTAAACAGAAGAAAACACATGGGGTTACACTTTTATAAATATCTATAAATATTGAGCGATAGGCAGATTTTCCAAATAAATAAATAAATATTGCCACATGCTAAGGAATGTAGGAAATTGTGGGAACTACCTTGGCTCTGCCAAAGGAAGAACCCCTAACAAATGGCATTGGGTTTGTAAGATTACAACCAGTTTTCTACCAAAGTCCTTTTGGGATGTTACATCTAGTTATCAGTATGGGGGAGCTTCCAGTAGCTTTTAAACAGTATAATATCTCCAACGGGAAGTGAAAACTACCGAGAAAATACTTGCCATGCACTGCTATATAGTAGTATACATAGTTTTAGTGTTCCCAAATAGGAACCAGTCCTGCAAGTTCAGCTTAAAACCATCAGGTGAAGACAGCTGTCCAATGTTCCATAAGTAAAAATGGATCCGTTTCTAAGGCTGGGTGCCTGACGGCAGTGGGAAAAAACAAGTGGACTTAGAAGAAGCTGTTATTTAAATCTACTTTGCTCATTAGCATTTTGCTCTGTAGGTGGCCATCTCAATAGAGGTAGGAACAGGGACTCCCTTATAGAAAGACTCCAAGTCAGGTGGGAAGGCTAGGGAGGGGGAGGCTGAGCATCAGGCCCACCTGTCATGTTGGTAAGTGAGGTTTGGTTTTCCTGGGACTGAAAGCTGTCTTCATGTAAGGCCCCCAGAATTTGCAAGTGGACAGAGACCCAAACATGTCAGCCCAGGCATGTTTAGCCACCTCTGTAGCCAGTGCTGCAGAGCAGTGAGGAGAACATGGTGAACAGCTGGCAGTGCTGTCTTTGTGTAACTCTTACACTTTGGCCCCCTGGGGATTGGGCTGCTTTCCCCCTGAGTGCCACCTCACTTAGATTAAAGGACACAATCTGCTAGTCCGCGGAAAACGGAACCCAGAGCAGCCCGGTTGGTTCAAGACTCCCTTCCTGTAACAGTTTTGGAATTCATCCCAAATACAGTACTACTTAGGCTGGAAGTAGGCTTCATCAAATGCCTCCAAGGGGAGTTTGAATTTATTTCCATTTTAAACATTTATTTCCATTTCCTAGGAGGGGGGGTTTTCATGAGCCTCTGCCAAAGCTCTTCCTCAGGCCAAATTCACTAAAGCCAAAGTCGGGGGCCCATAGACAGGGTTATATCCTGGGCTGCTTGGAAACAGGCAGGGTCATTCTCAGCCTTCCTGCTGCTCTGGCTGCATAGAAGAGGAGAGAGCCTGGCAAGCAGTGCCCACCCTGTCGGGAGGTTGAATTTTCTAGCTTGACTTCTTGCCTCCATTGTCCGAGCATTCTAGTTCATTTTGACCAGCTTACTACCAATCTTTTTGACAGCTCTGCTCCAGATGCTCAAGGAAGAGCAAAGCCTTGAGATTAGGGTTTTTATCAGTTTGCCCAATTCAGCTATTAATGCCCTAAGTCGAGGTTCGCAAACTCGAATGCCAACAGGGTCCAGGCAGGTAACACAAATGTAAGGAGCAGTGGAGAAGCTACTGGTATTTGCTCTTCCTTTCACCCGTTGCTTGGTTTTTAATACTAGGCTGATGAAGAGAGGGAAGAGACACTTCCCCCGGGGGCTAGGGGGAAGGTGGTGGTGGCGGCAGTGGGAGTCCCCGTCTCCTTAATGAGGGCGAAACTGCTAGTGTGTCGTTCTGGGCCTCGCAGTTCGGAAGAGTGGTACAGGTGGGGTGGGGGAAGCTTCGAGATGGCCATTACTGGAGCCTCGAAGGTACATCCTCAGGGGACCTCCTGGTGGACGATGGGGAGAGAAGCCGCCCCGTGCCCGCAGCGCCCCCACCTTCCCTTCCCCGGACTGCAGGGGGCGCGGGCCCCAGGACGGCAGTTAGTTTCCCGAAGGGCAGCTTAGACAGGATCCCTTTCGGGTTTCCCTAGACGAGCTTGGGGGAGGGGCGGCACCTGTCCACGCCCATCCCCCCGGCGTGCGCGTTCACCCTGTTGCCTCTGAGCACCCCCAGCGGGTCGCTGGCGGGCACGCCGTGGTCCTCGGCGCTCGGGAGCTCCTGCGAGCAGGAGGCCGCGGCGGGGGCCAGGCGGGGCCTGGGCTTCAGCACGTGCAGCGGGTCGCGCCCCGAGTCCCCCGAGTCCTCGGCGCTGCGCGTGTGCCGCCGCGGCCTGGGGGTGTTGAAGTGCAGGAGGGGGATCTCGTTCCTCCGGGACAGGAACTGCGAGTAGGGCGGCGGGTTGGTGCCGGGCAGGAAGGCCCTCTTGGCCTGGCCCAGGCTGACGAGGAAGCGGTGCTGCGGGGAGTGGTACACGTCGTAGCCGTTCTCCAGCGTCCGCTGTCGGAACCGGCAGCTCTCCGGGCTGAAGAGGTGCTGAAAGGGAGAGCGCTGGCGTGGGGGGCGGCCCCGGGCCCCGCGCCCCGGGCCCCGGGCCCCGGGCGGGGGGCGGGGGGTGGGGGGGCCGGGCCCGGCTTCCCCCTGGGACTCTACCCGGAGGCGGCCTCTGCCCCTCGCTCCTTTCTGGGGGCAGTGACCCGACCCGCGCCCTCCTGCCCCCATCGCACCCCGACCCCCGCCCGGCCCGAGACCCCGCCGCCCTGCCCTTGGGCGGCTCCGCCGGGCTGCCCCTGGGTCCGGTTTCTGGAGGGGGGCTCATAACTTCATTCACTGCCTTTGCCCCCTCCCTTGGCTGAAAGTTGGCTTGGGTGGAATCCTTACCTGGAGAAAGGAGGAGGGATGGGGCTTGAGGGTACTCAGACCAGAGATAATATCCTTTGGGATTTAGGGCGGGGAACTCTGGCAACAGAGGACCCCGGTTTGAGCCCTCACTCTGCCACTAACTAGTACTGGGTTTCATTGAACACCTGCTAGGACCTTCGCGTGTTGTTTCATTCAAAACCTCAAACTTCCCCGATCTGCTTTACAGATGAGGACTATCTATCTGCCTAAATGTGGCCAACAGATACTTCAGTGTAATGCCTATATTTGTTCCACAGAGGGTTGTCTACTTGTGGCCAGATACTGTCGTAGGTGTTGGGACGCAACAGCAAGCCAAAAAGGAAGTCATTGCTGTCATGGTATTCTTGGTCTGTCTGGTGGTGAGAGGCTCCCGAGATGAGCTGTCCCACTACTGCATGATCTCAAAACTCTTTAGAATATGCCTGCAACCTGTCGTTTGGGAAATCCTTTGCTCGCCAGCCTGAATGACCAGCGGCCACAGTTGGGGACAGAGATCATTCAGGAGAGATCTTTAACTGGAGGGAGATCCCACGTTACTTTTTCCAGGTGGGGAGACCAAAGTGGAGAGAAGTGAGGGGACCAGCACAAGGTCAAGAAGGTCTAGTAAAAGAATCAGGAAGACACCAATGGCTTCTCACTAGGGGACCTACATACAAGGTGCTGTGTAGATATACAAATGGGTTCCCATAGGCAGTCAGACTAGAGGTGAAGAGCCCAGGCTCCAGAACCAGACTACTTGGGTTCAGACCCCAGCTGTATAAACCTGAGCATCTATTACTTAGATTAACTAAATCACTCAGTGAAAACATCACCAAGCACTGCCAATAAAACCTTTGTATAATTTCATGTTCTGGCAAAGAAATGAATTATCTTTACATGGTGACCAGCACAAAAAAGAAACTCACTGATCCAAAGATGTTGCCTCTGAAGTCCATACAGAGGTACCTCCTACTCATCACACCTGTTATCACCACAAAGCCGGCATCCTCTGACCGGATCATCAAGGCACCTATGGAGAAAATCTTCCAGGTCAAAAACTGGTTGCACATCCAAGTCCTATCTTTGAGCACTTCCTGAAAATTCACCTCCCCTGATTGATTTTAAAGGCAGTGATGATTTTGCTTCACCCTCCCTTGTACTTACTTGTTCAGCTTCCTTTCTTCTGATTGTGCCCTCTAAACTCCCACTCCCACTCTCCTCCATCCTCCATTTGCCTCCTACTTCCTCCTCTTGTTTGTATGAAGCACTCTTAACTCCCAGCATTCTTTCTCCTGTGCTCGACACATGTTCCTCTCTCAGCCTGCACTGTCTTTACTTCCACCGTTGCCTAGCTAATACCTCCTAATGTTTGTGGTTGATCATCACGTTCTCCCAAGCCTCCTCGGCTTTTGTAGTTTTCAAATCTACACCAAGAGATGTCTTTCAAGGGTCCGGCTTGCTCCACTCTGATATCTGTATAATAGTCAGTTATCCATCACCCAACACCCATTTTGTATCAAGAACCATGTTAGAATTGATCTTCCCCTCCCTTCTCTGTTTATTGAAGTCTCTCATCCTTCCAGGCTACGCTCACTTTCTTTGAAGACTTTCCTAATCTCCATAATCAGAACTAATGCTCTCACCTTTATTACAGCATGCATTTCATTCACCTTGCCTTAACTAAGCTTACATTATCTAGCGTCTCTTCTAGAGTGAGCTGCTTAGGAGCAGAGGGTTTATTTTTCTGTGTAGAATAGATACTATGGATGCACAGAATTTCTTCTTGGATCTTCCATTGCTGCTCTTTGTCCTTTCCTTGTTTGATGGTGTCCCCTCCAGTGTGGTCCCTCATGGTCTTTCAGTGTCCCCATTCAACAACCAGTCTCCAACAAGGGCCTAAAATCCACACATACTACCCTCACTTGAAATAATTAATAACTGCCTGCCTTCATGGGGACTTGGCACTTTTAACAATTGCAATGCATTGTACCAAGGACTAAAGTCTAAAGCTTTCTGTTTTGTGGCAAGAGTATCATTCAGCAAGAGTTCCACCCCAAATGCTGTTTAATTACCTGACATTTTCTGCTAAAAAATAATTTCTTATTTATTTATTTATGTATTTATGTATTTATGTATTTATGTATTTATGTATTTATTTATTTATTTATTTATTTATTTATTTATTTATGAGAATACACAGAGAGGAGAGAGAGAGAGAGAGAGAGAGAGAGAGAGAGAGAGAGGCAGAGACACAGGCAGAGGGAGAAGCAGACTCCATGCAGGGAGCCTGACGTGGAACTCGATCCCGGGTCTCCAGGATCATGCCCCGGGCTGTAGGGCCACTGAGCCACCAGGGCTGCCCTAAAAATCATTTCTTTAAGTCTTTGGAATCACTTGCATTCACTTACCCCAGAATTTCCATGTGTATCTCCTTTGGCCTCACAGCCCCGGCAGGTGTTCAAATTTCTATTCTAGAAATGTAGTGTGGAGAGGTTGTAAATGCCTAGCACCGTGTCCAGGAAGTGGGGGAGCCTCATGGGATGACTTATACCTGTCTCCCCCTTTTACCCTGTGTAGGCCCTGAGGAGAGTACCAGACAATACTTAGACACTAGCTTCATAGGGACTGAAATTGGAATGATGTGAGACAGAGGGAATGAGGGTGGGAGCAAGCCAGAAAGAAGAGAAAGCAAGAAGGCCAAGGAGAAACATTCATTTGTTCCAAGTTTGACTAAGAGCTAGCCTTAAGGAAAGCTTCTGGAAGTGGGGTGGAGTATAGGAGGCACAGGGGATATTTAAATTACCCTGTAATGAGGTCTACCCATGGGTCTCATATATATGGCTAATTCTATCACAAGCCCTTAGACAAACAAAGGAATGTGTAAAAAAAAAAGTTTTGTCTTGATGAATTTTCAGTCTAATTGTGGATAAAATTACACTTATTCATTGTTTTTTGAATGGTTGCGCTTTAGGTATTTTACATATCTTAAATTTTCAAAACAACTGTGATCTTGTTAATATTATTAGCATCCCAATTTATGTGCAAAGGGAACTAAGGCAGGATTCAAACTCAGGGAAGTGACTCTAACATCCTCTTCCTATGATCCAGCAGTTTGCCTCCAACAAAAATCATCACCAGCCTGAGGAGACAAATTCAAATGCCAAGATATGCGTTGCAACCCATGAGAACTCCAAATCACTCTGCCCCTGAGCAGGTCAGAGAAGGGACCCTGACCCAGGAACCAGGGGACCTGCGTTCTGATTCCAATTACTAACTCTGTAGCCTTGGGCAAGTCATTGCTCTCACCTCGGGTTGCTCAGCTGTGTAAAGAGAATGATAGAAGCTGGGCTGCCAACTTTACAGGGTTCCAGTCAGACTCAAATGCAATCTTGGTTGGAAAAGTGACTTTCTTCAAATGTTTTGAGCAAATGGAAGGCATTATGTAGCGTGTGCTGGCCTGCCATTTAACAGGCCCAGACTTTGTGAGCCATGCGGGCCTCATGCCTGGGGTCAGTATGGGCAGAGTGCATGCTACATGTGCTCCTGGGCTCCTGGGCTGGGCCCAGTAGAAAACAGCCTGGAGGGGAACAGTGAACAGCTGCTACAAAGGACAAAGACTGGAATCCAACCAACAGGAGCCAATGAGAAAGTGCAGGAAATGTCAGAGACAGATTGCTTTCCCTTGGCTTGTTCAGAAGGCATGTTTTCACAGGTAGCATAGGTTCTAGGGCGGAATCTGGCAGAAGGAAGGCACACAATGGCTGCTGGCCTACAATCTGTTGCAGCAGGTGGATTCAATGGACTGGCATGTGATCCTGGAGGGAGCATGGGGTTGGGGTCAAGGTGTCCTCTCAGTGACCTTGAGCCAGTGTAGTTCTTTAACCTTTGTTTTTCATATGTAATGGAATCATTTATCACATTTGGTCATCTTAAGGGTGCAATGAGTTAATATTTTTATCCACAATAAAAACACTTTCTAAATGCTAGCAATTTGACTATTTCCACCTGCCTCCACTCTGCTATAAAACTTATTTTATAAGCAATTAAAATTATCAGGGCATCTGGGTGACTCAGTTCATTGAACATCCAACTCTTGATTTTGGCTCAGGTCATGATCTCAGGGTCCTGGGATTCCTCCTCAGTGGGAAGGCTGCTTGAGGATTCTCTCCCTTTCCTTCTTCCTCTACCCCTCCCCTGCCATGCTCACTCTCTCTCTCAAATAAATAAATCTTTTTAAAAAGTAGAAAATTATTGCCTCCATTCTGTTCTCATGACAGTAAATGATAAATGAGATGGTACATGTAAAGTGCTTTGAGCTCCCCAAAAGAAAGAGAATATTTTCCCAGATTAAAGAGCCTGAGAATAATTCCGCTTAAAGTAAAGAAAGCACTAGTGGGGAAAATGGAAGAAAGAAAAATATCAGGATCTTGGAAGTGGTATTAACCACAGGTAATAAGCATCCCTTCTGCTGTTTCTATGAAGTGGGGATGGTGGGAGGGTGGCCTTCTTCACAGTAGGACAGGAGACACAGATGTCGGAGAGACTCCCTGACATCGGCGCTGTGAGTCCCAAGGGAGGTCATAGAATCTTATAGCCAAGTAATTTCACAACAACCGACAACCCATAGATGGTTTGGGCATTCAATTATTAATCAAGAATTTACTAAAGCACAGTGATCAAATGAACCAGATTGTATCGGAAATGTCTAATTAATTAGGAGGGGGAAAAGCACACACCTTCCATTAGTGTAAAAGCAAATCTTTCACCAGTCTGTGAATTCCTTGTGCTGCTTATCTGTATGCCTCAGTGTTTCCTCTTTCCTTTTTTAGTGACTTTTGACCTTCGTGTATACTTTTATATTAGCAATACACAAAATGACTGATTGAATAGCTTAAAGGGTTATATAAAATAGGTCAAGTAAGAGGCAGCTGGGTGGTGAAGTCAGTTAAGCATCTGCCTTTAGCTCAGGTCATGATCTCAGGGTCTTGAGATTGAGCCCCACAAGGGGCTCCCTGCTCAGCAGGGAGTCTGCTTCTTCCTCTCCCTCTGTTCCTCTGCTGCTCCCCTCCCCTGCTTGTGTTCTCTTTCTCTGTCTCTCTCAAATAAATAAAATCTAAAAAAAAAAAAAAATAGGACAGGTAAGTCTCCCTCTCCCCACTGTGACCAACTCCCCTCCGCAGGTTTGTGTTAATTTCTAAAGACACAATACTTAGCTACTGTCTACGTCTAACAAAACAAAATCATTTCTACCAAAAAACATCTGAAATCAGTTCAACTCATTTTTCATCTTCTCAGTCATTTTAATCACTCCCAACTAGTATCAGTGTATTCTCTGAGCCTTATGCCAGTAGATATTTGAGGGAAAAGTTTTACAAGTCAGGCTGCCTGCTTCATAGGCAGAGTACCACACGCTGTACCACCCACAACTCACCACAGCTGGCTCACACTGTTTATGTCATGGTCCAGAGGACATCTCTTTGAGGGTTCCTTTTGGGGGAAGGTACTGTTAAATATCCATTGAATAAAATGAGCAACACTTTGGATGCATCAAATGTATCCAGATTTAGTTCAGATTTGTGTCATTGTCATTGGACTGCAATTTGGTTTCCAAAATCTTGACTCCTGAATCCTACTCTATCCCCTTGAGTTCTGGAACCTGAATGGTATTTGCAGAGAACTTTGGTCCCTCCTCTCATCTCCTCTCACCATCCACTGAGCACTGGAAGAGATATGCATAGCTGGCTCTGCATGTGCATGTGTATCTTGCAACAGCTTTAAGGACCTTTGATACCCACACAGCAAAGCCACCAAAAATTATCAGTTAAGTCTGTACAACAATAAGGGCAAAGCATTATTCCCATAAGGAGTTTCCTTTAATTAAACAGAGACTGTGGTTACTCTTTCATTCCTTTCGTTTGATTGAGATTGACTCAGCTGGCATTCTTCTGTATCCTCAGTGTAATTTTGACACATTCTTCTAAAATAGGAGGCCTTGTCTCTTTCACTACTCATCCCCGTCTCTCTCCAGAACCCCCTATGCACGTGCAAGTGAAGGGGCCCTCATCTGAATCATAGCTAATTGATCAACTGTGGATTGTGGTCTAGCTTGCCACAAACCTAATCTTTAAAATCACTCCAGTAGCTTCATGTTGCCAAGGAGTTCCCAACTAGCTCAATCTGCTACTGAGCAGACCTTTAAGCTCCACAGAAAATAAAAAAAATAAAATAAAATAATAAAATAAAATAAATAAAATAAAATAAAATAAAAAGCTCCATGGAGAGGAATCACCAACTGATACCAAGCTGGGTACCTCTTAAAGTCCCCAGCAAACATGTTGGGTGGATGGATGCATGGGTGCATGGATGCATGGATGTCCATGCACTTGGTCAGACCCATCAAGACAGTATAGCTGGACAGCCTGTCTTTCATACATTTTTCCTGAGAAGTTTTAAAAGACCAGAATACTAGAATTTGGAAAGAGCCCCTGAGTTCATCTATTCCAATCCTTGGTCTGATATAGGAATCTTTTTTATAACCTCCTCTGTTAGCCGTCTCCAAAGTTTATGAGCCAAACTCAGCGTCAATGATCTATCTAGCTTTTCCCCCTCTCAACTTTTTTGCCTTTGTTTCTGCACATTTTTGGACTCTGGATAGGAGAAGTCAGAGGGGCTGCTATTGTGGGAAGAGGGATTATAGTTAAGACAAATTATTTTTGTTGGGAGAAACAAATAAATGCTAATTAGGGAAGTAGCAGAATCTTCTCCCTGGGTTAAACACACATGCACACACGCACACACACACACACACACACACACAAATAATGGCTTCTGGGCAAGAAGCTAGGAGGCTAGATTAGTCCTCTGGTCTCCCCCAAAGCCTCCCCAGGTCCCTTGGAGGTGGGTAGACAGAGGAGCTCTCCATCCTTCCCAGCCTGAATGAAGCGCCTACTCACTGTAGATGGTCTGATGAGGTGTGCCATCCACATGGCCGTCCTTGTGGATCTGCAGGTGGTAGCTGTTCCTGGCTGTGGCCGTATACAGGTGGGTTAGGCTACCCCAGCTGGAGCCGAGCAGCGGGGAGGTGTTGGGATAGGCTCTGACTACCCAGCACAGGACAGAGACCAGGAATCCAAGGCGGGTGCCAGACATCACAGCTCTTTGAATGGCTGGCTGGAGTTTGAAACCTGACACTGCCTCCCTGATTCCCTGGCTGTGCCTCACAGGCCTTTTTCTCCTCTTCTTTGTGGGTATCTTGCGTGAAAGTCCCAGGCTAGATTCCCTCCTTTTTTCCCCCAGACTTTTAAAGGGTGGCCCTGTGACATCAAACAGGAAAAACTCCACTGTCCACATCCTCTGTGTTGTAACCAGCCCATTGGAAGAGAATGCAGAGCCCTCTTAGGCTCACGGAAGGCACGTCGTTCCAGACACACACACACACACCCCTCAATTTCAGGCCAGCGCTCCAAAAAGTGAATAATGTGTGGGCAAAAGTTATCTACAACTCTGGGTTGTCTGTTGACCTGTCCCACTTCCACCAGGAAATGTGAAGGCAGCCAGCAGTTTTGAAAAAAAAAAAAAATCCAGCTTCAGTCATGCAGTCAACAGACTCCTGTGCAATTAATCTCCCTTTGAGTCTACTCATTTTGGTTTTCTCCGTCCTTTTGATTCCAATCAGCAACCGTGTATCCAGTTCTTTCTCTGTGCACAGTACCAGGTGGGTGTTTTGAAGGTACAGAAAAAGTACAGGACACCATCAGGCAGAGGGCACCCTTGGAAATCCCTCCTCATGAAGATATGGGAGCTGGAAACAGAGGTACAGAAGCCAGAGTTGCTACCCTGGAAAGATTTCAAAATAGGAAGAAAGAAAACCAGGCCTTGAAGTCCCTGCTGCTTTATGAAATTCTGAGGTTTGATTTCTCATTTTTCCTAGTTTGGACTACCTAAGAGCAAAATAACTGGTATTATGGTCTCTCCAACAGTATGGAGACTAATTCAGAGACCTCGTGAAGATGGGAAAGCTGGTGGCTGAGCACAGGGGAGCAGATCCTGGGAAGGTCCCAGGGGCAGAGTGGCAGGCCAGGGTGTCCCCACAGCTCATGTCTCCTGGGTGTCTGGCTCCTGGGACTAGACACTTCCTTGTAGACCCTGCTCACAGGTATGCCCTCGGGGAAAGTACATTTGATGTGGGGTGATAGTGCCAGCACCTGCAGTCTAATGGGGAAGCAAACAACTGGAATGCATACCAGAAAAATACACACAAAGAGACTGCTCCTCCTCCAATCTTCCATTTACTGAGTGCATGCAGGCATCAGGCTAGACGTCATGGTTGATAGAAGAGAGAGTGAGGTGTGACCTCTGCTTCAAGGACGTCATAAGCTAATGGAGAAAGGAGAAACAAGAAGTAACCATTGCAAAAAACGTAATGGAATGTACAATCATACAGATGCAGACAAAAGATGCCATTAGTGATTCTATATTTGTGCAAGTTTTTATAATTTATAAAGCTTCCATAATGCTAATTTTTACATATATTAGTTCCTTTGAATCTCACTGCAACCCCGTGAGATTGCATTATCAATATTTTTATTTTATATATGAAGAAATGGCAATCATGGGTTCATATGTCCAAAGTCACAAAGCAGTTAAATGAGAGATCTAGGACAAGGTCTTCTGGCTCCCTAGGATGTTTCTCCTAATCACATAATCACAGGGACAACTGACACTTACTGAGAGCTTCCTAAATGCTTTACTTGTAGTAACTCACTTCATCGTTATAATAACCCTTTGAGGAGATACTGCAACCTCCTTTACACAGATGAGGAAACTGATGTGCACAGTGCCCCAAGATGTACAGCCAATATGTGGATTGATGTTGGATTTGAATCGGGGCAATCTGACCCCCAGACCTCCTAAGAACTCACACCACACGTTAGGGCAAAAGAGATGGGAGCCAGGAACTTGGTAAGAGAGTGCAAGTAGCAATGAGGCATAGTAGTCTCCAGTGTTTCTCTAGCAAACACAGTCCTATACCCAGGATGTGTCTCTTAAATATGAGGTGCTGTCTCCCCAGGTTAGGTAGTAGATGATCAAGGACATACAAGATAGTCTTCTTTAATAATGATCACAGAATGATTCATAAACACATTACCATATCTGAGCATTCAGAGTTGAAATACACATCATTCAGGAACATTTGCCAGTAGATAACCACGTTTCCTTTTCTGATTGCAAAAGGTACAAGTGGGAAGTACCTGTGAAACAATCAGCAGGTATCAAGAAACTTCTCTGTGCAAGAGAGAAGGGAGGGGGAGTTCCAGGAATAAAAAGCAAAACAAACATCCTTGAAGGGCTTATACTATAATTGAGCAGAGGAAAACCTTGTTAAATACAAAGCATTGTGTGAGAAGAGCTAAATTCCTAGAATGTGCAAGTAATGCTAACAGCAGGGGCCTGAGTGGCTCAGTTGGCTAAGCTTCTGCCTTTGACTCAGGTCATGATCTCTGGGTTCTGGGATTGAGCCCCACATCAGGCTCCCTGCTCAGTGGGGAATCTGCTTCTCTCTCTCTCCCTCTGCTCATCCCTCTGCTCATGCCCTCTCTCAAATATATAAATAAAATATTTTTAAATAAGAAATGCTAATGGAATTCAGAAGAGGATGAGAGCACAGTGGGCAGATGCTGTGGTCAA
This sequence comes from Nyctereutes procyonoides, assembly GCF_905146905.1. Taxonomy (NCBI): domain Eukaryota; kingdom Metazoa; phylum Chordata; class Mammalia; order Carnivora; family Canidae; genus Nyctereutes; species Nyctereutes procyonoides. The sequence continues at coordinate 5,592,451 of NW_026575028.1, forward strand.
AGAGGGCTTTGAGGGAAGCGAGATTTGAAGGGGCCTTATAGGAGGGACAGGGAAAGGCATTTCCTAGCACCTGCCAGAGCATGGTGGGAAGGCAGTGCAGGTGTCTCAGGAAGAGTACATGGTTATTCATTTGTCCTTGTGGTGATTACAAAGGGGCTTCACTAGCTGCTTCAACTTATTAGTTATGAGACTTGATGGGCCAACTTAATCCATTTCCAGACTTCCCTCCAAGAAGAAGCCCTGAACACCTAGCAACTGTATCTGAAGGCTGTATCTAGACAGCCTGGGACAGTAGGTTTACTTCTGAGGGGAATGGAGGCAGTGCAGGGAGGAGAAGCATTCTCCACTTGGTGAAAGCAAAGGAGAGTACAAGAATCTCAGAATAATTCTTTCTACTGAGATATTGAAAAATTTGAGTAGAGGAGGAGATTTTCTCATTAGTATGCACAGATGGCAGAACTTCCGGCTCCCGGCTGATGACCCTACCACTGGATTCCAAAACTGGCTGCCCATTAGAATCACCATAACTACCCTAGCACTAACCTTAGACCTACTGAATGTGCAGCCTAACTATTTGTACTGTGCCCCAAAGCTACCCGGGAGATCCTAACACCCATGATGATGTTAATGACACTCAAGAACTTTTCAAGAAATAAGAGGTTGAAAAGAAGATTCCTGTATCAGACCAAGGATTGGAATAGATGAACTCAGGGACTCTTTCCAAATTCTAGTATTCTGATCTTTTAAAACTTCTCAGGAAAAATGTATGAAAGACAGGCTGTCCAGCTATACTGTCTTGATGGGTCTGACCAAGTGCATGGACATCCATGCATCCATGTACCCATGCATCCATCCACCCAACATGTTTGCTGGGGACTTTAAGAGGTACCCAGCTTGGTATCAGTTGGTGATTCCTCTCCATGGAGCTTTTTATTTTATTTTATTTATTTATTTTATTTTATTATTTTATTTTATTTTTTTATTTTCTGTGGAGCTTAAAGGTCTGCTCAGTAGCAGATTGAGCTAGTTGGGAACTCCTTGGCAACATGAAGCTACTGGAGTGATTTTAAAGATTAGGTTTGTGGCAAGCTAGACCACAATCCACAGTTGATCAATTAGCTATGATTCAGATGAGGGCCCCTTCACTTGCACGTGCATAGGGGGTTCTGGAGAGAGACGGGGATGAGTAGTGAAAGAGACAAGGCCTCCTATTTTAGAAGAATGTGTCAAAATTACACTGAGGATACAGAAGAATGCCAGCTGAGTCAATCTCAATCAAACGAAAGGAATGAAAGAGTAACCACAGTCTCTGTTTAATTAAAGGAAACTCCTTATGGGAATAATGCTTTGCCCTTATTGTTGTACAGACTTAACTGATAATTTTTGGTGGCTTTGCTGTGTGGGTATCAAAGGTCCTTAAAGCTGTTGCAAGATACACATGCACATGCAGAGCCAGCTATGCATATCTCTTCCAGTGCTCAGTGGATGGTGAGAGAGATGAGAGGAGGGACCAAAGTTCTCTGCAAATACCATTCAGGTTCCAGAACTCAAGGGGATAGAGTAGGATTCAGGAGTCAAGATTTTGGAAACCAAATTGCAGTCCAATGACAATGACACAAATCTGAACTAAATCTGGATACATTTGATGCATCCAAAGCATTGCTTTGAATCCGATTTTAATCCTGGAATTAGTACACAGAGACCAAGCCCCCTTCAGTGGCCTGCTCAATTTTCCATTTCCTTTCAGGATTTCTAGCCTAACTATACAGTGTAAGATGTAAATGGGTCTCTCTAGGGAATTTTATTTTATTTTTTAAAAAAGATTTTATTTATTCATGAGAGACACAGAGAGAAGACGGAGACATAGGCAGAGGGAGAAGCAGGCTTCTCACAGGGAGCCTGATGTAGGACTTAATCCCGGATCCTGGGATCATGACCTGAGCCGAAAGCAGACACTCAACCGCTGAGCCACCCAGGTGTACCTCGCTAGGGAATTTTAGTAATGAACTCTAAATCGGTACACTGTGCCCCTGAGCAGGCTTTTCCTAGAGCCTGGTGTCTGTGGCATCTCCTTAGAACCTTCAGAGGGTGAAAGGAGAGTCCAGGATAAGTTGATTCCTGCTCTTTGCACCTAGAGGAGACTCAGCTGTCACAATTCTGAGCAGAGAATCTGGGAGCTACTGTGACCTTAGGAGCCAAAAGTGAAATACTCATAATGGATGGGAGCAGGAGGCTCAGCGGGGAGGCCAGTGCTTTGTGATTTTGAGTATCACTGTCCTTGGTTCCCAGGTAGCTGCCTGGGAAGAAGCAGGTGGGGGGCACACCTACTCTTCTCCAGCCTGTTCTGGAAGCCCATGTTCCAGTAGGACTTGCCCCAGGGACTGTGTGCAGGCCCTCTGGTCAGGTCCTTACATTTATAACCAGAGGATCAAGGCTCTAAATATGGATTGGGGACTATACTCCAAGTTCAATCTAATCTCTCATCTCCTAAATTCTTTTTCTCACAACCTTCTGATGAGGCACTAAAGACGAATGTCTCCCCCCGGTCATATCCCTCTCAATTGGTAGACTTGGCAAAAATTTTCAGAAAATAACATTATCTTGACTGTTATTAGGCCTCGATGAAAACATGTTGGAGGGATCGAGGTGAAGGAAAAACAGAAGCTGGGTCCCAGGGTGGCTCACTGTATTCCTTTCTTCTTAACACTCTAAAAGCTCCATCTACAGATGGTAGGATCACAGAATATAGTTTGCATTTGTCCAGCACTTTCACAACCTGTAACCTGCACATTCATATCTTGTATCTCATTTGATGCTCAAAACAGTTCAGTGAGGTGGGCCAGCAGGTCACTGCAGGAACTTCACCACCTCTTAGTCTAGAACTGGTATGTCCCATGGGATCAATCTCCCCCCCCTTCCCTCCTTTCCTCCAAATGAGTTGTCTCAGCACCCCCAAAACAAACTTTCCAGCTTTTAAAAAAAATCATGGTAGCCTTTCCCAAATTGGAAGAAAGATCTCATAGACAGTGACAGAAGGTACACTGGGGATGAGAAGAAGCAAGAAAACCTGAGGATTATTACCACCAGTAGCATCCCTCAAGAGCAAAGCCTTCCAAAAAAAAAAAAAAAAGAGCAAAGGCTTCCCATGGTGAATGGGGCTCTATGTGCTGGAAGAGCCCAGAGCTGACTCCCTACAACTGGGGCCCTCCATGCTGTCATTGTGGGTGGGAGTCACGTGAACTCTGCATGAGCCATTACACAGTGAGGGGAGCTGTGCACCAGGAGGGCACACAAAGCAAAGAACTGGAGCTCAGGGCATCTTTAGGGCAGTGAAACTACCCTGTATGATACTGTAATGGTGGGTATATGACATGATGCATTCATCAAAATCCACAAAATGCACAACATAAGGAGTGCGAACCCTAATGTAAACTATGGACTTTGGTTTATAATCACATGCCAATATTGGTTCAATAATCATAACAAACGTACCACCCTACTGCCAGATGCTGATGATAGGAGAAATTGTGTGCAGGAAGAGGGAGAGGAGAGGACAGTATATGGGAACCCTCTGTACTTTCTGCTTCATTTTTTTGTTAACTTATAACTGCTCTAAAAAATAAAGTATATTTTATTTTTCTTAAGGTTTATCTATTTGAGAGAGGCGATGGAGAGGGGCATAGGGAGAAGGAAAAATCTGAAGCAGACTCCCTGCTGAGCATGCAGCCCATGTGAGGGCTGGATCCCACAACCCTGAAATCATGACCTGAGCCAAAATCAAGAGTCAGTCACTCAACTAACTGAGCCAACCATGCAGCCCCAGAAGTAAAGTATATTTTAACAAATGACCAACAATGCTGTTTGCCTCAACAGGTGTTAAAATATCAGGATCAAATCAATGAAATGCACTAGAACAGCAAGTATTCCATTGTATATGGCTAGTTAGTTACCTTCCGTTTCTTTCTTTCTTTCTTTCTTTCTTTCTTTCTTTCTTTCTTTCTTTCTTTCTTTCTTTCTTTTCTTTCTTTTTTTTTTCTTTCTTTTTTGTTTTTTGTTTTGTTACCTTCCATTTCTTTAAATAAGACACAAGCAAATCTCTTGACCCCCACTGTCCCATGTAGCAGCTTCCCTATCAGAACTGGAACTCATTTCTTTTTTTTTTCTCATTTCTTTTTAAATCTGTACATGCAACTTTATGGACATCACTTCCTCTCTCTGCACCTGTTTCTCCAGTTGCAAACTGGGGAGGTGGGATGTGGGATGTGGGATGTCTGAGACTTTCTCCAGGGAAGAACACTGTCTTGCCTTTCAGCTCCTACCCCTTTCCAATCTATTTGCTTTGTCACCTTCTAAACTGGATCATCTACCTGTGGATTGGGATGGGAAGGGCTTAAATTCTCTACTGGTGGACTCGTTTCTCTCCCTCTGTCTTGCTTATCATGTCCACACTGGATTAAGGATAAACTCAAGGGAGGAAAGTGCCTTTAATCTAATATTTAATATCAAATAGATGATAATATAGTTTGATAATTTGATAATAGGTCACTATAACAGCAGTCTCAGCCTGAGAGATGTATTCAAATGTAAATCTAAATATATAAACAGAATCCTCATTATACATTCCAAAATGAAATACAGTTGCCTCTGTAAGATTACCGAATCCGTGCCATACTACCTTGCCCTTGGTGCCATAACAAGAAGCTTATGTGGCAGGACAGAAGGGGTGAAAGTGCCTTTGCTGGGGAACCCCAGTGCCCTGGAGGTCGGAGAACAGCTTGAGACCTGAGGACAGAGGACACGTCCAACAGTTGCAGCTTCCAGCCCCTTTTCCTTCCCTCCCTACTGCTCACCCCCCTCCCTTCCGCTACCACCCTTCTTCTTACTGGAAACCCTCTCCTGGCCTCCACCTCTACTGTGGGAGATAAGACAACATGTGTCCTGGGCGGGGAGAGGCCCAGCCTGTGTGAATGATTTCAAAAAAGGTTCACTTTGGGTGATAAGAACAGGGTTATGTTTGTTCCACTGAGAGCAAAGCCAAAGACTTAGGTCAGATGGGGTAGCAGGGGTAGTTGGGGAGTGTGAGAGACACAACTTTTGAATGGAGGATAATCAGCAAAAAGTCTGTCAATTTGTAGCCCTCTCCCCAAATCCTTCACATATCCACACTTCCAGGGGGCTCCTTGACTCTTTCTCTTCATCATTCCTTAACCTCCAAGAAAAATCATTTTTTAAACTCCATGTTTAAATAGAACTTTAAAACTTTTCAAAAATACTTTCATAATGGATCTCTCACTTGTCCCCCACAGAAATGGCCCACTTTGCATAGGAGACCAAGTTTCCCTGCAGCTGGCCAGCTGTCATAGAGTGAAGTTCTTGCCCAAGTGACTGAGTTCCCCAGCTTTCTCCTCCCAGCACACCCCCACAGCATTCCTTTTTGTGCCACTCTCAGTCAGAAGCCCCCCTGTAGTTTCCTGAGCCTGAGAGTTTTGTGAATTCGAAACCTATTCTTGTTCCACATCATTTTATTTCCCTTCCTCCCCTACCACTTCCCCCCACTTTCTTCTTTATGTGAGCCACAGAAACATAGAACCTCATAATGGGTGTTGGGAGCCTCGAAGATTCTCACCATAGCCTCTTTCTACAATGAGGAAAACCGAGACTTAGAGGTGACTTGTCCAAGGTCACATAGCCGTGTTAGTGGTAGAACTCAGTATTAGATCAGGTTTCTGAGCCTCACAAGACTCCCTTCCACCACAGCACACTTACATTTATTCATTGGATTAAACCCATTGGAAAGGGATCAGGGTTCTCAGGAAGCCTTAGGAGTAGCTAGATGGTTCTTTGCATCTCCTTTGCACAGGTATCTCATGCTTCATTCATGCCACTTGCCATATAGGGTGCTGTGGAGAAGGGTGTGGTGGCTGTGTGTGTCCTCGGAAAGAGGGTGCTATGGAAAGAGAGGAAATGCATTTGGGCATTGGATGAGCCCTTTGCAAACAGATTCATCCTTCCTTCCATAGTGCTGGCCCTGGTTCAGGGATGGGAAAGTTTGGTTTCCCGTAGTTTCATTTTCCCCCACTTGATGGACATTAGTTCCCTTTAGTAGTAACAGTGAAGGTTTTGGAATCATCCCTTGCACAATTATTTTGTCTCCAGACCTGGTTTTATCCTTACTGATTCATGTTATGTGGTGGGAAGAGTGGACCTTGGAGGCAGGATTTGGGGAAGCTGCCTTTGGCAAGCTCATCTTCCCCTTATGAACCTCATTTCTGTTCTTTGTTGAATAAGGGGATTCAAGTAGAAAATATTTGTTTGTTTTTTTCTAGGTGAAGGAAAAAGGAGCAATTTCTAGAGCCCTTGGTTACTCTGCCTACAGGGCTTTGCCAGGTAGCTATTTTCTGTTATCCCACTCCGGACCTTTGATCAAAACCAGAGGGAAGACAGTGATGCTTCTAAAATGGAGCTTCTGCCCAAGGAAGGGGCAATAGAAACTTTAGACTGTGGAGGAGCTGTGTGTTTGTGTGTTTGTGTGTGTGTGTGTGTGTGTGTGTGTGTGTGTGAGTGTGTATGCACGTGCCTGTGAGCATGTTTGTGTGCACACACACACACAGTCTGCCGGCTCTGATTGGTGCTCAAAGGCTGGCCAAAGGAACCCAGCCCACCCTCTCAGGATGCCTGGGGCTTGTCACGCAGCCCACGTCGGGGAGCAGACATCCTGGTTCCCACTCACCTCTTTCAAGCCTATGACCTAGGCCAGCCCACCATGTTTGGGACTCTGCACATCCGGACCCATGTTATCTCAGGATCCTGGGACTCCTTGGCTCCCCTGCCCTGCCTCCTCCCCTCCCTGTGGACACGTAGCCACCACACACTTCTCAGAGGGCTATTTCTAGCTGAGGGGCTGTAATTCAGCCCCAGCCTGTCAGGTCAGGCCGTCTGTGTGCTGCAGCTGGGACGAGCGGCCCGACACGTTGTGGGTTCAGCAGAATGCAGGATGTTGGGGCTTCCGGAGGCAGGCATCGCCTCAGCCTGCTGGAGGTCATGGTTGCTGAGACGTGGGGGTGGGGGTGGGGCTGACAGGATGCTCCTGCTGCCTGATGGGGAGGAACTGGATGTATATGGGAGAGTGAGCAGGAGCTCAGCCTCATACCTCCAGTCCTTGTCTGGACTCTGACCTGCCACAGCCCTTCCTCTGGCACAGATCACTGTCTTCAGCCTCACTCAGAGTTAATGCAATCAACGTACTTAAACAGTGGGGTCAGACCCAGCTATGCCCATACCAGGCCTGCCATTTTTGTTCAGTTATTGCACCTCCTGGGGCCTCCCTTTCCTCATATGGAAAGAGGAGATGATAATTGCACCTACCTCATCAGATTGTTGACAGGATTTAATGATAGGGCACATACAATAATCTCACATAAAGGGGTCATGTAGCTCTTGCTTGTATATGGTACACGTCTCTTCCAAACCTCAACCTCCTGCCACACCTTTGGGTGCTTCCCATGTGGCTTTCGCTTGCTGTCAGAATTCCTTGGGTGTTACCATTATTTCAGAGTTCTTTCTAATTCCTGGCATGTTTTAGGTGCTTAGTAAGTTTTTACTGAATGAAGGAATGAATTCCTCCTTAGGGTGATAGGATGGAAGAACACTGAACTTGGAACTAAAACAGGAATGAGACAAAAAATGTGGGTTCAAACCCCAGCTGCACCTCCTAGCTAATGTTGTTACCTAAGTAGGTAAGCTGGGGCACTCATTCTCAACATCTTTCAGTCCCCTGTCAGGTAGGGATAATGGCTCCTGCCCAATCTCCCCACATCTGTGGGGACAGATGAGCAAAGGGTGTGACGCTGCCTCAGTAGCAGTGAGAAGCTGTGTGGTTCTAGGTAGATTATTTTTTATCTTCAGTTGGTTCAGGTTTCCCACTTCAGGGAGACACATGTGTTCTATTTGGCCCCCTTTTACAGTACTATGTTCCCAGAGCTGAGGTTTGTCTTGGCTGTGTCATAGTCTCTTCCTTCCTTTTCCCTTCCCTTCCTCAAAACATGGGGCTCCCTTCATTCAGAATTAGGGCCACTCACCACATAAAGTGGTGAAATCATTCATTCATTATGATTTTATGGCAACTATCTAGACACCTCTCACTCCCTTGGTGCCATTCAAACAAAGCCACATGGCCTCACTTGGACTTCATCTCAGCTTTCAGCTCTCATCTCTGTGAGGAGGAGACATAGATTATTACCACCATTTTATAGATGAGAACATTGAAAGCTAAAAAAGGTATTGACCAACTCAAGGTCTCATAACCAGCTAATGAGTCGTACCCAGTTCTTTAGTTTTTTTTTTTTGTTTTTTTGTTTTTGTTTTTTTGTTTTTTGTTTTTTGCATTATAGCTGGGGAATCCCAAAGGCAAGCTGTTATTACCAGGGTTCTTTTGATGGACCATATGGCATGGAAACTCCAACTTTATGTCTTATAGATATGGGGTTTCCAATCTTTGTCTGCCCTGTTACTGGTTGTCATCTTGGACGAGTTACTTGGACTCTCTGAGCTTAGTTAATGTCTGTAAAATTGGGATATACTATCTACTTCATATGCATAGAGTACTTGACCTACTGTAGCTACTCAACATTCCCTTTCATTCCTTGTGTTTCCTCAAAGTACCCAACAGCCTCTAATAAGTGTATGCACATTGTATTTCTTTTCCTATCCCATAAGTTATCTTAAGGTGAGATGAACTGAATACTTATCTACTTATTCAATGAATATATACTAACTGGCTAATGTATACTAGACATTGGGCTAGATTCAGACATAAATGGGTGAAAAGACATTATTCTTGCTTTTAAGAAGCCCACAGTCTAGTGAGGAAAGGTACCTGCTAAAGATAAAATTACTGACTGTGATTTGTGCTAAGAAGAAGGTGTATTCAAAGGGCTCTGGGAGCTAGCAGGAAGAGCCTCAAACCTGGCCGGGAAAAATCAAGTTGGGCTTCACAGAAGGGTTGACAGCTGAGCAGTGTTTTGAAGGAGCAAGAATTAGCCTGTGGGCAAGGTGTGATAGAAGGAAGATTATTTTCAAAGGGGAGATCACATGTGGAAGGGCAGAGTCAGGAAAGAACATATCTTTGGAGAGCTACAAGAATTGCAATATGACCACAACATAAAAGGAGGTGTGAAGTATTGGGAAATAAGGGGGAGAAGATGGACACAGTGGAATTTTGTGATATATTATGGCATTTTGAGTGTAACCTCACCCTACGGGGACACCCTGGCAATTCTGAGCAGGGAATCATCATGGTCAAATCTGGGTTTCAGTATGAACACTGGTAGAAGTGTGATGAGTAAATTTGAAAGAAACAAGTCTATATGTAGGGAGACTGGTTAGAAAAATTTCAAAATATTCTAGATGAGAGATGATAATAGGCTGGACTAATGCAAGGGCCACTTGGGGCTAGAAAAAATAAGGTGATGAGAAATCTTTAGAAAGAAGAACTCAAAGAACTTACTTGGGGGTCAGAGAGAGAGAGAGAGAGAGAGAGGAGTCAAGGATCATCCATGGGTTTCTGAGTGGAGTGCCTCCAGGGGCTGATGGCACCATCATCAGGCTAAAGAACACCACAAAGGAATAAGTTTGGTAGAAGAGATGAGTTTGGTCTTGTTTGGTTTGGGTGCATCAAGAAATATGTGGCTCAGGATCCCTGGGTGGCTCAGTGGTTTAGTGCCTGCCTTTGGCCCAGGGCGTGATTCTGGAGTCCCAGGATTGAGTCCCACATCAGGCTCCCTGCATGGAGCCTGCTTCTCCCTCTGCCTGTGTCTCTGCCTCCCTCTGTGTCTCTCATGAATAAATAAATAAAATCTTTTTTTTTTTAATATGTGGCTCTTGGGAGAGGGATCAGGGTTGGTAGTAGAGAAATTGGAGGTGTTTTCATGCAGGTGATAGTTGAAACAATGTTAGTGATGGATCATCCAGATGGACTAACAAAGAAAGGCCTTGGATATCTGGTGAATATTGACAGCTAAGAGGAGAGTGGAGGAAGAGGAGACCACAAAAGAGATCAAGAAATGTTATTCATAGAGTTTTGGTTGAGAAGTCTGAGTACATATTCCCAGCTTAACTAGCTTTGGTTGCAACTGATTCCCAAAAGAAGATGTACGGAAGATACCACAGGCAAATGCGCTGTCTTCATTCCCATTCAGAGCTTCCATGCTGGTGAGCTGTGCCAGGTAGTATGTGAGTCCTGAGGGCATCACCAACTTTAACTTGAGATCTTGACCATAGACAGATAAAGGCAGCTTCTTCTTGTTTTCTTTCCTCTAAGCCTCCATCATGCTCTTGTTCTTTAGGGGTCTTATCTCTCCAATTCCCAAAGGAATGAATAGAGACATTTAAATAAAGGGAAGAATTGATGGCTCCTTTCTGGAAGGCTGCAGCAGAGCTGATCTAGTCTCTTCTCCCTTCAACCCTACACTGACGCCCGCTCAGTTTCTAAAGAGTCCGAGAGAGAGGGAAGGAATAAAAGGGATCTTTGTGGTAGAGAAGAGGGCATGGTTTGATTTACCCCCTGCTGCTTTCATGCATAATTTATTTATTTCTCCTACTAAAAAATTCCAGCTGCTACTATTAGGACCCTAGTGTATACCCCTCAAAGGAAGGAGTCCTTTTTTTTTTTTTTGGTATGTATGTATGTATTTGCAGTATAATTAACATGCAATGTTATATTAGTTTCAGGTGTACAATATATTGATTCAATAATTCCATACATTATTCAGTGTTTACCACAGTAAATGTAGTCACTGTGTGTTACCAGTGTTATTATAATATTATTGACTATAATTCTTATGCCATACTTTTCATCTCTGTGATTATTTATTTTATAATCGGAAGTTTGTACCTGTTAATTCCCTCTATTTCACCCATTCCCCCACCTACCTCCCCTCTGGCAACCACTAGTTTGTTCTCTGTATTTCAGAGTTGTTTTTGTATGTTGGTATAGTTTTTAGATTCCACATATAAGTGAATCACATATTTCTTTTTCTGATTTATTTCACTTAGCATAGTGTTCTCAAGGTCCATCTATGTTGTTGTAAGTGGCAAAATCTCTTTCTTTTTTATGGCTGAGTAATATTCCATTGTAGATGCCATTTGTACCATATTTATTTATTCATTCATCTATGGATGGACACTTGAGTTGCTTCCATATCTTGGCTATTATAAATAATTCTGCAATAAATATAGGGGTACATATATCTTTCCAAATCAGTGTTTTTACTTTTGGGGGTATCAGTAGTAGAATTATTGGATCATATAATTTTTCTATTTTTAATTCTGTGAGGAACATCCATACTGTTTTCCATAGTGGCAGCACCAGTGTACATCACCACCAACAGTGTATGGTGGTTCATTTGCCTCCATATCCTCGACAACATTGTTATTTCTTGTCTTTTTTATACTAACCATCCTGGTAGGTATAAGGTAATATCTCAAGGAAACCCATTTTGTTATTGACTTATATCCAAAATTCCATTCCTGGGGGTGATGTGAAGAAGAAGTCTTAAGCTCTCTGTTGAGATCAGAGTGTGTTCTTAATTATCAAGAATAGAGGGGAGGGGAATGGGAGAGTAGTGTCTCAGGAAGGTGAGAAGAAGCAAGATTTCCAGAAAGAGGACATGATTAACCATGTCGAATGTTGCAGAGAGGAGACATAAGCTAAGGCACCAGAATTTGCAAATTTTCATTCATGATTTTGCAAAGAGCTGTCTCAAAAGAGTAGGATTGGAAACTAGATTGGGTGTAATGAGGACAGTATGAGGAATAGGAAATGAAAATAGCGAGTGTGGACACTTTAAAAGTACAGTGAGACTATAATAGGAAAGGATGTTGGGTGGTGTTCTGAGCTAATTAGTTAAGAAACTCAAAAGAAAAATGATGTGTTTATCAGATCATAAAGAGAAAAATTTTAGAGGAACACCACTGTTAATCCTCATTTGTCTCATTTGCTCTAATCATAGAGCTTTCAGCTTTGGGAGAACTCGTAGGGCTAATGTGTAATTGTCTTCTCCAATCAGGAAAATGAGAAATCAGGGACTACATTTTCAATTTAAAAGTATTGCCTGGGGATTCCTGGGTGGCTCAGTTGGTTAAGTGTCTGACTCTTGATTTTGGCTCAGGCCATGATCTCAGAGATATGAGATCAAGTTTCACATTGGACTCTGTGCTGGGCATGGAGCCTACGAAAGATTCTCTCTCTCCCTCTCCCTATCTACCCCCTCCTCCGTAGCTCTTTCTTTAAGAATGATTCCCTGAAGCAACTTAAATGTCCATCAATAGACAACGGATAGGGAAGATGTGGTATTTATATATATGTGTGCTTAATATAATATATACGCACACACAGTGGAATATTACACAGCCTCAAAAAAGATGAGATTATGACATTTGTGACAGTGTGAAATAAGTCAGACTCAGAAAGGTTTCACTCATATATATACTCTGAAAGAACTAATGAGTAAACAAATAAAAAGCAAAACAAGTCCTATAAATACAGAGAACATAGTGATGGTTGACAGGAAGGAGGGCCTGGAGGAGTGGGCTAAATGGGTGAAGGGGTGTGGGAGATACAGGCTTCCAGGTGTGGAACAAATAATTCATGGAATTAAAAAGTGCAGCATGGGGAATATAGTTAGGGAAACCATCATGCTGTTGTATAGTGACAGATGGTAGCTACACTTGTGATGAGCAGAGCATAATGTATAGAGAAGTTGAATCATTATGTTATACACCTGAAACTAATGTAACACTGTGTGTCAACTATATTCAAATACAAAATTTTTAAAAATTATTTCCTCTACAAATTGTCAAACTCTTAGAAGATTTCATCGGAGAAAATCTAGATGACTTTGGGTATGTGATGACTTTTTAGATGCAACACCAGAGGCATGATCCATAAAAGGAATAACTTTGTTTTTTTAAAAGATTTTATGTATTTATTTATTATAGACACAGAGAGAGGCAGAGACATAGGTAGAGGGAGAAGCAGGCTCTCTGTAGAGAGCCTGATGTGGGACTTGATCCCAGGATCCCTGGGATCACAACCTGAGCCAAAGGCAGAACTCAACTGCTGAGCCACCCAGTCATCACCTAAAAGGAATAACTTTGAACTTCATTAAAATGAAAACTGCTCTGAGAAAGACAAAAGCAACTCACAAACTGGGAGAAAATATTTGCAAAAGACACATCTATATTTAAGAAACAAAACAGAAGAACATAGGAGGAGGGAAGGAAAAATAAAATAAGACAAAATCCGAGAGGGAGACAAACCATAGAGACTCTTACTATAGGAAACAAACTGAAGGTTGCTGGAGGGGAGGTGGGTTGGGATGACAGTATAACTGGGTGATGGGCATTAAGGAGGGCACATGATGTAATGAGCCCTGGGTGTTGTATTCAACTAGTGGATCACTAAACTCTATCTTTGAAACTAATAATATGCTTTCTGTTAATGAATTGATTTTAAATTAAGAAAAAGGAAAAAAGACATCTGATAAAGAACTGTTACACAAAATATTCAAAGAGCTCTTACCACTCTTTAATTAAAAAAAAAACCCAACAATTTATAAAATCATCATAAGACCTGAACATACACATAATCAGACATGATACACAGATGGCAAACAAGCATTCAAAAAGATGTTTATAAAAGTTCTCATCACAAGAAAATTATTTTTGTAACAACATACAGTGATGGATGTTAACTAGAATTATTGTGGTGATTATTTTGTACTATATACAAATATTAGATCATTATGTTGTATACCTGAAACTAACATAATGTTACATATCCATTATACTGCAATTAAAAAAAAAACATACTCCACATCATCTGTCATCAGGGAAATACAAATTAAAACAACAATGAAATACAACTACACCTATTAGAATGACCAAAATTCAGAATACTGACAGCACTCAGTGCTGGTGAGGATGTGATGCAACAGGAATTCTCATTTTATGTTGGTGGGGATACAACACGGTGCAGCCACTTTGGCAGACAGTTTGGCAGATTCTAACACAACTAAACATACTGTATGATCCAGTAATTATGCTCCCTGGTAATTATCCAAAAGAAATGAAACCTTATGTTCACATAAAAACCTGCATATGGATGCCTATAGCAACTTTATTAATAATTGTCAAAACTTGGAAGCAACCAAGATGTCCTTCATAAGTGAATGGATAAACTGTGGTAGATCTAGACAATGAGCTATTATTCAATACTAAAAATAAATGTACTATCAAGGCATGAAAAGACATGGAGGAACTTTTCAATATATATTACTAGTGAAAGAAGGCAACCTGAAAAGGCTACAAACTGTATGATTTCAACTATATGACATTCTGGAAAAGGCAAAACTGTGGAGACAGGAAAGAACTCAGATTGTCATGGACTGTGGTAGAGGGTGGGGAGACGGATAAACAGGCAGAGCAAAGAGGATTTTTAGGGCAGTGAAAATACTCTTTATGACACTATAATGATGGGTATAGGTCATTTGATACGTTTGTCCAAATCTATGGAATCTACAATAACATCAAGAGTGAACCCTGATGTAAACCATGGACTTTGGGTAATTATGGTGTGTCAATGTAGATTGATCAACTGTAACAAACATACCCCTCTGGTGGAGGAGACTGATTATGGACAATCTATGGACAATCTCTGTATCTTCATTTCAATTCTGATGTAAACCTAAAACTGTGCTAAAGAAGATAAAGTCTTTAAAAAATGATTTCCTCATTTCAATGTCCATGTATCTTCTAGCTTGATAAGTTTGGCAAAAGGAGTCAATTTAGAATATAAAAAGCAGTGGCTGTGTGCTGCTTTAGTATTGTTCTGTGTTACAACTTCAGCATATGAATTTATACAATACATATTTATTGAGTGGAGTTGCTATGTGACACTTATTGGTAAAAAAAATGACAGACATGGCCTCTGTTCTCAAATAGCTAGTGTTAGCAGAGAAGAAAGACAATTTTACTACTACAATTCAAATGGGATAAATGTTGCAGTGGGCATAGAACATAGACCCATGAGGTGTAGCAATGGGCCTTAACCAGGCATAGGAGTCAGTGAATAGCCAGGAGGAGGTGTTGATGGCTATACTGTGGTCTGAAAGATGAGCAACTTTGGAAACTATAGAAAAGGACAGAGTTTAAAAATATCCATAATCTCTCTCTGAACATAAGTAATTATTGATAACAGATTGTTGTATTTTCTTCTGATCTTTCTTTCTTGAATATTTTTCTGTTGTTTTGTGAAAATAATTTACTCATAAATATTTAAGAAAATAAAGTAAAAAGAAGTAAAAAAGAAAAAAACCCCAACACCCATAAATATCCACCCTTCAATGATCTCTATTCCAGACATATCTATAAGAATATAGATAGAAGAGTAGGTGGAAATGTTAGCAGAAGTACTTTTATAGAAATGGGATCATGCCATAGATTCTCTTTTTTAAAATATTTTGTTTTTTTATTAGAGAGAGAGAGAACATGAGCAGGGGGATGGGCAGAGGAAGAGGGAGAAGCAAACTCTCTGCTGAGTGTGGAGCCTGACACAGGGGTCAATCCTATAACCCTGGGATCATGTTCTAAGACAAAGTCAATTGCTTAACCAACAGAGCCATCCAGGTACCCCATATATTCTATTTTTTAACCACAAATGTTTTTTTTAAATATTTTATTTATTTATTCATGAGAGAGAGAGAGAGAGAGGCAAAGACACAGGCAGAGGAAGAAGCAAGCTCCATGCAGGGAGCCCGACGTGGGACTCGATCCCAGGTCTCCAGGATCACGCCCTGGGTTGAAGGCTAAACCGCTGAGCCACTTGGGCTGCCCAACCAAAAATGTTTTAATTAGATATTCCTTGGATTTAACAGGAGAAAAAGAAGAAATGGAAGGGAAGCTGGTGAAAACATTGGTAAACTTCAGTTAAACGTGTCATTTGCACAAAAGATATTGTTTTGATAAAATCCTTCCATATTTAAGAAAATAGATTATGAAAATATTATGAAAAGCATTAAGAATTTGGAATAATAGTCTATGAATTTTGGGGGTACTGATTTAAATTAGCCAATTTTGAGTGGGTAAATACTAGAAAATAAATTAAATAATAAGAAGATAAGAAATAAAAAAATAAGTGTTTTCACATGTCCTTTCTCTCCTTACCACTCCCTAATTTTGTTAAATATATCATTAATTTTAAGTCGTCAAAGCTTATCAAAAATTTGTCAAAGTTCACATCATCCTAATTTGTTTTGTAATCATTATTTCTACAATTGTTTCATCTTCGTTCATATCTAACAACTTCAGTGCTCACCACTAGTACTTTTTCAGCTGTTTCTCTTTTCCTGAATTGTTATTTGGATTAATATTTTAATATATAAAATTGTATTAAAATAGTCACCTTCCAAGTGAAGTTCCTGGGTTTTCAGTCTTTAGTGAGTATAAAAATCAACTGGTGAATTTCTTAAAAGATGCAAATTCCCAAGCTCTACAACCAGAGAGTCTCCTGCTGGTGTCTACAAATCTGCATTTTAAACAAGCATCAAAGGGATTCTGATGCAGAATCACAATTTGAAAATACTGTTCTAAGAGAACTAACATGTTTGGGAGGGAGTGCTGAGGGGGAGTGTTTTGTACTAGTAACCTGGCAAGAGTGTTATATACTTAACCTCATTACTTCATTTAATCATTTAAATTATTACCTATGTTCCAGATGAGAAAACTGAGGCTCATAGAGGAACATGAATAGCTCAAGGTCAAACACTGCTAACAAATACAGAGCAGAGATTCAAGCTCAGGTCTGTCTGGATTTCACATTGTGCCGGGATTTTCCATGGCAATTAACCAGGTCAGGGACAGCCTGGGAAGTGGAACCTAAGAGATCTGGCCATTAGTGTATGAAGCAAATGCCTGAAGTAATTCAGTAAATAACTAACAACTTGAATTTACCTGGCACCTTTCTTTTGAAAGTTTCTGTTAAATAATGTCCCTTCTGTAATTTCTTGTGCTTATATTTTGGTTACTACGTCATGAAGTCCCCTGCTATGTACATCGGGAGAGGGTACTCAGCAGAACACAATTATTTGCCTTTCTCTATAATGAATGAATGCTCTAGCATCAGCAAAAAGATCAAAAGTAAGAATTTGGTGGGATGCCTGGGTGACTTAGCGGTTAAGCGTCTGCCTTCAGCTCAGGCTGTGATCCTGGGTCTGGGGTTTCAGTCCTGCATTCGGCTCCCCGTGGGGAGCCTCTGCCTGTGTCTCTGCCTCTCTCTCTGTGTGTCTCTCATGAATAAATAAATGAAATGTTAAAAAAAATAATTTGCTGAGGGGGCACCTAGGTGGCTCAGTTGGTTAAGTGGCTGACTCTTGATTTCAGCTCTGATTGTTTCTTGGGTGCTGGGATGGAGTCCTGCTTAGGGCTCCGCATGGGTGCGGAACGTTCTTGACATTCTCTTTCTCTCTCCCCATCTCCCTCCTTCCCCCCCACTGGCTCATGTATTCTCTTTCTTAAAAAAAAATAATAATAATTTGTGGAGAACTCCATCAATCTTAGTTCATCTTCTGGGGTTAAAAAAGATAACACGACTTGTGTTTAAACAAGTCAAACTTCATTTGACACTCGCCCCTCTAAAAAATTGTTCTGAAAGAATCGATAGATGTAGATTTGATGAGAAAGTACACGTTGATGTCCACACAGTATCTTCTAGAGGGATTCTGAAGGGCCCTTTTGGCTGTGTGTGCACTCTGTTCCACAGAAGGTCAGGTATGAAGGCAATCCTCTGCCTAACAAGTGATGCTCCGTCGGCCACATCCCAGACTCTCCAGGGGTGGGTGAGGCCAAGCAGCTGGGGCTAGTCACTCATTGGCTTTTGGTGATGTCAATCTCCACCGCCTTGGGACTCAGCCTGCTGAGTGGTGGCAGAAAACTGGAGTGGAAGGCCTCTCCTCTCCTGGGTCCGTGAGATCTGGAAGGGGAAAAAGTCATGGGGTCCTGAGAATCAGCTAAGCTGGGAAAGTGTTGAGAAGCTTGGAGAGAAGGAGAGGTAGATCCAGTTATCTCAGGGCATGGGCACTGGTGTGTGTGTGTGTGTGTGTGTGTGTGTGTGTGTGTGTGTGTGTGTGTGCAGAAATCACTTCAGGACCATGGGTTATAGTATTAAGTTAAGCCCTTAATGCTTTCCCTGAGATTCGAAATCCAGACACTCTTCTTTTGGAAAAGTCACATTCCTTATGCCATCTTAATTTTTTTGGTCATTACCTCTTTTCTGTTTCATCTGAAAACTTAGTCAAATTTCCTTGGGACATGTCAACTTGTTTCAGTTCTCAGGAAATCCAAGAGGTTTCTATCTGATGGGCTGGTTTGCTGACCAGAAGGGCTTGTTGGTAGCAGTGGGGAGAATCCCCAAGGAGATGGTAAAGATACATAGGAAAATGCAGTGTAAGATTTTAATCTCACAACCAGTCACAAACACTGCCCTTGTTGCCGCCAGAAGCACAGGCTCAGGCTTGCAGCTTGAGTGGTTGGAACTGGAGATGCAGGAGAATCTGTCCCCCTGCTTCCTCAGTGTTCCCTTAGCTCCTGGGGCAGAGATCTTCTTGTGTGTTTTACTGCATGTAGATAATGGCCAGTGTTCCTGACCTTCCTCAGGTTTGCTCTGGGGGGTCTGTTTGTGCTAGCATACTCAGTGGCATGGTGGTCCCCATGAAGTAGTTGTGGTTCTTGGAAAGATGGTCAGCTTCACCCCTGTCCCCAAGCTCCTACTTTACAATGACAAATCAGGCCCAGCCAACAGTGTTTTCTCTGGATTGGAGGTTGCATCCCTCAGCCAAGTGGCTGCCCTAGCTTCCTATTCCTCACTGACCTGTGAGTTCCTTCTATGGATCTTCCTCTGCCCTCTCTATGTGTACCTTGCCTTCTCTGAAGGGCTGGTGGCTAGTACACCTTTCTCCCTAGTTGACTTTGTGCCATGTCGACAGGAGCTGACATGAAGGGATAATGACAGCTGGAGTCAGGACTGCTTTGCTTGCATTTTAGAGGCCTTGTGGTGGGGACTTGGGGGCATCTGGTGCCAATTCATTGGCAGCTTTCTTTTAAGCATAAGGATTCTTAGAGCCTCTTGATTTTAGCTTTGGATGCTAGTAACGATTTAAGGACAATTTGAAAAGTCCTATGTATGGTATTTTAAGTCAGTCCATCCTCAAACACCCTAAATTTGGTTAAAAAAATACTCTTCAGGCATTTTTATACAATGTGGAAACAAAAAGCAGAAGTTAGTTTTGTTTATATAGATTGTTGCTCTTGTCCTTGGACTTGGCCATGGAGATGGCAGGTTGTTTAACTGCGAGGTCCTGAGAGTGCACTGTTGAGTGATATTGTTCCCATAGAGACACCCAGAAGCTGAGAGATGGGACTCTGGAAGATGGCCGTGGAGTCATTCCAGTTCTTGAGCCTCTCCTGAGATGATTTCAGACAGGAAATGGACTAAAGGCTAGGCCCAGGGGCTCCAAGAGCTAGCAGCCAATTGGGTTAAGTAGAATTGAAAGCCTGAGCTCCTTCTTCATTAGTGTTTATGAAACTGTTTTTGAAAGTATCAGCTTATCTCAGAATACTAAGGAGGATTAAAAGCAGGGTGGGGTGGGGATGGGAAGGATTTGTTTTTAATAAGAGCATCTTTTAAAAGTTTTTATTTAGGGACACCTGGGTGGCTCAGGGGTTGAGTGACTGCCTCCGGCTCAGGGTGTGATCGGAGAGCCTTTGACCCTGCTGGGCCTGAGGCTGCCTGTACAAGGAATTTGGGAGCAGAACTCAAACCAGATAACTGAGGGCTAATGGGATTTTATTGGAGTACAGTGATTGGGTCCCAAATCGGGCTCCCTGCATGGAGCCTGCTTCTCCCTCTGCCTGTGTCTCTGCCTCTCTCTGTGTGTCTCTCATGAATAAATAAATAAAATCTTTAAAAAAATTAAAATTTTTATTTAAATCCCAGTTAACACACAGTGTAATATTTGTTTCAGGTGTACAAATAGTGATTCAACATTTTCATACATCACCTGGTGCTCATCACAAGTGCACTCCTTAATCCCCATTGCTGTTTTTAATAAGAACATTTTTAATAGACCCCTAATATACTTAATATTTTAGTTATGCACAAGATGGTTTTCTTGCTGTAGAAATGTCCTGTGTTTATGGTGTCAGTATTTGAAACATGAAGTCAAGATATTGTCTGAACTGTATGAACATATTTACTGGGAGAGTGATAGAATATTTAAATTTTGGATGGTCCTGAATGATTTAGAATTTGTGCTCATCATGCAATGCAGCAGCTTCCTTTGACCCTGCTGGGCCTAAGGCTGCCTGTACAAGGAATTTGGGAGCAGAACTCAAACTAGATACCTGAGGGCTAATGGGATTTTATTGGTTACCTAGTCATTTTAGGTGGACAAACATGATGATCCAAAAAGAAGTGTCTTGTCTACAGACCTGGTTAATAAGATGTTTAGATTCAGCCCAGAGGAGTGCACATGGATTATGTGGGTTTATACGAAACAGCCACTTTTAAAGTGGAGTTAATCTATCCAATCACTCAAATACTTGACTCACAAGATGCCCAAAAGCTGTCTTGAGAATTTTTTCTGTTTTTTTTTTTTTTCACTAGTTGTTGTCAATGGTTGTCATTATTTCTGGAATGCGATAATATTTTACAATGTATAAAACTTTCATATACATAGTCTCACTTAATCCTTTCAACATTCCTGCATGGTGGTGTTTCAGGAATGCATATGGCTACAATTAACAGAAAACCAAACCACAATGGCTCAAATGCAGAGAGAGGTATTCTTGTCACATAATAAGACATCCATAGGTAGGTGTTTGCTGGGATAGTTCAGTGGCTCAACAGCAGGGCTCACATGACTGGGATTCTTCAGCCTTGACAGATGGCTGCTCTATCTCCAGGCATCCTGTACATCTTTAAGGCAGGAAGAAAAGGGACACGCAGAAGGGGTAGCTTCCTAGAGCCCTGGATAGAATTCGGCTCCTGTCGCATTGGCAAGAGGCAGGTCACATGATGTCTTCACTTCTGGCTACAGAAAGGCTGAGCAAGTATTTTGTCTGGAGCTGAACACATTGCTGGCTCAATCAAAACTGGGTTCTCTAGCAAGGCAACCAAGAGTGCCTGCCATCGGTGGGCCACAGACTGCTCCTTCCCTTGCCATTGCCTGGTAAGCAGTGATGTTTGACTTTGCTGCATTCTCATTTCTTCTTTCTGCGCCGATCTATTTGTATAACAATCTTCATTTCTTCCACGATTACAAAAGAGGAAAATGCTCTTGTTCCAATGCCTTGGAAATTTCAGGAAAAAATGGAGAGCAAAATCATCAATAATCTCATACTCCAGAGATTATGACAAATGTTAACATTGTGGAATGCTTCCTTCCTGCATCTTTTCCACACATATATAAATGTTATTATATTATATATTTAGTATTGTGCCATGCTCTTTTACTTAATAGTATGTGGTATTTCCCCATGTCATTAAAAGTTTTTTAAAATCATAGTTACTTTTTATCTGTATTATTTTTATGATCACCAAAGTAACACACTTGTAAAACATTCATGTTTATGAATAGTCCCACCTCAAGAGAAAACCACTACAAACAGCCAGCAGCTTTATCAAAATTTATAGAAGTATTCCCATGTTGTCGGATATTTAGGTTTTTTCCATTATTAAAGATAACATTTTGATGACTATCCTTGCATGTATACTCCATTCACATTTCTGATCATTTCCTTTGTGTAGATTCCTACTGGGTTAAAGGGCATAAACACTTTCAAAGCTCCTGACGCATATTGCCAAATCACTCTCTGGAAAGGCCACACCATTTACATAGGACATTTCTTTTCTTTTCTTTTTTTTTAAATTCAATTTGTCAGCATACAGTATAACACCCAGAGCTCATCACATCATGTGCCTTCCTGAATTATAGAGGGCATTTGGTGAGCATGCCCAACTTGCTCCAACCTTAACAGGATTTCTCAAACTCTTTTGCCTTATTCCAAGAAAGCAAAGTGGTTTAGCAGAAAGCATAGCATTCAGAGGTCCAACTAATTCTGATTAGTAATTGGAAATCCTGGTTTTATGTTTGGACTCCAACAGAACTTGTGTATGACCTTAGGTGAGCCATTGCTCTTGTCACTTTAGTTCAAAAATATTGTGTACTCTAGTGGATACTGTTGGTTACCTGCCCAGCAATTCTTTCTCCTTTACTTCTTTCTGACACAACTCTGAATTTGTTCAGATTTGCATCCTCCTCTACATAGCCCTGAAGCTTCAGGGGATGCTGACCCCATTCTAGCCTCAGTGGATGCTGGTTCTTAAACTTTTTGGTATAAGGATCCCTTTCCGCTCTTAAAAAGTTATTGAGGAACTCAAAAAGCTTTTATTTATGTGGGTGTTTTCTATTGGTATTTATTGTTTTAACATTAAAAGTGAGGAATTTAAAAACCACTTTGAATTAAAGATAACAAAAATAAGCCCATTATAAGTTGAATTAATTAGCATATTTTAATGAAAATAACGATAGTTTCCAAAGCCAAAAAAGTTTAGCAAATTGAGCAGCATTGTTTCACATTTTTTGCAACTCTCTTTTTTAATGTTTGGCTTAATGAAAGACAGCTGGATATTTGCTTCTGCATTCAGTGCACCATGTTATCCTACATATGGAGTCTCTGTAAAACTCTACTGTGAGGGACTGGGATGGAGAAAGGCAACACTGTTATGAAAACAGGTTTGGCCTCATGGTTTCCCTGGAAAGATCTAAGGGACCCTAGGAGACTCCAACCACACTTTGAAAGCTGCCATGGAGATCCCAATTGCCCTTACCAGTGACAGAGCCCTATTTGATCAATGAGGCATTAAGAGAGCCTGCGGGCATGCTTCAGGAAAATTCTTGATTCCAAAGAAAAACAGAGGAAAGCTGTAATCATGTCTGCATGTGGCATTAAGAAATGCTACAACTGTTTTTCTATCAGCCTAAGGAGGAAGCTGGCACATGTCAGATGGTGAAGTCAAGGGATAGCATGGAGACAAATCTGGAGTCTCATGGGTCAACTGCCGAGTCTGCCTTCATTGTGCATTGAGTTAGATATGGCATTTCAATAGAATTTGGTACGAGGAAGTGGAGGTGCCCTCAAATGAGGAATGGGTGAGTTGAGGCCACAGATAGCAGGAATCAAGATTTTTGGTGTTCTAGCCTGGAAAGCTGGAGACCCCATGTGGCTGTGAATTGACACTAGCTCCCTTCAATAAAACCTTGGGATAGTAAGTGCTCCTTGAGGGCATAGTGATGGTGAAAATTCAGAATATTGGTGTATCGGCTATTTTTTTGTGGCCTTTAGTAAATCCTATAAGAAAGAGACAAATTTACTGCTTATTCCCATCTGAAAGCAGAGAAGGAGGCAGGCATCTTATTTTCAGGAGATAGTGAGGCACAGAAAAACCTTCCTGGCTGGTGAATCGTCTCCCAAATACCTTCCTTTGAGCTTCTCCACCTGATACTCTGGACAGGGTGTGGGCAAGTTCAGCTTGGTGGTGAGGACTCCCTGCCTGAGACTATGATTTGGATTACTTTCAGGCAGAGGTCTTTAGTTTTAAACTAGGTGCAGGGTGATGGGCAGAGCACAAAGACCATTAATCAGGAATCTCAAAGACCACATCCAGAGAAACTCTTTGACCCATAGTTAATAAGCCATGGAACTGACCAGAAGCAAATTGATGCAAGTCTACTAAATGCTAAGGGAACTGTATGGCCAGAGAAACCCTAATCTTGGCCAAGAAGAGCCATGATATTTTTTTTTAATTTTTTTTTAAATTTTTATTTCTTTATGATAGTCACAGAGAGAGAGAGAGAGAGAGGCAGAGACACAGGCAGAGGGAGAAGCAGGCTCCATGCACCGGGAGCCCGACGTGGGATTCGATCCCGGGTCTCCAGGATCGCGCCCTGGGCCAAAGGCAGGCGCCAAACCGCTGCGCCACCCAGGGATCCCCGAGCCATGATATTTTTAATCACTAGGGCAATTCCCACACCTCTGAACCTGTGGTTGCTGAAAGCTATGCACCTGCTCCAGTGGCCATCTTAGATGTGGCCATTGAAAATTCATTTTTTTTATACCAAGGATCTATCTCCAGCAGATGTCTATGGAAATGCAAATACCTTCCCACATATAGCAATAATAATACTAGTTATTTTCTATGTACCAGATATTTTACCTGTTGCATTACATTGAATTCTTACAATAACCATAAAAAATTGAGATCATGATTCTTGCTTTGCAGATGAGGAAACTGAAGCTTAGTTAGTTTAAGAAACTTATTGATTTTTTTCTGACTTTAGAACCTGGTTGTTTTACTCCACCAAGCCACTAACTGCTAGCAGCTTTGCCTATTCACTTCTCTGAGTTCCAGTGATACAGCAAGCCTACTGAGGACTCTGGGGTCAATGGGGATAAAAATGAGGTCCTGTGATCCCACAGAACCTGGACCTGAGCTTGCTAAGAGATAAGTTAAATCCAATACACATTGACAAAAAACATTCAGATTTTCCTAATCAGATATGAAATAATTATCTTGTAACAGGAGGTCCACAGGTAGTACGGTTTTCAAGCAGGTTGGCAGGAAGGATATTTTTAACAGAGGAGGGAGCCCAGAGTAATTTCTGACCCACCTTGGATCACATCACATGAGTTGCTGCATTTGCTGGCTATTCCTGAGAGGTGCTGGTACTCATCGGCTTTATTAGCCAATGACTTGAATGACTGCTGGGAACATGTTGCTGGTCTCAATTTTAATCACCTGACTCACCTTCCAAAACTCAGAGAAGATTTATCCCAAAGATGCCCCTTGTCTAATTAACCTGGATCCCTCAGACCATTCACAGACTCTATAACCTCTCAGGGCTTATACATGTAAAAGCAATTATGAGTGAGTATACAGAAATCCAAATAGAGATAACAGATAATAGATGAATTTGTTAAAAAAGGAATTTACCATAGGTATCTTCTCAGTATGCCAGAATTACCCTGTGGCATCTGACCCATGGGCATTTAGCCCTGTATCCTGTTTTCTCCAGCAGCTCCAAAAGATGGTTTCTCAGCACAGTGGAGAAGGAAGGGACTTGGAGAACATCCAGTCCAGCCCCTCATTTTTAAGGTAGGCCCAAAGGGGAAATGCCTTGTCTTCATTTTCACAACTGATTAGTGTCACAGCAAGGAGGAGAACCCAGGTCAGGATATATGGTTCTTTTGGCTCTTAGCCTCAAATGTCAGGACCCGCAAATATGCCCATTTGGTAATTCATGCATTAATTTATCTAAATTTATTTCCCAACATTAACCAGAATATTAATCTATATCAACATTTGGCAATAATGAGTTCTATAACTTTATTATCTGTATAAAAATGATAGCACTTATTTATTTTACAGTTTTCTAGGACTTTCATAACTTTTGAGAAGAGAGTTTACATTTTTAATATTTTGAGATTTGCTATATAAAGTCAATATTTGCCCCACCTACACTGAACTATTTTGCAGGCTTTGATCATATCATAGCCCTGTCCTTTTTTTTTATATTCATTTTTTAAGAACTCTTTAAATGTAGGGCAAGATTTCAGCTGATTTCAAAGAATCATGGAATTTTAAAACCAGAAAGGATTACAGCTGTTCTCTAAGATTTGTTAAGTGTCTTTCCTCATAAGCTTTAAAAAAGAAAGTTTACTTAGTGTGCTTATAATACATTTTTTGGTACGAAAATTATTTTGGATGCCCTTTTCATGAAGATAGCTACTACATAGGGTGACATTGGTTTGCACTAAGTCATCTTCTGGAAATGGTCCTCTTATATCTCCCCATTTGTGTTGTGTTCCTGGTTGAGGCTGATTGCCATTAGAGGACTGGGCATATTTCTATTAATTCTCATTCTATAGTAACTATATCCCTTCCACAGTATGACACTGGTCTGAGTGACAGAAAGCACATAATGAATGTTTACTAAAGGAATGGATGAAATCTAATGAGTGAGACTTGCCTTTCTTTATGGTAAGGAGAGGACAAGTCATCAATAACATGTGAATTCCAGAAACAGCAACAAGGATACCATTCCAGTAAAAAGTAGAAAAGACTTGTTTCCGGCTAGCATTTGCCAAAGTTGGTCCAGGAAGGAGGACAGCAATGATGATCATTTCTCAGAAAATGTTTTTGTTCAGGCACAGATACAATTGTCCTGGAAAGCGGAACCGTGCAAAGGTACAGAGGCCAGGTGGCCTGCTGACCACCCTCTCTTTTCCTTACCCCAAATCTCTCCTTCTCTTCCCACCCCTACTTGTCAGCAGTGTACCCCAGAGTATGATTCAAATTCCAAGAATCTTTGGAACTCCGGAAAGGCCTAAATCATGAGGATAGAAGCAGAAAGAGACAATATCCGGAGGCCATTAATGTCACACTGAGAAACTTGACTAGTTATAAATTCTCTATATCTGTGCTAATGAGGAGAGGCCTATACGGGTCACATGGAAAAATAGAAACCTGAGGAGTCTTGTGTGCAAAAATTTGGAAATGCTTTAAGAAAATCCTAGTAGGTACTCTTTGGAGCACACATATACTGACGTGAAGAGGTTTTCTACCAAAATAAACATGACAGAGGCTGAATAAGTCAGCCAACAAAGAGAATCAGTTCAATTAATTTAGTGAGGTCTGAGTGAGAGAGAATCATTTTGCTAGAATTTTGTTACCATAGGCTGTTTGGTTTAGTTCTGACCATTGAAGAAGTTGTCCTCTGTGTATAAGCCATCTCTTTAACCATTTTCTGAGAGATTTGGTCATCCTGGTCATCTTAAGGATAACAGTCAAGCATAAATATCAAGTAACCATTTGGAATGACTCCTAAGAAAGCCTCAAATGTTGAGCTAAGTTATTGTAGACCACACTTTGCTGCAACCTTTGGCACTTAGGGTGGAATTTGTTGTACCCAATTAAGATGGGAAATATTGAACACTTGCAATTTATTTGCATTTATAAAATTATGCCTGGTGCTAATTCTCCCCCCACCCTCCACTTGCAGAGGGCTTGAGAAGCTTAAGGGTAGTATTTAGCTTGAGGTAGCATGAAGGGGAAAATAGTGAAAGGGCAAGAGGGTGTCAGCACTCCTTTAAGTTCAAAGAGGAAGTTTAAGCTCATTATGAGAATTATAAGGAATATTGGGGGCAGCACTAAGACAGTGCCTCAGAGGCTCACACATGGAAGCCAGATGTATTTTTTCATGAGTTATAAGCAGCAGTGTTGTCCCCACATAGCTAGAAGTGACCTCATACTATATATCCCCTCTGGGCCTCAGTTTTGTCATCTGTAAAAGGAGGGGCCAGCAGAGATTGTTTATTTTCCCCCCAGGAGTACATAATATCACCTGGCAGTTGTAAAATAGGACGAACCAGCCTGTACCCAAGACCAACGATTCAGAAGTGATTGGGAATGCAGAATCCAGAAATGACTCATGTGGAACCTAAGCGTCAGCATCCTGTAAAAGCCCCACAGGTGAATCTCATGTGCTGCTCCATTGATAACTACAGATCCAGATGATCTCTGTGGTCTCATGGAGCAAGAACTTTCAGATTTCAGCACCCTGACCAATGGATAGCTGACTATGTATTGCAATTATTCCCTCTAGTTAGTAAGGGAACTCTGAAGGGGATAGTGTAGAAATGTTTTAGAATCGAGGATGGACAAGGATGTTCTTTTTTAAAAATTTGGAGGGCCTCAATTTAAACTTGGGCCATCTGTACATAAGCTCTTTTTTACATGGGAGATATACAAATGATTATGCTTCTTGTGAGTCTGGGGAGTGGCATGGGCAGAAAAGCAAACTCAGTTTAAAAAAAAGATTTGGTAATTCACTGGTTAGCCAAGCAAACAGAGAGCCTTCAGGAATAATTCTCTAGTCCAGTCTATCATGTATCCACCCAACAATCTTTGCTAGATATCTGCTTTTTACAAAAGTACTATGTGAGCTCAACTTTTTAAAAAATATTTTATTTATTTACTGAGAAAGACAGGCAGAAGAGAGAGCACAAGTGAGGTGGAAGGCCAGAGGGAGAGGGAGAACTAAACCCCTCTGCTGAACAAAGAGCCTGACATAGGGCTCCAACCCAGGACCCTGAGATCATGACCTAAGCCAAAGGCAGATAGATGCCTAACAGACTGAGACAGCCAGGTGCCCCTCAACTGTTTTTTTTTTTTATTTAAAGTTTTTATTTAAATTCTAGTTAGTTACACACATGGTAAAATTGGTTTCAGGTGTAGAATTTAGTAATTCATCACTTACATATGACACCCAGTGCTCATGACAAGTGCCTTCCTTAATCCCCATCACCTACTAGCCCATCTCCCAACTACCTCTATCCATCAACCCTTCGTTTGATCTCTATCATTGAGTCTTTTATAGTTTACTTCCTTCTCTCTCTTTTTTCCCCCATCCCCTATATTCATGTCTTTTGTTTCTTAAATTTTACATATGAGCAAGATCATAATGCCCATGTCAGTACAGAAGGTAGACATGTGCTCTCTCACTAGACAATGATGACAATATCAGAGCAGAAGAAAAGCTACCCTGGCAATCCTTAACGATTTGGATTCAACTTTGTACTTCTCCCTACTGTGCCCAGCTCAGAGCTAGACCCTTTTTTTTTGAATTATTTATTTATTTGAAGGGTGGGGGAGGAGCAGAGGGAGAGGGAGAGAGAGAGAGTCCTAAGCAGACTTCTTGCTGAGTGCTGAGCCTGGAGCCCAACTCGGCTTAATCTCACAACGGTGAGATCATAACTATGAAATCACTACCTGAGCTAAAACCAAGAGTCAGACACTTAACTGACTGCACCACCCAGCTGCCCCAGAGAAATTTTTGTGAAGACCCAGCATATGAGTTATGACTGATAAAAAAGTGAGTAGATTGATAAATATTCTAGGTTCCTGAATCTAGAAAAAGAATAAGCAGTGGGGTAACTGACTGGCTTAGAGGAACACGTAACTCTTGATCTGAGTTATGAATTCAATCCCCACGTTGGGTGTAGAGATTGCTTAAAAAATAAAATCTTAAAAAAAAAAGGAAGAAAAAATCAACCACAACATTGAATACTCCCTCCTGGTTAATTTTTCATATTCACTGAGCACTTATGCCTAGATGAGAGGTCTCCAAGCACTCTCTCTAAGCATTTCAGCCTTGATATAATTTTTTTAATTTTAAGAATTAACTTCAGCAAAAATCAATTCGAATAGGGCATTGCCAAAACCAGACTTGTGAACTTTGCAGGCTTTCCACTTGACTTACCTTATCTCCCTAGCCCTGGACCACCTCATCCTGTGTTCCTCCACCAAGGAAAGAACAAGCAGACAGATTCCACCTGAGGAGATTTCTTCATCTTTTCATTTTTGCTGTGGTCATGCATGGGTGCAAATGATGTAAGAGAGCAGACATGTGGGGAAGCTAGGAGACCAAGGATATAGTTCCAGCTTTTACTCTTACTGAGATGTGTGGTGGTGTGGGCAAGTTACTCCAACCTGTTTTCCTTCTCTGCAAAACAGTGCATTTGTATTAAATTGATTCTAGGGTTACTCTCAGCTTCATGCATTTAATTCTAGCAGCAAATAATTACCTCGATCACTTGTTATTTTATTTGCTGTTTTATTGGATGAAGTAAAGTGTAAAAAACATGCCATAATGTAGAACATATATGAAAGAACATCATTAATGTTGCTTATATTAGTAATGGTTTGTGGTGCATGGCTGAGTCCCTCAAATGCTGTAACTATAGCTGACATGCGTGGACTCTTTACTGTACCAGGCTGTGCTAAGCACTTTAGGTGTATTTGCTGGTTTAATTCATAAAACAGACCTATGAGGAAGGTACCAGTGATCATATTCATTTTACAGATAGAGAAACTGAGTCTCAGAGGATCTTGCCCAAGATCCTGTAGGTAAGAAGTGGTGAAGCAAGAATTTGGCCCTAGGTGGTGTGTTTCTAGGGGCTTTCTCAGTTCTTGCATTCTCCGCTTCTCCTAGGGGCAGGGGCAATGCCATTACCAGTTCTGGCAACTTCCCTTGGGGCCTGAGCATAGAGTAACACAGAGTCAGAAAACAACCTGGT
Organism: Nyctereutes procyonoides; assembly: GCF_905146905.1. Classification (NCBI taxonomy): domain Eukaryota; kingdom Metazoa; phylum Chordata; class Mammalia; order Carnivora; family Canidae; genus Nyctereutes; species Nyctereutes procyonoides. The sequence continues at coordinate 5,622,700 of NW_026575028.1, forward strand.
GGAGATTCAGCTGAATGGAAAAAAATTCTGGTTGTGGGTAAACTCCTTTGCTTGAGAAATTTTCAAGACAGGTGCTGCTAGGCAACTATGAGTAATGTCTTGAAGACATTTAAGAACTAAGCAAGGACTTGGGGCATGCTCAGTTTCGAGGGAAGATATAGGCTTGCTGTCCCCTGTAGGTTCCTTGCAGCCCGAGGATTCAGTGTTCCGCCTGATTCCTAGAACTGTTGGCTGAGAGAAGGATGCTTACGATAAATCACAGCACGGGACTAAAGGTGACAGGAATCACGCACTTGGCCTGATGTTTATCTTGTGGGCTGGCCAGCCCTATGCAGCCATTTACTAGCATTTCATCAGCTGTGTAGGGCTTTCCCCATAAGCTTCCTTTCCAATTACTCACAGCCCCTGTGAGAGGAGGGAGGAAATGAGGGCACATGGGGGAAGGGATCTCTCCCCTGAGTGCCATCACAGCAGGGAGCTAAAGGGGTCTCAGAACTACTGGCTCTTTGCTGGCCTGACTAGAAAACCTGGTGGCCTTCTTATGCATGGTCCAGGACCCAGAACTTGGTTAGTAACACTCTCCATTCATCTACCCCGTTCACTATTGTTTTATTCTCTCAACAAGGAAGAAAGGGCTCCTTCTGTGCACTTGTCAATACCACTGATTTTCTAATGACTTTTCTAGTTCTTCTCAAAGCATACTCACCTGTTCATTTATTCTTTCAATGTACCTTTTTTAGTGAATACTTACTGTGTGCCAGCAGGGACAGGTTAGGGTTGGAATACAGAGATGACTAGTGAATCTCTCTCTGCTATCAAACAGCAACCAGTAAGTGGTGGAAGTTGGCAAGTTCTGATGTAATAATGGTGCAACATGAGAAATGTGTGCCGAGAATGAAGGGAGTGAACTAGGGGCTATGAGGAGAGAAGACTTCCACTGGGGGTGATGTTTGAGCTGGGTTGCAAAAATTGCGCTAGTGGGAAAGGGCATTCTAGGAAGAGGATCAGCTCTTGCAATAGGTAGACACTGGGAGCAGATCTGGGCGACAGTGAGTTCCTTGTGACACTGGAAGTGGTGCATGGGGGAAGAGTATGGAAAATCTGCAAAGGTTAGACAGTGAAGGGCTTGCAGAGGAAGAATAGATCCTATTCTACAGGAGATGTGAGCCAAGAAATCTCATTCTATTGGCAACATGAAAGTGGAGAGAATGGAGAAGGCAGAAAGACAAGCTGGATAATGATTGCCACTGTCCCCAACACCCACAATGACCCATGACGAGGCATGACAGTGGCACTGTGAATTCACCAGTTTGCCAAAGCAGTAGTGCACACTAGGTAAGAGCCTGCGCTCTGAGTCAATCATTCCTGGATTTGCCTCCTGGTTCTGCCTCCTTACCTGTGTGATCATAGGCCAGTTCCCCCACATCTCTGTCCCCCAGAACCCTCATCAGTCAATGGGGAATGGTCATAGCTCCCACCTTAGACAGATACTATGAGAATTAAGTATGCACAATGCCTGACACTCTGTGGGTGCTTTACTGTGGTGACTTGTATTACAATGAGAGGAATGAGAGAATCACAGATGGCTGGCTTCAGCAGCCCAAGGGGTGGTACCATCACTAGACAGAAAAGACTGTATTCAAAAGGAGGAGCAGGTTTAGGGGAGGGATGTAGAGAAGGGGAGAGATATTGGGTTGGGTAGAGGACTTGAGGGGATTGTTTTTTTTGTATCTAAAAAGTCTAAAATGAGGCACATCACTTTGTGTTTTCCCCCTATAGTCACTTTCCTGCCACAGGACCTTTGTACTTGCGGTTCCCACTTATTCTAGTAACTACTGCTGCAAAAAGAAAAAAAAAATGATCTCGAAATTTTTTTTTAGTTCTTTTTTTTTTTAATTTTTATTTATTTATGATAGTCACACACACACACACACAGAGAGAGAGAGAGAGAGAGAGGCAGAGACACAGGCAGAGGGAGAAGCAGGCTCCATGCATCGGGAGCCCGACGTGGGATTCGATCCCGGGTCTCCAGGATTGCGCCCTGGGCCAAAGGCAGGCACTAAACCGCTGCGCCACCCAGGGATCCCTGATCTCAAAATTTAATGGCTTAAAAAGTACAGTCATTTTATAATTACATCTCACAGTTCTGGGGTTCTGGACTCAGCTGGGTGGCTCTTGTTCCAGGTTTCTTACATGGATGCAGTCAGATAATGATGGAGCAGGAGATATCTCAAAGGCATCCTTGCTTTTGTGCAGATAACTGCAGTTAGAGCAAAGGAATAAATAACACATGTAAGGAACAGTCACATATGTTATATCACTTGATTCTTAAATCCACACTGTGTAGCTGGAGTTACCATCTTCATTTCAGACAAGGTAAAGGAAGCTCAGAAAAACCAACCGATTTTCTATCAGCTGGATGTGGACCTGAAATTCGGATGAGGTCTTCTCAGTATCAACGTCATGTGCTTTCCACTTAGATTCTATATCTGCTTGTATCTGTAGGTATAAATGACCAGTATGAGGGAGGAAGAGTAGGAAGGCAAGGGGTTTCCCATGGATGTGAAGGGGGGTGTAAAGGTAAAATACAAAATGCTCAGTTAAACTTGAATTGCATATAAAGAACAAATTATTTATAAGACCCAAATATTGCATGGTTGCATACTTATACTACAACATTATTCATTGGTTATCTGAAAGTCAATGTCAATCTTAACTGACATTTGTGCTTTTATTTGCCAAATATCGAAACCCTACATTCAGAGTATGAAAAGGTGCACAGTGATGAAGACCTGGTATCTGAAAATAAACTTTATACAACTTAAAGTACAGTGTCAAGCTAAATCCACATCCTTGCTTGCCCTCAATAGATGCATGTGAAAAGATGTGCCAGGTCCTGGATGTGGACACGCGCGTGTGTGTGCACGCAGAATCACTGTGAGTGTGAGAGCTACAAATGCAGCTGTCCTGATAACCCAGTACCACCAGGGCCACCATCATGAGATGATTTTCCAAAATAGTGAACTGCTCTTGGAAAGTTCCAAGCAAAACAAAGTGCAGTTCTCCCTGAACTCATACCCTCACTGGAGGGTTCAGTGTGTATCAAACTCATGGGAAAACACTTTTTGATTTATGTAAAATAGACTTTGATTCCAGGCTCAGATTTATAAACAGGCGCTTCACTTATATGACATTTTATGGTTGAACAGAGTGCAGGACAATTCTTCACAATGGGGGACTGTCCTGCATTTGCAGATGTCTCAAAACTGGCCACTGCTCAAAAATGCCAGGAGCATCCCCAAACATTATGACAACAAAATACCCTCCCAGGTTGTCCAGGTGCTCCCATTGATAACCACTGATATGACAGGTCTGACACTTAACAGAAATATTTTCTCCCTCCCTTCCTTCCTTTTCTCCCTTGCCTGCCTTTGTATCGCCACATGATTCTAAGAAACAGGAGCAAGAACATGGGAAAGAAGAACCAGACCTGTGTTGTGTGTGGAGTGGCTAAGGAGGAAGAGATGGAGCAACTGCAAGGAGTTGTAGGGTAGTTCCCAAAGATTTCACCAGGAACCTGTCAACACAAAGAACTAGTACATAGTCCTTACTTCTCTAGTGATTCACACTTCATGAAACTTTCCAGCACGTTATCTCAGGTGAATCTATACACAGACTGTGCAGTAGGCAGAGCAGGGTTATTGATGATGGCATTTCAGGGATGAAGAAACCGAGGCATAGAACTCTTAAATGATCCAAGTCCCCAAGGTTCTTCTCCACTTTAGCCCTGTGTGTGTTTCCTTGCCAGCTCTCCTCACGACATGGAATATGGTTGTGGTGACTTAGCAGATGGTCTAGTCTCCACTGAAATGAAATCTCCCAATAGACAGGAGCCCACTACCGCCAGTTTACTGATATTTACAAGTACCAGCATGACTATTTAAAGCCAGTAGGTTTTAAATAAATATTTGTTTAAGAAATGATCTAGTAGCTTCTTTGCTTCCAATCTTTTATCCTTGACCCAGAAGTCTCCTCTTAAAATAGGATCTCATAAAAAAAAAAAAAAAAAAAAGGATCTCATCACACCATCTCCTTTGTAAAAACCTGCAGTGGCGCATCACTATCTACAAGATAATTTTGAGCTCCTTGTCTTGGCATTCAAGATCTGGTTTCAACGTACATTCTCCTGCACACTCATCCATGCCACCCACACTGTAAATCACCCTAACTACTTGCCTCTAGCAGCTAACACTTACTGAACCTTGTCATGGGCCAAACACTGTACAAAGTACTATACGTACATGATTCTATATAATTTTTACAAGGACTATATGAGATAGGCACTGTTATTGTCTCCATTGCCAGAAGAGGAAACTGAGGCTTCAATAACTCTCCTAAGATCGTGCAGCTCTTGAATCACATGTCCAAGATTTGACCCCCCACCTGTCTGCCACTCAAGTCCTACTTTAACCCCACACTAAGCTGAATTTAGCTTGTATTTTATATTTTGACAGGGGCCTGTGCTCAGGCTCTTCTTAGCCTAGAATATCCCTTCCTTTTCTCCATGTGTCTCTTATCCTTGCAGCCCCGGGGGTCCCTCCTCCATGAGTCTTCCTATCCTATCTACCCTGGTTAGTCACTTCTGCCTCTGCGATTTCACATGTATTCTGACTTAAAGCAGCATTAACAGAGCAGGTGACTGAACTCCACTCAGGACTGTGAGCTCTTTCTAAGCAAAACTATGATCCATTCATTTCTAAAATTAGCATCTAAGTCTCCACTCAATTGGCATTCAGTGGATCTTTCTTGAAAATCTAAGGATGAAATCATCATTATTAAGAAAGCAACCGCAAGGGGGCAGTACAAAAGGGTCTAGTTAATGGCCGCCCTGCTTTCCTTCCGGGAGACCAGAGACCTCGGGGGACAAAGGAACCAAAGTATAAATAATTGAAATGTGCTTAGCCAAAAAAATAAACAACCATGTGAAGTGTGGAAAGAAAATCAGAAAAAGTCAGGAAAAGAACAAATTTTTGGAAGTTTTAACTTTTCAAATTTCTTGATAATTTGGAAAGCATGAAGAAATTGCTTTTTGGACTGAATATTTTTTGTTCTTATTTATAAAATATTTACCTCTTAAGTCAAGAAACACATAACACATTTTATAAAGGGAAATATACATTTAGATCTGTAAAGAGGGCAAAAAGCATAATTAGTGTTATTTCCTATTATTCTCTTCTAAATTTTGCTACCTCTCTTGCTCCACCCTCCTAGTGTTTCTATGGGTTTAAAATACTTTTTAATCAAGAATCATGGGTTACTTATTTTTAAATTTATTTTTATTTTATTTTTCAAAATTTACTTTTAATTGTTGTTTTGCTGGTTGTTCCCAATTAAAAAATTAGTAGAAGGCCATAAAAACTTTGAAATGTGTTATTTTCCTGATGGAGATGAGAGGGAACCCACAGCTCACCCTGGAGAAAGATGAGGCTCAAAAATTAATGGGAATCATCCATATCAAAGGTAAGAAAATAAGATTTTGAGAAGTGGGTCTTTAGAAGGGAACTTTTTAGAGGACTTTTTAGAAGGGCCTGGAGTACCTTAGCCAGTTGGCAAGATCCCAAAGAAGGCCGATATATGTTCCCAAAGTTGAGGGACATGATGGATACTGTATAATTCTGCCTGGAAAATCTCCAAGGCAGAAGAAAGGAGGGTTCAGTGCTGAGTTTTTTACATTTTCTACCATGGACATGGTTTGAATTGTATAACCTTGAGGAAATAAAAATCAGCTGTGATCTTTTTTTAAAAAAGGAAGAAATTAAGGTTCCATATGTAAAAATAATTTATGGCTAAAGTTCTGAAGAAACGCCATGCTTGGGTGTCATAGGGCTGGGGCCTGCAGGTAGAGCCCTGGTCCAGGTGTGAGAGGTTGTAGGAGGATGATGAGAAATAAGAGTAAGGGCCCATTGAGTTGCTTCCCCTTGATCCTAGTGACATGGCCCTCATGACTCTACCAACCCAGAAATGTGAACCTGACACCCAAGTGGAAGGTTTCCCAGTGTCCATCTGCTAACTCTATTCTCTGGACAAGTTGTAAAAACCCACTGCTCTGATCACATTTTTCTTCTCCTTCTCCTTCTCCTTCTTCTCCTTACTTCTCCTTCTCCTTCTCCTTCTTTCTTCTCCTTCTCCTCCTTCTCCTCCTTCTTTTTTTTCCTTCTTCTTCTCTTAGAAATTATTTATTTATTTATTTGACAGAGAGAGGTAAAGAGAATACATGTGCAGGGGGAGGGGGCAGATAGATAAGGAGAGCATCTCAAGCAGACTCCACGCTGAGCATGGAGCCCAACATGGGGCTTGATCCCATGACCCCAAGATCACGACCTGAGCCAAAATCAAAAGTCAGACACTCAATTGACTGAGCCACCTTGGTGCCCCCCAGTCACATTCTTACAAGTACCTCCTGGAGATTGGGTTCATAATGGCATCTGAAGCTTTCCTTCCTAACCTGGGTCTTTGATGAGGGTTAATTTAAGAATATCAGAACAAATGATAGGTGTGCTATACTTTAGAGCAGGTTTCTCAACCACAGCACTATTTATATTTGGGACTGGGTCATTCTTTGGGTTAGGAGGATGTCCTGTACGTTGCCTGATGTTAAGCAGCATCCCTGGCCAGTATTCATGAAATGTCAATAGTTCTATACACTCTGCACCTCCCCAGTTGCAACAATCAAAAATGTCTCCTGATATTGCCAAGTGTCCCCTATATGTTTCCCCTATATGTCAAAAATCATCCCCAGTTGAGAACCATTACCTTAGAGGTAACTGCCTATTTCACCTATTCAAAAGAATAGGGCCACCAAATAAAGGCTACTTGTGATTATAGCAGACCCCCCTGGGGTCTGACTGACAATTTCCTTCCTGGAATGTTGTTAGAATGATATCATGTCTGAGGTCAGACTTCCCCAGATGGCAGTGGGGCACTGTTAATGGATTGAATATCTGCATATCCTCAAAATTCATATGTTGGAACCCTAACCCCTAATGTGACTGTGATTGGAGAGAGCCTTTAGGGAGGTGATTCAAGTTAAATGAGGTCATAAGGGCAGACTAGAATCCTCTAGGAGTGGTGTCCTTATGAAGAGAGGGAGAGACACCAGAGAGCTCTTTCTCTCCATGTCCACATGCAAAAGAGGACACAAAAAGAAGGTGGCTGTCTATTGGCCAGAAGGAGAGGCCACACCAGAACTGACCCTTGGACTTGGACTTCCTTGACTCCAGAACAGTGATATGGATGATGATGATCTGTTGTTTAACCCCCAGTCTGTGGTAGCTTGTGAAGGTAACCTGAGCTGACTGAGTACTCTGTACCTCTCCAAGAAAAAGAAGGCTCCTGAGGTCCCATGAAACTGCAAATAGCCTTGTCTCATGGAGACATATACTGGCCTGTTAGATGGAGAGTGTCCCACCAAAACCAGGAGGACTTTAGTGTTCCTCTTTATAGAAATAAATAATGATTAGTCACTGATATTTATAATAACACTACAACTGGCCAGTCAAGTGAGTCTTCAGCTTTCCAAAGGATCACAGTGAATAGGCTCCCTTCTCTCTTTCAGGGCAACCTTAGGAGAAGGAATGCTCAAGGAGTGGATTATTTTGGTTACCTGATTTTTTTAAACTGAATATTAAACTCTTTTGGAGGAGCGCCCAAAGGTTTATGTTGAGACCTTTTAAAAATATACATTTTTTTTATTAATAAATACATTTGTCAAGTGAGGATTTTGCAGATCTGGAAGTTTTCACTCTTAAGCATAATTTCCTGTTGTATGAGATGGTGATAGGAGAATATGGTATAAAAGTTTTGACCAGATGTGGAAGATTCCAGAGTACCCCCGGGATATTGTTTTCGCAATAAAAGTTCAACACCTGGCGTGAGCTTTTCTTGGCATTTTGGCACTTTCTCTTAAAATCTGAGGAAAGGAAGAGAAGTAGCCAACTGGTCAACCATTATTTGTAAAATGAGATTGTAATGTCCCTTTGCCTTTGTTCAGAACCATTGCCCCGGACCTCAAGGCCTTGATGATGGACACAGAACCAGCAGAGGAGCTTCTTGGTTGGTCCATCTAGGAATGAGAGTGCCCATCAGACAGAAAATATAAAATCTCTTGAGATTCACCTCAAAAAATTGTGGAATCTGATTCCCATTTTTTAGAAGAATAAGGTTCAGCCTATGAAGAGCTCCCTGGGGTCAGGAATGCTGTGTGAAATGACCAACCCTCTTTTCATCCACTGTCACCTCTCTATTCTGCTGCCAACTCCTCAGCCTGGAGCACTCCAACAGTCTCCAGTTGTCCTCCCTGCAGAGGGCTTGCCTCCTCCAAGCCACTCCACAGATGACAGTTCCAGTCATCTTTCTAAAACCGCTATCTGGTCCTATTCTTAAACTCAGCAAGGATGGACCTCACATTGTTTTAGATGACAAATCAAGCTCTTTCAGTAAAAAAAGTCAAATACAAGAAGCCACATAATGTGTGAATTTTTTTTTTACATGAAATACCCAGAAAAGGCAAAATGATGGAGACAGAAAGTAATGGTTGCCTCTGGTGGAAATGGTGAAGTGGAGACCAAGAGTAAGTGTGCTTAAAGAATCTAATAGGAGTAATGAAAATGTCCTAAAACTGATGTGTGGTGATGCGTGCACAACTTGGTAATTTAAAAATTGAATTATACATTTGGAGAGGGTGAAATATATATGAAAAATTAAAGAATATTCGAGCACCCTATTATACTAACCAGGTACTCCATGATATAGTTCCTAATGGCCTGGCTTGAGCCCCACCTCATCCCCTCCCTCACTCTGTATACCTGACACACTGGCCCTGGTTCAGGTCCTCCAAAGAGTCTCATTCTTCCTCTGGGCTCCCACTTGTACTTTCAAACACCTGCTGTGTTCTTCCTCCCTGCTGCCTGCCCCCAACTGGCTGATATCCATAAGAGCTCACTTTTCTCTGGGATGGATTCCTTTGTCCACCCGGATGAGCTCAGGACCCTGTCCTGTGCCCCCATAGTGCACCTGGACTTGTCTCTCATGCCACTCATTGCGTTTTTCTGTGATTATTTGTTTAATGAGTATCTTCTTTGCCAGTATACAAGCCCACATATAATTTGTCACAATGATATTCCAAGGCACACAGGAGGATTTTAGAAATATTAATTGTGTGGATAAATATAAGAATGAGGTGCAGAGGCCACAGGATCAGGCAGTTCTTCCAAGAGTACATAGATTGATTCAGAACCCAGCATTACTCAACTGAAGGCACATTTTAGTCTCTTCCAGGGATGATGTGAAGAATAGAAGAGGGATATGGGAGGGGATGGCATGGTGGGGAGCATGGTTGGGAGATTACAGGTGTGATGATGGGGGTGGGATGCGGGAACATGAGAGAAAAGCTTGGGATTCATGAGTTCTCATCTGGCTGTGTGATCCTGGATTAGAAACTTAAGCTCCCTGTTCTTCTTCTTTTAACCTATGAAAAGACTTTTATAATTTATACAGTCTCTGTTAGCTCAAATATTTTATAATTTCAGTCATTCTACTAACTAGGGCTTTTCAATATCAGAATCACCTGGGGTGTGTGTTACAAGCACAGACTCCTAAGCCCCACCCAGGCCTCTGGGTCAGTATCTCTGAATGTGGCTAGGGAATCTACATTTTAACATACTCTTGGGTGATTTTTTTTTTTTAATGCAAGTTTGTGAGAGGATGGGAACTGCATCTACCCCATTCACTCATATATCCCAAAACTCCACCCAATGCAGCACAGAGATAGGGTGCTCAATAAGTACTTCTTGATGGGATGGGTGAATAAGTAAATGGTATAGTCACAGAAATGTGGATATCTTGCTTTGATTGAGGCAGAAAGGGAAAAGGGCTTCCACTTTGGGAATGAATTCTCCATTTATAAAATATGGCGGTTGGACTAAGTGACTCACATGACTTCTCCCTGCCTTAGTAATCCACAGGACCATTTGTCTATAATATTGACAGCACCATGGATTGATGCTTTGTTTCCCTTTGCTTTCCTCCTTGACAGGTGAGAAAGCATCAAGGTGAAAATCAACCACAACTCAAAGATTGATTGTGAGTTTTAATAAGAGGGGTGGAGTCAAACAGTTTAGAGGAACGTATAAAAAGGCCTTTTACTTTTTGCTGGAACATGATATGGTTTGTGCATAGCACATACATATTAAAAAATAAAAGCATCACATTTTACAAGCACATGACTGAACAAATTCTGAGTTTTTCTACTTACTTGACCCAAACTTGGGGACAGCTCTGTACTGGGACCCAGCCTGAGGTACTTACTGATTTATAGAAAGTGGAAACCACATGAGGACACAGCTGTCTGAGTGCTGGAATTTCAGTAGTTCAATGAGGTATACAAACATGGTTCTGTGTTGGCTTTTGGCATGATGGACTAGATTCAGGATCTGTTTTGGGTATAATCACTCCCTCCTCCCATTCTGGGAAGAGGAAGCATCAACTCAGATGGAAGCACAGAACTATACCTACTCTTCTGGTCTGTCCCAAGCATTCTGGGAGGTAGCAGAACGAGTGGACATTCCTGGCCCAGTGGAGAGGGGGTGCAGATTTGAGAGACCCACTTCCTAGACAGGAAAGGGGCAAGCCACAGAGAATCTCTCCTCAGTGACATTTGACCCAGAGCCTTTGGGGACAGAAAGTTATAGGAGCTTTCTAGCTTCTGTACATGTGAAAAGCAGCAGAAGGGGATAGACAGGAGAGAGAATATCGCTGTGTCTTAGGGGCCAGTGACCGCTTTTCATAGATACGTTTGCACCAGTGACCATGGCACAAAATGGGCAAGGGCAGTGGACCTACAATGCTGGGAGGAAGGAGAACTACAGCATGTGGACTTTTATACATTCTTCTCCTTTAGGATTCTACAGAATGATAACTTGGAGGCTCTGACATCTAGGACGAGAAAGGGGCCCAGCACCATTATGAGAAGAATTCCAAGCTTCTCAGTATAGGACTAGGTCAGGAGAGAATTTCAGGCCTGGGTTTCTGGCCTGGGAAAATCCTATTATGTCTAAAAAGGAGAGAGGTTTGTAGCCTGGATCAGAGAACAGGAGAAATATTCTCTTTCCTGGGCCATAGAATGGCCCTGGCCAGGGGCTTGGAGTACATGTGCTAGACATGTTGGGACCTGGCGGCAGATGGGGAAGGCTGTGAAGGATAGTGGTGGGGTATTAATTACAATATTATATACCTTCCAAAGGAGGTTCGAAAATGCATGGCAAGTATGAAGGGAAGGGATGTTAGAAGGCAGCAAATGAGGGAGGGAACATAATCAATAGCTTCAATGAGATAGTTGAGGTTTTCTGGTTTCCTCTGAGGTGCACACATTGTCTTGAGGAGAGTGCAGATTCTACAGGAGGTCTGGAGCTCCCCTCTGGTTTCTGAGCTCACCTCTCCCCAGCTGAGGAGTTCACCTCCAAGTATGTGATTATATCTTGCTCTCATTGTTATCGTTTGCTCTTGAAGGAACAAGGCAGCATTTGGCACCCCAAGTTTGCATGGAGCTGCCAGAGAAGGTATAGGATAGGAGGGAAGCCAATGACTACAGAACTCTATAAACCAGGATCATAGCTCAGGATGTGGGGGAGAGAGGACCCAAGTCATTCGTAGTACACGGCAGCAGGAACGTGAGGATCCTTGTGTTCCGCTGCCCATGCAAAGTCTGCTGCAGCCTTTTGGATCCAACAGGGCTGAGAGCTCAGTCCTGGACTCAGTAGACATGGTGATCAGACAGGAGACAATTTTGCACACCTGTGCACAAACACAGGAGCAGGAGAGAAGGGACTGAACAGCCCTTTGCTGATCCTCCTCCGTTCCTGCCTCTTAACCCACTTTTGTGGATGGAGAGAGACTTGTCGTAAGCCTAAGCCACTTACAGGTAAAGAGAAAGCTCTTGGGAGAGCACTCCTCTGGACTGGAGGCATTTAAAGAGTTAACAATGCATCACCACATCCAGGAATATGTTCAGAAGTTTCAACAAATGATACAGCATAGGCCCTGGTACCAGTTAGAATAGATGCCCTGCTGCTAGGAACCGATTCCAGGCATAGGCAATGGGTGTGCTGGTGCTGCTGCATAGTGACTGCATAGCAAGCCTTCCTGGTCCTAGGCATGTCATTGCTTCTCCTTCTCACTCTTAGCATGAAAGTTAGGAGTGAACATTTGGGGGAGCTCCTTGTCAGTGTTTGAGCACTTTTATGAGCCTCTAGAGAGATGCAGGAATCTGAGGCCTTGAGACTCTCTTTAGAAATGTATCCCCTCCCATGCCAAGTTGGCTTAGAGATTTAGGAAGAAAGGAACTAGAGCTTTGGGACCTAAAACTTTTCTCTCCACCAGATCACTGTCTGTCCATCCTCCCAGCCTGCCTGCACTCCCGGCACGTTCTATCGGATCTGATGCATGCCTCAGGTTCTGAGTGAGTCAGTTTCTCATATACCCTGTCAAAGAGATCAGTAAATTACTCTAGACAAGATAATCAGCTTTGTCCTCTGCCTCCAAGCAGAGCTGCACTTCAAATATTCCAAATGGTCAAGATGGACCAACTTTTTCCCCCTTCCACTTGAACAAAGACCCCAACTCCTTCCAGTTTCTTCCAAGGCTTGGTCATGTCCAGTCATGCTCCTGAGCTCTTATTGCCTGTTGAATCTTTGCTCACCTTGGTGTGGCCTTTTCCTCCTCATCCAGCATATGTCCTTCCTGATGTGTGCTGGACAGAGAGATAGCCAGTATGATGTCTCCGTTGGGTGGCCAACTTCCATGTCCAGTTCACAGTCGCTCAGCTCAGGTCTATCTATAGATGGCCTCATCTGCAAATAGAGAGGTATGTCGAAGATGAAGGTATTTGCAGCAGATGAGGGGCTGTCTTGCAGGCAGGGGCCCCTGAGAGTAGCAAAGGGTGTCAGGTCATTTTGTAACACGATGGTTCACGTATAATGCCGAAAATATTTGCACTCTGATATGGCTCTCTCTGGTTTCAGATTTAGGAACATTCCAATGGTTCAGGAATCTGAAGGCTCCAGGCAGACAACATTTATAGTCACTTGGGGGAACCTCTGCTTTAAATACTCTCAAAGGACAGGAGGCAAGACGGCATTGTAGAGCAAGGAGCTGTTATAGCTTGGCTGCTTGATTTCACGGGATTATCACTCTTCTCTTACTGTAGGGGGGCCAGAGGGGGCAAACTCTGGAGGTCATGGTGCCCATTCTACTGCATCCAGGCACCAGTGTGTATGCAAGATGAGGACGACCAAGAAGGAAGTGAGAGTATCAGATGAGGACTTGGGTGAGTTTCCCGGACGTAGCTGGAGAGGAATTATCATCTGCGGTCCAAAGCCTCTCTACTTCCTTCATGCCCTACTTTGCACCCCCTCACCTCTCGCCAAAGAAGTTGCCATTATTAGGATCCTTGTCATCTGAGGTTAAAATAAGACCTAGTTCAAAAGGAGGAAAAGTTATGGGCAGGGAGCCAGGCCCCAGCTTGTTCTTGGAGCCACAGGCGGCACTGAATCCTCCAGGCAGAATGGCACTTCATAGAACATCCAGTCCCTTCCGCTGCTTCCAGCAGGCCTTCCCCAACTGCCTGAGGCACTGCTCTACCCCATTTCTTCAAGAAGAGGATCCCTTCTTTCCCAGCTCCCCTGTCAGGGCAGCCCAGTGTCCCCAGAGCTCTCACAGGCAGGAAGTTTGGAGCCTGCCCACTTTCTTTCTGGTTTGCAGATAAACCATACTCCCTTCCACTCTGCCCTCTATGCTTAGGGGACAGCTGCTCCCCACTGCCTGTGCATCCCATGCATGCACTCAAGTGGCCTCTGGATGGAAAGATGATTGGAAAGAGGCAGAACAGGAGTACATATCAATCCAGCTGGATTGACAAGTGACATTCTTGCAGGCAGATTCCTGCTGCCATGATACTGGGGGAGAGAAACCTGATGCTCTGTAATGCCTTTGCTCAGACCACCTACACAAAGATGTATGGATATACCTCAACACACACACACACACACACACACACTGCCACCCTGGCATTTCCCTGTGCACATGGTCATATGCCACATGTACCTTCTTTCCTCAGTTGAGGTCAGAGCAAGTATCCATTGCCATTCTAGGATAGTGGTTGCAACCGTTCACTTGGATTGGTTACATACCATAGGGTCCGGTGTGCCTTCTCCCCAAGCACAGGAGAAGCCCAACTCAGGAGTCATGGCGGGGATGGGGTGGCGGTAAGGGGAATTGTTCATTTGTGCAAAATTCCAATACAAAAGATGTTGTTTTCAATCTGCAAGCCTCCTTTCAGGGTCCTTATATCCTGGGAAGGAAGTGAGTGACAGTCATGATTGGGGACACCTTGCTGCCCCGCTTTACCCGTCCATATTTGCTCAGTGCGATGTAGGTCCCTCTGTACAGGTCTGACTCATAGGCATTGTAATTGTTGGGCAGGAGGGTTTCTCTGAACTTGCATTCCTCTTGGAAGCTGGGCTGCCAAAGAAATGGGCAAACAGAGGCTCAATTATAAATGAGGTGTAGCAGGCCCCCTCCTGGATGCGCCTCCCCTCCCCTTTGTAAGACAACCAACAGGGAATCTGAGCCATCCTAGGTGAATGGAAACATGGAAGATCAGAAAGGAAGAGACTTCTGAACTCTGTTGGACCTCTCTCACGTTCCCTCCATTAGGATGAGAAAATCAAGGTCCAGGGACAGATAGATTGTTTGTGTAATATGGAGTGGGTTTCTTGACTTTTAGTTCAGGGCTCTCTCCTCTAAGCACCTAGCTGATAATTTATTCCATTCAGAGAAAGGACCAGAGAAGGATGCAATAGGCTGTTTTCTCAAGTCCACTGAGAGAGGTTGTCTAATGGAGTAGGTTGGGGGCCTGGGTTCCACTCTGTGGCTTCTCTGCTTCCTGGTTGTATGACGTTGGGCAGGCTCTTCCCTCTCAGCCTTTGTTCCCTTTTCTGCAAGCTGTGGGCTGGGTTGTTGGTGAGGTGTGGTTAGCAGAGGTTGGGAGACAGATGACTCCCCATGTCCTTTCCAACGCTATCTGTTGACTATGTTAACCCTTTCTTCTTTCCACTGATTTCCCCTCACTCTGTCTTTCCCAGTTGATGCCCCAGGTTTGCAAACCCTTAAAGAGGTTCATTCCTGGTTTTGACTTTGAGCCCAAAAGATGCCTGATGCCTTCTAGACATTCAGAGCTCTCCAGGGAAGTTTGGGAACAGAAATGATAAGGAGCAGCCATTTTTATGAGGAAGAGAACCTGGTTCCCTTTGTGGCAGGTGGTGCCGTGGAGTCTGGGGCTAGTGATAAATCAGCCTCTGCAGTGCTAATTTGGTAGAGAAGCGCGTGTGGACCATCTGTTCAGAAAATGAATGCTGAACTTCCTGTCACACATCAACAAGTTCATTCCTGCTATATCACCCACGTCCTCCTTTATTCCTAGAAAAGAGGGCCCTTCCTCCCTCAGCCTGCAGGGCCACTGCTGAGGGAAGCTGGGGAGGTTTCTGTGCTTAGGACAGGGAATGGTTCTGTGGGGTCTAGAGGAAGAGGGATCAAGGTGAAAACCAGGAGATAGGGGATCCAGCCTCAAAAGAAATACAGAATGAAACAAAAAGAGAGAGGTGGGATGTGCTTTCTGACTCCTTCCTGCTGACTGAGGCCATCAGCTATAAAAAGCCCACTCAATGGCTGGATGGTTGTGCCAGAGGTGTCGTCTGACCATCTCTGAAGGAATCGTTCTCTGAGCACCCTGGGCTGGTTGAAGGCGGAGGAAGGACCAGAGCCTCTTCCTGTTATGAGCAGAGGGTGATGAGCTAGCTCACTGGGCCCCCAGATTCTTACAGCTCTTTGGGTGTACTGCTCAGACAGCATGGACAAGAGTATGTGATTCCCCAGGGCCAGCATCTTCTTTCCCAATAGATTCCAAGTTGCCCAAGACAAGGATTGTGTCTTGTCAGGTACGTGATGCTGAATGGATGATTATTTCACAGAGGCAGCAGAGGGACAGGTGGATACTCCCTACATGATTGGCTCTTCAGGACAGCATGAGAGTGAGAAAGGGGGCAGTGCAGTGTGAGGGGGAAACAGCATACTCCCTTCCTTTTGCCCCCTCCTCCTTTCCCCACTCAAGCCCCCCAATGTTTATTGTTTACAAGGCACTTCCGCATGTGTTAATTTAGCTGAGATGAATGTGAAAGCTTTAGACTGGCATGCCAGCTGGCTTCCCAGTACCACACTAGGGAGCTTGGGTTTTCACAAGCTACCTTTGTTATGAATGCTCAGTAAGCATTTGTGGAAGGAATATGCCAAAGGTAGAGGGAATAAACTAATCAAAGTAGGTATGGAGCATATTTGTGCACTAGCTGTGAGGTTACACTGATGATTATTCACCTCTTACTTAGTAGCTATATGAACCTGGGCAAGTGATTTAACCTCCCTCATCTCGAGTTAACCTCCATTCCCTTATCTGTAAAATGGGGCAGTAAGAATTTTGATGTCATAGAATTGGAGTTAGCATTAATTGAAATAATGTACAGAAAATTATTGGTATAGGGATACCTGGCTAGCTCTGTGGTTGATCAT
The DNA here is from genome assembly GCF_905146905.1 of Nyctereutes procyonoides. Classification (NCBI taxonomy): domain Eukaryota; kingdom Metazoa; phylum Chordata; class Mammalia; order Carnivora; family Canidae; genus Nyctereutes; species Nyctereutes procyonoides. The sequence goes on from NW_026575028.1 coordinate 5,639,374, forward strand.
CTGCCTTCAGCTCAGGTCATGATCCCGGGGTCCTGGAATGGAGTCCTACATCAGTCTCCCTGCGGGGAGCCTGATTCTCCTTCTGTCTATGTCTCTACCTCTCTCTGTGTGTCTCTCATGAATAGATAAATAAGACATTAAAAAAAAGAAAGTCATTGGTATAACACTTGGCACATAGTAAAGTAAAAAATATTGTTATTACTATAATTCTTCTCTATCATGAACTAATTTGCATTAAAAGCCCTAAAAAACTTTGTCTTACCCCGAATCACCATTCCTGCAAAACCTGCTATGGGTTATTGGACATTTTTGCTTTTAAGCTCTGCAGTTATTGACTGAATGACTCAGAGACCATGAACTTGTATGAGAAGACCACAGAATTAGGATATACAGAAGCTGCACTGCTCTTCGGAGCCTCTCTGGACCGTGGTTTCTTTACCTGTGCATGGGGTGTAGAGTAAGCCACAGAAGCTAAGATTGTTGATGATCAAAGCTCTGGAGCAACATCACTAGGAGCAAGGCACTCAGGATTGATTGCAAATTACTAAGGAATAAAACTACACTGATTAAAAGTCTGGTGCAGGGGTGACTGGGTGGCTCAGTCGGTTAAGCTTTGCACTCTTGATTTTAGTTCAGGTCATGATGTCAGGGTCCTGGGACTGAGCTCCACATGGGGCTCTGTGCTGACCATGGAGCCTGCTTGGGATATTCTCTCTTTCCTCCCTCTGTCACCACCACCCCCACTCTTACCCCAGCCCCTCTGTGCACACTTGCATGTGCATGTGCGCGCTCACTCACTCTCTCTCTCTCAAAAAAAAAAAAAAAAAGAATCTGGTGCAGATTGATGAACAAAATATAGACTCCAGAAATTGATCCAAATATAGCAATATAAAATAAAAATGGACCTGAAATTCATATAAAATAAAAGTAGCATTTCAAATCACTGGAGAGAACATGGTGTTAGAACAACTGGATAACATCTAATAATAATAATAATAAAAATAATAATAGTAATAAAGTTTGATTTCTTATTTCACTCCTTATATTAAAGAAAATTCTATAAGTAGCAAAGGTTTTATTTATTTATTTATTTATTTATTTATAAGATTTTGTTTATTTATTTGACAGATAGAACATATGTAGGGGGAACAGCAGAGGGAGAGGAAGAAGCAGGTGCCCCACCCAGCAGGGACCCTGATGTGGGGCTTGTTCCCAGGACTCTGGGATCATGACCTGAGCCAAAGGTAGAAGCTTAACTGACTGAGCCACCCAGGGGCCCTTATAAGTAGCAAAGATCTAAATGCAAAAAAGAGAACCTTAAGAGTCCAGAAAAAAATTTGATTTAAGTAATCTTGAGTCAGGAAGCCCTTTTTGATGAGGACACAAAAAACTATATACCATAAAAAAGTGAAACCAAATAAATTTGAGTCTGGTAAAAGTTGCCTTAAGCAAAACAAAAATATAAATAGCAAATTCAGTTAAAAAATAGTTGCAGTACTGGGGCACCTGGGTGGCTCAGTTGGTTGAGTGTCCAGCTCTTGATCTCAGGGTCATGAGTGCAAGCCCCATGTTGGGCTCCATGCTGGGTGTGGAGCCTACTTAAAAAACAAACAAACGAACAAATAAATAAGTAAAATAAAAAATAGTTGCAATGTATATGTGTTGGAGAGTATATTTTGTTACCATACCTTAACTGAGAAATGGACTGTTTATGAATAGACCATTCACAGAAAAGAAAATACAATTAACATTTGAACATAAGAAAATATACCTAATAAGAGAAATCTAAGTCATAATGATGAGGTAACATTTTTAATTGTTTAAGAGAAATCAGATGTTTGAAAATATTCTTTTTTTCTTCCTTCCTTCCTTTCTCTCTCTCTTTTTTTCTTTTTTAGAGAGAGAGAAAGAAGGTGTGAGCAGGGTGAAGGGGGGCAGAGAGAGAGAGAGAGAGAGAGAGAATGCCAAGCAGTCTCTGCACTGAGCACAGAGCCTCACTCAGGGCTCCATCTCATGACCCTGAGATCATGACCCAAGCCGAACTCAGTAGTCTTGACACTTAACCCATTGAACCACCCAGGTGCCCCTTGATAATACTCTTTCATTGGTGAGGGCATGAAGACTAGGAATTCTCATGTAACATCTGTGGGTGCAAATATTGTTATAACCTCTATAAAGAGCAATTTGCCAGTATCTAATAGAATAAAAAAGGAATATAACTTTGACTAATAATTCTGCTTCCAGGAAGTTATCTTACCGTCAAGCTCCTACACATGTACAAGAGTTACTCCCTGCAACATTATTTATAATAGTAAAAGACCAAAAACAACAAAGCATCTATTAGGAGGGAAGTAGTTCATTCCATTCTGGCAAATCCACACAATTGAATACTCATGAAAAAATATGTAACCGCTCTGCGCACTGACTTGAAGTGGTCTCAAAGACATACCATTAAGTGAAGAGGCAAGGTTCAAAACAGTGTGTAGTATGCTCTCATATGTGTGACTTTATAAAATAACAGTGAGGGAACACCCCCAGGGGCACAGGTTCTTCTTGGAGCAGCACATAAGGAGCTGGTCCAGTGTCTTTCTCTGGGGAGGTACTAAAGGCTTCAAGATGGCAGTGTGAAGGGGGACCAGATTTCCATGGCATATTCTTTTGCACTGCCCACCCCCCTCCCCATGTTCATGTATTATCTAGTCATGTGAGTAGATTATTGAAAGGAATTCAGGATACGAGATGGGCCAGGAAAGGAAGTGAGAAAACATTTGTATCCAAAACCAGTGGTCCCCCCTTCTCCTGTTCAGGCCCTGCCACCCACCACTTGCCCCTCTGTTCTAACTTATACATCCCTGGAGAGTAACCCAGCGTCAGCATCCAGGAGGATGCCCTTCTGAGGTGGATGATGCTTACAGAGAGGTTTCGATGTGGTTTGTAAACTGTCGAGGGAAATGAAACCCTGGTGCTAGGGGGTGGGGGACGAGGGGGGTGGAGGGCAGGGGAAGGGAGACTCTTGAGTGCATCTGCCCATATCCACCATTTTAGGATGTGTCCAGTTTAAGAACCCAGGCTTTCCCAGCATCTGGGGCTCCTGAAACATTGTTTAACTGTGCATGACGGTGGTTGTGTGCACTGTGCTCATCCCATCTCTGCTCATTCCGTTTCGATTACTCAAATTCCCTCTCCATTAAGAAATGTTTTCCTACTTTTGTTTCTTTCCATTTGATTCTTTTTTTCTAGCCTCGCTCACATTCCTGGCTTCCTCAGAATGGTGTACAAGAGTGAAACAAGAGAACTTTGCTTTCAGAGGAAGTTTGCTTTCAGAGCCCCCTCTTTCTCCTGAGGATCCCTTTCTTGCGCCCCTCTGCCCTGTTCTTGGGGTGCAGGTGGCAGGAGGTCAAGACCCTTTCTCTGAACTCTTTGAAGTAGCCGAAGCTTCAGGCCAGTGGGATTTTCCTGCTGCCCAGACTGATGCCCAAAGTGGTATCCAGCCCCAGCCCCTTAATCCATGTCCACCGCATCCTGAGCCCGGTTCTCATGGCCCGGGAGTGCTGGCTGCTTGGCTCTGGTGAGAAAAGCACTCGTGCCAAGTGAATGCCGTGTTAATAAAAGCAGCTACCATATATTATTACTTGAACAAATGAAAATAATTCCACTGGATCATATTTCCTGGGCCTGCCGGGCCTCAGGCCCCAGCGTGACAACGTCTTAAATTCCATGTTGGTCTAATCAGACTTACGTGGAACCAAACTCCAAAGCGATCAGCTCTTACATGGAGAAGGGCATTTTGGAGAGGGGTTTGTTTTGCAGAGGGCTGTTTCAGCATGTGACCTCTGCCAAGAAATGCCCCTTATGCTAGTCTAGGGTAGATGAGACATCCATCCTCTTGTCTCCAGGCAGAGGTAAGTCACCTGGGCTGGTGGAGGTAGATGCTTGTTGTTAAAGTTCTTCCTCCCAGGGCTGCCCTTGGCCACTTGCCCCATTATTCCTGGTTTATGAGTGTGCATGGGAAGAGCAGGGATAGGAGGTATTTGAGGAGTGGGGTAAGGGGGGGGAAGCACTTTTTCCTAAGACCCTTCCTTCTGCAGCCCCTGACGACTTCTTTTTTCTGTCCTTAGCTGAAATGGAGAAATAAGATCTCCCAGCTCTGGAGAGGTCTATATATTGCAACTCCCTTTCCTAACACACAATTGCATTGTCAAATTAGAAGTGTTTGAAAGGTTTTCTTTCTTTCTTTCTTTCTTTCTTTCTTTCTTTCTTTCTTTCTTTCTTTCTTTTTTCTTTTTTTATTGAAGTTTGATTTGCCAACATATAGTATAACACCCAGTGCTCATCCCTTCAAGTGCTGAAAAGGGCTTCAGCAGGCATATCATTCTTCTCACTCCTGTGTAGCTCTCTGAGCAGGCAGGCCGTGTGTGTCGGGGAGGGCTGTCTGCAGGGCTCTCAGGTCCCACCCCCCAGTATTTCCCCTCTGTGCTAATACATCCTATCAGAAATCTGTTCTTTGAGCTTTGCTGCTGAGTGTGGGCAGGGCTTGGTCCTCACCCTCCCAAAATAATGCCCGAGAGAATAATCAAAGGTCTTGATGAATGAAACAAATACTGTGTTTTGCACGTTGTCATGCTACTATTGATTAAAAGGATGTAGACACAGTTAAAATTAGTAAAACTAAAATTGCTTAAAAGCATAAGTGAATTCCTACTAGCTTCTTGTCAGTATACATTTTTTTCTGGGCCAAAGGATTCTCATGGAACATTGGCAGGTGGAGATCTTTGATAATTTTCAATTTTATTTTTAAAAGGATGAAGGAGAGTGGAATTCACTGATTTCTGCCTCTGTCGATATTGAGAGAACAGAGATACAGCCTGAAAGAAGGTCAATGATTTTGCTACAAATGGGAGAGTGGTGGAGGGTAGATGGGGCGGGAGCTAGAACTCGGGTCCCAGTCTGTACACCAGATGCACTGCTGCCATGGGATTTCTGCGCCTTACCTGCAGAGCCCTGAGGCAGCTCTGCATACAGCTATGATAATGCAAACTTAAAGACCTAGTGTCCCATCTGTAAAGGGAGGATAAAGATCACACGCACCTCCTGGGGATGCTGGGGCATAATGTTTGGAAAACACTCTGCAGGGTGCCCGACAAAGTAGGTGCTCAATATGGGTGGCTATTTATATTGTCTAAGCCGGGCAGAGGTACCCTGTCATGAGGCTCTGCACCCCTCTTTCCTAGAGGTGACACATGTAAGAGGCCACTCTTCCTAGGTGAGTGTTCTGGGATCTTATTCCCTGACCCCGAGCTGTCCCCTGTCCCTAGCCCCAGCATGGGTCCCCTCCCTCCATGAGAAATCCCTTTTAGTTGCAGGCAGTAGCAGCTGAGCCCTGGGAGATGAGGCAGCTCTAGGGGCTTAAGGGAAATAGTGTGAATGAAATCATCACCCAGCAGGAGTCTTCCTGGCTCCGGGGATCAGTTGGCAATTGTTTTTTTAGACTGTGATAACAGGCCCCAGAGGGGTAGCAGGAGGGGGCAGAGGTGGTTCAGCAGCATCTGATGCACAGCCACACAAAGCATCAGTTGCCCAAGCTTGGGGCACAGTTTGGCCAGACTCCCTCATCCAGCCCCACTCTCTGTACCCTGGCCCTGGGCTCCAGAGAGGACAATCTCCCACCTCAGAGAAGGTGCTCCTGGGCCTGATGCTGCCGGGGTATGGGACCAGGTGGGCAGAGAGTGCAGAGTGTACAGATCTTTCCTCAGGACAGCCCCGCTTTTCTCTGGACTTGCTCACTTAGTGAACCTTCCAGCTCATGGGCCCACTTGACACCCCCCCCCCCACCGAAGTCATGTGCCCTGGGGGCAGGGCGGAGGTGTCTCTGACTTCAGGAGTCAGCCCACAATTCAGAGTGGCTCCTTCCCTTTAACTACTCAATGCTTTACCACTTTGCCTGCTTTCTTGTCATTCTTTTCTTTCTTTCTTTCTTTCTTTCTTTCTTTCTTTCTTTCTTTCTTTCTTTCTTTTTCTTTTTTTCTTTTCTTCTTTCTTTCTTTTTCAACATGGAGCTTGAACTCATGACCCTAAGATCAAGACCTGAGCTGAGATCAAGAGTCAGATGGTAAACTAACTAAGCCTCTCGGGGAATCCCTGCAGTGCTTTCTCTGCTTGATGAAAGCTCTGATTTTGGAATCTCATATAGGTTTTCTTACCAGGGACACACATTTCAAGTGGGAAGTGGATAATTGTTCCTACATATATGCCCTCTCTCTGCCTCAGAGTTGAGCATCCTTCTGGGTAAGGAGAAAGAAACAGGTTTTCTGTTGTCTGGGCTTCCTTCCAGGAGATCTACCTCCTAAATAGTCCCTTGCAGACAGTGCCACAGCCAACACCACCCATTCCTGGATCTCCAATCAGGAGGACCCCAGGTACAGCGCAGACTGGCGAGAAGGGGCTTTTGGGGATGACTCATGCCATGGAAGGGGCCCTGCTGCACCCAAATCTAGGTTGGTCCCAGGCAACCTCCTGTCTTCTCCATCACCTTTGTGCAGAGTGGTCTGAGAAAAAGGGTGTCTGGGAATTCCAAGCCTCATGCTGGGTTTCAACTGCCCAGCCCTCCAAAGTCCATGTTGCTTGGTGGTCCCCAAGCCTGCCCATGTCTCAGAAATACCATAGAAGCTTCAAAAATAATAAACAAACCAATTATCGGGCCCCCATCCCAGCCCTGCTGAGTAAGCATCTTTAATGGAGGTCCCTGAAATCAGTACTTTGAACAAGTTACCAAAATGATATGGATGCAGAAGTTCCTCTTTCATGTCTTGCCTTTAGGAAAGAGGGGTGCAGAGCCTCATGGAGGGTACCTCTGCCCGGCTCAGACAATATAAATAGCCACCCATATTGAGTACCTACTGTTTGTTGGGCACCCTGCAGAATGCTTCTCGAGCATTATGCCCCAGTACCCTCAGGAGGTGTGTGTGATCTTTATCCTCCCTTTACAGATGGGATACTGGGTCTTTAAGTTTGTACTATCACAGCTGTATGCAGAGCTGCCTCAAGGCTCTGCAGGTAATGTGCAGAAATCCCATGGCAGCAGTGCATCTGGTGTTCAGACTGGGACCCAAGTTCTGGTTCCTGGCACCATCTATTCTCCAGCTATTTCCTCTTCAGATGCCCACTTTTAACCCATGCTTTGTCTCCATGCAAACCAACCCAGATTTAGTGTCAGCACTAAAGATTACAGGGAAGAAGCTATCTGAGTACCCCCTTTGGGTATGTAGCAGACCCCTCGGCCTCCCGGAACCTGGCACCAATCCTAGATCTCTCCTCATTTCCCGATGCTCAGTCTGTGTCCAAGGAGAAGTAGAACAGCACTCCACACCCTTCCCATAAATAACTCTGGTATTCCTTAATAATTGTTCAGAGGTCTACCTTTTTAGCCTTCTTATTTCTGTCAAAAGAACTCCCAGTTTCTTCAACTTCATAGGGATGTTTTCCCTGTCCCTATCTTGGAATAAGCTGAATCATAGGAGGAGAGCCCCAGGACTACTGGGTGTCAAAGAGAACAGAGATTTTGGTAAATATGCTTAGGGGTTGGTTGCGTTTACAAAAGGGTTTGAATTTGCCCTCCCCTGGGTGATCTGTGTGGGGGAGGGAGCTGGAGGTGAGGTGCCAGCCCAGAGCGTGGAATAGGAGGACGCTTCTCCAGCCTATGGGAGCAGAGGTCAGAAGACTTAAAATCTTAAAGTAAAATTTCAATACAGTGAAGGTGGGGAAGAGAGTCTCCATCTCTCCTCTTCCTGCACTCTAGGTGGGAAGGTACCTCTCTGAGGTGGGTCATGGGACAGAGCACCGCAGGCTGAGAGACAGGCTGGCTCCGCTGGGCCTCTCCAGTTCAGGGGATCAAACCTGACCATAAGCCCAGATGACAGCTTCATGTCAGGGTGCAGGTCTCCTTCAGAACCAGTAGCCTCCTGAGCTCTGATTCCCATTTAATGACAAAGGATGGAAAGGTCAGGAAAAGCATGGTGCAGAGCAGAAGCCAATCAACTGTGAAGCAAACCAAGCATGAGCTGCCAGGGCTGTCACTGTGATGGACCCTTCCTTCTTATTCTAGACTGATATTCACTTCTCTACTCAAGCTTTTGTAGTATTTTTTCCAACTGTGCAAGCTGCAGCCCTCATACGACCTGGAGATCCCCCAGCCCAATGGACTCACCGTTGTGTATAATCTGCCTTTACTGTTCATGGCAACGAAGAGGGCACTTTTCACTCCAAAGAGACTCACCACACCCCGCTCCACTGTGGAAATCTCCAGCAGGCCTGACAAAGAAAGCAGGGGGCATTACCCAGGGCTTATGCAGAGCAGAGTGGGATGTTGATCTAGAGGCAATGCCACAAGGGCATCTAAGTCTGTCCTCTGCTCCTAGAAAGCCAGACCCTTATCACCTCTATGCCTGATCTCACTTTGGACTCGGCACGTCCTGTCACTATACTGTCAAAGGTCCAGTTCCGCAAGGAGGGTTCTGACATCAGAGCCAGGGCTTGCAGCATATCTACAGAAGATTAGCTTTCACTGACTTAATCACATGAGGTCCTTGCCTGGAGTAGAAAAAGGAATGCCGATTGTTTTTTTTAATAAAGGAGATACTCTACATGTTTCAACAAATCTCAGCTCCTCTGAACTTGCAAACACTGCAGCCGCATGGAAGCTGATGGCTTGCCTGGATCATGCAGCCCCCATCCTCTCTTGGGTGGGAGTCTATCTATGCAGCAACCCATCAACTTGTAGGACGAGGAAGCTGGGGAGGTTGGAATAAAAAAGAAAGATGTGCTTCAGCAGGGAAATTTTGCAGATACTTGCCTTTTCTTCTCAAAGAGGGAAGCTAAGTAAAAATCAGCCTGGGTTTAATCTGGTCCTGCTGCCCTCATTTACTCTCACCACCCTTGCCTTATGGCTTCCCGGCTGATGGTTCCCTGTGGCCTTACACAGTCACAGGTGTGTGTAATGCTAAAGTAATTGGTGCCACTGGGGCTCCAAGGGGTGATGGCAAAGGACACCAGAATGCTTGGACCTCAGCATATTAAGCCTGCAACTAGGCAGGGTCCCAGTGAGTCTGGGAGAGGTGACTATGTTTATGAGCATCCAAGTAGGGAATCACGGTTCTCTCCCCATTATAATAGGAGCCCATGCACCAGAGCAAGTCCCCATCATCTTTTAGTCTTGCTTGAGCCCAAGCCCCCAGCTTCCCAACTGGCTGCAGCTGGCACTCACTGTAGGGGTTCTCCTCGTGGGTCCCGCTGATCCGGCCGTCGGGGGGCACCTGGAGGTGAAAGCCGATGCCCACGTTGCAGTAGAGCCTCCTCTGCCGCTTGATCCCCACCAAATAGCCACTCTCCCAATTCACCCCGGCAATCTCTCCAGCTAGCCCGGCTCGAGACCTTGACAGCAGAGTGCCCCAGCCCCTGGAGTCCAGCAGTGTGCTGTTGGCGTGGGTACCTGCAGGCAAGGGCACCACCATGCCCACTAGGACGCCTAGGAAGACGAGAGCCCACAGTGTGCCCTGAAGGCGTCCTGCTCCCCGGGACATAGTGATGAACAGCCTCTGTCCCAGGGCCATCCACCTTGCCTCTCAGGCACGTGGTCAGAATTAATGGCCCTAAAAATACCGCCCTTCTTGTTTTTCTCCCCTCAGCATGGCGGCAGGGGCTTATTTTTGGAAGGCAGATGAAGGCTGCTGACATGAAACCAAAGCCTGCTTTGGGCACTCGGGTCGGGAGCAGAGGGACCCAGGCTGAGCCGCGGCTGGTAGGGACCATGGCTTGGGGACGGTTTCTAGCTCGCCCGCTTGCTCCGTCCCAAGTTGATTATACTTGATTTGACCTATCTTTATAGTTCAGCAGCCTGGCCCTCCCCTCCACCCATCATCACCCTGACGTCAACTGGCCCAGCTCATTTATCCAGGGCTGTAACATTAACCTGCTCCTGGGCCTGGCTGCCTCCCCAGACCCCCATCACCCTCCCCACACCCCAGGGATTCTGGGAGCCACTGTCATTCCAGCTATGAGGCAGGAATGAAGTGAGCAGAGAGCATCTCTGAGGGAGGGAGGATTTGGCTGGGAGCCCAGGGGAAGAGGGAGGCAAGAGGCTACCCACAACCCAAACCGGGCAAAAGTTCTTCGCCTGGCAGTGCTGCTGGCTTGCTTATTTAGAGGGCAAAGGGTAAAGACAGTGATAGGGAAAGTTTGGTGGTGGGCAATGATCATGGCCTATGGGCTACCCTAGAGACCTTTTCATGGAAAGAGCTCATGGTGGTTCATGGCAAGGTAGGCTTGTGGGACACTGAGAGCTGAGCCCTTTAAACAGGAGAGAACAGAGATTTGGTGGTGGGGGGTAGGGAGGTGGCCCCAGGAGCTTTGGGACTGTCAAGGAGGAGAGGGCTAGGTCAGGCTTCTGCTTGCTGTGCTGGCTATGACATTCGCCCTGTCAATGAGGTGGAAGTTGCACCTGACATAGCCCACTTGCCATTTTTCTACCTGAGCTTGTCCTTGGCATCCCATTGATAGTATTTCCATTTTATAGATAAGCTAAGGTATAGAGAACTTCAGTGACTGGCCTGAGTTACCATAGCTAACAAGTGGCAAAGCCAGAATATCTATAGTTGGCCTGAATCCAAAGCCTGTGCTTTTAACTCCCCCACAGGATTGCCTGTAGTAGAAGATAGATGACCAGGCTGGCCCACAGAGTCTATTGAGCTCATTCTGTGCTAAGAGTACATCATAGAATTATTTCAATGGCCCAAAATGATTCACCTCCCTCCCCATACAGGCTGGAAGTTACAGGCAGCCTGGGGAAAGCTCCTAAGATGAGTGCCACTGCCTAGGGACTCTTCTGAGATACCATTTCCTCCCCTCTGCTTCCAAGTCTCCTGCTCCAGTCTGTGTTCAAGCCTCTAGTCTGTACTTCTCCCTGCCTTTCTGCCTTTCTGCCTTCATTTGGATTGTTGCTTTGGCTAGAATTTCTGTCAGGCCATGCATTTCAGTTTGCCCTAGATATGTTGTCTAAGATTCCCTGAAGTCCTGACATCTTCTGCCATTATCCTCTGCTGGTAAAATGAACGGGGAAGGATATATATACTCCTGCTTAGGATCCCCTCACCATCAGGACCCCAACTTCCCAACCATCTTGCCCCTCCCTGGCACCTCCACTGCCTTATGCCCAGTCTTACCATCACCAGCACCCTCGTTTCCCAAAAACAACGAATGATTGGCAACTGTGGGCACAGACTGAGTCTACTGTCTAGGCATCTGCTGGAAAACTGTACAAAAAATATCTACAAAGTAGGAGAATCACAAATAATCTGAAGACAAAAAAATGACCTTCACTTTGGATCTCTAGCTTGATTTCATGTTTTTAAGTTTTCATGTACAGAAGAACAGTGGAGGCCTCTTAATGATGTTCAGTTTGGAATATCGTATAATCATGTGCTTGCTGTGCTGATGTAGGGAAAAGGCATCCCAGAAGGATGCTGGATGGTAAGAAGTCAGACTGAAATGAACACTTGCCTTGGATACTTGGAGAGACGCTCATCATCATCACTGTGGAATTCTTCTTGGGACCCATTCACTTTGGGACTGCCTCAGAGAGACTGAACTATAACAAAGTCCATATCATATATCAGTAAAAATGGTAAATCTATTTAGATTCATCTCATCCCAGAATCTTTTGTGTGCAGAGATTGTGAGTGATGTCTTATAAGGCAAGGAACTTTTGAATGGAAGACACTTGAGTTTAAATCCTGACTCCACTATTTATTGCTGTGTGACCTTGCAAAATTTTTGAACCTTTCTGAGCCTCATTATTTTTATCTGCAAAATGAGGTCATTACTTCATAGGACTGTTATAGAGATTAGCAATAATATATGCAAAGGCCCAGTGCAAAGCACAATGTAGCTCTCCTTAGGCTCTGTATCTGAAACATTTTGAAAATCTCTTACCCAATTAAGGAAGGACAAGCCCAAAGTGAGGACTCTCATCTCAAGGGGTGGGAGAAACATATGGGCTTCCAGTTCTTAATTCCAGGCCACCAGAGCATAGGTTGTGATGGCTGTTAACATACGCAGAAGCAGGCAGTCTAGATTCCTAAAATATTCTAAAAACCAGTAATAGCCTTAGTATTGTCCCTGTTAAATATAAAACTTAAGTAATTCATTCTATTAAAAAGCCTGAGTCTTATTTTTATCGGGTGATGTGATGAGGCCCTGTTCTAAATGCGCCTCCTGGGCCTGTCTCTATAGCAACTCCGCTGTGCTCAGATATCCATATATTTCTCCTGAAGGCTAATTAAGTTGACAACTGCTAGGGCTTCTTGGTTTACCAGATTTGCACTTGACCCTTCTCTTGGGGCTTAGGGACCCCTATGGATGTGAAGTGATAGAGAAAAGAGTAACAGGTGGAGGAGGCCTCTCTGTGGACCCCTCTTTCAAATAGTTGCCCAGCAGCCTTTGGGGTTGTCAATCACTCTCTCTGGATGAGCCAAGTGTAGTGGAGGTGAGTGGGAAACAATGTTAATGTCTGTCTCCTTCTATGACAGGGTCTTTGTTCCTGGAGTGGAGTACCACCCAATATAGATTGGTCAAATTTGGCACATCACCTACACAGTGGAACCATTTCTGTAATACCAAGCAGGTTGCTTTGTAGGACTCCTGTTTATTACATAATAAAGCTTGAGCACCTCAGAGTGACCATATGGGTAAGCGCACATGGCTCATGTTGACTGTGAAAAGCTGTGTTCATTTATATTTTTCACATTTGATTTTGAAAAAGTAATATTTGCCTTTTTCTAAAGCTATTTTGGAAAATACAGAAAATTGTAAGGTAGAAAATAAAATACCTATTTGTGTTTAGTGTCTTTATGTCTTCTGCCTCAAGCTTTCTTTGAGTTCCTTTGACACAGGGACCCAGCCACCTCCCTTTGCCTCCTCCTCCCTCTTGCTCAGACAGGCACCTGTGTGCATATACCTGGTGTTTCAGGGTTGCATTTGCTTGGCAGATTTGATGGGTATGATGTGGGCATATGCACAGGGGAGAAATTAAGAAGAACCCTTGCTCTTGGGGATCCCTGGGTGGCGCAGCGGTTTGGCGCCTGCCTTTGGCCCAGGGCGTGATCCTGGAGACCCGGGATCGAATCCCACTTCGGGCTCCCAGTGCATGGAGCCTGCTTCTCCCTCTGCCTATGTTTCTGCCTCTCTTTCTCTCTCTCTGTGTGACCATCATAAATAAATAAAAATTAAAAAAAAGAACCCTTGCTCTTGAACTGAGCAAAACGTGGTACTGAGGGCTCATAAACCTTACTACAAGTGGGAGGATTCAAGAGAGAAAGTTTGACTAGAACAGAGGTCTTCAGCTTCTGCCAAGAGAAGTCAGGTGCCGTCTTGCTAGCTGGTCTGCGAAAGAATCCATACTTTGTTCTTTTCTAGTGGAATTCACCTTTCCCAGGTCTTACGCATGTACGTGGGACTCCCCTGGCAGTCATGATCCAAATTTCCTGAACTTTTGCCAGCTCATGTGGAGGGACTTCAACCCACTATAAATTGTCTCCAAGTTATTTGTGGAGTTCCGAGAGCATGTCTCACACACATTTGTGAATACGTGACTACTCCTTCCTGGGATCACTGCAGGGCATCTGTATGGACCATTCTGTCCATCAGCCTTCCGCCTTCCCCTGACACCATGGATATGACATTTCTCATTACAACTCATGACCTGAAGCCCTCAAGGATTGAAAGCTGCTTTATGTTCTGTTTCAAATAAGGAATGCATCTCTTAGCCTGTTCTTCATAGTTATACTTGTTAAGGGAATGTCTGACTGGTACTAGTTGTCCCCTGGTGATTTATTCATTTGGATTTTATTTTCAGATTCCCTGCCTGTAGAGTATCTAGTCTTTGTTTATGGGACAAGATCATCAGGTTCGGTTCCCTTCTTCTTCCACATGGAGGCCCCTGAGCTATTAGCACACAGACTTCCGCTAGGGCCAGCTCACTGATTATCCACGTGTATCTGAATCCTGACCTAAGTTCACACAGGAGACCATGCTCTGCTCATTGCAGCCCCTTCTTGGGGGAGGAAGGGTGGCCTGGACACAGCTTTGTTGCCTGGCTGTTCAAAGATTTGTAGAGTCTGTTGGGAGGAGGCCATGTCCTCCTTTTCATGCCAGAAATCATCTTCTGGATCTATCCTTCAATCTGATCCCCTATCTGTGACTCAGTGTGTCTTCCTGTCTCCCAGCTCTCTGTCATTCTTCTCTCTTTGTCTTTCTTGCTCTTTCCCCCTACTGTCTTCCTGTCCTCTCCCCTTACTATTCTCCACCATATGTATAAGCCTAGAGGGCTAGCCAACTGCCAAGGAGGCAGCACCTCAGTGTTGGCTGACCACCATGGCAGCACATCTCAGCTGAATTTGCAAAGGGGCAGAGGAGTCAGATAACTTTCTGGAGCCTCAGAACGTAAGGGATTTTGGCTCTGCTTAGACTTTTGCGGTTTCTCAGATTTGCCTTTCATGATCATCATCTAATAATACCTACTGCGTGCTGAGGAGGGCATGCACCCTGCCAGCCACCATGCAGAGTTATGTAAAAGACTCAGCCCTTAGTGGCAGGCTCCCCAGTGTGGCACAACAGGCCCTTGGTGTCCTGACCTCTGCTGGCCTCTCTAGCTCTGGGGATTTTTGCTTCAGGAACCCCACATGGCCTGTTGTTCTCAGGCACACTTTGTGCTGCTTCTGCCTCCCTGTCTTTGCTCTAACTGTCCTCTCTTTACCGGGTAGATTGCTTCCCATCTTTAAGGACTCAGCTTAAATGTCACCTCCGGAAGCAATCTCCAACAACCTTCCACCTGTCTCTCAGCTGGACTTGATGCCCCTGTCTTCATTGCTTGCCCCACCCTCACCTCATTAGTGTTTTGCACATATTTTTATCACTGCCCTTACCAGCTTATGTTATAATTTGACAAGGTCATCACTCAGAGTGGAATCCTTGAGGTAGCAATAGTATCTTATTGCTCTGTATATTCAGAACCCAGCACAGTGTCTGCCACATAACAAAGTTGATAAAACGTCTGAATGGAAGTTGTTGAATTAAAGGCTTGAATCTATGGATTTCCCTAGGCAAGGGATTCTCAAACAAGGGCCCAGCCCTCTGTGGAGGGGTGATCAGAATTTTGGTGGAGATGAGCCATATTCATTAAAAAAATCCAAAATACTTTCAATATTCTGAGTTCATTGTGTCATGAAAAACCAAAGTTTCAATGGAAACTTTTTCTTTCACCATGATGGGGAAATTCACACTGGACTTGTTGCTGCCACTGCAGACAGCAAGAACACTAACGGGTGGAACAATGGTTTTTAGACATTGGTTAATGGGCAGCTCAGGACTGTGATCTCTGGAAGAAAGGAAACAAATGAGAAGGTTTCTAACATCACCTTTTCCTTCTGCCTGGAGACACTTTTCACCACAGAGCAGGAGAAGCAGAACCCAAGCAGGGCCCAGAGGTCACAGTGAGTTGAAGATAGAGACAAGTGTTTGAAGGAGACTGGGGCATCAAGAACTTGCAGGGTAGAACACCAAAGAAGAGGGACTGTGTAGAGAAAGAGCTTCAGAAATCTGAGTGTGTTTGCCTTGAAGTCTGTTGCTCAATACCTAGCCGTATAAATATAGGGTGAACTCCATGAGAACAGGATAAGCACTATCAGAATGCTGGAAGGT
Organism: Nyctereutes procyonoides; assembly: GCF_905146905.1. Taxonomy (NCBI): domain Eukaryota; kingdom Metazoa; phylum Chordata; class Mammalia; order Carnivora; family Canidae; genus Nyctereutes; species Nyctereutes procyonoides. The sequence goes on from NW_026575028.1 coordinate 5,655,121, forward strand.
GGGTGATTTCCAGAGCTCACAGAGTTGTTTGTGTTCAGACCAGCCAGAGTGGAAAGAACTAGATTTTCTCAGTAGAGAGCATTCAGCAGATACCCCAGAAGAGGTACATTTTAGTAATAGTGATAATAAGGCCTTGGACTAAGGCTCTGGAACCTCCCCTCAACATTTTCAAGACTTCTACTTCTGGCTAAAATGCAATAACAGAAACTGAATTTACCCTCTTGTTCAAAACAACTAAAAAAAAAAAAACTGGAAAAGATGTATCAAACAACTGTTTTTCAGATATTAGATATCAGGACAAAAAGGGCAATGATCCCTAAGAAAGAGAAATTAACAAGGTGAATGAGACAATTGTCCAGTTTACTGACTTTAAGAGAATTCTGAGGCATGGCTCAGGGAGAAGAAATGTAGGTGGAGCCTGGTAAACACTTTGAATTGTGGAAATGAAGTTGACTGAGGGAGATGAAGGCAGAATTTTCAGGGCAGAGCACCAGACAAGAGACAGCTGCATGAGAGAGAACTCAGAGATGTGCAAAGAGGCAACCCCCTGGAGTGGTCAGCGAGGTACAGATTAGCATGTGTAAGCTACCTGAAATTGGGGAGAGAGCTTCCAAAAGGATTAGAGAGAATAGTACTTGGAGCTCACATAGGACTGGAGACAGTGCTTGTTCCCACCAGACAGATGGAAAAATTTAGTAATTCAAGGGACATTAGTTTGAGTACTTACAAGGATTTTCCCTTAATAGTGGGGAATAATTATCCTCAGATCAAATGCTTCTATGGTCCCACCTGGCAAATGCTAAAAGAAAAACTCAAAAGGATCAATCTATTTTCAAATAACTTAAATTCACTCCAGGAAAAAGCTCAAGAATATTCATAAATATAAAAGAACATGCAGGCCCCAACAGGGTAAGCTTCAAATGTCTGGCATGCAATAAAACATGACCAGTCATACAGGGAGTCAGGATATTAAGAGTTATAATAAGGAAAAATGTAAAAAGTGGAAACAAACCCATGACTGACCCAAATATTAGCATTATTAGACAAGGACATTAATCTAGTTATTATAATTGTATTTAGCTCAAAAAGCTAGAGGAAAGATTAAACATGGTAAGTAGAGACACAGAAAATATAAAAATGACCTAAATGGAACTTTTAGAGATGAAAACCATAGTGTCTGAAATGGAAAACAGACTGGATGGAATTAATTACAGATTAGACACTTGCAGAAGAAAACATTGGTAAATTTAAACAGATAACAATAGAAACTATTCAAGCTGATAGCAGAGAGAAAAAGTGATTCAAAAACTGAAGAGAGTGTCATTCAAACAACCTGGTATATGTGTAGCTGGAGTCTCTGAAGTAGGAGAAGGGACACAAAAAATTGAAGAAGTAATGGCTGAAAAATTTCCCAATTTGAGAAGAACTATAAAGTCATGGATTGAAGAAGCTCAATAAACCATAAGCACAAAAAATATAAAAACTCTAAGGCAATCATAACCAAATTATGAAAAACAGTGGCAAACAAAATCTTAAAAGCAACCAAAGAAGAAAAACACTTATATGCAGAGTAACAAAGGTAAGGATAACAGCAGATTTTTCTTTTTTGGAGGAAATATTGCAAGTGTTTTTTTAGTGGTGAGCCAATATCTTTAAAATACTGAAGGAGGGTCACCTGAGTGGCTCAGTCAGTTAAGTGTCTGCCTTTAACTCAGGTCATGATCCTGAGGTCCTGGGACTGAGCCCTGCATCAGGCTCCCTGCTCAGTAGGGAACCTGCCTTTCCCTCTTCCACTTCCCCTGCTTGTGCTCTCTTTCTCTCACTCTCTGTCAAATAAATAAACAAAATATTTTTTTTTTTAGGTTAGCAAAATCTTTTTTAAAATAAGAGTTGGGCACCTGACTAAGCCACCCAGGCACCCCCAAATATATTTTTTAAAGGGCGGAATAATATCATTTCAGCTAAAAAAAGCTAAAGGAGTTTATCAATAGCAGACTCATGCTACAAGAAATGTTAACGGAAATCCTTTTGGGAGAGTAAAAATGATACCAGATAGAAGTATGGATCTACCTAAAGAAGAGCATTAGAAATGGTAAATATGTTGATAAATATATATACTTTACTATATATATATTAAATATTTTATTATTTATTCATGAGAGACACACAGAGGGAAGCAGAGACATAGGCAGAGGGAGAAGCAGGCTCCATGCAGAGAGCCTGATATGGGACTTGATCCCAGGACCCTGGCATAAACCTGAGCCAAAGGCAGATACTCAACCACTGAGCCACCCAGTTGCCCCCCTCTGTTGATAAATATATAAAAGTTTAAAACTTATTTAAATCTCTTTAATGATAACTGGATTAAAATAGTAATAACAATATAGTGCAGCGTTTATATGTAGAAATAAAATGTATGACAGTAGTAGAAAGTCTAAGAGGATTAGAAATGCTGTAAGATTTCTATGCTATACATGAAGTAGTATAATATCACTTTAAGGTAGAGTATGTTATGTCAAAAATGTACTCTATAAACCCTAAACCAACCGCTAGAAAAATAAGAGTTATAGCTAATAAGCTAACAAATGAGTTAAAATAGAATCCCTCACAATACCCAGCTAACCCAAAGGAAGGCAGAAAAAAGAACAAGAGAGCAATGAAAATAAATAGCAAGATGTTAAATTTAAAATCCAACTGTGTCAATAATTACATTAATGCAAGTAGTCTAAATATATACACAATGCAATGTGTACTACCTAGAATAAAACCATTATACAAGTACAGATATAAATACATAAAAAATAAATTTTAAAAAAGCTGAAATGTCTATGTTAATATCAATCAAAATAGATTTTATATCAAAGAATAGTATAAAAATTTTTTAGAACTTCATTTCATAATGAAGAGATAATTAAGAAGACATTATAGTCATACATATTTACACATCTAATATCAGAATTCCAGAAAACATGAAGCAAAAACTGTTAGCACTACAAAAAGCAATAGAGAATCAACAATTACAGAGATTTCAATACCTTCTATCAGCAATTCATAGAACAAGGAGACTAAAAATAAGTAAGGATAGAGAAAACCTGAACGCTATCAACCAACCTGACATAGCTGACATTTATAAAACTTTCCATTCAAAAACAGCAGAAAACTCATTCTTTTTAAGGGCCTATGGTATTTACCAAGACAGACTATATTATTGGTTAGAAAACAAATTTAGTTGGATTCAAGTCATATGAAGATGTTTTTTTGACAACAGAATTAGAATTGAATAACAAAATATCTGGAAAATCTCCAAATACTTGAAAACTAAATAACTCACTTCTAAATAATCCACAGGTAAAAGAAGAAATCTAAAGGGAAATTAAAAAGTATTTTGAACTAAATGAAAATGATAATACAACCTAACAAATTTTGTGGACTGCCACGAAAGTAGTATTCAGAGGAAAATTTAGAGCAATAAATGCCTATATTAGAAAAAAAAAGAAAGGGCAGCCTGGGTGGCTCAGCAGTTTAACACCTGCCTTCAGCCCAGGGTGTGATCCTGGAGACTCAGCATCTAGTTCCACGTCAGGCTCCCTGCATGGGGCCTGCTTCTCCCTCTGCCTGTGTCTCCCCCCCCCCCCCCCGCCCACTCCCACCTCTCTGTGCCTCTCATGAATAAATAAATAAAATCTTAAAAAAAAAGAAAGATCTCAAATCAATGACCTCAGCTTTGACTTTAAAGAACTAGACAAAAAAAGTAAATTAAATCCAAATTTAAAATAAAGGAAATAATAAATATAGAGGGATCAATAAAATAAAAAACAGGGAAAAAAGAAAATTAATAGAACTAAGAGCTGATTTTTTAAAAAGAATATTTATTTATTTATTTATTTATTTATTTATTTATTTATTTGAGAGACAGTGTGCAAGTGGGGGGAGGGGAAGAGGGAGAGGGAGGGGAGAAGCAGACTTCCTACTGAGTTGGAGCCTGATGCAGGGCTCAATCTCACTACCCTGAGATCATGACCTGAGCCAAAATCAAGAGTCAGCCGTTCAACTGACTGAGCCACTTGAGAGCCCCTAAAAGCTGAATTTTTAAAGAAGATCAATAAAATTAATGACCTCTAGCCAGGCTGATCGGGAAAAAAATAGGATGAAAATGACCAATATCAGGAATGAAAGAAGTGACATCCCTACAAATTCTACAGATATTGAAAGAATAATAAGGGAATATTATGAACAACTTTATGACAATAAATTTGGTAACTTCACTGAAATGGATCTGTTCTTTGAAAGACCCAGGCTACTAAAGCTCACTTAAGTACCAATAAATAATGTGATTATAACCTCGTTCTGCTCTCTCTCTCTCTCTCTCTTAAATAAATAAATAATAAGCAATCTGAATAGCCCTAAATAAATAACCTGAAATTTATAGTTAAAAACTTTGCCAAGAAGAAAACATCAGACCCAGATGGCTCACTGGTAAATTCTATTAAATATTTAAAGAAGATATAATATCCATTCTCCACAATTCTTTTTTTTTATTTTAAAGATTTTTTAAAGATTTTATTTATTTATTCATGAGAGAGAGAGAGAGAGAGAGAGAGGCAGAGACACAGGCAGAGGGAGAAGCAGGCTCCATGCAGGGAGCCAGACGTGGGACTCGATCCCAGGTCTCCAGAATCAGGCCCTGGGCTCAAGGAGGCACTAAACCACTGAGCCACCTGGGCTGCCCGTTTCTCCACAAATTCTTGCAGAAAATTGTTGAAAAGGAAATTCATTTTATGAGGCCAGCATTACCACTTACCAAAACCAGATAAAGAGATTACAACAGAAAAAGTACTGTTGATCAATATCTCCATAAATATAGATGCAAACATTAGTAAGGAAATTTTAGCAAATCAATGATAAAAACATAGAAAAGTCATTACTCATGACAGTGTGGAATTTATCCCAAGAATGCAATTTTGGTTTACCACTTAAAAATCAATCAGTGTAACTCACCATTTAACAAACTAAAAAAGAAACAACATAAGCAGAAAAAATATTTGTCAAAATCCATATCCATTTCTTATAAAAACTCAGAAAATCAAGGATAAACTGGAACTTTTTCAACTTGATAAAGGACATCTATAAAAAATCTATGCTAACTTTACATTTAATAATAAAGTCTGAATGCTTTCTTCCTAAATTAAGGAACAAGGCAAACATGTTTCTTTTCTCACTTCAACTCAAAATTGTAGAAGTTCTAACCAGTGCAATTAGGCAAAGAGAAGGTAAAAGGCAACCAGATTGCAAAGGAAGAAGTAAAAATGTCTTTATTTGCAGATGACATTATATCGTAGATAGAAAGTGCCAAGAAGTTAACACCAAAAAAAAACGGGTTCAATAATAAAGGGGTTGAATAAGGTCATTGGGGGAGGGCGGGGCAAGATGGCAGAAGAGTAGGGTCCCCAAGTCACCTGTCCCCACTAACTTACCTAGATAACTTTCAACTCATCCTGAAAACCTACGAATTCGGCCTGAGATTTAAAGAGAGAACAGCTGGAACTCTACAGAGAGAAGAGTTTGTGCTTCTAACAAGGTAGGAAGACGGAAAAATAAATAAATAAAAGGCATCCAGTGGGGTAGGGACCCCTGCAAGGAGCCGGGCTAAGGCCGGGAGGCGAAAGCTTCCGGGACAGGAAAGCCCAGGCCCGGAGAAGCAGGAACTTTAAAAATCTTCCCGGAGGGAAAGGCGCTCCCAGGGAGCTCGGGCAGGACCCAGGAGGGGCAGTGGAGCCCCTCAAGAGTCAGCCGTTCAACTGACTGAGCCACTCGACCCAGGTTCCCCGGGTCACTAACAGGAGGTGCGCCCCAGGGGAGAGTGAGCCACACACCACTGGCCGAGTTCCCTAAAGGGCTGGAGCGCACGTCGGGCTGCATGGGAGCAGCTCGGTGGTGGCTCTGGGCAGAGGGGTCTGCATGGCCCTGGAGCGCGATTCCAGCAGTGCAGGCCCAGAAGCCCAGGGCTCTGGGGACACAGCCCAGGATCCGGTGCCCCACCCCCCCCACCCCGGACAGGAAGAGACTGGGAGGACCCAGGGCAGCAAGGACGCCCCTGCCCCTGGGCAGCCCCGGAGCTGTGAAGGCCAGCACCCCCGCCCGGAGCATTCAGGCCCCTGCGGACTGGGAGACTGTGGTGGTTACTGCGGCAGCTGACTCCAGGGCTGGAGAGCTGGCCGCACCACTGTTGTTGTTCCTCCTGGTGTCACCTTGTGCCTGAGACTGAGCAGGGCCGCCAGGAACAGGGGCCTCACCGCATAAACAGCTCGCACTGAACTGTGCACCTGGTAGGGGGCAGGGTGGCTCCCCCAGGTGCACACACCTGAGAATCAGCACAGCAGGCCCCTCCCCCAGAAGTCCAGCTGGAAGGCCAGGGAAGAGCAAGTTCTTGACTGAGCAGCACTGGAAAGTTCCAGGGGAAGTCAAGGGATTTACAGTATATAGATCCAGAGGATATCCCCTCCTTGTTTTTGTCTTTGTTTTTTGATCTTTTTTTGTTTGTTTTTCCCCCTTTTCCTCTTTTTTTTCTTCCTTTTCCCAGTACAACTTGTTTTTAGACACTCTGCACTGAGCAAGATGACTAGAAAGAAGAACTCACCACAAAAGAAATAATCAGAAACAGTACTGTATCCCACAGAGTTACATAATTTGGATTACAATTTGATGTCAGAAAGCCAATTCAGAAGCACAATTATAAAGCTACTGGTGGCTCTAGAAAAAGCATAAAAGATTCAAGAGACTTCATGACTGCAGAATTTAGGTCTAATCAGGCCAAAATTAAAAATCAATTAAGGGCAGCATGGTGGCATAGCGGTTTAGCACTGCCTTCGGCCCAGGGTGTGATCCTGGAGGCTCAGGGTGTGATCCTGGAGACCCAGGATTGAGTCCCACATTTGGCTCCCTTCATGGAGTCTGTTTCTGCCTCTCTCTCTTTCTCAATCCTTCTCTCTCTCTGTGTGTCTCTAATAAATAAATAAAATCCTTAAAAATCAATTAAATGAGATGCAATCCAAACTGGAGGTCCTAATGATAAGGGTTAATGAGGTAGAAGAAAGAATGAGTGACATAGAAGACAAGTTGATGGCAAGGAAGGAACTTGATGAAAAAAGAGAAAAACAATTAAAAGATCACGAGGAAAGGTTAAGGGAAATAAAGATAGAAGGAAAAATCTACATTTTATTGGGTTTCCAGAGGGTGGTAAGAGGGACAGAGAACCAGAAAGTGTATTTGAACAAATCACAGCTGAGAACTTCCCTAACTTGGGGAGGGAAACAAGCATTCAGATCCAGGAGATAGATACCCCCCTAAAATCAATAAAAACCATTCAACACTTCGACATTTAATAGTGAAAGTTGCAAATTCCAAAGATAAAGAGAAGATCCTTAAAGCAGAAAGAGACAAGAGATCCCTAACTTATATGGGGAGAAATATTAGATTAAGAGCAGACCTCTCCACAGAGACCTGGCAGGCCAGAAAGGGCTGGCAGGATATATTCAGGGTCCTAAATGAGAAGAACATGCAGCCAAGTATACCCTATCCAGCAAGGCTCTCATTCAGAATAGAAGGAGAGATAAAGAGCTTCCAAGGTAGGCAGAAACTGAAAGAATATGTGACACCAAAGCAGCTCTGCAAGAAATATTAAGGGGGACTCTGTAAAAGAGGATGCCCAAAGAAATAAGCCACAGAACTGAGACTGAATAGGTATTATGATGACACTAAATTCATGTCTTTCAATAGTAACTCTGAACGAGAATGGACTTAATGATCCCATCAAAAGATGTAGGGTTTCAGACTGGATAAAAAAGCAAGACTCATCTATTTGCTGTCTACAAGAGACTCATTTTAGACCTAAGGATACCTCCAGCCTGAAAATGAAAGGTTGGAGAACCATTTACTGTTCAAATGGTCCTCAAAAGAAAGCAGGGGTAGCAATCCTCATATCACATAAATTCAAGTTTATCCCAAAGACTGTAGTAAGAGATGAAGAGGGACACTATATCATACTGAAAGGATCTATCCAGCAAGAGGACCTAACAATCGTAAATACTTATGCCCCTAATGTGGGAGCTGCCAAGTATATCAATCAATTAATAACCAAAGTAAAGACATACTTAGATAATAATACACTAATACTGGGAGACTTCAACACATTCTGCAAATGACTGATATTCTAAGCACAACATCTCCGAAGAAACGAGAGCTTTAAATGATACACTGGACCAGATAGATTTCACAGATATTTACAGAACTGTACTTCCAAACGCACCTGAATACACATTCTTCTCAAGTGCACATGGAACTTTCTCCAGAATAGACCACATACTTGGTCATAAATCAGGTTTTAACTGATACCAAAAGATTGGGATAGTCCCCTGCATATTTTCAGACCATAATGCTTTGAAACTAACTAAATCACAAGAAGGGATTTGGAAGATATTCAAACACTGAACGTGAATGGGCCTAATGATCCCATCAAAAGATGCAGGTTTTCAGATTGGATAAAAAAGCAAACACATGGAGGTTAAAGAACATCCTGCTAAAAGATGAAAGATTCAACCAGTAAATTAGAGAAGAATTAAAAAGTTTCATGGAAACTAATGAGAATGAAGATACAACCATTCAAAACCTTTGGGATATAGCAAAAGCAGTCCGGAGAGGGAAACACATCACAATACAAGCATCCTTCAAAAAACTCAAATACACAAGCTAACCTTGCATCTAAAGGAACTGGAGAAAAAATAGCAAATAAAACCTATACCAAGCAGAAGAAGAGAGTTAATAAAGATTCAAGCAGAACTAAATGAAATAGAGACCAGAAGAACTGTGGAACAGATAAACAAAACCAGGAGTTGGTTCTTTGAAAAAATTAATAAGATAGATAAACCATTAGCTGGCCTTATTAAAAACAAAAGAAAAAAGACTCAAAATAATAGAATCATGAATGAAAAAGGAGAGATCACCACCAATATCAAGGAACCACAAACAATTTTAAAAACATATTATGAGCAGCTATATTCCAGTAAATTAGGCAATCTAGAAGAAATGGACACATTTCTGGAAAACCAGAAACTACCAAAACTGGAACAGGAAGAAATAGAAAACCTGAACAGGCCAATAACCAGGGAGGAAATTGAAGCAGTCATCAAAACCTCCCAAGACACAAAAGTCCAGGGCCAGATGGCTTCCCAGGGGAATTCTATCAAACGTTTAAAGAAGAAACCATACCTATCCTACTAAAGCTATTCCAAAAGAATAGAAAGAGATGGAGTACTTCCAAACTCGTTCTATGAGGCCAGCATCACCTTAATTCCAAACCCAGACAAAGACCCCACCAAAAAGGAGAATTATAGACCAATATCCCTGATGAACACAGATGCAAAAATTCTCAACAAGATACTAGCCAATAGGATCCAACGGTGCATTAAAAAGATTATTCACCATGACCAAGTGGGATTTATCCCCAGAATGCAAGGCCGATTCAACACTTGTAAAGCAACCAATGTGATAGATCATATCAACAAGGATAAAACAAGAATGATATGATTCTCTCAATAGATGAAGAGAAAGCATTTGGTGAAATACAGCATCCATTCCTGATCAAAACTCTTCAGAGTGTAGGGATAGAGGGAGCATTCCTCAGCATCTTAGAAACCATATATGAAAAGCCCACAGCAGGGATGCCTGGGTGGCTTCAGACACCTGGGTGGCTCAGCAGTTGAGTGTCTGCCTTGGGCTCAGGGCGTGATGCCAGGGTCCTGGGATCAAGTCCCACATCAGGCTCCTCACAGGGAGCCTGCTTCTCTCTCTGCCTATTATTCTGCCTCTCTATATGTGTCTCTCATGAATAAATAAATAAAATATTAAAAAAAGAAAAGCCCACAGCAAATATCATTCTCAGTGGGGAAACGCTGGGAGCCTTTCCCCTAAGATCAGGAACACCATAGGGATGTCCACTCTCACCACTGCTATTCAACATAGTACTAGAAGTTCTCGCCTCAGCAATCAGACAACAAAAAGAAATAAAAGGCATTCAAATTGGCAAAGAAGAAGTCAAACTCTCCCTCTTCCCGGATGACATGATACTGTACATAGAAAACCCAAAAGACTGCACCCCAAGATTGCTAGAACTCATACAGCAATTTGGCAGTGTGGCAGGATACAAAATCAATGCCCAGAAATCAGCGGCATTTCTATACACTAACAATGAGACTGAAGAAAGAGAAATTAAGGAGTCAATCCCATTTACAATTGCACCCAAAACCATAAGATACCTAAGAATAAACCTAACCAAAGAAATAAAGAATCTATACCCTAAAAACTACAGAAAACTTCTGAAAGAAATTGAGGAAGACACAAAGAGATGGAAAAATAGTCCATGCTCATCGATTGGAAGAATTAATACAGTGAAAATGTCAATGCTACCCAGGGCAATTTACACATTTAATGCAATCCCTATCAAAATACCATGGACTTTCTTCAGAGAGTTGGAACAAATCATCTTAAGATTTGTGTAGAATCAGAAAAGACCCCGAATAGCCAGGGGAATATTAAAAAAGAAAACCAGAGCCGGGGGCATCACGATGCCAGATTTCAGGTTGTACTACAAAGCTGTGATCATCAAGACAATGTGGTACTGGCACCAAAACAGACACACAGATCAATGGAACAGAATGGAGAATCCAGAAATGGGCCCTCAACTCTATGGTCAACTAAAATTCAACAAAGCAGGAAAGACTATCCCCTGAAAAAAGGACAGTCTCTTCAATAAATGGTGCTGGGAAAATTGGATAGCCACATGCAGAAGAATGAAACTAGACTATTCTCTTACACCAGACACAAACACTAACTCATAATGGATGAAAGATCTAAATGTGAGACAAGAATCCTTCAGAATCCTAGAGAAGAACACAGGCAACACCCTTTCTGAACTTGGCCACAGCAACTTCTTGCAAGATACATCCATGAAGGCAAGGGAAACTAGCGCAAAAATGAATTATTGGGACTTAATCAAGATAAAATGCTTCTGTACAGCAAAAGAAACAGTCAACAAAACTAAAAGACAGCCTACAGAATGGGAGAAGATATTTGCAGATGACCTATCAGATAAAGGGCTAGTATCTATAAAGAACTTGTTAAACTCAACAGCAAAGAAACAAACAATCCAATCATGAAATGGGCAAAAGACATGAACAGAAATCTCACAGAGGAAGACATAGACATGGCCAACATGCACATGAGAAAATGCTCTGCATCACTTGCCATCAGGGAAATACAAATCAAAACCACAATGAGATACCACCTCACACCAGTGAGAATGGGGAAAATTAACAAGACAGGAAAGAACAAGTGTTGGAGAGGATGTGGAGAAAGGGGAACCCTCTTGCACTGTTGGTGGGAATGTGAACTGGTGCAGCCACTCTGGAAAACTGTGTGGAGGTTCCTCAAAGAGTTAAAAATAGAGCTACCCTACGACCCAGCAATTGCACTGCTGGGGATTTACCCAAAGATACAGATGCAGTGAATCGGCAGGACACCTGCACCCCAATGTTTATAGCAGCGATGTCCACAATAGCCAAACTGTGGAAGGAGCCTCGGTGCCCATTGACAGATGAATGGATAAAGAAGCTGTGGTCTATGTATACAATGGAATATTACTCAGCCATTAGGAACGATAAATACCATTTGCATCAACGTGGTTGGAACTGGAAGGTATTATGCTGAGTGAAATAAGTCAATGGGAGAAAGACAAACATTATATGGTCTCATTCATTTGGGGAATATAAAAAATAGTGAAAGAAAATAAAGGGGAAAGGAAAGAAAAGGAGTGGGAAAAATCAGTAGGGTGACAGAACATGAGAGTCTGCTAACTCTGGGAAACGAACAAGGGGTAGTTGAAGGGGAGTTGGGGTGACTGGGTGACAGGCACTGAGGGGGCACTTGACGGGATGAGCACTGGGTGATATCCTATATGTTGGCAAATTGAACTCCAATAAAAAATTTTTTTAAAAATAAGGTCATTGGATATAACACCAGTAAACTAAAATGAATTTTATTTTTATGTACTAACAGTAAACAACCTGAAAATGGAATAAGAAAATAATTCCATTTTCAATAGCACCAAAAAGAACATAGTACTGAAGAATAAATCTACCTAAACATGTTCAAGAATTGTACACTAAAGATTAGAAAACATTGCTAAAAGAAATGAAAGAAGATCCAAATAAATGGATAGACAGTCCATGTTCATGGATTGCAAGGCTCAAATTATTAAAATGGCAATTCTTCCTAAATTTATAGATAGATTCAATGTAATATCTATTAAAATTTCAGCTTTTCTTTCTTTTTTTTTGCAGAATTGGGTAATAAAATTCTAATATTTATGTGAAAATGAAAAAACTCAAATAGCCATTCTTTTGAGAAAGAACAAAATGGAAGATGTGTTGGTTCTAAAACTTACCATCTTATTAAAATTAACTTTGGGGATGCTTGCATGGCTCAGTGGTTGAGCATCTGCCTTTGGCTCAGGGCATGATCCCTGGGCCCAGGGATAGAGTCCCACATCAGGCTCCCCACAGAGAGTCTGTTTCTCCCTCTGCCTATGTCTCTGCCTCTCTTTTGTGTGTCTCTCATGAATAAATAAATAAAATTCTAAAAAATATTAAAATTAACTTTCTATTAAGTTTTTAACAAATCTTTTGCATAAGGATGGAAATGCAGTCCAGTAGAATAGAATCGAGAGTCCAGGAATAAACTTGCACATTTATGATAAGTTGATTTTGGATAAAACTGCCAAGGTATTCAGTGGAGCAAAGAGCTACCTTTTCAACAAATAGTTCTGGAGAAAACTGGATGTCCATACACAGGAACATGAATTTAAGTTTTTACCTCACACCATATACAATTAACTTTTAAAAGGTTGAACACCAATAAAAAATAAATTTATTATTAAAAAAATAAAGAAATAAAAGGTTGATGGGGATCCCTGGGTGGCGCAGCGGTTTGGCGCCTGTCTTTGGCCCAGGGCACGATCCTGGAGACTCGGGATCGAGTCCCACGTCGGGCTCCCGGTGCATGGAGCCTGCTTCTCCCTCTGCCTGTGTCTCTGCCTCTCTCTCTCTCTCTGTGTGTGACTATCATAAATAAATAAAAATTAAAAAAAACTTAAATAAAAGGTTGATAAATTGGCTGTTTTCCATCTTGAAAGATAGTGAGTGAAAAATCTGAGAAGCTGGATACTGAGGAGAGAAACCTGAAGCCAAAAAAATGTGATGCTGGGGATACCTGGGTGGCGTAGTTGGTTAAGCATCCAACTCTTGATTTCAGCTCAGGTCATGATCACAGTGTTGTGGGATTGAACCCTGCTGTGGGTGGGATCTGCACTCAGTGTGGTGTCTACTTGAGGATTCTCTCCCATCCCACTCTCTCTTTCTTTCAAATAAATAAACAGATCTTAAAAAAAAAAAAAAACAACAACAAAAAAGAAGAAGTTTGATGGCAAAGAAAGGGAAGCCCTACTGCAATTGAAGCCCTATCCAAGTCAGAGGAATCGGCAGATATTTGGGGCTGGCTATGTATTCCAGAAAGTTCAGGTACAAGAGGAAATATTCAGCAGCTAAATCCATGGTTGAAAAGAAAATGAAAGTTCTTGCTACTGTCACAAAACCAGTTGGTGGTGACAAGAATGGTGGTACTCAAGTGGTTAAACTTCACAAAATGCCTAGGTATTAGCCTACTGAAGATGTGCCTCAAAAGCTGTTGAGCCATGGCAAAAAACCTTTCAGTCAGCATGTGAGAAAACTGTGAGATAGCATCATCCTCATGGGGCACCATAAAGGCAAGAGGGTGGTTTTCCTGAAGCAACTGAGCAGTGACTTACTACTTGTGACTGGACCTCTGGGCCTCAACTGAGTTCCTCTGCATAGAACATACCAGAAATTTATCATCGCTGCCTCAAAGTTGATATCAGAACTGATACCAACTGTGTAAAAATCCCAAAACATCTTGCTGATGCTTACTTCAAGAAGAAGAAGCCGTAAAAACCCAGATACCATGAATGTGAGATCATCCACATGGAGAAAGAGATATATGAGATTATAGAGAAGCTCAACGTTGATCAGAAAACTGTGGACTTGTAAATTCTTCCACAAATCGAAGCTGTTTCTTAGTTTCAGGGGTACCTCTGCTCTGTGTTTCCTCTCACAAATGGAGGTTATCCTCACAAATTGGTGTTCTAAATTTCTTTCTTTCTTTCTTTCTTTCTTTCTTTCTTTCTTTCTTTCTTTCTTTCTTTCTTTCTTTCTTTTTTTGGTGTTCTAAATTTCTTACAAAGAACCTAATTAAGTAACTGATCCATTTCAAAAAAGTAAATAAAGGGCAGTCCCGGTGGTGCAGCGGTTTAGCGCTGCCTGCAGCCCAGGAGTCCTGGAGTCCCAGGATCAAGCCCACTTCAGGCTCTCTGCATGGAGCCTGCTTCTCCCTCTGCCTGTGTCTCTGCCTCTCTCTCTCTCTCTCTCTCTCTCTCTCTCTCTCTCTCTATCTATCTCTCTCACTCTCTGCATCTCTACGAATAAATAAATAAAATCTTTAAAATTTTTTTTAAAAAAGTAAATAAAAAATAGAAAAATTAATAAGTTGGAATTCATAATAATTAAATGTGCATTATTTTATTGTCATCTAACAAAGGCAAAGAAGCCAAAGACTGGGAAAAAGATTTTCATATCATGTAACTGATAAAGGACTTATACCCAGAGTATAAAGACCTTTTACATCTCAATTAATAAGAAGGCAAATAACCCAACTAAAAATGGGCAAAATATTTTAATAGACATATTACCAAAGAAGATATATGAATAGCCAATAAACAAATGAAAAGATGCTGAAAATCATTAGTATTAGGGAAATGCAAATTAAAACTATAAAGAAACATCCTTTCATACCTATCAAGATGACTCAATAATAAAAAAAGAGACAAAAACAAGGATTATGGAAAAACTGGATCTTTCATACACTACTAGTGGGAATGTAAAATAATGTAGCCACCAATAATAGTTTTGAGCAAAAAGGCTCAAAGTTAAAGATAAATGAAAATTTAGGTCTATACAAAGATTTATACATGAGTGTACATAGCTGTATCATTCATAGTTACTGCAAAATGGAAACAAGCAAATGTCCATCAAATGGGTGAATGCATAACAGAATATGCTTATTTTTAAGATGAAATAATTTTTGGCAATAAACTGTTACAGAGTACTGATATATGGTATAAGAAGAACCTCAAAAACAGTATGCAACATTAAAAAAGCCAGACAAAAATGATTACCTATTATCTGATTCTATTTACCTGAAATGTTCCTAAAAGGCAAATCAATAGAGACAGAAGGGGATTAGTCATTTCCTGAGGCTGGGGGTGGAAAAAGAGAATTATTACAAATGGACAGGAGATCCTTTTGGGATAATGAAAATGTTCTAAAAATGAGTTGTGGTGATGGTTGTACAACTCTGTAAATTACCAAAACTCTTGGAGTTTTATATTACAATGGATGCATTTTTATGGCATGCAAATTATACTTCAATAAAGCTTTTCAGGCACTTGATGGGATGAGCACTGGGTGTTATTCTGTATGTTGACAAATTGAACACCAATAAAAAATAAATTTATTATTAAAAAAGAAAAAACCAGGAGGACTTTCTATAGAAATTAATGATTTGCTTTTAAAATTTAGAGGAAATACAAACATCATAGAATGGCCATTTTTTTTTTGAAAGAGAAGAACAAAATTGGAAAACTTACACTATCTGATTTCAAGATTTCTTTTTTTTTTAATTTTTATTTATTTATGATAGTCACATAGAATGAGAGAGAGAGAGGCAGAGACACAGGCAGAGGGAGAAGCAGGCTCCATGCACCGGGAGCCCAACGTGGGATTCGATCCCGGGTCTCCAGGATCGCGCCCTGGGCCAAAGGCAGGCGCCAAACTGCTGCGCCACCCAGGGATCCCTGATTTCAAGATTTCTATAAAGCTGCAGAAATCAAGAGGTTATATGGCTTAAGACAGATAATAGAGATCAATGGAACTGAATAGAGTCCAGAAATAGATTCACAAATGTGTAAAAACTGAGTTCAACAAAGATGCCAAGGTAATTCAACAAATGATACTGGAACAATTCCTAAGTGTTTTAGGCAGAATAATAACACCTTCAAAGATGTCCATGCTCTAATCCCTAGAACCTGGGAATATGTTATCTTCCATGGGAGAAGAGACTGAGTGAAAGATTTGAGGAGCTGGGGATATTATCCTAGATTATTCAGGTGGGCCCAATGTAATGACAAGTGTACTTAAACATGGAAGAGAGGCAGAACAGAATCAGAGGGTGATGTGACCACGAAAGGAAGATACAGTGCAATGTAGTGTTGCTGGCTTTGAAGATGGAGAGATTTGATCATAAGCCAAGGGATATGTGTCACCTTTTGAAGCTAGAATGGCAAGGAAATAGATTCTTCTATAGATCCTCCAGAAAGGAATGCAGCTCTGCTGATATCTTGATTTTTAGCCCAATGAGACCCAAGTTAGGCTTTGAATCTACAGAACTGTCAGATAGTAAGTTTGCGTTGTTTTAAGCTACTAATTATATAGTAATTTATTATTACAGCTACTTTGATCCATACTTCATACCATATATAAAAACTACCTCAAAACAGACCTAAATAGAGAAAGGGATAATAAGGCAATGGAGGGACACTGAGGAGGGGTAAATTAGAGAGGGAGACAAACCACGAGAGACTCCTAACTTTGGGAAACAAACAAAGGGTTGCAGAAGGGGAGGTGGGTGGGGGGTTGGGGTAACTGGGTGGTGGGCACTGAGGAGGGCACTTGATGGGATAGGCACGGGGTGTTATACTATATGTTGGCAAATTGAACTTCAATAAAAACAAATTTAAAAATAGACCTAAATGTAAAATATAACACTATAAAACCTCTGGAAGAAAACATATAAGAAAACATTTGTAACTTTGTTTAGGAAATGATTCCTTAATCATAACACCAAAAGCAGGATCAATAAAAGAAAATAATTTTATTTATTTACTTTATTTTTTAATATTTTATTTATTCATGAGAGACACAGAGAGAAAGAGAGAGGCAGAGACACAGGCAGAGGGAGAAGCAGGCTCCATGCAGGGAGCCCGATGTGGGACTCCATCCCGGGTCTCCAGGATCACACCCTGGGCCGAAGGTGATGCCAAACCACTCGGCCACCAGGCCTGCCCAAAAAAATAATTTTAAATATCTAAATTAAAAACTTCTACTCTTCAAAAACAATGTTAAGAAAATGAAAAGCTAAGCCACAGCATAGGAGAAATTATTTGCAATACATGTATCTGAGAAAGGACTAGTATTCAGAATATATAAAGAATTCTCACGGATCAATAATAAAATAAACAACCTGAATGAGCAAAAGATTTGAACAGACTCTTCATAAAAGAAATAGAAAAAAAGTCAATTAGCACATGAAAGGATGCTTTATGTCATTATTCTATCAGGGAAAGGCAAATTAAGCCAGGGTGAGATACCACTTCACACTCACTAGAATGGTAAAATTAAAAAGTGTCATAATGCCAAGTAGTGGTGAGGATGTGGGATAACTTAGGACTCTCAAACATCGTCAGTGGGAATGTAAAATGATACAACCACTTGGTAGTTCTTACAAAGTTAAATACATTTATTGTCCAACTCAGCAATTTCACTCAGACATCTTTACCCATGAGAAATGAAAACATATTCTGTACAAAACCTACCAACTTGTACATGAAAACTGTAAACTCACATAGAGAAACTCATCACAGATTTATACATAATTGCCTCAACTGGAAACAACTCAAATGTACATCAACATGAGAACAATTAATGAACTGGTATATCTTATGAAGAAAAACTGCTGAACAATAAAAAAGTAGGAGTTGTTCTATGCAGTAACATTGGTGACTGTCAAAAACAATTTGCTGGCCCAAGCTAACTTACACAGCAGAATTCGTGCTTTATGATTCTATATTTTATTTTATTTTTTTTTTATTTTTATTTATTTATTTTTTTTAAATTTTTATTTATTTATGATAGGCACGCAGTGAGAGGGAGAGAGGCAGAGACACAGGCAGAGGGAGAAGCAGGCTCCATGCACCGGGAGCCCGACGTGGGATTCGATCCTGGGTCTCCAGGATCGCGCCCTGGGCCAAAGGCAGGCGCCAAACCGCTGCGCCACCCAGGGATCCCTGATTCTATATTTTAAATGAAATGTTCCAATTGACAAAAAAATAATAATCTATAATGACAGAAAGTAGATTAGTGGTGCCCTGAGCCAGGAGGGTTGAAAATTGACTGCAAAGGAGGATGGGGGAGCATTTTGGGTAATAGAGATGTTCTGTATCTTGATTGTCATGGTAGAGCGCAGGTATTTCAAGACCATTATACTTAAGATGATAGTATTTTATTCTATGTAAATTATATTTCAAGAAAGTTTATTTAAATATAATTTGAGAATTTCTAATCATAGAAGGAAGGTTATAAAATATTGATTGATCGAATAGGAGCTCTGCCTCAAGATATCTAAGAAATAAAAGAATACACAGTCTCTTAGATCACACCAACTCTGGTATTCTACGACTTCATGAAGTAGATTGAAAGCTCAACAAAAGAGGTTTATGCTGACATCAGGAAGAAATTCCTAGCAGCAAATATAGAAAAACTGTAGAAAAATTGATTTTGGAATTAGAAGGAAGATTGGTGGTCATACTATGCAAATTTCCCTCCTATAAAGGAATTTATAGGGCAGCCCGGGTGGCTCAGCGGTTTAGCGCCGCCTCCAGCCCAGGGCGTGATCCTAGAGACCCAGGATCGAGTCCCACGTCGGGCTCCCTGCATGGAGCATGCTTCTCCCTCTGCCTGTGTGTCTACCTCTCTCTCTCTCATTAATAAATAGATAAAATCGTTAAAAAAAATAAATAAAGGAATCTATATTAGCAACTCCATTGTTGGACTACTCTAATTGCTGAAAATGTTTTTCTTTTTGTTCTGTTTTTTTGTTTTTGTTTTGCTAGTATTGAATTGGTAGTCTCTCTCCTGGTGGCTTTTATCCCTTGGTCTTTATTCAATTTTGGTTTTGTGTTATAAGTGAAAGTCACTTAAGGGAATATGCCTTTCCTGAAACTCATTTTAAGGGTGAGAAAGATACCCGTCTAGGTGGTGCACAGAGCATGCTGAGGCAGTCCCTAATAATAATAAAAAAAAACTCCACTAGTGCTTCCAAATTTCTTGCTACCAGTGAGGGGCTCAGGAATTGTCCCCCAAATAGTTTGGCCTCAACTTTTTACATTTCCTACAATTCTGCACTTTGGCCAGAAGCCTCTGTTATATATTTATGGCACCCAAACTATTTTACTAGAGTGAGAGGAAATTTTGGTATGTGGCAATGTTCCCTGGATCTGAGAGAAGGGATGCAAGTATTACATGGGAACAGGACTTAGTCATCTCTAAGATCCTGTGGTTCTAGGAAAGTTACAAGTACACTATTCATATTACTCAATTGGGAGTGTCACACCAGTTTCTGCGGCAAGCAGGGTTAGCTGGCTACCTGATAGATATTCCTTTCTTTCTGCTTTCATATACAACTGTGTAAACATGTAATGTGGGCTGTGGCAGCCATCTTGTGACCATGAAGGAAAAGCTAGGAAAACCACAGAAAGGTTGAACAAGAACCTGATATTGTTAAGCTACAGAACTAACTAACTCTGAAAACTCCCAACTCTAGATGCTTTCATAAGTGAAATCAATCTTACTGTTTAAGCACCTTGAAGTTTAGTGTTTTGTGTTGTTCTCTTTCTCTAACCAGATGCAGTCTAACTAACACAGATTCCTAAGCCATCTTAATATGCAGATCCTAGACTGAGACCACAGATATATCTTTCACCTCTCTCTGTTATTAGGTGGCAGATGGTCAGTCTCTAGGATGGACCCTGTTGATCCTTGCCTTCTGATATTTGCACTGTACACTAGCCTTCCCCAACACTGAAGCAAGGCTGGTCACTGTGACCAATAAAGTATGGTAGATGTGATGGTATATGACTTCTGATATTGGGTCATACAAATATTGCAGGTTCTGTCTTGGCCTCTTGGTTTACTTACTCTGGAGGAAGCCAGCTGCCATGTTGTGAGAACACTCAAGCATCTCTGTGGAGAGGCCCATGTGGAGAACTGAGGCTCCTCACCAACAGCCAACACCAACTTGCCAGGTGTGTGAGTAAAGCAGGTCCTTCAGTTGTAGTCAAGTCTTCAGATAGTGGCAGTTCTGGCTGACTGTCTTTACTTTATGAGAAGTCCAGGAGCCAAAGCAGCTGGCCAAGCCATTCTTGACTTCCTGACCCACAAAAACTATGAGACATGATAAGTATTTATTTTTGTTTTAAGTTATTAGGTTTGGGGTTAATTTGTTAAACAGAAAAAGATAAGTAATACAGGGAGATAGTTCTTTCGTGTTAGAAC
Source organism: Nyctereutes procyonoides (assembly GCF_905146905.1). NCBI lineage: Eukaryota > Metazoa > Chordata > Mammalia > Carnivora > Canidae > Nyctereutes > Nyctereutes procyonoides. The sequence goes on from NW_026575028.1 coordinate 5,675,691, forward strand.
CCAAATTCTACCCCTCAGTACTTGGTCACATGCTTTCCTTGCAGGCACTCAAAACCCCACTTAAAGATTTCCAAAGTTTCACCCACAAATGGCTCAAACTGGGAGTGTGCTTCCTTTTGTACCCAGCCTGTATGTTCAGATGCTCCATGTTGTCTTTATTCTAAAAACAATGATTACTCATTCTTCACTTCTTCCTTTTCTTCCTTTCCTTCTTCATCCTTACTGTCTTTTAGTCAAAAGTATCAAGATTTTTCAAAACCAGGTCCTTAGCAAACTACCTCCCACTGGCTAATCTAACCATCTGCTATTTTTGTAAATATTTTTTTTAAATAAAGTTTTTTAAGAACAGATTTTACTTATTTATTTATTTATTTATTTATTTATTTATTTATTTATTTGAGATGGAGTGTGAGTAGAGGAGAGAGAATCTGAAGCAGACTGTGTGCTGAGCACAGAGCCTGACTGGGGCTCAATCTCACAACCATGAGATCATGGCCTGAGCCAAAACCAAGAGTTGGTTGCTCAACCAACTGAGCCACGTAGGTACCCCTGTAAATAAAGTTTTATTGAACATATCCATGCCAATTTTTTTTACATATTGTCTATGTCTGCTTTTTCACTACAGAGCTGAGAAGTTGTAACAGAAATCATATAGCTTACAAAGTCTAAAATATTTACTATTTGACCTTTTATAGAAAAAGTTTTCAACTCAGACATAGGAGTTCTAATATTTTATTGCATACCACTCTCTGCAGGGCTCTGTGTTGCAAAACTTTGGGACACTACTAGTCACAAACTATCTTCATGGGGCAGCAGTCACCTTTATAATCTAGGAATTCTGTTACTCTCAGGTTCTCATCACCTGTACTGTAACTATCAGTACATTTCAGCCCAGCTCACTTCACTTTTTCTGCTTTGTTGATACTGGAGTTCTCAATCCACTGTGAAGTTGTGGGGTGGGGGATGATTCTAATTTTCTTCCCTCCTTCTTTCCCTCCCTCCTTTCCAGTAAGGATGGGTGAAATGGCAAAAACATTTAAACTCATTATTTATGAATTGAAAAGCCATGGCAGGAACATTTTATTCTGGAAGCAAACACACACATACACACACACACACAGGCACACACATGCACATGCACACACACCAAACCAGGCTGAGCAAGTCTGGCATAGAGATGCCATACCCTGACCCATAATCACAGAGCACTTCTCAGCTCTGGCCCTTCAAAGAGGAAGAGGAACATGGATAATTCCAGCTATTACAGGCTCCTGGACACCAAATGAAACACTCTGCTGTAAATTGTATATAATCACTGAGGAAGACTTTTATTTCTCCGTGGTTATGAATGGGACTTTTCCTTCCTCTTGTCTAGGAGGAAAGGAACAGGTTTAGATCAGTCTGGGGGAGTTTCATTTGGCCAAAGTGACCAGAACTCTCTCTGGATCTTAACAAGGCTCTGGTCCTATATCCAGGAACTGTGTAAACAGAGCTTCTTAGGTCTTTTTTTCTTATGTCAAAATTTCCCTTCTTCTGATGGCACAGTTTCTGTCCTTAGGACTAAACACATCAACTACAAGGTGGTAGTAATTTTCAGATGCTTAAATGTGGTAGATATAGAATATAAGCGCTTGCTCATTCTGTAACATTTCTGAAGCTTTTCACATGTAGTCTCTGCCCTTTGGGGGCTCACAGTTTTGTAGGAGAGGCCAATTACTTAGAGAAAAATGGTGGGTTACAGGTGTCTGGACTTTTGAGAAGTTAGAGGCCACTCAGGGCTGCTGGGGATCATCACATAACTGCATATACTTTCATCATGCTGGGCCAAGCTGAACAAGTTCCCTCTAGGTTGTTTTTAGAGATGAACCTTCCAGGGGTGATTGGGGATGTCTTACAAAGTGGTGGCACTGGTAGTTGGAGACTGGAGTGTCCCTTACTATTCCCACTTCTATACCAGGACTGGATGTCCACACATTTTTTCTCCTCCTCATATTGGGTGAGATACCATGAAAGTGGAGAGAGTAGTAGACACAGTCTTTTGGAATGGAGACAAGAATTGCATACACAAAGTAGTTAGAAAACCAGACAGAAGAAAATAATTTCTGAACTGTACAGAACAGAGAACAGGGGGTTCTCAATTGGAAGAACGTCATCTGGAAGCCAGAGAAGATGGAGCTGAGCTGTGTGGGACAAGGTTCATGGAGCAGGGCTGGGCAGGGGAACCGCAGCCTCCTCCATCTCACAGACTGGAAGTCATTCCCTCCATTGTGACTGAGTCCTCACCACCTCCCTTTTGTCTATCCTTTATGTCCCCTCTTTTTTTCCATGTTGCATCTGATGCTATTTTCTGTATTTCATTCTGAGCTTATCGTCTGTCTATATTGGTTGATCTTTCTCAATTATATAATTTTATCAGTTACTCTTTGCCACCATTTTCCTACATTTGTGATGTTCTTACTATGTAATGTGTTTATTTCTCAATATCTTTTTATTTCATATCTATCAGTCAAATCATCTGTTTCTCTACCCCTATTTATCTTCATCTATCTGTTTTAATTTTACTGTCCTTTCTTCTTCATGTCTAAATGGTTGTCTACCTTAAGTCTTTCATCCTTAATACTGCTTTTTAAAATTCTTCATTCCCTCTATTTTTCTCATCCTTATTTCCACCTGATAGTTTTCCTTTATGGGGCAACACTTCTCCCTTCTCTATTTTTTTCCCTCTTTTTTTTAATTTTTATTTATTTATGATAGTCAGAGAGAGAGAGAGAGAGAGAGAGAGAGAGAGGCAGAGACACAAGCAGAGGGAGAAGCAGGCTCCATGCACCGGGAGCCTGACGTGGGATTCCATCCCGGGTCTCCAGGATCGCGCCCTGGGCCAAAGGTAGGTGCCAAACCGCTGCGCCACCCAGGGATCCCCCTCTTATTAATTAATAATAATAAACAAACGCTTATATAGCTTTTCTTGTGTGCCAATCTAATGGGCTTAATCCCAGATAATTGGTTCCTAGAACCTGGTGGAGTAACCCCTATGTTGTACTACCTACCTCTCAAGAAGGTCCCCAGTGTTTCAAATTCTTTAAGTGTGACTTTGAACCTGCCAACCTGGTGGTTAATACAGTCTCTATTATTGTTGGAGTTCCTCATTCCCCAGGACAGGTAAAATATCAGGAGTTTTTGCTAAATAGAACACTTACAAGAAAGCTTTTCTGGTCTTTAGTCCACTTTGCCACACTTGGGCACAGCAGTTCTTTTTGAGGCTTGCAGCCTTGGAGCTCTGGAACCTGGGGTCAAGCATGCTGTCACCTCCTCTGAAGTCCCTACTATTCTCAGAATCAGAAATACCCTTAAATTTTTTTGGGGGAATCTCCCTCTCTGCTCTGTTCTCTCTGCTCTCTCAGCTTCAGTTCCCACTGTTCCCAAAGGATCTCTCTCCTCCCCCAACACAATCCCAATATTGAGTTCAGAATTCCTAAAACAGAGGTCAGGAAAGGTAGCTATCCACAGGCAACTTGCTTTTTGGCCTAGCTCCAAAAACCGCTTAGGCTAAGAAACACAGATGTCTGCTATCTTCTTGGAACAAGGGAGGGGAAATACAAGAATCACAAGACATAGATTATTATCTCAAATTATCCTGCCATAAGCCTCACTATCATGGACAAAGTGAGAGGATCATAGATAGGAGGAGGCACTAATTCTGGTCTAGGTCTCTGAGCCTCCGAACTTCTTAGCTTATTTCTGTGTCCAGTTTCTTCCCACATAATCATTCCTGCTCCTGTAGCTGGGATACTCTGCTTGAAATATAGATTTATCCCATGAATTCTCTGTTGAGATATATTTAAAAGGATTTTGTCTGTCCTGGAATTAGATCATGGTGATCATTGCATAGCTTTGTGAATATACTGAAAACCACGAGTTTTACACTGTAAAAGGGTGAGTTTTATGGTGTATGAATTACAACTCAATTAAAGAAAAAAAGAACTATATTACCTCCCCCCTTGGAGTTAAATGCCAGTCTTCAAGATTTTCTACTACAATCTTTCATTTTTCCTCCAGCTTTATTTCCCATTCCTGACCTCTCCTCCCCTCTTTCCACACTCAGTTCTCCTCATCACCTCTGGCCATGTCATCTCCTCTTAAATTCTTTTCTGTTTCCATTCATAAATCTGTACCCCTTACTGTCCTCAAGACCAGTTCAAGTTCCACATCCTTGATGAAACTTTCTCTGGCCACTTTAGCCTTTATAGATATCTTTAAGTCTAAATCCCATTTAAATTACATATTTCTACTGGGAATTTTAGCAGACTGACAGTATATTTGAGTGAACTTTTCCCCCTGTGACTTAGTATCCCACACAGTGTCTGGCATTGAGTTGGTACTTCAAAAAGTGAATGAGTAAACATATAAATGCATTTTACTAATCTCTAAATAGTTCAAACATGCCTGTATTATGTTTAAAAATAGATGATAAGGTCCTGCAGGAATAGTTCACGTCTTTACCGGAGATTTAGCACTAGTTGAGAACAGGACACATGGTTGATCCCTCAGATACTTAATTACCTGATGGCTTAGCAAAGAAAGTTATCCTTTTCCCACTTTATTGGTGATGGACTGGAAAGGGAGGACATTGGATGGCAGGCAGAGTCCCCAGGATGCTTGCTTGGTTGAATGGTGGTTGCTCCACCCTTAACCACAAATGGTTTATTGTCCACCGCCTTTGGCATCTACAACAGCCTTTGGAAAGAGATGTAGCAATTTCCCCCCTCGGGACTTATTTTTAAAATCAGTGGCTGAGAATGCTTGCCGAAAGTGGGGTCAGACAGCTCTGACTTGCCTGGTAGATGGGATGAGTGCTGCCTGAGAGGAGATATAGCGGTTGGTCCTTAATTTTGGACCTCTACTTCCCTGGAAGAAGAAGCCACGCCAAAGGAAAGGGATGGCTTGCCCCAAACAGATCACAGCTTCCATGGAGATACAACCATCTAGTTAGGCAGTATTTTCCCAGCCCTGAAGGTTTAAGACAGGGGCTAGGTCAGCCAGAGGGCTCTTTGTTTTCCTTTCACTCAAGTAAAAACTGAAAGTTTTATTGAGTACTTATATGTGTCAAATACTCTGCTATACACTAAGGATTAAGGTGTGGACATGATGTAGTTTTTGCCCTCCAGAAGCTTATAGACAAGTGGGAGAAGAAAGACAAATAAACAGGTAAATATATTACTGTGGTAGGTGCAATGATGGAGGTAGAGGGACAGGGAGTCTAAGGAAAGAGTTTGAAGAAGTGGCATCCAGGCTGATATCTGGTGCTGAACTGGAAGTAGCCAGGCAAAGGAGGGGGACATTCCAGACAGACAACAGATTGTGCAGTACTCAAGAGAGAAAACACCATGTCTACAGATTTGTAGGTAGTTCAGTTGTCTAAAGCAGGAGTCAGATTCCATCAAAATCCTAGAGGAGAACACAGGCAACACCCTTTTTGAACTTGGCCACAGCAACTTCTTGCAAGATACATCCATGAAGGCAAGGGAAACAAAAGCAAAAATGAATTATTGGGACTTAATCAAGATAAGAAGCTTTTGCACAGCAAAGGATACAGTCAACAAAACTCAAAGACAACCTACAGAATGGGAGAAGATATTTGCAAATGACCTATCAGATAAAGGGCTAGTTTCCAAGATCTATAAAGAACTTATTAAACTCAACAGCAAAGAAACAAACAATCCAATCATGAAATGGGCAAAAGACATGAACAGAAATCTCACAGAGGAAGACATAGACATGGTCAACAAGCACATGAGAAAATGCTCTGCATCACTTGCCATCAGGGAAATACAAATCAAAACCACAATGAGATACCACCTCACACCAGTGAGAATGGGGAAAATTAACAAGACAGGAAAGAACAAGTGTTGGAGAGGATGTGGAGAAAGGGGAACCCTCTTACACTGTTGGTGGGAATGTGAACTGGTGCAGCCACTCTGGAAAACTGTGTGGAAGTTCCTCAAAGAGTTAAAAATAGAGCTACCCTACGACCCAGCAATTGCACTGCTGGGGATTTACCCAAAGATACAGATGCAGTGAATCGGCAGGACACCTGCACCCCAATGTTTATAGCAGCAATGTCCACAATAGCCAAACTGTGGAAGGAGCCTCGGTGCCCATTGACAGACGAATGGATAAAGAAGCTGTGGTCTATGTATACAATGGAATATTACTCAGCCATTAGAAACGACAAATACCCACCATTTGCTTCAACGTGGATGGAACTGGAGGGTATTATGCTGAGTGAAATAAGTCAATGGGAGAAAGACAAACATTATATGGTCTCATTCATTTGGGGAATATAAAAAATAGTGAAAGGGAATAAAGGGGAAAGGAGAAAAAAATGAGTGGGAAATATTAGTGTGGGAGACAGAACATGAGAGACTCCTAACTCTGGGAAATGAACTAGGGGTGGTAGAAAGGGAGGTGGGCAGGGGGTGGGGGTGACTGGGTGATGGGCACTGAGGGGGGCACTTGATGAGATGAGCACTGGGTGTTATTTTATATGTTGGCAAATTGAACAGCAATAAAAAATAAATTTATAAAAAATAAAAAAAATAAAGCAGGAGTCACCACATAATGGCCCATGGGCCAAATCCAGCCAGATACTTGTTTTTGTAATTAAAGTTTTATTTGCAAATAATTCTACCCATTTGTTTACATATTGTCTATGGCTCCTTTTGCACTATAAGTACAGAGTTAAGTAGTTGCAACAGAGAATATATGGCCCTCAAAACCTAAAATATCGACTATGCTGGTTTAGAGAATATAGTTAGGGGGAGGGATTAGGGTGGCAAGGAATGAGAATAGAGATATGATCAGAAGGCATAGTATGAAAAGCCTTGTAACAGGCTAAAAAAATCACTATTTTAAAAGCATTGGGGTAGCAATTGATATTTTAAGCAGAAATGCAGACTGGCTTTTAAATTTTATGTAATTGGAGTGGAATGAAGAAAGAAATAGAAGGCAAAACTGGAGTTAGGGAGACTATTTGGGGAGACAGTATATAGATAAGAAATGATGCCCCAGGGGTGCTTTGGTGGCTCAGTTGGTTAAATGCCTATTTTTTTTTTAAAGATTTAAAAAATTTATGTGAGAGAGTCAATGACAGAGAGAAAGAGCATGAACAAGGGAAGGAGTGCAAGCAGGGGAGGAGACTGAGGAGGGGGAGGAGCCCAGCAGGGGGAGAAGCACAGCACGGCGAGGGCCAGAGGGAGAGGGAGAAGCAGACTCCTTCCTGAGCAGGGAGCTTGATGGTCGCCTTGATCCCGGAAGTCCAGGATCATGACTTGAGCCAAAAGCAGATGATTAACTCACTGAGTGACCCAGGTGGAATATAGGAACTTGATTGGTATATAAGCCCTTTACCTTCTTCCTTTATTTTTTAGTTGTAAGGTAGTTCCATCTACATACATTGAAATCCTCATTAGACAATATTATAATTTTTCTTGCTTTTAATTGTCCAATATACTTTAAAGAACTCAAGAGAAGTATAGTCTATTATATTTGCTCAGACATTTATCATTTCTGTTGCTCTTTCTTCATTCTTGATATTCCAAATTTCTTCCTGGAAGTCATTTTCCTAATGTCTGAAGAACTTCCTTTAGCAATACTTTCAAATCAGGTCTGCCAACAAGTTCTCTTAGTCTTCCTTCATCAAAAAATGTCTTCTCTTTAAATGAAATATTAAAAAATGTCTTTGCTTCACCTTCATTCTTGAATATATTTTCCCTGGATACAGAATTCTGTGTTGACAATCTTCTTAGCACCTAAAAAATGTTTTTCCACTTCCTTCTGGCATCTACAATTTCTGTTGAGAAATTAGCTGCCATTCAAATTAGCCTTCTTTATAGTTAATGCATTGGTTTTCTCTGGTTGTTTCAAGGCTTTTTTCTTGTCTTTAGATTTCTGAATTATGATGAGGTTGGGTGTAAGTTACATTGAGTTTATCTTGTTTGGGGTTTGCTGAACTTCTTGAATCTATAAGTTCATATTATTCACTAAATTTAGGAAGTTTTCAGCCAATATTTCTTCACATGTTGTTTTAGTACTATATTCACTCTCTTTTTGGGACTCCAATGACACAAATGTCAGGCTTTTGGGCAATTTCCTATAGGCCCCTGCGGCTCAGCCCATTTTTTTCCCTCCAATCCTTTTTCTCTCTATTGTTTAGCATGGAGAATTTTTATTGGGTTATCTTCAAGTTCACTGACTCTTCTCTTTGTCATCTCCATTCTGTTTCAGATTCTACCCAGTGGGTTGTTTTTTTTAACTTTAGAGATGTCATTTTTTAGCTCTTAAATTTTCATGAGATTTTTTTTATATCTATTTCTTTGCTAAGAATTTCTACTGAATAATGAATAAAAAATTCATTTCAAGAGAGTTTGTACTTAGTTCATGAAGCAGTTTTATAATAGCTGTTTTTAAAGTCTTTGTTATATAATCCTGACATCTGTGTAATCTCAGAATTGGAATTTGTTGGTTGTCTTTTGGGAGTTGAGATTTTCTTGTCCTGTGTATGACAAGTATTTTTAGATTGCATCCAGGACATTTAAAATATTATATTATAAAATCATGGGTCTTGTTTAAACCCTATGGAGAATGTTGATATTTTTCTCTTAGCTGACAATCAACCCAGTTTCATTCAGGCCATAAATTCAAAACAAACTTTTGTGAATTATGGTTTCCAATGTAAGTTCCATTTTCAAACTCTTCGCAGGGCTATTTGAATTTTTCTCACATGTGTGCTGGTCAGTGAACAATCTAGAATCTGGTTGGTGGTCTATCTTGTACTTCAATTATCAAAGATTTTAGTATGATGTTTAGGATGAGATCCATGTTGACACATGGAATAGGCCTAGGAGTAAGCCTAGGAGTTCATAAACAACTTTATGGGGTATTAATGCTCTCACTGTCTATGATTTTCCTGTGTCCCCTATATTTCATCTCTCTAGTCAGAAATCTGGGGCTTTAGTTTCTACCTTCAGTTGTATACTTCCTGCATCTGCTGAATTAAAATTTTTTTTTATTTGTTCTTTGTTTTGTTTTACTTCCTCAGCCTGGGAAAACCTCTTCCTCAATTCTTTGTCTGGCTAATTACTATTAATTGTATAGGTCTTAGCTTAAATGTCATTTCCTCTTAAAATACTTGCCATATTTGCATATCAATTATATTCCTCTTATTCTTTCCCCATAGGAATCATCATAATTTATAATCACATATGTGTTTACTTCTTAATTTATTATGCCTCTCATACTAGGCAGAGGATAAGATCATATCCATCCTTTTCACCATTATGTAATATTTCTAGTATTGAAACAGTGTAGGACACATAACAGATATTCAATAAATAATTATTGGATAACTTTATTCTTCCTTCTGTCTACGTACCTCCCAAAAGATATAAGATTTTCATATTCAGGTATGGCTCTGGATCTTAAGAATAAAATTAAATCTTAACTTTTTTGTAACTTTAAAATTTGTAAAGAATTCTCATATCTCATTTTTTCCTTGCCTGATTCTATGAAGTTGAGAAAAAAGGTATTAATTGTACTTTATCGACAAGTAAACTGAGAGTAAAAAAGATAAGCAACTTAACTTTCGTCTCAAGGAAATAAAAAAAGAATAAACTAAGCTCAAAGTTAGTAAAAGGAAGGCATTAGCAAAGATCAGAACAGAAATAAAGGAGATGCATACTCTAAAGATAATAGAAAATGCCAATAAAACTAAGAGATAGTTTTTTTTAATAGGCTCATGCCCAGAGTGGAATCCAATATGGGCCCAAACTTATGACCCTGGAATTAAGAGTCACATCCTTAACTGACTAAGCCACCAGGTGCCCAAAGATAGTCTTTTTAAAAAGATAAATAACAACAACAAAAAACTCTTTAGTTAGACCCGTGGAGAAAAAAAAAGAGAGGAATCAAATAAATAAAATTAAAAATGGAAGAGGAGACATTAAGACTGGTATCCCTCCAAAATACAAAGGATCATAAGGAACTACTAGGAAAAATTACATGGCAAAAAATTCAACAACCTAGAAGAAATGGATAAATTCCTAAAAACATACAAGGTAATAAGACTGAATCATGAAGAAATAGAAAAGCTGAACAGACCAATTATTAGTAAGGACATTGAATCAGTAACAACAACAAAAAAATCTTCCAACAAAGAGAAGTCCAGGACTAGATGGCTTTACTGCTGAATTACCTCAAACATTTCAAGAAGAATTAACGACAATCCTTATCAAATTCTTCCAAAAAACAGAAGAGGAGGGAATACTTCCAGACTAATTTTACAAGGCCAGTGTTACCCTGATACCAGCACTACAAGAAAAGAAAATTATAAGACACCATTCTTGATGAACATAGATGCAAAAATCTTAAACAAAATATTAGCAAACCAGATTCAATGATACACTAAAATTTTGCAGGGATGAAGGATGGTTTAACATTTAAAAACCAATCAATGGGGATCCCTGGGTGGCGCAGCGGTTTGGCGCCTGCCTTTGGCCCGGGGTGCGATCCTGGAGACCCGGGGTTGAATCCCACGTTGGGCTCCCTGCATGGAGCCTGCTTCTCCCTCTGCCTGTGTCTCTGCCTCTCTGTCTCTCTCTGTGTGACTATCATGAATAAATAAATAAAATCTTAAACAAAAATAAAAATCAATCAATGTTATATACCACATTAGCAAAATAATAGAAATTATATGATTATCTCTATAAATGCAGAAAAAAAAGCATTTGACAAAATTCAATATCCATTCATGATTAAAAACTCACAACAAACTGGATATAGAGGGAATGCTCTGTGAGAGAATAAAGACCATACATTGCAAACCCATAGCTAACGCAATACTCAATGGTGAAAAGCTGAGAGTTTTTCCTGTAAGATCAGGAGGAAGACAAGGATGCTCACTATCCCCACTTTTATTTAACATAGTACTGGAAATCCTAGCCAGAGCAATTAGGCAAGACATAGAGATAAAGACATCCAAATTGGAAAAGAAGAAATAAAATTGTCTGCATTGTATTATGGTATTATATATAGAAGATTCTAAAGACTCTAAACATAAACATACAAAACTGTTAGAATAAATTCAGTAAAGTCGTAGGATACATAAAAACCAGTTGCATTTCTATACACTAACCATGAACTATCAGAAAAAGAAATTAACAATCTCATTTACAATTGCATCAAAAAGAATAAAAGACCTAGGAATAAATCTAACCAAATAGGTGAATGACCTCTACACTGAAAACTATAAGACACTGATGAAAGAAATTGAAGAAGACAAAAATAAATGAAAAGATATTCCCATGGTTATGAATTGGAATAATTAATGTTATTAAAATATCCACACTACATCTTTGGTTAGGTTTATTTGTAGGTATCCAATGCTCTGAAAAGTATAAAATACTGATGGAAGAAATTGAAGGTGACACACAGAAATGGAAAGACATTCTATACTCTTGAATTGGAAGAACAAATATTGTTAAAATGTGTATACTATCTAAAAACAATCTATACATTTAATGCAATCCCTATCAAAATACCAACAGCATTTTTCACAGAGCTAAAACAAACAATCCTAAAATTTGTATGGAACCACAGAAGACCCTGAATAGCCAAAGCAACCTTGAAAAAAGCAAAGCAAAGGTGGAGGCATCACAATTCCAGACTTCAAATTATATTACAAAGCTCTCGTGGTCAAAATAGTATGGTACTGGCACAAAAAAAGATCAATGTGACAGCACAGAAAACCCAGAAATAACCCACAATTATATGGTTAATTAATCTTTGACAAATTAGGAAAGAATATCCAATAGGAAAAAAGACAGTCTCTTCAACAAATGGTGTTGGGGAAACCAGACAGCAACATGCAAAAGAATGAAATGGAACTACTTTCTTACATCATATACAAAAATAAGTTCAAAATGGATGAAAGACCCATGGAAAGACAGGAAATCATTAAGATTCTAGAGAAGAACACAAGCAGTAACCTCTTTGACATTGGGCATAGCAATTTGTTTCTAGATATGTCTCCTGAAGTAGGAGAAATGAAAGCAAAAATAAACTATTGGGAGTTTATCAAAATAAGAAGCTTCTGCACAGTAAAGGAAATAATCAACAGAACTAAAAAGCAATCTGTGGAAAGGGAGAAGATATTTGCAAATGATATATGTGATAAAGGGTTGGTTTGTATCCAAAATACATAAAGAATTATCAAACTCAACACCCCAAAACTCACTTGCATAAGCAAAAAATAACTCATGAAACAGAGAACAAGTTGATAGTTGTCAGAGGTGAGGATGTTGGGGAGGGAAATGGGTGAAGGTGGTTAAAAGGTATAAACTTGTAGTTACAAGATAAGTAAGTTTGAGACTATAAAACAGAGCATGGTTGCTATTGTTAACAATACTGTATTTTATATTTAAAAGTTGCTAAGAGAATAGATCTTTAAAAGTTCTCATCATAAGAAAAAATATTTGTCACTATGTGAGGTTATGGATATCAATAAACTTATGGTAACCATTTCACAATATATATGTATATCAAATCATTATGTTGCAGTATTATAAATCAATTAAATCTCAATAAAAGGGAGAAAAAGACAAGGGATAACACACCCTGGTGAAGATGTAGAGAAAAGGGAATCCTGTGTACTGTTAGTGGAAATGTAAACTGGTATATCCACTTCATGCTCCTTCCCACTGGGAAAGAGGATAAAGTTTCCTCAAAAATTAAAAATAGAACTATCATAGGATCTAGCAATATCACTCTGGTTATCCATCCAAAGTAAATGAAAACAGGAGATTGAAGAGTTATCTGCATTCTCATGTTCATTGAAGCACTATTCACAATAGCCAAGATATGGTAACAACCTAAATGTCTATTAACAGATTAATAAAGAAGATGTATGTGTGTGTATAAACACACACACACACACACACACACACACACACACACACACCTAATTCAGCTATGAGAAAGAAGAAAATCCTGTCAATTCACAACATGAATAGAATTGAAGGCATTATGCTATGTGAAATAAGATGGAAAAAGAAAGACAAATACTGCATGGCATTGCTTATCTGTAGAATCTTTAAAAAAGGCAAACTCTGGTAGTCTAACTCTGGGAAGTAGGGAAAATAGGGAGAAGTTGGTAAAATGATACAAACCTCCATCTATAAGATACATAAAATCTATGGATCTAATGTAAAATATGGTGAGTATAGTTGATAACTCTGTATTATATAATTGAAATTTGCTAAGAAAGAATTTAAATGTTCTACCAAAATAATAATAATTGAATGGTCTGATAAGCATATAATAAATATATCTCAAATGATTAAAATCATAGAATATAAAACATAAAAAAGAATAAGACACTACAAAAAATACCAGATTTACAAGAATTTTTATAAATGAAAATAATGTAGAACTTCTATACAAAAAACATGTGGTCCTTGGCAATGAAGTTAAATGAAATTGAAAGAAAGAATAAGTTACAAACAAATGTAAGAGAAACAGTGAAAAGATAACAGTTAAAAGGCATTGACTTAGAATGTAGCATAGGTGGAAAATATGAAATAAAGGTTTAGGGCAGCCCAGGTGGCTCAGTGGTTTAGCACCGCCTTCAGCCCAGGGCATGATCCTGGAGACCTAGGATTGAGTCCCACGTCAGGCTACCTGCATGGAGCCTGCTTCTCCCTCTGCTTGTGTCTCTGCCTCTCTCTTTATCTGTGTGTGTCTCTCGTGAATAAATAAATAAAGTCTTAAAAAAAAAAGAGAAAGGTTTAGAGATGGAGCAATTCTGATGAGGGAAATGATGTCTTGACTTAACTAAGGTGGATGGATGTACCAACAAAAGGACACTAGCAAACATTTAACAGAGACCGTGTACCATGTGTGGTGCTCCATGGCTAAACTCTCAACGTAGTTCAGAAAATCCATAAATAACTAAATATTTTTTTTATTAACTAAATATTTTTGATTACCTGGCCAACCTTCTCTTGGCCTTCTGCTTTATATGAACAAACACTATATTCTCAATTTGAAAGATTCTCCCTTCCCTTGAAAATAAGTATCCTTCTTTCTGAAGTAAAGTAATTTCCTTGAGAAGATCTTTTAGACAGTTCTGCTAGTTGAAACCTCCTTTTTGGACTTAAACGTGTTTATGTAGATGTATGCCTTGAATGATAATTTAGTTGGGTATAAAACTTTTAGTTGGGAGTTATTTTTTCTGACACTGGTCATTTTCTGGCATCTGTTATTGCTACTGAGAAGTCTGCTCTTTTTGAAATTATAGTTCAAATCACTTTTGTTTGGTTTTTATTAAAAAAAATTAAACTATTGTTAAGATCTTCATTTGGTGTATCCTGCAGTTTTACCAGGAAGAACCTAGATATAGGTTTAGTTTTGCTTTCCTACTCACATCTCAGAGTGATAAATTCACCACATTAAAATTGAAAACTCTGTGAAAAAATAAAATATAATAAAAAGTAAAAAAAAACCTATAAACTGGGAAAAAACTATAAACTGGGAAAAAAGATGTATAAGAATAAATTATAAAGGTTTAGTGTGCAGATCATAAAAAGATTGTATGAAAAAAATGAAAAAGACAAAAAACCCAACAGAAAAAATAGACAAAGGATTCACACAGGCAACTGCAACTCAGGAAAAATTTAAAGAGTCAACAAATGTGCCATGCTATTCATCATCACCAGTAACCACAGAAATGTAAAGCAAAAGAGGAATGAGATGCTATTTCATACATATCAAAATAGGAAAAATTAAAATTTCTGAAAATTCTTGCCTCGATTATATGGGATTTGGAGAAAAGGGGGTGTTCACATACTGCCAGTAGAAGCAGAATTTGGTACAACTTCTTTGGAGTAATATTTGGAACTATCAAATTTGAGGATGCCAATACTCTATAATCCAGCAGTTCCATCATAGATATATACTCTGGAGAAACTAGAGCACATGGATAATAATACCTGTGTAAGAATATGGCTACTACAGCACAGTACAAAATGGTACAAATAACTTCACATTGTCCATCGATAGGAGAATGAATAAATAACCTGGGCTGCAAGCATATAATTTAGAGCATTCAAAAATAATATAGCAGCTAAAATGCATAAACTAGCTCTGTGTTAACATGATTAAATCTCAAAAACATGATGTTGGATTTTAAAAAAGCAAGTTGTTGAATGACATGTAGAAAATAAAGCTCTCACTATGATACTTTGGCACATTTCAATAGGACATATGTCACAGCTACACTGTATAGATATGGCTACATCTATATAGGTATGCGTCAAAACTATAGATAAACCCATAAGAATGAAAAATAACATCAAGAAAGTGGTTATGGCTAAGAAGTGACACATTAATAGCAAACGTATCTCCAGTTCTTCTCCCCATCCTGCATCCATGCTCTTTACAATGTGACTTCTGTAGCCCTTCTCATCAAAATGTGCTACTACCTCACCACAAGTAGGGGCTGGCTTTGTGACTTTCTTTAACTAACAGAATGTGGTGGAAGTGTTGGTGTATCAGCTCTGAGTCTAGGCCTCAAGACTCAGTGCATGATTCCACTCTCTCTTTTCTAACTTTGCTACTGCTATGTGAAAAATTCTGGACTATCGTCCTAGAGTCCAGTTGTTCCAGCTGAGATCACTCTATTCCAGCCTACAGCCAACCAACACTCAAACATTGGAAGAGAGCCCAGCCAAGTTCATCAGAACTGCCTATCTGACCTACTAAAGGAAGTCTGGAGACTTGCTTGTCAATGAGCCCAGGTAAGACCAGAACTATAGAGGTGACCCATAGAGTCATGAATAATAAATGCTTACTGTTCCAGCCACTAAATTTTAGACTGGTTTGTTATTCTGATATCCAAGATGATTTTTAAAATAAAGAGTTGTACTTATTAACACCCCCCCCTTCACTGCTGCCACATGCACAAAGGACATCAAATAGGTTAGTTATCTGAATTATAATCCTCTGCTCTCATCTGCAGGACTTCTTCCCTATACCTGTCTAGCTTTTAATCCTTTGCCAGCACTTAATCCTCTGACCTCAGTTACCTGTAAGATAGGAAACTTTTGATCAGCTGACAAGAGAGTCATAAGAGAAGAATCAAATTCTATATTGCTGCTACAGGGCTAGGAGACTAACTTTTATAACTACTTCATACTACTGTTATGTCTAAAATCTAGATTCACCTGATAAGAATAGTCCTTCCTGTTCCACTCAAATACAGGGTTACTCACCTACCTTGTGACTTCCTCCTCACATTTTAACCTGCCCTGTCCTTTGTTTCTGAAGTTGTTGCTGCCACTGGCACACAGGTGGCATTCTGTCTCCCTGCCAGGAGGATTTGTGCCTGACCTATTGAGAATAACAAGGGCTCCCAGAGGATACTCGCTCAATCCAGAGAAAGGCAGGGCTAAGCAGCTCTCAAGAGGCTCAACATCCCTCTTGGCTCAATGCATTGCTCATGTTTCTATTTTGACTTCCACAGCACTCTGTGTACACTTTCTTCTGCACGGACTGTATACCCTTATTATATGCTGGCTAGTACTGTGAGTTACACATGTTGCATTCTCAGCTCAGTAAGGCTGTAAGCTCCTTGAGGACATGTTTTAAGTGACTTAGTATCCCTACTATCTATCTAGTGAAAGGAAGGAAGGAAAGGAGGAGAAAGGTCAGACAGGAAGGAAGGAAGGGGAGACAGGAAGGCATGAAGGAAGGATAATAGCAGCAAATATTTATAGAATGACTATATGCCAGGTAGTGTGCACTTTCTTACATAATCCTTCCAATTACTCAATGAGGTAGATACTATTATTAATTTTTCCTAGCTTACAGGCAAGGGAACATGCTTAGGGGTGTTAAGTAATATGCCCAATGTGACAAGCCACAGCATCAACCAGGGAGGTGGCACTTGAACCTGGTTCATTTAATTCTAGGGACTGTGCTCTCCATCTCTGATGCCATACTGTTATCCTGAGTAGTTTTGAATACAGATTTACTGACAAGAAGGAGTTAGGACTTCATTATAAAGAAGGAAATAAAAAGGTTAGAGAGCAGGAGAGAATGAAACAGCCTCAGAGGAAAAGACCCACAAATACATTCTCCTCCCACAGATGTCATAGCTAACCTATGTCAATAATTTCTGCTTAATTCCTAAACATCTCCAGAAAGGATTTGTTTCTCTGGTAATATGTTCTATGTCTTATTCCTCTTGTGCCAAAGATAATCACAGGTAGCTCTTGATGTCCTCTGGCCTGTGAGAGAAGACACACAGTTGATTCTAGTGCTGTGGACATGAAGGATGAAATATTGAGCCATTGCTCCTAGAGGAACCACGGGGTGAGGTTCCTGCAAACCTCTCACTATATTTTTGTGAGCTAATCCATACATAACATTTTCAAATGTGTGTTTTTTTTTAAACACATCTTATTTGATAAAGATTGTTGCCTCATTAACAATGAATTCACAACCAACAGCACTATAACTCACACCTGGACAAAGCTTCTCTAACAAACACATTTCCTCCACTAGGCAGCCACGTCATAACCTTCTTATGCTCAGGAACACTAGACAGCATTTCAACACTGCACTCGGGGACCATCTAACAGCAAAATCACAACAAAAAGCATAAAGGTGACCAAAAAAAGCGCGCATAAAGGTATGAAAAACATGACATTAAAGAGACCACAAAACAGACACTTTGTTTACACTATGAGAGCTGAAACCTGAAAGCAGAGTGTTACCTTTCCCATCTCAGCTGGCAAGGTTCATGTCTTAAAATTTTCAATCCTAGTGATACCAAAGTGCTGATAAAAGTCCTCCATTTCATTCTGTGGGCCAGTTACAACAGTCATACAACTTGGATTTGATAAAAACCAGTGCTTTTGTAAATGATTGTGTGCTTTAGTAAATGCCTTTTTAAATTTTAGAATCATAAATTTGAGCAAGTAGACAAAATCATAGTTTATGATTAATGAGAATTGACTATATATGGCATGAAATTCAGCCAAATGTTGGATTTGGATATATCAGGAAAATAATGGCAAAAGAGATCTGGATCTCACTGCAATACTTGTAGCTGTGTATATCAAACAGGAGATCACAAACCCATATTATTAGTCCTGTAGGTATTCTCAGGAGACTACTTATCCCTTCACCTGCTTTACCTGGGATTTTATCTTGTTCATAGCATCACAGGTCACAGAAAAGCTTGCCAAACCTTCTTAATCAAATAGTTCCTCAAGTCCCTTGTATGGCTTTCTAGAGGCTGACTTTTGCTAAGCACCATGCCTTTGTGTGGTGTAGAAGAAGCTCAGTAAACACTTGGTGTTTATTGACTAGGATTCTAGGGTCAATCTGCCACTCATGTTTTCCTTATCTCTCTCCTCCCTTTGTAATGTACTCTCATGTAAGTATTTCTGTCTCAAGTTGTGGTTCCCAGTTTGGGGTTCCTGGAATTAGTGGTTCTTGGAGATGTTACTGAACTATTTAAAAAAAGTTTTCATTCATTTGGGGAATATGAATAATAGTGAAAGGGAATATAAGGGAAGGGAGAAGAAATGTGTGGGAAATATCAGAAAGGGAGACAGAACATAAAGACTCCTAACTCTGGGAAATGAACTAGGGGTGGTGGAAGGGGAGGAAGGCGGGGGTGGGGGGTGGTGGTGAATGGGTGACGGGCACTGAGGGGGCACTTGACAGGATGAGCACTGGGTGTTATTCTGTATGTTGGTAAATTGAACACCAATAAAAATTAATTTATTAAAAAAAATAAAAATAAAATAAAAAAAGTTTTCTAGGGCAGCCGAGGTGGCTCAGCGGTTTAGCTCCGCCTTCGGCCCAGGGTGTGATCCTGGAGGCCAGGGATCCAGTCCCACGTCAGGCTCCCTGCATGGAGCCTGCTTCTCCCTCTGCCTGTGTCTCTGCCTCTCTCTCTCTCTCTGTGTGTGTCTTTCATGATTAAATAAATAATATCTTTAAAAAAAGTTTTCTAAAATACATTGCACTGGGATGAGACCTTTCAGGTTAAATAAAACAGCAAGTCTGTTTTTGTGAATTTGCCTGGAATTATGCAATATTTCTATGTATTCTATGTGTAAAAACTATGTATGGGAATTTTAAAAAAGATTTTATTTATTCATGAGAGACAGAGAGGCAGAGACATAGGCAGAGGGAGAAGCAGGCTTCCAGTGGGGAGCCTGATGTGGGACTTGATCTCAGGACCCCTGTGGAGGCCAAGAAAAATCGAGGCCGTTCCACCTCAAGTTTAGCGTTAGCACAAGTACAGCCATCCCAGGCCCCTGTGAATAAGAGCTGAAATTTACATTACTTCAGTTACAGGAAGAAAACAGTTTACAGCTTAACGTCCTAGAAAACCGCATATTAGAATAAGAACAGAGCCCAAGCCAAGGGCAGGAAGCCCCTATTAGAATAAGAACAGAGCTCAATGCGCTTGAAAACCCCATATCAGAATGTAAACAGAACTTGAGAAATTGCTCCACCCCTTCTGGAGGTCCCCTAGACCAACCCTTAAAACTAACCTGAAACCCACCTCGGGGGTCCAAGTCCCTGCTCCGCTGTGTCTGGTATACTTGGACCCAGGTTCGTGTGTTTGCATCGTTGTCGGCTCCTTGGTGGTTTCTCGAATTCGCAATCTTGGGCACAACACCCCGGGATCACGACCTGAGCCAAAGGCAGATGCTCAACCAGTGAGCTGCCCAAGTGCCCCATGTATGGGAATTTTACAATGACAATCCATGTGGGAACACTATGTATTGCTCACTAATAATGTGGCTCCAGAGATAGGTTTTTAACAACAGCAACAAAAAAGATTACTGCTCAAGGGACTTCAATTTTTTGCTAGATAAAAGTTTTCAAAACATTTCAGAAAAATATGGGGGAAGATAATAGAAAGGGTCTTTGATGGTTAAAGGGCAGAAAACCATTGATCAAAGGGTTCTGAATACATGGTCCTTTTGGTAAATAGGTATTGTAAAACATTTTTTATTTCCTAAGTGTGATAATGATTTTTCACACTGCTATAACTCCTTTTGAGCAAAGCAGTCCAATTTCATCTAGACTGAGAAACAGCCAAGACTCTGCTGAGTTTTGTCTTCTTTTGGCATGGCTCTACTGATTTTCCTTAGGGCCTCTAGAACAGGAATGTTTCCATGTGTTCATCTTTCCTTTGTGGAACATTTTTTGTTTTTTTTGAGAATGAGCCAGCATCTCACCGAAGTGGCACAAATGATGTGTGGTACTGTGCCAGTAAGAGATCTGCCAACTCCCAGGCAAACTAAGTTGTGTTTCTGTGGATATTCTTTTTCATGCATTTCTCCCATTCCGGCCACATTGTCATGCTGAGAACAGCTGGTGCCACATTTCTTGATCAATGGCAAGGCTATAGCTTTGCTTGGTTTTGTGCTTTGAGAACAAATATCAGGGAAGGGGAGGCCAGGGCAGTAAAAAATGGAGACAGTCTCTATGCCCCTGCGTGATTTCCAAAGCTTATTTTTAAGGCCTTGAGGACTATATTGTCATTTCTCTTCAGAACACTTAATTGTTCACTCAAATAACCTCATGCTCACTGGAACACGCCTCACCAGTATTTGAGCTCCACTCCACTCCCGAAAGGCTTTTGTGGTCAGCTTCTCTCAACTTATTGGCCATTTACCAGTGCTTCCCTTTGATTTCTGTTCCTATCTGTATCTTAGACCTGGAATGCCCCTTCCATTCTCAGCCTGTTGATGTACCTTCTTATCACTCATGAAGTGCCTCAAACCACTCCACTCCATGAAGCCCTCTAGAACTTAGAGAAAGGTCATGATCTCAGCTTTTCTAGTTCAAACACAAAATTCCAGACTTCCTCATTCACTGCTTCACTAAAATAGATCCTCACACTTAAATACATATAATTAGTGCTCTGAATTATATATTTGTTATTAACTGAGGCTTTCTTATGTCTTTATATCAGTGGTATATAACATCATACACATTTTTCCAATTTTAACCACTTCTGTATATCCCATAATAGAGTAGCATGTGAAAAAAGGGACATTTGATACATTTCTCTTGATTCCATGGGCCAAACAGTATTTCTAATTGCCCCGGAGTGAAAGCCACTACATCATATAGTGAAAAAGGAAGGATGGGGCAGCAGCATTCACCAAGTTTCCATGAGTGAACCCTTACTCCTACCCCCTGACCTCTGGCTGTGCCCCGGCTATTGGCTGTCCACTTAGTTACAGGACTTCTATGGAAAGATTTTCAGTTCCTCTTTTTGAACACCTTTTATCAATATGACTACACTCACCTCCAACTTGACCTTTTCACATTAAAATCTAAAGTAGTCTTTGATACTGATCTAACACACCTGTTTTCCACCTCTGTCTACCTTGCTTTTTATTAGAATCAGTCTCAAAGATAATAGTGGTGCCTGGAAAACAATTTCTCACTGCAACAGCAGAATACCTAACTTCTTCTGGGTGGGATCAGCAGGTGGACCACTAGGTTCCCTGGTGGAAGGCATGTGGAAGGTGTTATTGTGTAATGGACACAGTCTGGAGTGGGTGTTCTTACTGTTGTTACTTGGACAGTCATTTCCTTGAGTAGAAAATCAAGACACATTTTGGGTTATGGAAAAGCATTCTGTGTGTCAAAAGAGTTTCTGTAAATTACTACATTTAGGTATTTAGCTATACTAACAAGAGTGCTTTCTGTTTCTTGGAATCAAGATATACCACCTCGTCATGATGTCAAAGGTCCTCCATTTCATTTCACTGGCCAGTTACAACATGGATATGATGAAACTATTGCTTTTGTAAATGTCTGTGTTTAATGTAGTCACTATTCATAGCAAATGTGTTATAGATGGGAGAAATAAGTGATATGCATTATCTGAGAAAGCAGGAAACATGATGAAAAAGGAGAGGAAACAGAGCAGAGAAAGAAATGGAGACATAGTTATCAGCAATAGAATGTAGGAAGAAGTTAATGATCAAGGTCAAGTTAATCAAGTTAACAAGTTAATCAAGTTAAGGAAGTTGAGAATGCAGTGCAGGATGGAGAAATAAAAATGATTTTTGTTGTCTGATTGTAATAATGTTGATAAGCACTAAAATCCTGCCAGGTGCTGGTTTGGACTAACTTTCCATTGGGCTTACAAATAAGCATACTATTTCCCATGAGATGTTATTAATAAACAAGGGCAAACTCATATAAAGAAGATGAGACAAAGGTAAAGAATTCAAAATCCTTTCCTCTTTTTTTTCCCTGAGTTATAAAACCTTAAAAGAACACACTAAAAACAAGTCTTTGAAACAGGAGAATTTAAAAGAATAAGCACATTTGTCTCATATGCTTGTGTCTCTACAAAGATTTTTCAGAAGAAATCCAGACTTGCAATGTATACTTCAGTGCGTTTTAATTTTTGCTTGGCAAATAAAGTAAAAGAAATATTTTATTTTTATGGTTAAATCTCGTACTTGATATGATTCAGACCTTTTGGAAAAGTCAACTGTCTCCATGAAAATGCAATTAACAATCTCCTATATCAGGTGTCCAGGTATGATGTGTAGGACATTTTAACTTACTAATACTCACAGATAGTGCATAACAGGAGAAAAAAAAGATTTTTTTCAAAAAGAAAATTTAAGAATAAATGTACGAGTAAAAGGCTGATCACTAGACTATATAGTATATGAATTTTTGGAAGGTTTTACAGACATAGATCATGACTCAATTTGTGGCCTGAATTACAAGTTCTCTTTCTGGGCTTCTTTTGCTTGACAGAATCCAAGCACAGCTCAAGT
Organism: Nyctereutes procyonoides; assembly: GCF_905146905.1. Classification (NCBI taxonomy): domain Eukaryota; kingdom Metazoa; phylum Chordata; class Mammalia; order Carnivora; family Canidae; genus Nyctereutes; species Nyctereutes procyonoides. Next base: position 5,698,586 of record NW_026575028.1, read on the forward strand.
TCCTGGAAAGTTTGACAGTCTTCTTCTGCCAGTGTGTCAGTCTCTAAGGTTTAGTGCTTAGACGTCAGAGTAAGTGTTGATGATACTCGGAAGATCTGGGGGAGCATGTTACTAAGTTGATAAAACATTTCTTCAGAAATACTCTGTAAGGAGTAAAAAAAAAAAAAAAGTTCACACCTGTTAAATCATCATTGATTTTTAAAATTTTACAGTGATTTAAAATATGAACTTGTCCTTGATATGGAGAATGGTATATGAAAATTCTCTTTCAAAGCAATTGCTTGGTTATGGGCAAGGAGTGTTTTTCTTCTGAGAACCTATATTGTTTACATCAAATAATAAGTTTAATTAACAGAAAAATCCCTAGATAGTGTAATCAGTAATAAAAGCATCACTAATTTTGCTAAGCTCTATATGGAATACAGAATCATTTTCTGCTAATGCCCTTTTAAATGAATTCTTCAAGATCTAGAAGAACATAAATGTAGGGAAAAAATAAAAGATGAATGACTCATATGTGGAATATAAGAAATGGTGAAAGGGATTAAGGGAAAGGAGGGGAACGGAGTGTGAAATATTAGAGAGGGAGACCAACCACAAGAGACTCCAAACTTTGGGAAACAAAGAAAGGATTGTGGAAGGGGAGGTGGGCGAGGAGTTGGGGTAACTGGGTGATGGATACTGAGGAGGGATGAGCACTGGGTGTTACATTATATGTTGGCAAAGTGAACTTCAATAAAAACAAACGAAAAAAGGAAAAAAGGAGAAAAATAAATAAATAAATTTAAAAAGATGAATGAAATTTGGTTTTGGGGTTAAATAAAAGAGCCCTTGAGTGGTAGATACTGACATCTTTGACAATAAACTAAATGCCTTTATGGCATCCACTTTTCCCCTTAATATATAAAGCTGTTACCATTTTATTATGTTATATTGAGTTTAAGGACAGTGTGCCTAGCTGTATGTGGGAGCAATATTATAACAGAGATTAAACAGGGGAGAGGTCTGTTCAGATAACATACCTGTGGTACCAGAAACTGTACTGTCCTGGATATGCCTCCATCCCATGAGGCCATTTCCATCATGAAACCTAAAATAGAACAACATACTTTGCTGAATTATGAGTTCTGGTCTTCAAATATACCAGTCCCTTATGGAGATAAACTGTATTTTCACTGTGGTGCTTCATGTCTTGCATTTTTCTTAAGCTCTACTTAGTCTCCATACAATGAAGCTAAAGCAGGTTATTAAAGGTTAATTGAAGATGTGGTTCTATTTTTTTTTTATTTTTTTAAGAAAAAGGCAATAGAAAGCAAGCTATAATCAGAGCAAAACAGAATTAACATCCAAATATACTTGTATTTCAAGAAGGCCAGATATTTGTTTATTTTGTGACTGGAGAAAGATAAGTAAAGGGATCACTGGGTGGCTCAGCAGTTGAGCATCTGCCTTTAGCTCAGGGCGTGATCCCAGCGTCCCAGGATCAAGTCCCACATTGGGCTCCCTGCATGGAGCCTGCTTCCCCCTCTCCCTCGCCTCTCTCTTGCTCTGTCGTGAATAAATAAATACAATCTTTAACAAAAAATATTTGCCTTGTTAAACTACTTTCAACCGAGGCACCAGATGAGGTAATTGTTCATAATCTTCTCTTGGGTTGTTCTACTTTCAATAGTTGGGACTAATAAATAAAAGTCACGTTAAATATAAGGTTATGTTCACCTTTGACACACTTAAACACAAGTTCTGCTCTCCTTAAGCACCATGGTATAGTCATTTCCTAAAAAGAGAATCAAAACAAATCATAGGTTTTTAACAGAACTTTGTAAAAAAAAAAAAATCAGATCTTTTATCTATAACGTTGACCATCTACTTTGTGAAGATTCAAGCAACTATTGCTAATGTTAGATGGGTTTCTTCTGGTCCTTCAGTATAACTCTTTATAGCTGTGGACTACATTTGTGGAGTACAAACCAATTTAATTATTCTAGTAAATAAAATTTTAAAAATAAACATACCTTTAAAATTTTCTAGATAATTAATTCTAAAGACAAATAAAGTGACATAAGAACTCTAATTTCTCTCAATTTTAGCATGAATAATTCCATTAACTTGTATAATATCTGAACAATGCATTAAAATTCTTTTATTGTATAACATGCTATTATAAAAGTAACAGAAATAAACAAACATCCCATCCCAGCCACCTACCAAACCTACATTTCTACATTCCTTTCTAGTCTCTGATCAAATGCACACATGAATGCTATTGTCAGACTATAACTGACTCATTTATAATTTTCTATAGTTATGATCAGTGGTTATACCATTTTAAATTCTACTTTTCATTATCACCAGAATTACTTTTCCATGTTGCAAGTCTTTATAATCATAAGTATAATATACACTTATTATTTCATTAGAGTGGTTCTCTACCTTTTTGGGTCTTAGGGTCTTTTACACTCTTAAAAATCAATGAGGACACTAGTGAGCTTTTTTTTTTTTTTAATTCAACTAGCCAACTTATACTGCATCAGTTTCAGATGTAGTGTTCAATAATTTATCAGTTGTGTATAACACCCAGTGCTCATCACATCACTTGCCTCTCTTAATGCACCAACGAGCTGGTCTATGTGGATTTTTATCTCTTGATAGTTATTACAGTAGAAATTAAAACAGAAAAATATAAAATATAAAATATAAAAAAATATAAATATAAAAAATATAAAAAATACCAATAATGGAGCAGCAGAAAGAGAAATTAAGAAATCAATCCCATTTACAATTGCACCAAGAAGCACAAGATACGTAGGAATAGACCTAGCCAAAGAGGTGAAAGATCTGTATTCTGAGAACTATAAAATACTGATGAAAAAAATTGAAGACCACAACAAATGGAAAGACATTTTGTGTTCATGGATTGGAAGAAAAAATATTGTTAAAATGTCTATACTATCCAAAGCAATCTACAGATTTAATACAATCCCTATCAAAATACCAACAGCATTTTTCACACAGCTAGACCAAACAACCCTAGAATTTGTATGGCACCACAGAAGACCCTGAATAGCCAAAGCAACCTTGAAAAAAGCAAAGCAAAGGCATGCTTTACAATTACATTACAATTCTGGACTTCGAGTTATATCACAAAGCTGTAGTCATCAAGACAGTATAGTGTTGGCACAAAAATAGACACATAGATCAATGGAACAGAATAGAAAACCCAGAAATGAAGCCACAACTATATGGTCAATTCATCTTCAATGAAGGAGGCAAGAATATGCAATGGGAAAAAGACAGTCTCTTCAACAATTGGGACTGGGAAAACTGGACAGCAATATGCAAAATAATCAATTTTACTTAAAAATGACAATGAAAAACCCACTGCATGTTAACATATTTTAAAAAAGATTTATTTATTTATTTGAGAGAGAGAGGGATAGAGAGAGACAGAGAGCACACACATGCGCACAAGCAGGGGGCAGGGAGAGGAGAAGACTCCCTGCTGAGTACAGAGTTGGGACAGGGAAATCTGTCTCACCACTCTGGGATCATAACCTGAGCTGAAATCGTCTAGCGCTTAACCGACTGAGACACCCAGGCTTCTCAACAATTTTTTTTTTTTTTTAGTAGAAAGTAACTATATTTCCCTAAACAAAAATATTTAAGTGAGAAGAGTGGCCACGGTTTACATATCTGTAAATTTCATTAATGCCTGGTTTAATAGAAGACATCTGGATTCTCATATCTGCTCTGCATTTAATTTGTTGTATAAAGCCTCTGGAAAAACTCACTGATGCTCATGAAAGGATGAGAATGGAAAAGACAAATAATGCCTTAGTATTGTTAAGAAAATATTTTTAATCTTGCTGAGCCCCAAAGAGGAGCTAAGATCATAGGGGGATCTTCAGAACACATATTTAAAAACTGCTGTTTTATAAAATTGATGTATCATAATTTATTTAAAAAAATATATACACTATTTTTAAGTTTTTCTTTAAATTCCAGTTAGTTAACATACAGTGAAATATAAGTTTTATGTATATAATATAGTGATTCAACACTTTCATATAACACCTGGTACTTATCACAGGTGCCTTCCTTCATCTCCATTACCTATTTCACCCATCCCCGCACTCACCTCCCCTCTGATATCCATCAGATTGTTATTTTTCATAGTTAAAGAGTCTGTTTCTTGGTTTGCCTCTCCCTCTCTCTTTTTTTCCCCTTTGCTCATTTGTTTTATTAAATCCCACATATGACTGAGATCATATGGTATTTGTCTTTCTCTGACTTATTTTGTTTAGAATAATACTCTCCTGCTCCATCTATGTTGTTGCAAATGGCAACATGTCTGAGTAATATTCCATTGTATGTACAGACCACTCTTCTTTATCCATTCATGAGTTGATGGACATTTGGTTTCTTTCCATAATTTGGGTAATTGTTGATAAAGCTACTATAAACATTAGGGCACATGTATCCCTCCAAATTAATATTTTTGTATTCTTTGGGTAAGTACCTAGTAGAGAGAAGCTTCTTACACTGTTGGTGGAAATGCAAACTGATACAGCCACTCTGGAAAATAGTATGGATGTTCCTCAGAAACTTAATAATAACTACCCCACAAACCAGAAATTGTACTATTAGGCATATTTATTATTTTATTATTTATAAATAATATAAATATAAACACATATTTCTGATATATTTCTTACATTTATTATTCATCAATGAAGTTATATATATATGTGCATATATAAATATATATAAAATATGTAATCATATATATATACCTTTTTGTTTACTAAATAATTTTCTGGGTTATTTATTTGTATAGATCAGTGAAACAAAATTTAGATTCTTTTTAAAAAATTTTATTTAAATTCAATTTGCCAAGATATAGTATAATACCCAGTGCCCATCTCATCGTGTACCCTCCTAATGCGCATCAACCAGTTACCCTATCCACTGCCCCACCTCCCTTTCTTCAACACTTTGCTTCCTAGAGTTAGCAGCCTCTCATGGTTTATCTTCCTCTCTAATTTTTCCCCTACTCAGTTTCCCCCCTTCCCTTACGGTCCATCTCACTATTTCTTATATTCCATGTATGAGTGACACCATATGACAATTGTCTTTCTCCGATCAAAATTTAGGTTCTTTTCTAAAAGGTTATATCAATTTACACGAGCCATTAGCAATGTATGTGCCACCCAATTTCACATGTTCACCAGCATTTGAACTTTTAAATGGTATTTGAAATATTATCTAACATTTTTACTATTTTAGTAGATCCAAAGTGGTATCAACCTGATGGCTTAAAAAAAAAACAAACTAGACTTCAGGGGTCCTGGGTGACTCAGTCAGTTAAGCATCTGCCTTCAGCTTAGGTCATGATCCCAGAGTGCTAGGATGGAGCCCCATGTCAGGCTCCTCACTCAGCGGGGAGCCTGCTTCTCCCTCTCCCTCTGCCTGCCATTTCCCCTGCTTCTGCACTCTCTCTGTCAAATAAATAAGTAAAATCTTAAAAAAAAAATCCCAGATTTTATTTTTTGAAACAATTTTAGGTTTACACAAAAATTGTGAAAATGGTACACAGAGTTCCCATATACTCCCTTGCTCCGTTTCCCCTATTATTAACATTTTACATTAGTATAGTACTAACAGTGAGGCTGTCTATGCACCCATCAAGAATAAAGAGAGTAGACTATATCAAACAACAGCAGGGAAAATCCTTAGTAATTCTAATTCACTTGGGGTTTTCAGCGATGTATACATCTACAGCAATAGTAGACTAATGGTGGATTTTTTTCTACAGTGTAGAGTTACAACTGTGGCATTACAGGAGTTCTGGTGATGACAGTAAAGTGAAACAGTCCCCCACCCCACCCCACTGGCTCCATTTTAACAACTGGCATGAAAACATATTTTAATCAGAGAACCTATGACTTCATTTTGAAATGTTTTCTAACCAAATAATGTCAGGAATAATTATAATATAATAATAATAATAATAATAATAATAATAATAATAATAATAATAATAATAATAATGGCTCCTCTCCTATCATTTAAGGAACCAGATGAATTAGAAGCCTTAGTAGAGAGAGGAAGCTGTAGAATCTGATCTTCCAAGTACCCTGTGTATCTTTATTGAACTTAATCAAATACGGTCAAACTTCAATTATCTCACTAAAGGTTCTCTATTTGCTGTCAGTTATAAAACCCTGAATACATGATTAGTCTTTCTACTGGGTGCATTACATGCAGTACAATAAAAAAATTAGTAACCAAAAAGAGAAAGAATTGCTATTGATAACCTATTATTAACAAATCCACAGTTTATGCAGATTTCCTTAGCTTTGACCTAATGATGATTTCTGTTCCAGAAAAACTCAAAAAGTTAATAGATCTACCCTATGATCCACTAATCATACTACTGTATTTACTCAAAGAATACAAAACCAAGAATTCTAAGGATATATACATTCTATGTTTATTGCAGCATTATTTACAACAGTCAAGCTATGGAAGCAGCCAAAATGTCTATCAATAAGATGAATGGATAAAGAAGAAGTGGTATATATATATGCAATGGAATATTATTCAACCATAAGAAGAATGAAATCTTGCCATTTGTAACAACATAGATGGATGTAAAGAGTATAATTCTAAGTGAAATAAACCAGAGAAAGATTTTACTCATATGTGGAATTTGAGAAACAAATAAACAAAGGAAGAAAAAGAGAGACAAACCAAGAAACAGACTCTTAACCGTAGAGAACACACTGATGGTTAATAGAGGGGAGGGGGAGTGGGTAAACTAGCTGAAGGAGATTTAAGAGTGCACTTATCTTGATGAGCACTGGGTGCTGTATGGAAGTGTTGACTATATTGTATACCTGAAACTAAAATAACACTATATGTTAACTACACTGGAATTAAAATTTTTTTAAATGTCAATTGTGATTATAATTGCAGACAATACCTTCTACCATACTTTGACTACTCAACTTGAATCTTCTGATAAGGGTAAAGTTGAACTGCAGAGGTGATTAAGATTTAATTGGTATGTCTTGAAAATTAGATATCAGAATTATTTCCTGAGTTCATGCACCCATGGGAGAAACGGAAAGAATATTCTTTCTATTCAGCCTCTGACGTATTTCAGGTACCTGAAATACTCATTAATCAGTTTCTCAGTCATTACCTGAAGGTGAGGAACAGTGTGGCTTTCTTATTTTTCACATTCAAAAACAATGGGTTAGGTACAACCACTTTGGGAAACCATTTTATTGTAAATGCCAAAGCTAAATGTATGCATATCATGATACCTAACATTTCCATCCTTAAGTATATACTTACCAGAAATGCCAACATTTCTATACCGAAATGTTCATAGCAACATAAGTCATAATAATCAAAACCTAGAAACTACCCAAATGTACATAAATAGTAGAATGGCTAAATAATTGTGGTCTAGCCACAATGGAGTTATATGACAATGTGAATGAACAATCTACAACCACAGACAATAATATGGGTAAATTTTACAACATAATTATTGAGTGAAAGAAACCAGATACAGGAGTATGTACTATATGATCCCACTTATATAAACTACAAAAAACAAGCCTAAATAATCTATTTTTTCAGCTTTCTAAGATGAAAAAATACATTTACTCTCATGGAGAGAGTGTGGTTCATGTGGCTGGAAGGGAGTACGAGGGTGGCTTCTGGGGTGGTGGTAATATTCTGTTCTATGATTTGGGTATTGGTTACATGTGTGTGAAGTGTATGAAAATTTGAGCCATATACTTATGTATACTTTTCTATTTGTGTATCAAACTCTAATAAAAATTTAAAAATAACATCATCAACCACAATTATAATAATGAAAACCTCTAAGTCCCAAATTATTCAACAAGTTAACAGCAATATGTAAAAAGAAATCAGCAACTCAGGATTCTTGGCTTGCAGGTTCATTCCACATCTACCAGGTTAGCTTGGCTTCTTCAGATCACAAATATCTACAGAGGTAAACTAGTGATTATCAGGATCTTTCTTCTTGCTGATAGGTTATTGATAGATTATTTTTTCCTTTCCTTTTTTTTTTAAACTGTGATTAATTTCTTTAGCTCCATCTATCACAGAATATGGGCTGTTTCAGACATTATTGTCATTACTGTGCACACTCTAAAACGTAACCGATGTCTAGAAATTCTGTTTGTTAGAGGAAGTAAACAACACCTGAAAATGCTTTGGGACTCTTGCATGAAACCTAAAACAAAGATTAACTCTATATCCTGTGCAGTGTTGTCTGAGTTTGTAGAATAAACTTCTTGACCTGAATGGATGTTTAAATACAACAAATGGGAGGATCCTGGCTCAATATACTTTTGTGAATTAAAATGGACACTTTGGAAACAAACTTAATGTCCTGCAGCTGGCTGTCCCAATTTAAAACATGTAACTTTTGTAACATTGTGGGAGAGGGAATGCTAGTAGTATCAGATGTCTGGAAGTAAATCCAAACTTAGTGACTTTTGGAAATACTGTTTTTGAGGTTGTTTCCCACCTACATATAACCATTTTTATAAACTGGTTAACCAGGAGTCCAGCTGCAGAAATGTTTGGATGTTTCCTTGTGGCTGGAATTCAACACAAACCTTCATTGTTATTCTCCAGAGACTTTTATAGATGGACTAGTTAGGGATGATAACTTAACAATGGCTAAACATTCCTGATGGAACTAAAACTCTACAAAGCTACAGTTGAAAAAACCCCAAACAAATCATGTTTGTCAATCTCTGTTGATACCATATTAGGTATGACTTAGACTACATACGTGAATGGAACAAGAAATTAGGCAGTTTGATGCAGCTTTCATAGGATAATCCAGAATTCTCTTAATTGAAATATGTGTCTGATAAAAATACAAATAGGTTGTAAGTGGTAAATCATTTAAAATTACCTCATCTTATCTGGAATTGATTTTGTAATGTGTATTTACATAGGTTATTGCATTTAAAATGGCCTCTTTTAATGAAACAAGGTGTTTTGCTCTAAAAAGCAGCATTTATACATATATTTTATTTCAGGAAATAACTTTTAATAATCAGTGGTCAAACTTCCCTCCCGACATTCACAATTTCATTAAGCCATTTGGTTTAAAAAAAAAAAAAAAAAAGCCACTTCCAAACCAGCAGGCACCAAGTTGCTTATATGGGTCTTTCATCTCCAGGCTGGACTACTAGCTCTCCTAGGACTTGCCTACACCCATTGTTTTGAGGCAACTTTGTTTCTCTAGACTATTAGAAGTTGAGGTTTTGGTCTTTGTATTATTTCTTCAGCTTATCCCCTCTAACCAGTTTTTATGTGGATGAGAAGGAAAACAGGAGAGAAAGCAAACAGCCATGGGAAGATTTTTTTTTTCAAAATATATAACAAAGCACAGTACATAATAAATGGACAATTATGCCATATTTTAACTGTAGGGGTCAACACTTGTATTATCTAAAAAGCATTCTTGAATATTCTTGAGAATGTTAAAATGAGGCTGGCTTCTTCCTGTTATCTAGTATCTCCTTCTATTGCCTATTAATGCATACTCAGATAATGCAAACTAATTTTAATGTTGGTGTAGGCTAAATATGAATGTGGAGATAAATCTAATGCCACTTAAGACAAAAGTGGAGGAAGAGGGGGAGAAGAGGGAGGGAGGAGAAGAGGAGCACATGCCTTATCCACAGCTAAAGCTAATTTTGATTTTCTAGTTTACCTACTATAGGATAATGCTATAATTCTCTGAACATAAATGGTTAAGGATTATTCACTGTTTTGTATCATATGTCACTCAATACTATTAACTAGATATGAGATAAAAAAGTCCATTAGTTTTTTAAAAGGTACTTTTAAAATGTAAAGTGGATTATTATTATTATTGTTATTACACAATATGATGGTTAACATATTTATAAAATTATGATATTCTTTTATCTGCTTACCTCTGACATATCATGCACCAGCAAGAGAGGTATGCTTATTGTTGTGATGTCATGGGTACAGCAAACCTTGAGTATATTTCGGAGTCCCATAATAGCAGGATCTCGAGCAGTGATGTTTCCTGATTTCACGTTGTCATCCACACAAAGGTGGAAAGCAACATGTATTTCTGAGAGATTAGAATGCCGTGTAATGTAAAATTCTCCTGTGAACACCAAATACAATCATGATTTTCAAATGAATAAATCACATTCATCAACAGGCTTTATAAATAACTATAATTAGGGCAGTCAATGAGCTGAACTAGGAGAGGTATATCAGGAACCTTTATTGGCCTCGGGAAGCAAATATAGCCACTGCTCCTTTATTCTTGGAAAGTTTATGAAAAAAAAGACAGTAGCCAATTCTGCATTAGATTCATAAATTGGTATGAAGTGACGACCACATGGTAAGTAAATCAAATGAGTACTCACCACTATTTTGATGTAAATGCTCCAAATGTCCTACTTAATTCAAAGTGAACACATAAAATCAGGTTGATTACCTGTCTTCCCCACACCTTAAATCAGCATTCTCCATTTCAAATTGTGGATCTAATCTCCCTACGGTTAGTAATGGCACAGGGCAGAAACACAGAAGTTGCCCTTAATTACTTTATTTCAGTATCTCTTCCTTACTCTACAATTCACCATCAACTACTTTCAGTAATATTGCCAATAAATAACTCAAATCTGAGCTATTACCCTAACTCACGCTACTATCATCCCCACTGAGGTTTCTGTCAAAGCCTCTTAATTAATCTCTCTGCTCCCAGTCTTGCCTACTTACAAGCCATTTCCACAGTTGCAAGCAAAACAATTTCAATATAAATCAGATTACATCACTCTGCTACTTAAAATCGTCCAACAGGCTTATACTTCATTCAGAAAACAATCCAAGCTCTTTATTGCGGTTTGCATGGCCTATATGATCAGGACACTGCCTATCTGTCTGAGGTCCTCTTGCCCCACTCCCTCCTCTGCCCCAGTCACACAGGCTTTTGTAAAGTTCTTCAAACACACAGAGCTTGTTTCTAAATCAGGGCTGCTTTATCCAAGTTTTTCTCCTAAGATTCTTATATGGCTGAATCATCACCAATGATGATCCAAGGTCACCTCTTCAGAGAACTCTTCCTCAACTGTCCCATCTAATATAGGACAGCCCTCACTTACTGTCCTCTACATTGTTCTAATTTTCTTCTCAGCATTGAAATTCTTTGAGATTATTTAAAAATTTTTTTAATTTAAATTCTATTTAACATATAGTGTATTATTAGTTTCAGAGATAGAGGTCGGTGATTCATCTGTTGCATACAACGTCCAGTGCTCATCACATCAAGTACCGTCCTTAATGCCCATCACCCAGTTACCCCATCTCCCCATCTAACTTTCCCCCAGCAACCCTCAGTTCATTTCCTATAGTTAAGAGTCTCTTATGGTTTGCCTCCCTCTCTGTTTTCTTATTTTTCCTTCCCTTCTCCTGTGTTCATCTGTTTTCTTTTTTTTATCTGTTTTGTTTCTTAAATTCCACCTGTGAGTGGAATTACATGGTATTTGTCTTTCTCAGACTTATTTCACGTAGCATAGTACCCTCCAGCACCATCTTGCAAATGCAAGATTTCATTCTTTCTGATGGCTGAGTAGTATTCCATTGTATATATATATATAAGACATCTTTATCCATTTATCTGTTGCTGGACATCTGGGCTCTTTCCATAGTTTGGCTATTGTGGACATTGCTGCTGTAAAGGCGGGTGTAAGTGCCCTTCGGATCACTATGTTTATATCCTTTGGATAAATACCTAGTAATGCAATTGCTGGGTCATAAGGTTGCTCTATTTTTAACTTTTTGAGGAACCTTCATATTGTTTTGCAGAGTAGCTGCACCAGCTTGCATTCCCACCAACAGTATGAGGGTTCCCCTTTCTCCAAAGCCTCGCCAACATGTTGTTTCCTGAGTTGTTAATTTTAGCCATTCTGACAGGCAGGAGGTGGTATCTCATTGCGGTTTTGATTTGTATTTCCCTTACGCCGAGTGTTGTTGAGCATTTTTTCATGTGTCTGTTGGTTATTTGTATGCCTTCTTTGGAGAAATGTCTGTTCATATCTTCTGTCCATTTCTTTTTTTTTTCTTTAAAGATTTTATTTATTTATTCATGAGAGACACACACACAGAGGGAGAGAGAGAGAGAGAGAGAGAGAGAGAGAGAGAGAAAGGCAGAGACACAGGCAGAGGGAGAAGCAGGCTCCATGCAGGGAGCCTGACGCAGAACTCAATTCCAAGACTCCAGGATCACGCCCTGTGAAGGCAGGCGCTAAACTGATGAGCCACCCAGGGACCCCTCCTTCCGGTCCATTTCTTGACCAGATTTTTTGTCGTTTGGGTGTTGAGTTTGATAAGTTCTTTATAGATTTTAGATACGAGCCTTTTACCTGATAATACATTTGCAAATACCTTCTTCCATTCCATAGGTTGCCTTTTAGTTTCATTGACTGTTTCCTTTGCTGAGCAAAAGCTTTTTATCAGAGACCATTGTTTCTGCTCAGCAACTATAGGGATCTCATCTATCTTGTTTAGTGTTCTCTCTCCAGCACACAGAACAGTGCCTGGTACACAGAAGGTACTAAATACATATTTGTTGAATGACTGGATGAATATTTATTCATGCATAAAGACTGAATGCCAGAGCAGCATTTATCAAGCCTTAAAATCCATGCTTCCTATAATTGCTCCATTTTCTGTGTAGCCACCCTAGCCATCAGCCTTTATATTCTGCAGCTTCTCTTGATCTAAATATGTGAAATATGCAAACATAAAAAGAGTATGTTTTTACCAACACACATGCCTCCCTGGAAATTCTGATAGGACAATTTTAGGAATTGTCAATCAGACAATTGACAATCATCCAAAATATGGATGATTTAAATTATGGATCTGTGCAGAGAATACAATAAATCCTGTCTAATTGAAGGTATTTTTAGATAGAAAGTTCTTCTAAGAACTATACCTCCATCACTAACCCCTGCTCTCACAAATTCTGCTTCCCCTTGCTTCAAAGTCATTATCTTACTTATATTGACTTATAAACAAATAATATGCTTAAAAGTACTTGATATACATTAGCACAATGTTTACTCATTTGTAGTTACCAGTATTTGTAAACTGTACCCATGGATGCCACTAACAGGCCCAAGTGACAGAGACATCAAAATAGACTAGAAAAAAAGGAAAAGGAAAATTGTCTGGTGGAAGAATATAGTTACAACTTCCCTGAAAGGCAATAAAAGATGCAGACTGCTTATTAGAAACCTGGCAGACTGTATGAGACAATATCATTTTGGACCCAATGAAGTGTATTACTTCCTCAACACTGGCTGATCATTTAGATGAGGAGAGTGGCAGCATTAAACATGGGCTATGGTCCAGTGGTGAGGCAATGACTTAGTGAACGAGTCAGGTGCTCCTAATCCTCAAATTGGCACTGCTTTGTTCGACCTTACATGACTTGTCTCTTGGCCTCATTTTACCCAGTAGTGAAATGGGGGTCAAAGAGTTGGCAGTGGTAATCAAAATATTGTGATGTAGCATAAAAAGGACTAGATTGGGTATTGAGAAAATCTGGTCTAAGCACTTATTGGCTGAGTGATCTTGGGCAAATCAATCCAATTTATAGATCCTCTGTACTTCATGTATGAATTGGGAAGAATAATGCCTGACTGCTTTCCTTACAAAGTTGTGAGAATTAGATGATGTAACCCATAAATACTTAGATAATGATAGAGCAAACCTACATTTTCTTTTGCAACTTGAAAACTTAAAAGCATTTGTAATTTGGATCTTTGTTCATCTCTGGTAAACTTTCTGGCTGTGTAGGCATCCTTAAACACGTGGAAATTCAGATGCTGTCAGCATATCTAATCAAATAGTTTGATACTCCTTTTCTAATGCAGACTGTGACATATCCTCCTGATTTGGTGGTGATACTGAGAGATACTAACCTATAGGCATTTCCCAAAAAGGAGCAAGAAAGGAAATAAATATAGCAAAAAAGAGGTATGTTGAAAAAAAAAAAAAAAACAAAACCCACACATCAGTACCTCCGGAATAGGTAATGAGATTGGCACATTTTAAGAAAGCCACAAAATATGGATGATTTAAATTATGGATCTGTGCAGAGAATACAATAAATCCTGTCTAATTGAAGGTATTTTTAGATAGAGAGGAGGACAGTTTCCTGTTCCACAAAGTGGAGGAAGCAGCATGTGGTGATGTAATCCTGCCTCTAACATTACCCTCGAAGGTAGGATCTCTGAAGGTGGGAGGGAGTTGGGAAGCTGATGACCACAAGCTAACTGACTGAGACCAACAAGATGAATACCAGAAAGGGGGATGCTATCTGCTTACGTTAAATGGAATGTGTCCTACATGTAGAAGATCTGGGATAGAAAGAGGAAACAACCTAGTTATTTAAGAAACTGCAAACTTTACTAGTTACCTTAAAAGACTTTATGCCTGTGAACAGATATGCCTTCCTTGTTATACCCTGTCATACAAACATTACCAAGGATCATCAGAGTGAATTCAATCTGGAAGAGGATCAAGAGCCTGAATTTCCAGTTGATAAGTGATCTATCAAAAAATAATAAAGGAAATTAAAGAAATGGGAAGCAGGAACATTTATGGGGAAGTGGAAATAAGGAAGATTCTTTTTTTTTTTTAATTTTTATTTACTTATGATAGTCACACAGAGAGAGAGAGAGAGGCAGAGACACAGGCAGAGGGAGAAGCAGGCTCCATGCACCGGGAGCCCGACGCGGGACTCGATCCCGGGTCTCCAGGATCGCGCCCTGGGCCAAAGGCAGGCGCCAAACCGCTGCGCCACCCAGGGATCCCAATAAGGAAGATTCTAAATTATATGACTCATGTTCTTTCTACAAGTTCAACTGTTTCCATCCATAGTGTTGTTTATATTGCAGAATAAAAATGACTTCTGCTTTACTTAAGAAACTAAGAAACAATGTATAACAGAAGAAACTTAAAATAGCAAATACAATCAAATTTATGCAATTGTTTGAACAGTTTTTTCTTGTATATAACTAGAAAGTCCAGTACTAGTATAAGAATAAAAATTTAGGGCAGCCTGGGTGGCTCAGCCATTTAGCACTGCCTTCCACCCAGGGCATGATCCTGGAGTCCTGGGATTGAATCCCATGTCGGGCTCCCTGCATGGGGCCTGCTTCTCTCTCTGTCTGTGTCTCTGCCTCTCTCTTTCTGTGTCTCTCATGAATAAATAAATAAAATTTAAAAAAAGGTTTAAATTGCAGAACATCCATGAAAGTATATTCTGTAGATACAATGTTGTTTCAAAGTGATACACTGACAAGCTGTTTTATAATGTACACCATAAGAACTTCTATTTCAAATCTATGATGTCTACGGATGTGATTATAAGAAAATCATAATTTCAAATAAAATATCACTTACCAGGTAAAATATTTAAATAGTTTCTGTCAGCATTTTTAGCCTTATCGTCACTTCCTCCATTTCGGTTTCCAGAATCTATTCATGAGATAATACAGCATGAAAGAATATAACAACATATGAAAACACATTAATTCTACTGCTCCCTAAACAATCACAATAACAGCAAAAAGCTTACTAAGGATAGCTAGGTGCAAGACATTCTGATACATGTTTTACATGTATAATCTCATTGGATTTCACAAAACCCCTATAACCACAACCTCATGAGGTAGGCACTATTACTATCTTGATTGTATATATGAAGGAACAGAGGGTTACATAAGTTAAGTAACTTAACCAAGGATGCACGGTAAGTGGTAGAACCAGGTCTTGAACTCACACAGATTCCAAACCCTATGGTCTTAACCACATTTGACTTGCCATCACCCTATTTTTCATCTGGGAGGCTCAGTGCACTAAATTAACTGCACATAAAACAACTTCGTTAGATAGTTGTAGGGTGGCCATCTTTATTTTTAGATTCTGAGTCATTGTTGTTGATATAACTTGTTCAGGATTACAAGCAAATGGTTAGTAGTACCAGGAACCACTTGATATTCAGCCCATTTTGAAATCTGTTACTTCTTATCTGACACCATATACAATTTATTTCAGATTTGTGAGATTTTGTTTCAAATGGGAACTTTTTATTTTAGATATTCAACAGGCTTTCTTTCTTTCTGGAAGGCATGATATTATTTAGAAGGATAAATATTGGTAAAGTAAGATACATCACAATTGATCATATATTATACTTGGACACAAATTATTTTACATATGTACATCTATTTTTAATAGATTTCTTATAAGATTCAAATGTATCTTCTACTAAAACTCAAAAATGCAGAATGAATATTAGCATTCAAAGCAGCTATCTTTATGAGGGTATATGTGTATTCCAATTAAGTACAAAACTATTTTGGGATGGCTGTCAGCATCAGAATATCAGTTGAAAACTGTCAGAACTTCAAATACGTAAACAGAAAATACCAAGGGAAATTATATTTTCAAAAATGTTCTAAATCAAACTTAATATTTTTACTTAGTCACTACTTTGAATAATTCATATCACTGTACCTTGAAAATGTACATATTTTATCGATAGAGGGAGAGAAAGGCAGAGAGAAGAGGCTCTGTGTTGCCAGAATCTATATTGAATGTAATAGTCTGTTTCTCATACAGACCCATGCAACTGATAGGCTCGAATAAATGTCCAATCATGGCACAGAAAACAAAAGAAATGATAAATAAGGACTTTCATTCACATGGGGGATGAACAAACAAAATCCCTACTAAAGGAATAAGAACAGTTGAGAGTCCATTCCTCTCTCCATGCTGTAATTGTAATACCTTATAATACTAAGAAATGATGATTTTTCATTTAAAAATGTATATAAAATGGTGCAGAAAACAAAATTGCTTTTGGCTTGTTATTGTGGATTATAGAGAGATTCTAATGTGATAAACACAGTAAGGAAAATAATGGAATGCCTTAGAATAAACAGGTACTTGAGTATCAGGATGTAAATGTGTAGAACACATACGTGGGCATGCACAGAAAAGGAAAAAACAGAGAAAGTATTTTCACAGAGCTCTTCTATGACAACATGTGGGTTCCTTTCAGAAAGTTGTCTTTTATAGACCTGCTTGTTTCCCTGACTCACTTAAACCACAAAATAGTTGCTTGAACAAGAACAAAATAATACCATGATTTACACACATTGCCTTAACCATATGTGGTTTGCAAACTTCCTGTCATTTGCTGCACACTTTCTATCTCTCATAAATATACTTAGAATCCTCCTCCTTCTCCCACACCTGTCATGATCTCAATCTTCATGCTTTTAGTCACTGCTAAGAATAATATTAAGATGTTTCTGATCACATCACTGCTAGTTTGAATGAAATGGAGGAAGAAGATGGTAGAAGAATAAGAGGACACACTGGAATTTTCTGAAAGGCCCTCTGTTTGGATATATTTCCATATGGTTTTCTAACACAGCCTGGCTCTGTCACATATACCACACAGTGCCAAAGCAAAGCCACACTTCCCTAGAGCAGGAATCAAAACTAGTGGTGCTGCTATAGTATAGTCCTGGACATAGTAATTTTTCAAAAGAAAACTGAATCGAATCAAAATCAATTCTTATAAGATTTATAATTGACTTCCTGCTACCTAAGAAGGATGAAAGATGGAGCACATTAAGTGTATGTTTTATGTTAACATTTACTCTATCACTTCACTGCCCTTTTGAGGTAGTAAATTATGTCCACTTTAGAGATATAGAATTTGTATCACAAGACCACTGACTTTCCACTGAGTACTTCAAGTTTAACTATAGAATTTAAATTTAAAAACAGTTTTTGCTAAGGTTATTGGACAAAATCATGCAAAAAAGGAAATTAAGAACAGAATTCAAGTTTCTAGAGAGCTTGAATTTTGTTTTTAATTTCTTTCTTCCATTTTTCCACCAATACAACTTTCTGTATTTTAGTAATGGTCCATATGTTATTAGAGTGCTTAAGGACAGAAAATACTAAAAGTAAAATTTTGAAAATTTTGAGTTTTACTGACCATGCGATTCTTTCAACTTACTCCTTCGCTGGGTTCTAGCATAAAGTACCACCTGCTGGACAACTTCCAGTTGCTCCTCAATTCGGGGAAAATGGAAGTCAGTACATTCTTGGCAAACTGTGGCAAAATCTAAGGGACCCAAAACATTTATAAACTACTAGAGGTGAACTATCAAATAGTATTATAGACAATGACAGCTAGGAGGAATAAAATATAAAATTCGTAAGTGTGATTTCTTATACTTGTCCTTTCAATAATTATGTCTTAAATGAGGGGAAAGTGATTTTGTTCGAATCAGAAACCTAATCTCTCAATCACTTGAAAGAGTAAACAATTAATAAACAAGGAAATTTTCATATAGTTCCAAACTGTTTTTTTAAAAATTCCAAACCGTTTTAAATAACAGTTACCTCAATGCTAAAAAATACAAGAAAGTTCTTATATTTATCATGGGAAATAAACTCCATTCAAGCTTCCTCAAAAAGTTATACATTTTAATATACATTATATATTTAAAATTTTTTTCCCTTTTGTATATTTTTATTGGAGTTCGATTTGCCAACATACAGTATAACACCCAGTGCTCATCCCATCAAGTGCCCCCCTCAGTGCCCTCAATAAAATTTTTAAAATAATCATAAAGAGTGAGTTGTACAGAGGGAACACAGAATTTTACCTAGCACATTTAAGAAATATGCTATCTAAAATATCTAGGAAGAAAGGACAAAGGGATGAACTAAAATTCACTGAGCCAGGATCTGCTTCTGAAATGAATACATTTATAGCTTGATTATTCTTTTGGTTATGCCTTGAAGCAAGAATCCTATAAGAGCATTACTTATAATAGAATTTTAAGAAAAAGTAAATATCCTGAAGCACTTTACCCATGCTGAAGTATGAAAGATATCTAAAATAGTCATGGCTAGGTATGTGTGTTGCTTGGCTACTAGGATACTAGGGCTAACTAAAATTTTTGTTTTCCTGTAATCCCTTTCTTTGTAAGAATGAAAATTTAATGAAATAAATATGGTAATGTTGACTTACCTCTTTTAATACCACTATAGGAATTGATTCGATTATCTACTAGCAAAACGAGGCCACAGAGAGACGTAGAATAAAGCGATAGTGCAGTCTGGAGTCGATGGAGTTTCACGCCACTTCGATGATTTCTTTTGTGCTTACAAAAGTCCAGCATATCTGCTCTCAGCAATCTCAAATTATGCATGGTCTTCAACTGGGCTCCTGGGGGGTGGGGTGGGCAACAGTCCCAGAAAGAAACTCAGACAGCTGCAAAAATCCAGTATAACAGGATGCAAATCTCTATGGCAAGAATTCAGATAAATCTGTGCTACAAATAATCAGAAATAGGCTTTCCAATTTCCAATTCTAATAACTATTCAGATTTAACCTATTTTTTAAAAAAATAATGTTATTTTTTATTATTAGCTAAAACAGAAAATGTATAGCCAACAAACTATAGGAGCAAGACATATTTTTTCTTTATTTTAAATTTTAGTTAATATACAGTGCAATATTGGTTTCTGGAGTAGAATTCAGTGATTCGTCACTTACATGCAACACCCAGTGCACATCACAAATACACTCCTTAATCCCCATCTCCCACCAGCCCATCCCCCACTACCTTCCTCCATCAACCCTTTTGTTCTCTATTAAGAATCTCTTATGGCTTATTTCCCTCTCTATTTTTTTTTTCTTTTCCTCCTTTCCATATGTTCATCTGTTTTCTTTCTAAAATTCCACATATGACTGAGATCATATGGTATTTGTCTTTCCCTGACTGACTTATTTCACTTAGTGTAATACACTCTAGCTCTGTCCCCATTGTTGCAAATGGCAAGCTTTCTTTTTTTGAGGGCTGAGTAATATTCCACTGTACATATATATATATATATATACCACATCTTCTTTATACATTCATTGGTTGATAGACATTTGGGCTTTCTCCATAGTTTAGTTATTGTTGATAATGCTACTATAAACATGGGGTGCATGTACTCCTTTGAATCTGTAGTTTTGTATCCTTTGGGTAAATACCTAGTAGTACAATTGCTGGACTGTAGGGTAGCTCTATTTTTAACTTTTTTGAGGAACCTCCAAACTGTTCTCCAGAGTGACTGCATCAGTTTGCATTCCTACCAACAGTGCAAGAGGGTTCACCTTTCTCGGCATCCTCACCAACACCTGTTGTTTCTCATGTTGTTAATTTTAGCCATTATGACAGGTGTGAGGTGGTATCTCATTGTGATTTTGATTTGTATTTCCTTGATGATGACTGAGGTTGATCATCTTTTCATGTGTCTGTAAACCATCTGGGTATCTTCTTTGGAAAAGTGCTTATTCATGTCTTCTGCCCATTTCTTAACTGCATTATTTATTTTTTGGGTGTTAAGTTTGATAAGTTCTTTATGGATTTGGGATACTAACTAACTTGTATCTGTCAGTTGTCATTTTAGTTTTGCTGCTTCCTTCACTGTGCAAAAGCTTTTTATCTTGATGAAGTTCCAATAGTTCATTTTTGCTTAAGTTTCTCTTGCCTCTGGTGACAGGTCTAGTAAGAAGTTGCTATGGCTGAAGTCAAAAAAGTTTCTGCCTATGTTCTACTCTAGGATTTTGATGGTTTCCCATCTCACATGTAGGTCTTTAATCCATTTTGAATTTATTTTTGTACATGGTGTAAGAAAGTGCTCCAGTTTCATTCTTCTGACTTGCTGGGAGCAGGACATAATTTGTAATTAAAAACAACAAGGGTACCTTGTACTCATATGCTAGGGATTTTTCTCTTACAGCATAAAAAAAGCTTCCCAAGGTACAATAAATTATGCCTACAAAAAATGAATTCACTTACCTAAGTGAATGGTAAAACTTTCTTCCAACTTTCTCTGCTCCTCATAAATCCTTCCATTTGCTTCTACAGATTCTCTGAACTGACTCGGTTGAACTTTAATTTCCTCACTGAAATTAATAAAATTATTCAAATGCTTTGTCTATTTGTCAAGAACTTTTCGTGAAGGAAAGAAAGGTTTACAATGCAATGACACAAAATGAAAGCTGAGAGTACCACTTAATGTATTCCTAAACTACTCCTTAATCTATGGTAACAAGGGAGAAGCATAAACACCAAAATTTTTCTTTTTATATATATATTTTTTATTGGAGTTCGATATGCCAACATATAGCATAACACCCAGTGCTCATCCAGTCAAGTGCCCCCCCTCAGTGCCCATCACCCAGTCACCCCAACCCCCTGCTCACCTTCCCTTCCACTATCACTTATTCATTTCCCAGAGTTAGGTGTCTCTCATGTTCTGTCACCATCACTGATATTTCCCACTCATTTTCTACACCAAAATTTCTTAAAAATCCTTACTTGTTCTTTCATTTCCTTACAGTAAGTAATGCACGATTATTTCTAGTTATTAGAATATCAACTCATGTGGTCTAAGAATGATTAAATGAAGTGATTTACATTTTAAAATGGCAAATTTAAAATAATATATCCTCTATCAAGGCTGGCTCGAGGCAAAACTAAAAAAATAGATGAAGTATGAGACGTCTGGGTGGCTCAGTGGTTGAGCACCTGCCTTCAGCTCAGGTCCTGATCCCAGGGTCAAATCCCGTATCAGGCTCTCCACAGGGAGCCTGCTTCTCTCTCTGCCTATGTCTCTGCCTCTCTCTCTGGGTTTCTCATCAATAAATAAATAAAATCTTTAAAAAAATAGGTGAAGTGATAGAAACAAAAATTTAAAATTAATAAGTCAAATAAAGGAATAATAAAAAAGATGAAGTTCATTTTGATGTATTCACATCTTCTATTTTTTTAATTTTTCCCTGTTTTTTTTTCCCTACTCTGTTCTTATTTATTTGCTCTACTCTGTTCTTGCTTATTTGCTGAAAAGGTTTCCAAATAGGTGCTGTATGACTGTATAACTGTAAATTCAAATTTCATGGTATGAAGATGACCTAAGTCTATGATAGTCATTTTGGACTACATTTTTGGGGTTATTCCAAACAGGTTACATTAGATTCACTAACTTCATTAGTTTATGTGGCAAACTAAAACATAAAAATAAATTTATATTAATAAAACTTCCTTATTGTAGGATGCAAAAAGCCACAAGAACGTGTTGTTCCCACCCTAACAATAAGAAAAAGTCAGATAATCTATAAAATCATAACATTTCTGAAATTTGAGGTAACATGGCAACCAAGTAAACTCAATTCTAAAGTGTAAAATCCCTCCAAGGGCAGACAGGAGACATAGTTTTCATTTTGGGCAGAGCATGGTAGAAAGGAGTTGCTGTAATTTAAGAAGGTAATAAGAAATTGCTAAAATATTAATGAACTCTTAAAGGCCAAGCATGGGCTAGCATGCAAATTTAGAATAGCTATGAGCCTCAGGCACAAGGGAAGTTTGCATGTACTTGCAAATTCTTTTCCATTGGCCTCCACCAGGTTTTTCCAAGGAAACACTGAAGGGTGCAGGAGACAAGAGAGACCTTTCAGTGGCACAGGTAGAAATGCTGAGAATGCTCCAAACCCAAGCCCCAAATATATGGGGCGTGCCCAAGACTGAAGCTTGAAAAAGACAACAAAGACCTGTTTCCTACCCCCAACTATGAGTCTAGCACCAAAGTCACAAACAATAATGGTCTATTGTTGTTACAACAGCATAGAGAGAACAACAGCACTGAGAGAGACCTCATGCTGTGGCACAGGCCTGCAAAGACTCCTGAAAGCAGAGGATGGAACAGAATGACAAGGAAAAATCTTCAAGAACCCAAAACCCCACTCTAAGTACCAGGCAGCAGCTTACTATTGTAGAAAGTGAAGCCTGTGGTATCACTGAAGGAACAGAAACCAAACTCAGCTCAACTACTGACTAGATTGACATGACCTTCACATTAAGGCCCTGTTCTGGACATAAGTATTATTTATCTTAGTCTCTTCTAATACACACAATTTCCAACATTTATCTTTTTAAAAAAAGGAGAGAGAGAGACCCCAAAGAAGCAAGCAAAAGAAACAAATAACTCATTGTCAAGAGATAAAGCAATTGACAGACACAGACTGAGAGATGACCCAGATACTGAGCTGCAAAGAAAATGACTTTCACATAATGATGATAACTATGCTAAAAGATCTATTGGAAAACAATGCACAAGGACACATAAGGAATTTCAGCAAAAAGAGAAAGGAAATTTAAGTACTAGAAATAAAAACATGACATCAGATTGATGATCACAAATATCAATTCCTTTGACAGGCTCATCAGCAGATCACCAACTCATTTTATGACACCACCATTACCCTGATGCCAAAACCAAATGAAGATCTTATAAGAAAAACAGAACTATACATCATCATATACATAAGACATATTTATTCATTATTTTACAGTATATTTCCTTATATATGATGTATATGAAACAATATATAACATGAATACTTACTTTATATAAAATTTCTAGAATACTAGTGAGCAATAAAAAGAAAAGAACCATTTATAAATGAAACATGAATAAGTCACAAAAGCATTATGATAAGTGAAAGTAAAACACAAACTGCTTGTAACAGTTTGATTCTACTTAAAAGACATTCTGAAAAAAAAATGAAAACTGCAGGGACAGAAAAATCAGAGCAGGTTGACATAAGCTGGGAAGAAGAAAGGAGTAAGTTATAAAGGTAGAAAAGTGAAATGCCATATCTTGAATGTAGTGATGATTTCATGACAGTTAAGTTTGTCAAAACTCCTCTAAATGTAAACTGAAAAGAGATAAATTTTAATTTGTATAATTTACCCTTCAGTAGGCCTGACTTTTTCTTCTTCTTAGTATCGTAATTTTTTAAAAAATTTAAAGTCAATTAGCCAACTTACGGTACATCATTAGTTTCAGATTAGCTATTTTAAAAAAGCAAAATAATGGCTAAAAATAAATTGCCACTTTTATCAACTTCTTATAGGAATTCTATATGGAGTTGAGTTGAAAATAAGTTTCCGTTGCCCAAGGAAATTGCTATTAAAAGAAAAGCAAAACCCTACCTCTGAAATCAATAATACATTATATGTTAATTAACTGAATTTAACTAAAATTTAAAAAATTAATGACAAAAAAAGAGAAAAGAAAAACTGACAAAGTCACAGTAAAAACATTCTTTCCTAGGACTATTTGTAAAAGTAGTGTCAACTAAAGGCCAATATGTATACAATGGAATTGATTCTATAGATTCAATTTCGGAAACTAGAGCAGCAAAGCAAGAGATAATGTTTAAACAAGGGGCGTTCTCAGCTTCCTGAAATGTGTGACTCTCCACATTTCTGATCACAACATACAATATATACTTTATATTCTGGCTTAATACACACATTTATTTATAGAAAACTTCATGCATGATGTGCTTTTCTATTTTTTTTCTTATTCTACTCTGCTGTACTCCGTTCCATTTCATTTCATTTTATTGCTGTTTTTAAAAGTCTGACTGGAAAGTAAAGAATCTAGAATGGTCCCAACAGACTGCAGCCAGCAGTTTGAGAAACACCATTGTACATTATAGGATAGAGATGTTCCCAACCCATCTTTCTATCCACTTCCCCCTTTGTATTACATTCATTATTTTTAAAAATATTTATTATTTTTATTTGAAATGAGGAGTATAGTCAAATATGTTAGTCTCAAGGATGTTATCTCATTTCTAATCATAAAAAATTGTTTAAATATTTCTAAGGTGTTGTCTTGGAGAAAATAAGGCAAATGAAAGATTATAATGTTTGGATAAGAGGTGATATAGATATCAGACAAACAGCTTAGTGATAATTCATCCATCTGCCTATGGTCCACCCATCCTATAACTATTGAGCAGGTCTTATGTGCTTCTTATATTAAGAGGTAGACCCTTGGCAAGGATCTGAGTATACAACAGTAGAAAAAACAGACATGACTTTCAACTTCAAGGCAAGACTAGTAGGGGAGACCAACATTATATAAATAAAATGCTATTTCTAAATGTTTAGGGCAAATATCAGGTGAATGCTGGGAATAGGATTATTACACTGTACTAGGAACATTTCCAGTTGAATATATTTTAAGATTTGAAAGAAAGAAATTCTCAAACATACGAGTATACAACCAGGAAATAACATAGGCACTGTCAAGCTCTAGGGCAATATATGAAATATAATGTCAACACCAAAGAAACAAACAATCCAATCATGAAATGGGCAAAAGACATGAACAGAAATCTCACAGAGGAAGACATAGACATGGCCAACACGCACATAGAAAATGCTCTGCATCACTTGCCATCAGGGAAATACAAATCAAAACCACAATGAGATACCACCTCACACCAGCGAGAATGGGGAAAATTAACAAGGCAGGAAACCACAAATGTTGGAGAGGATGCGGAGAAAAGGGAACCCTCTTACACTGTTGGTGGGAATGTGAACTGGTGCAGCCACTCTGGAAAACTGTGTGGAGGTTCCTCAAAGAGTTAAAAATAGACCTGCCCTACGACCCAGCAATTGCACTGTTGGGGATTTACCCCAAAGATACAGATGCAATGAAACTTCAGGACACCTGCACCCCAATGTTTATAGCAGCAATGTCCACAATAGCCAAACTGTGGAAGGAGCCTCAGTGCCCATTGACAGATGAACGGATAAAGAAGCTGTGGTCCATGTATACAATGGAATATTACTCAGCCATTAGAAATGACAAATACCCACCATTTGCTTCAACGTGGATGGAACTGGAGGGTATCATGCTGAGTGAAGTAAGTCAATCGGAGAAGGACAAACGTTATATGTTTTCATTCATGAATTCACTATTCATTCATAATAGTGAAAGGGAATAGAAGGGAAGGGAGAAGAAATGGGTAGGAAATATCAGAAAGGGAGACAGAACATAAAGACTCCTAACTCTGGGAAACGTACTAGGGGTGGTGGAAGGGGAGGAGGGCAGGGGGTGGGGGTAAATGGGTGATGGGCTCTGAGGGGGGCACTTGATGGGATGAGCACTGGGTGTTATTCTGTATGTTGGCAAATTGAACACCAATAAAAAATAAATTTATTATTAAAAAAAGAAAAAAAATATAATGCATTTAGGTCATCAGGTGCCGTACAAGTTATGAATTAAAGAAGTCCTCTATTCTCCTTTTCTACCTTGTATACACTTCTATTACTGCACACATCATTCTACACAGTATTATTTTATTTGTAGGTCTGTCTCTCTAGAATATAAGCTCCACATACATAGGCATCATCTTTGTTTTTCTGCTTAGATAGTGCATTGCATTTAAGATGTATTTGGCCAATGCTTATTGCACTGAACAGAAGCCAATTTAAAACAAACAAGAGATAGTAGTTGGGGTATTTAGGTATATACACTTAAGAGATTTATAGCTAAGTTCTAGGGAGGGGAAATCACTATTTTAAGCCAACCAATTAACCCCTCTCTCAAATAATCCACATAATTCCAGATAACACCAAAGGTGTTAGAAATATAAAATTATCTTGAACTGTTATTGGTAACCTAAAAATAGTTACGACTAAAAGGTTCAATTTTACAATACACAAAAACTCTTACTAACAATGAACTTTCATCCGATAAGAACAATAGATGAGTAATACCTGAGGGAGCTGTTGTTGGGGTTTTTTAGGTCTTGATGAAGTTTTATCACCCATTCCTGATACTCTTGCTTTTGGATGGCAGTTGATTGTTTTAATTCATTGGACCATTTATTTTCTAAGTCCTAAAAAGAAAGAGTATATTAAGTGGTGAATTTTTTTTTACAAACATAAGTGAAAACAAAATGTAACTATATATCTAAAAATCACTGTATTTCACTTACTTGCTGGGATTCAAAATGCTGAGCAGCCAGTGAGTTTACATCTTGATCGGTCAGTGATTTTCCCAATTCCTGCATCACTTTTTCCATTTCGATGCCTTGTCTAAAACATAAATGAGTGCATCAGACATACTCATAAAGTCTTTAAGGGGTATGGCCACTCCAGATTCACTGAACAATCTCTACAAAGCAAAAATAAAATTTTTCATTTATAGGAATATGTCCAGCAATGGCAATCAACTGTAATACCTGGACAGCACTTTGAAGCCTTGGAAATGGGGATGTGGGAATACTGATAAGGTCATATAACACATTATTTGTACAGCTAAATCTTTATCTAAATTTAATGCATAAGTGAAATCAGCAGTCAAAATCTAGGCAATCTTTCAATTTCCATGACTAATGTTTGAAACTAGACTCCTTTCTCATCTGCAGATTTCCTCAGAAGATACTCCACAACTTCAGCTTTAATACATTTTCTACTTATATGCACAGGAGTTAAAGTGACTTCAAGCTTTGAAAGTTAGCTTATAGTATTGCCTGAAGCTATCAATTAGGTTCTAAGAATCAAACTGGTAATTAAGTCACAAAGTTCTCTTTATGGGGGAATATATAAAATATATTCTAAAGATATGTTTTAGTCTTATCTTCTTCATTTGTGCAGAAATTAAACATGGTTTTCCCAGAAGAAAAACTAATCACTGATGTTAGAAGTTCAGACACCAGTTATTTATGAGAGAGAGGGGCTGTGACTAGTTGGGCCTGAGAGCCTTCTGCAGTGCTGAAAATACTCCATTTCTTGAGCTTAGTGACGGTATGCTCACTTTATAAAAATGTAATGAAATGTACACCTACAGTTTGTCTTTTCTGTATGTTATATTTTAAGTTCTTAAAAAAATTTCAAATTAAAATATTATCTTCAAATATAAGTGTCTTTAAAAAGTTTGTTCTAAAATATACTTCAAACAAATGTGGAAAGAATAAAGACATGAACTAAAAGGATTTTACTGTCACTCTAATTAATTTAATTACTTTTAAAAGAGATCTTATGCTTACTTATAACAACTAATTAAGACACTTATATGCATATGATAAATAAAACTCATTTATATGTTATACATTTATACATTTCTAGATTTACCTTCTAGGATTAAATATTCAAGACCATTTAGTTTCTACTTAATTCTAATGCAGGTGACCTCATTAACTTTTTATAACTATTGGGGGCCAGGTGCTTGCAAGTGAGATTTTTATTTAAAGCAGAAAGAATTGCTAAACAGTTATAAATACAAACTTTGATATAAATATATTAATATTTTACATTATGCATGTTCCCTCTAGTGGATAAAAGATATCATTGCCATTTTTAAGTTTTAAAGATTCAAGATCTTTAAATATCAATAAATAAATATCTTTAAAATATTTCTACCTTAAATCTGGTTTGCTAACAGCAGCAAATTAATAGCAAGGAAAAAAAGACTAATAAATAATTCAACGAAAGAAATTCCATGAACATTTATTTCATGCTAAACGTGTCAGAAGTGAAAGTAGCTTATGATATAGTTAATGATACAATATGCATTTTCTCAGATTAAGATCAAAGGGAATTTTATTATATTTCTAGTCTATGTAACTAGATATTGGCTCAGTATGTCGGGTCTGACAATTTTAACAATCTGAAAATTATCTTGAAGACACTTACAGAAAGCGAACAGTCTTATAACAACAACAAAAAAAAAACTTAGAAAAAAAACGATTATGCTGTGCTGAGAAACTGTCTTTTAAAGATGTAAAGTAGCATTAAAATGAAAAGAGTAATAGGAAAATGTGTCACTTCTGCTCATGCATTGGGTAAATGAATTTCGTGAACTTCCACAGATACCAATGAATTCCAACTAGCCTTAAGTTATACTGTTCACCTTTACAATTACCTACCTCAGAAGGAACATAACTTATTTTTCCCTTTCAAGCTAATAGTTTGGGTGTGTGGAGAATAAACTACAAACTACTGTAAAAATAAATGTATTTCAATATTGTTTATGTTTAAAAGAAAAAAAAAGCAAAACCTCATCAAGAAATTGGGCCAAAGGACATCTCAATAAATAACATAAATCCAAACAAACTCCTACTAAAAAGCTATTCCACAACAGAAAAAAGAGGTATGAAGTATCAGTAAACGCAGATAATTCGTAAGTTAATGCAGCTTCCCAAAAGGTGAAGAATCACGTGGATAGGAATCTTCTGATTTAGAATACTGATGGCCAGAAATGGAATTTTCTGTGAGGTGCAGTGAGTAGGTAGCAAAGTTGGCCACATTTAGAGTAGGTGACCAGCTAAATGAAAGTACTGGTCATGGCTATTGATATGGACTATGGATAGCCAAGCTGAAAAATTTTTAATATACCTAAATAGGTAGAATGAGGACAGTACCAGAAAACCTGGGATTCAAGAGTAGATTCAGAATGAGTTGACGGTTATATTATTTGAAGCCTTGATAGGAAAAAAAACAAATAAATGAAGTTCAACAGAAAATAATTAGGTATTAGATAATTCTACTTCCATATATACTTTCATCTATATTTCATTCTTGTTCTAAAAAATAAATTCACAGTTTTACTGGCTACATACTAAAGGACTAAAAAAAAAAATCAAATTTTTGTCTCCCTCAGGGACACAGCTTAAACTCCTTAGCTGGTGGCAACTATGCATACCACTGGTATCTCATGTAGAAAGGAATAAACTGCCTCGATACAGCTGATCAGCAAAGCTAAATCCATATGGCGTGACAAAAGTCAAAATATCAAGTTCTTTCTGACAGGGACAGTTCTAATATTTTACTGGATAGGAAAATAAAAGGTTAAGAGAGTAGAATTGTTATAAAAATGTTTGAATGTATGCAATACAGTAAAAATGCTGATCTGGCACAGAGAAGAGTATTTTTCAGGAAAAAATTATTAAATCCATTTGCTTATGATTTTTGTGTTTTAAATTTTCTTAACTATGACAACCCTCAGAGTAACAGATTATTCTCATCTTGCTAGTCCCAAAGTTTTCTAATGAAAAAGCAAACGAGAACCAGAAGCAAACCAGTACATCATTTTAAATTTACTACCTTGAGACAGAATATCAAGTTAGTCACAAAAAATACATGTGATTTCAGGTCCTACTGTACTTTCACAATCAAAGAGATTTCACATCAGCCACTCAAAACATCTTAATGCCATGTAAGTCCTAAGTGAATGTTTTTATAAGGTAATTACCATAAGCTAGATTAAAATGGATTGTCTAGAAGAAGCATATCCTGATTATTATTACATTTTTGTAGAACTGCTAGGAAGCAATCTGGAAAGTCATGTTTTAAAATAAATGATGCTAGCAATTTTTTACTTACTCTGAAGGGAAAAAAATGAATCACAAAAGCATTGTTTACAATACCGTCTGCAATGAATTAAGATAGAATTAAAATGTCTTGGAATAATACTAGTGCTATTTTTTCCCATCATGTAAATAAACTTATAAAAATGAACTGAAAGGGATCCCTGGGTGGCGCAGTGGTTTAGCGCCTGCCTTTGGCCCAGGGCGCGATCCTGGAGACCCGGGATCGAATCCCACGTCGGGCTCCCGGTGCATGGAGCCTGCTTCTCCCTCTGCCTGTGTCTCTGCCTCTCTCTCTCTCTCTCACTGTGTGCCTATCATAAATAAATAAATAAATAAATAGGGGGAGGGGCAAGATGGCGGAAGAGCAGGGTCCCCAAATCACCTGTCCCCACCAAATTACCTAGATAACCTTCAAACCATCCTGAAAATTTACGAATTCGGCCTGAGATGTAAAGAGAGACCAGCTGGAATGCTACAGTGAGAAGAGTTCGCGCTTCTATCAAGGTAGGAAGACGGGGGAAAAGAAATAAAGGAACAAAAGGCCTCCGAGGGGGAGGGGCCCGCGAGGAGCCGGGCTGAGGCCGGGGCGAGTGTCCCCAGGACAGGAGAGCCCCGTCCCGGAGGAGCAGGAGCTGCACCAACCTTCCCGGGCGGGCGGAAAGGGGCTCGCAGGGAGTTGGAGCAGGACCCAGGAGGGCGGGGATGCCCTCGGGCTCCCGGGGACACTAACAGACACCTGCGAGCGCAGGAGAGTGCGCCGAGCTCCCTAAGGGCTGCAGCGACGCACCGGAGCAGTTCGGAGGGGCTCGGGCGCGGCTCCAGGGAGGGAGCTGCGGGGCGGGAGCGCAAATCCAACAACACAGGCCCCGGAGCACAGGGCGCCGGGACACAGCCCAGGATCCGGCCTCCCCCCGGGACAGGCAGAGGCCGGGAGGGCCCAGGACAGCAAGGACGCTCCTGCCCGGAGCTGAGCAGATCAGCGGCCCCGCCCCGGAGCCTCCAGGCCCTGCGGACGGAGAGCCGAGAGCCCCGAGCCCCGTAGTTCCTGCGGAGGCTGAATCCAGGCTTCCAGAGTTGCCATAGCAACTGCAACTGTTCCTCCTGAGACCTCACGGGGTAAACAACCCCCGCTGAGCCCTGCAGCAGGCAGGGGCAGAGCAGCTCCCCCAAGTGCTGACACCTGAGAATCAGCGCAACAGGCCCCTCCCCCAGAAGACCAGCTAGAGGGACCAGTGATACTCCCCCGTGTTCCAATACAACTTGTTTTTGGCCACTCTGCACTGAGCAAAATGACTAGAAGGAAAACCTCACCTCAAAAGAAAGAATCAGAAACAGCCCTCTCTCCCACAGAGTTACAAAATCTGGATTACACTTCAATGTCAGAAAGCCAATTCAGAAGCACTATTCTACAGCTACTGGTGGCTCTAGAAAAAAGCATTAAGGACTCACGAGACTTCATGACTGCAGAATTTAGATCCAATCAGGCAGAAATTAAAAATCAATTGAATGAGATGCAATCCAAACTAGAAGTCCTAACGACGAGGGTTAACGAGGTGGAAGAACGAGTGAGTGACATAGAAGACAAGTTAATGGCAAAGAGGGAAACTGAGGAAAAAAGAGATAAACAATTAAAGAACCATGAAGACAGATTAAGGCAAATAAATGACACTCTAAGGAAGAAAAACCTACGTTTAATTGGGGTTCCCGAGGGCGCCGAAAGGGACAGAGGGCCAGAATATGTATTTGAACAAATCCTAGCTGAAAACTTTCCCAATCTGGGAAGGGAAACAGGCATTCAGATCCAGGAAATAGAGAGATCCCCCCCTAAAATCAATAAAAACCGTTCAACACCTCGACATCTAATAGTGAAGCTTGCAAATTCCAAAGATAAAGAGAAGATCCTTAAAGCAGCAAGAGACAAGAAGTCCCTGACTTTCATGGGGAGGAATATTAGGGTAACAGCAGACCTCTCCACAGAGACCTGGCAGGCCAGAAAGGGCTGGCAGGATATATTCAGGGTCCTAAATGAGAAGAACATGCAACCAAGAATACTTTATCCAGCAAGGCTCTCATTCAAAATGGAAGGAGAGATAAAGAGCTTCCAAGACAGGCAGGAACTGAAAGAATATGTGACCTCCAAACCAGCTCTGCAAGAAATTTTAAGGGGGACTCTTAAAACTCCCCTTTAAGAAGAAGTTCAAGTAACTCTGAACATGAATGGGCTTAATGACCCCATCAAAAGGCGCAGAGTTTCAGACTGGATAAAAAAACAGGACCCATCTATTTGCTGTCTACAAGAGACTCATTTTAGACAGAAGGACACCTACAACCTGAAAATAAAAGGTTGGAGAACCATTTACCATTCAAATGGTTCTCAAAATATACCCTAAAAACTACAGAACACTTCTGAAAGAAATTGAGGAAGACACAAAGAGTTGGAAAAATATTCCATGCTCATGGATTGGCAGAATTAATATTGTGAAAATGTCAATGTTACCCAGGGCAATTTACACGTATAATGCAATCCCTATCAAAATACCATGGACTTTCTTCAGAGACTTAGAACAAATTATTTTAAGATTTGTGTGGAATCAGAAAAGACCCCAAACAGCCAGGGGAATTTTAAAAAAAGAAAACCATATCTGGGGGCATCACAATGCCAGATTTCAGGTTGTACTACAAAGCTGTGTTCATCAAGACAGTGTGGTACTGGCACAAAAACAGACATATAGATCAATGGAACAGAACAGAGAACCCAGAAGTGGACCCTGAACTTTATGCTCAACTAATATACGATAAAGGAGGAAAGACGATCCACTAGAAGAAAGACAGTCTCTTCAATAAATGGTGCTGGGAAAATTGGACATCCACATGCAGAAGAATGAAACTGGACCACTCTCTTGCACCATACACAAAGATAAACTC
Organism: Nyctereutes procyonoides; assembly: GCF_905146905.1. NCBI lineage: Eukaryota > Metazoa > Chordata > Mammalia > Carnivora > Canidae > Nyctereutes > Nyctereutes procyonoides. The sequence continues at coordinate 5,731,893 of NW_026575028.1, forward strand.
AAAATAGATGAAAGATCTAAATGTGAGACAAGATTCCATCAAAATCCCAGAGAAGAACTCAGGCAACACCCTTTTTTAACTTGGCCACAGTAACCGGAGAAGGACAAACAGTGTATGTTCTCATTCATTTGGGGAATATGAATAATAGCGAAAGGGAATATAAGGGAAGGGAGAAGAAATGTGTGAGAAATATCAGAAAGGGAGACAGAACATAGAGACTCCTAACTCTGGGAAATGAACTGGGGGTGGTGGAGGGGGAGGAGGGTGGGAGGTGGGGGTGAATGGGTGACGGGCACTGAGGGGTACACTTGACGGGATGAGCACTGGGTGTTATTCTGTATGTTGGTAAATTGAACACCAATAAAAATTAATTTATAAAAAAAAAATAAAAAACAAAACAAAACAAAACAAAACAAAACAAAACAAACCAAACAAAAAAGAACCACCCTGCATTAAAAAAAAAAAAAAAAAAAAAAAAAAAAAAAAAAAAAAATAAATAAATAAATAAATAAATGAACTGAAAGAGACCATGAAGTTGGTAACAATAGGGTTTAAATAGGTTCTGAATAGGGATAGAGCATGGTTAAGTGGTTAAAAGCTTTGGAGTGGAGCTCTGACTTCAAATTCCAGCTTGTTCTCAGACAAGTTATTTAACTTATTTAAGCCTCATTTTCCTCATCTGTAAAAGGGGTGATAATAGTAGGGTTGTGGTAAGAATCAAACAAGATAGAGCATCTGTTATGGACTGCATGTTTGTGTCCCCCCAAATTTGTATGTTGCAACTCTAATCCCCAATGTGATGATATTTGGGAGTGGGGCCTAATAGGTTTCAATGAAGTCATGTTGTTGGAGCCCTCACGATGGAATTACTCTCTAGAGCTCTCTCTCTGGAAGAGACGCATCAGGACCACACACTGAGTCAAGGCCATGGGAGTGCACACTGAGAAGGCACCAGTCTATAAGCCAGATACCAGATGGGTCTTCCAGATACCAAATCTGCTGGCATCTTGACCTTGAAGGACCTACCTCCAGAACTGGGAGATATAAATATCTCTCGTTTAAGCCATTTAAGTCTATGGCGTTTTGTTACAGCATCTAAGCAGGCTAAGACAATCATCTGAAGCACTTTGCACATGGCCTAGAACAGAGCAAATCTTCAATAAGAGGTAAGCTATTGCTCTTACTAGAAATAATATCTAAAGCCTCCATTATTTATTCAGGTAAATCACTTGAGAAGTTTTATAAACCTCTGAGGACTTCCCAGTTGGAATTATACATTGAAACACAGAAGAAAATTAATTTCTGATATTAGAGAATTTTTTTCTATTTTATTCTCTAGTTTTACAATTAAATGAAAACCAATTGTTATGCAGCCATCATATCTGACAATGGAACATTTAATTATGATAGTGCAAGAAATTTGAAATACCTCTCTCGTAATTTTTTCAGCTCCACATCTCTTTCACCAATCAGTTCTGAGATACTAACAAAGTAATTATGTTCCAAATTTAGGAGAGTTTCAGAGGCCGGAGAGTGGATTAGGTCATGGTATACATCTGCAAAATCTTCATCCCAGCTGGGCTCTTCAGGCCTTGCATGCTCTAAGGTGGTCTACAAGATGACACACAGACATTCTTAAATCATGATACGGCATTTTCATTTACTATGCTACTAGACGAGTAACTATATTACGAATCCATTTTTGTACATCAGACACGGACAGAGACCTCCTATTTACGTATGTGTACATATATAAGGTTATATAGGTTATATAGGATTATATAGGTTATAGAGGATTATTTAAGTATACAAAAAATATGGAAAGATATAAACTAAGTTGTAATGAGTCACCTAGAGGCAGGGATGAGGAAGGGGTGCTAATGTGAAGGAAGGGATAGGAAGTGACCCTAGTTGAAAAAAAATTAAGGATGCTATGATCTCATTTCTGTAAAATAACGCACACAGACACACACGAAAATGACCAACAAAATGCTAATGGTGGCTGTTTCAGGAGAGTGGAATTTCTGATGACCCTTATATTATATTACTATAATTAGAAAAAAGCTTCTAATTATTAAAAAATACACTGCTAAAAAGGTTTTATAGAATATACATTTAGAAAATGAGGTTACAGGGATCCCTGGGTGGCTCAGCAGTTAAGCACCTGCCTTTGGCTCAGGGCATGATCCAGGAGACCCGGGATTGAGTCCCACATCAGGCTCCCTGCATGGAGCCTGCTTCTCCCTCTGCCTGTGCCTCTGCCTCTTTCTCTCTCGCTCTCGCTCTGTCTCTCATGAGTATATAAATAAAATCTTTAAAAAAAAAAAAGAAAATGAGGTTACATATATTGTCTACATATGTAGTCACATGTTTAGTGATGCAATGACAATGAAAATCCAATTCATGTGTAGGATTTTACATCAAGGCAAGACAAACCTATGCAATTTTCTTATTTTGACTTTTTCTAGTATTCTGCATTCTTCTTAAGGGAGAAAAACCATGAGAGACTCTTAACCATAGTAAGCAAACTGCAGCCTGCTGGAGGAGAGGGGAGTGAGGAGATGGGGTAATTGAGTAATGGCATTAAGGAAGACACGTGATGTGATGAGTACTGGGTGTTACATGCAACCGATAAATTATTGAACACTACATCTGAAACTAATAATGTTGGCTAATTGAATTTAAATTAAAAAAATAAAATGCTTTTAAGAATATGAAATCTCTTAACAATATGCTTTTAAGAATATGAAAAACAGTAGCTATCAAACTGATAAAAGACTGAGTAAATACTGGTAAACAAGAAAAACAGAAACATGGGAAGAGGCAAAATGGGGATACCCTCAGCACACATGCAGATCCATCCAGGGAAGTGTGCACATAAATCCATCTGGGGAGGTGCAGACACCTGTCCCAAGAACCTGGCATATGTCAATACATCAGACAGACACAATGCTTTATAGGTGAGAAAACTGAGCAGTCCTTTGCCAAAGACCATACAATTTAATGGCAAAAGTAGAAATAACACAAAGGATTTAATGTTTTTTCCATTATTGATCTTTGGAGACAAACACCTGTAAAAAAAAGAACAATCTGAACTCTTCCGTTTTCTTATCAGTGAAAATATTAAAAATTGTAACCAGTGACATAACTCAGAGTAATAATTTACCTAAAAATAAAACAAGTGGACAAATCACAGAAACAGGTATCTTGAACCCTGTCAATCAGTAGGTAAACCTTTCCCCCTTGTTTTCTCTCACTCATACTTCAATCAACTGCCAGTTCAGAAGGGAAGAGTTTAAGGTGACTGACTAGCTGAAATCTGAACATGGATTTTACCTGCCCTAATGCCTCTGAAAACTTGAAAGCACATTCTGGTAACTGCTCTAAGGATTTAAACAGCCCATGCAACTTAAGCTTAGTTAAAAATTCACTTCAGGTTCAGGCTAAAACTTTGTACAGGAGCCTGTAAGAGATCATTGGGATCTGCTTGCCCATACATAGTACCAGATCAGATATTCAGGAATCCCACTAACCAGATCAGCTTAACTACAATAACTGGCAGCATCAATTTAAAACTCAATGTAGAGCAAGCCCTATGAATAGGTAGAAGCACTAAACAGAATTTTCCCTAACATAACTCATGCCATTCCCTCAGGAGAGAGGATACTAGGAACGGAATTGTAATGGCTGAGGGGAATAGGGGCAATGAGTAAAGGTCTGCAGAGAGAAAACTATTTCATGTCCAGGCCATTATGTTTCCACCTCCACCTTCCCCACATCAAGCTTTGGCTCCGAGTTCACAGACTTCCTCCTTTCTGTTCCACCTCCTGCCATCAGCCTGGTTTACTTGGATGTCCGTGTGAATAACCCAATCCAATGCCCTGTCTCTTGCTTCCCTGAACTTATCTTTACTAAGTCTTCTGCTCCCTCCAATCACCCATTCTGTATCATCCCCAGGAACAGCTCAGCCTCTAAAATTGAAACATTCAGTCTCTGACTATAACTTCCAATCAAGATTCACATTCAATTACTCCCAGGTAATTGGTTCTTTAACCTCATCAGGATCTCCACTGCATAGATCCAACTACTTATATTTATTTTACCAGCCATTAAGTCCTGCCCAGCTTCACTTTATTCCTTAAGTAGTTAGGAAATGGTCTAGCATTCAAATATTGTCTTGCCAAAATCCTCAAATCTCTTGACTGATCCCTTTCTCTTGCCCACCTAACAAAACTCTAATCTTATTCCTCTCCTGTGCCTGCAGTCAGGCTGTAGAACGCTGCAGCAGAAAAACTACAAAACTGTAAAGTTTATGATGACAGATTTCCCTTTCCCTTCAGTGATGCCCTTGTAATCCTATCTTTTTCTAGTCAGTTCTCTCTTCAAATATCCAACTGTGTCTTCAGTTCCCCACCTCATCTAAACATGTGGCCTGTCTTTTGTTTCCCAGATAAAGTAGAAGCAGTTAGAAGAAAATGTCCTCAAACTCCCTGCTACTAAAGCAGTAAAATTCTGAGAACCTATATCCATCTTTTTCTCCTTCCTTTCTGCCATAACCAAGGAAGTGTCCCTCCTCCCAGGCAAGATTAAGTATCTACTTGAGTTCTGGATTCTATCTGTTCTAGTCTTCATCTCTACCATTGTAAACAAACCTCTGACCTTGTGTTCTTATTTTGCAAGTGTCTCATCCTTCTTTTCTATGCAACCAAGCTTCTTGTGCTATCTATACTCATTCTATTTCCACACTCCCACACATTCTTAAAGTCACTGAAATCTAGTTTCAGCTCCGGCAATCCATTAAAAACTGATCCTGCCACAGATAAGATTACTTGATAAACCCAATGGACATCTTTGAGTCTTTTCCTCACTTCATTTTCTTGGAAGCATTTGACATTATGGACTATTCCTTCCTTCTTGGCATCTCTTTTTTCTCAACTTTCATGAGACCATAATCTTCTGTTTTCTTTCTACTTCCTGGGCCAATTCCTCTCTTCCCTTTGCAGTCTTTTTTCTCTATTCATCCCTTAAGTATTAGTGCACTCATTTATTTGTATATTCTTACATCTTCTTCTTCTGCTTTTTTTTTTTTTTTTTTTTTTTTTTGCCACCCATCTATACCATCTATTCAACCCAAACCAGAGAACTGTTATTTTCAGGCACTGGGCTAGGTGCCAGAGCCATAGCAGAGAATACACTATACATTTCCAGATGGCTATCCACACAAATAGGAGATATAGATAAGTCAATAGATAATAGACAATTATAATACAGGGTTTCATTGGGATTCTGAGCAGGCATGTACTATTCTCCTTCTACATAATCACCTTGGGCAATTACATTCATTCCATGACTTCACAATTCATCTATGTATGAATGACTTCCATACCCATGTCTCCAATCCAATCATCTTTCCTGAGTTCCAGGTGTACACAGCTAAGTGCTTATGAGGTATCTCCACATGGGTGTCTTGTAGGCACTTCATATATCCTTTACACTGAAATTTGCTTCTCAGGTAAAAGGAGCTCATGTGAAGGGAGCCACCATTCCCTCAGTTGTCTAAGCCAGAAATCTGAGCCAAGTAATCCTTTATCTTTGAGTCTCAGCTTAAATATTACCACCTTAGAGAAGAGTTCTTTAATCCCATATAAATTAGGTTCTCCCAACCCATATCTTCCCCTTCATGGTTCTCTAGGATGGCACTCATTTCCTTAGTAACATTTTGAAAATTATAATTTATGTACTTATTAACTGTTTTTTTTTTCATTACCATTACGTGAGAATAAGGATCAATTATGTTGATATATCCCCAGTGCCTAGCACAGGATCAACACACAGTGTTTGCTGAATAAACAAATATATGAATGAAAAGTTATCTTCTCTTTATCTCTACTATCATTACTCTAGACTAAGCTTTCATCATTTCTTCCCTAACTACTACAGTCTTCTAACTTATTCCAATATTTTTCCCTTGCAGGATAAACTTTTCACACTGATGCACTGAACTGTTCCTGAAGTGCAAATATGATAATCATCTTACTCTGCTAAACTTTTTTTGTAAAAGATTTTATTTATTCATGAGAATACACAGAGAGGGGAGAGAGAGAGAGTGAGAGAGAGAGAGAGAGAGAGAGAGAGAGAGAAAGGCAGAGACACAGGCAGAGCGAGAAGCAGGCTCCATGCAGGAAGCCGGACGTGGGACTCAATCTGGGGTCTCCAGGATCATGCCTTGGGCTGAAGGCGGCGCTAAACCGCTGAGCCACTCTCGCTGCCCTGCTAAACTCTTTTTTTTTTTTAATGATTTTATTTATTTATTCATAGAGACAGCGAGAGAGAGAGAGAGAGAGAGAGAGAGAGAGAGAGAGAGAGGCACAGGCAGAGGGAGAAGCAAGCTCCATAAGTTCCATGCAGGGAGCCTGATGTGGGACTCGATCCAGGGTCCCCAGGATCAAACCCCAGGCTGCAGGCGGCGCTAAACCGCTGCGCCACCGGGGCTGCCCAACTCTTTTAAAGCTGCTCATTACCTCTGGCATAAATTCAAAACCCAAGATGGTGTGCAAGACTCTTTCTTGGCCATTCTGAACTTCTTTCAGTTTTTCTAATGTGTCATGGGCTCTTTCACCTCACCCTTTGCCTAGGATATTCTTTCTATACTCTCTCACCATATATCTTTCACCTATTTCCAACTAATCTTTCAGGTTTCAACTCAATTTTTCTTTCCTGGAGGAAGCTTTCCTGACATACTCTAGACTAAAATAGGTGTACCTACTCTGTACTCTCCTAGCACTCTGCCTCATATCATAGCCCTCATCACATTTCACTGCATTTAATTTTAAATATCTGTCTGCTGTCAGTCTGTATACTCTGAAGGTAAGTACTGTGTCTATTTTGTTTTTGCTTATCCCAAGTGCCTAACATAATATCTGATATCTAACAGAAGCTCAGTACACATTTGATGAATGGATGAATACAAAGAGACTTGAGAAGAGAATACTGAAATGGAAGATTATGTCACCAACGAAAATAAATAGCCAACTTCACAATTTTGCCAACAATTGGCTCCATTTGTCTTTCCTTAACTATCCAAGCCTCTTCTCATTATTTTAAAAAATTAATGCCATAGCAAAAGATACAGCAATGATTAGAAAGAACTACATAAGATTCTTAGAGGCTGGAAACAGAACAAGATGCCTAGAAATAGCTTCTATGACAGTCAACAAAAAAAGGAAACAGAGAAGAAAACAGAATTACTCCACACCAGTAGGGATTAAGAGTCATAGACACTTTAGTAGGCCATCAGAACCTGCCATACGAGGCAAGTACATCCATTAAAGTACACAATGGTCCTCCATATGGAAGTTCCTTATACAACAGCAATGTACACCTCTGCAGTGATGGGACAGACCATCCTCCCTTGTAGCCATGTCTCACTGTATCACCTAAAGGTAAAATCACTTATATTTATAATGATTATTCAGGGTCTTCAAAGTTAGAACTGAATTTTATATACTGTGTTTAAGAAAGCAAGCAAATGTGTACTACAATCTTTATTTAAAAAATCTTTTAAGTTTGTTTATTTTTTAGTAATCTAGATCAGAGGTGCACAACTCCTCCTACTGAGCCAGCCAGGAGCTCCTATACTACATTTTTAAAAGACCTTCGTTAAAAGGTGGTTAAGGCAAAGATTCACAATTTAAATATATTAGCATCTGAAATATCTAATAAGTCCATTTTAGTAAATGGAGCTCATTCCTTCATAACCAGGGTAATTGGTACTACCGTAAACATTATGCTATTTCAACTTTTTACTGATGGCTCAGTTATTCTCTGGTTGCTGAAATACTGTTTATTCATATACTACAGCGATACGTTAGCCCCCTTCTGTCCCATCCTCTACTCCATTCTGCTTCCACTATCATGGTCTGCTGCTCATCATACTTGGATTCTTCTAATCACAATCCAGCAGCTTCTAATCTCTGCCGGCTCTTTGGCGATCTGCAACATAGCTTCCTTTTCTATTTTAATTCCTTCTTTTTAGTCACCTATTTCTACATTTCTTGAACTTGTACTAGCTGTTTGGCTTTTATAATTTTCACAGCCAGTGGCAGCCCAAATACATCCAGTGGGTATAACAATATTTGAGTCCTTTCAGTTATTTTCCTGACAGCCAATATTTCCTTTTTTCACTGTTAGAATTAGCTTCTTTGCTCTTTCTTTCCTTAATTCTTTAAAAACAAACAAGCAACTATACTTCTAGAATCCTGGCATTGCTCGAAAGCTGAACTCAATGTAACAAGAGGTGCTATGTATCTACTAAATTTGCAAAGGGTGAGGACAGAGTATTTGCTCAATTGAGGCTTGTTGATTTTAATTCACTATAAATCTGTACTCTTATGATTAAATGACTAAATATAAAGTGTTCTTAGTTTTATTAATATTACTCCTATTACTATTGTTGTAATCATTAATCTGTGTAGTCAAATTCCTATTTTTAGAATGTATAATGTACAAAAGAATAAGAAAACCATAAATTAATGAATATGGTAATACTTTTTTATGATAATATAAACACTTGTGCATTTATTGACCTAACATCTGGGAAGTTTTCTCTTTGGTTATACAAAATTAGGGGCGAGAAGAGGTTCTGCTTCCAGATTTTGTATCAAAACAACAGCAATCCTATAAGAGGGATTGACTGCTTTTCACAAGAACTCTTGACCACTCTTCTTCCCTCAACTTCTCTACATGCTCCCATTTACCCTGATTCCAACACTGATTGCACAGTGTTATTGGCTACATATTTCTCTCTTTCTACTAGATTATAAGCTCCTTGAAGGCAGACTTATCCTCAGCTGTGTACCCAACCCATTTTAGATGTACAAAAAGTATTGCTTGAATAAATTCAGTGGAATTATTCTTTTACTATATCTTATAGCTTTATTCCCTTTTATCAGCAGAAAGATTAGGTTTCTTTAAATAGTAATTATTACAGGCATATCTTTTTTTAATGCAACAACTGTATTCTTAGCATTTAAGATAATACATGTAAATTAGCGTCTTTACTTTTTTTTTTTTTAAATAGCGTCATCTTTTAAACATACTAGGAAACCTTAATGGGCATGAAGCAAACTGCTTTGAACAACAAAATATGACCCCATAAAATTGATCTTCAAATTCTTATAGGCCAAGTTGCTTAAAGTGGGATGTAATTCACTCATGATAGTCTGCAATTATTGAATTTATCTGTTTATGTAGTTTTGTTTCTGGCTCTCTAACTAAAATGTAAATTTCATATTGTGTCTGTCTGTCTTGCTCACTGTTTTATGTACAGTACCTGGCATGTAGTAGATTCTCAACATCAATTTAATCTTATCAATTCTGAGATGCATATATATATATATATATTTTTTTTTTTTACAACTCAGAGAAATCAGAATGCATCTTGTGAACCAACTCCTGGTTTTGCTGATCTGTTCCACAGTTGTTCTGGTCTCAATTTCATTGAGTTCTGCTCGAATCTTTTATTAACTCTCTTCTTCTGCTGGGTGTAGGATCTATTTGCTGTTTTTTCTCTAGCTCCTTTAGGTGTAAGGTTAGCTTTTGTATTTGAGTTCTTTCCAGTTTTTGGATGGATGCTTGTATTGCGATGTATTTCCCCCTCAGGATTGCTTTTGCTGTATCCCAAAGATTTTCACTGGTTGTATCTTCATTCTCATCAATATTACTCAGCCATTAGAAACAACAAATACCTACCATTTGCTTCTACGTGGATGGAACTCTGAGGGTATTATGCTGAGTGAAATAAGTCAATCAGAGAAGGACAAATATTATATGGTCTCATTCATTTGGGGAATATAAAAAATAGTGAAAGGAAATAAAGGGGAAAGGAGAAAAAATGAGTGGGAAATATCAGAAAGGGAGACAGATCATGGGAAACGAACTGGGGGTGGTGGAAGGGGAGGTGGACGGGGGGGTGGGGGTGACTGGGTGACGGGCACTGAGGTGGGCACTTGATGGGATGAGCACTGGGTGTTATTCTATATGTTGACAAATTGAACACCAATAAAAAATAAATTGATAAAAAAAGAAACAAACAAACAAAAAGAATGCATCTTGTATCGATGGCAGCTTGGTATTCTATTACTGCTTAATTGGTAGTAGTGTGTTCTATCTCTGTAGTAAATAATGATGTGTGCTATGACCAAAGGCATCTTAAATTTTATAAAATAAGATGTAATAATTTAAATGGGAAAATGATAACATTATGTAACTATAAAAACAATAGAAAGGGGGCACCTGGATGGGTTGAGGGACTCTTAATTTCAGCTCAAATCATGATCTCAGGGTCGTGAGATCGAGCCCCATGTTGGGCTCTGCACTGAATTTGCAGCCTGCTTAAGATTCTCTCTCTTCCTCTGCCCTCTTGTCCTCTACTCATCCTCTCTCTCTCAAAAAAAAAAAAAAAAAGGCAATAACAATAGTGAGGATAAGTAAGAGGACAAAACTGGAGGGTATTATGCTGAGTGAAATAAGTCAATTGGAGAAGGACAAACATGGTCTCATTCATTTGGGGAATATAAGAATTAGTGAAAGGGAATAAAGGGAAAAGAGAGAAAATGAGTGAAAATATCAGTGAGGGTGACAAAACATGAGAGACACCTAACTCTGGGAAATGAACAAAGGGTAGTGGAAAGGGAGGTGGGCGGGTGGTTGGGGTGACTGGGTGATGGGCACTGAGGGAGGCACTTGGTGGGATGAGCACTGGGTGTTATACTGTATGTTGGCAAACTGAACTCCAATAAAAAAAAATTAAAAAAAAAAAGTAAGAGGACAAAAGTAAAAGCTTAAAATGGGCACCTGGGTGGCTCAGCCAGTGAAGCATCTGTATTCAGCTCAGATTGTAATCTCTCCTGGGATTGAGCCCCGATTGGGGGTCCCTGCTTAAAGGGGAGTCTGCTTCTCCCTTGGCTACCCTACCTTCCCAGCTTGTGCACGTGTGCACTCTGCCTCTCAGATAAATAAATAAAATCTTTAACAAAAAAAAAAAAGTAAAAGCTTAAAGTGAACTACTGTTAGTTTAAGATTGCCAGATAAAATACAGGTCACCTGGTTAAATTAGAATTTCAGATAAGAAAAAAATAAATGTTACTGTAAGTAACATATAATATGTGGGATATACTTACACTAAAAAAAATATTCATTCATTCTTTGAGATTTGGATGCCCTGTATTTTAAATTATTAAATCTGCCGATCTTTGCCTGTTAGAAATAGAAGTAGCTCCTCTTTTACAAAGACATTACATAAAGTGTTTGGTGTTCACCCTAACATAGGAATGAAGCACACGAACATCAATATAGATCATATATCATGGAATAACGTCTTGTATGTGTAGAAAAAAAGATTCCACAACTGTTTCAGTATTACTTTTTCCAATTTAAAAGCTTTATCAAAGCCCAGAATATCTCTGAAATTTACAATCTGATCTATTTTCTTACCTCAGCATAAGCTTTGGCCCATGAACTGGCCAGTTGATGTAAATCTACTTCACCCGATTTCACAGCTTCCAGGGATGCCTCGGCGTCCCTGTCATAATCTCTTAGAGATTCTTCTTCTATAAACTGGCTCAGAGCTTCTTTTAAGTCTGTAACAGGGACAATATATGCCAACATCAGCAAAACCCCAATATAAACAAGGAATGTTTTACCTGGATAAGCATTCCAATGTGAAATTTTATCAAACCTGTATCCTGAACAAATGCCTAAAGACAATAAAATTAGTGTGGGGGGTCATTTGACTAGTTTCACAATTATTTTTATTACTACAGGCTATTGCATTGAGAGTGGTCAAAATTCTTAACTCTTATGTATAACCTTGACACTAAAAACATTACTTTCTTGAATCTGATTCTTCAGTTTGAAACTAAGCAGGTAAAAGCACATAAAGAAAAATCTACAGATTTTGAGGGTCTGAAGGTTACTGTATTTAAATGAAAAACAGTTTCCTATATATAGAGTTACATTCTTTGAGTTTGAAAGAGAAATTGGATGATTAGCATATTAAAGTGGAATTGGGATGATCTATAATTCCAGCTTTAGAGACACTACTTAGAGATGATATAATGGAAATAGTACAGGGATAGAAATTAGGATACTTGTGTTTTGGTTTTGGCTCTGTCACTATGTTTGTAACTTTAGATCAGTGGTTCTCAATTTTTAGCATGCATCAGAATTCCCTGGAGAGCTTACTGAAATAGGTTGCCACCCTCAGAGTGTCTGATTCTGAAAGAATGGGGTGAGGCCCAAGAATGTGCATTTCTAACAAGGTTCCAGGTGATGCTGTAGCATCTGATCAAGGAATTACCTTTGGGAACCACTGCCTTAGGCAAACAATTTAACTTTTCAGTGTATCAGTTTTCTTATTTATATAATGAGATTGTATTAAAAAGTTCCTAGATTCCCTTATAACTGTTTCTATGATCCAACATATTCTTTTTTAAAAAAGATTTTATTTATTTATTCATGAGAGACACAGAGAGATGCAGAGACATAGGCAGAGGGAGAAGCAGGCTCCCTGCAGGGAGCCCGATGTGAGACTGGATCCCGGGACTCCAGGATCATGACCTGAGCTGAAGGCAGATGCTCAACTGCTGAGCCACCCAGGTGTCCCGATCCAACATATTCTTAGCTTAAAATGTTTTTCTCATCTGTGAGATAGAACATATAGACCTTTTAAAAATGATTTAATACAGATGACCTTATGGAATTCATTTAGGTAAGCAAAAATTATTCAAAGATTAGTACTCCTTCTCTTCTATGACATCTCAGGAATTGAGGACCAGATCATTAAAAGGGCAATGTATTTAGCAATACAATTCTATAATATCATAATTACTGATAGTTGAAATGGATCTACCCAACTAAATTAAGAGATTAGGTGTTCTAACCCAAACTTTGTAACTAATTTTTCATCATATAAATTAATTTTCATATATTTACTTATTTTTAATTCTTTTAAAAGTAGGTTCCACACCCAGCATGGAGCCCAACATGGGGCTTGAACTCATAACCCTGAGATCAAGACCTGAGCTGAGATCAGGAGTCAGACACTTAACCAAATGAGTCACCCCCGTGCCCCTATAAATCAAATTTTATAAAAAAATTGCCTAATAAACAACTATAAGGGTTACAGAAAAAACAACACTCAATAAAACAAAGGCCTGGGGAATCTTTTTCTTCTTGGAAGCAGTTAAAGTTTTCTAATATGAGATGTCTAAGGAAAGAGACTATCAGAAATCAGTCCTCAGGGCACCTCAGTGGCTCAGCTAGTTAAATGTCTGCCTCTTGATTTTGGCTAAGGGCATGATCTCATGGGTCATGAGATCAAGGCCTGTGTTGGGCTTTGTGCTCAGCAGGGAGTCAGCGTGAAGATTCTCCCCCTCTATTCCTCCCTCTCTCTAAAATAAATACATAAATCTTATTAAAAAATCACTTCTCACCTTTTTCTATAAAGCATGGTAAACTGTGCAGCAGCATCAGACGCCCGTGTAAATGACTGGCATTTTCTTGAACAGGAAATTTGAGAGGCACCTTCAGTTCTAAGCACTGACTTCCTACTTTGAATTTATACACAAATTCCCTCTCTCTGTTGCAGAATCTTTCTATGCTTTTCTTCATCTTCTTTGGCAGGATTTCTATAGAACAAACAAACAAAAGCTGGTTATAAGTCCATAAAAATCACAGTGTCTCATCATTGTTGTACCACTTCTAAGAAAATGTTTCATCACTTGGTAATTTTGTTTGTGTGACTGGGAGCTAATTATTCTAGGCTTTCCTATCCTTAGCCCTGTATTTTCACCTTCATGAAGAAAATGAAGTGCTTCTTTTTTTTTTAATGAAAAAATTTTCTTTTAAACTTCACTTAGGAAAAAAAAACATCATACCCATAAAGTACTTTGCATTCCTAGGCAGAGTTCTCAAGAACAGAAAGAGAACATGAGAAGAGCAGAGAAGATTCTTAGGAGGAGATGAATGGGTGGAAAGATATAGAGGCTATGAAATAACTGGTGAATACAAAGTCAAAGAAATAGATCCGGGACCAAGAAGTGATCTTGAAGATCCTAGATGTTGTGAGCATGAGATCTTATTGGACGGACATGGATGGAAGAAAGATGGTGTTGGAAAGATTTCCATGTGGGAAAAAGACATACAAAAAAGGACAGGATATCCCCAAAGGTAAATTGGACACTTTTCAAAAAGAAGAAAATCTGGCCACAAAAAGTAAGAATTGATATCGATTAAGGATTTATTTACCAGCTTCCTCACTGGACTCCATCTCTATGCTTTTCATCATCAAATCAGTTTTCACAGTATTGTCTATGCTGAAGTTACAGTAATCTTTCCAAAGAGCTTATTTGATTATATTGCTCATCTGCTTAAAGCCTTTTGATCATATTCCACTGCTCTCGGGACAAAATTCAAACCCCTTTACCCAGTGTACAATGCTTCTGTCTGTATTTCGAGGCCTCCCCCCCAACACTTACACCCCTCCTCAACACCCCAACACACAAACCATTTTCCAGGCAAAAACCTTTCTTTCCACTTCCAACCTTTTTGAATGCTTTTTCTTTGCCTAGAGCAGCACTCTTACTGCTTTTCTTTCCTTGGATAACCACCACTCAGGTTCTTCAGGTCTCCGCATAGATGGGCACCGGGGAGTCTTTTAATTTGTGGGATTGTCATAAGGATTAATAGAATGACAGATATGAAACGTCTGACAAAAAAGATGATCAATAGATGAAAACTAGTAATAATAAAAGAAGTTCTCTAAGAACTTAATAAAAAAAATCGCAGATTGCTGATTGAGCACACATGATGAAGACAAAAGCAGTAAAGGAACACCGTAAAAGGGGACTGAAACTTATGGATAAATAGGTTTATGATCTAATCTAGTTTAGATTCAATATTTCCGATCAACAAAAGCCATTAGCTCCGGTTTCAAACGGTTCAAGATTTAAATTTACTGTCTGAAACTTTAGTTCCCTCTCCCCACTTTTTTTTTTTTTTTTTTTTTTAAGCAGGGGTGAAATTAAGAAAGGTTTCCCAGGCAAACTTGGGACGGGAAGAGGAGAGAGCGGGACAGAACTCCCGCCGCCAGCAGGGTGCGGGTTCTGAGTGCAGGAAGGGGAGGGCAGGCTGCCAGCGCGAGAAACTCCAGCCGAGGGAGAACACCCGCTCCATTAGGCGGGTTCGGTCTGAACGGGCTTCCTCGCTTTTGGTTCTGGGCTCACCTTCCCCGGTTCCGAAGCCCCGAGCGGGCTGCACACTCCGAGCTGTCAGGGAGCTGCGGCGCGGGGAGCATCAGCTGACTTACTCACCCATCTGTGGGCTGTAAAACCTGCTTCAGCAGATTCGCCCTTACCTTTTCCTCTTTCCCGGCACGCCGTAGAAAATCCCTCGGTCTCAGTGCCCCCTTTTTCCATAATGCCCCAATTTAATCATTTAAAAAATGTAAAAAAGGTGTATTTCTACTGTTATCATGAATCTCAGAGAAGGCGTAAAAAAAAAATTCTCCGTCGTGGCGAAAGTTGCAGCGGCAAAGCACAAACTCGGCTTTGGGAGAACGGATGCGGAAGGGCAGTGCCTTGGGCACGGCATCTTCTCAGAGCGCATGCGCAGCTGCCAGGATGGCTGGTAATCATTGGAAGGCTGGGGGCTGGGGGCGGAGAGCTTCTGGGTCTGGTTTTGCGCGGGAATTGAAACCGCCACTCCTGCCAACAAGAACTTGAAAGCTGCGAATGCGGAGGCGACCATGGTGCGTCCTGTGAGGTGAGTAGTTCATGACAGCAGCGAGGACGGGGAGAAAAGGCAGGAAGAAGGTGTAGGGAGCTTCGTCTACATACGATTGGGTGGAAAGGGCCGGATGAGCCGAGGGTAGCGCGGGGGGGATGGGGTGGACGGTTTCTGGGAAGCTCTCGGGTCTCCACCGAGAGTCGCCGAATCCGCAGAAGCATCCGGCGTACCAGCCTTTCCTTCTCTTTGCCTCCCTTCACAGCTATTGCGGATTCTTTGACCCGCTCCATTGAAATAAGCCCTGGTCGTGTTAGCATTCGAATGGCGCTTTACATTTCACCGAGCTCCTACTTAGCTACTTAGGTGTCATTTCATTTCATTTCATTTCATTTCATTTCATTTCATTATTTATTTATTTAGCAGTGTAGGTATCCCTACTTTTAATCTGTTTAGAGTACTAGGCATAAAGGCCAAGTTAGCCGAGTCGCTCAGCTCCTGAGTGGCAGGGTAGCACTCCTAAATCATCGGCTCCGGATCCCTCTGCTTTCCATTATACCATTTGAGACCATTCTAGTGCTATGGAGGCCTACAGTCAGGCATTCATTGGGAAAGTTACTCGGTGTATTATATACTTCTATGCTGTGCTAGTGGTGACTAGTTACATCCTGGTCAAGGGTGCGGTGAGGGGCCGCAAAGAAATACTGCAAAGTGATAGAGAGTGAGCAGAAGGAGAGCCTTACTTTAAAAAAGTGTCGTTAGGGTGTGCCTCTCTGCAAAGGTAATACGTGATCTGAGACATGAATCCTGAGAAGGAGCTTGCCAGGGAAAATCTGGCTCTGAGCTGGACTGTTCGAGAAACTGGAAGAAGGCCACCAAAGCTGTAGCATTAGCAAGCGGTGGGAGGAATTGTAGCGGATTAGGGCAAATAGGCAGGGCCCAGAGTAGGGAGGGAGGACCTTGTAGGCTTTAGGAGGAGGAAAGCTGGACAGAGCTCCTGCCGAGTTTGGATTTTATCCTACGTACAATGGGAAGTCAACGGAGAGTTTTAAGTAGAGCAGACAGCTCTAATTTTGGTTTTATAAAATTCACTGGCTCCTGGTGGAGAAAGAATGGAAGATGGGGTAACAAGAATGGGAACAGGGAAACCGCCTTATCATTTGGGTGGTGGGTTGGAATAGAGTGTTACCAGTGGACATGGAATGGGGCAGATGAATTTGGGATGTATTTTGGAGATACTGCTGACAGACAGTGCTGATGATGAAGTGAATGTGGAGGTAAGGGAGAAAAAGAATCAAGGATGACTTCACAGTATTTTTAGCCTGAGCTACTTGATCGTTGTACTAACCGAGGTGGGGAAGACTAGGAAAGGAAATAGATTCAGGATATGTGGGGGATCAGAAGTCCCATTTTGAGCACATGAAGTCTGAAATTTATTTTAAACACCCAAGTAGCAAAGACATAATCCCCTTGTCTGCAATAGCAGTTGCCAAAATACTGCAGACCCTTAGGGTTCCTGAAACCCTCTAACCAAGAAAAAAAAAAAAGAGCCAGTTTCACTTAAGAATGTGATGTTGATGAAGCAGTAAGAAATCTCATATTCATTATAGCTCAACTGTTGAGCATACTTCTTTTTTTAAATTTTTTTTAAATTTTTATTTATTTATGATAGTCACACACACAGAGAGAGAGAGAGAGAGAAAGAGAGAGGCAGAGATAACATAAGCAGAGGGAGAAGCAGGCTCCCTGCACCGGGAGCCCAACATGGGATTCCCGGGTCTCCAGGATCCCGGGTCTCCAGGATCGCGCCCTGGGCCAAAGGCAGGCGCTAAACCCCTGCGCCACCCAGGGATCCCCGAGCATACTTCTTTTTAACGTTTTTATTATATTTTACTATTATTCAATTTCCTTTTTTAAGGGGGTTTTCATATTTTATTCAGCTTTCAAATTCTTTAAAGACTAGGAGAGTAAC
Organism: Nyctereutes procyonoides; assembly: GCF_905146905.1. Lineage (NCBI taxonomy): Eukaryota > Metazoa > Chordata > Mammalia > Carnivora > Canidae > Nyctereutes > Nyctereutes procyonoides. The sequence goes on from NW_026575028.1 coordinate 5,749,648, forward strand.
AAGAGTACTCTTCATTTGAATATTCCATATGAGGAAGTGAAATGTAAAACATAAACTACTTCTACAGTGGTTGTCTTCAGAAAAAGCACTTGTGAGATTGAGTTGGGAACTGACCTCTTTTTTCATAGAACACCATTCTGCTTGAAAGAACAACTGGCCTACTAGGTTATTCACACTTGGGTACTTGGCAGAAGGTAGAAAAGAAAACCACATTTAGCGCCTAGAGGAAGGGAGAAGAAAGTGAGTTTATTTTCTCCAGTTTAAATACCACTTTCTGTTTTTTTTTTTTTTTAAGATTTTATTTATTTATTTGAGAGAGAGCACGAGCAGGGGGGGAGAGAGAGAGAGAGAGAGAGAGAGAGAAGCAGGCTCCCTGCCCTGGGGCTCAATCCCAAGACCCTGGAATCATGACCTGAGCCGGACACTTAATGGCCTGAGCCACCCAGGCACGCCAAATACCACTTTCTTCTAATGGCTCTCTAAAGTAATAGAAAGATTTGTTTCAGGTGGTAGGTACAAAGTCATTCATCATTGTTTCAGCGTCTATTCCATAAAGAACTTTGGTATTGTGGGGAGAGTAAAAAAAGAGAGGAAAATAGCTTTCAGTTTGTTCAAGTTTATAATCTTTAATAGGATGACAGAATGCACATACAAAACAAGAGAATACATAAACAGGAATTTATAAATGCCCCACAGCAATTGAACCGTATGTCAACTGTGTTAATGATGTTGATTACTTTTACTTTGATGGTTATCTGAATTCATTTTTTTTCTTTATCAGGTGTATCAAGTAAAGTTGTGATTATTTCAGCTAATGCTAACTTCCTACTATAAAATCCAACTTTTGTTTCAAATTTAAGTATTCTTAAGAGGATTGAAGCACAATTTTCCTTTACTCAAGACTGTGAATAGTCTTAAGGACTGGAGGTGAGAAATTGGCGTTTGTGTAATTAAAAAATTTCTCTCTTGGTCATAGGCATAAGAAACCAGTCAATTACTCACAGTTTGAGAACTCTGACAGCGACGGTAAGTAGAGATTTGTATTTTTGCTTTAAAATTTTGGAAATTTATTTTTTCAGAGTTTATGACATGTAGAACTCTAACCTTGAACATATTGCCCAATTGTATATGAGTTAGGGCTAAAAAAGTCCTGTAAGCATTTGGGATGATTATGGTGATAATTAAACTGACAAGAATTATGTACGTAAGTGATAAACGAACAGGGCCAGGTGAAATGGCTCTTTAGATCTAAGCTATTCTAGGTTTATGTTTCTCATGGTAGGCTTTGTTTCCTCCTCTCCCTTTACCTAAGAAGGAAAACATTGTCTTTTGAAAAACAAATGTGTTACAGATTATAATGTGAAATCCCCAATAATTGTACAATAAAAGAAGACCTTACATACCACATTTTCTTTATCTAGTTATCACTCAGTGGACATTCAGGCTCTTCCATAATTTGGCTGTTGTAAATAATGCTGCTATAAACATTGGGGTGCATGTATCCTTTCAAATTAGTATTTTTGTATCCTTGGGTAAATACCTGCTAATGCAATTGCTGGATTGTATATTACTCAGCCATAAAGAAGAATGAAATTTTACCATTTGCAACGACATGGATAGAGCTAGAGAGTATTATACTATGTGAAATAAGTCAGAGAAAGACAAATACCATATGATCTCACTTATATGTGGAATTTAAGAAACAAAACAGATGAATGTGGCAGAGGGAGTGGGGGCGAGAGGCAAACCAAGAAATAGACTTAGCTATAGAGAGCAAACTGATGATTACCAGAGCAAGGGTAGGAGAGGAGATGGGTGAAATAGGTGATGGGGAGTAAGGAGGGTAGCACTTGTGATGCAGACTGAATGTTGTATATAAGTGTTGAGTCACTAAATTCTAATAAAGTAATATACTGTATATTAACTAATAGGAATTTATTTATTTATTTTTTGTTTGTTTTTATTGAAGTTCGATTTGCCAACATATAGTATAACACCCAGTGCTCATCCCATCAAGTGCCCTTCACCCAGTTACTCCAACCCCCCACCCGCCTCCCCTTCCACTACCCCTTGTTCGCTTCCCAGAGTTAGGAGTCTCTCATGTTCTGTCACCCTCTCTGATTTTTCCCATTCAGTTCCTCTCCTTTCCCCTTTAATTCCGTTCACTATTATATTCCCTGTATGTATGAGTGAAACCATATGATGATTGTCCTTCTCTGATTGACTTACTTCACTCAGCATAATACCCTCCAGTTCTATCCACGTCATAGCAAATGGTGGGTGTTTATCGTTTCTAATGGCTGAGTAACATTCCATTGTATACATAGACCACATCTTTATCCATTCGTCTGTCGAAGGTCATCAAGGCTCCTCCCACAGTTTGGCTATTATGGACATTGCTGCTATAAACATTGGGATGCAGGTGTCCTGCCGATTCACTGCATCTGTATCTTTGGGGTAAATCCCTAGCAGTGCAATTGCTGGGTCGTAGGGCAGTTCTATTTTTAACTCCTTGAGGAACCTCCACAGTTTTCCAGAGTGGCTGTACCACGTCACATTCCCAGCAACAGGGCAAGAGGGTCCCCTTTCTCCGCATCCTCTCCAACATTTGTTGTTTCCTGTCTTGTTAATTTTCCCCATTCTCGCTGGGGTGAGGTGGTATCTCATTGTGGTTTTGATTTGTATTTCCCTGATGGCAAGTGATGTGGAGCATCTTCTCATGTGCTAGTTGGCCATGTGTATGTCTTCTTTGGTGAAATTTCTGTTCGTGTCTTCTGCCCATTTCATGATTGGATTTGTTTCTTTCTTGGGAAGTTGAGTTTAATAAGTTCTTTATAGATCTGGGATACTAGCCCTTTATCTATATGCCATTTGCAAATGTCTTTTCCCATTCTGTAGGTTGTCTTTTAGTTTTGTTAACTGTTTCTTTTGTTGTGTAGAAGCTTTTTATCCTGATTAAGTCCCAATAGTTCATTTTTACTTTTGTTTCCCTTGCCTTTATGGATGTATCTTGCAAGAAGTTACTGTGGCCGAGTTCAAAAAGGGTGTTGCCTGTGTTCTCCTCTAGGATTCTGATGGATTCTTGTCTCACATTTAGATCTTTCATCCATTTTGAGTTTATCTTTGTGTCTGGTATAAGAGAATGGTCTAGTTTCATTCTTCTGCATGTGGATGTCCAATTTTCCCAGCGCCATTTATTGAAGAGACTGTCCTTTTTCCAGTGGATAGTCTTCCCTGCTTTGTTGAATATTAGCTGATCATAAAGTTGAGGGTCCACTTCTGGATTCTCTATTCTGTTCCATTGATCTATGTGTCTATTTTTGTGCCAGTACCACAGTATCTTGATGACTACAGCTTTGTAGTACAACCTGAAATCTGGCATTGTGATGCCCCCAGATATGGTTTTCTTTTTTAAAATTCCCCTGGCTATTCGGGGTCTTTTCTGATTCCACACAAATCTTAAGATGATTTGTTCCAACTCTCCAAAGAAAATTCATGGTATTTTAGTAGGGATTGCATTAAACATGTAAATTGCCCTGGGTAGCATAAACATTTTCACAATATTTATTCTTCCAATCCATGAGCATGGAATATTTTTCCAACTCTTTGTGTCTTCCTCAATTTCTTTCAGAAGTTTTCTGTAGTTTTTAGGGTATAGATTCTTTACCTCTTTGGTTGGGTTTATTCCTAGGTATCTTATGGTTTTGGGTGCAATTGTAAATGGGATTGATTTCCTTAATTTTTCTTTTTTCTGCCTCATCGTTAGTATATAGAAATGCCACTGATTTCTGGGCATTGATTTTTGTATCCTGCCACATTGCTGAATTGCTGTATGAGTTCTAGCAATCTTGGGGTGGAGTCTTTTGGGTTTTCTATATACAGTATCATGTCATCTGAAGAGGGAGAGTTTGACTTCTTTGCCAATTTGCATGCCTTTTATTTCTTTTTGTTGTCTGATTGCTGAGGCTAGGACTTCTAGTACTATGTTGACTAACGGTGGTGAGAGTGAACATTCCTGTCGTGTTCCCGATCTTAGAGGAAAGGCTCCCAGTGTTTCCCCATTGAGAATGATATTTGCTGTGGGCTTTTCGTAGATGACTTGTAAGATGCTGAGGAATGTTCCCTTTATTCCTACCCTCTGAAGAGTTTTGATCAGGAATGGATGCTGTATTTTGTCAAATGCTTTCTCTGCATCTATTGAGAGGATCATATGGTTCTTGTTTTTTCTCTTGCTGATATGATGAATCACATTGATTGTTTTACGAGTGTTGAACCAGCCTTGCGTCCCGGGGATAAATCCCACTTGGTCATGGTGAATAATCTTCCTAATGTATTGTTGGATCCTATTGGCTAGTATCTTGTTGAGAATTTTTGCATCTGTGTTCCTCAGGGATATTGGTCTATAATTCTCCTTTTTGGTGGGATCTTTGTCTGGTTTTGGAATTAAGGTGATGCTGGCCTCATAGAACGAGTTTGGTAGTACTCTATCTCTTTCTATCTTTCCAAACAACTTTAGTAGAATAGGTATGGTTTCTTCTTTAAATGTTTGATAGAATTTCCCAGGGAAGCCATCTGGCCTTGGACTTTTGTGTCTTGGGAGGTTTTTGATGACTGCTTCAACTTCCTCCCTGGTTATTGGCCTGTTCAGGTTTTGTGTTTCTTCCTGTTCCAGTTTTGGTAGTTTCTGGTTTTCCAGAAATGCGTCCATTTCTTCTGGATTGCCTAATTTATTGGCGTATATCTGCTCATAATATGTTTTTTTTTAAGATTTATTTATTTATGTATTTATTCAGAGAGAGCGAAAGAGAGGCAGAGACACAGACAGAGGGAGAAGTAGGCTCCATGCAGGGAGCCCGACGTGGGACTCAATCCCGGGTCTCCAGGATCACGCCCGGGCTGCAGGCGGCGCTAAACCGCTGCACCACCGGGGCTGCCCTCATAATATGTTTTTAAAATCGTTTGTATTTTCTTGGTATTGGTGGTGATCTCTCCTTTCTCATGCGTGATTTTATTAATTTGAGTCTTTTTTCTTTTTAATAAGGCTAGCTAATGTTTTATCTATCTTATTCTTTGAAACATCCAGCTTCTGGTTTGGTTGATCTATTCTACAGTTCTTCTAGTCTCTATTTCATTGAGTTCTGCTCGGATCTCTCTTCTGCTTGGTGTAAGTTTTATTTGCTGTTCTTTCTCCAATCCTTTAGGTACGAGGTTAGCTTGTGTATTTGAGTTTTTTCCAATTTTTTTGAGAGAGGTTTGTATTGCGATGTATTTCCCTCTTAGGACCGCTTTTGCTATTTCCTTCTTAGGACCGCTTTTGCTGTATCCCAAAGATTTTGAACGGTTGTATCTTCATTTTCATTAGTTTCCATGAATCTTTTTAATTCCTTAATTTCCTGGTTGACCCATTCATCTTTTAGTGGGATGCTCTTTAGCCTCCACGTGTTTGAGTTTCTTCCAAATTTCCTCTTGTGATTGAATTCTAGTTTTAAGGCATTGTGGTCTGAAAATATGCAGGGGACTATCCCAATCTTTTGGTTTGGTTGAGACCTGATTTGTGACCCAGTATGTGATGTATTCTAGAGAAAGTTCCACGTTCACTTTGAAGAATGTGTATTCAGTTGCATTCAGATGGAAAGTTCTGTATATATCTGTGAAATCTATTTGGTCCAGTGTATCATTTAATGCTCTTAGTTTCTTTGGTGATGTTGTGCTTAGAAGATCTGTCATTTGCAGACAGTGCCATGTTGAAATTTCCTTCTATTAGTGTATTATTATCTAAGTATGTCTTAACTTTGGTTATTAATTGATTGATATACCTGGCAGCTCCCTCATTAGGGGCATAAATATTCGTGATTGTTAGGTCTTCTTGTTGGATAGAACCTTTAAGTATAATATAGTGTCCCTCTTCATCTCTTACTACAGTCTTTGGTATAAACTTTAATTTATCTGATATGAGGATTGCTACCCCAGTTTTCATTTAAGGACCAATTGAATGGTAAATGTTTCTCCACCCCCTCAATTTCAGGCTGGAGATGTCCTTAGGTCTAAAATGAGTCTCTTATAGACAGCATATAGATGGGTCTAGCTTTTTTATCCAGTCTGATGTCTGCGTCTTTGGGTGGAATTATTTAGCCCATTCATGTTCAGAGTAACTATTGAATGATATGAATTTAGTATCACTGTATTACCTATTCAGTCCCTGTTTTTGTGGATTGTTTCTTTGGGCTCCCTCTTTCTTTTACAGGGTCCCCCTTGATATTTCTTGCAGAGCCGGTTTGGTGGTCGCATATTCTTTCAGTTTCTACCTATCCTGGAAGCTCTTTATCTCTCCTTCTATTCTGAATGACAGCCTTGCTGGATAAAGTATTCTTGGCTACATGTTCTTCTCATTTAGTACCCTGAATATATCCTGCCAGCCCTTTCTGGCCTTCCAGGTCTCTGTGGAAAGGTCTGCTGTTAATCTGATATTTCTCCCCATATAAGTTGGGGATCTCTTGTCTCCCACTGTTTTAAGAATTTTCTCTTTATCTTTGAAATTTGCAAGTTTCACTATTAAATGTTGAGGTGTTAAACAGTTTTTATTGATTTTGGGGGGAGTCTTCTCTATCTCTTGCATCTAAATGCCTGCTTCCTTCCCCAATTAGGGAAGTTCTCAGCTATGATTTGTTCAAATATACTTTGTGGGCCACTCTCTCAACCTCTTCTGGAATCCCAGTTATATGTATATTCTTCCTTCTCAAGCTATCATTTATTTCCCTAAGCCTTTCCTCATGGGCTCTTAATTGTTTTTCTCTTTTTTCCTCAGCTTCCTTCCTTACCATCAACTTGTCTTCTATGTCCTCACTCTCTCTTCCACCTCATTAACTATCAGTTAGGACATCCAATTTGGATTGAATCTCATTTAATCTGTTTTTCATTTTGGCCTGAATAGATCTCAATTATGCAGTAACGAAGTCTCTAGCATCCTTTATGCTTTTTTTTTCCAGAGCCACCAATAGCTTTATAATTGTACTTCTAATTGAATTTGTGACATCATATTGAAATCCAATTTCTGTAACTTTGTGGCAGAGAGTACTGTTTCCAGTTCTTAATTTTTTGGTGAATTCTTCCTTCTAGTCATTTTGTCCAGTGCAGAGTGGCTGTATGAGCGGGCTGAGTCAAAAATATCAACCACGACCTAAGTAAAATATACCCTAGGTGATTCCGAAGAGTCAGAGACCAGAAAATAAAGAACAGAACAAAATGAATCAAAAGGAACACTAAAGTTGAAAAACAAATTTTAAAACATAGTAAAAATCAAAAGCCAAAATTCAAAAACAAAGAAGAGAAAAAAGAAAAAAAAGAAAAAGAGGAAACAGAAAAAAAGGGGGGATGGTAGTGGTGAAGAAGTAGTAGAGGAGAGAGAGTGCAGTCTGCCCGAGGGGTCCTAGAGAGTGATCCTCTTGGTTCTGAGTGTATTTTGTTGTGTATGTTAGAAGATGCTCAATCCCAAAGTTATATAAGCCAGAAATACTTATAGAAAGCCCCAACGTTGACCACCAAAACATAAACAAGATAAAAGAGGGGGCAGAATGAGACAGAAGAGAGAATATAATCTCACAGAATGAACCAACATGGTATTCCACTTGGTTCTGGGTATATGTTCATTGTGTTTTAGAAGGTATTAACTTCTACCATTGAAAAACAAAATGTGGCAGAAAAAACAAAAACACAAAAACCTATGTCTCTTGTATCAACCAAAATTAAATTGAATACATTGAAGGGAATCCAGAAGTGGAAAATATAACTAAGACATGTAATTGTATAAATATGAAAATCAAAAAGAATAAAGTTAAAAATGAAGAGCTGGCAAAATATTTAAGGTGAGAAAAGAGAAAAAATATTGGAGATTTTTAGTCTGATATAAAAACGAGTCATAATGGAAAAAGGGAAAAAGAAAAAAGGGACCCTACTATTTTCCTTCGGTCCTGGAGCTTTCCAGTGCTGCTTGATCAATAAACTTGCAATTCCCTTCCAGCAGTTCTTCTTGGGGAGGAGTCTGCTGTGTTGATTCTCAGGTGTGTGTTCCTGGGTGGAGATGCCCTGCCCCCGCCAGGTGCTGGACTTAGTGTGAGCTGTTTATCCTGTGAGGCTTTGTTCCATGGTGGCCTCGCCCCTCTTAGGCACAGGGTGAAACAAAGAGGAAAAACAACAACGCTGTGGCCAGATTTCAAGTTCTGGAGCCGAGCTCCCCCCGAGTAACCACAGTCTCCCAGTCTGCACTGGCCTACTTGCTCCTTGGGGCAGGCACAGGTACACTGGTCTTCACAGCTTGCGAGGCGCCTAGTGTCAGGAGAGTTCTTGCTTTCCTGTGCCCTGCCTGCTTCTGTCTGTCTCGGGGAATACAGGATCACTGGCTTTGTCCTCTTGGGCATCCTGGGATCCGAGACCCTATGCCAGTGGATCTGTGCTCCCGGGGACTGCCTCTTCCAAAGGGAACGGGGCACAGCCACCCCCTTTCCGGAGCCAACCCACCTAACCAACTGGCTTCTCCCAAGTACCCCAGAAGGTGGCGGCACTCCAGCCCTTTACAGATATTGGACTGCGCTTTGCAGTGAGCTTTCCCCCGGGTGCCCCTCCTCTAATAGCGACTCTGGGAGTCTTGAGGCTTCACTGCGTCTCCTGCAATTCAGCACGATTTCCCTCCTAAGCACTTTTCCATCAGGGAAAACTCTGGCGGCGGGGATTTTTAAAGTTCCTGCTTCTCCAGGGCTGGGCTTTCCTGCCCTGAAGGCTTTTGTCTCTCTGCTTTAGCCTGGCTACTTGCAGTTCCCCTCCCCCAGTTTATTCTTTTTTATTTTTACTTTTGCCTTCCTACCTTGTTAGAAGCGAAGACTTTTCTCTCTGTAGCATTCCAGCTGTTCAGGTCGAATTCATAGGTGTTTAGGATGTTTTGAAAATTATCTGGGTAAGTTTGTGGGGCCAAGTGAGTTGAGGACCCCTACACTTCTACCATCTTGCCCTTCCCTCATCTAATAGGAATTTAAACAAAAACTTGGAAGAAAAAAAGCAAGACCTTGAAGAAAGGTATACTCTATTGGGTTATGTATTTTTTTTTTTTTTTTTTGTCTCTGCTATTAGGGAACTTTGGTCAGAAAGTGTGAGAAACATTTAGTTAAAAAAAATATTTAAAGATTTTATTTACTCATGAGAGATACAGAGAGGCACAGGCATAGGCAGAGGGAGAAGTGGGGGGCCTGATGTAGGACTTGATCCCAGGACCGTGGGATCATGACCTGAGCCAAAGGCAGACACACAACCACTGAGCCACCCAGGTGCCCCTCCATTATGTTTTAACGTAGGTTTTGTATTTCTCAGACCACCAGAGCTTTCTGTGAGTTAAATGTTTAGTTATCTGAGGTATGAGGAACCTAATTCTTGCACTGGACTCAACCATCAGTGCGTCTAAGATTTGGGACAAATATTGACTCAAACTTGTAGCTTTTTATTACTGTCATCAGTAGGTCAGCAGATTTTTATAAATTGCCAATTGTGTTCTAGACATTATGAAGTGGAGGTGTGGGGCAAGGCACAGGTTATCATATTCCTATATGAGGAAGCTTGAAAAAGACAACATGTATTAATGAATACTGATGCTGCAATTAAGATTACATGTGCCTGGAAATTATGTACACATGTGTCATGCATTAGTGTCAAAGCTACAGCAGCAGTTTTGTGTTAGATGTCAATGGAACTGTATTAGTTTTTTAGTGAATTGTCTTTACTAGACTTGATAGTTTAATAAATAAAAGCCACTAAAACAAAGTTGAAAAGCATGAGCGGAAATAAGACACACAATATGCCAACATTTTTTACATTGTGGTGTTAAACAATTTTCTTAATGTTTAAAACTTGAACACATACTGTAATGAATTTCAGCTGCTCAGAAAATGTTTTTATTTATTTCTTAGGAAAAGCAATTTCATATATCCTTTTATTTTTGATTCACATATAAATAGATGACTTTGTTTCTGCAACTGCACCTTTAAATAAGAAACCCCGAACAACACCAAAGGAGCTAAAACTAGAAACAAGGAAACCTAAACTGAAGAATCTCCAGAAGGAAGATATCCCAGCACAAGAGAAAACTCCTAAAAAAAGGTGAGAGGTAAGACATACAGTAAATATACAGTAGATATGTTAATTTAAGAGGGACAGATTCAAACTCTTGGCTTAAATTATTACTTGAGCAGGGTCATAGGTATTATTTATTTAGTGGATGTAGAAGAATAGGAATGTACCATTATTAATCCCCTTCTGACTTCCTGCCTTTAAAAAATTCACAAACATGTAAGGAAATAATCATTTCAGTATTAAGACAATTGTAATTACAAAGTTTAGGAATTACAGCTGAATTTTATAGGAATCTGTACCTGTCTTGAAGTCCTCAAATCTTATAAGACCACTTTTTAAAAATCACATTTCTAAGGATAGTTTTATAAAAATTAAAACCCATGAATTTTTATGCAGATAAAAGATACTTCCTCTTTATATTGTTGAGACTTGTCCAGCACTGAGTAGGTCCTATAGTTTGTAGACATATCCTGGATTTCCATTAGTTAGTACCAAGAGAGAAGAGAGAATGAGGGAAGGAAGTCCCAAGTGGCCCCAAACCTGTATTATGGAGAGGAGATGGGCAGATGGGGAGTATTAACAAATGGAACATGGGGCATAATATGGTTCAGCATGATATGATACGCTGCGGGTATTAGAAAAGTTCATTAACCTAGAGCGATTTACCCTGTGTTCTGCTCTTTACCTTTTTCTCTTATTTATATTTTTGTTTTTGAGCTTCTTATTCTACATTTCAAACACAGTGAAAAAAATAACCTACAGATGGGAGAGAATATTTGCCAATCATATAATTGATGAGGGATTTGTATTCAGAATATATAAAGAACTCTTAACAGCTCAACAATAAAAAGACTAATAACCCAATTTACAAAATGGGCAAAGGATTTGAGTAGACATTTCTCCAAAGAAGATCTACAAATGGCTAATAAGCACATAAAAAATGCTTGTCATCCTTAGCCATCAGGGAAGTACAAATCAAAATCATGGTAAGATGGTACTTCACACCCATTGGGATGGCCATAATCTAAAAGACAGACAATAATTAGTGTTAAAGAGGAAATGGAGAAATTGGAACTCTCATACATTGTTGCTGGGAATGTAAAATGGTGCAGCCACATTGGAAAGCAGAGTTAGCAGTTCTCAAAATGTTAAACACTAAATTATTCATGACCCAGCCTGTTATATACCCAGGAGAAATGAAAACATACACCCACAGAAAAACTTGGACATGAAGGTTCACAACATTATTCATAATAGCCAAAAAATGGAAGCATCCTAAATATCCATCCACTGGTGAATAGGAATAAATAAAATGTCTGTCTATACACTGGAATATTCAGCAATGAAAAGAAGTACTGATGATATATGCTACAAGATGGATGAACCTTGAAAACATGCTGAGCAAAAGCAGCCAAACATAAAAGGCCATGTGTATGATTCCACTAATATGAAATGTCTAGAATAGGTGAGTCCATAGAAAGTAGATTAGTGGTTTCCAGGTGTTGGAAGGGGGAAGCAGGGCGTGACTGCTAATGGATATAGGGTTTCTTTTTGGGGTGATGAAAATACTCTGAAGTTAGATAGCAGTGACGATTTCTCAACTCTATACTAAAGACTGCTGAATTGTACAATTTAAAAGGGTGAGTTTTATGCTATATGAATTATATCTCAATAGAACTTTTGTTTTTTTAAAAATAATAAATCTTGAAAGATGCATCTCAATATTTTATCCTTTATGTAACCTTTTTCTTTTTAATCTTTGATTTCTCTTCTCAAGTACCATAGTGCTTTTGACCACTGCAATATGCAACATAATAATATACATGTGTAGGATAATTATTCGTGTGTCTTATTTCCCTACACTCCTCATTAATTGCAGACACCTTGAGGGTACTTTTAGTATTCTATCCAATGTTGTGTCGCATACACAGTAAGTACCTGGTGACAAATTTGTTAAAGTCAAGATGAGGAGGAACAGATTTGTTAAAAACCAGTTTAGTAGAAGAGCTATAATACTTGTCTAAGGAGGTATAAGTGAGGTCGGGGAAGATTCCTAAGTGGATTTTTGAGCCAAGCTTTTATAATAGGTTGAGCAGGTGCTTGGAATTGGTAGTGAGGATTGGCATTACACAGAAAGGGAACAGTTTTTACAATGGCACTTGCTGCTCCTCTTTTAAATCTCTTATGCTAGATGCAACATGACATTACTACATATTTAGCAGTGTTGTCATTAAAGTCAATTATGATTATGATTACAATTTAAAAGCATTTTTGTGAGGTTAGCAGCTCTTAAATAGTAATTCAGGAAAATCACAGATTTTGCTATTTGGTCGAGATTGGCATTTTTAAAAACTCATTTTTATTTGTGTGTTCACCTCAGGATGGCTTTAGATGACAAGCTCTACCAGCGAGACTTAGAAGTCGCACTAGCTTTATCAGTGAAGGAACTTCCAACAGTCACCATTGATGTGGAAGAGGCTCAAGATAAAAGTAATTTTATTTTCCAAGTATTTATCTTTATGTCCTTATTGTTTTCATAATCATTTCTCTGGGTGAGCCTTTACAGAGGAAAAGAATAAAATTTTAAAACTTTGGATAACAAATGGAATACTTTTTGCAGAGGGCACAATTAGATTCAGTTGCTTATTCTGCTGCATAAATCTCATACACACACACACACACACATCTCTGCTTAACACTTAAACTTGTGGTCATGGACTATGAGCTTGGATTTTTGTGTATAGTGGGGATTTAATCTCTTGATCAAATGAATTGATCTATACAATCATAACAATCCAACTATTTTCTCTCAAAATTCAATCAGTAAAACATGACCTGTTGATGGTAATTTTTATTATTTATAAAAGTTAAAGATTCTAGTTTGGTTAGCAAGCTCAGTGGAAGTAAGAGATGTGTGACTTCTGGACTTCTCTGGGTTTTTCTCCTTTGATTTGTCTGCCACCTGTGCAGCAGATGGCAGAGGCAGAAATCATTATTCCTGGAAAAGATACTGAAACTGTTAAAATACCTTTTTGATGAAACAAAACAGTTTCAAAAGGACTTAACTTATGATGGAGGATAATTTTTAGCTCATTAGCTTATTTAGGGGTATAGATGTTTAAGTCAGTATTGCCTTCTTTTTGGAAATGAATGAGACACTCTTGATTAGGGAGCCATTTAGTAATCAGGAAATCAAGGAAACATAAAAACAATTGTTTTATATCCAAAAATTGAGGAAATGAAATCCATCTTTCTCTTGTAAGGGATGGTAAAATACATAGCAGAATTTCCTTGGAAATATCACTTTTCATAGATTAATGTACTTTATAGTATGGGATTTAATAGTACCAATTATTGTGACTAAAAGTCCTCTTGAAATATTTTAGATCATTTTAAGGTTATTAGAATGATTGAAGAGGCTTTGTTAGTAAGAGTGTGTATCTGCCTACACAGAAATGACAGTTAATATTTATTGACTGTTTCCTGTGTGCTGGGCAATAAGCAATTCCTACAATAAGCAATTCCTACATGTGGTTGACATTTAATCCCCCACAATAAACCCAATTAATCCACACACTACTTATTATTTCTGTATTATCGATGAGGACATTAAGTCTTAGAGGGGATAAGTAACTTTCCAATGGTCATATAGCCAATGTTTCAACTGAAGTCTCAGTCTGATTTCAGAGCCCAAACTCTTAACCATATCCTTTCCAAGGTAAATCATTGTGTTATAAGTTTCCATCATTTATCTGTATCTGGATGCCTTTACATTTGAGCACCAATTTTCCTATTTCTGCTCATTGGCTGATTAAGATGCATCTGTACTTTTTGTCCTCTTCCTTGTCTTTAGGCACTGAGAAATGTGGCAGCAGCGAAACTGGGACAATGAATAAGGCTCCCCATATCTCTAATTGCAGTGTAGCCAGTGATTATTTAGGTAAGTTTTGATATTAGTAATAATACTTAACTTTTTCTGGGATGCCTGGGTAGCTCAGTGGTTGAGCATCTGCTTTCGGCTCAGGGTGTGATCCCAGGGTCCTGGGATCAAGTCCCACATCAGGCTCCCTGCAGGGAGCCTGCTTCTCCCTCTGCCTATGCCTGTGCCTCTCCTTCTCTCTCTGTATCTCTCATGAATAAATAAATCAAATCTTTAAAAGAAATTTACTTTTTCTATTGACAGTGCTGTTTTCCTAACTTTTATTTAAATACCTGACCCTGCAGAGACTCATTGGGAAAGGGGGAGAAAATTGGGAAGAAATCAGAGAGGAAGACAAGCCATGAGAGACTCTGAACTCTAGGAAACAAACTGAGGGTTGTTGAAGGGCAGGTGGTTGAGGGATGGGGTAACTGGGTGATGGGCATTATGGAGGGCACAGAATGTGATGAGCCCTGGGTGTTATATACAACTGATGAATCACTGAATTCTACCTCTGAAACTAATGATGTACTATATGTTGGCTAATTGAATTAAAATTAAAAAAAAAAAAACACCTGATGCTAGCTAGAACCAAGATATTTAAATTTGTTAAGGTTCCCTTCACCTCTTCTCCTTTGTTTCTTTGTGTTTTAGCTTTCTTCCCTTTTACTGCAGACCTGTTTTCCTCTTCTTTCCAGGGGGAGGGTCATGACTACCCATGGCTTCTAGTCAATAGCTGTTGACCACTGAAAAAAAGGGGCTTCATCTTCCCAGCTCCAGTTTTACAATTTCTTGGGGGCAAGACTCCTCAGTTGGGCTGTCTTGTCAGGAGACTGAGGTATTATGATTGACCCACATTGGACTGTGTGGTCTCTCAGAAGCCACGGAGGGACGAGGCAGGGCAAATAAAAACAACAGATGTGATAGAAGCCTGCTCTGCAGTTCTTTAAGTATTACCTGTCACAAAAAGTTTTCCATTGGTTTTTATGCCTCCCCTGAAGATTTGGACAAGATCACTGAGGAAGATGATTTTCATGGTGTTGAAGGGAAAAGAAAAGCAGCATCAAAAGCTGTGGTACAGCAGAGGAAGATTCTTCTGGAAGGCAGTGATGGCGATAGTGCTAATGACTCCAAACCAGACTTTGCAACTGGTGAGTTCTGTCCTACTTCAAAATTAAACCTATGGAAATTCAGTAAAAAGTCCTTAGAGACCATTAATGTATGTGAAGCACTGTGCTGTTTGGTGTATGCAAACTTGAGGAACACACAGGACAGTTAAATTCAGCTCTGCCTTTGGGGAAAAGGCTTTATGTAGAGGTAACCTTTAGGCCGTGCCTTGAAAAATGAATAGCATTTAGGCAAAATAGCAGGGTAAAATTGCATTCCTGACTGACAGAAAGGTGTAAACAGTGGAATAGACAAGCACATGTATAAGAGGTCACTGAGCCCACAGGAGAGAATGTTATAGAAGAGGTGAAAGAGGCAGGCTGGCACAAGATCAAGGAGGTCTCAGACCCATTCTGAGCAGTGTACACTTTTTTTTGTAGGTAGTAGATATTCATGACATATTTTGGGGTTGAAGTGACAGGAAACCTGTATTTTATTGTGACATGTTTTCAGACTTATTCAGAAATTAGGGCACATGGGAAGCATAGTGACCTTGACAGAGCATCATAATATATTAATTAAAACTTAAAATGAATAAATTCATAAGTTTGTGCCAGATCAGATATATAGCTTGATAGATTTTAACATGCTGTTGACAGATGGATATGTTCGCCACCATTCTGTAAATATCTGAGTATCTGTTGTGTGCATTATATTTTAGACGCTAGAAATACAGCAGTGAATCACAACGACACAGAAACCAGGGCTCCCTTAAGGAGCTTAAATTCAAGTGAAGGGACAGACAATAATGAAATGTAGGATGTGTCCAGTGTCATCATAGAAGAGCTATGAAAAAGAGAAATGCAGGGTAGAGCCCAGAAATCTGCCTTTTGAACCAATACCTGCCCTTTTATATGACCCACATCGTGCCAAAGCAGGTAGAGATCTTCCTATCTGGAGAAACTCTGACATAAGTGGAGCACTAGAAGGTAGAAGCCAGGGAAAGAAAAAGCCCTGAAGTAGTATAGTAGAGCATGGACCGAGTTGCTTCCCAACTTAAGGGTCCTTAAACCAAAAAACCCCAAAATAATAAAAATAACCCCTTGTCAGTTTGTTTTTTCATGGATGATGATCAGAGCATTTCTACCATGATTTCCTTATCACTATCTGATGCATGCTTGTCAGAAAAATCCGTAAACAATTTTAAAGTTATAAATTGCAAGCCTACTTATCATGCCAATGAAATTAATTTGTCTTTAACAAACATGGCTAACATGTTTTTTTTCTATGTGGAAATGAAATCACTTGCTTTGTTTGTTGGGTTTACTTTTTAAATTTTTTTCTCTTTTAATTTTTATTTTTTATTGAAGTTCGATTTGCCAACATATAGCATAACACCCAGTGCTCATCCCATCAAGTGCCCCCTCAGTGCCCATCACCCAGTCACCCCATCCCCCCCCCACCTCCCCTTCCACTATCCCTTGCTCATTTCCCAGAGTTAGGAAACTCCTGTTTTGTCACCCTCTCTGATTTTTCCCACTCATTTTCTCTCCTTTCCCCTATAATCCCTTTCACTATTTCTTATATTCCCCATATGAGTGAGACCATATAATGATTGCCCTTCTCCGATTGACTTATTTCAATCAGCATAATACCCTCCAGTTCCATCCATGTCGAACGAAATGGTGGATGTTCATCCTTTCTGATGGCTGAGTAATATTCCATTGTATATACAGACTACATCTTCTTTATCCATTCATCTGTCAGTGGACACCGAGGCTCCTTCCACAGATTGGGTATTGTGGACATTGCTGCTATGAGCATTGGGGTGCAGGTGTCCCGGCGTTTCACTACATCTGTATCTTTGGGGTAAATCCCCAGCAGTGCAATTGCTGGGTCCTGGGGTAGCTCTATTTTTAACTCCTTGAGGAACCTCCACAGTTTTCCAGAGTGGTTGCATCAGTTCACATTCCCACCAACAGTGCAGGAGGGTTCCCCTTTATCCACATCCTTTCCAACACTTGTTTCCTGTTGTGTTAATTTTCCCCATTCTCACTGGTGTGAGGTGGTATCTCATTGTGGTTTTGATTTGTATTTCCCTGATGGCAAGTGATGCAGAGCATTTTCTCATGTGCTTGTTGGCCATGTCTATGTCTTCCTCTGTGAGATTTCTGTTCATGTCTTTTGCCCATTTCATGATTGGATTGTTTGTTTCTTTGCTGTTGAGTTTAATAAGTTCTTTATAGATCTTGGATACTAGCCCTTTATATGATAGGTCATTTGCAAATATCTTCTCCCATTCTGTAGGTTTTCTTTTAGTTTTGTTGACTGTTTCTTTTGCTGTGAAGAAGCTTTTTATCTTGATGAAGTCCCAATAATTCATTTTTGCTTTAGTTTCCCTTGCCTTCATGGATGTATCTTGCAAGAAGTTACTGTGGCTAAGTTCAAAAAGGGTGTTGCCTGTGTTCTCCTCTAGGATTCTGATGGATTCTTGTCTCACATTTAGATCTTTCATCCATTTTGAGTTTATCTTTGTGTATGTTGTAAGAGAATGGCCAGGTTTCATTCTTCTGCATGTGGATGTCCAATTTTCCCAGCACCATTTATTGAAGACTGTCTTTTTTCCAGTGGATAGTTTTTCCTGGTTTGTCAAATATTAGTTGACCATAGACTTGAGAGTCCACTTCTGGATTCTCTATTCTGTTCCATTGATCTATGTGTCTGTTTTTGTGCCAGTACCACTCTGTCTTGATGACCAGAGCTTTGTAGTACAACCTGAAATCTGGCACTGTGATGCCCCCAACTCTGGTTTTCTTTTTCAATATTCCCCTGGCTATTCGGGGTCTTTTCTGATTCCACACAAATCTTAAGATGATTTGTTCCAGCTCTCTGAAGAAAGTCCATGGTATTTTGATAGGGATTGCATTAAATGTATAAATTGCCCTGGGTAGCATAAACATTTTCACTATATTAATTCTTCGAATCCATGAGCATGGAATATTTTTCCAACTCTTTGTGTCTTCCTCAATTTCTTTCAGAAGTTTTCTGTAGTTTTTAGGGTATAGATTCTTTATCTCTTTGGTTAGGTTTTTTTTTTAATTTTTTTTTTACATTTTTTATTTATTTATGATAGTCACAGAGAGAGAAAGAGAGAGAGGCAGAGACACAGGCAGATGGAGAAGCAGGCTCCATGCACCGGGAGCCCGATGTGGGACTCGATCCCGGGTCTCCAGGATCGCGCCCTGGGCCAAAGGCAGGCGCCAAACCGCTGCGCCACCCAGGGATCCCCTCTTTGCTTAGGTTTATTCCTAGGTATCTTATGGTTTTGGGTGCAATTGTAAATGGGATTGACTCCTTAATTTCTCTTTCTTCACTCTCATTGTTAGTGTATCAGAAATGCCACTGATTTTGTATCCTGCCACACTGCCGAATTGCTGTATGAGTTCTAGCAATCTTGGGGTGGAGTCTTTTGCGTTTTCTTTTTTTTTTTTTTTAATTTTTTTTTTATTTATGATAGTCACACACAGAGAGAGAGAGAGAGAGAGAGAGAGAGAGAGGCAGAGACATAGGCAGAAGGAGAAGCAGGCTCCATGCACCGGGAGCCTGATGTGGGATTCGATCCGGGGTCTCCAGGATTGCGCCCTGGGCCAAAGGCAGGCGCCAAACCGCTGTGCCACCCAGGGATCCCTCTTTTGGGTTTTCTATGTACAGTATCATGTCATCTGGGAAGAGGGAGAGTTTGACTTCTTCTTTACCAATTTGAATGCCTTTTATTTTTTTGTTGTTGTTGTTGTCTGATTGCTGAGGCTAGGACTTCTAGTACTATGCTGAATAGCAATGGTGAGAGTGGACATCCCTGTCATGCTCCCGATCTTAGGGGAAAGGCTCCCAGTGTTTCCCCATTGAGAATGATATTTGCTGTGGGCTTTTCGTAGATGGCTTGTAAGATGCTGAGGAATGTTCCCTCTACCCTTAACTCTGAAGAGTTTTGATCAGGAATGGATGCTGTTTTTTGCCAAGTGCTTTCTCTGCATCTATTGAGAGAATCATATGGTTCTTGTTTTTTCTCTTGTTGCTATGATCTATCGCATTGATTGCTTTACAAGTGTTGAACCAACCTTGCATCTCGGGGATAAATCCCACTTGGTCATGGTGAATAATCTTCTTAATGTGCTGTTGGATCCTATTGACTAGTATCTTGTTGAGAATTTTTGCATCTGTGTTCCTCAGGGATATTGGTCTATAATTCTCCTTTTTGGTGGGATCTTTGTCTGGTTTTGGAATTAAGGTGATGCTGGCCTCACAGAACGAGTTTGGAAGTATTCCATCTCTTTCTATTCTTTTGAAACAGCTTTAGTAGAATAGGTATTGTTTCTTCTTTAAACACTTGATAGAATTCCCCTGGGAAGCCATTTGGCCCTGGACTTTTGTGTCTTAGGAAGTTTTTTTTTTTTTTTTTAAGATTTTATTTATTTATTCATGCTAGACACACAGAGAGAAAGAGAGGCAGAGACACAGGCAGAGGGAGAAGCAGGCTCCATGCTGGGAGCCCGATGTGGGACTCGATTCTGGGACTCCAGGATCGCGCCCTGGGCCAAAGGCAGGCGCTAAACCGCTGAGCCACCCAGGGATCCCCTCTTGGGAAGTTTTTGATGACTGCTTCAATTTCCTCTCTGGTTATTGGTCTGTTTAGGTTTTCTATTTCTTCCTGTTCCAGTTTTGGTAACATGTGGTTTTCAGCAATGCATCCATTTCTTCTAGATTGCCTAATTTATTGGCGTATACCTGCTCATAAGTTTTTTTTTTTTAATTTTTTTTAAAATTTTTATTTATTTATGATAGTCACAGAGAGAGAGAGGCAGAGACACAGGCAGAGGGAGAAGCAGGCTCCATGCACCGGGAGCCCGACGTGGGATTCGATCCCGGGTCTCCAGGATCGCGCCCTGGGCCAAAGGCAGGCGCCAAACCGCTGCGCCACCCAGGGATCCCCTGCTCATAAGTTTTAAAAATTGTTTGTATTTCCTTGGTTTTGGTGGTGATCTCTCTTTTTTCATTTGTGATTTTATTAATTTGGGTCTTTTCTCTTATGTTTTTATAGGGCCTGCTAATTGTTTGTCTTTCTTTCAGAGAACCAACTCCTGGTTTTGTTGATCTGTTTCACAGTTCTTCTGGTCTCTATTTCATTGAGTTCTGCTCGAATCTTTATTTATTTATTTATTTATTTATTTATTTATTTATTGCTTGAATATTAACTCTGTTCTTCTGTTGGGTGTGTAGGATCTATTTGCTGTTTTTTCTCCAGCTCCTTTAGGTGCAAGTTTAGCTTTTGTATTTGAGTTCTTTCCAGTTTTTTGAGGGATGCTTGTATTGCGATGTATTTCCCTCTCAGGACTGCTTTTGCTGTATCTGAAAGATTTGAATGGTTGTATCTTCATTCTCATTAGTTTCCATGAATCTTTTTAATTCTTCTTGAAATTCTTGATTGACCCTTTTTCATCTTTTAGCAGGATGGTCTTTAACCTCCATGTGTTTGAATTTCTTTCGCACTTCTTCTTGTGATTTAGTTCTAGCTTCAACGTATTATGGTCTGAAAATATGCAGGGCACAATCCCAATCTTTTGGTATCAGTTAAGACCTGATTTGTGACCCAGTATGTGGTCTATTCTGGAGAAAGTTCCATGTGCACTTGAGAAGATTGTGTATTCAGTTGCGTTTGGATGTAAAGTTCTGTAAATATCTGTGAAATCCATTTTGTCCAGAGTATCATTTCTTGTTTCTTTGGAGAGGTTGGGCTTCGAATATCTGTCAATTATAGAAAGTGGTGTGTTCAAGTCTCCCAGTATTAGTTTATTATTATCTAAGTATGTCTGAACTTTGGTTATTAATTGATTGCTATACTTGGCAGCTCCCACATTCGGGGCATAAATATTCATGATTGTTAGGTCCTCTTGTTGGATAGATCCTTTCAGTATGATATAGTGTCCATCTTCATCTCTTACTACAGTCTTTGGGATAAACTTGAATTTATCTGATATGAGGATTGCTACCCCAGTTTTCTTTTGAGGACCATTTGAATATTAAATGGTTCTCCAACCTTTCATTTTCAGGCTGGAGGTGTCCTTAGGTCTAAAATGAGTCTCTTGTAGACAGCAAATAGATGAGTCTTGCTTTTTTATCCAGTCTGAAACCCTGCATCTTTTGATGGGATCATTAAGCCCATTCTCGTTCAGAGTTACTATTGAAAGATATGAATTTAGTGTCATCGTGATACCTATTCAGTCCCTGTTTTTGTGGATTGTTTCTTTGGACTTCCTCTTTTTAGAGTCCCTCTTAATATTTCTTGCAGAGCTGCTTTGGTGGTCACATATTCTTTCAGTCTCTGCCTATCTTGGAAGCTCTTTATCTCTCCTATTCTGAATGAGAGCCTTGCTGGATAGAGTATTATTGGCTGCATGTTCTTCTCATTTAGGACCCTGAATTTACCATGCCAGCCTTTTCTGGCCTGCCAGGTTTCTGTGGGGAGGTCTGCTGTTAATCTAATACTTCTCCCCATAAAGGTTAGGGATTTCTTGTCTCTTGCTGCTTTAAGGATCTTCTCTTTATCTTTGGAATATGTAAGTTTCACTATTAAATGTTGGGGTATTGAATGGTGTTTATTAATATTAAGGGGGGATCTCTCTATCTCCTGGATCTGAATGCCCGTTTCCTTCCCCAGGTTAGGGAAGTTCTCAGCTATGATTTTTTCAAATACACTTTCTGGTTCCCTGTCCTTTTTGGCGCCCTCTGGAACCCCAATTAAACGTAGATTTTTCCTTCTGAGGCTGTCATTCATTTCCCTTAACCTTTCCTCATGATCTTTTAATTGTTTTTCTCTTTTTTCCTTAGCTTCCTTCCTTGCCATCAACTTGTCTTCTATGTCACTTACTCTTTCTTCTACCTCATTACCCTCGTCGTTAGGACCTCCAGTTTGGATTGCATCCCATTTAATTGATTTTTAATTTTGGCCTGATTAGATCTAAATTCTGCAGTCATGAAGTCTCTTGATTCCTTTATGCTTTTTTTCCAGAGCCACCAGTAGCTTTATAATTGTGCTTCTGAATTGGCTTTCTGACATCGAATTGTAATCCATATTCTGTAACTCTGGTAGAGAGTACTGTTTCTGATTCTTTCGTTTGTGGTGAGTTCTTCCTTGTAGTCATTTTGCTCAGTGCAGAGTGGCTAAAAACAAGTTGTACTGAAAAAAGGAAGGAAATAGGGGGGGAAAAAGGGGGGGAAAACAAAAAAACCAAAGAGGAGTATCTTCTGATTCTATATACTGTAAGTCCCTCAACTTCCCCTGGAGCTTTCTAGCGCTGCTTGGTTAAGAACTTGCTCTTCAGCTGCCCTTCCAGCTGGTTCTGGGGGAGGAGCCTGCTGTGCTGATTCTCAGGTGTGTGGACCTGTGGGAGCTGCCCCGCCCCTGCCAGGTGCACGGCTCAGTGGGAGCTGTTTATCCTGTGAGGCCCCTGCTCCCTTGCAGCCCTGCTCAGTCCCAGGCACAGGGTGACACCAGGTAGAACAACAACAGTGGCGGCAGCCAGCTCTCCAGCCCTA
The DNA here is from genome assembly GCF_905146905.1 of Nyctereutes procyonoides. Classification (NCBI taxonomy): domain Eukaryota; kingdom Metazoa; phylum Chordata; class Mammalia; order Carnivora; family Canidae; genus Nyctereutes; species Nyctereutes procyonoides. The sequence goes on from NW_026575028.1 coordinate 5,772,380, forward strand.
GAGTCAGCTCCAGCAGTAACTACCGCAGTCTCCCAGTCCGCACTGGCCTGGATGCTCCGGGGGTGGGGGGAGGGGGAAGGGGGCGCTGACCTGCACAGCTCCTGGGCGCCTGGTAGCAGGAGTATCCTCGCTGTCCTGTTTTCCCCGGCCTCCGCCTGTCCCAAGGGGAGCACCGGGTCCTGGGCTGTGTCCTCCGGCGCCTTGGGCTCCGGTGCCTTGGGCTCCGAAGCCTGCGCTGCTGGAATCGCACTCCTGGGGCCGCGCAGCCCCCTCCGTGTAGAGCCGCAGCCTGAGCTGCTCCCCGGGCCCCGCCAGGCATGCACTCTAGCCTTTTAGGGAGCTTGGCCCACGGTGTGTGGCGCGCTCTCCCCGGGGCGCAGTTCCTCTGGTAGTGACCCAGGGAACCTGGGGGCTCCACTGCCTCTCCTGGGTCCTGCCCAAGTTCCCTGGGAGTGCCTTTCATCTGGGAAGTTTGTTAAAGTTCCTGCTTCTCTGGGACTGGGCTTTCCTGTCCCAGAGGCTCTCGCTGCCAGGCCTTAGCCCGGCTCCTCGCGGGGGCCTCTCCCCCACTGGATGCTTATTTATTTATTTTTTTTCTATCTACCTACCTTGATAGAAACCCGAAATCTTCTCACTGTAACATTCCAGCTGTTCTCTCTTTAAATCTCAGGCCAAATTCATAGGTTTTCAGGATGATTTGAAAGTTATCTAGGTAAGTTGGTGGGGGCAGGTGACTTGGGGACCCTACTCTTCTGCCATCTTGCCTGGATAGTGATTTTAAAGTTGCCTTTGTGCCTTTAAAAGTAAATTGTTAAAATCTCTAAAGGTAATACACAAATGACCAAAAAACATATCAGTTTCATTAGGGAACTACAAATCAAAATCACAATGAGCTGTCATCTTACACCCATTAGGATGTCAAAACCCAGAAAATAACAAGTGTTGTTGAGGATGTAGAGAAATTAGAACCCTTGTGCTCTGGTTGTGGAATTTCTGCTGTGGAAAATAGGACAGCATTTCCTCAAAAAATTAAATAGAAGTATATGATCTAGCCATCCCACTTCTGGGTACATATCCAAAAGAATTGAAAGCAGGATCTCAGATATTTGCACATCCATATTTATAGCAGCATTCTTCATAATAGCCAAGAGGTGGAAGCAACCCAAATGCCCATCAGCGGATTAATGGATAAACACCATGTGATCTACACATACAGTGAAATATTCAGCCTTAAAAAGCAAGGAAATCCTGTCATGTGCTACAAGTTGGATGGACCTTAAGGACTTTATGCTAAGTGAAATTAGCCAGTCACAAAAGATGAATACTGTGTGATTCCATTTAGAAGATGTGTCTAAAATAGTCCAATTCAAAAACAGAGTAGGACGGTGGTGAGCAGAAACTGGGGAGAGGCAAGAATGGGAGTTGTTTATTGGGTTACAGTTTTGGTTTTGCAAGATAGAAAAGTTTCGGAGACCTGTTGTACAACAATGTGAATATATTCAACACTCTGAACTCTACACTTAAAAAGAATTAAGATAGTAAATTTTATGTTAGTGTTTTTTTTTTTACCACAATTAAAATTTTAAAAATCATTTTGAAAAAGGAATTAGCTTGGCTCCAGTTCTGAGAGAAGAATAGATTGAATTTCAAGTTCTGTATAGTTGAATGGTGATTTAGGATATAGAAAACACCAAAAATAGGAAAGAAAACATTCATTGCTTCTGAAGTTATGCTGGGTATGAGGACGGCAAAAAATAGTTCCAACTGAAAGTTACTCTCATTTCTTTCAAGATATGTTAGTTGTTTGGGGAGAAATGTTGCTGTCAAATGGTGATTTTATCGTGAATTCTAATAATAGGGTTATCATTTTTTTAAAAATTTATTTATTCATGAGAGACAGAGAGAGAGAGAGAGAGAGAGGCAGAGATGCAGACAGAGGGAGAAGCAGGCTCCACGCAGGGAGCCCGACGTGGGACTCAAGACCGGGTCTCCAGGATCAGGCCCTGGGCCCAAGGCAGCGCTAAACCACTGAACCACCCGGGCTGCCTGGTTGTTATGATTTTAACTGGGACAGTATGTGGTAATAATGATTTGTCAATAAATGGAATGTCTGAATCCTTGGATATGAGACTGTTTAGGACATTGGGAGAAAATAATGCTAATCGTTTATGTAGTAGTATAAATTCTTAAGTTCTAGAAGTATCCCCTATCTAGCATCTTTATGGACTAAAATGACTGCTACTTCTTCAGCTCTTTGAGAGCTGTTTTTTTTTTTTTTTTCAAACCTTGTTACATTATTATAGTTTCCACCAAACTGCAAGTATGGCTGTTCTCCCTATGAAATGTCATGTGGTCCACCTTGAAAAGCAGTCCTTCTGTTAGGGGGAGCTTTGCTGTGGTGATGACTGCCCTCCCTATCCTATGCCGTGGATATGCAAACTAAATTTTAAACAACATTTTCTCCTTGTCTAACTTTTTCTGTCCCTTACCCAAGAATCCAAAAGCCTTATACTATGTTCTGGCTATGTAAGCTTCCTTAAGCTATTGCAGCCAAGCCTGCTTTACCTTTAAATTGAAAAATAAAACTGTTCCTCTCCATGTGTAGTATACTTTAAGGAGCAGTACTCCGTTTATTTTTCTTTCATCCTACGTGAGCAGTAACTGACAACTCTCCTGCCCCCTCAGAGGTGGTTGTTTATTGCACTTGAATGTGTAACTGGTATTATTTCAGACAACCTGAAATTATTTTGGAGCAAGATGCTCTGCTTTAGGTGACATGTCAGAATTTTTCCCCTATAGTGACTCACCCTAGATGAGAAGAAAAAGGATCATTTGTGACCTTCAGTAGGGAAAGAAAAATGAAGATTGGAGAGGACATAAGACTTTTCTTAAGGACATCCGAACATTCACAGAAACTATAACCCCATTGTTGGGGCCTTCCATATTTGCCAGTATGGTATGCTAATGACTTGGGATTCTGGGAGCTCCAGCTTCCTATCTCCAAATTACTTAAACTACTTTCTTTGTAGACTGATAATGATCATTTGGGCCCCATCTTTAGAAAAATTTGATAAATAGAGTTTAACCAGCTCCAACCACTTATCTTCTCAAGCCAAGAACAAAACACATACACTATCAAAACTGTTGGATACATTAGGAAGTTTTGTCCTCCTAGAGTCTCCATTTTTAAACTTTGGAGAAACTCCACTACTTGCTCTCCCCAAACCAGATCCTTTTGGAACTCCAGAAATAGTTATTTGATTTTACAAAGTACTATTTATATTAGCCTTCATGTGGTCTGCTGGTATCATGTGGCTAATTCTGTATAACCCAATAATCATAATGTGAATATGTGGGTTGATTGCTCTCATCTGTTTTTAAGTTTTTTTGTGTGGAAAAGCAGATTGAACAAGGAAATCACAATTTGATGATCATAATGTTGTTGCTTTAGGCAAAGACCATCAATGGAAGGCTGATGAGGACCTTCACAATAAGAGTTTGGACTAGTGTCAAGTGAGCCAGCTAAGAGTAGGACAACCATATGTTATGTGCTTTCTGATCTGATACAATATGAAGTACAGAGCATCACTTATGAAGTATATTCTTACAAAAAATAATAAGGTGAGCCTGATTCTAATTAAGTCTTGAGAAGATTTCAGCTCACGGAATAAGCTAAATGACACCGATGAGAAATAAAACAGATAAATCCAGAATGCTGGAAGTTCTGTAGGACAACTGGCTTGGTTACTTCAACAAGGTAAAGGCATTGATGGGAAAAGGGAGGGGATATTGCTCTGAGAGATAAAACAAATGTAGAGAAGTATTGATGAATATTGAGTCTGAGTGGTGGTTTATTGTCTATTATTATTGTCTATTGTTGCATATGCTTGAAAATGTTTATGTATATTTTTACATAAAATTTATTATTTCCTACAGATAGGTAGATATTATATGGTAGGCATATTTTTCCCTCCCTTCCCCTATGATCCTCTGTTTTCTTTCTTGAAATCAACATATAAGTGAAATCATATCATAATTGTCTTTCTCTGATTGACTTATTTCCCTAGCATAATACCCTCTAGTTCCATTCACATCGTTGCAAATGGTAAGATTTCATTTTTGATGGCTGAGTAATATTCCATTGTACATATATAAACCACATCTTCTTTATCCATTCATCTGTCAATGGACATCTGGACTCTTTCCACATTTTGGCTAGTGTGGACACTGCTCCTATAAACACTGGGACACAGGTACCCTTCCAGATTGATATGTTTGTATCCTTTGGATTAATACCTAGTAGTACAATTGTTGGGTTATAAGGTGGCTCTATTTTCAACTTTTTGAGAAACCCTCATACTGTTTCCAGAGTGGCTGTACTAGCTTGCATTCCCACCAACAGTGTAAGAGGGTTCCCCTTTCTCCACATCTTCACTAACTTCACCACAAACCGCATTTGTTGTTTCCTGACTTGTTAATTTTAGTCATTCTGACTGGTGTGAGGTAATATCTTATTGCGGTTTTGATTTGTATTTCCCTGATGCTGAGTGATGTGGAAGATTTTCTCATGTGTCTGTTGGCCATGTATAGGCCTTCTTTGTGGAGAAATGTATGTTTATGTCTTCTGCCCATTTCTTGACTGGATTATTTGGGTTTTGGGTGTTGAGTTTAATAAGTTCTTTGTAGATCTTGGATACTGGCCCTTTGTGTGATAAGACATTTGCAAATATCTTCTCCCATTACATTGGTTGTCTTTTGGTTTTGTTGACTTTCTTTTGCTGTGCAAAAGCTTTTTATGTTGATGAAGTCCCAATAGTTCATTTTTGCTTTTGTTTCCCTTACCTTTGAAGATATGCCTAGCAAGAAGTTGCTATGCCCAAAGTCAAAGAGGTAGCTGCCTGTGTTCTCTTATAGAATTTTGATGGATTCCTGTCTCACATTTAGGTTTTTCATCCATTTTGAATTTATTTTTGTGTATGGTGTTAGAAAATGGTCCAGTTTCATTCTTCTGCATATAGCTGTCCAATTTTCCCAGCACCATTTATTGAAGAGACTGTCTTTTTTTTTTTTCCATTGGATATTCTTTCCTGCTTTGTCGAAGATTAGTTGACCATAGAGTTGAGGGTCTATTTCTGGGCTGTCTATTCTGTTCCATTATTGATCTGTGTGTTTTTGTGCCAGTTCCATGCTGTCTTGATTACAGCTTTGTAATAGAGCTTGAAGTCTGAGATTGTGATGCCACCAGCTTTGGTTTCCTTTTTCAAGATTTCTTTGGCTGTTTGTGATTTTTTTCTAGTTCTTTATAAATTGTAGGATGATTTGTCCCAGCTCTGTGAAAAATGTTGATTTCCAGAGCAGCTGTAGCTACTTAAACATATCACCTGACTGGCTTGTATCATCCCATGCAATATAGAGAAGAGCCTGTGGGAAATGAGAGGTGTGTCCCACATGAAATCATGTATAGGATTATCAGTTAAGATGTGGTATGGCTAGTCTCTTCTCAATTCCCAGTGGGTTTCTATTCTAGACTGTTGAAATTTATGTGATGAAGAGAAAGTATACTGTTATTATTACCATCAAGGTCCTTGTTTTGAAGGAGTTGCTAATATTATACCCTCCCATCCTTCTTAAAAGTTACTGAATTATAATGGAAAAATTGGAAGTAAAGATGGGAAATTATGATGATAATAGTAAGAGCAAACATTCTGTTTTGCTTGCTCTTGCCAGATGTTATTCTAAACATTTTATCTATATTAACTGATTTAATCTACACAAAAACCCTCTGAGTCAGGTTTTGTGATGATCCTCATTTTATACGTAGGAAAGTTAAGCCCAGTGACGTGAGTGGCCCATCTGTGGTCACACAAAGTAGAAACAGAGGGGCCACAATTCACAACCAGGCAACCACACTCTCAGTCCCGCGGTGGCATGGCTCAGCACAAGCTGTATGAGAATCTAGGGCAAAGGCTGTAAAGTCGAGGCAGTAGAAACTTCACTTTGTTTTAAAATTGAAGTAAATTGGCAGACAATGTTATATTCATTTCAGGTATACATGGGAATCTCACTGTTTAGAGCAAAGATCAAGTATGCAGTCTTCTGTTTTAGGTGAAGAGTCTGAGGATGACTCCGACTTTAGTGAGAGTGAAGACGATGATGAAGACTTCACTATGGGAAGAAATAAAGTGAAAGAAATGAAAAAGAAAGAAGTAAAGGTAAAATCCCCAGTTGAAAAGAAGGAGAAGAAACCTAAATCCAAATGTGACACTTGGGGTAAGCTTAGTCCAAAACACTTGATTTTATAAAGGAAATGTATTTGGTTTATTTAATGTTTTTCTTCATCTCTGCCTTTGTATTTGTTAATGTTTTGCCAGTGTTCATGTTCATTTCTAGTTAAGATACAAAGAAGGAAGGGAGTGATGGGGAAGTGAGAAAAGCAGACAAGATTTCTGAGTCTCACTGCCTACGTAGCTCTTACTAGAATCACCCTCCTGTAGCACTGACAGCCACACTCTGAGACAGCTATGATCACCTGCATCTTATAGTGGGAAAACTGAGGCTCAGGTTAAATAATTTTTTAGAATCTTTACCACTAATTATGTGAGGACCTGGAATTTGTACCCGGGTTTGTACATTTAGAGCCCAAGCTCCAGCCACTGGACCACATATTTTCCAGGCAATGAACAGGGAAGTTTGCATTACTCTCATTTCTTGTTTTCATGTTTGACTTAGTCTTTGATTTGAGAACCCTTCTGCCACATATTTAGGGCTTTTTTAGAATCTGTGACAACTTGAGCATGGAATACCTCTTTGTTATGTAAAAGAAGGCAGGATATTCTTGATTTCCTAATATATGATAGATGATTATAAAATATAACTTACATTATCCTGATTTTTCTTTCCTTATTGATATATATTTTTATGTCTTAGTTGTTTGAAACTAAAATTTCCATTATTCAGACTCCATTTATTTGTGGTAGGAGCTACTGTTACCTTAAATAACATGGTGCTGAGTACTTACTGAGAAATGTGACAACTAAATGCTGAGTCATATTCCTCCCTCCACTGTATTCTAAATTAATGAGGTTTTTAATTAGTGTCTTTTTAAATTGACAAATTCATCCAATTTTCAGAAATTAGATTTTAGGTGCAAAGGGTTTTAGAGAAAACTGTGTATTAGTTTCTGATTGCTGCTGTAACAAATTACCACAAATGTAGTAGTTTAAAACCACAAATTTATTATCTTATTATTCTGTAGGCTACAAGTTCAAAGTCGTTCTCACTGCACTAAAATCAACCTACTAGTAGGACTGTATTCCTTTGTGGAGGCTCTGGGGAAATCCTCCTTTTCCTGCCTGATGTAGCGTCTAGAGGCCACCTGTGTTCTTTGACTAGTGATCCACTTCCACCTTCAAATCAGCAAAGGCATGGACTATCTCACATCATGTCACTGATTCTCTCTCTTTCTCTCTTTTTCTCCTCCTTCTCACTTTGACTTACAACGATCATTGTGAATACATTGGACCATCCAGATAATTCAACATACTGTCCAGATCCTTAGCTCAGTGACATCTGCTAAGTCCCTCTGCAATGTAAGGTGACATGCACATATCCTAGGAAGTAGAATTTAAATGTCTTTGTAACCATTCTTCTGCCTACCACAAACTGATATGAAAAAGTCATTAACAGTATGAATATGTTTTACTTTATTTTATTTTATTTTTTGGATGTATGTTTGTTTGCTTCCTCACCAAGACACACTAAAAACTCAGAAAAAAATGTCAGTTTCCATGTTGGAATTTATCATTTTAAGTCTTCTATATATGATTATTTCTTCGTCTCTATCTTCTTGCCTCCCCCCAGTCTAATTCCTAAAGATCTCCAATCTGTTCTTTCCTCCACTCACTCTTCGTTCAGGCCCTTATCACCTCTCCCCTAGATTACCTTAAGTGCCTTCTAATGATCTGCTTGCCTTATGGTACCATCAGAAAGATGTATTCAATACAAAAGTGAGAAAAATGAGTATGTGGCTCGCCTGACTCCTTCACTGGTATGCAAAACTCTACCTCAGTGATGTGCACCCTGTGTCTCACCTTTCTTGTGCTTGCCATTCTGCCCCAGCCATACTGAGCCAGTAACTCTGGTGCTGGAACCTGCTGCATTCCCCAGCTTTATATGTTGTACTCCTGCCTGGAAAACTTCCCTCTAACTCATCTTTACTCTTCAGCCTTGATTTGGCTCAAACCATCCTCAAACAACTTCCTATGACTTTGTAGACCTATGCAGATAAATACACAGATTTCCTCCTACTGTGCATACCTACAGAGTCTGTCTTATCTCTTATCACATTGCATTATACACATCTTTTTGCTCTTTTCCTCCTTTTTACTAGAGTCTGGTGACTGAACTCTACTAGTCTAAGTTCCTTGGCAATGAGATCCATGAGTTATACTCTTTGCAACACTAGAGCCTAATATATTGTCTCACTGACACATACTGATGAGACGCTGTTATGTCATGGCTATAGGTATAGACTTTAGAGTTAGACCTGGTTCCTAATCCCGGCTCAGGTATTTATCAGCTGTCAGACTACAGGCAGATTGCTTAGCCTCTCTGGTTCATTATCTAATAGTGGGGATAGGAATATCTGTATCCAAATTGCTCTAAGGGTTAATGGTAGTGTATGTGGTATGCTTACCACACTGCCTAGCCTATAAATGCTCATAAAAGAGGGCTATTCTTGGGCTCTCAATAAATGTTTGTGTATAATAAGAATTTTCCAAATTTTTGATATTGCCTTTTTAATTTTTATAAGATTATGTAATTTTATGCTTTTTACACCTACATGCTAGACTTAATCTTCTGCTATAAAAAACTTTTTCTATGTATATGTTTTTAAATTTTTATTTTATTTAAACTCAATTTAGTTTCAGAGGTAGAGTTCAGTGATTCATCAGTTGTATATAACACCTAGTGCTCATTACTCTTCCTCTCTCTCTCTCTCTTTTTTTTTTTTTTTTTTTAAAGAAGTGACTTCAGGAGACTCTCTTCCAGCTGCCATGAAGTCAGAATCGCAGCCTTCACCAAAAAAAGTTTCTCTTTCTTCAGAGGTCACTAGGAAACCACCACAAATACGCAGCCCTTCAGCTGAAAGCAGAAAACCTAAGTGGATCCCACCAGGTATGGTATGTTTATTGATCAAAGGCAGGGACTTGGACAATTATTACTAGCAGATTTTTTTACCGTATCATTGCATAGTCTTCAAAACCAAGGTTTTTAGTTGCTTCATTTATTCATCATTTGTCATTCCCTTGTACTGAGCATCTAGATTGTTTATTTTCTTAATGTCATAAATAAGGTTGCAATAAGCACAAAGGTCCTTATTTTAGAAATCTGTGGGCACACCCTTGATTACTTTCTTAGGACAAATTCCTAGTAGTGGAATTACAGTGTCAAAGAGTGTTAACATTTAACATTCCTGATATTTATTTTTGGCAACAAATCTGTTTTCTTGAGACCCGCTGGGCACAGTCTGACTGATGCTTCAGGAGCTGTACATGGGATTTCCAGCATTTAACAAATGCCCTAGCAGGCTTGACTTTTCTCTGGTTTTTTGCTCCACAGCCAAGTCTCACTGATCCTACAAGAATTCTCTGACCTTCACTCTTTTTTAACATTACCAAAATCCTAGTCCTAGCCCTGTTCATTTCATGCCCAAACAGCCTGTGGCTTCATACTAGTTCTGTATCCACTTCTCACCCAACCTCATGGACCCTCTAGTCCAGGGAAATTGATACAGTTTTTCTTCCTTAGACACAATGTATGTCTTCTTCTGTCAGAGACTCTGTCTTCAGTTTCCTCTAGTCTTTCCTCATTTGTCCCCTCTCCTTCTCTAAGTCATTCCAGATCTACTCAGGTTTGGTTCACTTCTTTTCACTGACATTTCTTGATTGGTCCACAGTGGTGACCCCCTGATAACTATGTATTAATAGACAGATTTCAGTCGGAGTCAGGATTTTTGTATTGTACCCTGATGTTTGTAGCAGCACTATCAACAATAGCTAAATTACTGAGAGAGCCCAGCTGTCCATCAGCTGATGAATGGATAAAGAAGATGTAGTATAGACCACGTGGATTGTTCAAGCATCCAAGAGAATGAAATCTTGCCATTTGGTTGGAACTAGAGGGTGTTATGCTAAGTGAAACAAGTCAGTCAGAGAAAGACAAATACCATATGATTTCAGCCATATGTGAAATTTAAGAAACAAAGCAGATGAACATAGGGGAAGAAAAAAAGAGAGGAAGGCAAACCATAAGAGACTCTTAACAGTAGAGAACAAACTGAGGGTTGCTGGACAGAGGTGGGTGGAGGATGGGGTAACTGAGTGATGGGCATTAAGGAGGGCACTTGTGAGGAGCACTGGGTGTTGTATGTAAGTGATGAATCACTAGATTCTACTCCTGAAACTAATATTACATTTTATGTTACTTACTAGAATTTAAATAAAAACTTGAAACATTAAATAAAAAGCATTAAAAAACGATTGCAGTCTGAGACTGCATGATTACTTAATGTCTCTTAATTACTTCGTTTCATCTTGTGAAATATCAGGCACATCTGTTACCTCAAAAATTCCATACACTACTCAGTGGTCACCATGATAAGCATAGTCACCATCTGTCCCCATACAATGTTGTTACAATATTATTGACGCTATTCCCTATGCTGGACTTTTCATCTCCGTAACTTATTTCATAACTAGAAGTTTGTATTCTTAACCCCTATATCCCCCATATCTATGTCACCCATCCACTCCCACCCCCAGAGAAGGACAAATACTGTATGATGTCACTTAAACAAATTAGTATAAATAAATAGAGTATTTGTGACGTTAGTTATTTAACATTTGAAAAAATAGATTCAAGGAATATATGTAAAACTTGCAGGAGTTTCAAAAAATGCATTAGATTTTTTTGCTGCTTTAGGAATTATAATGGCATGTAGTTCTTTATGCCTTTACAGCCTATGTTACTTGCTCCCAACTTATCTCTTTCAGCTTTTGTGCTTCAAGTTTTGGTGTCATTACCTTGCCTCCAAGCATGTATGAAAATAGGCAGTACTGTACTCTTTCTGCTCTTTAAAACTGTTCATTCTTTTAATCTTGTTTATAGCTTGGTAGAACTGGTATGCCTCAGTAATGTGGTATTTTTGCATCTTATGTTTGATAAGTTGATGTCTGTCAAGAGATTTTGAACATCATCAGCACTGGGTGATATGTTTTCTTTCAGTGATATCTGGAAGCAGCAGCAGCAGCAGCAGCAGCAGCAGCAGCAGCAGCAAGAGCCCACTGCCCGGGGTGTCTGTTAAGTCTCCAAATCAGAGTCTCCGCCTTGGCTTGTCCAGATTAGCACGAGTTAAACCGTTGCATCCAAATGCTGCTAAGTAGCTGAGTGTGATAGTAAACAAATGTTTGAGTAAGAGAATCACAGTTTTACAGGTGTGTTGATATCTGACTTGTGTTTCTATTTAAGGAGGGTATCATAATATAAAGGAATCCTTGAATGTCTTGTGAATTGCCACTACCTATTTTGTGGTGATGTTCTCTGAAGCTATTCAAGACTTCAAGATTATTTATAAGAATTATCTTGTAATGGCATTTCCTTTTGAAGAACATACTCTATTTTTCCTGTGTTCAATAAGTCACTGTCGTTAACTGGTTGTCACTTTGACATGGAGGAAGTCCAAATTGCATGCTGTTGTTTTCAAGCTTTGTTTTGTTTTCTAGTAACATGATATTGCTTTCTAGCTTTGTCTAATTTATGGCACCTTAACTTTCACTGTTCAGAGTTTATCTGGCAGAAGGAAACATTCCCATTTTTTCCAAGAGACATTTCTGAAATCTTACTTAGGTTATATTGTCAGTTTTATTGCAAAGATATTTCATATTTTAGCCAAGTCTTTTTATAGTAAGAATTCAGAATTGTTTTACGTGTTAAAATGGTTGCTAAAATATGGCATATGTCTTCTACTCAGGAGTAGATATTTATTGTATAGCAAATAGAATTTCATGACATTTTATGAAGCTGTCATTGTCAAAAAACCTTCAATAAAATGGAAGAGTCTTGGTATGCTCTTTTCCTTGATACTGTTGCATCCATCTATCTCTGATTGTATTTCATGATTAAATGAATATTTTGCCAAAAAAAGTTAGTCTTTTTGTTGTAAATATAAAGGGGCGAGCTGTTTCTTAAAATAATCACTTTATATTAAGCCAGTGCTTTAGAGAGTGGCTTTCAAGCACTTAGTCATCCCTATTATGATATTAGATAACATAGCTTCTCAGGAAGTTTAGATGTGAATTTATTATGAATAAAAGTAGTTATAGATATTTTATATTTTATGATGAGAATTTCAACTAGCTCATGATCACTTTTTAATAAAAACTCTTCAAATCATGTTAACCATTAGGTGTGCCTGGGTAGCTCTGTGTCTTGGTTTTGGCTCAGGTCATGATCTCCGGGTTGTGGGATTGAGCTCTGTGCTGAGCAGAGTTGGCTCCAGATTCTTTCCCCTCCTTCTCCCTCCCCTCTCTGTTCCTCCCCTGCTCATCAAGGTCACTCTCTCTTTCTCAAATGGATAAATAAAATCTTTAAGAAAAATCATGTTAACGATTAAAATGTGTATAATATTCAGTTTTTCTTGTTTTACAGAAACATCTATATTAATGTGAAAATTAAAAATTTAGAATTATGATTAAAGTGAGCATTTGGTTATTGCTGTTGTATGTTTTTTTTTTCTTGTGTATATTTTTATACTGTCCAATACCACCTTCCCTACCCCACCGCATCCCTTTCTTAGAACATGTATTCAGTTACAAGATACTAAGGCGACCTCTATGGTGCAGTTCAACAGTAAACATTTATAAAGAGCCTACCCTGTATTAGGTACCGATATCACTGATTAATCATCTGGCATCAGCCTGATGAACCTGTTTTCTCCATGTTATTCAAAGTAATAATTTGGGGGTGCCTAGGTGGCTCAGTTGGTTAAGCATCCAACTTGATTTCAGCTCAGGTCATGATCTTGCATCAGGCTTGTGCCCAGCGGAGCTTCTGCTTAGGATTCTCTCCCTCTCCCTTTGCCCCTCCCCCTGCTCATTTTTGCTATCTCTCCTCTCTCTCTCTCAAATAAATACATACATACATACATAAAATCTTAAAGGTAATAGCTTATACTAAAAATTACCTTAAATTATGTTAAAACTAGCCTTGCAGAAAGCACTATGACCTTTCTGTTGTTAAATCCAGTGTACATTTTCCTCACCTAATCCTATAGACCCTATTCATCATACCCTGCTTAATACATTTTATTTCCTGGGTTCACATGACACTATTCTTTTGTAATTTTCACTCCACATCCCTGCGTGTTCTTCATTATTTTGCAGCTTTATAATCTTTTGTGTCACCTACATCTACTCTTTCCACCATAGTGCCCCATCAGTGTGATTCTATTCTTTTCCCTTGTCCCCCCCCCCCCCCGCTCCCTTTTTAAGCTTAGGTGACTTCAAGCTCCATTGGTCACCTATATGACAATGACTGCCAAGTCAGAACTTTTAGCTCAGATCTTGCTCTACACAAGAGCCTGGTCTATTGATAATCTGATGGCAGTAAGTCATCAGTAAATCAGTAGCATCTTCCCTAACCTCTGTTTCCCATCCCATATTTTCTTAGTACATGGCACCACCATCAACTGGAGGGTCTGGGCACTTCTATCCTCCACATCTGGTCACTGAACTGTTCCATTTTATAAATTGCTCAGAGCTGTTCTACTTGCTGTCCCTTACTCTGAAACATCACTTATTACTAACAGGCATCCTTGCCTTGATTCTTAACCTACTGTAGCCTACCCTTTATACCATATTGCCAGAAAGTTTTTCTAAAATCTGAGCATGAACACTCCTCTGCATAAAATCCACATAACAGACCCTAACTTGTATAGTTCACAAGATATTTCAAATTCTGGCTGTCCCCACTCTGCTTCGTCAACCTGGCCTCATGCTGCCTATATACACTTTTAACCCTTGCCACGCCAAACAGTGCCCACACCCGTGATACCATGTGGTCCCCCGGCTCTGGGCCTTTACATTGCTAATTTATATTTGGCCTTGCAGACGCCAACTCAACCCCGATCTTTCTAAAATCTTTTTTTGAACGTCTGTTTCCTCCATAGACCGGACTATATTTCTCCAGGTCAGGCTACTGTCATTCAACTAGAACTTTTCTTAGTTTTCATGCATTTAAAACCTGATGCAGTCAGTGCTCAAAAAGTGCTCATCTGATTAATACATTATATCCGGAGCTTTTGCTATGCGCTTCCGGGGAACCAGAGACTTCTCAAGAGGGAGAAAGTAGGGATAATTTCGGGAGCCTGGGCAATTCGGAGAACTCAAATTTCCTCGTCCTTGGAACGTCCTTCAACTCTTCTGGGGCGAGACAATGGGAATGGGGGCGGGGGGAAGAGAGGTGTCCTTCCGGCCGACCCGTGAAAGGTGGTTTGGGTCTTTTCCTGGTCCGAGTCACAAAAAGGACGGCCAGAGTTTCCATGGCGACGGGAGGGGGCGTGGTCGTCGGCGGGCGAGGGCCCGGTGCGGCTCCTCCAGCCGCCGGCGCCCGAACCCAGGAGGGCCGCGCGAGCGCGGGCGGGGCGGACGCGTCCCGGGCCGCGCGGGAAGAAGGTGGGAGAAGCGTGGCGAGGGGAGGTGCAGAGAACGCCCAGTAGCAGGAGGGCGTGGGCGGGGAGGGGGGCGGACGCGAGCGCGCGCAGGCCGGAGAGCGCCCTGAGCCGCGGCGTCTGCGCGCCCGGCCTCCCTGTGGGTGCACCCCCGGCGGAATGGGCCTCTGCCGGGCTGAGTGCCGGGTGGGAGAGGCGGACTTTACGGATCTCTAAGACCGCGCCTGAAGCTGCTCCCAGCCTTGGCCCCGATAACGCGGGACACCAAGCTTTCCTCCCCTTTATCTCCAGGGCGTGGCTGCCCCCCCCCCCGAGGTCAAAGTGAGCCCGCAGCCCCGAGCCTCGCGTGGACGTCCTAGGATGGGGCTGATACCGGCCTATGCCGGCCCAGCCCATGGACCTGCGACCTCTATGCTCCACCGGAGCCCAACGCAGGACAGCTTTAAGCTGTGTGGACCACCCAGGGCATCACTTTCCTCTGGGTGGTACTTGTCACTCTAGGGTAATGCTCATATTGGCAAGCATTTACCTTAAAAAGGGGATGAACAATGCAAAATTTGGATTTAAAAAAAAATCTGTAGTTGATTTGTGGTACTTTCTATGTTTGAAATATGCATCAGCCAGTTCAGGGCTTAAGAAACCTGTGACCCCTCTGGTCTGTTTTAAATGACTGATAGTCAATGATCCCTAATTCAAGCTTCACCGTTCAGGCTTAAATGGAGATGTGGCAAAAGTGCAAGGCCATTTATAGAGGAGCTGGATCCCAGGATCCCGGGATCACTACTGACCTGAGCTGAAGGCAGCCGCTCAACCACTGTGTCACCCAGGCCTCCTGAAATCTAGGAGTTCTAAGGAATTCTCCAAACCTGGACTGTGCCTGATTGGCTCTGGGACTTCTATTTGTTATTTTTTTCTTCTCTGTTTTACTTCTTATCAGGAGGGTAATGATAACCTTGAAAGAGAGTCTCTAGTGGTGTGCCAGCCACTCTTTGACTTTGCCTTCTCCAGCTCTGTACTGTTGTCAGGAACTTGGCTAGGAATACATCCTTCCCAAACTTGCGGAGGACCCAGTGCTGGGAGTCCGTGGTCTTAGCTGATCCGAAATCCAATGTGAGTGTGTTGTAACAGCTAAAAAGGGCAAATACTGATCTAGGCATCATTAATAGAAATACAGCGACCAGGTGAGTGATGTAAAGACCTTGCTGCCTGATTTAGCATTGATTAATATCTAGACTCTAGAATAAAGTGTAGCCACTCAAAATAAGGTAATAAAAACTAGAAAGTAGAGAGAGACAATGACCATACCGGTTCTCTCTGTCATGCTTGGATGCTCTATTGTATGAAGACATACTTGAAATAAAACTACACAATGCCGGGAGATGAGTAGAAGCCAGGAAGGCAAAAAGGCACTGGATTGAATATTCAGGAACTCTTGAGTAGAAGCGAACATTGATGTGTTCTTTGTTGTTCTGCAGAGGATAACAAGTGCTGGTGGAGGATGTGTTGCTCAATGTCACTTCTTCCCACCAGCATTTGCTGAGCACCACCCATATGTATAAACAGCCTGATGTGAAACGGGTTGCCTGGAAAAACAGTGAGCTCCGTCACAGAAATATTAGGGCAGACACTGAGTGATTGCCAGGGATACTCTGAGGATTTCTGCCGGGGTGGGAAGATGGACGAATAACCCCTAAAACTTCTTTCAGCTATGAGAGTCCACAGACCATGGAGGAGTTTCAATGATAATTGCAGAGGGGCCGAGGAATTCTCTTTGCAGCAGTGAGAGTAACTTAAATACATTAAGTACATTATGTCCTGTTCACAGAAATGCCAAGAGAGTCCCTGCAAGTCCTATACTGCCACAATTTCTGCCCCAAACGTAGCTCTCCAAGGCATAAAGATCAAGCTAATTGACAACTGTCAAAGAAATCCTGAAATCATAACAGGTAAATCTCAGACAATATGTATTCCTTTCTGGGCATTGAAGATTGGTGTACATAGATAATGCAGTATGTGTAAAATTCTCTGGATGTAGTGACGCTGGCACCACTGTTTAGGAGTCTGTCATGCCCACCAAACCTGGAACTCCTTGAAAGCAAGGATTCTATTCTATTTATTGCCCAGTCCCTCATGCTTAGGACACTATCTGTCACTATTTGTTGCTTGAGAGCGTGGTCTCGAGTTTTTTGATGAATTCATCTAAACTATCTTAGATTTGTCTTTCTTTAGCACATTTGAACTAAGAGCTTTCAGTAAACAAGTCATTGTCCTTGTCCCTAGAGGAATGTAAGAAATAAAATAACATAAAATCCAAGCTCATCATTCCTGCCTCCAAGAGATTCACAATCAAGATGAGATGAAATGTGTGGCCCTAAAATAATTAACACTCAGGTTGTTGACCTAGTGACAGAATGATCTCCACACACAAAAGTACTGAAATCTGGAGGGAGGAAATGGGTATAGGCTGGAGAGGTAGGGAAACTGACCTTTGTGTAAAATAATAGGAGGCACTTTTATATTTTAATGTCAGTTCTCAAAGCAGTATTCACTCTAGCTCTGAGATGAGTTTCTTATCTTTAACCCTTCATGTGGCAGTTATAAACAAGATATAAAACTTTTACAATCTGGTGGTACTTAATAAAGCTGGAATCAAAGAGCTTAGAACTGGAAAGGACATCAGTGGTCATCTAGTCCAGTCCTGTCATCTTACAAGTGGAGAAACTCAGTATAAGGATAAGACATATCACTTGCTCAGGATCTCTCTGGGGGCAGCATTGAGACTAGATTCCAAGATGCCTCAGCATATTCTTCAGGTCTCTATGTCCTCTTCACCTACAGAGCACCGGAAGCCGAATAGAGGAAAGAGCTCCACTTGCCGGGAAAGATGCATGTGGGCTTGTATCGTCTCCCCCATCCCTGGGGTGTAGATGGAGGGAGCATTTGATACAGAGCCTTGGCAGGAACAATTGTACTCATTCTTCCCCTGTGTTTGGATTTTGCAGCCCCCACGGCAAATCGATGACCAAAATTCTACTGGTTCTGTATCCCAAATTATTCCCAAGTTCCCACGTCCACCGTGTCCTCACCATCATGGCCTTGGTTGAGGCCCCCATGATCAATGCCTAGATGCTCAAGACAGCTTCCTACCTGAGCTCCTCCAAACCTTGTTCTATGGTTTTGCCAGAGAGATGTCCGTAATGTACCGATCTGATTTTGTCAGGCATAGAACAGGCCATGCAACCCTTCCTTTATGGTCTAACCACCTCTCTGCCACTGGCAATGTCTGGGTACTCACACTTTCTGAAGAAGACGGTGCTCTTTCATACTATTGTGATTGCAGAGCCTCACCCATCTGCTCTTGACTCCATGCCTGTCCTGTTTATTCTTCAAGGACGGTGCTACTCTGCTCAAGTGTGAAGTCTTCCTCAGCTTTTCCAACAGAGTTTAGTCACCCCTTGAAGTGCGCTCCATTAGCTCTTCGCTAATGGACTCTGTTACTGCCCTTACCATGTGCATTGTAATGACCTATTTCCACATGTCTGCCCTCAGATAATGAACTCTCCTTGAGGGTGGAGGCTGTGTTTAGTTAATCAGCGGCATTATCTCAGCAAATGTTTGTAGAAAGGAAGGAAGAAAGGGAAGTAAAAAAGTGACTATGATTATTTGAAGAGAAGCAACTATTTTTGTTTGCTCCTGCATAAGATTTTTTCATATTGTGTGTTAAAATTCATGTTCCTATCACCTCCCCCAGTTCCACCCCTCAAAGGTAATTATTTTTAGTTTATTTTTTCTATATTCTTCAATATACCTGATTAAGACATGCAAACATCTTGTTTTTTTCTTAAATAAAGATAGAATCATGCATACTGTTCTGTTTTTATTCAATAGATTACAGGCATACATAGAGATTTACTTCGTTTTTTTTAAGTGATGCTTCGTATTCTATAATACATATGTGCCATATTTTTAACTTCTCATATATAGACAAGTAATTTCTGATTTTTCAACATTATGCTGCAATAACAGTGGGCGGGACTGGTCTTGAGTCCTCTGAATAATTTCAAAATTGTGATGCTGTCACCATTTATTACAGTGTCTGCAAGAATCTACCAATGCAGTGGTTTGCAGAAGCCAGGATAGCATTTGCACTGATCCCTGTTCTGTCCTTATTCATATATTCTTGATTCCCTTGGCTCTTGCTAGAGTTAGAGGCTGAAAAGGAATTTCCAAGGGACACAAAGCAGGGTTCCAGCAGCTGTCTGTTAATGGAACAGGTGTATAATAGTGGCATGAGTGCCCCTAAGACTCTTCCACCTACATAAATCACTGCTTTAACTAGATTCCATAAACTTAATGTGAATTAGTTTTTCATCTTACAGCAAGTTCATTATTCATACAGCTCTGTTCTGAATAAAGAAGGTATAAAAATAGCTAAATGAGATCCAGGCAAAGCATTTCTACCCATTGTCCCTTTTTCTTTTTCTTTTCATTTAAATTCAATTAGCCAATATATTGTACATCATTAGCTTCAGATGTAGTGTTCAATAATTCATTGGTTGCATATAACACCCAGTACTTATCACATCACATCACAATGCCCTCCTTCCTTTTTTTTTTTTTTTTCTCTATAGGCATTAAGCTACCGAGAGTAGAAGGTGGTTGTGGTAAGAGAATGGTTCACTTAACAGGGAGCTAGAGGAAATAAGTCTTTTTGCTTGGAGTCCTAAACTGCTGGCCACCTCATTAGCTCATCTTCCTTGGCTGCTGTCTCCCTCTGTCCTGAGTACCCAGAGACTGATGCTAAGAGGCCCTCTCTCCTGACATCATCAGCCACCTGAAGGTGGTTGAGGGTGGAGAAAAAGGAACAGCAGACACTCAGCCGGTGTTTTTAGGCTTGCCACTTTTTATCTCCAAGCCTTCCCTACATTCTTTCCAAGCCTGGGTGTGGGGACCATTCCTTATATTTTGCTCCTCCTGCCAGTGTACTTTTTACTCTTCCTCCTGCAGGACTAAAATGGATGCTAAAAAGCCAAGGAAATGCAGTTTGACATCCTTCCCAAGTTTGAAAGCAAAAAAGAAACAGAATCTCAGCCCTGGAAAGGTAAAGATCCTTGACTTTCATTTGGGGTAGAGAGGTATCGTCATGAAGACTTGGGGACCTGGGACCCAGCGCCAATCACTGTTCTCCAAGCACCTTTGATGACAGAATAAGGGGAAGTTCCGGAGGTGTGGATGGACCAAGTAGGTGACAGAGCCAGGTCTGGGCAGGCTTGGAGGGAAATTGGCTGCAGGGCCAGAGTGTGGTTTCATGAACTCCAGAACTACAAGGCCTTCATTGAACAGGTGGCTTGTGTTTGAGGAGGCCCTGTACTAGTTTCTCTTCTACAGCATCTTGTACTGTGCTCTGTATTTCTGGAACCACACTGGAGGTGTTCCAGAATGGTTCCAAACATTTCCAGAAAAGGTGTGTGTGTGTGTGTGTGTGTGTGTGTTTCCCAGCACAGACATGGTGTCTTTTTATCCAGCCTCAAAAACTAGTGAAATACTACAGTATAAGGTAATTTTGTGGTGTGGTGACTTTGTGATCACCATCTACAAGATTACTTCGAAATCAGGAGTCATTTTCATCTAATGTCCTCAGTTTGAAATTCATACATGACTCAAAAGATGGTATTATTTGGATCTTTGCTCTGAAAATTCTGTGGCAAACTTGAGCCCAGGGTATTCAAGTTTGACTTTGAATCCTGCTTGTGTCACTGATTGGAAAAGCCAGAGTTCAGTGGCTTTTCCAAAGCCAGATTAAAAAGTCTTTTCCCTGTAGATCACATATCACCTCCTTAAAATTATGACTTTTACATCAACTCCTCCAAGCAGTGTTCCTGATTTAACCTTAGCATTCTCCTCCTCACAGTTATAACAAAATAAAAATGAAACCTAAGGCTAAGTCCACTGCCCCCAGCCTTCCCCCTGCCATTACCATATACAACAAAAACCATTATTTTGTGATTCAAAGGTGCAACAATTTTTTAATCCCTAAGACATTTCTTTTGACAAAGCAAAACAACATAAAATATTTGAGAGAGTAAATCTATAGCAAATCAGAATAATAAAGACAACATTCTGTTCAAATTTAAAATATGCAAACAGGATGGTCTTGGTGATGACTTAGAAAAGTCATCATGTGTTTTGCAACTTATATATATATATTTTTTTTACCTGCTTGAGCTCATATCTATTGAGTGCTTGGATGACTCTCATATAAACTTTAGAGGGTAGTACAATTATTACCCTCGTTTTACATATGGGAAAACTGAGATTTAAATAAATAAATAAATAAATAAATAAATAAATAAATAAATAAAATCTTTAAAAAAAAGAATAATTCAACAAACCCTCTTGTGTGTATGCAACACATAGTTTAAGAAAGAAGTCCCCTGTTTGTCTCTCCCTATCTTATCTCATCCCACTCATCGACCCCTCTGAGATTACCACTCTCTTGACTTTTACATGTTATTCCATTGCTTTCTTAACATGTTTTTAACCCTTCTAAACTATGTATTGTTTAATTTTGCATATTTTTGGTTTTTATATATATGGAATCTTTTGCAAGCATCTTTTTTTAAAATTTTTTATTGGAGTTCAATTTTCCAAAATATAGCATAACACCCAGTGCTCATCCCGCCAAGTGCCCTCCTCAGTGCCCGTCACCCAGTCATCCCCACCCCTCTCCCACCTCCCTTTCCACCACCCCTTGTTCGTTTCCTAGAGTTAGGAGTCTCTCATGTTCTGTCTCCCTTTCTGATATTTCCCACTTATTTTTTTCTCCTTTCCCCTTTATTCCCTTTCACTATTTTTTATATTCCCCAAATGAATGAGACCATAGAATGTTTGTCCTTCTCTGACTGACTTACTTCATTCAGCATAATACCCTCCAGTTCCATCCACGTCAAAGCAAATGGTGGGTATTTGTCGTTTCTAATGGCTGAGTAATATTCCATTGTATACATAGACCACATCTTCTTTATCCATTCATCTTTCGATGGACACCAAGGCTCCTTCCACAGTTTGGCTATTGTGGACATTGCTGCTAGAAACATCGGGGTGCAGGTGTCCCGGCATCTTTTATGCTCACCACCAATCTAGCATGCACTGGGTCAGCATCTCGCTTTCACTTGGATTGATCAGGCCTCCATTTGGACAATCGCTTAGTGCCTATGTCCTTTAGATGCTGTGCATGTCAATCACTTTTGTTCATAGGAACCGGTTTATAAATCAGTTTCACTGCTGCATTCAATTATATGGGCATATCACACTTCTTATCAGTTTTACAGGTCATGGCATGTGGTTTTTTTCCTTGGTTTTGCTATCAAAAATGGTGCTTCCATGAATGCTGTGCACATCTGCTGGTGCATAGAGTAGACACTTCAGAGGGAAAGTGCTGGGCATCAGGGTATGTCAATGCTTAACGTTACCAGATAATGCCAAACTGTTTTCTAAAACATTGGTATCAAAGTACTTTGCCACCAGAGCAGTATGTGTGAGTTCAAGCTGTTCTCCATCCTTTTTATCCCTTGATGTTGTGTGGCTTTTTATATGCCAGTTTGATAGATGAGTAACAATATCTTATTGTATTTTAATTTGTGTTTTGATGATTAGTAATGAGATTGAATCTTTTTTCATGGGCTTTTTGGTCATTTGTGTTTCCTTTTCTGTGAAGTGCCTAGTTCTGCCTTTTTTGCTTAAGTATTTTTTATTGTGTTGTCTTTTTCTTATTGAATTGTAGAATATCTTATATATTCTATAAATATAATATAAAATTCTACAAAAATATGTAAAAATATATAAATGATGTATGAATATAAATAATATGTACATATATTTATTCATAAATAGATACAAACTACTTTTTTATTTTTAATTTCTTTATGATAGTCACAGAGAGAGAGAGAGAGAGAGAGGCAGAGACACAGGCAGAGGGAGAAACAGGCTCCATGCACTGGGAGCCCGATGTGGGATTCGATCCCGGGTCTCCAGGATCGCGCCCTGGGCCAAAGGCAGGCGCCAAACCGCTGCGCCACCCAGGGAGCCCGATACAAACTATTTAAAGGACTTACTAATCCTTTGCCAGATGTATGTACTACAGATACTATCTCCTTGCTCTTGGTTTGCCTCTTTTTAATATATTTTTTAGAGCTGCTTTAGGTTTATCGAAAAATTGAACAGAAAGTAGAGTTCCCATATACCCCTCCTCACTCTCCACAATTTATCCTTTTTTTTTTTAAGATTTATTATTTATTCATTCATGAGAGACACAGAGAGGGAGAGAGAGGCAGAGATACAGGCAGAGGGAGAAGCAGGCTCCATGTAGGGAGCCCGATGTGGGACTCGATCCCGGGACTCCAGGATCATGCCCTGGGCCGAAGGCAGGCGCCAAACCGCTGCGCCACCCAGGGATCCCCTCCACAGTTTATCCTCTTACTAACATCTTGCCTTATTGTACCAGTGGAGTGGTTTGCAGAAGCCAGGGTAACATTTATTATTAAATTTATTATTATTGTACAGTTATTACGACTGGTGGACTCAATATTGGTACATTATTATTAGTGAAGAGCCATAGTTTATCTTAGTGTTTACTTTTTATGTTGTGTAGTTGTTTGGTTTTGACAAATACATAATGCATCCATCATCACAGTATTATACAAAATAGTTTTGCTGACCTAAAAGTGCCCTGTGCTCCATCTATTTATCCCTGTTCCCCATCTCCTTAAACCCCTGTCAACCATTTTTACTGTCTGTAATTTTGCCTTTTCCAGAATCTCATATCGTTGGGATATGATCGTTGGGATCCTACAGAATGTAGCCTTTTCACACTGGCTTCTTTCACTTAATAATATACTTTTAAGGTTCCTCCTTGTCTTTTCCTGGCTTGATAGAAAGCAGCTTACTGCTTTCTCGTGCTGTATAATATTCTATCGCCTGGATGTACCACAGTTTATTTATCCATTTACCTTCAGGAGAACATCTTGGAAGGGCGTCTGGGGCTCACGGTCCTGAGATTGAGCCTTACATGGGGGAGTCTGCTCCTCCCTCTCCCGCTGCCCCTCCCCCAGCTTGTACGCTCTCTCTCAAATAAGTAAGTAAATAAATAAAATCGTTTTAAAAATGGGCATCTTGGTTGTTTGCAAGTTTTGGCAAATATGAGTAATGCTATAAATATCCATATGCAAGATTTTTTTCTGCTATGTTTTGGCTTTAAAAAATTTTTAGTTACTTATTTTTTGAGGTATAATTGAATATAACATTATGTCAGTTGTAAAATATGATTTGACATTCGTATACCCTGTGAAATCATTATTATAATAAGCCTTATTTCCCTGTCACCATATATATGTAACATACAATATTATTGACTACAGTCACCATGCTCTATATGACTTATTTTATTTTTATTTTTTTCTTTTTCTTTTTCTTTTTTTATGACTTATTTTATGAATAAAAGTTTGTACCCCTTCTATTTTACCTGCCTACTCCTCTTCTCTCTGGCAGCTACCAATCTGTTCTCTACATCTATGAGTTTGGTTTGTTAATTTGTTTTGGTTTTTATTTTTATTTTTTTAAGTTTTTATTTACATTCTAGTTAGTTGACATACCGTGTAATATTAGTTTCAAGTGTAGAATTTAGTGATTCATTACTTACATACAATACCAATGCTCATCCCAAGTGACCTCCTTAATGGCCATCACCCCTCTAACCCATTCCTCTGCCTACCTCTCTGGTAATCATCTCTGTAGTTAAGAGTCTGTTTTCTGGTTTGCCTCTTTTTAATTTTCCCTATGTTCATCTGTTTTGTTTATTAAATTCCACATATGACTGAAATCATATGGTATTTGTCTTTCTCTGACTGACTTATTTTGCTTAGCATAATACACTCTAGCTTCATCCATGTTGTTGCAAATGGCAAGATTTCATTTTTTTATAACTGAGTAATATTCTATTGACTGATGAGTGAATAAAGAAGATGTGGCATACATATATATGTACAATGGAATATTACTCAGTATCTTTCATGTGCCTATTGGCCATCTGTATATCTGCTTTGGAAAAATGGTTTTTAGATCCTTTGCTCATTATTTAATTGTATTTGTTTCTTTGTTATTGACTTTTATGAGTTCTTTTTATATTTCAGCTATAACCCTTTATCAGGTATGTGATTACAAATATATTGTCCTGTTCAGTAGATTGCCTTTTCATTTTGTTGATGGTGTCCCTTGCATTGCAGAAGCTTTTCAGTTTGATATAATCCTTTTATTATTTATTATTGCTATAATGCTTTTGGCTTTTGTTTTGGTATTAAATCAAAAAAGTCATTGCCAAGACCAGTGTCAAGCAGCTTAATTCCTATGTTTTCTTCTAGGAATTTCATAGTTCTAAGTTTTTAGTTTTTTGGTTATATTCAAATCTTTAACCCATGTGGAGCTGATTTTTGGGTATGGTATAAGATAGAGGCTCAAACTCATTCTTTTGCAAGTGGCTTTCCAGTTTTCCCAAAACCATTTATTGAAGAGACTGTCCTTTATCCATTGTATATTCTTGGCTCTAAGTTAACTGACAATGTTTAATGGGTTTATTTCTAGGTGCTCTATTCTGTTTTATTGATTAGTGTGTCTGTTTTTATGCAAATACCATACTGTTTTGATTGCTGTGGCTTTGAAATGTAGTTTGAAATCAGGAAGTGTGATGCCACCAGCTTTGTTCCTGTTGTGGTTCCATACAAATTTGAGGATTGTTCTATTTCTGTGAAAAGTGCCATTGGAATTTTGATTGGATTTGCACTGAATCTATAGATTGCTTTAGGTATGGACATTTTACAGTTTACAGAACAATATCAGTTCTCCCACTCCATGAGCACAGAATATCTTTCTATTTATTTGTGTTATCTTCAGTTTCTTTCATCAATGCTTATGTGAGACCTAACATTTTAATGATATTGAGTCTTCCTGTCCATGAACATGGAAAATCTCTCCATTTTTTTTAGATCTTTGACTTTTTTCATCAGCATTTCATAGTTTTCTTCATATGGATCCTGTACATATTCTGTTTGCCTTATACAAAAGTATTCCAATTTCTTGAGGTTGCAAATGTAAATGGTCTTTTTAATTTCAAATTTCAATTGTTTTTTTTATAAATTTATTTTTTATTGGTGTTCAATTTGCCAACATATAGAATAACACCCAGGGATCCCTGGGTGGTGCAGCGGTTTAGCTCCTGCCTTTGGCCCAGGGCACGATCCTGGAGACCCAGGATCGAGTCCCAAGTCGGGCTCCCGGTGCATGGAGCCTGCTTCTCCCTCTGCCTGTGTCTCTGCCTCTCTCTCTCTCTCTCTGTGTGACTATCATAAATAAAATTAAAAAAAAAGTCTAGAATAACACCCAGTGTTCATCCCATCAAGTGCCTCAAATTTCAATTGTTCATTGCTAGTATATAAAAAATCAACTGACTTTGTTTACTAATCTTTTGTTTTAAAAAATGTTTTATTGGGATCCCTGGGTGGCGCAGCGGTTTGGCGCCTGCCTTTGGCCCAGGGCGCGATCCTGGAGACCCGGGATCGAATCCCACATCGGGCTTCCGGTGCATGGAGCCTGCTTCTCCCTCTGCCTGTGTCTCTGCCTCTCTCTCTCTCTCTGTGACTATCATAAATAAATAAAAATTAAAAAAAAATAATAATGTTTAAAAAAAATGTTTTATTTATTTATTCATGAGAGACACAGAGAGATAGAGAGAGAGGCAGAGAGATAGGCAGAGGGAGAAGCAGGCTCCATGCAGGGAGCCTGATGTGGGACTTGATCCCGGGTCTCCAGGATCACACCCTGGGCTGAAGGTGGTGCTAAACCACTGGGCCACCAGGGCTGCCCTTGTTTACTAATCTTATACCTTGCAACCTTGCTCTAAATCTTGGCTTGTCTACAGTCTATATTGTCTTTAGAGGAGAAGGAGAACTTAATTAGAAGGAAGTAAATTCATAGCATGAACTTTTTATCTTGCTTAAGAAATTTCCTACTCTGAAATCATAAAAGACAGATTTGTCTTCTAAAAGTTGTATGATGGGCGCCTGGGTGGCACAGTTGGTTAAGCATCTACCTTCAGCTCAGATAATTCCAGAGTCCTGGGACTGAGACCCACATCGGGCTGCCTGCTCAACGGGAAGTCTGCTTCTCCCTCTCCCTCTGCTCCTTCTCCCACTTGTGCTCTCTCTCTCGCTCCATCAATCTCTCTCAAATAAATAAATAAAATCTAAAAAAAAGGAAAAGTTGTATGATTTTGTCTTTTATTGGTTCTGAAAAATTCTCTGAGCCATTCTGTCTTTATATCTGCCACATTCATTGCCTTGTTCTGACTCTAAGACATGTGGTAGACCTCACCTTTTCCTCCATGTTCATAATCTTTGAACATATTTTTCATCTCTATCTCCTTGTGCTGGTTGCTAGATTTTTTTTCTCAAACTTGTCTCTTCTGGTTCATTGATTTATTTTTCCAAGTTCCAATTTGTTTATTTTGAAATGTGGTTATTTGTATGGTGTCGTATACTTTATTTATATTTTTAGTCTTTTTTATTTCTTTAAGCGTATCACACCTGATTATTTTTCCGTTTTTGCCTGATAATTCCAGTTTTTGGATTTTTTGAGGGAGGAGGTATCTGATTCTGGTGACTATAGTTTCTGTTAGTTCTTACTCATAGTATCTTATCTGTATGTGTGTATGTGTATGTGCTCATGTGTGCTTTGTGTTTTTGTTTTACTATAAGGTTGCTAGTCTTATTTTATAGAAAAGGAAACTGAGCCTGAGAGAGGATAAATGGCTTACCAGGTCACACTACTAGCAAATAGCAGAGTAAGAATTCTAGTCAAAATTTGACTTTAGAGTAGTTTACTTTTTTGTACTCTCTGAAGCTTTAAAGACCCTTGATGGGTGAACTCTTTCATAAATCACCCCCAAGTGTTTATTGAGAGCTAACTTTGGACCAAGCATTGTCCTCAGTGCTAGGACACAAAAACAAATAATATGTATCTCCTTCTTGTCTAGCATGCAGTCTAGTGGGGGACATAAGCATGTAAATAGACAAGTGACAATAAGCATGGTAAGTGTACTCACTAAGGTAAAAACAGAGTTCTGTGGGAGCTTAGAGAAAGTTTTCTTAAGCTGTTGCTATTGCCCAAGTGTATCATGCTTCACTAGTGTGCCAGTCAGCTACAGTCCCATCAAATGGCATGAATTATAGGGCTCAGTATTCACATTTTTTTCAAAGTGAATGATGCCACCTGGGGTTATGCAAGGAGGCTTTATGGTGGGCTGGTAAGAAGGCATTTCAAGCAGAAGGAATAACTTATGCAAAAGCATAGGATGAATCTGATAAACAAATTGGAATAAAACCTTAGGAAAGAGCTACTCTAACCCTCTTATGTCATGCATACATCTACTTTCTATTATAAAGAATTTAGTGTCTAATTTATAGAATAAATTCTTGCTTTCTAAATGTTTCTATCCAGGAACCATCAAAATAAAAGCATGATCTCATTTTTTACTTAGAGACCTTTGGAGGGGAAATGCTTCATAATCTCTTCCCATCTAGTTTCACAAGAGAATACAAAGGAGGTCAGACATCATCTGATGGCAGCATGTTATAATAAAAAGGCACTTAAAAATAAAAAGGCACTTAGAGGCATGGATTCTAGACTCATGTTTGCTACTGCTATGTTATTTTGGACAAGTCACATGGATAACCTTCTTAACTTCCCTTTCTCCATCGTACAATGAGGGCATTTGATTACAGATTCCTTAAGGTGGCTTCTAGCACCGTAATTGTCCAAGCTCCACTTAACAGAAGTCCAGAAGGGGAAATGTCTCCCCCAAGGCCACGCACTAAGTACATTAGAAAATGTCTCCAAGCATCTGGGCTTTCAGGCATATGCTCTTGCCTGTCCTTCAAACCGCCAGGGCAGCCAGGCTCTCCTTCCTCCACCTTCACCAGGGACATAGGCTGGTGGGCAGAACTCCGGAGAGGACACTACGTCAGTGAGATAGAAGCCTCAGTCCTCCCAAGGGCTGGTCATATTCACTCTGCTAATGGGTCTCCTGAGGCCAGGCTTGGCTGTGGGTTTAAGCAGGAGTCTACTCTTTTCTGTCCAGGCATCCTGGGCTTCCTCACACACAGCAAAGGTGGTTTCATGGCAGAGTCTTAGCTAGAAGTGGCCGTGGAGAGACGCTGCACTTTGCCTAAACTCTGGATAGCGATAGTAGCTTAGTGCCTTAGTTGAGGATATGAGGAGCCTAGCAACTGCCCCTTTCTCCCAGCTCTCTGCAGTGCTCTGATGGGCCTAATTGTCAAACTTGTTGTGTTCTGTACAGAGTCCCCAAGGATTTCTCTATTCTCGTCACACCCTCTCTCTGCATTAATGCATTTGTTTTGAACTCTTGGTTGTTCTGGCTTCTGGGAAGGGATTATGGAGCCTACAAGGAAGAAGCTGTGATTTGATATCACAGAACTTGA
Source organism: Nyctereutes procyonoides (assembly GCF_905146905.1). Taxonomy (NCBI): domain Eukaryota; kingdom Metazoa; phylum Chordata; class Mammalia; order Carnivora; family Canidae; genus Nyctereutes; species Nyctereutes procyonoides. The sequence continues at coordinate 5,801,654 of NW_026575028.1, forward strand.
GCTTTGTCTGCCCACCCAACCTTGATCATGCACTTGGAGATTTTTTTTTTTTTTAATTAACAGGGAGGAGGAAGAGCAAGGAGGAGTCAGCTAAGAAAATAGAAAAAATAGCCTGTGAGGTACCACCAAGGCGGGTGGTTTGATGGAGGTTTGCCTTTCTGAAACATCTGGGTGGCCCAGGGACAGAAGACCAGGGTGGCTTTGATGTCTTCTGAGATCCCAGTTGCTTTCTCCCCTGAACGTTGCAGATGAGGACATCCAGGGCTCTGTCCAAGGTAATGAGACAGTGCATCTTGAAGTTCTGTTCTGACTGGCGCTACAAAGCGACCTTATTATCCTTTAGCCCTTAGCTGGAGGTATGAAATATACTCCCCTGTGATTCATGGGTAAACTTTGCATGTTTGGGGTGGGGGCTTGATGCAAAGTAAAGAGGGGAAGGCACGGTGCCACCAGTGAGAGGGCACTGATGCAACACATAGGATTGGAGATTTCACCCTTGTGTGCAATTTTGTCCTCCATTCTGACATAATGGTTACATGTCTTGGTAATTGATGATGAGAATGGACTCCTGTCTGATAGGGTTTGTGAAGACCTTTTTTCCTAAGATGAACTATCTCTTTCATCTATTTTCCCAGTGCCAAGAAGCCTTCTGTGAGTAGAGATTCATTTATTTGCACCAAAACACTTTCTTTTCTAGGCTTTCTCTTTGAAAATGCAGTTACCTTTGAGAAGAGGGTATTGGCCAGGGAATTCACTTGTGTGCATTTACTGAGTAGGAGGCATTCCTTCCAAAAAGGAAGTGCTGAGGAACAAGACAGCACTGGGCCCCTGGTGGGAATTGAAGCCACTAGGAGAGGGAGTATGGAGACACAGTGGAGAGGATAGACTACCAACCAGGAAGAGAAGCTGAAATCCAAGCTCAACTGTTTTTTGGGTCGCTTAGAATCAGCTTAAGAGTTTGAGGACAAAGTACTAGGGCTTCCTGCTCCCTCAGTATCTCCTTTCTCCTTCCCTTCCTTCCTTTATCAAATATTTAAGTGACTACTAGGTGTGAGATACCACCTTAGGCTCAGAATTCTGAGATAAGACTCAGATCTTTTATTAAAGAGTCTTAGAGTCTGGCAAAAGAAGGCAGGTGTAAGACAACCTCATGCAACAAACCTTTGCAGGTACTGTGATTGCAGCAAGTATGTATTGGAGTAGTGAAAGAATTACACATGCAGTGGTTACAGAGGCTTCACGGAAAATGTGGCACTTTGGCTGGGACTTGAACTTGGGTAAAATTCACCAGGTGAATGACAGGGACTTGGAATGGAAGAAGATGGTAAATAGGTGATGAGAGAACATCCCAAGGAGAAACAGTAGGAGTGGACATGCTAAGATGTGAACCAGCTTGGTGTTTGAGAACTGCAAGGCATTCATAATTCTGGAGCCAAAAGGGGAGGGCCAGAGCCATGACAAGAGATGAGACTGGGAGGCTTTGTATGCCAGGACATCCATACCCTGAAAAGTCACTGGGGAGATTTAAGTAGTACAGCAATGAGATCAGATGTTCATGTTTAATTTCTGAGGTCTTAGGCAGTAGAGGATGGATTGAGTGAGGGGCAGGGTACTGCTTAGGAGACCACTGCAACAGGTGCCTAAGCTAGGGATATGGTGGGCAGAGTCTTGGAGGGATATATTCATTCTCACATAATTATGCTACCCATGGTAGGAAATCATAAATGACAATTTGCATGTTTGTGAAAACATTCTTATTCAGTCCTGCAAGTGGGAGTTTGTGCTTACTGTAGCCAGCTTGTGTTGAATAATCTAGATTTATAACACAGGCACCTCCCTGTGACAATTTCCATTGCTGCTATAAACACTGGGATCAGGTGCCTCTTAGGATCACTACATTTGTATCTTTGAGCTAAATACCTAGTAGTGCAATTGCTGGGTCATATGGTAGGTCTGTTTCTAACTTTTTGAGGCATCTCCATACTGTTTTCCAGAGTGGCTGCCATTCCCACCAACAGTCCAAGAAAGCTCCCCTTTCTCTGCATCCTCACCAACATCTGTCATTTTCTGACTTGTTAATTATAGCTATTCTGACGGGTATGAGGTGGTATCTTGTGGTTTTTATTTGTATTTCCCTTATGCCGAGTGATGTTGAATATTTTTCTCATGTGTCGGTTGGCCATTTGTAGGCCTCCTTTTTTGTATATTTTTTTATTGGAGTTCGATTTGCCAACATATAGTATAACACCCAGTGCTCATCCCATCAAGTGCCCCCCTCAGTGCCCATCACCTAGTCACCCCATCCCCCTGCCCACCTCCCCTTCCACTACCCCTTGTTCATTTCCCAGAGTTAGGAGTCTCTCTTGTATGTCTCCTTTGGAGAAATGTCTGTTCATGTCTTCTGCCCATTTCTTGATTGGATTATTTGTTCTTTGGGTGTTGAGTTTGGTTAAGTTTCTTATAGATTTTGGATAGTAGCCGTTTATTTAATAAGACATTTGCAAATATCTTCTCTCATTTTGAAGGTCATCTTTTGGTTTTGTCCACTGTTTCCTTTGCTGTGCAAAAGCTTTTTATCTTGATGAAGTCCCAGTAGTTCATTTTTGCCTTTGAAGCTCCTAGTCTTTTTTGCCACCATGAATGTGGGAAATCACACCCTCTTCTTCCTGCCTCCTAGGGATGCTGTGATAGAATGAAATGTTGTTATCGGGGATTATGTCCCTCTTGAGGAAGCTGCTGGAGATAAACGAGCAGCAAGTTTGTAAACTTGTGTGACACACTGGTAGAGGTGTGCATGGATATAGAGGCCAGCAGCCTCTTGCAACCTTGTGCTCATAGCATCTGTCTGTGAGCTGCCTCCTCTTTTTACCCCAGGTTGTCACACAAATATAGTTTTTTTTTTTTTTTTTAAAGATTTTATTTATTTATTCATGATAGTCACACAGAGAGAGACAGAGAGGCAGAGACACAGGCAGAGGGAGAAGCAGGCTCCATGCACCGGGAGCCCGACGTGGGACTCAATCCCGGGTCTCCAGGATCACGCCCCGGGCCAAAGGCAGGCGCCAAACCGCTGCGCCACCCAGGGATCCCTACAAATATAGTTTTTCATGCATGGTATGAAGTGACAAAGGTTGGGAAGCATTGTTTTCTGCAATGGCTCTCAGTGTTAGTTCCATTAGAGGATAAAAGATGAACTCAAGACACACTCACAGGAGTCACTTGAATGAGTCTTATGGACAGATGGGACTTTGGAGGTTTCATATTGCTCATTGCCTGAGTTCATGCACATTTCTTACAGATACTTATTAGGGTGACTTGGCTTTTCCAGAGACGGAGAGCTCATTAGCTCATAAGGACTTCCATTCCATTCTTGGACAGCTCTAGGTTCTAGAAAATCTTTCTTTTATTGAACTAGAAACTACCTCTCTATAAATTCCACACTTTGACCTCATTCTATCCTTCAGGTCACATAGAACAAGTTTATACTGAGTCATAGGAATGGCCTTTCTGGTGTTACCCCTCCCCTCAGGAGTTTTGTTTGTCTTATTAATGGTACCTCTTTAAAACAGTTTTAGACTTGCAGAAAAATTGAACAGATAGTACAGAGTTCCTAAATACCACTTCACACCCCACACCCCACACCCAGTCTCCCCTATTATAAAAACCTTATATTTGTGTGGTACTTTAGTTGCAATAATGCATTGATAGTGATGCTTTTTTTTTAGGTTTTTAAAATTTATTATTTGAGAGAGAGAGAGAAAGCATGTGCATATGAGTGGGGAGAGGGACAGAGGGCAGAAAGAGAGAATCTTAAGCAGACTCCCTGCTGACCGCAGAGCCTCCCTCTCACAACCCTGAGATCATGATCTGAGCCAAGATCACAAGGCAGATCCTTAACCGACTGAGCCACCTAAGCACCCATTATTATTTTTTTTTAGATTTTTAAAAATTTAGATAGTGATGCATTTTTTAAAAATATTTTATTTATTTATTCATGAGAGACAGAGAGAGGCAGAGACACAGGCAGAGGGAGAAGCAGGCTCCATGCAGGGAGCCTGACGTGGGACTTGATCCCGGGACTCCAGGATCACGCCTTGGGCCGAAGGCAGGCGCCAAACCACTGAGCCACCCAGGGATCCCCGATAGTGATACATTTTTAACTAAACTCCACACTTTGGCCAGATTTCCTTAATTGTTACCTATTGTCCTTTGTCCGCTCCAGGTTCCTATCTAGGATGTCACATTACATTTTGTTATCATGTCCCCTTAAGCTCCTCTTGACTGTGACAGTTCCTCAGACTTTTGTTGTTTTTGATGACCTTGACAGTTTTGAGGAATACTGGTCACAAATATCATAGGATGCCTTTCTATTAGAATTTGTCTGTTTTTCTCATGATGCATTTAGGGTTGTAGGCTTTGGGAGGAAGACCACTGAGGTTAAGTGCCATTTTCATCAAATCATGCCAATGGCACATACTGTCCACATAGTTTATGGTTGCTGATGTTGACTAGATTACCTGGGTGAAATGGTTTTGGCCTGGTTTCTCCTCTACAGTTGCTTTAGTTCTCTCCTTTCCATGCTATACTTTTTGGAAACCAGTAACTATGCACAGCTTAAGGAGTGGCAAGTTGTGCTCTCCTCTAGGGTGGAGTATTTGTATAATATATTAGGAACTCTTCTGCATGGGAGATTTGTTTCTTCTCCCTGTTTATTTCTTTATTAAATTATTCATTTACATCAGTATGGATTTGTGGATATTTATTTTAAACCTTGAGTTATAATCCAACACTACTATATTTTGTTGCTAAAATTGTTCCAGCTTTGGCCATTGGGAACTCTGTCAGTTGGTTCCTGTGCCCTTTTGACACACTCTCATCAATGTGGGATTATTTTGGGCAGCCTGGGTGGCTCAGCGGTTTAGCACCTGCCTTTGGCCCAGGGCGTGATCCTGGAGTCCCGGGATCAAGTTCCATGTTGGGCTCCCTGCATGGAGCCTGCTCCTCCCTCTTCCTGTGTCTCTGCTTCTCTCTCTATCAAGAATAAATAAATAAAATCTTTTAAAAAAATGTGGGATTATTTTTTTTTGAGCCCTTCCCTATTTATGTCATAGAAGATGCTCCAGGCCAATCTTGTGTATTTCCTGACCCAGTCCTAGAATCAATCTTTTCTCCAAAAAGTTTTGCTTCCTCTTACTGGAGAATGGCATTAGAAGCCAAGTTGTGAGTATTAGTTGTACTTGTTTCTATGGAGGTGTTAGTTCTTTTAGGAATCTCTCAAGCTAACAAAGCAAAGAAATGTGTGTGTGTGTGTGTGTGTGTGTGTGTGTGTATGTCTGTGTTGTGTGTGCACACAAGCACATGCATTAACCCCTGCATATAAACATATCTATAAGTATTTCTATATGTAACCATTTGTATCTACATTGGGTTAAACATGAGGTCGAAATGATGTCTCCAACTCTAATTATCACATGGTGGTAATGTTGATGATGACCTTGACTATCTATAAATCTCCAGCCCAACATAGGAAACCTGGTTCCTGTCATCTACAATCCTATTATTTAGTCATTTGGTTCCAGTATAAATGTATGGCAGTATCAGAATTGTTAACTTCTCACACATCTTGTTTTATCTTCTCTTGTATTAAACAGCCTTAATGCCTTTAACCATTTTATTTTTTTATTTTAATTTTTATTTTTTTGTCTTTAGCCATTTTAGGTTGTACACCATCTTTTTCATTCTCCATCAGTTCTGAGTCCATGGTTTTCCTTTCTCAAGAGAAATAACCAAAAATTATTCTCCAATTTATAAAAGAGGAGAATGACTTCTAGCAAACACTTATCCTTGGCATATAGAAGGCACTGGTTTAAGTGCTTTATGCGCATGAACTCCCTTAATCCTTATGACAACCCTATGAGGTTGGTACTGTTATATTACTATGTTACGTGAGAAAAGGTTAAAAACTTGCCCAAGGTCAAACAACTAATGAGTAGTGGAGCTGGGATTCAGAACTAAGGTCTGATATCAGAGTTTATATCTGTGATCATTATTTTATGCCGCATTGCTGCTAGAAGGGTCTTTCTGAAATACTGTTCTGCATATGTAACAAATAGTGGTACGCTATTGCCCATTAGATAAAGACCCAATATCTTAGGTTAGCATTCAGTGCCATCCACAATCCAGTGTACCTTCTGCACCAGCTTAGTCAGAATGAGCAGTGAGGACCCTTAGAGCATTCCCAGATACTGTTTTACCTAATGAGCACACTCTCTACCCTTCCTCCCAGTTAAAGCCAAGAACAAGCCACACCCTTTCCACAAAGCCCCCTCACATTCTCCTGGGAAAACTGCATTTACAGTGATCTCTTTTTTCTTTGTTAACATTCATTGTTCCTGCCCTTTGTTTGGTATTTAGTTGTGTTTTGTTAATATACTTTTCATTGGTCTGTTCAGTCTCCCCAACTTGTTCTCAATGCCATCTTGCCATTGTTGTGACTGTTGTAAGTTTTCATCCCCATAGACTTATTTGGTGAGAAGTTGGGACTCTGTGAGGTTTGTGATTACAGTATTTGCTCAGATATAATCATTTTCCATTCAATAGACAATCAAATCCTGCATTAGTATAGTTAGCCAATTAAATTAGTTTGGTTTAAGGCCATGAGCCATGCTCTATGCAGCCCCTTCTCCTTCAGGTCATGTCCTTATTTTAGGAGGTCAAGATGGTCTATTCTTCATGATCCCCATCATTATAGCTCTGTAGAGGCTTAGCTGTGTTGGGTGATATTAAGTTGAACTACTGTCTCCAGTTTGTATATCATTGTGGCCAGTATACCAAGTTTTACAAAGGTGGGTAAGCAAAGGTGGGTCTGGCACCAGCTGTGTCTCAGATAAGTCTCATCCAGTGCCCAAAGAGGGGGCTGGATGAAGGAGAACACATGAGTTCTGCTTCAAAGAGAAGAACCTAACATAAAGACTCCTAACTCTGGGAAACGAACTAGGGGTGGTGGCAGGGGAGGAGGATGGGTGGTGGGGGTGAATGGGTGATGGGCACTGAGGTGGGCACTTGATGGGATGAGCACTGGGTGTTATTCTGTATGTTGGCAAATTGAACACCAATAAAAAATAAATTTATTATAAAAAAACAAAGAGAAGAACCTAGATTTAAACTATAGCCTGTTTTTGCTAAACTTTAGTAGTTTCAGTGCCACCTTCATGGTTTTTGTCATATCTATGTAATGCTCACACTTTTTTAAACTTAAATTTTGGTCTCATTTTTCATAGTAAAATTATAGGTTTAATGTGCTATAGTTTTTCAAGTGGATATTAAAATAAATGTATAACCGTTAGATAACTGCCATCTTATATCATACACAATTATGTCATATACTTTCATGGTGTGCTTGCCATCCCTTTCTAGAGTGAAGTCTCTTCTGATCAGTCCCTGGTGTTCAGGCTGGGGTCCCATATTCTAGTGGGTTCTACTAGGGCCCCTGGGTCGAAAGAGTCCCAGAGCAAAACTGTGGACATTTTTGTCTCTTTAGAAGGAGCAGCTCAGCTTTTCTTTCTTCCCCTGTCCAAGGTGCCTAGTTAAAATTATATCTGAAGAAAAGGCTCTATAGATTTTTTAAAGTATGAAAACCATAGGAAAAGTCAATCCAGGATAAGAACTGCCAGAAAGACCACTTGTTTTGATTTGCAGTCACTCATACATTCATTCAACACTTCTCTGGGCTTCTCTTAGCTCTTCCTAGCTTTGAGGTCAAGAGAGCTGGCTTCAACCGTATCTTGATTGTTGTAATGGAGCAAAACATATGTCTCAACAGCTTGAGATGATAGCATGCTAAACACTATTTCAATACTGTTCTACTTGATCTAGGTTGAGAGTAAGCCTTTGGCGCAAGCCCAGAAGCCACCTTCCAAGATTAAGAACCTCAGAATGACTCGATTCTTACATAAGGTGGGCAGTGATGTTTAGTGTCTTTTCTCTAGGAAAGGATGAAGGTATGTGGGTGGCCAGGGTAGCTTTTCAGTGGCATTTTGGTCAACTCAGCATAATATGATGCATATGCTTTATCCACATCACCATGCCTCATCTCCACACAATTTTGAATGTGGCTATTCACTGACAGACTACCTCTTTTGTAATCAATCAGTCAATCAATGCATGAGGGCAGGGATCCAAGGAAGGTCAAATCAATAATGTAGAGGAAATGGGAGCTTATATTGCACCATGGAAGATGTACGTTATTTAGCAGGAAGAGCTTCCCCATAATAGGGTGGTAAGATATTAGAATGATGATAATAATGGCCAACACTTATGGAATACTCTACATGAGTTGCCTTGTTTACCTCACAAAAGCCTTATGAGGTAGATCCCATTTTTGTCCCCATGGTAGTGATGAGATAACTGAAGCTTAAAGAGAGAGTTGTGTGACCTATTCAAGATCTTCAGCTGTAAGCAGTGGAGCAGGGATTCAAACCCAGAGCTCATCTGCTTGACCACTCTGCTTTGCTGTACAAGAGCTTTGAAAATACATTTAGGCCTGGATTTGGTTCAGGCTCATTCTTGCTGTGGTAGGAGAGCTGGTAGAAATGACTCCGTGAAGACAAAGATTTCTTTCCTGAGGCTCTGCACCTTATCCACTTTCTCCTTATATAGAATCCAAACACCAGCATTACTTCACTCCCTTTTGTGGATACCAAGGGGAAGAAAAACATGGTTAACTTTCCATGCATCGGCAACAAAATCTTGCTAAAGCCACCCCTGCTGTATCAGGTGAGTACAGGGCAGTGGACATGGCCCTGAGCAAGCAGGTCAAAGACCTAACTGCTGTCCAGAACCAAGTTTAGAAAGGCTGGGAAAAGCACAATGTCACCTGAAGAATTGGTTTCTAGTCCTGTCTCTTTATAAAGAATATAAACCTTAGCAAATAAATCACTGACTTTCTTTTATCTACAAAATGGGCTTTTCATAGGGTTGTCATGAAGATTCATTGAGGAAAGGAAGAATGAAGTGTCTGGTATATAAATGGTAGAAGCATACAAAATGAGTGTTTTCCTCCAATGTCCCTTACTTTTTTTTTTGTATAAGGACCAAATAAGATAATGTGAGAAAGTGCCAAGTTAAAGAGGTATTATAACTTCAAGTGTTTGTGCCCTTGGGCAAATCACTTTATTTAGTTAGGAACTGACCTTCTTAAGAGCAGTAGTAAAAAAAAAACAAAAACAAAAACAAAAACAAAACTGTTCCCATTTCTTCCTGGAGTAAGACATCACTGGGGTTATCAACTGCATAAGGTACTGTGCATGGGCCTTATAGAGAATAATGTGAGTCAGACAGATACTTCCTTTGACAGGAAGATTCAGAAAACCTAGTGTCTGATAATTATCATTTTCTCCCTGGAAAGGTAGAAGAGTCTGGCTGGATGTGGGTGTTCTTGGTCTGATAAATAGTTTGTGACACCCAAGAGAAGTCTAAGCAGTACTTTATTCCAAGTCTCTTTGTCTGGACAGGATAATCAAAGTCATAATCAGATGCCAGCCTCTGAACTCAAGGCTTCTGAATTGCCTTTCCATTCAAGCATTAAAACCAAAGATCCCAAGCCAGAGGAGAAACCACCAAGAAAGCACAAGGTGCCTCTCACTGCAGCAGGTATGCCTTTTGGGCAATAACAGGGTGTAGGGGGTGCTGATTCTAGATGGTCAAGGCGTCATGAGCTGAGCTGAACCAGATGTTGGAGAAGTCAACTAAGGAAAAAAGCCAAAATGAAAGTAACAGTAAGCTTCTCATTACTTACTGTGATAGAATAAGCAAGAGATTAAATAGGGGAATTGGATGTTATACCCATATGTTGGCAAATTGAACTCCAATAAAAAATATTTTTAAAAAAGGGGAAAACACCAACTCCCCAGTATTCCATTTTCCCCCATGGACTGGCACCACACCAGGTCAGATGCATCAGCTCAGTCAGAGGGAACTGTCTCACTGCCTAGAGAGCTGAACAGGCCTTCAGTCATTTTATGGAGGGGTTGGGGAGGAGGTAGAGGGGAAGAGCTAATAGTAGAAATGAACTAAGTACTGAGTCAGAGTAGGGACAAGTATCTTAAGGCCTCACTTTCTCCTCTTGATAAGGATGTCTTGGCAGAAATACTCAAGGAATGGGGGCATCTTGGTTAGGAATGCAGATGTGTCTAAGTGCATGGCCACCCAGGGGAACCTGAGCCCTTGACTGCAACTTTTCAGATACTTCATGCACTGGCTCTGCACCAGTGCTGGCATGGGGAGGGAAGCTTCCTCATGAACCCTGCCAGGAAGCCTTTTAATTACCTATGGTTGGGCCTGAAAGATCACACATATGTTTTTGGCCAGGAGCCCAACTCCATCCATACAAGGTTCAGAGATTCATTTCCTATTAGAATTCAAAGGAAGAGAACTAACACTCACTATGCCAACACCCTCTGATGCTTGGAGCTCTTTACCCACAGCTTTGAAATTATTGTCCTTCCACTTCTTAAACAATCTTGGGAACCACCCACAAAAAGATCAGTTCAGTTTTGAGCTAGTTTTTCCTTTACAGAGCTGATAATCTGCCTCCTTGTTTTCTTAGGTCTTGGTTCTGTCTTCTGGGCTAGGAATATGCCTTATTCAGCATTCACATGACTGCCCTTCACACAGGTCTTGTCTCTCATGACTTTTTTCCTTCTGGCAGTTCCTTCTTCAACTCTTTAGCAGTTTGTCAAATAACATGGTGCCTTCTCCTCCCACCTGCAATCCCCAGGACTCTCTCAGCACTCTCCAGTTTATCTACTTAAAGTTTGAATCCCACCCCACTTGCTGCCAGACCAAACATCAAACACCTGACGGGGTCTGGACAGAGAAGGGTAGAGAAGAACAAACACTCATTCCTTCCTTGCAGTCTGAGCTGCAGACTTGAGTGGGAATACCTCCTGGGCTTTTAAAGTTGCATTTAAGTTACCTGCTTGGCCCTTTAAGGGGTAACCTTCTTGGGATAAACTATTTGTGTAGCTGCAAACCATATTAACTCAGAAACTGCTGCCATAACTACATACTGTTGTTGACACTAGCTTTCCTCCTGGAATTTTTACCCATGCTGCTGCAACCATAGCTTTTGGGAGCTAGATTCTCCCTTTCCCTTTATGTTTCCCTCCTGATTTGTTGAAGTCAGTGTGACATCTTAACATTTATCCTTTACATTTCTACCCTGTGAGTTTTAAGATCCTTAGTAAGCCACCTAGTTGAAGAAAGGAGTGACTGGCTTATGAGCAAGAAAGGGTGCCATCATTAGGACCCTGGGCAAATCCCCATGTTGCCTCAACTACAACTATAGTGTCTTTCATACAGAGGCCTTAAAGTGTTTTAAGAACCAGCTATCTTCGTATGAGCAAAGTGAAATCCTGGGCTACACAGAGCTGTGGTTCCTGGGGCTTGAAGCAGAGAAGCTCCACATGACTCCTGAGAAGTTCAGCAAAATGAGTTTCGATGATGAACATGGCTCCTATATGAAGGTGATGGGGAAGTAGGTCATGGTAACTCCAAGGGCCTTGGGCTTGGGATAAGAGGTAGTCTGGAAAGGAAAAAAAAGTGTGGGCTTTTTTGTTTTAATAGCATTTAGTGCCAATACATCTCAGACTAGGCATCCTGAAGGATTCTAGTGGGTGCTAAACCAAAGAAATGCCATGTTGAAAATGGGAAAACATGCAGTTAATATACAAACTACTCTGCTAAGGGTATTCCAAGAGTATTTGGGGTAACAAGTTTGCATGCTGGGCAAATTCTCACAAACTTTTTCTGCACAGCCCTTTACCCATTGGAAAGGTCAGACTCCATGGAATAAGATGCAGTCTTCCCAATGTCTTGTTTTTTTGTCTCCTCCATACAAGCCCACACATGGACCTCTTTCTATTTCATTTTTTTTCCTATTTCATTTTAAATGCCATTTCTCCACAAGCAAAAAAAGGTTCTTGTCACTGTAGTCCCTGGCACCTAGCTCTTGACTCCTTCTTCTCTTCTGATTGTGTCTTTGAAGTTCCCCAGGACAGTGCCTCTTACTAGGCCTGAAGGCAAAATCTGGGCAGTGGAAAGTGTCTTTTTTGCTTCAGAAAGCAATTTTCACTTCTGAAGATGTCCAGATATGTGATGCTTGGTCCACTAGATTTGTGGGCTGCTGGGAATTTCCTCCTCTGGACGTTTTCTCACAACTTGGTTACGTTTAAAGAAGTAAGATTGGTCTTTGATGGCTTTGTAGAAGAGACATATTTCTTCAGAGTATTTAAAGCTGTGTTTCTCAGCTTTACTATGTACCTAAATCCCCTGGAGGTCTTGTTAAAAATGTGGATGTTTATCCAACAGGTGTGGGATAGAACCTAAGATTTTGCCTTTTTCAAAAGCTTCCAGGTGATGCCCATGCTGCTGGTCCTTTGGTCACACTCTGAGAAGGAAGGATTTAGAGTTTCTGGCACAAATTAATCCTTGGTTAACCTTACTTCCAATTCATCCAGACATCCTCAGCTCCTCTACCCCAACGATACCTGGGCATAGAGTTCCTGGGAAATTCCCCAGGGATGTCAACACTACCTTTAAGTCAATTCACTGGAGCTCAGTTCCTCAGTCTCAAATCTTAGTAGCTATGTTACTGGTGGAGGCAGGCAGGGGGATGACGCGTGCTCACTGTTTACTCAGAACCTCCATCTTTATCAAATTCCCAAAAATTCCATGCTAAATTCCCAAACAAGTATTTCTATTCTTTCAGCAATTATTAATTGAATAACTATTTATTGAGAGCGTTTTATATGTTTGGGCATGTGATAGACTCTGAAAATATAAGGGGAATTATAAAAATGAACACAACCTGGTCCTTGTCTTCAAGTAATGATAATCAGTGTCAAAGTTGACATCTAGACAAATAATTATCATACAACCAAACTGATGACTTGGGGCCCAAGGGTCTGGGGCTTGGGCTCCAAGCCCCAAAATACATACAAAATAACTTTATGCCAATATGTGCAGAACTTGTCCATTACCCTTTCCCTGTACATTGTCACAACCGAATTTTACAAGTAGGGTAATCCACTTCCACATATTAACAGGTAAAGTTGTACCTGTTCATATTCATGGTCCTGATTCCTGCTCTATGACTGAACCACCACCACAGAATCACAAACACATTCTGAGGACTGTATACAAACATCTGTCTTTCGCCTCTCCCAAATCCTGAGAGTAAAACTAGGAATCAGAGATTCTCAGAGCTGGAATGTCTTAGAGGTTCTTCTCCAAGACCTTCAGTTACAGATGAGGGCACTCAGCTCATAGTGGGTAAGTGATTTGTCTGAAGATACTCAGATAAAGTATTTTTAAATGAAAATTTCCTATTGCTTTGAATAAATAACCCATTCTCTAGTTTCCAGCCCATGAAGAGAATAGGTGATTCTGGCTCTTGGAAAATGCTTCTCTTAGTTGAGAAAGATTCAAGTTCTTTACTGCTAACTCTCAAGTTAGAATTAAATCTGAGTAAGTCAAGAGGAGGACCAGTTCTGACAGGAAGAGGCAGAGCAGACATGAAGCTTTCTCTGATTAATGGAGACACATCAAGGATCAGAAATAGAACTTCCCCCAAATTGCTGCTTGGCTGCATTCAAGAATTATGAAATATCCAAACTGGAAGGGACTTTAGAGCCACTTTGTTCAATCTTCTCATTTTACAGATTCCCACATAGGCAGAAAACTAGAGGTGATGGACTAGATCTAGAACCTGAGTTTTCTAAGACCATCCAATGTTCTTTGCACTGCTTGGCATGGATAGAACCTGTGGGACCTTCCTGGAACCACACTGGTAGCCTGCGATCCCAGCAACAACCTCACCATTGCAGAAGCAATTAACAGGAGGGTGGGAGTTGCACAAATACTCAGTGCAGTTCAGAATGATCTCCCTGAGGGTAAACCATGAGATGACATGGGCCCCAATATCAGGGAAGCCCCATAGCCTATGGCTCTGTTCCTCACCCTGACCTGGATTCTGCAGGTCCTGCATGACCACATTGCCTATCGCTATGAGGTTTTGGAGATGATCGGGAAAGGGTCCTTTGGACAGGTGGCCAAGTGCTTGGATCACAAAAACAATGAGTTGGTGGCCTTGAAAATCATCAGGAACAAGAAGAGGTGTGGTTTGGCAGATGGCCTAGGCCATGGGAGGGGTGGTCTGCATGACTCTGGCCCCTTCATAATGCCAACCCTTCCTGTTTCTGCTTTTTCTTCTGATCTTCCTCATCCTTTTCCCTCTTTCTCTCTCTACCTATCTGATTTCACAATGGGGCAAAGAAGAGGCAAGATTATGAAGCTTTTAGTGCTTTCTGCTCCCCCTGGACAGTCTTGTTGGGGTGATGGGGAGGGTCTGGGTAATGGGGCTAAGTGCTGCAGCATAACATGACACTGTAAATTCTGTCCCCATATCCTATCCTCCTGCCACTCCCCTAACACTTCAGATTTCACCACCAAGCCCTGGTGGAATTGAAGATCCTGGAAGCTCTCAGAAGGAAGGACAAAGACAACACCTACAATGTGGTACACATGAAGGACTTCTTCTATTTTCGAAATCATCTCTGCATCACCTTTGAACTCCTGGGGTCAGCTGCTTTTTCTTTTAATATATTTTCTTTTGAAAAGTTGCTTAAGGTGATAGAAGAAAAACTTTGAGGTCCGAACACTAGATTTTTCTAGATGTGAACTTTTAATGACTAGAGTAGACACAATGGCCACTCAGTTACCTAGAAAGCTAAGGAGTGAAGAGCTGTATCCAAAGCTGCTCATTTCACTCCACCCCTCAGTCATGTCTCTCACCTGCCAGCATACTCAGGATGTGCTGCCCAAGTGTTGGGTGCCAAACTGGGTGACATAACCAATACAAGGCCCCTGCCCTCAAGATTGAAACTTAAATACGTTGAAAACGACTATCCTTTGCCCCCATGTCTCCATTCACTGGCTTTATAATTCTCCTTGGAACCCAAGGGAGTAGCAGCTAGCTGCTCTCAGGCAGGGAAAGGACTTTGATTTTGAGCAAATAAGGATAGGAGCAGATATTTTTTTTGGCGAGGAAGCAGAACCTGACAAATAGATTGGTATCACCTCGCTGAATATTGGAGCTGGAAGGGTGTGCTAATTGGAAGGGCATGCTAATCTGATTACTTTTCTCTCTGAGAAGACCAGCTTCCATAATTTGAACAAAACCAGAAACCCAGAAAGCATTTAGCAAAGGGGAATAATTAGGGTAGACTCTCAGAGGCCCAGTATTATGGGATTCCCTGAGCTGGTAGCTTGGTGCTCCCATGACACCTTTGTTGTCAGTGAAATTCTAAGAACCAGCTAAACTTGAATTAGAAGGAAAGTTGACACTCTTCTCACCATCTCTGATGACTACAAAATATGGTCTACTTTCTGTATGCAGAGGTGAATTATCTTCCTTCTGTCAAAATGAACAAGCCAGGATTAGATTTCATTGTATTTAAAAGAACAAGCCAGTTAGATGTCATTGTACTTAAAATTAGAGCTCTGAGAAGTGAGGAGGGGCAAATATGCTGGGGGAGAATCCAAAGACCATAGAGGTTGGGAGTTGCCCAGGGTCACACAGCTAGTCAGGATGAGGCTAGAGCTATACATCTTCCTGTACTCCTCAAGAATGAACAGCTTCCTAAATACTGCCAAAGTTAGAGAAGGCTTAGAAATGGAAGATTGGGAGAAATCAAGAAGTTGATGCAGAGTTGTTTCTGGGTGGTGCCCCTTCTTTCCCTCTTCTCTCCATTTGATGATTTACAAAGTCACATACTGGCAGCCCACAGACAATGTTTTTCTTGTTAAAATGCTTTGCATTTGTTTCTAACACTTGTAAATCATCAGATTTCATATAATTTAGCAGGCTTTTATACAATAGGGCAGGCTTCTGCCTGTCTAGAAAATTTAGGATAATCTAACAAGAGTAAACCCTCATTTCTGCAAGCTTACAGATGGATGGGACCAAGGAACCAGGATTACTTTGGATGGTGTAGGGCTTCTTCATTTTACCTCAGCCCCCATCTGCCCACTCTCTTGTTCCCTTACTTATCAGGAACCTTTTGATGTCTTTAGACAGCCTTATTAGTTTGGGGCAGGAGTGACCACTTGGTTGGGTGATGGACTTCCTGGATCCTTCCCAAGGGCCTGAGAAATTATGAATATTTCAGAAGTTTGGCCCAACCTTTGAACACCCACATGTGTAACAAAGTGATTAAATGACCTTGCCACATAAGAAACAAGGGGACATCTGAGAGGCCAGCACAATTGAGCTTCACACAGGATCTACCATGAATCAAGGCAAAAGTTGAGTTTATAGGACACAAAAGCTCTGCCTCCTGGCCTGAGGCTTGCCTACTACCAGAGGGAAACCAGGTGATATGGGATTGTTTGCAGGTTCAAGCTCAGCATAATACCTTCTGCACTGATACGTACACATCACTTTCTCTCTCTCTCTCTTTTCCAGAATCAACTTGTATGAGTTGATGAAGAATAATAGCTTTCAAGGCTTCAGTCTGTCAATAGTTCGACGCTTCACCCTCTCTGTTTTGAAGTGTTTGCAAATGCTTTATGTAGAGAAAATCATTCACTGTGATCTCAAGCCCGTGAGTGCAAGCTCTTTCCTGCCAAGGGAGCTGGTTCCCACCCTCAGAAACTATTTGTCCCATTCTGTTCCCCAGTGGTAACTGGGAAGCCATCATGGCCAAGGCTCCAGGGTAGAAGCCAAGCAGTTATGTTTATATGTTGTATAAACCAAGAGAGATGCAGTGAAGATTAGGGGACAGATATCAGGGTGATGCAGAGAGATGTGGTACTATCAAGACAGGAACATAAAGATCTGAGGGCTTTCCTACAGAAGGCTTAGAGGTATGTAGAGACATATGTAATGCAGGGATATGGAGAACTACTGTACTAAATCCTGACTTTATTCACTCTATTCTGAGTTGGTCCTAGGGTACAGAAAATTCTCTGCTCCAAATGAATGTGCCCTTCCCATATGTCCTGCTGGTATTCTGTACTTGCTCTGTTACTGCTCTGATTGCTATGTAGGGATGGTTTATCTTCCACTGACTGCAAATTCCCCCAAGGTCAGGGACCATGTCTTCTCACCATTTTATTCCCAGGATCTAACATGGTACTTGGCAATAGTAATGGCAGGTAATAAATAAATGCTTGTTAGAAGAGTTAATGATTGCAAACTTGAGGAGTACAGCTAGGGGAAAGGTATAAGGGTGTGAAGATATGTGGTCAGAAGCTGGTTCCAAAAACAATATGATTCTCACAGATATGTAAATATCCCTTAATTTTTCCTCATTCCCTTCGCACTCCCCCCAAATAGTTAATTTTTAGTTGTTTTTTATTTTAATTCCAGCATAGTTAGTACAGTGTTATATATCAGTTTCAGGTGTACAATATAGTGATTCAACACTTCCATATAACACGTGGTGTTCATCATGATAAGTGTACTCTTTAATCTTCATCGCCTGTTTCAGCCATCCCCCCACCAACCTCCCCTCTGGTAACCATCAATTTGTTCTCTATGGTTAATAGTCTGTTTCCTGGTCTCTCTCTCTCTCTCTCTTGCTCATTTGTTTTGTTTCTTAAACTCTATATATCAGTGAAATCATATGGTATTTGTCTTCATCTGACTGACTTATTTCCCTTAGCACTATATTCTCTAGCTCCATCCATGTTATTGCAAATGTAATATTTCATTTCTTTTTATGGCTGAGTAATATCTATATATCTATATCTATATATCACCTCTTTTTTTTAAAAAAAGATCTTATTTATTTACTCATGAGAGATACAGAGAGAAAGGTAGAGACAGAGGCAGAGGGAGAAGCAGGCTCCATGCAGGGAGCCTGATGTGGGACTCCATCCCTGGGACTCTGGGATCATGCCCTGAGCCGAAGGCAGATGCTCATCCACTGAGCCACCCAGGTATCCTTTTATACTACCTCTTCTTTATCCATTCATCAGTTGATGAATTCTTGGGCCACTTTCATAATTTGGCTATTATAAATAATGCCACTATAAACATAAGGGTGCACGTATCTCTTTGAATTAGTGTTTTAGGAGTAAATAGCCAGAAGTGTATTAGTGGAATTGTATTTGGGGGGTAAATACCCAGTAGCATGATTAGTGGATTGTAGGATAGTTCTAGTTTTAACTTTTTGAGGAACCTCTATCCCCAAACAATTAATTTTTTAAAAAACTGTAACTTATTGGGTAAATTTTACAATTTAATATTGACAAGATAGAGATGTTCTCTCAGGGCTTACTGATGGACTCTCACAAGAATGATGATACATTAATTTATTATCCACATTCAAGTTCCTAATACTCAGATTTGCAGCTTCAAAGGGTCACTGTACATCTGTGGTCTTTAGGCTTTGGGGCCTGACTCTCAACAAGGAAATTCACATGACATAATAGATTTTTTTTCAGAAATAGTAAACTGGAATACATATGCCAAGTAGAAAAGTGTGTGTGCAACTAGGAGAGTGCTTGGTGAGTATAGATAAAAAATCAGGGAATTTTTTGAAGATACAAATGTGGTGCTCTGAAGTGGCACCTGCACCCCAATGCTTATAGCAGCAATGCCCACAACAGCCAAAATATGGAAAGAGCCCAGATGTCCATCGACAGATGAATAAAGAAGTTTCATTATATATGTATAATGGAATATTACTTAGCCGTCAAAAAATAAAATTTTGCCATTTGCTACAATATGGATGGAACTAGAGGGTGTTATGCTAAGTGAAATAAGTCAATCAGAAAAGACAATTATCACAGGATTTCACTTATATGTGAAATATAAGAGAAAAAACAGATGAGCATAGAGGAAGAAAGGAAAAAATAAAGACAAAATCAAAGAGGGAGACAAACCATGAGAGATTCATAACAATAGGCAACAAACTGAGGGTTGTGGAGGGGATGGGGTAACTGGATGATGGGTATTAAGCAGGGCATGGGTTGTAATGAGCACTGGGTGTTATATACAACTGATGAATCACTGAGCTCTACTTGGAAACTAATAATACACTATTATTAATTAATTTAATTTAAATAAAAAAAGAATCAAGGAGTTATTCTAATGGACTCAAAGGATAGTTTCAATGAGTTGTGATGATCTGATGCATCCATCCCCTCTCTAGAGCAATTTTTTTCAATATGATGGGAAGTTCTTTAGTTAAGGAACCTTTCCATTGGTCTGGAGACACACTAGAAATGTCTGCTTTTAAAAGACTTTTGCTGATTGAACTCTTCCAGTTAATACAGATATTCTTTAGGAAAGGAATATGGACTAAAGTTGTGCTTTCTTAATTTGTGGTGCCGGAGGCATCAGACCAGGCCTGCTGTGCCATATCTGTAAAGTTAAAGGTCTCAGTAAGCAACTAATTCATGCACTATTCATAATAGTGAATTCATCTAATATTGAGATCTGTGAAAACATGACTGGGACTTTAAACTCCAGGCCCAGGAAGTACACCATCATGCTCTGAGAGCTCAGGAGCTTAACCACAGCTCTCCTGGGACGCTGGTTTCACATTTTCCCCAATGTCAACGAAAGAATCATAGCTCAGATTAAATTATTGCCTTTTTTGGGTTCATTACTGATATCAGTATATTGGAGGAGCCCTTAATGGAAACACTAAATTCAGTTAGTATATTTCTATGGCCTTATGCAAGCAAGGGATAGAGCCAGGTGCCAAGGAGATGAAAATAAGCCCATAGTGCTCAGTAGTTACACATTACATATGGGGAAAGAGACAAAATATATGCAAAAGAAATACGACAAAGCAATAAATACTGAGTCCAAAGAAGAGGTACAGACCACAAATCAAACGGGAAGTCAGAGGAGGGGGAGAACATGGCATTTGGGGAAGAGACCCCTTGGAGCTGGTTACATTTTGATCTGGGTCCTGGAGGATGGCTGGCATTCCAGTAAATAGAGTGTGTGGAGAAACATTATTAAAACCTGACATCTGTCTTTCTCCTCTCTAGGAGAATATAGTTTTATATCAAAAGGGCCAAGTTTCTGTTAAAGTCATTGACTTTGGATCAAGCTGTTATGAACACCAGAAAGGTAAGCCCATTCTGGTCCCTTGGTCTGAATTTTCCTATTACAATTTCTTTCCCTTACTGAAACATCACTTCTCACGTGAGGTCACCTGGGTTGTAGCCTGGGCTCAGCCACAGCAATTGCTTGGTATGATTTTGAACAAGGTGCTTCACTTCTCTGAGCCTAAGTCTCCTCATCTATAAAATGAGAAGATTAAACTCAAATACCACAAGGTTCCTTTGCAGCTCTCAAATTCTGTATCTGGAATTACCTCAGAGTCTTGGCTCTCAAAACTAACTAGATGTGCATCTGGATCACCAGAAGGCCCTGAAAAATTACAGTCCCCAGGACCTCATCCAAGATGTAAGGAATTTAAATTTCTAGAGGAGTCCCCAGCGGTCTGCACTGTGGAACACACAGCCATTCTGAGGTTTGAGATTCACTGCCCTAAGTTCTCTAGACTTTATATTTTTTTTCCAGGCTAGAATCCAAAAAGCAGCCCTGGAATATATTTCATCTTTGAACGTGATTTAACTGCCTTTTCTTTTGACTTTTATCAAGTTTGAGGGCAAGAACATGTATCATTTAACAAACATTTACTGAGTATCTTCTATGTGTCTGTCACTGTTCTGGGTACCAGAACAACAACAACAAAAAATAACATTTCCTGTGCTCTGATTGCTTACAGTTCAGTGGAAGAAACAAAGATAACAGGATAGGTGCAGTGATTACAAGTATGTACAGATGATGCTAAGGGCATAGTAAAGAAAGGCTTGGGATCAACCTTCGTGGCGGCAGGGGGTGACACAGGAAGCCTCTGGAGTCCAAAGAAAAGACTTCTAGATGTTTTTTCCAAATATTCTGCAGCACTACTTTTGAAGACATGTTATCTTTTATGTATGGAACCCATAAGAAATTCCAGCTAGAAGACAATCTGCCTCCCATGAAGTACTCCTATGCTTACTCTTCTCAGGCATGAAAGCTGTGCAATCTCTTGGCTTGGCTACCGGGATGCTCCCAACAGAATTTGTAATGGTCTTATCCTTGCTTTCATATAGTCATTTCCCTCTTTATGTATTTTCTGACTTCGCTTTATCTTTATTTTAACCATGAGACAGTATAGAGTATGGATACTACACTTGAATAGCCTGAGTTCAAATCCCAGCTCTGCCACTTAGAGCTGAGTGACCTTGATAATTTATTTAATCTTTGTCTGTCTGTTTTCTCAGTTTAAGATAGGACAATAATAGCACCTGCTTCACATGGTTGTCATAAGGACTGAGGATTATTCTGTATTAAAACACTTGGAATAGTGCCCAGCATATGTTAAGGATTATAGAAGTGTCCATTCAATCTATTTTTTTTAAAAAATTATGCTGTGTATATATGTACCTTGATTGCAAAGTGCATTAAATCCATTTTGGAAGTAGGCAGGGTATAAAAGTCATTTTTTATCATATCTTCATTTTGTTTTTATTCACGAAATTGTTATGTTTTTACTGACTCAAACATTAGAGAAGTGACCACAGAACCCTTCCCCTGCCAGCATCTAGGTAAAGAATGTCAGTATGTGGAAGCACAGTACTGTCTTCTGCACATCTTCATCTATTGAGATTGGGGGCTCTTCTTTCTGTACTTTATGCAACACACTGCACATAATATATTGCAGACACAT
Source organism: Nyctereutes procyonoides (assembly GCF_905146905.1). Classification (NCBI taxonomy): domain Eukaryota; kingdom Metazoa; phylum Chordata; class Mammalia; order Carnivora; family Canidae; genus Nyctereutes; species Nyctereutes procyonoides. Next base: position 5,823,457 of record NW_026575028.1, read on the forward strand.
TAGAAGAGATGCATTTTGCATGGTTTCTTTTCCATTTTTTAATATGCCTCTTTTCTCACCAAATCACAGTAAGTTTAGAAGGTGTCTGCCCCAAATGAATGTAATAGCTTAAAAATTTAGCTTTATATTAGCCTTCTGTTTCCTTTTTTTAATAAAGTTTGGCTGACTTAAATGTCCGTTCCTGGAACAATGCCTACTCTAGAGTTCTTGACCAATACAGTGAGGATAATAACACTGCATGATTATCAGGTTGCTATGAATATTTGATGAGATTATGTATGTAACTTGACTCAGAAATGCTGGTGGGCTGTACTTTCATCTCCCTGCAAACCCTGGAGAGTGAAAGGGGCTGGGGAGTCTTAGTTACCCTCTACCTTCACCTGAAATGTCCTTGGAGAAGTGTGTTTTGGAAAGGAGGATTTTACATGATAGTTCTCTTTCTTTCTCCCTCCACAGTATACACTTACATCCAAAGCCGGTTCTATAGATCCCCAGAGGTGATTCTGGGCCATCCCTACAACATGGCCATTGATATGTGGAGCCTGGGCTGCATCATGGCTGAGTTGTACACAGGCTACCCTCTGTTCCCTGGGGAGAATGAAATGGAGCAGCTGGCCTGCATCATGGAGGTGAGGGGGAGGGCTGAGGTGCCACAGGATGGTTAGCTTGCACTCTCAAACATTGGGCTGCATCAGAGTCGCTGTAGGGCAGTGGCCTGTGTACTTTTTTTGTGGTTGTTGGATGTATTTTTGTAATTATGTGCCCCTCTGTACACTTTTGAGTTGTATCTAACATTTTTATCATAAAATTTAAATAGTTGCAGAGGATGAAATTTCAAACATATTATGAAAGTGACTTCATTTTTTAACTTTTTATTTTTTAGTCATTTTAAAAAAATTTAATTCCAGGATAGTTAACATATAGTGTTATATTAGTTTCAGGAGTACAATGCAGTGATTCAACAATTCTATACATTACTCAGTGCTTAACATGTTAAATGTACTTTTTTCTTGAGAGAGAGAGTATATGTGAGCCAAGGATGGGTGGGTAGGGAGGGGTAGGGGGAGAGGGAAAGAGGGAATCTACATTGGAACCCAATGTAGGGCTTGATCTCATGACCCTAAGATTACAACCTGAGTTGAAATCAAGAGTTGGATGCTTAACCAACTGAGCCACCAGGTACCCTGATAAGTGTACTTTTAATCTCTTTCACCTAGTTTACCCAACCTCCACCCACCTCCCCTCTGGTAACCAACTGTTTGTTCTCTGTAGTTAAGAGTCTGTTTTTTGTTCGTCTCTTTTTTCTGTGTTCATTTGTTTTGTTTTTAAAATTCTGAATATAAGTGAAGTGATAAGATATTTTTATGGTATTTGTGTTTATTTAACTGACTTATTTAACTTAGCTTATATTTTGTATAATGTTGATGCAAGTGGCAAGATTTCATTTTTGATGGCTGAGTAATATTCCATTATATATATGCTGCATATACATATATACCACATATGTGTGTGTGTGTGTGTGTGTGTGTGTGTATCTCACATCTTTATCCATTCATCTATTGATGGACACTTGTGCTGCTTCCATAATTTGGCCATTGTAAATAATATTGCAATAAACATAGGGGTGCATTTATCTTTTCAAATTAGTGCTTTTATATTCTTTGGGTGAATATCCAGTAGTAGGATTACTGGATCCCACTACTGGATCATATGGTAATTATTTTTTTAATTTTGGGGGGAATCGCCATACTGTCTTCCCCAGTGGCTGAACAAGTTTGCATTACCTCCAACAGTGCACAAGGGTTTCTTTTTCTCTACATCCTTGCCAACACTTGTTATTTTTTATGTTTTTTATTTTAGCCATTCTGACAGGTGTGAGGTGATATTTCATTGTGGATTTGATTTGCATTTCCCTGATGATGAGTGATGTTGAGTACTTTTTCATGTGTCTGTTGGCCACCTAGATGACTTCTTTAGAAAAATGTCTATTTATCTGTTCTGCTTATTCTTTTTAAAAAAAGATTTTATTTATTTGAGAGAGAGAGTGAGCGAGTGCACCAGCAGGAGAAGCAGCAGGCAGAGGGAGAGGGAGACACAGGCTCCCCAAGGAGCAGGGAAGCCTGATGCAGGGTTTGAACCCAGGACCCTGGGATTGTGACCTGAGCCAAAGGCAGACACTTAACTGACTGAACCACCCAGGCACCCCTCCTCCGCCCATTCTTAATTGGATTATTTATTTTTTGGATGTTGAATTGTATTAACTTTTCATATATTTTGGATACTAACACTTTATTAGAAATGTCATTTACAAATATCTTTTCCCATTCAGTAGGTTGTCTTTCAGTTTTGTTGATTGTTTCCTATGCTATGAAAAAGCTTTTTATTTTGTTGTAGTCCCAATGGTTTATTTTTGCTTTTATTTCCTTTGCCTTAGGAGCTATATCTAGAAAAATGTTGCTGTTGCTGACATTAGAGAAATTACTGCCTATTCTATACATTACTCTCTTCTAGGATTTTTATGGTTTGAGGTCTCACATTAGGTTTGATTCACTTGAGTTTATTTTTGTGTATGGTCTAAGAGAGTAGTCTAGTTTCATTATTTTGCATGTTACTGTCCAGTTTTCCCAACACTATTTGAGTTGATTTAGAAAATAGAAATTTGGGATGGATGGATGCATAGATAATAGATGTTAAATAGGTAATTAGACTAATATATATATGCTGCATTTATGTATACCACACACACACACATATATATATATATATATATACACACACCACATCTTTTTATATACACTATATATATATATATGTGTGTGTGTGTGTATATTTATATAAATATCTTTATCCATTCATCTATTGATGGACACTTAGGCTGCTTCCATAATTTGGCCATTGTAAATAATGCTGCAATAAACATAGGGGGCATTTATTATATATATATAAATCAAACCTTTGTTCATAGTCAAAATATCTTTGTTCATTGGTATGATTCTGTCTTTTTCCATATTCTTACCTCTTTTATCAAAGACTAATTGATTAATGGACCATATAGGATTTATTCCTGGGCTTTCTGTTTGGTTCCTTTGATCCATGTGTCTGTTTTTGTTACTAGCATTATACTGTTTTGATTATTATGGATTTATAGTATATCTTGAAATCTGGGATTGTGATATCTCCAGTTTTGTTCTTTCCAGGTTGCTTTGGCTATTTGGGGTCTTTTGTGGTTCCACATAAATTTTAGAATTATGTGTTCCAATTCTATGAAAAATGCTGTTTGCATTTTGATAAGGATTGTATTAAATCTATAGATTATGGTCATTTTAACAATATTTGTTCTCCCAATCCATGAACATGGAATATCTTTCCATTTGTTTGTGTTGTCTTCATGACTTTCATCGATGTTTTATAGTTTTTATAGGACAGGTATTTCACCTCATTGGTTAAGTTTATTCCTAGATATTTTATTATATTTGGTGCAATTGTTTTCTTAATTTCTCTTTCTGATAGAATAGTGACATTTTAAAATGAAACCATTATGCCAGTCTTTCAAACATACTCAGAAGTAACTAAAAACCAGAGATGACACCTGTCCAAATCTATGTATTGTTCATTAATCATTCACTATCCTAACTTTCTGGAAAGAATATCTTTCAATAAAAAGGCTTTACCAAGACTCATTGTATGATTATTTATTATGTATTTTTCTTAAAGACATAATGTTATGGAGCTAAATTAGATAAAAACAGGATAAAATAACACTAAAAATTAGAAATTTCACATTTTAGGATTACACCAGTGAGCAAAGATATTTTGACTGTGGACAAAGATCTGTTTTCTCTCTCTCTCTCAATATATATATCTAATTACCTGTCTAATCTCTATCTATTCATCCACCCATCCCAAATTTCTGTTTTCTAGATTGACTCAAAGTTATAGATGGTCACAGGGACACACACATACCCTTGGGAATTATTAAATATACTTTCATTTCATGGTTGAAACTAATAAGTATTAAAATAACTTAGGTCATAATAGCTATAAATGATATCTATGGTGGAATGAACACTGGCCTGGGAATCAGTAAGTCTGGAGTGTGGTCCCAGCCTTTTCTCTTGGATAAGTCAGTTCCCTCTTTTGGACCTCTGTAAAATGAGATGTTCAGAGTACTTGGCTTCTAAAGTTGATGATAAATGATTTAATGAAACATTCCTGAACCAATCCGGTTTCCAATACCAAGAAGAATTGAGAAGTATGGGATTTGATTCACTTCCTCCTGAACTGTCAGTGAGGCTGAGGAGGAGGAGGAGGAGGACAGGGTTGTGCAAATATATATGGCTGGGAACTCAAGGCTGAGGATGACACCTGTAATTTCTCTGTCTCTGTCTCTGTGTATCCCTATAGGCTACAGTGGGCAAAGGTGAACAAGTGGGTGCTATAATTTTCTTTTCTTTTGTCATATAGTGGACTGAGGCCCATCTGGTGATTCTATCTCCAAGTTGGGATATGTTATTCCTTAATTCAAGGATGGTCAGCACATACACTGTTTTATTTATTCTGACAGATGATATCTGGCTACCATTAAGAGTGAGCTACCTCTAGTTTGTCTTAACGCTTGTTCAGAGTAACACGACTAATATTTATGCTCAGGATACTGAAAGAGCCCTAAATTAGGAGTCAGAAGACCCATGCTCTGGGCCTTTTTATCACCAGGTTGAGGTTATCACATAATATCCTTGGGTCCTTATCTGTAGAAGCAAAATTTGGCCAAAGTCCCATCCAGTTCTAATGTGTGACTCCACAAGAGTGAACCCACTGCATTGTACTTGTTGAAGGTGCTGGGCCTGCCACCAACCCACTTCATTCAGACGGCCTCCAGGAGACAGACATTCTTTGGTAAGTTCCTAGGTCTAATACTCTTTCTCTCATTGTGATGAGGTCTCACAGACCTTGGAGCAACCTCCCATACCCTAAACCCCATTCAATGCTCTCCCCTAGTCCCATCCCAAAGGGCAAGCTGTGATTAGGTACTTCTGCTAGGAAAGTAAAAATCTGCTGACAAGTGGTACCAGAAAGCATGATGGAGATGGGATGGAGGAGTCACAGTGGGAAGGAGGTCTTGGCATAAAAATGACCAGGTTCATGCTCAGAAGATCTATTGGGAGATCTTGAAACCTTGAAAGATTATAACTATGCCCTTTACTGCAAATTCTCCTTGCTTCTCCAAGCAGCTTGCCCCTTCACACTATGTACTGTTCAGGGAAATAAAAAAGCAGAAGCTCCTTTCTAAGAATAGTGGGAAATTTGCTACATATCATTAACGGACCATTATTCTTTCCTGCTGCAATTCTTTTAATCTTCCAAATCTGTACTATGCCAGAATCATTGCAACTTTGCTATAAAATGGGTAAATAAAGGCTGTCATACAGTTTGGCTGCGGATATGTTGTGACTTCCCAGTTATGTATAGGACAGCTACCTAATTGCTGGAATTAAGCTTCATCCATGGCCCCATGCTGCCCCCTCATTGCAATTTCCAGGCTCCGAATTTTTGATCCTCTGACTTTCTATTTGACTGGTGCTGTGCAAGATGGACAGGTGGATTAACAAGGTCCAACTGCTGAAGGCAAGGGCTTCCAGGGCACTATGCACCGAATAGATGAAGTCAGTCTCACATCTAAAGTCCTTTTTTAAAAAACCACAAGAACCTAAGGGATTCTCATGTAGAAAAATCCACAGTGACCAGAAGTTCAGCCAAGTGGAGTGAAGCCAACATGAGGGAAAGGGAACTGCACAGGTAGGCTCTGTGCCATTTTGAATAGCATTTCTGACCAGCATTCTTATAAGTTTAGTTCATTGGCTTCTACTGGCTATGGACTCTCCATCATTCCTAGCCCTCTCAACTCTTATTTCCACCCAAGAGTGCCTTCAGAATGGGGGCAAATCCTTCACTTTCTTCCCACAGCTTGTTCCATCAATAAAAGAGTTTTTAAAACCTTTATGGAGGATTCCTGGACATAAAGGTGTTAAGTCAACATATAACTGAGCTAGTGCTCAGTCATGTGGGGGTTAAAATTCGGTATACTTCAGTTACTATTTGGTAAACAAAAAAAAACCTGCCATAGCTACAGGCTCCCTGGCCCCTTTCTCAGGACCTGTTGGTCTCCCCGTTATCCAGAAACTCAAAGTTTAAGGCCTGGCAAGCAGAGGGTCCCTCCATGACCCTGCTTCAGTACCAAAGCTATCATCCTTTCTGATTGGTTAGTCCCATGCCATTCCAATGGTTAAATCTTTGATACATCACCCTGTAGTTATGGCTGGAGCTTTGAAGACCTTCCCTTTGGGCATACTCAGTGTCCTGTCTGCCTTAGAACAGTGCCCATGCACTAACCCTCCTTCCAGAGCAGCTGATGGCAGACAGGAAGATCTCGCTGACTTGTTTGTATAACATACAGAGCAATGGAACTGGTCTTTTAATCCTGGATATGCTTTTCCCATCCACCACTTTTAATTTAGATTTTTGGATTTCAAAGGATTTAGGGAAAGAGAAGTAGAGATATTGGTGTTCCTTCTTGCCAGACAAAGACATTGTGGGAAGACTCATATCTTAAGCCTGAACTTAAGATTATACCTTGTGTGTGGGGGCACTAAAAGGAAAGGAGTATAGGGCATAATGGTAAGAGGGTCTAGTTCTTAGAGTACTAGTTTTTACCATCAGCATGAGGCTTTAGAATAATGATGTGTTTTTGGTAGCAATATCCACGTCTTCACTTCCTGCATAAGAAAGGACTTTATTGGGATTTTCATCTTCTTCAGTGTTTCCCAAACTTTATCTGACTATAAGAATTAGTTGGGGACTTGACAAAAAGTGCTCATTCCCTTTATTTTCCTATGATATAGCATAAGAGATGAGAAAAACTTGTAAAACAGTTACATAATGATGATTTTAGGAGCTGTTATTTATAAACCCGTGAGCCTGACTCTTCAGTTACTTGTAAAAAGAGCAACATAGGATCAAATGGGTGCACTGGTGCCATAGTCAAAAAGGAAATGGGGTTCACAGTACCTATACCCTATGCAATGTCCTAACTCATTTTTATGTCTGTAAATACACATACCCATGTGTGATACATATACACATTCATGGTCTCTTCTAGGAATTGTTTTTGGAGGCCCCACATATTGCATTAATTACAAAATAGAAAGGCCTCATTCTGTACCTTCCAGAATGTCCATCATGTGAAACTGAGTTTTTGTGAAAATTCAGTTTAATGTGTAAATTGTGTGTGTGTGTGTGTATTTTCACATTCATCCATATGCAGATTTACAAGGTAGGAGCATAAGTGGACACCTTGTCTGGATATGCACACCAGAGTCTAGATGTCCAAATGAGTGGCCTCACCTTCAAAGCATTGCCCATAATATTCTGGGGAAACCTCTGGAGCTTTCTTCAGAGCTTCTTTTCAGGCATGATAAATACATTTGGTGAGGGTTTTCATGAATGAAAATGACTGAAAAAAGTCATTTCCAAGCTGTTTTAAGCAACAAAACAAGTTTAATCATTCCAATTTATGAACAAAATTTTGATGTGCCTATAAAAAATAATAAGATTAATTTGCTTGTGTGGCTTGTAAATGAGTTCTGAAAGCAGATGATTCTCCTACAATGACTTTCTTGTACTTCAGGGATGTCCCAAATTCTCATTTTGTTGAGTTAGTGGGAAAGGAGCAAGGGCATAGATAATCCAAGAATAGACTACATCTTTTTGTTGTTGTTCAGAGCTGAATATTTTTGTCCCTTCAGATTTATTTTTTATTATTTTTAATCATTATTATTTTACTTTGGTTAATGTTAAGCCCTTTGATTTTGGGAGGAGGAGTGGGAAGGAGGCTCAGAACATACTGGGTAGTGGGGAATATTGTAAAGGTTAATTGCATTCATTGGGTAATCTACATGTGATTCTTTCCATCTGACTGAGACTGAGGAACATATTCCTTTGTGTGGGAGGTGGGTAATATAAGACAGAGCTAGAGCTGCAAAGACCACTCCAAGAAGCAACGTGGTTGAATGAACAGCTATGATATAACCAATGTATAATAACATCTGGAACTAAACACAGAATTATTGTATCTCTAAAGATTCCAAAGGTTTTCCTAAAAATATGACCAACAACAGGGGGAAAAAAAGATACCCGGATTCCAAGGATCTCACGATGGTGCTGAAAACCTATGACACCAGCTTCCTGGACTTTCTCAGAAGGTGTTTGGTGTGAGTTTGCAGGGGTGTCTTTGCCTCGGGTTTCCTTTTATTTTTCTTTTTAAGATTTATTTATTTGAGAGAGAGAGAGAGAGCAAGCGAGAGAGAGCACAAGCAGGGAGAGTGGCAGGCAGAGGGAGAAGGAGAAGCAGGCTCCTCACTGAGCAGGGAGCCTGACATAGGGCTCAAGCCCAGGACCCCAAGATCATGACCTGAGCTGAGGGCAGACACTTAAACAACTGAGCCACCCAGGTACCCCTCTGGGTTTCCTCTTAAATACTGTATTTTTCCTCACGTTTGCTGGTGAAAGTCTGGGGCCAGAACAAAGTTATAAAAATAATAAAATAAATACTGACCATAGTGCTTGAGAGTCTGTAGAATGCTTTCCCTTCATCTGACTGACTTTTCTCTTCCCTTCCTATGTGATTGATTAGCAGGGCAGATTATTTGCTCCATTTTGAGATGTGGAAGCTGAGGTTCAATGACTTGCCCTAGATTAGCGTGTGGGTAGAGCTTGCCTTCTTGGCCTCAAACCCTGGCAGCAAGGTTGTAGGCCAGTTCTAAATAGCTTCTGCTTCATGAACTGAGGTCAACCTCTTGCATGTTGTAACTGTTTGCATAAACACCCAGCATATGGCTTCTGGGTCCCTCCCATTCCCCTAGGATTTATAGCCTAAAGTAAAGGATTAGGAAAAGGGTGCTCCATTAACCATTTATTATGTACAGCTTTTTAGAATCTATATGCTTAGAAATTAAGTTCTGTACTTTGGTCAAGTCACAGTTTAAAAAGGAACAGAACATAAAGCATTCAGAACAATACCTAGTGTTTAAAAAATGTTAGCTTTTATTATTTTAAAAGGGGTTTTGCAAGTGTGTCTCCACTAAATGGCAAATAGATTAGTCACATGATATTTGATGTCATTGTATCTCTTTGGGCCTCAGTTTCTTTTTCTATATAATGAAGTATTCCTAAGGTGGCTTTTAGCTATATTAGTTCTATAATTTTTGAGTATTTTTAGAGACCATATGTTTTTGTTGTCTCATTCTTCCAGTGGGATGGAGTAGTTTCAGCAAAATATTCCTCTCATATTCACGCACTCTGGGAATTTAGGTAATACCTGAGCGGATAGGCTATCATGCACTGCTGGAAGTTTTCCCCAGTTAGAGGGTCATGCTACTCATCTGAAAAATGGAGCTAGAGAAAGATCCTATATTCCACCATTGTCTCCATCCCTACTTTTGCTGAGGCTATAGAATGAATTTGCAATAACAAATGACAGAAACTTACTACTGAGACTGAGTTATATCCAGAAACCCCAACCATCCAGAACAGAGTTCAGAATCAAGAAAGAAATATCTTTTTAAAAAAAGTATTTATTTATTTATTCATTCATTCATTCATTCATTCATGAGAGACACATGGAGAGAGGCAGAGAGAGAAGCAGGCTCCTTGCAGGGACCCCAATGTGGGACTTGATTCCAGGATCCCGGGATCATGCCCTAAGCAGAAAGCAGATGCTCAATTGCTGAGTCAACCAGGTGTCTCAATATTTTTCTTTTTTAGGGTAAAGGGCTGGTTGCTAACAACTTGCAAGAGATAAGTTATTGGGGCCTATTATCTTATCATTCCTTTTTTTTTTTTTTTTTTTGCTAATTAGCAGTTTTTTGGAATGACAGACTAAATGTTTTGAGTCAAATTTAATAGGGGTAGGGCAGCCCGGGTGGCTCAGTGGTTTAGCACTGCCTTCAGCCCAGGGCATGATCCTGGAGACCCAGGATCGAGTCCCACATCAGGCTCCCTTCATGGAGCCTGCTTCTCCCTCTGCCTGTGTCTCTGCCTCTCTCTCTCTCTCTCTGTCTCATAAATAAATAAATAAAATCTTTAAAAAAAATTTAATAGGGGTAAATATAAAGTCCTATGTCTAGCTTTTATATGCTAACTTTAGAAATTCAGGAGAGGGAAGTTATAGTTTAGCAGCGATTCATTTGAAAAAGAACTGGGAACTTGAGTTGTTTATGATCTTATAAATCTAGAATATTAGTGTCATCTACCAGCAGTTAGAAGCTATTCTCAGCATGATGGACAATAAGCTGAAATTTTCTATCTAAGAAGGTGACAACTCTAATATATAACCAACAGTTATTAGTAATGTAAATGTTTTCAGATAGTTGGAGAATTGTGACATAAGAGATTATGTTTTCACTTTCTGCAGTTTCAGTTACCTGTGGTCAACCACAGCCCAGAAGCAGGTGACTACTAGGTAATAGTAGCCTAGTACTACATCACTGTCATTCACCTCAGTTCATCTCATCACATAGGCATTTTATCATCATCTCACATTGTAAGAAGGGTGAGGACAGCTAGAAGATATTTTGAGAATAGACCATATTCACATAGTTTTTATTACAGTATAATGTTATAATTGTTCTATTCCATTATTATCATTAATCTCTTATTGCACCCAAATTAGAATTTAAGTTTTATCATAGGTATGTATAGGAAAAAACATAGTATATCTAGAAACTATCTGAGGTTTCGTGCATGCACTAGGGGTAGAATGTATTACCCCACAGATAAGGGGGGACACTGTAATGTTAATGGGTAAAATTAGAACCTGGGTTTAAGTTATTAGTTTAAAGGTCCTGGGAAGTATGAATTTTGGATCAATAAAAATGAAGAACTTTTAAAGAATTGGTTTTATCAATACTGGAATAGCTAACTCTGTGAGTAAGTGCCTTGTCACTAAAAATACTCAAGAATGGCAGGATGATTCCATGTTGAAAATTCTGTCAGATGCCTTTTGTTACTACATTCAATGTTTGGCTGGATTATATCCAAATCTCCTCATTAATATTCTAGCACTCTGTAATGTTGTGTCTGATATATTTGAAGGCCCAGATTTTGTAGTTTGGAACTTGAAATTAAGCATCTCTTTGCTTTGATCTTAGCTTACTAAGTTACTTAATAAACCCTTAAGTCCCCATGGTTAAGATTTTCTATAATATTTCTTGTAAGGGAGTTTCTAGGAACTCTGGAAGACTCAGGCTCTAATATATTTCTTGCTTTGTCAAGCAAATTTCAGGTACTTTTATATGTTGTAATCTCTGTTCTATGATGATATCTTTGAGTTATAACACAGTTTAAATGGGTTCATTAAGAAAGAATTATTTTTGTTATATCTTATTTATTAGGTTCTTTATTGGGGTCTTTTTAAATGTTTTCAACCTTAGAAAGGGAAGTGAAACAATAACCTGTGCTGGGCTTTGTTGGTATATAGATGGGAACCTTCTCTTCGCATGACCCCTGACCAGGCCCTCAAGCATGCTTGGATTCATGAGCCACGGAATCTCAAACCACGGTACAGGCCCCAGACCCTGAGGAAACCCAGTCTCTGTCTCCCCTCTGAGGCTCAGAAGGACAAGGTTCAAGGGCATCATCGCTTGGGCATAAAAGGTACAGCCCCTCAAATAGCCAGTCTTCTTCCCCTAGTCCAGGGCTTGAGTATTTCTGGAGGATTCATGTCAATGTCTCTGAACTCAACTTTGGATAATCATTCTGACTGTATCACTACTAGCCTGCCATTTCTCACTTTTGAGATTTAACCTCTTTCAAGAGACTTGCTTCTAGCTGAGTTTGTTTCTTTCTTGCCTTCTTATCATTAGGATTTTCCATGTTTCTCCTGTCTTTAATTCCCTTTCTCCTCCTTTCCTTTTCTTTCACTGTGTCCTCCTCTGCCTGGCCTATAATTACCTTTTGAATTTTTATCAGACAGATTATGGCATTATGCACATATCTTTTATATGCAATATAACCTCATGGGTTATGTACATGGTCACTGGGGTCAGTTACTTGGGATTAAATTCTGGCTCTACTATTTACCACCCTTGGGCACTCTAGTTAACCTCTCTATCCCAGTTTTTTCATTTATGAGAATGAGAATCATGCCTATTCTCTATGGTTGTGGAAAGGATCAAAGAAATTAATAAATGTGCTTAATTCTATGTGTTTTACATATTGTTTTTATATCATTATGACCAGGATTTTCCCAAAATGATTTATAGTCTAATGGACAGAATGTAATTCACATTTGCACACTTGCTCCCTCTGTCTTTTCTCTCCTTTGGCAGAGGTGATCATCAAAGAAGAGACAAGCAGTGTCACTGCTAAGCAGGTTCAGAATTCGGGTGATCAGTGGAGCTCTCTGCAGCATGCAGCTGAAGTTGTCCAGCTGCCTCAACTAACAGAAACTTCCAGAAAGCCAGAGGCAGTTGTTGGACCAGAGGAGTCCAAGACCTCCCCAGGAAAACAAAGTAAAAACTCCTCACCCAAGAACATGAATATTTTACCACCTATTGTATGACCTTTGCTGAAGGTGTGTCATGTTCCTTTCCACCAGTGATTTGTATTAGAGACAGCACTTATATTGTACAATATTTCAGATTGTTGTTTTTTAATGCATAAAGGTTTGTTTAAAAAAAACTCTATTCACATAGCTAGTTAGCATGATTCCTATTATGAGGGATGGGAGAATGTTCTTGCACCTACACTCCCTCCTTATGCCCTCAACCAGATGAAATGATATGTGTGTATGTACTTAATGTTATAGCATCACTGATAGAACTTTAAATATTTTTTTTCTTTCCCCCAAGACAGCTAATCTGTTAGGATTCTTGTTTGAAAATGAAAATGAAAAACTAGTTTGAATTCAGTTTGTTGCTTCTAGTTTAAGCAACAGAGAACATTATTTGGTTTATATAATTGGGGAATCAGGAGGAGTAGGTATAATTTCAAGCATTGTAGTCTAAACATTCAGACAAGGTCATAGGGCTCAGAATCCCTCTACTTATCAGCATTGCTTCTTTTTGTGGTTTTTATTCTAAAGACAAGCTCTTCCCAGAAGTTAAAGTGACCACCATAATCCAGTCAAAAGATGCAGTGCTTGCAGGAAAGTCTCAGAAATGACTGGACTCCATGGTAGCACCTAACTGATGCTCGTCTAGGACCATGGAGTAGAGGAGAGTATTTCTCAAAGGAAGGGAAGTTGAATAAACAACAGGATATATTCACTCATCCACCATCCTCAAAATCTCCTTTGTTTGGCTTTCTAGTCCTTGTCTATATGATTGTAATTATAAAACAGATACAATTTTACAAGAAACTTCTTAAGATCATAACCTCATAAACAACATGGAAAATATACCTGGCTTTATAGTTTTCATCTTAGTCACTGTGTAATATTCCATGAAGGGAGACACCAGATAATTGAAGCAGTGGGTTTGGATAAGATCACCCAGGAAAGGTGAAAGAGAATGAGGATAGCAGAAGGTCAAAAGAAAGTAGCAAAGATAAATATGCCAGGGGATAACAGAGTTAAGTAAAGCCCCCAGGAGATGGAAAAAATGAAAAAATTAGAAACCAAAGGATAAAAGTTTCTAGAAACATAAAAAATAAAAAATTCCACAGAAAGGTCAGAATAAGAACAGAAAATGTCTCTAAAGTGGGGTGATATGGACATTAAATCAGAGTTAAATCAGAGAAGTGTCATAACAGGTGACTTGTCCCAGGTCCTATAGCCAGTAAAGTACAGAACTGGCACAGAACTCAGGTCTTCTGGACCTTTTTTAACACCAACTATATTTAATCATGGATAAAGGTGAGGAAGACAATTTTCTGCAGCTCTAGAGAGACAGGAAAAGAAGCCAAGTCCTCAATACCACTAGAGTGATTTTCATGGTTATAAAAGCTAAAATAAATCATGGCTTCTTATTCTTAGGAATACTTTAAGGCAGGGGATCTTCAAGTTATGGCAAAGATGGGATACATAGAAACAGGATGAATGACATTAGCCAGAGCCTCTCAGTCCAGCACTATTTTTCTTCTGCTATCCATCTGATTATCTTTTAATTCCTGACATTTCTTTACCCATTGGATCCCAAGAAAACAAAACACCTGGAGCCCTTTAATTGTAATTTTTTTAATTTTGTGTCCTTGCTTGCATGGACAGGAAAATCTGAAAAATCCAGTGACTAGCATAAGATGACGTCTTTGATGTGAGTGGTATGAAGATAATGTTAGGGCTCTGTAAGGATATGGAGAGGGGAGCTGTGGAAGTCAGAAGGGAGGGGAAGAGGGGAAATCATTGGGTGGGCGCCAATCACAGGTTCACCATCAGCCAGTCCAGCAGCTGCAGCCGTGTAACATTTCCCACCGCCTCATCCAGCTGTCGCTCCTTCTCATAGCGCAGCACTGACTGCAGGACCTCACCTACACTGCGTCCTTTGTCCACAGCAGCAGCTGAGAGCTGAAGTAGCTGTGGAAAGGAAAGAAAAGAAAAGCAGTAGTGGAAAGGCAAAGCATTCCAGAGCAGACCAGAAAGGGCCTGCCAAGGCTAGGACAAAGATGCTGGGCAGACCTTGGAAAACTGCAGTTTAAAGAGGCTCTAATTAGATGCTGAGAAAACTTCCATAACTGCAAAATATGAAGCCTGGCTGACAGAAGAGAGTTCCATCATATGGAACATACAATTTTGCACTAAGACTAAATCTTGCTGTTTCCAGTGGTCAATGGTGGTCCTGTTTTCTAAGAATTCTAAAATTCCCAAGTTCACTGTAATGTCACAAAACAGTCTTCAATATTGTCCTATGGCCAAACAAGGGTAAGGAGAAAATAGCCAGAGAACAAATACACATGGTGCTTTCCATGCTTCACAGAACAGAGAGCCTAGAATGCTAGAGCAGGAAAGTAGCTCAGAGACCCATCCAACCCCTGTGGAGATGCAGCCCAGAGAGGTGGCAAGACTTATCAGTATATAGTGCTAGAAATTAGCCATGGCAACATGCATGCCTAGGGCTCTGAACCCAAGCTCAAAATGAGAAAAATCAGCCAAAGCAATCATTCTAACCATATGAACATAGTACATTGCCACTCATCTAAGTAACCAGATTTTTATTTTGTGTATTCTGCACCTGACTCTCTGAGAGTCAAAAGGAAAATAAACAGGTCAAATCTCAGGAGCTTTTACAAAAGGGGGGATTTCCATGAAGGAGACTAAAGTACATATGGGTGTTCTTAAAACAAATGGAAGGACTAAGTCTTAACAAAGAGAAGATATAAAGAAGAACCAAATGAAAATTTTAGCACTAAAAAATACAAAATCCAAATGAAAACTTATTGGATGGGCTATCAGAATGAAGATGAGGGAAGTCAGTGAACTTAAAGACCGATTCATAGAAAAAAAACCCACATTAAACAACAACATAAGATGATAGATTAAACTATCTTCAATTAAAAAATTAAGAAAAAATCTGAAAAAATCAAGAGTGTTCAGGGGCATATGGAACAACACTGAAGGTCTTACATTTATGTCATTAGAATCCCAGGAGAGGAGAAAAGGGTGGTGCAAAAGAAATGCTTGAAGAAATAATGGATGAAAGTTTACCCAATTTACCATAAGATATAACTGACAAATCAAAAAAACTCATCTAAAATAAGATAAACCCAAAGAAATTCACTTTAGGATCTGTCATAATCAAATTGCTAAAAATTAAAGAGAAAGAAAAAATATAAAAACAGGTCACATTATTTATAAGAGAACAACGCAAATGATAGCAGACTTCTGGTCAGAAATCGTAGAGGTCAGAAAAAAATGGCAGAGTACTTCTAAGCACTAAAAAGAACTGCCCAGTCAGAATCCTGTGATTAAAAATCATCTTCATTAGAGGGGCAAGATGCGGAAAGCAAGATGCTCCCCAAATCACCTGCCCCCACCCAAATTACCTTAATGAACCTTCAACCATCCTGAAAATTTTTACGAATTCGCCTGAATGTAAAAAGAGACCACTGGAAAGCACAGTGAGAAAGTCGCCGCTTCTATCTATCAAGTAGCAGACCGGGAAAAAGAATTAAAGAAACAATAGGCCTCCAGGGGGAGGGGGGCCCCGCGTGGAGCGGCTGAGCCGGGGGCGAGGTCCCCAGACAGGAGAGCCCCGCCCGGAGAGCAGGAGCTGCACCAACCTTCTCCGGGCGGAGCGGAAGGGCTCGCAGGATTTGGAGCAGGACCCAGCAGGCGGGGATGCCCCGCTCCCTGGACACAAACCAAACACATGCGCCGCGGTAAGAGTGCGCCTAGCTCCCGAAGGGCTGCACGCCGGCACTAGGAGGGACCGGACGCGTGACAGCTCGTAGGGGCTCGGGAGCGCTCCAGCGATGGGAGCTTTCAGGTCGGGAGCCGAATCAACAGCGCAGCCCCGGAGCACAGGCGCCGGGACAACAGCCCAGATCCGGCTCCCAACAGGCCCCCAGAGGCCCGGAGGCCCGAACAGCGTGACCTCTGCCCCGTGCTGAGTCTGATCATCGGCCCCGCCCCGACCTCCCAGGCCAGCGGACGGAGAGCCCAGACCCCGAGCCCCAAGTTCCCTGCGGAGCTGAATCCTGCTTCCTGAGTTCCATTCAACTACTGCTGTCTGTTCCTCCTGGGCCTGCGGGTATACAACCCCCTCAGAGCCCTACACAGCAGGGGCAAGCAGCTCCCCCCAAGTGCTTAACCACTTGAAAGATCACGCAACAGGCCCCTCCTCCCAAAGAAACCAGCTAGAACGACCAGTGATACCTCCCCCTTTCCAATACAACTGTTTCTGGCCACTCTGCACTGAGCAAAATGACAAAAGGAAAACCTCAACTCAAAAGAAAATAATCAAAACATCCCTCCTCCCACTGAGTTACAAAATCTGATTACACTTCATGTCTGAAAGCCATTCAAGCCACTAGTCTACTGCTACTGGGTGCGCTTGAATAAGCATGAAGGCCTCACGAGAACGTCAGGACTGCAGAATTTGATCCAATCAGCAGGACATTAAAGAAATCTATTGAAGGAGATGCATTCCAAACTAGAATCCTAACAGACGAGGTTACGAGGTGAAGAACGAGTGAGGTGACATAGAAACAAGGTAAGGCAAAGGGAAAGCGAGAAAAAAGGATAAACAATGAAGGACCAGAATACAGATTAAGGGCAATAGAACGTCAGACTGAGAAGAAAAACCTACCTTTAATTGGGTTCCCGAGGTGCCGGCGAAGGGACAGAGGCCAGAAATATTCTTTGAACAATATCCTTGCTGAAAAACTTTCCCAATCTGGAAGGGAAACAGGCATTCAGATCCAGGAATAGAGAGTCCCCCCCTAAATTCAATTAATAACCGTTCAACACCTAGACATCTAATAGTGAAGCTTGCAAATTCAAAGATAAAGAAAGGCCTTAAGCAGCAAGAACTTGAAGATCCTGACTTTCATGGAGGAATATAAGGTAACAGCTGACACTCTCCACAGAGACCTGGCAGGCCAGAAAGGGCTGGCAGATATAGTCAGGGTCCTGAAATGTGAAATCATGCATCCAGAAACTTTATCCACACTCTCAGATCAAGAATGGAAGGAGAGATAAAGAGCGTCCAAACTGGCAGGAAACTTAAAGAATATGTGACCTCCCAAACCTACTCTGCAAGAAATTTTAAAGGGACTCCATTAAAACCCATTAAGAAGAGTTCAATAACCTGAACGGGAAGCTTATGAACCCCAGCAAAAGGCGCAGTGTTTTCAGACTAGAATAAAAAACAGGACCCCTCTATTTCTGTCTTACAAGAGACATCATTTTAACAGAAAACACCGACAACCTGAAAATAAAAGGGTTGAGAACCATTACCATTCAAATGTTCTCAAAATATACCCTAAATAACAGAACCTTCTGAAAGAAAGTGAGGTATACACAAAGAGAGTTGAAAAAATGTTCCACTCTCTTGGATGGCAGAATTAATATTGTGAAGAATTGGCATGTTACCCCAGGCAATTTACACGTATAATGCAATCCTACAAAATACCATGGACCTTTCTTCTAACTTAGAACAAATTATTTTTAAGATTGTGTGGAAATCAGAAAACCCCAACAGCAGGGAATTTATAAAAAAGAAAACCATATCGGCCGCAACCAATTTCAGTTGTACTACAAAGCTGTGTTCATCAAGGCAGTGTGGTACTGCACAAAAAACAGACATATAGATCAATGGAACAAACAGAGAACGCCAAAAGTGGAACCCTGAACTTAGGGCTCAACTAATATGCGATAAAGGAGGTAAGAACCATCCTCTAAAAAAGACAAAGTCTCTTCATAAATGGTGCTGGAAAATGGACATCCACATGCTAAAGAATGAATCTGACCACTCTCTTGCACCATACACAAAGATAAACTCAAAATAATGAAAGAACCAAATGAGAAGACAAGATTCCATCAATCCCAGAGGAGAACTCAGGCAACAACCGTTTGAACTGGCCAACAGTAACCGAGAAAGGACAAACGGTGTATTTTCTCATTCATTTGGGAATATGAAGATACGAAAAGGGAATATAAGAAGGGAGAAAAATTGTTGAATTATTCAAAAGGTAGACAGAACATAAAGACGTCTAACTCGGGGAATGAAACTAGGTGGTGAGGGGGAGAGTGGTGGGGGTGTGGTGATTGGGGACGGGCACTGGGGTACACGTGACGGATTGAGCACTGGGTGTTATTCTGTATTTGTAAATGGAACACCATAATAATTAATTTTATAAAAAAAAACTAAAAAAAAAAGAACATGGACTTCTAAAAAAAAAAAAAAAATCATATACTTCAGGAGAAAAGTCCAAAATGTTTTTCAGATTAAAGAAAACTAAAAGATGTAATATCATTGCCAGAAAAATATGTTCTGATTCTTTAGACAGAAGGAAAATGATGTCAGAAGGAAGCTGGAAACATCAGGAATAAATGAAGAACAAAAGAAACAGCAAAAATCTCAATATAAACAATATTTTTTTTCTCCGTTCTTTAAAATACAGGCATACCTTGAAGATATTGTGGGTTCAGTTCAAGACTACCACAATAAAGTGATACCACAATAAGGCGACTCAAATTTTTTGGTTTCCCGATGCATATCAGAAAGGGACACAGAACATAAAGACTTCTAACTCTGGGAAATGAACCAGGGGTGGTGGAAGGGGAGGAGGGCGGGGGGTGGGGGTGAATGGGTGACGGGCACGGAGGGGGACACTTGACGGGATGAGCACTGGGTGTTATTCTGTATGTTGGCAAATTGAACACCAATAAAAAATAAATTTATTATTTAAAAAAAATTATGTTTACACTATTAAGTGTGCAATAGCATATGTCTAAAAAACAATGTACATAATTTTAAAATACTTTATTGCTAGAATATGCCAACCATCATTGGAGTTTCCAGTGAATTTTAATCGCTGATTACAGATCACCATAACAAATAATGAAAATCTTTTAAATATTGTAAGAATTACCCAAGTTGACAGAGATATAGAATGAGCATGTGCTGTTGGAAAAATGTGCCAATGGACTTGCTTGACTGACACAAGGTTGCCACAAACCTTCAAGTTTGTAAAGAACACAGTATCTGCAAAGCACAATAAAGTGAAACAAAATTAAATGATGTACAGCTGTTTGAGAGCAAAAAAAAAAAACACTGTCTAAAGATTTTTCCAATATATGCAGATTATATAAAATAACTAACTACAACATAAGGGTCTCATAAGTAGTGAGACCCCACAGTTTAAGTGGTAACTACTGATTCTACATAGACTCTGGAAAGTTAAGAAGAAAGTTAAGAATAATGATAAGAATGTGGAGAAATCAAAACCCACATAAATTGCTGGTGGGAATGTAAAATGGTACAGTCCTCTTGGAAAACAATTTGGCAGTTTCTTAAGAATTATACTTATTTAAGAGGTAGCAATCCCACTCCTTGTTACCCAGGAGAAATGAGAACATATGTCCACACAAAGACTTGTATGTGAATATTCACAGTGGCATTATTCTTAATAGCAAAAAAGTGAAAACAATCCCATCAGCCAGTGAATGGATAAACAAAATGCAATATATCCATTTCTTGAAATACTATTCAGCAATAAAAAGAAATGAACTGATAAATACTACAACATGGATAAACCTCAAAAGTATTGTGCTAAATGTGAAGAGCCAGATATAAAAGACTACATATTTTATGGCTCTGTCATAAAAAAATGATAGGTAAATCTATAATGATAGGAAACAGGTAAGTGGTTACTTGTGGCTGGGGGACAGAAACTGAAATGTACCCTAGAAAGTCCTGAGATAGAAAAATAAGCAGTCCCTGGTCTTATCAGATATTAAAACACATTACAGAATAACAATAATGAAAACAGTATGCTATTAAAATAGTAAGAGTTGACAATTCAATGGAACAGAACAGAAAATTCAAGAAAAGAACCAAAGGCAGGTAGGCTTCTGGAAAAAAAAAGAAAAGAGAGAGAGACTGCATCCCTACCTCATACCTTGTATAAAAATGATTTGAAAATGGATCAAAGTCTTAAATATTTTTAAAAAAATCAAAAGAACTAGAAGAAAACATGGGTAAGTTTTGTTAATACGTTGTTGTGTAGAATGACTTCCAAAATATGACACAGAATCCAGGAAAAAAACTTGAAAAGTTACTTAGATCTGACTACATAAGCATTTTAAAAATTCTGTATGGCAAAAAGAAAGAAAAAAACAATCAAAAGACAGATGACAAAAAACTGTATTTAATATCATAAAGGCTAATTTTCTTACACATATGAAAATTCTTACAGGTCAATAAGAAAAAGACTAGCAATCCAGTAGAGAAATAGGCAGAGGTTATACACAATTCATCCATGAAAAAGGAAATTCAAGTGGTTCTTAAACATAACAAAAGATATCTACCTTAATTCCTAATAAGACAAGTGCAAAGCAAGGTAACATTCAGCAAAGATCAAAAGTTTGGCACTCACTATTGGATAAAGCATGGGAAATGGGCACTCTCATATTGTTTTAATAGGTGTGCAAATTGATGCATGCTCTATGGAAGGCAACTTGGAAATACATATCTAATATACAAATACATTTTTCAAAGACATCTTGAAATGTTTTTCCTAGGCATTCAGCACATACAGAGATGTTTAAATCTGTGCATTCAGCATTGCATTTGAACAAAATATTAGCAACTGAAATGTCCATACGTAGGAGAGTGGTTGAATACAGCATCTTTATACAATAATATGTAGCCACTAAAAAAGAATGCGGCAGCTAAATATGCTGCAGAAAAGAATATATATAATATGGTACTAACATTTGTGACTTAAAGAAAAAAATATATACCTCTAAGTATTTGCGTCTGTATACGTATGTACTTCTGGAAGGATAAAGAAGAAATTGCTCAGAAAGGTTTTCTTCAGGGAAGGAAATGGGTTGGGAGATAAGGATAGAAAAAAAACCTTAATTTTATCTATGCTTTTTGTGCCTTTTGATTTAGTACTATGCACATATTATCTATTCAAATATGTATACAAATTTGTTTAAAGGAACTAGGTTCGTGGGCATTCCAGAGTTACTGCATCAGCATGAGAGTATTTCCATATATTAATTAAATCTCTTTCCAAAAAAATCTCAGATCATTTTTAGGTAGTTTCTTTGATGTATACTTCATCCAAATTTTATTAAAAATATACTAATATTCAATGCAATCTACTCATTAGTTAAAATTTGGATGTGCTGTTGCCCATTCTTTTAGATGATCATTATCTTTACAGTGGGCAAAAATGTATGTGTGTGTGTGTGTGTGTGTGCGCGCGCGCGCGTGTGTATGTGTGGAATGCAAGTATGTTACCTTCATTTTGGATAAGTATATTATAAATATTTTAATTAAAAATAATATAAAACCAAAATGTATTATGTATGTTATGTATGTTGGGTTTAACTTAAAAGCTGGCTATGGAACAAAAGCATTTCACACATTATACACATGAAACTTATGCTTTTTAGATTGTTTTCCATCAGTTTAAAGCTTTTGTGAAAATAGCTCCCCTCTGTTAATTGTTATGTCCCAAAATAGTTGTCTTACAGACTGGGAAAACTGTAAAGAGACAGAACTTGCCAAGAACTCAGGGATGTATCTCAGATCGGAATGCCATGCCCTGTCTTCTGGCTCAAACTTAAATGTGCACACATATGACCTGGGGATTTTGCTTGAGTTTCTAAATCAGTAGAGTGTGAGTGTGGCTTGAGATTCTGTACTTATAACAAGCTCTCAGGTGGTGCCAATGCTGTTGGTTCACATATCCACTTTGAGTAGCAAGTCAAAATCATACAGTTTCTTGTTTAGTATAGCCTTATCTGGATATTATACAATCCTGTGTCTTCCCAGGCCTCAGATAAACCAAGTAACTCAGTTATATAAGGGTTACTACTAATACCACTTATTAAACAGAGAAACTCTCTTCTTCCATATCCTCTGGTTTCTATGAGGATTAATTATTTTTATAAATAATTCCAGCTTTTCATGCCATGCTTACTACTTAATTGGTGCTATTCTATTTCTCTCAATTGAGATGAAATCATCAAAAGTCCTCAGGGTGTGTGTGTGTGTGTGTGTGTTTTATAGGGATGCTCTCTTTTTTAATTCCTCTACATTACCTTGAAGCAGCAACTTGCATAAACACTCATGCTTTCCAGCCTCAAAATTTCCTTTCAGAGGAGGATTCAAAATGACAACATAAAGGGATCCTGAACTCATCTCCTCCCACAAACACAACAAATCTAAAGCTACATATGGAACAATTCTCTCTGAAAAGGACCCAAAAGCTAGCTGAACAGTGCTTCCACAAGAAAGAATAAAAGAGCCATATCAAGATGGGTAGGAGAAGCAGAGACATGGTTGAGCAAGAAACCCAACTCTAGGCACAGGGATCTACAATCAGGAGGAATCACATAAAATGGAGCTTGTCCCTGGGGAATGAGGGGTCTGTGCCTATCAGGCACCCCAGCCCTTATGAACTCTACCAGAGAGATAAGTTCCCAAAGTGTCTGGTCTTAAAAACCAATGGGGTTTACTTCCAGGAGAACCAAAAGGCTGTATAGGGAATAAAAAATCTGTTTTTAAAGGGTTTACACACAAACCCACTCATCCTGGAACCCAGCACAAAAGCAACAGTTTGAAAGGCTCCTAGACTATATGCAAAGGAGACTCATTTATTCAACTGCCAGAGAGGCAGAAATCTGCTGGGACTTTCTCTGGGGATGAAGGCATTGAAAGGAGCTATTTTTGTGTTTTCCTTTTGCCTGTTGGTGCCAGTACTGGTAGATGTCAATTTTTACACCACCTCCCAGCCTGCTAGCTCAAGGGGAAGCACCCTGTTCCTGAACACTGCAGCCACAGCTCACCATGCCACAGCCAGTGGGCAGGCACAAACCACACAGGGGATGCTCTTTGAGTACCTGGCTCTGGTGGCCAAAGGGAATTGCATTTCTGGGTCTTATGGGTCTGAAACAATCTTTGAGACTTTGGCAGGCTTCCACCCCATATCACTGCACAGACAGCATACTGAAACACATCTCCAGTCTTCCTGAGGAAAAGGCCTATATTCTTGTCCTGGAGCTTCAGCCTGAGGTGCAAGCTTCAGGCTTGCCACACATGCAGAGGTTACAGAGGCACCCCAAGGAACATGGGGAGAGAGACAACAAATTTGTACAGTCCCTTGGCTTTGCCATAGTTTTTTGATACTTCCTAAAAAGGAGCTTATGCATGTGTCTAAATATATGACTTTTGCAACTGTTATCTAGGAATACCTCCACATCTCCTCGTCCGGAAGTCATCAGGGATCACAATTGTGATGTACCTTAAAAGTTGCTGCCTGAGGATCTGGCCTACAATTAATCTGAAACTCGGCACTGAGATCCCTCCCTTACAGGTTGGCACACCAAATAGGTCAATAACTGGAACTTATTAAGACCAAATCAAAAAAAAAAAAAGACCAAATCAAGCTACAAATCAAAACCACAATGAGACACCACCTCACACTGGTCAGAATGACTAAAATGAACAACTCAGGAAACAGTGCATGTTGGTGAGGATGCAGAGAAAGGGGAATCCTCTTGTACAGTTAGTTGAAATGCAAACTAGTGCAGCCACTATAGAAAACAGTATGGAGGTTCCTCAAAAAAGTTAAAAATAGAACTACCCTATGACCCAGTAATTGCATTACCAGGGATACAAACATAGTAATTTGAAGGGGCACATACACCCCAACGTTTATAGCAGCAATGTCCATAGTAGCCAAAATGTGGAAAGAGCCCAGATGTCCATTGACAGATGATGGGTAAAGAAGATATTATATATATATATATAAAATATAAAATATATAATATATATTCATCAAAAAGAATGAAAATTTGCCATTTATAATGTGTGGATGGAACTAGAGAGTATTATGCTAAGTGGAATAAGTCAGAGAAAGACAAATACCATATGATTTCACTCATGTGGAATTTAAGAAACAAAACAGATGAACATAGAGGAAGAGAAGGAAAAATAAAATAAGATAAAAACAGAGTGAGGAAAACAGCCATAAGAGACTCTTAACTACAGGAAACAAACTGAGGGTTGCTGGAAGGGAGGTGGGTGGGAAGATGGGATAATTGGGTGATGAGCATTAAGGAGGGCACTTGAAGTAATGAGCACTGGGTGTTATATGCAACTGATGAATCACTAAATTCTACCTCGGAAACTAACAATATAGTATATGTTAATTAAATTGAATTTAAATTAACAGTTTTTTAAACAAGAAAATCACTAAGGTCCAAGAAATAACCAAAAGCTAGGGCAAGTTGAACAATAATAAGTTTCATTTCCTACATAAGGCCACTCATGCAAGACTGGAAAAGATCTGTTTCACCTAATACTTAGAAACAAACAGAGAAGTCACACAAAATGAGAAGACAGAGGAATATGTTCCAAATGAAAGAATAAGACAAAATCTCAGAAAGAGATCTTAGTAAAATAGAGATAAAGAGTTCAAAGTAGTGGTCATAAAGATGCACACCAAATTCAGGAGAAGAATGGATAAACACAGTGAGAACTTCAACAAAGAGATGGAAAATATAAGAAAGTATCAGACAAAAGTTATGGAGCTGAAGAATTCAATAGTTAAACAGAAAAATACACTAGAGTTGTTCAACAGAAGATAAAATGAAGTAGAATGATTAGTAACTCTGAGGACAGCACTGGAAAGGACCCAATCAGAGCAGCAAAAAGAAAAATGAATTTTAAAAAGCAAGGATATCTTAAGAGACCTTTGGAAAACATCAAGCAGGATAACATCTTTATTATAGGGGTCCCAGAAGGAGAAGTGAGAGAAAACAGTAGAAAACTTATTTGAAGGAGTAATGGCTAAAAACTTCACTAACTTGGGGAAGGAAAGGCACCTAGCTCCAGGAAGCAAGGAAAGTTCCACATAAAATGAAATGAAAGAAATAATTTTATTTATAACTAAAATGTCAATAGTTCAAGAGAGAAGGGGTGCCTGGATGGGCTCAGTTGCTTAAGTATCTGCCTTCAGCTTGGGTCATGATCCCAGGGTCCTAGGTTCGAGCTCCATGTCGGGCTCCCTGCTCAGCAGGGTGTCTGCTTCTCCCTCTCCTCTGCTCTTCCCCTTACTCATTCTCTTTCTCTCAAATAAATAAATAAATAAATAAATAAATAAATAATCTTTAAAAAAAACAAAAGTTAAAGAGAGAATATTGAAACAATAAGAAAAAAAAAACCATTTCTCTTAGAAGAGAAAATAGAAGAGAGCCCCCATAAGACTATCAGTAGATTTTTCAGCAAAATCTTTGCAGGACAAAAGGGAATGGTATTATATATTCAAAGTGCTGGAGGAAAATGAAATCTTCCAACTGAGAAGAGTCTACCTTGCAAGGTTATCAATCAAAATTGAAGGAAAGATAGTTTCCCAGAAAAGCAAAAACTAAAATAGTTCATTACACTAAACTAGCCTTATAAGAAATTTTAAAGGAAATTCTTTAAGCTAAAAACAAAAGGCACTAGGGGAAAGGAGAGAAAATGAGTGGGAAATATCAGAGAGGATGACAGAACATGAGAGACTCCTAACTCTGGGAAACGAACCAGGGGTAGTGGAAGGGGAGGTGGGTGGTGGGATGGGGTGACTGGGTGACAGGCACTGAGGGGGGCACTTGATGGGATGAGCACTGGGTATTATGCTATATATGTTGGTAAATTGAACTCCAATAAAAAAATACAAAAAAAAGAAATATGACAGTAAAAATCTCGCTGAAAAGTGCAAATGTAAGTAAAAGTGGTAGATTAACCACCAATAAAGCTAATATAAAGGTTAAAAGACAAAAGTAGCAAAATTACCTGTCACTATAATAGTTAAGGGACATACAAAATAAAAAGATGTAAAATAGGACATCAAAAACAAATAGAATATGGTGGGGAGTAAAAATATAGAATCTTAAAAATGTGCTCAAATTTGCTATCAACTCAAAATAGGCTTTTGTATAAATAGGATGTTATATGTAAACCTCATGGCAACTATAATGCAAAAATCTATAGCAGATACGTAAGGTAATGTGAAAGAAATCTAAACATAACACTAAAGAAAATCGCTAAACCCATGAGAGAAGGAAGCAAGAGAAGAAAGGAATAGAGAGGATCTACAAAAATAGAAAATAATCAACAAAATGGTTAAGAAAAACAAGACTCATCTCTTTGTTGTTTGCAAGAGATTTACTCCATCTAAGGACACACACACAGAGCTCAAATAAAATCAGAAACGAAAGAGAAGTTACAGTTGATACCACAGATACACAAAGAATCACAAGAGACTACTATGAAAAATCACATGCCAACAAATTGGACAACCTAGAAGAAATGTATAAATTCCTAGAAACATATAGTCTTTCAAAACTGAGTCATTAAGAAACTCTAAATAGGCCAATTACTAGCAAGGAGATTGAGTTAATAATTAAAAGCCAGGCAGCCCAGGTGGCTCAGAGGTTTAGCACCGCCTTAGGCCCAGGAGTCCCAGGATGGAGTTCCACATATGGCTCCCTGCATGGAGCCTGCTTCTCCCTCTGCCTGTCTCTCTCTCTCTCTCTTTCTCTCTCTCTCTGTCTCTCATAAATAAATGAAATCTTTTTTTAAAAAATAAAAATAAATAAAAACCTCCCCCAAAACATGTCTAGTGCCAGAAGGCTTCACTGGTGAACTCTACCAGACATTTAAGGAAGATTTATTACCTATCTTTCTCAAATTCTTCCAAAAAATTGAAGAGGAGAGAACACGTCCAAACTCAACTTAACATAGCCAGCATTATCCTGATAACATAACCAGACAAGGACACCAGAAAAAACTAAAATCACAAGCCAATATCCCAAATAAACACAGATGCAAAATCCTCAACAAAATATTAGCAAACCAAATTCAACAATATAATAAAAGAATCATATACCATGCTCAAGTGGGATTTATTCCTAGGATGCTAGGATCGCTCAACATTTGCAAATCAATCAATATGATATACCACATTAACAAATTTAAGGTTAAAAGTTATATGATCATCTCAATAGATGCAGAAAAAAGCTTGTGACAAAATTTAATATCCATTTATGACAAAAACACTCAACAAAGTGGGTACAGGAGGAACCTACTCCAATATAATGAAAGCTATCTATGACAAAACCACAGCTAATACCATACTCAGTGCTGAATAGCTGAAAGC
The DNA here is from genome assembly GCF_905146905.1 of Nyctereutes procyonoides. Lineage (NCBI taxonomy): Eukaryota > Metazoa > Chordata > Mammalia > Carnivora > Canidae > Nyctereutes > Nyctereutes procyonoides. The sequence goes on from NW_026575028.1 coordinate 5,851,333, forward strand.
TTTTCCTGTAAGATCAGGAACAAGATAAGGAAGCCTACTCTTGCACTTTTATTCAACATATTATTGGAAGTCCTAACCACAGAAATTAGGCAAGAAAAAAAAAATGAAGGGCACCCTAATCAGAAAGGAGGAAGAAGTAAAATTGTCTCTAATTACAGATGATATGGTATGTGTGTATATACACACACACACACACACATATATATATATATAAAACCCTAATGACTCCACCAAAAAACTGTTAGAATTAATATATGAGTTTAGTAAAATTACAGGAAAGAAATCTATAAACAGAAATCTGTTTTGTTTTTATACAATAATAACAAATTATTTTTTAAAAGGGAAGTTAAAACAATCCCATTTACAATTGTATCAAGAATAAAATATCTAGAAATAAATTTAACCAAGAAAGTGAAAGAACTGTGAGATGAAAATTACAAGACACTGATAAAAGAAATTGAAGATAACACAAATAAATGTAAATGTAAATAAATAAAATGCTCATGCATTGGAAGCACTAACATTGTCAAAATGTCCATACTACCCAAAACAATCTACAGATTCAGTGCAATTCATATCAAAATCCCAGTGGCACTTTTCACAGAACTAGAACACATAATTCTAAAATTTGTATGGAGCCACAAATAGCCAAAGCAGTCTTGAGAAAGAAAAAACAAAGCTGTTTGTATCATGCTCCCTGATTTTAAACTGTACTACAAAGGTATACTTATCAAAAAAAGTATGATATTGTCACAAAAAACAGACACAAACATCAATGGAACAGAATACATCGATCAGAAATAAACCCACACATACATAGCATACATAGTTAATTAATTTGCAAAAAAGAAGCTTGGAATGTGCAATAGGGAAATGACAGTTTTATTCAATAAATGGTGCTGAAGAAACTGCATAGCAATATGCAAAAGTATGAACTTAGATCACTATCTTACACTATATAAAAAATTAACTCAAAATGGATTAAATATTTTTGAGCCTGGCTCCAAAGACAAGGGAAACCAAAGTAAGAATTGTTTATTTTTGTTTATAGGACTACATCAAACAAAAAAGCCTCTGCAAAGCAATGGTAACTGTCAACAAAATGAAAAGGCAGCCTACTGAATGAGAGAAGATATTTACAGATTACACATCTGATAAGAGGTTAATATCCAAAATATATGAAGAATTCATACAACAACAAAAAACCAAGCAACTCAATTAAAAGATAAGTCAGAGAAAGACAAATGTTACATGTTTTCACTTATATGTGGAATCTAAAAATACAAAACAAATGAATAAATAAACAACAAACAAAAAGACTCTTAAATACAGAGAACAAACTGGGGGTTGCCAGAAGGAAGGAGGCTGGAAGATGGGCAAAATTGGTCAAAGAGAATAAAAGGTACAAAGTTCTAGTTATAAAGTCATGGAGATGAAAAGTCCAGCATAGAGAGTATGGTCAATACATTGTAATAACCTCATATGGTGAAAGGTGCTGACTACACTTATTATGGTGAGCACTGAGAATTGTAAAATTACTACCTTGTACACCCAAAACTAATACATTGTATGTTGACTATGTTCGATAATAATACATTTTTAAAACACTCTAACAAAAAATGGACAGAAGATCTGAATAGACAGTTTTTGAAAGAAGACAGATTGTCAACAGGGACATGAAAAGATGTTGGGAAGATGTTCAATATTACTAATTATCAGGAAAAGGCAAATCAAAACCACAATAAAATATCACCTTACACTTGTCAGAATGACTATTATAAAAAAGGCAAGGAATAACAAGTGTTGGAGAAGACGTGGAGAGAGAAGATGTGGAGAGAAAGAAGTCCTCATACACTATTGGTGGAAATGTAAATTGGTACAGCCACTGAGGCAAACAGTATGGAGATGCTTTAAAAAAGTAAAAGTAGAACTACCATATGATCCAGCAATTCCACTTCTGGGTATTTATCTATAAAATACAAAACCACAAATTTGAAAAGCTATATGTACCTCTATGTTCACTGCAGCATTTCCTACAGTAGTAAAGATGTGGAAAAAATCCGAGGGTCCTTTAATGGATAAATGGATAAAGAAAGTATGGGCTGTGTGTGTGTGTGTGTGTGTGTGTAATGGAATACTACTCAGCCATAAAAAGGAGAAAATTTTGACAACTTGAAGGTGGACAAGTTATGCTAAGTGAAATGAGTCAGACAGAGAAAGACAAATACTGTATGATTTCATCTATATGTGGACTCTTAAAAACAAAACAAAACAAACTCAAATACAGAGAACAGACGGGTGTTTACCAGAAGGAAACTGGGTTAGGGGTGGGTGAAATGGGTCAAAGAGCTGAATTGTGGGGTGAGGGATGGTAACTATACCTATGGTGATGATCACTTTGTAGTATGTACAGATATCAAATTATAATGTACACCTGAAACTCATATACTTGTTTCATTATGTTTTTTCTCTATTGTGCTTTGCAGATACTCCGTTTTTTACAAAGTGAAACCCTGCACCAAGCAAATCTATTGGTGCCATTTTTCTGACAGCATTTGTTCACTCTGTATGTCATATTTTGTTAATTCTAGAAATATTTCAAACATTTCCATCCTTATTATATTTGTTGTAGTGATCTTGACTAGTGATATACTTGCTAATAGCTCAAATGATGGTTAGCATTTCTAGCAAAAAAGCATTTTTAATTTTTTTAATCTTTTGCATCTTTTATTTTTTAAATTTAAATTCAGTTTGCCAACATATAGCACCCAGTACTCATCACAATAAAGCATTTTTTAAATTTAAGTATGCCCTTTTCTTTGAAATAATGCTTTTGCACACTTAGTAGACTATAGTACAGTATACTGGGAAACCAAAAAAAATTCATTTGACTTTGCTTTATTGCAGTGGTCTAGAACAGAACCCACAATGCCTTTGAGGTCTGCCTGTACAGTTATATGCCACTTTTACCAGACACATGCACAATTCTCTTCAGTAAGCAGTTCCAAGGCCTACACTGGGAAGAGCAAGGAGTTAGAAGGCACACACTTACCGTTTTCAGTAATAATAGTGATAGGTTGATTTCTCATCTGCCTTATTCTTTAGTCTTACTTCTCAGTTGATTCAGAACTTAGAGTAAGGGGAAGAGGGATGTTATTATTGAATCTCTCAAATCCCCAACACTTCCTAGACAATGAGCTGAGAGAGTAATGACAAATTTGAAAGGGTATAAACCTAGATCCTTTACCCTAACCTCCTGCCTCCTCAATACATTTCCAGGATGCCTCCCAGCAGGTGATATATATATATATATATATATATATATATATATATATATATATATAGTATCCCTTTTCTTTTTTGATATGCCTTTTATTGGGCAAAATCCAATTTTACTTTATCCATTATCTCTGCCAAGGTGCATCTTCAAATTCTCCCTTCCCCAGCCTACACTTGTAGCTATCTTCCCATTCAGAAAGAAAACAGAACTTAAAACCCTACTTAACCATTAACAAATCTTTCCAAATTCCTCTGACTCTACTTCCTTACCTTCTCCTGGATTCCTTCGTCGTCACCAGCAAAGTACAAAATAGGGACATTTAGTTCAGATGCAGCTACCCACTGAAGTACCGCTTGCAGTTGCTTGTTCTGAACTGTATCACTTAGGCTATGATTGCTGACGATCACTTTGGGTGCTGTACATCCTTCAGGGGGCTGTCCTGATATACCTCTCAGTTCATTATGGATAGATTGATAGGCATTCTGCAGGAGCGTTTCTGCTGTCCCTGTGCCCTTGACTGGTAAACACTCATATAAACTATCTGGGAAGGCTGAAGTTGGCCTGCTCGCATCTCCAGACTTATCATCTCCTAGCTCTGCCAAGGGAGAGTCACAGGACTTGGCAATAATAAGACATAACTTCATCACTGAGTCCATTAGATGTTCTACCATTTGCCCATTCATGTGGCCATCTAGCTGGTTAGCAACCATCTTGGTCAGCCCAGCAAAGGTACCACCAGTCTCATCGCCTTCACTTACTTTGATGGGAGAAGGGGTTATAGGTCTTTCACACTGGTGGCTATATTCTTCCTTAATTGGCTGTTCTGGTACCTTGGGTTCAGAGCTACAGTCACTCTTGAAAATGGTCTCACCAAGTAAATTCCGGATAAAATTAAAGAAAACACTCATTAGATCCTTCTTTTCTGCTTCTTCTTGGTCACCTCCCATTTGAGGAGATTTAAGGCTGGACTCATCAGAAACTACAGGGGACTTGTTGGCAGGCAAGTTGGTGCTGCCAGCAGCTTCAAGGAAACTCTGTGCATCCATGCTTCCTCCCTGGGCCAGGTGGTATTGAATCAGAAGTAAGGCAGATACGATCAGATCCTTGGCCCAGGAGTCTGAATCACATATAAAATTCTCAGGTTTCTCTCGGTGATGCATAGGGGGACTGAGGTTGCAAGTATCCAGAGGATATCCCAGAGGGATGTCTGGTACAGGCTTGTACTGTTTGTTGGGAGCTGCAAATGTTGCCCTTTGGAAACCTGGAGATTTTCCTTCTTTTTGTTGATTTTTATGCCAAAAGGTCAATCCCTCCTTGATAATGTGTTCACCCAGAGTTTCAGCACAAGTCTTCTCTTTCTCTGGTTTGGATGCAGGAGAGTACATTTTTTCCCTCAATTTACCTTCAGATTTCATGCTTGCAAAGTTTGTATTTTGGTTTTTAGGGTCACACATCCCTTTCATGGAGACAAGGGAGTAACTCTCAGACTTGTCCTTGGTTTTCCTCAGATTTTCAGGAGGTTTCTTTGCAAACATTACAGTGTATAGCTTACCCAGCATGGCATCCATGATATCTGTAGCCTTCTGGCTTCCATGAGAGAACAGACTTCTTTTTACAGCTGAGACAAAGTCTGAATCAGTCATGAGGGTCCCTGTGACGTTGTGGAGGTTCTTCATGAAGGAGTCAATGAGATCTGAGACAACTTCTTTTGCATGCTTCAGCAGTACCTTCTTTAGCAGAATGGTGGCAATTGTTGTGTCCTTCACTTGGATCCTCAGTGTCTTCATGATGGAAACCATCATATCAGATACCACACTGTTAGCATAGGTCATGATCCCTTGACTAACAGAAGCTGTAAAGTCATCAGGCTTTTCCTGCCCTCTGAACATCTTTCTCTCCCCAGGTAAGGACCTTCCACCCTCTTTGGCATCACCTGCATTACGAGATTCAAACACCTCCTTATAGAAGAAAGACTTCTTAGAAGGAGGCTTGTCATCTGGACCCTTGCTTTCCTTGGTGCTCTCCTTGATCTTCAGAGTGGTCTTATATTTCAAATTTGGAGGACTTTGTAAAAATCCTGAGGCTCTGTCACCAGAGCCTGGAGCCTTATCTGAGGTAGTATTCTTGGAACATGCAGAGACAGTCTCATTCACCAGCTCTGATGCCACCTTACTCAGGCTTTTGTTGGGTGTGGGTTCATCTCCCATGTACAATGACTGATGGATACATCTGTTTTCAGAGCCATCTATCCTCTCATTGATTTCCTTGCGGGCCATGGCTATGACTAGATTTGTGAGGCGGTTAGCATAGAAGGAAACTTCATCTACTGAACTTCCATTACCAAGTTGGACACTGGGACCCTGGACAGGGTTCTCTCTGTGACTCATCTCAAAATGCAATCTTCCTGGACTGCCCTTGGTGGTGGAATTATAATAGTCCACAGAGAAACCCTTGCGGGGATCTCCTAAGTTGCTCATTTCCCCATTAAATGAGGATTCTCCAGGCTTGAATCTAACATTTTGAAACCCTGCTGTACTTTTTTCCAGGTCTCTGCGGAGCCAGCTGAGCACTCTGATAGGATCAGTTGAAGCTTCCTTAAAAATAGACAAGGATTCATCCGACTATAACAAAGTAAAGATATGGGACATTCAGGACAAACTCAAAGACTAGTTACAAAAATGGTCACCTCTCTCCAGCCTTAACTGCTGTATCATTACAATAAAAGTAACCAACATGTATTGAGTGCTTAGTATGTATCAGGCACTATTCCAAGTATTTTAAGACTATTATCTCACTTATTAGTATTCTTTTTTAGTATTTTTTAAATGATTTTATTTATTAAAGTGAGAGAGAAGGTACATGAGTGAGGGGGAGGGGTAAAGAGAGAAGGAGAAGCAGAATCCCTGCTGAGCAGGGCTTCATCCCAGGACCCTGAGATCATGACCTGAGCCAAGGCAGACGTTTAACCTACTGAGCCACTCAGGCATCCCCTCACTTAACATTATTCTTGCAGTAAACTTAAATGTTGGCTCTCTTATTATATGCATTTTACAGAGGAGGGAACTGAAGAAAGGAAAAATCAAGTTAGTTACTGATCTGAAGTTATACAGATAATCACTGATGGAGCAGGAGTTCCAATGCATGTAGTCTGACTCTAGAGCCTATGCTCTCAGACACTACAGTACTGCTTTTAACAACATACATCCTTAAGATCTGATATTTACAGCTATGTAGCAGAATTAGCATTTAAACTGAATCAAAATTTTCTTATATTTGTATTACTTGCTATTTTCTAGGGCTTACCTGTTTTTATTTAGGTCTCTTAGTACAACTATAGTTTTCAAAAAATTAGAGAATTCAAGGACAATTGTGCATAATTAATCACTTTGCTGGGCTATACAAGCACAGTCTCGATATGTTAAATGGTTTCCAATGAACTATTTGATATCACTTAACTGAACAATTTAATTTATAATTAATGAGTTAATATCTGTGGACAATTATTAGTTTTGAACGAATATAGATCCTTTAATGGACACTATCTGTGATAAGCACATGTACATATTTATATATTCCCCCATTGCAATTTATAATTTTCATCTGAACATAGACCAAAATAAGAAGTGAAAATGTCCTATTTACTATCAAATGTAAAGGAGCACTGTGATTATTAGAGTAATGTCTATCTAGGAATGACTACAAGTATTGTCCATTTTTAAAGAATAATTTGGTATTTTAACTACCAAGTGTCACATAAGTTACTAGTTACTATTTCTTAAATACTTGTGTTTGCCAGGCACTGTGCTGAGTGCTTTACACACATTATTTCACTTGCTCCTCATATACAGACTGCAGGAGAGGTATTGTTTTGGTTTCATAGGTGAGCAAACCGTAGCTTAGGTTACATAAATTGGCTAATATCTCATAGCCTCCACATGATGGAGTTTAGTATTCAAATCCAGTTCTGACTCTAGAATTGGCTCTCCATACCTGCAGTACACTGCTATGTTTTGATGACTTGGAAAGCAGAGAAAAGTTTCGCCAGTCTGCTATGGGCCTGGTTTAACCTGTCTGTGGGCCATGGTGTTTGGGGCAAAGTCCTTTTAAATGGTTCTCCTAATTTGAATAATAGCTACTTTAGGGAAATTTCATACTTCAGTGGAAAACTATGCATAAGCTATAGCACAGCCTTCCACATTTTCTGATTCTGATTCTCTTGAAGCTATGTTACAATCTTTTAGATAATGGATAGCAATTGCAGTATAATTCTTGTTTATACATGTTAATTCTGACCAGAGAAGGTTCCACTGTGTTTTGCCTCCATTTGCACATTCACTTCAATATTCCTGATCTATAATATGTGGTTTTTTTCTTTAATTCTCCTTTGAACCTCACCAGTTCCTTGTTAATGATTAAAATCTTTACCACGTTATTTTAATTAATTAATTAGTTAGTTAATTAATTAATTAATTAAAAGCAGGCTCCACATCCAGCATGGAGCCCAACACGAGTCTTGAGCTAATGACCATGAGATCAAGATCTGAGATCAAGAGTCTGACACTTAAAGGACTGAGGCACCCAGTCTGAGCCCCACCATGAGTTTATTTTTATACATGTATGAAAGTCATTATTTCATCCTTCTCTAAAAATGATCTTTTAACAGTTTTTGAAGTCTTTGCCAAGATGTCCAATAGATTCACCTAACAGAGTTTACCTGAGGGAAGTGTACTAGGTGCATGCATTCTTTTTCTTTGACCTCAGAAGTGAATCTAAGGTGGCAATAGAACTTTGCAGATATTCTGTTTTTTTTCTAGTTTTAATTTTCCTCTGTATTAATTTTGCATTGGCTTTTCAGTTTTGTTCCTTTAGGGCTAATAGTCATTGGTGGCAGGGATCTCTTTAATGGACTAATTGTTTATAGAGATCTATTCTCTGTTGGGTAAAACAATGGAAAGTTTGTTTTGCTAGTATTTTTTGCCCATCTCAATCTCAAAGTAATTAAGAATTTTGTGTCCACTTGGAAGAAGAGCTCTTTGATTTCTGGACAGGGGAGTCTTGTGTTTCTGTGATTACTTTTGATGCATGCTGAAAGTTTATTATTTTTTATTGAGATTTAATTGACAAAATTATATTAGTTTCAAATGGGCAATATAGTGACTCAATATTTGTGTATATTGCAAAATGATCACAATAAGTGTAGTTAACATCCTTCACCACACATAGTTCAAAATTAATTTTCTTGTGATAAGAATGCTTAAGATCTACTTTCTTTGCAACATCCGATATACAATACAGTATAATTAACTATGGTCAGTATGCTGTACATTAAATCCCCAGGACTTAATTATTTTATAGCTGCAAGTTTATACCTTTTGACTCTCTTCACCCATTTTGCTCACTCTCACACCACCCATCTGTTCTCTGTATCTGTGAGTTTTATTTTTTAAGTTTCCACATGTAAGTGGGATCTTATGGTATTTGTCTTTCTCTGACTGACTTATTTCACTTAGCTTAACACCCTCTAGATCCATCTATGCTATTGCAAATGGCAAGACTTCCTTCTATTTATGGCTGGATAATATTCTATTGTGTATATACACCACATTTTTTTTATTCATACATCCATGAATGGACACTTATGTTGCTTTTATGTCTTGGCTATTGTGAATAATGCTGCAATAAACATAGGGAATAGATATCTCTTTGAAATAGTGATTTTTGTTTCCTTCAGATATACACTTGAAGTGGACTTCCTGGATCATATAGTAATTATTATTTGTTTGAATAATTTCATCATGTAGTTGCAATTAGTATTAAATGAGATAATATGCACAAAAATTTGTACTCTTAGAGTGTGTATATAAGATAATACTACTCAAACATTTCAAATTAAGGTTAAATTTCAGAAGAGGTAAGAGAAGAGTAAGAAAAGTCAATAAGCTTGATTTTTAGAGTAATGCAGTGAAACACACTTAACCATCTGTCAGAGTATTAGGAATAAAACTTGACTTCCCATATGCATGGGAGAGTGGTGCTCTGGAAAAGAGAAATGCTGGAAGACAGTATGGCTAGGGATGTGTACTGTGATTCATTCCTATCAGACCAGGTGGGAGTTGTGGGGAAACTACTTTTTGAATTCCTGTGATGAATTTTTTAAAAAATTGTTTTTCTGAACCAAAGATCAGTAACAAATGGGAAATTCTATATGGACATAATTTAGCCTTCAGAAGAAGTTTTAGGAAAGAAAGCTGCCTATAAGCATGTCTGAGAAAGAGACAGAGAAAAGGTGGTCAGGTCAGAGCAGAGACTGCATTCAAGAAATGGAAAATCAGGTTCAAATATACAAACTATCCACCAGGAGGACCAACTTGATGGTCCTCTACTGAAGAAGTGATTTAGGGATTTAGGGGAGGTAATGTGTAACACAAACCACCTGCATAATTCAATATGTATATAGTACCTGTGTACAATACACTCTATTAGATATTGTGGGGCATATAAAGATGAAAGAAATATGATCTTTGCCTTCTAGAAACATAAAGTCTACTGTAGAGATGAAATATGAACACAGACATTACTAAATACTATGTGATTGGTGCTATAAAATAATAAAAAGATATGTTTAATGTTACAAAAGGGACATATAGCTTTGGGTGGATAACTAGAAAAAGCAGTGGCATTTGAGATGGAGTTCTAAACATTTCATAGATATAACAAAGTGGGCATTTCTGGCAGCAAGATGACACAAGCAAAATATATTATTTGGGATAATGCTAGTTTTAAGTCAGATAACCCCTGAAGTACTAGTGGTATAAGGAAACAGGAGTATTTCTCAATCACTTTGTTTAGAGAGGACATTCAATAAAAAGCTTTCTTTGCAGTGACTCAGGGACCTAGGCTCTGCTTTTGCATGGTTTTACTCTCCCCTAGGGCCTCAAAACCTATTCTTCAAGTGTATAAGGAACAATCAAGATCACTGAGAACTGAATGGGAGACTTTTGTGGTTCAGACACGGAAGTATCAAAAACTTCTACTAATATTCCATTCATCCTTGTTTTTTGAAAGTTTGATTATAATGTGTCTCAGCATGGGTATCTTTGAGTTCATCTTTGTTGGAGTTTGTTGAACTTCTTGGATATTTATATTCATGTCTCTCATCGGATTTGCAAAGCTTTAAGCCATTATTTCTTCAAATATTCTCTCTGCCCTTTCTCTTTCTCTTCTCCTACTGCGGTTCCCACAATGTATGTTTGCTTGATGGTGTCCCACAGGCCCCTTTGGTTCTGTGTTCCTTAGAGTTGATAATTTCCATGGTTCTATTTTCAAGTTTGCTGATTCCTTCCTCTGCCTGCTCAAATCTGCCTCCAAATCCCTTCAGTGAAATTTTCATTTCGGTTATTATACTTTTCATCTACAGAATTTCTTTTAGGTTACTCTAGGTTTTCTACCTCTTTATTGATATATCTATTTTGTTCATACACTTTTTTTTACTTTCTCCATATTTCTTTTATTTCTTTGAACATCTTTAAGACAATTGTTCATTTTGCTTTTTAATATGTTTTTTCTTTATTTATTTGAGAGAGAGAGAGAGAGTGTGCAAGAGAAAGCATTAATGGGGGAGGAGGGGCAGAGGGAGAGGGAGAAGCCAGGAGTCTGACACAGAGCTCAATTTCAGAACCTGGGTCCATGACCTGAGCTGAAGGCAGACACTTAACTGACTAAGCCACCCAGAAATCCCAAGACAGTTGTTTTGTAGTCTATGTCTAGTGGATCTGCCATCATCAGGTCTTTTTCAGACACAATTTCAGTTGGCCTACTTTTTCCTTTGAGTGAGTCACACTTTTCCTGTTTCTTTGTGATTGTTGTTGAAAACTGGACATTTGAATCTAATGGCTGAAAGTTTAGAATTGAGGCTATAAGCTATCAGTATTTGTCATTCAGAAAAACATTAAATGTAAGCAATAATATCTTCCTACTTCCATATGATACCAAATTAGATTATAAAGTCCCTTAAATAAAGGATCTTTTTCTGACTGGTAAAGTACTCTTTTTTAAAAAATTTTTTATTTATTTATGATAGTCACACACACACACAGAGAGAGAGAGAGAGAGAGAGGGAGAGAGAGAGAGGCAGAGAAATAGGCAGAGGGAGAAGCAGGCTCCATGCACTGGGAGCCCGACGTGGGATTCGATCCCAGGTCTCCAGGATCACGCCCTGGGCCAAAGGCAGGCACTAAACTGCTGCGCCACCCAGGGATCCCATGGTAAAGTACTCTTAAAGAACCTAATCCAGAAAAATTTTAGGAGCTTAAGGTCACATAAGTTAGGATAACCTTTGGCAAGCAAGGTAAGTTTAATAATTTTGATTTAATAAAAACAGCTGTCCTTTAATGATTTATCAGTATGAAGTATAATGCAAGTATGCACTTTTTACTTTGATATGCTCTTCATAAACTTATACAGGTTATACAAATCCAGCAAGCTAATATTATTTCTACTTTATGTTTAAGATCATGAAAAATATATATTTGTGTTTATTCAACTTGGATATTATTCTAAAAAACTTTATTTCAAGTTATTATATTTTATCGTATTGTTGGCTTGATGGCAAATTTACAGCATCTTTATGTAACTTAAAACACTGCTATTTAATGGATATTCATTGGATATTTTGATAATTTCTAAGTAAGATAGAATATTGAAACACTGATGATTAAAAATAGGTTATATGCTTTTGATTCTTATGGGGTTTTTTGCTTATTATTTTTTTATTGTGATAGGCTATATCTTTTGGTCTGTTAATAAATATGTCCATTTCTGCCACTTGGTTATGAAGGGATGTATATGGCTATAGAAAGTTGTCTGCCAGTCTGCACTTTAGCTGGTGTATAACAGTTCACAATTGTATCTTACTTTCTCTCTCTCTTTTTTTAATTATATACTTTGCCTTCCCCACATTTTTTTAATGACATAGAAAAATGAAAAGTACTTTGCCTAAAAGTTTTTATTAGTATAACTTAACTGTATTTAGGAACAATGGTTTCAGGGAATCCCAGTGGTATACATTCTTGTTTTTATAGAAACTGTAGGTGAAACCTGGTAGAAAGAATTTCTTAGTCTCATCTTCCTAGTCTCAGGATAGCAAATAATGGAGGCCTTTAAAAAAAAGTTCAACCAGAGCTTCTTTATGAAAACTTCCAGTAAAGCAAACTTAAGGCCTATCTGGTTGCTATGGCCTATCTGGTTTATCTATATAAATAACTGACTAAGTCTGAAGATATTAGCCTGATTTTGTTATCAAAATCACCTTATTTTGAGATTTATTGAAATGGAGGTAACTGTAGGGAAAAAAAAATCATGCTCCAATAGAAAATAATACATTGTCTATAGTCTACAATTTATAGACTAAACATTGTTTACAGCCTCCCACATAATCAGATTCTGAATCTATGGGAAGTATTTTACAACTGTTAGCTGTAGATAATTGACAACAATGCAGAAATAATTCTTCATATCTGTAGACATGTAAATTCTGTCTAGTAGGGGTTCAGCTCCCTTCCCTTCCCCACTGTAGAAGAGGCTAGTTTTGCCTCTACTTGTACATTCATTTTAATATTCCTGATCTGTAATACATCTCTTTTTAAATTCTTCTTTGAACTGGTTGTAACACCTCACCAGTCTCCTCATTAATGAGTTAAATAAAATCTTTAACATGTGTTCATTTTCATATCTGATTGAGAGTCTGGATTTTATACTTTTTTTGAAAATTATCCCTTAATATTACCCACTTATTTAAAGATAGGCATAGCTAGGAAGATGAGACTAAGAAATTCTTTCTACCAGGTTTCACCTACAGTTTCTATAAAAATATTCTGCAAATAGGTATGTTTCTGTAATTGGGCTATAACATGTATATGAAAGTCTTCTCATAATGCAGATGTGGGGCTTATTCTTTTATCTTTTTTGATTCTTTTCCCAGAGCATTAAAAACATATAGCATAGCACACAGTTTTATGATGGAGTATAAAGAACTGTGTTAGTCTTCTGTGTTTTTAGGTTTTTATTGCCCGTTTACATTTTTTAAATCTAAAAAGTATGCACCTTATGTCCATTATTCCACTTGACCCAGGAGGATTTTGCAAAAGTGGTTAATGAAAGGCTAACCACATGTGCTTTTCTATCAGTGCAGTCTACAAACATCCCATTTCTTCCAAACCCCATTCCCTTCTTGCAAACTTTAACTCTCTTCTTATATAGTAGTATCAAAGGCAGCTGGAGAAGGTGGATGCCAAATGATTTCTGAATCTTTCTTAATTAAGGCCAGGGAAAATTTTCACATCCATGAAGGAGAATATAAAAAAAGTTTAATTTTCTCTCCTCAGCCATCTTCTGCTCCAGTACCTTAGTTTGAAGTCAACACATATACCTACCATCCTATTCTTCACCTCTAGCTCTGTTAAATACACTTTATGAAATTTTCCCTGACCACTTCCCACTTTGATCTGTGCTTTAAACACCTAATCTAATTATTGCCAGAAAACCCACTTGGCAAATTATCATGAACTTCTTATAATTAGGCTAATTTTTAGATTATATTTATATTTTTTATTTTCCCAAATTAATTGTAAGGTCTATGAGGGCAGTAATTGTTTCTTTTTCTTTTTTTTTTATTCCCCAGAGTGCTCCTCCCTTAATGAAAAATCATGACTTTTTAAATTTGATTTAGTATTGAAATTCATCTATCTTTTATTTTTCTACATGAAAGAGCAGAGGTAAACAAAAGATCTAATAGCAGCTGTTTTGGTTGGATAATTGGATATTATCTATACATCTTAATGTCTTATGTAGATTTGATAGTATTATCTCTCTTAGGCTACATAAGACAGATCAAATAGATTTTGGAAAATAGAAGATGGGTATAAATAGAACATTGTATGCAAATAGGTGTTTGATAAATAATAATAGTAAGGATGGGAATTACCATAGTGATTTCACTAGATAATAAGATCCTAAAAAAAAGAATTCTGACTAATTTGTTTTTACATCTCTGACTCTAGGACTCAGCACAGAGTCTACGCCAGTCATCCATGACTGTCTCTCAACTCCAAGTCCACCTTTCTTTGCCTTGCTCTGTGACATTGGAACTGGACCCCTCTAAACATTTCTTCTTTGGCAGCTGGCTTTGTTAGTAGAGGGCACTGGAGAGATGCCGCACTTCTGGTGCACTTGCACCCTCTGGCAAGCATCTTCTGCTCCAGCAGGCTAGTCTCCTGTGGCAAGCCATACTCTCTCCAAAGAAATCTGAAGCCACCTTGGCTGAAGGAGAGGTAACTACTGTGAGTTCTTAGTCTCTTCCTGCTCACTCTCTTGCAACCTAGGGGTAGTAGCTGCTCTCTATATTTGCTACTTCTGAAACTCTCAGGGTCTTACAGTGTTTAGTAGTTAACTTGTTAACTATCTTTCACTAAAATTTTTAATATCAAATTGTGTGCTATGGTCTCCATCTTCTGACTGGACCCTGACTTACAGTGCCTGATACTAAGCACTTAATAAATGTTTGTTGAATGATGAAGGCAGAATGATAATGTTACTTAGATGAGAGCTTATAGTTCTGAGAATTTTGAGGCACCTTACATTTTAAAAAATAGTTTCTATGAACTTTGTAACATTTCTATTTGAAATCCAATCCCTTTTGTGTTTGAAAATTTTAAAAAATTTACAGCTGTAATATATAGGTTTTGCATTAATTATATTTCTTCTATGAAATTATCATATTATAGAATTTTGCCTCCAAAACAATATGAATAGGAATTTTTTGGTCTAGAGGAGTTTGTGTTTTTGCCCAAGAATTTCACCTTCAAAAATAAGAGGTAGGCAGTGGTGGTGAAGAGCATAAGCCTACTCTTAATGGTACTCCACTTATTCCTAAATGAGTATTTATAAAGAGATGGATGCTTACCATTTTCCAGTCCTGGGGTTGGCTGTCTCCAGGTGAATAGACATCAACTTTGCATACTCCATTTTGGCTTTGTAACCAGTCAACCTTATCTGACATCTGGAAGTAGAAAAAAATAAAAGAGAGAAAGAGAAATGGTCATCAAAGGGACAAGTTACATTAAAGTAAGGAGAAATAAGGCAAATGGCTGAGATGTAGAAAACAGGAGCAATGCTTTCAGTAGAGTCCTGTCCCAAGAGCTACTTCAACCTACCTACTGAGAATGAAGATCTCTTCATTCCCAGTTCTCCACTGCAGGAAGATTTCTTAAATATATTTATCTCTAGTACTGAGGCCAATGCCTGTTATATGCTAGAGGTACTTAATACGATTTGTTCATGAATGAACCTATGAAGCCCTGCCCTGCTCTATGTGTCCTTGCTTGACAGCCTTTCCATATCCTGGATTTTCAGTAGACACTCAAAACTCAATATGATCAAAATAGAATTAATTTGTATTTTCCCTGCCTGTTCTTGTCCCACCAACTTAATATTTTTGCTCCACCAACTTATTTTTAAAGTAATATATGCTTCATTTTCATTAATTTCTAGAGCACTAATTTAACTTATATTAGCAGCAAGTCTTAGAAGCTTCTCCTTAAGACCAGTCCCTCTCCAAATAGCCAAGGATCTTGGGGAAATTCTTAGTCTCTATGGATCAGCCAAACTCTGGATGCCAAGAGAAAAGGTATGCCACATGCACTATCCAATGGACCTTTGTGTGAATGCCTTGTTGATGTTGATTGTTCAATCCTCCCAGTACTGTGCTCTACACCCTAATCTCAGTAATGGCACTGCCATCTAGCTAGTCTTCTTCCAAACTAGAAAACTGATAATCATTTTAGTTGTCTTCTCCTACTCCAAGCCTCCCTCTAGCTGCTACCACTTTCTTCTTTTATTTATTGTCTCTTTTCAGTGAAAGAATTGCTTTTACTTGCTTTTTGCTCACCTCAAAATTTAGCATAACATCCCCTATTCCTATAACTTTGACCTTAGTCTTGTTCACTTTCCATAGCATTGCGTCTTATTTGGTAGTCCTTGAAAACATGGTTAATTATTATAATATTTGTCCACTGATAATCTACAAGTATGAGAAGCTTCTCTTTGACCTCTTTTTCCATGTCAGACTTCCATTACCATTACATTGAAGTTCCCTTCTTTCATTATAAACTTTGCTTACATCTATACTACTCAACAAGGTGGAATAAGATGGCCAAATTTTCCCTTATAATGTAAATATCTTTAAAAAGTATATATATGTATGCTTTATATATAATATGTACTTTATATGTAGAAATTATTAATTTCTGTAATGTAATATAATGTAATTAATTATGTAATGTACATCTATATAATGATTTGAACAAAATAAAACATTTATTTAAAATTGTTATGGGGCGCCTGGGTGGCTCAGTCAGTTAAGTGTCTACATGTGGCTCAGGTCATGATCCAAGGGTCCTGGGATTAAGCTACAAATCAGGCTCCCCACTTACCAGGGAGTATGCTTCTCCTTTTCCCTCAGCGCTTTCCCCCACCTCGTGCTCTCTCTCTCTCTCAAATAGATAAATAAAATAGTAAAAAAATAAAATTGCTATAAATTGTTTTAAACTGTTACAGTAAAGTCCAAAAGTTTATCCTAATTTTTTACAGTGAAAATGCATTTTATAAAAAATTACTTGAAGTAAGTTAAGCATTATTAAGGGTTGAATATCTGGTTAATTGGAAATATTTGTGTTAAAAGACTGGGGGGGGGGTTTGACATCCTCCCTCAAAATAAAACCAACACAAATCAAATACAGATTACACAAATTATTTAAGCTTATTTATAAATGGATTTATTATTTTTGTTATGTAGAATATTACAAATAATTACTAAAAAGAAAATAGAAGACCTTTTAAGAGCTACTGGTCCTTTGCTCCCACAAGGATTTGTACCTGTTTTCACACCCAATCACTAACTCAGATTAGGGATACCGTTTCTCTTACTCTTCCTGACATTGTAATACAATAGTTTCCCTGGATACGCAGAGGGTTTTCCTCCCTGATTAGATGGAGAACTGTTTAAAGATACTGAATCTGCGATACTACCTCCCAAAGAATCTTCAATGGTTTTGGGGTGGGGAGACTTAGGCATTGAATTTCATAAAAGCATCCTGGGTGATTCTAATGTACATCTACATAAGAATGAGAATTCCTGGGCCTAGGGATTCTCTCTGAGAACAAGTGCCAGCTCCAGATTTATTTTTATCTATTCTTTTCCTTAAAATTTTTCTAACATTCTTTGCTATCTCATTTTTTTTTAATTTTTTTTAAATTTTTATTTATTTTATGACAGTCACACACACAGAGAGAGAGAGAAGAGAGAGAGAGAGAGGCAGAGACACAGGCAGAGGGAGAAGCAGGCTCCATGCACCGGGAGCCCGATGTGGGACTCGATCCGGAGTCTCCAGATCACGCCCTGGGCCAAAGGCAGGCGCCAAACCGCTGCGCCACCCAGGGATCCCTGCTATCTCATTTTAATGGTTATTTTAAACCATAACAAGGGAGTTCTTAATGTCTATGAAGTCCTTTATTGCTCTCAGCAACTCATATATGCTAATATTCTTATGTTTGAGTTATTACCATGAATAAAGGAATGGATGCTATTATTACTTGGACAGAGAATGAGGAAACTTGGAAACAGTTTGCTCTGAATTGTTGACAGAACAAGTGAAAGCCAGAAGCTTACCTTTCAATCTCCACTGATATTTTATCTTATTGAACTACTTCTAATAGAAAACAACAAAATCAATAGGACCTCCTAACTTATTTAAGCTATATATTGCAATTAAAAATCAAGAAAGATTACATACAAAAGTAAGGAAATTATGTGATGACTTACTCTTACTGAGGACAGGTTCTGAGATATGAGGAAAGCTCTTGATTAATTTGTTGTTGTCTTCACTATTCCTAAATTTACCCACCCCTCCTGCCATGAAATATAAGGGATCTGCAATGGAAAGACACAAATAAAAATGACTAATTTTACATGTGAACCCTATTGTTTTTATTACCAAGTAATACTATTTTTTCACATGTCATGAGCACAAAATGACATTCAAATTTAAAGTCCAGATCTTATTCTGGGTACAGTCTGATGGTTCCAAGGTGATAAAAAAAAGGCTCCATCTTCCAGCCAACACTTTCTGAAATGACTATTGTTATTCTCCACTTCCAAATCAGTGATATATAGGCTTATTTAACAATGAGAAAACTAAAAGTATTTAGCTTACTTTCAAACTTCTTGACTAAGAAGTCAGAAAATAAGTAGCTAGAATGAAGAATAAGTGTCCCGAATTCATGGATCTCAAAGCACTTTGTAAATATTCTTTTGGGGACTTGAGAAAAATATACATCTTCATGTTGTAAAGGGAATTTATAGTTAATGTTAGCTCTAGCTTCCAGATCAAAGATCTTCCTTATACTTCCTCTTCTAAGACATTTAAATAGAAGACACAAGGGCATTGTACTTTCACACTGGCATACCCACACAGCCCACTAGTAATGTCTCTCTAAATCCCACCCTTGCTTGATAGCTCAGGACAAAGCTTACCTACCCCATCTATGAAATATTTTCTAAGTACCTAACTGAATGTGATTACTTCTCCAACATTATCATCATATTTTGCTTCAACATTCCATCTAGTCCTTTAACTGATCACAAATATTTCATCTCTTTAATTAGATGGCTTTCTGAGGTCAGATGCCTTTTCTTACTCATCTTGTTAACCCTCATAGTAACTAGTAGTGTCTTAAAGTTGGTGTTTAATAATTATCTGCTGAAAGAGTGAATACAGGAATACTGCCTATTCTGCCTATTTCTAATTCCAGATAGTGTAAATTTTTCTTTCTTAAGTAGGAGAATCTGAGAACAACCAAAAAATGGTTTGCTCCAGTTTGCTATGGTGGTAAGCCACTCATTCAGTCTTTCCTGAAGCTTAATTCCTATTGGATATAAGTTCACCCTAGAGACATAGCCAAGGTATTAGTATTCATCCAATGATTTATTAAAGACCTTCCCATCCCAATAATACAAATAAGTCAATATTTCAAGAGTGCTCTTGTACTTCTTTCACAAACAGAAAGTACATCTTTTAGTCATGTATATCCAGCAAACATTTCCAATTATGTGTACTAATGTTTCATTCTACTTACTATATCTTCTGCATTTTTATCTGCATCCATGAAACTTATTTCAGACTTTAAACTCCCTAAATTGTCCTGGATAATTGTATTTATATGAGGTACTTAAATATCTTTGATGGTAATGATATTGAGACTTCTAACTCTGTATACATTTCCCCTAATAAAATGAAAAAGAGGGAAGGAAAATCTAGAGTTTAATGGAGCCAATGAACAGATTCATAAATATCTTAAGTCCAAAGTTGGTGAATAATATCCTGGAGTTAGGGTAGAAAATACAAAAGAAAAAGGATGCGTTGTATTATCTTTTAAATTTGATGAGGAAAGAAAGCTAATTCTATACAATGTATAGATAAATGGACCCTAGAAACCATTTATTCTAACATCCTCATTTTACAGACTAGGAAACTAAGGCCCAGGAAGGGAGTGTTAAAAACATTGGATATATTCCTTTACATATTGCAGCTCTGCAAGTTAACATCCCAAAAGCTATGAAATTTTTCTATGGCCAATAGAAGGATCCTGCGGCCCATAGAGGGAATACTCCCTAAAAGTGCGAATGTGGTTGAGACCTCAGCAATAATTGAGGAGTGCAAATGGCGAATGGCAGCCAGAGAGGGCATAACACAGGGATTTGGTTATGGCTGCTGTACTTCAGACCATAGCTCTATCTCAAAACAGTTTTCTCCTATATCCATCATAAGCAAGAGGCTTCTGCTTACTCAAGATTCTTAAAGTCACAGAAAAGCCCAAATTACAGGCAACATAAATGAAGCTTTTGTAGGGTTGATACATATCTGATCAGGTTTCAAAGTTAATTGAACCAAATTTTATTACTGGTTTTAAAAAGAAAGAATATATTCAATTAAATCCATTCTCTTTTTCTCTCTCATTCCCTTCCTCTAAGTGCTTGGCACATTGTAACACTCAGTAAATGTAATTATTGCTGACATCAGTCACAGTCGATTTTGTTTAAATAAAGATTAGAAGTGTGTGCATGTCTTCTCCTCTGGTGATACCGTTCACTGTTAAGCCTCTCTGTCAATCTCCTCCATTTTCACTTTCCTTTAGCGTCTTCCTCTGGTGCCCCATAAATACAGACACTTTCTTCACATGGCTATATATAGTCTGCCTTTTCCAAGGTCTCTGTTGTCTAGCCAAGGCTTCAGAAATAACAGTAGAGGGGATGAAAGTAGATGAGAATCAGGACTCAGTGGTATATCAGTCTAATTTTGTTTTTTGAGCACTGGAGAAAAAGACACAACTTTCGGAATAGCTACACAATGAAGAGAAGTCAGCAGGTAGTTAAGCTTCCAGTCTCATCATCAAGTTGGGAAGTGGGAAATAAGATCCCCTCATAATCCCAAAAGGATGGCCAAGGAGATCTGGTCAAATCTGCAACAAAATGAAAATTTCAGCAGCAAAGATGGTACGTTTAGCTGTAATGCTACTGAGGGAGAGGCTCATTTATTTCCAGAAGATTCTGATATAAAATTAAAATTATGCAAAGAGGGAGGCTGGGTTAAATATTAAAAGTTAACCATCATTTGTCACTGAATTTTCCTAACTACAGCGGCTCAGAAAATGGGCTGTTTTATCAGTCCACTGGAATTTCCTACCTCTGTAGCACTGGAATAGTGAACCACAGAAGGCTCCAGACTAGACTTTAAAAGTCAGTGAAGATGCTGGGATGTTCTTGCTCAGCTCAAGATCTTGTTTCCTCCTCCAGCCTTCCATGTACCTCCCCCTTGTTGGGACTGAAGAGTGACATCAGAATTGCAACTGGTGATATCACTGTCTCCATAGCAACAGTACTGAGGCTATCAGAAACTGAGTTGTCAAAGGAGAAGAGGATAGGTGAAAATACACTCCAATGCTCTGATGCTTAGTTTGGAAGGACTGGGCTTGCTTTCTTCTAATTAATTTTCTCCTTTAAGTATCTAATTTAGACAGGGAATATGGGAGGGGGGGGGTGGTTTGCCAACGAATTGCACTTAAAACAACCGAGTACTGTGTATGAACAAATTCAGATGGGTGCAGAGGGGAAGAATTAAAATTGAGCATCTGGGATCCCTGGGTGGCGCAGCGGTTTGGCGCCTGCCTTTGGCCCAGGGCGCGATCCTGGAGACCCAGGATCGAATCCCACGTCGGGCTCCCGGTGCTTGGAGCCTGCTTCTCCCTCTGCCTGTGTCTCTGCCTCTCTCTCTCTCTCTCTCTCTCTCTCTCTGTGACTATCATAAATAAATAAAAAAATGTTTAAAAAAAATAAAAAAAATAAAATTGAGCATCTACTAAATTTTTTTAATGCAAAGCCCATGGAATCATTTCATTTTGTGGACCCAGCCTTAACTCTGAATTATAAGCATCTCACCTTCTATAAAACAAAAATAAATTTATAGACATTTTGCCCAAACTGACCATCTCTGGGTTATAATTTATCTTCAATGGTCAGATACAGTAGCACTCATCCATTCTCTGCAATGCCTCAGCTTGAGGAAATGTCCTAGAATAAACTGAGAGGTATTTGGTTGGCAATTTCAATCCTTGAGAAGGTCTTTGTTCTTGGCACATTCTCTTTGGAAATATTACTCGACATACACTTGACGGTTAAATACAGGACTAATACATAGTTTCCATGAAACAAAAAGAATCTTGGTCAAGGCCACCAGATACAGATTAAAATTGTTAACAAATTCAAAAGTGACTGGTTTGTTACGGCTTCCTTCAACAAGGCTATTTAACTATCGATGATCTTTTATACTTTTTTACTTTTAAACTTTTTTTTTATTATTTTTATTTATGATAGTCATACAGAGAGAGAGAGAGGCAGAGACACAGGCAGAGGGAGAAGCAGGCTCCATGCACCGGGAGCCTGACGTGGGATTCGATCCCGGGTCTCCAGGATGGCGCCCCGGGCCAAAGGCAGGCGCCAAACCGCCGCGCCACCCAGGGATCCCCACTTTTAAACTTTTTACAGTTTCTTCATCTGTAAAATAAGTAAATTGGGCTTACTCATCTCTTAAGATCCCTTCCAGCTCTAACAGTCTAGGATTTTGATATTTCACTGTTATTTAAGTAGGACTTCACACACATGCACATAGTACTTTGCAGCTGACAAAGCACCTTCACACCCCATTATGTCATCTGATCCCCACAATAATCTTCTGAGGTAACAGGACAGGTACCACTTTCTGTTTGGTAGGTGTAGAAACGTGCCCAGGTCACAAGTATTAACTGGTAGAGCCAGGACTGGGATCTAAGATTCTGAGTTTTAAGACAGCGCTCTTTCAGCAATATGCCACTTTGAAACTAGTATTGAGAACACGAGACAGTTTGACTTGGAGATGTAAAGCAGCAGGCTTGCCATGCTGCACAGGTGTCAGGAGGCCGCTGCTGCTAATGGAGTCTGTCAGTTTATCAGAACCAGTTAGGTGTCTTGTACTCACACTGACCCCAGACTCAAGTATCAGGGAACTTTAAATACTGGGTGAGCACTGAATGAGTCTTCAAGGGTTTCTTTCCTGTTCCAATTCAATTCTGCATGTGAGGCTTCAAGAAATAGTGGAGGTGGGATCGAGTGGGGAACCACAAATCCACAAGCCTAATAATAGGCGACCTCTACTCATTAGGGCACTTTGTCCATCCAGGCAGCTCACAGGACTTTCCTCCTGAAAAACAAAACAAAGCAAAACAAACCCCGAAGCACTGAAAGAACTGCCAAATCGAGAAAGATGCCCCAAACTAGTTTGTTTTCTGATGAACCTGAGGCAGATGTCTCAGGACAAGCTGCTGCCGGTTCCTGTCCTCCACTCAGAAAACTTGAGCGGCCAGAAGAAGGCATTTAAAATTGCAAGCGTTTAGCCTTTCTGCCACCTCCTCGGGCCCCAGAAACCTTAATTCCGCAACAGCGCAGATTCTCGAAGAGGTCCACAGTTAAGAAGATGAAAATCGTGAACTATCGATCTAGACTCAATGCTGAGTTTCCTTCTAGAAAAGTGTGCAGTGGCACACGCACGCGCACACGCACGCACGCGCACACGCACGCACGCGCACGCACACGCGCGCACACACACACGCACACACGCACGCGCACACACACGCGCACGCACGCGCACACACACACGCGCGCACACGCACGCGCACACGCACGCACACGCACGCGCACACACACGCACACACACACGCGCGCGCACACACACGCACACACGCGCACGCACGCGCACACACACGCGCGCACACACGCACGCGCACACGCACACACACGCACGCACACGCACACACACGCGCACGCACACACACACACACACACACACACTCAACGGAACGTTTCAGGAGGTTCTCGTAATTCCTTAAGCCCGCTCATGAGTCACACTCCAGGTCCAGAATCCCCGGAGCCCTGTCAGGTGGTGATAAGGGCTTTCACTTATTAGTGTTACTAGATAACAAACAGGCGGCGGAGTGAAGGCCACCTCGGGCGTCAGAGAAGCTCCCTTGGAGCAGGCACTCGGAGCCTATCAGGTAAAGGGCACAGCAAGGGCTGGGCTCCGAGGACAGAGCGTGCTTGGCCGGTCAGGCGCGCACAGCCCCAGTTCTACCTCTTGCCCTCCTCCCCTTCTCGGCGTCCCACCTCGCTTCCCGCTGGCCCTGGGCCTCGCTCTCTTTCCCCAGCTCTCCTCTTCACAGCCGCCCCAATCTCTGACCCGCCCTTCGCTTCCCGCTTAGCGCCTGCGCAGACACGCGCGGAAGACCGCTTTTGGCCCGGCTCGGTCGCCGTACTGGGTTGGGGCGCCGGCCGCGGGGGGTTGTGGGAGAAGATGGCGGCCGCCGCTCGCCCCCGGCTTCTCCGGGCCCTGCCAATGTCACGTAAGTGTCACCGGGAACATGGGCCTCCGGTTGTCTTTCCGAGACGGGGATCAGAAGTGCTGGGAGTTGCGCCGTGCCGCAGCGGTCACTCCAACTCCCCAGGCACCTTGGCCTTTCTAGGTCTGGGGCTGCCTGTAGTTTTCAGCTTTCCTTTTCCCCTCCCCGGCTCAGGGGTCTGTGCTGAGCGAACGTGAGCAACGGGAAGGGAAATGGAGGAAGTAGGGGGACATCCACTAAAGGATAGGGCTGTAAGGGCTTGAGGTGACGAGGAACGTGCGCGTGGCCGGCCGCGGGGCGTTCGGGAGGTGGCGGGGACGAACCCGAAAAGGATGGGAAAAAAAGGATAGTGAAAGTCTTTAACGGGTTCCCTGCATGCCCTGCCCTTGTGCAGACCTCAATTCCAGGTGCTTCGCGTTACAGTGGGAACGATAATAATACCACAGCGTCAGGGAGCTTCTGAAGCGGGTTAAGTAAAGTAGCATTCGTAAAAGCAGTTTTTAAGTCAAAAGCATTCTTGCATATGTCCAGTGTGTTAGCTGGAGGCCCCGGGGGTTGGGGGAGCGAGGGAGGAGTAGGGGACACTTTAGGGTTTAGCCCACCCTGGGGACCACTTTTGAAATGAAAAACATTTTCAGTAATAACAGCAATAGCTTCGGGACATCTTGGCGTTGTTCATTTTTCCTTCCCTTCTGACGGGATCTGCTGTCATGGCCCTCACTTTGAGAATATACATTTGCTCCTACACTCGGAAGGCGAGGCAAGGGAAGCCAGGAAATGGGGAATGCAGTTACACTTCATTATCATTCTTCCCGCTCCGCCCTTTCACTGGTTGGCCCCAATTAGCCTCTAGAAGTTGTGTTTTTCCATGGTGCATTCAAGTCATTATCAAATCCCACTTGCTCTCAGCATGAGCTGCATGTCGGAATCATTTTTAGTGCTTTGGAAAAGATGGAAGTGGAGACTCATCGCAGAGCTTTGGATCAGAATCTTTGAGATTGACTCCTTGCACTTTAGGTTTTAAAGAATTCCACAAGTCATTCTGATGTTTAGGCAGAGGAGCAAGTCGGGAGTGTTTGGGGGATGCTTTCCTATTTTCCATCTTGGGTAGAGCTCCTGCCTACCTCTGGAAAGGTGATTGGTTCACATCATTTATAGTGGATGGTTATGTAGCCATGACTTCTTTGCAAAGACATTTGTTGGTTCTTGTGAAGGTATTACATTGCTGTGACATGATGTAGATCATGAATGAAAATAACTGCCATTTGCTATTGGCTATCTGCTAACTATAGTCCTAAGTATTTTCATAAATATTTTTGCTTTAATTTACTTTTTTTTAAAAAACTGAACCTGTAGTTTGTGCTCTTAACTGCTATGCTTTATTGCCTCTGGGTAAAGTAAGCTTTTGCATAAACTCTGGAGAGCAAGTCTAGTGGTAACATAATCAAAACACTATAAAACAGAACTGCATAAAACAGTTATATATGACGAAATGTGGACAGACTACTAAATACCATAGGAAATCAGAAAAGGGAAAGATTAGTATCATTTGAAGTAGTGAGGGAAGATTGGAAGACCAGCGGAGAACTGCAGTGCTTCCACTGATTTTTTTTTTTTTTTTTAAGAGTTGTTATGATTTGGAAATTCGGAGAAGCTAGGCATTTTCCTGACATGGGCAAGGACAAGGTGATGAGAATGGAATCACAAAGTACGTAGGAGGCAGTGAAATGATGACCGGTAGATATGGAATAATAGTAAGAAAGACAGTTGAATGTGTTAGATGGGATCAAATAGTGGAGGACTTTGCAAGTCAAGCAGTTTAGTCCAGTGGTCCCCAAAGTGGGTTTTGTAAGAGGAATCAGTGGATACAAAAATATGATATAATTTTGAAATGAAAAACATTTTCAGTAATAATAACAATAGCTAACATTTATGTAGTTCAAACTATATACCAGATACTATTCTAAGTGCTTTTTTTCCTTCTACTGGATCATTTCCATTAGTGTATAAGTATGTTATAATAAGGGGCACCTGGGTGTCTCAGTGGTTGAGCATCTGCCTTCAGCTCAGGTCATGATCCTGGGGTCCTGGGATCGAGTCCCACATCAGGGTCCCTGCAGGGAGCCTGCTTCTCCCTCTGTCTATGTCTCTGCCTTTCTCTCTGTGTCTCTCATGAATAAATAAATAAAACCTTTAAAAAAAAGTTATAATAGCTCATATTAAATAAAAAATCCTGGGACGCCTGGGTGGGTCAGTGGTTGAGCGTCTGCCTTTCGCTCAGGGCGTGATCCTGGAGTCCTGGGATCGAGTGCCGCATTGGGCTCCCTGCGTGGAGCCTGCTTCTCCTCCCTCTGCCTGTGTCTCTGCCTTTCTCTGTGTCTCTCGTGAATAAATAAATAAAATCTTTAAAATAAATAAATAAATAAATCCTGTTCTCATGTTCTTCTAGTCCCTCCCCCGCCCCTTTTACATTATGTCTCTCTGGAAGAATCATCGATACTCTTTATCCCACTTCCTTGCCTTACATTCTCTCTTGCCTGCTCGGGTTAGGCTGTCATTCCTACTGCAATAAAATAGCTCTTATTAAAGGCATTCAAAACCAATATCTTCTAGGTCTCTGATCCTCTATCCCCAACCTATTTTACTTTTCAGCAGCCTTTGATAGAGCTAACTATTACCTCTGTCAGTCCCTTTCTTCATTTGTCTTCTGGATACCATTTCCTTTTGTTTTCCCCTTACCTTACTGGGCTGCTTTTCAATTTCCTTTGCTGGCTTTTCAGGCAAGTCACTTAAAATCTTTGAGCCTGAGTTTCCTCATCTGTAAAGTGACAGTGAGAATAGTATTAAATAAGATAATACCTACTGAGCACATAGAACAATGGCCAGCATCTGCTAACAGCTTTGCAAATTTAGCTGTTATTGTGATAAGTTTGTTATGTGTTCAGTCTGCAATAAGTGTTTTTCATCTTTGTGGTTTCAGTCACTGTTCAGTAAGCTAGGCTTTTTCTCTGATTTCATGCTTTTGGATAGGGAAAAACTCATGGTTTCTGGGCAGAGTGCCACTGGAGAATCATGTGCAGAAAACAGACACAGACTTAGTTACTTACCATCCTTCCTTCCTTCTTTCTTTTTTTCAAACACAGATTTCCTAAAGCCATTCCTATTTGTTTCTTTTAGTTTTCCCCAAGTTTACAAAGCACCAATGCTATTGACAAACAGTTTGTTGAATGGAGCAGAAATTTATCAGCAGTTTAAACTGTTTAGTTGTTTTTTTTACTTACTCCCTGAAAGTTAGGTAGCTTGCTCAAAAACTCTACCCTCTTTCAAGAGACTTGAAAATTGGGAGTGTGATTCCGAAGGAGTTTTACATCTCTGCCGAATGAAGAAGGGTTGATGGAACTGAGGATGTGAAATCTGAAGAAGACTTAGTAGAGATACCATCACTGCACTTAAATGCAGGAGAGGGGTTAGATTTGTTCTTGGTCATTCCAGAGGAACATAGGGATCAAAGCTGCTGGGAAACAATCATTGATCTCTCATGTGGTGGAACCTTCTGTTAGAGTGGCTCCAATGAGAATGGTCTGCAGTAGTGGAAGTAGTGTTTCCCAACCTTGCAGATGTCCACACTAAGGCCACGTGGTCTCCTTGCATATATAGTGTGGAGAAGGTTTAAACACTGATGCAGAAACTTAGAGGGTTCCTTCTAATCCAAGAACCCAAGCCTATGAAAAAGAAATAGAGGTTTGAGAAACACTCATTTTGTCATTAGTTTTGATGATTTTCAATAGCTTTATGTTGTCTGAACTATACTCTTAAAAAAAAAAATGTTCTCTACTAACAGTCCTCTGCTTTGAGCATGTATATCAACTTTATTTTTTCATTCATTATCAGGTTTCAGAGTCTGTTCCAGGTAAATCCTCTGTTCCCTGCATTGGGCTTTTTCATTCCCACATCTGCATTGTTACAAGTGTTATGTGCTTCACACAGAAATCTATTCTTTCTGATATTCCTCTCTATTTCTCAAACTAATTTATTGCTCAATAGCAAAAATCCTCCAAATAACCCAATTTAAAAATGGGCAGAGAGGGTATGTGGAAGGCCAACAGGTACATGAAAAGGTGCTCAACATCCTTTGTCATCAGAGAAATGCAAATTAAAACCACAGTGAGGTATCAGCTCATACTTTAGAATTGCCATGATCAAAAAGACAAGAGAACATATGTTAGCGAGGATGTGGAGGAAAGGGAATGGCCACTATGGCCAGCATGAAGCTTCTTCAAAAAATTAAAAATACAGCTACTATATGATCCAGCAATTCCACTTCTGCTAATATGTTAAAGGAAATGAAAATACTCAAAAAGGTATCTGCACTCCATGTTTATTGCAGCATTATTTATAATATCCGAGACATGAAAACAACCTAAGTATTCATTGTGGGACGAACAGATAAAGAAGTTGTGGTATTTATATGTGATGAAATATTATTCGGCCATAAAAAACAAGGAAATCCTACCATTTGTGTCACTGTGGATTGACACTGAAGGCACTCTGCTAAGTGAAATAAGTTAGAGAAAGACAAATACTGTATGATCTCCTTTATATATAGGATTAAAAAAAAAACCCCAAACTCATAGAAAAAGAGCTCAGACTTGTGGTTCCCAGAAGCAGAGGGTTGCAGGAGGGGGGACTGGAGGAAAGTGGTCAAAAGGTACAAACCTACAGTTATAAAGAACTGCTCGTGATATAATGCACAATATGGTGACTTAGCTCATGTTGCTGTAGGATACATAGGAGCAGTAAGGTAGTTAATGCTGAGTTCTCATCACAAGGAAGAGGTTGTTTTTTTCTTCTTTCCTTTTGTAGCTCTATGAGATGATGAACATAAGCTGAATCTTTTGTAATCATTTCATAATATGTAGAAATCAGACCACCATGCTGTATACCTTAAACTTACACAGTGATATATGTCAGAAATTTCTCAGTCAAACTGGAAGAAAAGCCCCCCCCAAAACACACTTTACCCAGGAATTATTCCTCATAATTATCTATTTTATTGCTCCCTTTCTTTGCATTCTCTCAGTTCCTTTTACTATGGAGGTTTATACTCTCTTAGTTTTTTTAAGTGTGATTTATCTTCCAAGGTGTATTGTATCCTATAGGGCAGGGAGAGGGAGTTTACAGTTGACTCTTGAACAATGCAGTAGTTAGGGGCACTGACCCCTCCCTCTCCCATCCCTGCAGTCAAAAATTTGTTCCCCTAAAACTAGCTTACTGTTAACCAGAAGCCTTACTGGTAACATAAAGTTGATTAACATATTCTGTACGTTTTACTTATATACTATATACTGTGTTCTTACAATAAAGTGAGAGAAAAAATGTTATTAGAGAAAATCATAACAAAGAGAACATAGAGTACTCTGCTGTATTTATCGAAAAAAATCCACATATAAATGGACCCACACGGTTCAAACCCCTGTTGTTCAAGGATCAACTGTACTTTCTAATTTTTATGTATTTCCTATGACATAGATTCCTTTTTGCAGTAGTTTGTATTTATTATTGAGGTTGGCAATTAATTAAACCACAACTTTTAATTTAAAAGTTCTTTTTAAACTTAAGTATATGAAAGTACTGATAGCAAAATAATGTTACCAGTTTCTGGGAAAAGAGGTTATTCATACTCTTATGTTAACATTTGCCATTTTTGTACACTCTGGGTTTTGTTTAAGGTTCTTCTATTACTGCAAGAGCCACAGCTATGTTTCATGGCCCACTCCGGCGCCAGCTTCATCATGCACTCATACCTCATGGGAAAGGTGGGCGCTCCTCAGTCAGTGGCGTTGTGGCCACTGTGTTTGGAGCAACAGGATTCCTGGGCCGCTATGTTGTCAACCACCTTGGTAAGTAAAATTCCTTGAGTTCCCTGTGCTCCAGTGCCATTTATTAGGGTTGCCTAATGAGAAGCCAGGAGCCATGTTTCTTTTCAATTTAACAGTGTTGCACACATTACTTCTACCTTGGATTTATGTAATTTTGATCTGCTGTACATTGGGAAGTATTATCATGTTTCCTGTATAGGATGTTGAGACAGGAATAGGGGTCTCCGAAAAGTTATAGCATCTCTAGCACAGCAAAATATGCTGTATCCATTCACTTATACTAGAAGTTAAATATTTACCAAATCACTGTCATATGAAGTATCCATATTATGTTAATGTTGATCCTTGCTTCAATCCATTCTTTCTTAGGACGTATGGGATCACAGGTGATCATACCCTATCGGTGTGACCCATATGACACCATGCACCTTCGTCCCATGGGTGACCTGGGTCAGATTATCTTTCTGGTAAGAGCCTGTATGACTGATTATTGGAGTTGACAGATACAAATTACAGAGGTCATTTTTAGGAGAGAGAGAGAGCAGCAGTTTCGTTCCAGAGTGAACCGAGGGCATCCTTTATTCACCATTCTTGTAAACTCTTGCCCAGCAGTTGACTAACGTTTTCTGTAAAGGGCCAGATAGTAAATATTTTAGCTTTTGTAGGTTGTAGGATCTTTTCATGATTGTTCAGTTCTGCGCTTCTAGCCTGGAAGCAGCCATAGATAATGTATAAATGAAAGGAAGTGGCTGTGTTCTGATAAAACTTTATTTACCACATTACTGGTTAATCTTAATTAACATGTGCTGTAATTATACACACCAGATTTCAAAGACTTAGTACAAAGAAAATGATATATATATCATTAATAATTTCTTAAACCTATTACATATTGAAATAATATTTGGATATACTAGGTTAAAGTATATTATTCAAATGGATTTCACCTGTTTCTTTTTACTCTTTTAGAAGTGACTGGTGGAAAATTTAGATGGCTTATCTGCCTCATGTTATATTTCCTTTGGACAGTGCTTCTGTAGATGGTGGAGATCACAAATAGGGTGTTCTATAACTTAGTTTCCTTGGCACAGAATGAACTTAGAACAGTGCTCGCTGTGCTTCCCTATTGTTTAGACCAAGAGTTGCCAATGAGGCAAGGAGGGTGGGGGCTGGGAACAGGGTAAGGAGGTGATTAAAAATGTGTTGGCCTTTTCGGTTGCCATTATGACTGAAGTTTATACTGGTTTCTTAGCTAGGGACCAGGGATGCTAAATATCATATAGCACCCAGGGCAGTCCCTTTCCACAAAGAGTTACACTGTCCCCAGTGCCTGTGGTTATCCTGTTCAGAAACACTCTGGGCATTCATGCTCAGTCCTCCTGTTCTTCTGGCTAAATTGTCCTGCTTTTATCATTTTATATGGAGTTGAGCTCTTCCATGTACACACTTCGCCTTTTAAAAAATATTTGGTAAACATCCTTAAGATCTCTGATCTATTCCTGCAGATTATTTGTGATCTCTCTTAAATTCTTACTTATTTTTGGGACGCCTGGGTGACTCAGTAGTTGATGGTCTGCCTTTGGATCAGGGCGTGGTCCCAGGGTCCTGGGATCGAGTCCCACATCAGGCTCCCTGCGAGGAGCCTGCTTCTCCCTCTGCTTCTCTCTGTGTCTCTCATGAATAAATAAATAAATAAATAAATCTTTTTAAAATATGAATTTTTATGTATTTTTAATAGCATTTTCATTTATTCCTTACTGAATGTTCACAAGCTAGGTATATTATGTTGGAAATTTCTTGTTGCTAAAGTGTTTTTCTTTCCTGAAATCTTACTCTCAAATATGTTCTTGGTCTTACAGTTACAGGAGCTTATTTTCTTTCTAGTTTCTTTATGACTTGGGATTATTGGTTACATTGTCAATCAGAATTAAAGTTTTTCACAAATAATAGGTGAAAACTTTGGCTGGTAGATGCAGTCATTGGAATTGAGCTATATGATATATATTCCATTCTTCCCATAGGTATTTATTGAGTGCCTGACATTGACCTAAATTATGAACATGTCTTGATGAATAAGACTGCAGGGAGTTCTCAGTGTTAACAGAGAACATGGGACTAAGCATATTTTTTTTTTTTTTGAATGAGAGAGAGAATGAGTGAGCATGAGAGTAGCAGAGATGGAGGGGAGGGGCAGAGGGGAGAGAGAGAGAGAGAATCTTCAGCAGGTTCCGTGCCCAGCATGGAGCCTGACATGGGGCTCAATTCCACAACCCTGAGATCATGACCTGAAACAGAATCAAGAGTCGACATTTAACCAATGAACCACCCAGGTGCCCCAAACATAGAACTTTGAATATAATAATGTTTACAAAAGTGGAAGTACAAGAAAGGTAAAATGGGAAGACTTCACTCTATTGTTTATTTTTGAGAAGGATGGACCATACTAGGTGTGGGGTACTGATTTCCCTGCTGTAGTCTCTGTTGGAAATTGTCTGAACAACTACTTGGTTTGCTAACATGACTGTATCCCCTGGGCCTTCTCCCTGGGAATTGGATTTCCTTTTAATTCTTTCTCTCCAGGCCACCCTCTTGGGCCCTTCCTGCAGTTATGTCTCAAGCTCCTTCACTCTGAGTTTTCTTGGATTCTTTTTCTTCCACCCTTGCCATCTTTTCTAAGAAAAGCCTTCTTTAGCTCTTTATGGGAAGAACTCCTTTTTTTGGTTAGATATGTTAACTTACTACTGTGCTACAGATTTTATGTCTGTTTTACTTAATCTTTATAGCAAACCCATGAGGTAGGTTGTATTTTCAAATTTTACATGGAGGTCAGAGAGAGAAGTTTTGCCGAGTTTGTAAAAGGCAAATGGAATTTGCATTCCTGTCTGACTCTGCAGCTGTCACTCTGTACGTCTCTTGTAACCCCCCTCCTTCATCAGTTGTAACTAGTTTGTCCTGCTGCGGGCTTCATCTTTTGATCTTGAGTCTGGTTTCTGTAGCCCCGTCTCTCTTTTCTAAATTGCACTGCCCTCTGCCCCTGCTCACTACCCTTCAGCCTTCCTTTCTCACTTTCCCTTCCCACTCATACGTATACCTTAGCAGTTGACCCTAAGAACTTCTTACTATTTATTCTCTTTCATTGAAATGTTTAAAAAATCCAGTCTTATCTTAACGTAGAAATTGCTGTACTTTGTCTGGGGTTATTTAATCCCCAGTCTCCATTTTGGACAAGAACCATCAACGTGACTCTACAGTTGATTCAGGCCTGAATCGCTACTCAGACATTTAGTTCTACATTGAAATCTGCCATTGGCTCACTCAGCTCTTTTAGGCAGGTCACTCCTCCCTGAGTGTTGTTTTAACATCTTTAGAGTAGAAATGGCTAGATCCAGGATTATAAAGAGAAAAGAGTTAAAAAGAAAAAGTCATGAATGCTCCCAATTTAATGTTAGCCTTGAAGAGATACTCCTGTTTTTCAATCGGTGGCTGGTTACTGCAAAAAGGGAAAGTCAGTTTTCCTCTCAAAGGCTCTTAGGCTCTATTTCAGGAGGGGAGATTTGGTAACTCGAATCCCTTACAAACTTGCAGGGGGCAGGTGGGTGGTCAGAAATGGACGTGCCCCACTAAAAATGGATATTGTCTTTTCTAATTCTATCATTTCATTACCTGAATAAAATAGATATACTGTGACCTATTTGTCTCAAGGAGAGTCAGAGAATCAGCAGGGAATTTGAGACCTCATGACCATTTCTCTTATAATAAATGGAGCCTGCATGAAATGGTACCGTATTGTGACTATAACAGGCCCTGTTTTGAAACTTGCCCTTATGTTTGCATCTGACTGACTTCTGTTCTTCTAGGAATGGGATGGGAGAAACAAAGATTCTATCCAAAGAGCAGTGAAGCACAGCAATGTGGTCATTAATCTTATTGGGCGAGAATGGGAAACCAAGTAAGTCTTTGGCTCTTGTGTTTTCTTTGTATATGCTGTCTTAGGGTTCAGTAGATATTCATTGGATACCTTCTAATGTCAGGCATTATAGTTGTCACATTTTTAATTAGTCAATTAAGCTTTGATTGAACACCTGTTTACTTACATACCCCAAAACCCTCTTTCAGGAGATTTAGTCTGGTATAAGTAAACAAAGTGATGTGCTACCCATAAAAAGCCAGTATGGATTGTGTCAGTATGGTTGGTGTCATCAACTTGATGTTAATGTTATTGCATTAAACTGGAGATTGATTTTTTTTAGTTTTTTTTTTTTTTTCCCCTGAGGGAAACAAACCCAGGGATAAAAAGTGGGTCCCTCTTTAGCTCCCAACACTTCCCGTCTCCCTACCCAACCACTACAGTGAGATGTTCTCAAAGGGTCTCAGCCTTGGGATTCCATGAGGTCAGAGAATATTATGTATACTGATTTATAATTTATAGTAATAAATTAGATAATATATACAGTACTTAAATTATGTATAGTAGTGATGAGCAGTAAAATTTATATGTATATCAAAAATACACATATGTGTGTGTGTGTGTATATATATAAATTTTGACCCTGTGTTAAATCATTGCCATTTACAAGTTTAACTATTATGAATTATAGTAATAGTATGAAAACCAGCTTATCACAGAAAGCTTTGGGATCCTGAGTCAGGTTTTCTTAACTGATCCCTTTTTCTTCCTTCTTCCAGAAACTTTGATTTTGAGGATGTTTTCGTGAAGATTCCCCAAGCAATTGCCGAAGTGTCCAAGGAAGCTGGAGTTGAAAAATTCATTCATGTTTCACATCTGAATGCTGATATTAAAAGCTCTTCTAGATATCTGAGAAATAAGGTAAGTGGTTCACAGAGCTGGAGTTTCTTGGCCCCTTCGAAACATGACTTAAGTGAGAAGAGTTTCCCATTGACATATCCAGAATTAAAAGGGGTTTCTAATTCTCCAGATTTAGAATTAGATTGATGTGTGTGTTGTGTTCTGACATTTCTTTTGAGTGCCTTCTGTTTGTAGGGAACTATGGTAACGGGCTTCAGAGATGGATAGAGCATTATTTATTACCTGTTCTCAAATGCTGAAAGTTGCTTGGGGCATAATAGAATTATATAGTAAACTTCATAAGAGTAGAGTGTTATTCCTGCCCAAAGAGTCCTACCTGTGTTTTACCTACAAGGTTAAAAGGCCATTTTTTTCCCTCAAACCTTGTGCATAGTCATGGTCTTATGTAGCTCTTGTTGTAAGCATAATGTAAAGGCTGAGAATGACAGGGATAAATATTTGGCAAGGAAATGTAGTATGTAGGCTTTTTATACTTCCAGAAACCACATTGTCATTGAGATTGTATCTAGGTATTGACCATTCTGATTTGGAGTCAGTCTATAACATGAAGTGTCTTTATTGTCAGGGATTCAGAGAAATTGCAGTATCTGAGACTGTCTTTGGCATTTGTTTTCTGCTATGATGAGCCGCTTTGGGTCAAATTTATAAGGCCACTGAGTTCTTTGCCAGTGGCTCCCAACTTTTTTGACCCACTGCATTCTTTTATTGAACAAATGATTTAATAAGTACCTTCTGTGTGCTGCATATTGTATTAGGTGGTGTATAGTGTAGTGAATAAAACAGACATGGTCTTAGCCCATGTCTGCTTTCTAATCCATTGAGGAAAATAATTCCACTTGTGCCTAATGTTGCAAAGTAGGGAACTGTGCCATAGGAGAATATGATGGTGGAGAGAGAGCATCTATCAGTTAGGAGCATTTAATTGCTAGCATCTGAAAATTCAGTGTAATCTGGCTCAAACATAAAGAGAGTTTATGGGCCCCTATATCTGAAAAAATCCAACAATAAGGAAACTTAGCCATATTGGTGCCAAGGTTCATCAGAGTTTCAGCTTTGATTCTTTCAGCCTTTTTTTTTTTTTTTTTTTTAAGATTTTATTTATCTATTCATGACAGACAGAGAGAGAAAGAAAGGCAGAGGGAGAAGCAGGCTCCCTGTAGGGAGCCCAATGTGGGACCCGATCCCAGGACGCCAGGATCACGCCCTGAGCCAAAGGCTGACACTCAACCGCTGACCCACCCAGGCATCCCTCAGCCTTTTTTGTTGTGTAAGCTCTGTTTCTCATGGTCATGGAACTGGCTTGTAGCGCATCCAAGCCTCACCATTTTCATACTGCATGGATGAAGGAGAATGAGCGTGTATACTCTGTGCCTGCCTCCACACTGGCACTCACAGAATCCGCTCAATCTATGGTTGTTTGGAAGGGCCAGGGTGGGAGAAAACTCAGATGTCCAGCCTCATGGCTTACATCACAAGGTGGATTTGGTTTCTGTTGAATATAAGGGGGAGAAACACATGAGAAAGACAAGGCTTTCGGGCAGTGGTTCTTACCATTAGCTGCCCATTAGAATCACTGAAAGAACTTCTTTGAAAAATCCTGCACCATGACCGATGAAAATAGAATCTCTGGGGATA